>NC_051309.1:4635614-5948569 GCF_015220235.1 Choloepus didactylus | reverse complement strand
CTTCTTGTTTCATGGCTGACCTGGGCCCTGTCCTCCTCCCCAGCCTCCTCTTCCTCCACCTGCCTCCCCACGCTCCAGGCAGGGAAAGACGCTTCAGCACCTGCAGTTTCCCCCACTCACCACCTGCTTCTCCCACCCAACCTTCACTCGTGCTTCTCCCTCTGCTTGGGTTGCCTGCTCCCCCCTTCTCTTGGGCTGCCTGACCCTGAAAATCCACCAAGGATTTTCCCAGGAGTCTCTCTTCCAGGAAGCACCCCCAGTGCTCTGGTGGTTGAGCTTCTCCAGCCCTTGGACCGGCCTCCATGATGCTTGGATGACATTGGATGGCCACGCTCTTTACTTGTGTGTAGCTCCTACTCCATGAGCTCCATGAAGACAGAGGCTGGGCAGTATCCACTTTTCCATCTCTGCTCCTAAGCCCAGAACTGGCTTGGAGCTGGGACTCTGGGGATGCTTGGGGACAGAACAGACTCCTTGGTTGTTAGAGCCTTCCATGCTGGGTCTCGGTACTTGTCCGCTCCAGCCTGGCTCGGCCCTGCTCTGACCCTGAAGGGGCACCCACTGAGAACGTGGCACTTCTCCTACTTTCTCCCAAAGCCCAGCCCTGCTCCCAGACCTCAGCCCCCGAAGCCAGTGGTGTTTGGGAGCTCATGGGGTACCTTCTCCTCCCTGTTGGCTTTGCTTCCTGGGTTTACCAGCTGGGGAGCTGACCCATCTCTTGGGGTTTTGTCCCACTGGCATGGCTCCTGAGCGCTACCCTGGCCTCTGGGGCACGAGCCATTCTGGCACATGGGAGGAGGCTTGTGTTAGACGTGGCATTTGTCTGTCCTTCTGGGCTCCACGGGCAGGGCCAGGCTCTGTTTCCCCGCCGTGTCCCCAGCACCGCCCAGTGCCTGGCAGATGGCGGGTGGTCACTAATATTCTAAAGTGAATGAATGAATGGGTGAATGGACACTTCCCAGAAGTCAGCCCTATTGTGACGTACACTGCCCGAGGGTGGGCTGGGCACCGGTGGTACCCGACTGCCTTGGGGGCTGCAGCAGCCCCCCAGCCCCACCCTGCCCCTCCTGGACCTCCGGTGCGTGGGTGCAAAGGGGGATCGATGAGTCACAAAGCCTTCCCTCCTGGGATGTGTCTTCCGGCCTGTCCTGGGCTGTGCGTGCCTCCCTGCTTTCTCCAAGGGCCTGCAGACCAGATCCCAGCACCCCATGGACAAGTGACCCAACCGGACAGAGGTGGAGCTGCCCAGACCCAAGTCAGGGCCCGGTGCCTCTCCCCGGGCGATGGCGGCCTGGGGACCCGCCCAGCGCTGGGGGATCTGGGGCCGGTGGCGGCTGTGGCCGGGGGAGGGAGGGATGGCCGGCTGTTTGTCACCACATCCGTGGGGCCCACGGCCCCTCCTTCCCAGGCTCCTGCGCTGATTTACAGCCCACCCCAGGGGCTCGTGCAGCTCTTCCTGGATTTGGCTCCATTTGTCAGCCCCTTCAGACAGGGCGGATCACTGCCCCATCTCCCTCCTGCCCCCTCGGCCCCCGAGGGGCTGCTTCACCCCTCCCTGCCTTCCTTTTCCAGGCTTTACAGGGAGGAAGGAGGAGGCAGAGGGGAAGGGAAATTATTTTTCTTAAAAACTTGCTTTGTGCGGGAAGGACGATGACAGCAGTGGCTTCCGGAGGGCTCGCCGTGTGCCTGCCTCCCCCTCCGGCAGCTCTGGGAAGAGGGAGCCTGCGTCCCCACCCCGTTTGCAGGCAGAGTGGGTTGCCCATGTCACACGGCGAGGAGTCAGGGCCTGGGATTTGAACCCAGGCTTCACACTCTCCAGCCTCTTGGCTGCTGCTTGGTAACCCTGGCGAGGGGGTGCCTGGGGACCCGGGCCCTCTTCCCCCCAGTCGTTCATTCGGCAAAAGTCTCCGAGGCCCTGAGGGTGCGGAGATGATGGCAGTAATAGCTGTCAAGAAAATTTTGTTTGTATTCATTCCTTGAAACTTCTTTAGTAAAACCCATATAAATTAGGTGCTATCACAAACCCCAGTTTACAAACCAGGGAACTGGCACAGGTTGTTAAACAATGTGCTTTAGGTCGTACAGCAAGTTGAGGTTGGGGTGTGGGCAGGATTTGGGCCCAGCTGTCTCCTGCCGTGGAGAAGATCCTAGTCCTGCACCCGGTGCTGCAGACCCCAAGGGAGCCCCAGGTGGGAGCCGGATGGGCTGACTTGTGATGGGAAGGCCATTCCAGGGGGTGGGGAGGGACAACTTGGGGTGCAGAGGCCTGCCAGTTCCCATTCTCCACATCACTTACTCGTCCTGCAGACACGCCCTGCAGCTCCTGGGGGCCAGCCCTGTGCTGGGTCTAGGGGTGCAGCCGTGGCCTCCTGGGGGCTCTCCCAGGACCAGGGCAGTGGACAGGGTGGGCCCAATGCTGGAGAACATGGTGTTGGGCCTGAGCATTAAACAGAGTCCCCCGGGAGGTCAGCAGCCCTTCTGGTGAGGACATACATGACGTGAATGAGCCCCAAGGCTCTTCCTGCTTTGGGGTGGGGCCAGCACAGTGCCACCGCCCCACCCCAGAGCCTCTGCTGGCTGGGGCTCACCCCATTATCTAATCCCACTTGCTCTGGGAGCTCAGGTCCTCTACCTCCATTGAGTCATCTGATAACTCTTAGATTAGCTGTTGAAGGCTTTGTTTAACTGAGTCAATCAAAAGTCATTCTTAAGAACTCATGATTTCTACACTTGCCTTCCCTCATTATCCTCCACCACTTCCAGGTTCTGGGCGACTCTGGGTTGGTAACCTGACCTCTCTGTACATCTGGACTCGGGTTTGGAGAAATGTGCGGGTGTGTTGGCTGCACTGTATAAGTGTCCTACTCCTCTGTGCCTGCGGGCCTGACTTAGTTTTTGTCCAGTAGGATCTCGTCAGCAGCAGGTCTCCCATCTGTCCTCTGTCACCACAGACCCCGCCCTAGTTCAGCCTAAATATCACACAAATTCCCCTGGGTCTATAGAATGCTGGGCCCAAGATGATGGCTTGGGGCACAGGAAACTTTCTGGGGTGATAGAGAACATTTTCATCTTGAGTGTGGTGATGATTACATGACTATGTATTTGCTGAAATTCATGGAACTGTGCTCTAAAAAGGGGAAATTTAACTGTATATATGTATAAATTATACCTTAATTAAAACTTTCTCCATAAAAGTCTTCCAGATATTTATTAGATTTATTTTTTTGGTAACTAATATTTTTCTTGTATCAATTTCATGTTGCATTGTCCATTATAGTACATGTGGCATC
Source organism: Choloepus didactylus (assembly GCF_015220235.1). Taxonomy (NCBI): domain Eukaryota; kingdom Metazoa; phylum Chordata; class Mammalia; order Pilosa; family Megalonychidae; genus Choloepus; species Choloepus didactylus. Next base: position 5,945,279 of record NC_051309.1, on the reverse strand, counting down.
TTTTTTTAATTATTACATTTTCTGTTTGCTGCTTGAATATAGAGGTATAATTGACTTTTCTATATAGAGCTTAAGTCCAGAAACCTTTCTGAATTCTTTTAGTCATTCTAACAATTTTATTAGAGATTTCTTTTGGGCTTCCTATGTACATACATCATTGTGTCTAATGAGAGTTTTGTTTATAACTTTCCTATATCTTAATTTCTTTTTCTTGCCTTATTGCATTGACCATGACCTCTAGTACAATGTCAAGCAGAAAAGAAGAAGGACTCTTGTTCTGATACTCATTTTAGAGGGAATGCCTCTAAAGTTTTCACCTGTGGAGAATTAAATTTGTTGTGGGTTTTTGATAGCTATGCCTTTTCAAGTTAAGAAAATTTCTTTCTATTCCTCATTTACTAAAAGTTATTTTGCTTTGTTTTAAGTCATGAATGGTTGTTTTTATCAAAATATTTTTCTGCGTCATTGAGATGATGTCTCCTTTAATTCGATAATACTGTGAATTACATTTATGAATTTCTAATGCTAAATCAACCTTTCATTCCCAGGATAAACCCATCTTGGTCATGAAGTACTTGCGCTTTTCCTTTGTATGCACTGTTGGAGGCTGCTAATATTTTGTTTTGGGTTTTTGTGTCTTTGTACTTGAGTGAGATAGGCTATAATTTTTCTTTCTTGTACAGTCCATCTCTGGCTTTGGTATCAGGGTTATACCAGCCTCACAGAATGTTAGAGTTTGGGTAAGATTGGATGAGATGTTCCTTGAAAGTTTGGAATGATTTGGGTCTGGAATTTTCTTTATGAGAAACTACTGATTCATATATCTTACTTTAAATGGTGGGGGCTCTTAAAATTTTTACTTTCTTCCTGAGTTCAATTATTATAGTTATTTATCTATTTCATTTTCAATTTAAAATGTACCATCATTAAGATGCTCATATTATTTTATTGGTATTTCAATCTCTAGCGTATCTAGAGTCATTGTTTTAAAAATTTCTAATAGTGCTTATTTGTGCATTCTCTCTTTTCTTTCTGGATCATTCTTGCCAGAGATTATATATGTGTTTCATTAGTCCTCTCAAAGAGCAAACTGGCTTTGTTGCTCTTCTCCATTGTTTTTTTGGTCTTCTGTTTATTTGTTGATCCTTCTCTTTCTACATCCTTTGGGTTTATTTGGTTCTTATTTTTCTAATATCTTAAGTTGGATGCTTGGTTTATTAGTTTGCAGGCTTTCCTTTCCAATGTGAGCACTTAAGGCTGTAAATTTTCCTCTAAGAACAACTTTTGCCTCCTTCTACAAGTTGTGATATATAGCATTTCATTACTGTACAATTCCAGGAATTTAAAAATATCCATTAAGTTCTTTTCTTGACCCCTGGTGAATTTTGTTTCCTGGAGGAAAGCAAAGAGGGGGAAGTGGTGTCCCAGTGCACAGCTACTGTAGGAAATGCAGGGCCGTGGGGTGCCTCGGAGAAGGCGTTTTTTTTGTTTGCTTTGTTTTCTTCTTCACTTTTTTTTTTTTTTAAGTTTGGTTTAAGACAATGTTGCAGAGGGGAGAAGCAAGTTGTAGAGCAATGCTGTCCATCACTTGTGCACATTTTAAAAACACTCTAAACAAGTCTCCCTTTTGTTCATGGATGCACGTGGAGGGCAGCAAAAGCCCTGGGTGAAGTGTGAGAGCCCAGGAGAGAGTCTGGAGAGAGTCTGGTGCCCCCGGAGAGTGGCGTGGCGGGAGGATAGTCCCCTAGGAGGGAGCGTGAAGGGGGCCTCAGCTGGGACAGCAACACTTTATATTCTTATGATAAAAAGATCTTAAGCACCTCCGAGAAAAAGCCACCATCGGTCAATCCTGAATGGGGAGAACCCAGCCGTGTGCCATGTAGCTCTGCCTGTGTCTGAATGTTTTCACTCCTATGGATTTGTGGGTGTTGGCGCAAAGGCGGGGACAAGACTGTGGGCAGCCCCCCAAGATGCACATCATGAGGTCCAAAAGGGGCGCCAGAGGCAGCCCCTCCTAACTTCTAGGCAGCCAAGTTCAAACAACCATTTGGAAAGCAATTTGTCAGTGTTTTTTAAGAGCTCTTCTATTTGTCTTAGGAGCTCCACTGTTGGGAATTTATCCTAAGCGAGGAGGCAGAACTTGGCCAAAGAAATTGATGAAAAGACGTTTATCAGAATCATTTACAATAGTAAAAGTTTGGAAACAATGGGGTATTTGTTAAATAAACTCTTATAGATTTATGTGATAGAAGAGCTTGTATCATTTATCAAAAGAGGTGGCAATGAAAAAATTTAATAATATAGGAAAACGCTAAAGTGAAATCATTACACTTTAAGTGAAGAAAGCAAAAGGCAAGATTCTGCATGCCATTGGATACATGTGTGAAAAATTACAAAGAAAAAACTTTCAGGAGGAATCGACCAAAATGTCATCAGGGGAGTCTCCAGCTGGTAATAGTTACTTCTTCCATTTCCCGAAATATAATATTTGAGATCTAATTGAAGAGAAGAAAAAACACGCCATGGGGCGGCCAGGTCAGGTAGCACCGAGAGCTGACGGGTTCCCAGCTTGGCGGGTTCTGGGTTTATGTTTCTGGATCATGTCTGAGCTGTGGGAAGGCAGGATGGCGGGTTGAGTGCCCAGTGGCCTGGTGCAAATCTCGGTTGTGCCACTGGCTGTGGCCCTGGTGAGTCACTGATCCTCTCCGGGTCTGTTGTCTGCAGAGAGGGGGAGCTTTGGGCTGCCCGCGAGTGGGGTGGAGAGGGGCCGGTGGTCGCTCAGCCCTCTTGTAACTTTGCTGAATGAGTTTAATTCTGCTGGCCTGATCGTCACGGAGCCAACATTTTGAGCTCCAAGTGCCTGGTCCCTGTGTGGGGCTCTCGGCAGTGCCGGGAGCTTGGGCTGGGAGGAGAAGGGGCTGCCCACTGACCTGCATTTTGGGGTCCCGCTGGGCGCCGGGGGCTCCCAGGGAACTTCGGGGAGGGAGCCAGAACCATCTGACGCCTCCCTCTGGACCTGCTACTTCTGGGACCCCAAGGGGCAGTTTCCCACATGGGGAAGAACACATCGGCGGTCCCGGCGTCCGGAGTCCCCTCCATCTCCGTCTCTGGTGGGGCACTCCTCAGCCACCTTACCCGAAATCCCATCTCCAGACTGGCAAGTCGTTTCTTCCACATACAAGTTCATTTGCCAGCTTTTCTCCCAGTCTCACCCGATAGAAAATTGCATTTCTCCGTCCTGATGTGCTGCCCAGCAGTTCCCCGTTTCGGTCACTTTTTACCTCTGCAGCTCTCCAGACGTGGCTTTTCTGATCCCCTCATAAATCAAAATCCCTGGCTGGTTGTTGGTTCTGTCTCTCCCAGCAGTCTTTTTACTTCTCTCATGCGGGTAACGCTTTCCCCCTCCCCTCCCCAAATGGAGACTGATTAGCTTCCTTTGTGGGCCCGGAGGTGAGAGTGACGAAGCAAGGGCTGGGAAGCTCAGTGTCTCTGGGGCTCTGTCCCCCAACATCCCCCCACCCCCAACGCCATGTCTCCAGGCTGCTCGTGCTGGTTCCTCGGGCCCCAAGGGGGCTGTGGACCATGAAGATGGCGTCAGCCCTGCAGCTCTGCCTTGGCCTCACCCACTTGCCCCAGACGGGGCCAGGACTCTCATGTCCCCCTCCTCAGTAGCTTTTGTCCCTGTGGCTTCCTTCCACTGCCCCTAGCCCAAATCCAGGCACCTACATTCTTATACCTGGACCCCAGAGCCACCTCCTCCTCATTGGCCTCTGTCTCTCACACCCCAGTTAGCCCTCCACACTTTAGCAAGAGCGAGTCCACACTCAGGCAAATCTGACCCTGCCATGTTCCTGTTTAAAAGCCAGTGAGGGTCTCCCCCTTGCTCTCAGGAGGGCCCTCCCTTCAGCCCAACTCCCCTTGCATCCCTGCTCCAGCCCCATCAAACCCCTGTCTCTGTCTGCGTGGGCTGCCCTTCTTTTGCCTCTGGACATTTGCACATGATGCTTCCATTCCTGGGTCAGGTTTCAGCTGATGATTAGACAGTAGCACTGCTGACAATGATTCTCAATTGATTGCCATCTTCCCCTGGGCCAGGAGCTGTGCTAACACTCTGCATTCACCGTGTTGTTTAACCCTCAACACAACCCGGGATGCAGGCGCCCCCCACCCCCAGCTCCCGGCTCTCACACAGTCACCCTACCAGCTCCTGCGCCCACCGGGAGGTCCAGGCACGGCCGTCATCAGGAACTGTGGGAAACGCTCACGGGGCGCAGTGGTGGGCACTGCCCATCCCTGCCACAGGGGCTGAATCCACGTCCACAGTCACTGTCAGCTCATGGGTGGACCCACTTCCCTCTGAAGCATCTCTGGGGCGCTCTTGTTGCTGGTAAAGATCCCCTAACTGTGGCGTGGGGGGGATGGCCTCTCCTGATGGGGTGAGGACCTGACAAGCAATCACCAGTGTCCCTGGCCGGGGGTCAGCCCATCAGCGTGGGGCACTGGGTGTTTGTACGTAATTCTCAGTCTGGCTCTCTGCACCCACTGGGACCCCCGGGTCCCTGCCAGCCCCTGCCCCTCCCAAGCACCCCCTGCACCCCCCGGGCTGCTTGTTTTAACCACTCAAATGCATTCTCTGCAGAAGGCCTGCACAGGTGGGTGTGCGCACGAGGTTCAAGGAAGGAGAACATAAAGGACTCACGGGGCTGTGCCAACATTTTTTTTAAATGGAGGTGAAACTCCTGTCAGATAAAATGAACCATTTTCCAGTGCCCAGTTCCATGGCCTCTGGCACTTTCCCGCATGGTGGGCCGGGCTGACTGTGGACTCTGCTCTGTGTCTTGGGGGTCCCGGCTGAGCTGCGGAGAGAGGGTGGCTTGGGACCCTGGCTGCAGTGGACTATGGAGGATCACCAAGCCTGTCTTTGCCAGATCCCGAGGGACTGTACAGACTCCACCAGACTCGGGCAAGACACGAAATCCCGGGAGGCTCTGGGCTCCACCTAGGATAAAGGTGGCCACAGAGCAAACCCAGCGAAAGGAGGAAAAGGACAAGAACACAAAATCAGCCCCGAGAAGCTGCGGCGGTGTTTGCTCCCGACAAGAGAAAGCCTTGGAAAGCATGTGCTTTTGCCAAAGAAATGTGTGCGTCTCCAGAGGTAGCTCATGTCGCCCCGAACCTAAAGGCTGGTGGGAAAATCAAAGACCCGAGGTTTGAGACTTGGCCTGAGGCCCAGGAGCCTGCTGGTGCTGAGCTCTGCCCACATGTGAGGTCTGAGAGCTGCTGGCTGAGCAGGGCAGGGCTGGTGCCTGGAACCACTGCCCCAGGAGCCAGGGTTGGCAAGGAGGGCTCGTCAGTGTCTGTGCACGTGTGCAAATGGCCCTGCCATTGGAGACAAATCTGGGGGACCTCTCGGGTCTCCCCACTGTGCTGCAGCTTTCAGAGAAACGGGGAGCCATTGAACCAGTTCCCCTGTTGATGGTGGCCCTGGGTTTCTCCCCAGAAGAGGGGCCCTGTGTAGAGCGAGGGGTCCTGGCAGGAGCAGATGGCCCAGCAGAGGGGACCCACTGAAAGGGGGTGAAAGCACAGTTTGTAGGGATGTGGGCAGGGTTGAGGGTCCATCGAATGCAGGGCGAGGAACCAGGCCAGCCCCTGGGAGCTGTCACCACCCCTCAGCCTGCAGGGACCAAGGTAGGGGGGCTGTGAGCACAGTGGGTCCCAGAGAGGGGCCACCTGTCACCCCGCGGCAGGAGCTGAGCCCCCGAGAGAGGAGCGCAGGCCTGCAGCCCACAGCAGCAGCCGGAGGGGCGGGATGGGGGGTGGGATAAAGCCCCCACCCCGCTCTCCCCCCTCCCTCCCTCCCTCCCATCTCCCACTGGCCGAGCCACTTGGAAGCCAGAAGGCAAGGGGGGTGGGGGTGGTGGTCCCCAGGGTTGAGCCTCCTGGGCACAGTTGGGGTACTGGGCCCAGTGGGAACTAAGCAGCGGCAGCCCCGAGTGAACAGGGGAGTGTTCCGCTCTCGGGGGGCTGTCCTTGGTGGGTCCGGTCAGGCAGCCAAGGTGAGCCAAGGGAGAGGCGGGAAGTGGGGGGGGTCCTTCATTCCCATAGCCCCTGCCCGCTCACTGGCTCCTGGGGGCTGGGACCCTCACTCTGTCCCTCTGTTCTTGGTGTGAGCCCCCCACCCTCTGGCCCCCTCTCTCCCGCCCCCTTCCCTCCCATAACCACACCTGGACACTGAGCATAAAGCAGGGAGCCCACGTCTCCACAGACCCCTGGGTGTCACGGGTCACTCATCAGTGACAAGGCGGAAGGAAAAGGCCAGAGCGACGGCCCCGGGCGAGGGGAGGGTCCCGCTAGGCGCATCTGAGCTGCGACCTGAAGAGCGAGGAGGATGCAGCCGGGCAAGAAGGTGGGGATCAGGTGGGGGGTTCTGGGCCCAGAGGGGAGCCGCCTGGGCGAAGGCAGAAGCAGAAAACTGGGGAGCCGGTGCCTCCCAGCACCTCGCTGGTGACCAGGGCGGCTGTGGGTGGGTCTGATCCTTCGCCAAGCTGGGCCAGGGGCACCTCTCTGTGGTCTCCTCCAGCCCGTGGATGACCCCCAGGGTTGACGCCCCCAGGAGATGAACCCACAGGCCTTCCTGAGCTTGGCCTGGAGGCTGCGAGGGGAGAGAGGAGGGTTGAGGCACGGGAAGTGGCAGGACACTGGGGTTTGAGGACGGAGAAAGAGTTGAAAGAGAGAGCGGGAGAGAGGAGACGCGGGGGTGACAGTGGGTGGGGAGAGGGGGCAACAGAACAAGATTCTGGAAGGGAAGTGGGAAATTACCTCATCCAACTCCTCTCCGAGTTCTGGAGAGGAAGTGGTGAGGTCAAGTTCACGTGGCCAGGAGTCAAAACCTGCTTCCACTCCCACTCGAGACTCTTCCCCACAGACGAACACAACTGCAGGTCGGGAGGGGTTTACTCCAGTCATTTCTCATCATGAGGAACTGAAATATTGTGTTCAACGAACTCCATCCCAACAGATGGTGACCATATGGGAAAATCTTTTATACCCAGATTTCATTAACAATTACAGAAAGGTGCGTGCCTGTCCTAAGCTCTGCAAACACTGTGCTGGTACAGAAGGAGCACCCCGCCAGGGTTCCAGGGCAGCAGGAGCCACGCGAAGGGTGGTGGAGCCTTCTGGGTTCATCGTGGATGCGTAAATACCAAACAGAACTGGCCGCCCCGGCTGGGGCAGTGACCTCGTGCTGGTTCGGCCTGGCCTTTCTCTCTGGCTCCACTGTGGACCCTCCCCCTGTAAGGTCGCTCAAAGCCGAATGTCCCTGTATTTACTTTACGAGTCTGCTATTGAGGACACTTGAGGTTTTCCAGTTTTTGGCTATGACAGATAACGCCGTAAAACCGTCTCAGTACAGCTGCAGTTGTGCACGCCTCAGTCACCGAAGTATTTTTCTACAAGTGGAATTGCTGGGTCAGGGGAGTCACATGTTTAAAACTTCAGCAGAGAACGCCAGAGGGCTGCTCCCGCTGGCGTCCCACCACGGGGTGTAACAGTTCTGTACCCCCGCCCCACAGCTTCACCAGCACGGAGAGCTGGCGGCCTTTCAAACTCCTGCCTGTCTGGGGGGTGAAGGCTCTTGCTCCTACTTGAGCACAGCACGGTTGTGGGTGCCCCACAGGGCTGCTTCTCCAGTGTGGGGCCCCTCATTACCTCACCCTGTTATTTCTCCGTTTTGTCTTCAGATCCTTGGGGCACGGGGCCCCTGCTCCCTGCAGGGCCTCTCTCTGGCCATATTTGTGCCTCTTTAACCCCATTCTCCACTCCCACCTCCAGTCCCAACTCAGCCAAGTGTTTCGAGGCACTTCACGTGCATCTCTGCTTTTGTAAGACATGTATTGCTCTGTGTGCACGCATTTGGAGTAAACTTCCTGTTGAATGACATACATGTGGGAAATACAGACAGAAAAGCACACAGGTCCCATGTGTACAGCTGGAAGAATTTCCACAAAATTTACAAGCCTGGGTCCTTGGCACCCAGACTGAGAAACAGAACTTGACAAGCATCCAAAAGTGCCCCCGTTCTCTTGTCCAGAGGATGGAGATTTGGGTTGTTTCTGGTTGGAGAATGTTTTAGTTTCTTGGCTGCTAAAACAAATATGCTGCAATGCGTCGGCTTAAACCAGGGGGATTTATTGGCTCATGGGTTTGAGGCTACGAGAAGTCCAGATCAAGGCGTCGGTGAGGTGATGCTTTCTCCCAGGAGACGGTGGCGTTCTGGGGACGGCTGCTGATGACCCCTGGTCCTTGGCTTTTCTGTCATGTGGCGATGCACACGGCGGCCTCTCCTGGCTTCTCTGAGTTCTGCTGACTTCCAGCTTCTTCCCGTGTCTTCTCTCTTTGTGTCTGAATTTTATTCTGCTTATAAAGGACTCCAGTAACAGGACTAATTAAGATTAAGAACATGTATTTCTGGGGCACGGAGCGCCAAGCCACCACAGGGCCATCAGGTATAGTGCTGCAAGGCCTGACCCACGTCCATGGCTTTTGGTGAACACATGTATGTGCATGAAGCCACGTAAACGACATCATGCTGCATAGCTCGCGTGACTGCTTGTTTTCATGAGATCTGTGTTTTGGAAGCTTTGTCCATAGTGCCCTACACACAGCCACTGTCACTTCTACCTGCTGCATCCTACTCTGTGGTCTGACCAACCAGGGACCCAGGGAGGGACACCCAGGGAGTCGCCTCCAATGCCCACCACCCCAAAGAATGCATCGGGGGCAGGCTCACCTGTCCCCTCACGGTCCAGGATGGGCCACAGGCCACAGAGCAGCCCCCTTGGCTGCCTAACACCGTCTAGAAGTCCCAACAGCGAGTCGGGACCCCACAGACGCTGGACTGGGCTTCTCCCATCCAGAGAAGGTCGAAAGACAGGAAGAACTGCACATTCTAGAGTGAGGTGCCAGCGACCAAGAGGTAAGGAACCCCTCACTCAGCAGCTCACGCTTATTTTAAGGGGGGTGAGGGGGTAGAGGGAAGGGAAGGAGGGGTGAAGGAGAGAGAAGGAGCTCTGCTGTGCCAAAGATGGAGAGCTTCCTGTGCATGAGCAGGCTCCGTGAGAGGTGGCCGGTACCCCTCCGAAGCCAGGTGCCCACCAGGCCGGGGGACCGCCGGCAGCGTCTGGGTTGGGGGAGCCATGGGACAATGGGACCGGAAGCAGCATGGTGCAGGGGCCGAGCAGCACTGGAGGAAAGGGCGGGAGCCGCGCAGGTAGGGAGGAGGCCGTGGTGGGTTCTGGGTGCAGAAGGACGAGACCGTCAAGAGCACAGGGTGTGCTGTCAGCCGCAAGGTGACAGGAGGCCAGGATGGGCCCGGAAGGCCTGTGTCGGGGCTCGTCTCTTGGTTTCTGTGAGCAGGGTCTTCCCTTAGGGCCCCTGCCCCTTGCCACGGAGGCGGAAGGGCTACCAGCTGTCCGACTGGCTCCCTTTAGTCCACTCTCTTGCTCTTGAATGTCCAGGGCTTGGACCTGCTCTCCTTCCTGTCCCCTGGGCCGGGGACCTAGTGAGGTGAATCTAATTTTCAGATTCAAACTCTTCCTTGGGTGGGCTGCTCTGAGCCTGGGCTGGGCCTCGGGGGGCCTGTGGGGGTCCCACACCTGGCCATTTTCTCTTCTCCCAGCATTACCAACAAGCAAACTGATATTTTGTTTCCCCACCTGGGGGCTCCTTTGTCTTATTTCTTGATTGTTCCAGAAACAATGAGAAGGAAAAGGGGGGTGCTGGCTCCTGTACAATTTCCCAGAAGGCGGTATGAGGTTTGACTTGATCCCAAATGTTTGTGAAGGCATCTTTGTCAGTTTGAATATATTATGTCCTCCCCTCAAATCCATATTCTTTATTGCAATCTTGTGGGGACAGATGTATTAGTGTTGATTGGGTTGGAATCTTTTGATTGAGTGTTTCCACGGAGATGTGACTCTATCAACTGTGGGTGAAATGTTTGATTAAATTATTTCCATGGAGATATGGAGCCCGTCCATTCAGGTTGGGTCTTGATTTAATCACTGGAGTCCTATAAAAGAGCTCACAAACAGAAGGACCTCAGAGCAGCTGAGAGTGACATTTTGGAGACGGCCACTGAAAGCAGACTTTTGCTGACACTTTGGGGATGCCAGCCCAGTGTTTGCTCCGGAGAAGCTAAGAGAGGACAAAATGCCCCAAGAGCAACATTTTGAAGAACACACAGGAGCTGAGAGAGGAGCTGGAGCACAACCCGGGATCAGCAGATGCCAGCCATGTGCCTTCCCAGCTAACAGAGGTTTTCCGGACACCATTGGCCTTCCTTCGGTGAAGGTATACTCGTGTTGATGCATTAATTTGGACTTTTCATGGCCTTCAGACTGTAAATTTGTAACCAAATAAACCCCCTTTATAAAAGGCAATCCATTTCTGGTATTTTGCATAATGGCATCATTAGCAAACTGGAACAGCATCAAAGGGTTTCCCACCCTGGATTTGTATTAAGAAATATTAAAAATATGTCGAAAAGTTGCAAGAATAGAACAATGTGAACTTGATGTCCTTCCCTAGATCCAACAATTGTTCACATTTAGCCACAGTTGCTTGTGCATTTTCTCTCCCTCTTTCTTTCTTCCCCTTCTCTCCCTCTTGTGTGTGTGTCTGTGCATGTGTGTGTGTATCTCCTAGGAGCAAGGACACACTCCTACAGAACCACAACAAAATGATCACACTCAAGAAATTTAATTTGGATAAAATATCATCTAAAAAAAGTTCATATTCAAATTTCCCCCAGTCATCCCAAGATTATTCGTTACAGCTGTTTTTTTTCCCCTAAATCCAGGATGCCATCAAGGCTCATAATTGCCTTTGGTTGTTATGCCTCCTGCTCTTCTTTAATCTAGAATAACTCCACGCTTTTAAAAAAACTTTTATGACATTGACACTTTGGAAGAGTTCAGGCCAGTTGTTTTGCAGAATGCCCCTTGCTTTGGATGCACTGACTGTTTCTTCACTAACAGATTCAGGTTAAACATTTCTTGTGTCTTTCTTGCTCCATCGTGTGGGGAGGCACAAGTTCCCCATCAGCAAGGCTGTTTGATCACCTGGTTTGGGTGGCGTTGGCCAGGAGTCTCCAGTGTAAAGACACCCTTTCCCTCCATATTTAATAAATATTCTGGAGGTGGTGCTTTGAAACGGAGTGAAGCAGCCATTCCCCAGCAAGCTTTTACCCAGTGTTTTAGGATCCATTAAGGTCCTTTGCCCGAATCAGTTACCAAAAATGATGGTTGCAAATAGTGATTTTTTAGTTCTAGCCTGCTGTCTACATTTAATAGCAGCTGCACTTCTGTAAAGAGGGCATTTCTCTCCCCTACCTCTCACCAAGTGTATGAATTCTTTTTTTCTTCCTCAGTGTGCTATAATCCATCATCGCCATTATTGTTTTAGATGTTCAAATTATCCCAGATTTGGCCGGAGGGAGCCCTCTCCTTTCCTTTTGACACATCCCCATCACGTCTTGAACTTTTTATTACACTGCAGGATGTTCCAAATTCTTTGTCATTTCTATGCCACTGACCCAGAATCAGCTATTTTGCCAAGAGCCTTGGTTCCTTTCGGTGGGGGGTGGCTTTGGAGAAACCAGGATGTTGGTTTTAGGTGAGCTCATTTGTCAGAGGGTGATCCTTTGTTGATTCATCCTTTCTCACAAAGAAACCCACTGTAATGCGAGCGAACGGATTTGGTCATTTGCATCATTTCCACCAGGCAGAGACCCCTGAGGGCCGACCCTCTCTCCCCCAGGGGAGTCTTCTTTCCAAAAGTCTTGATCCTCGTCCAGAAGCATCTCTGCCCTGTCCTGGCATGGATGTTCCGGGATTAAATGCAGGCTAATTCTTCCCTCTGGTTCCCATCTCTAGAGCACACACAAGGCACTTTCCGTCTGCTCCTTCTGGTGTCCCCAGCAAACAAAATTGATTTTGGCTAGGCCACAGCTTTCTTCAGCTACTTCCCACATTGGGGTCCCTGGATTGGGTCTGGGGTTTTTCTGAGACACCCAGGCCACATGACCCCCCCTTGTTTCTGTCCCTAGAGCAGAGACTCTTGGAAGGAACAATTTTCTCTCTGAGGTGGGTCAAATTCTGGTTGTTTCCAAGTCCTAGTTCACCCTTCTTAATGCTGTCCTCACCCAGGCCAGAGAGAGCTTTTTGAAAGAGTAAGAACTAAAGCAGAAAGGGGGAGGAGGATTTGAAGTCAGAAAACCTGGTTTCTCAGCATACGAGCTGTTCAGTGTTGCTTGGGTATCTCGAATTTCTGAGTGCTTTGGTAACAGACTAATGAAGACCAAAGGCTCTAGACTCACGAGTATTTGTGTTGGAACCACAGTTTTACTGCTGCCCAAGCACGGCGAGCCTCAGTTTCCCCATCTCACGGTAACGACGACGATCCTTACATCACAGGCATCCCGCCCTATGGAATTTGGGCTCATGCATCCCCACAGTTGCATTTGACACTTTTATAAAATTTCATATTTACAGATCTCTCTTGTTGGTTCTGTTTCCCTAGAGAACCCTGACTAATACAGCTTGGTACCAGGAGTGGTTCTTGAGAAACAGAATCTTAAAATGGGCTTTACAATTGGTTTTCTACCTGATTAGATTCAAAGACATTAATGACTCTATTTCCAATAATTAAGATGGCACTGATAGTTCCTGGTGTGAGTTGGCAAAGGAGATACGCAAAACATTACCGTTTGATTCTCCTAACCATACTGTTGTATGAAGCAAGGCTCTGGGTGACAGTGTTTTTGACACCTTAACAGAGTTTTGTGGAGTTAAGAGGTATAATGATGTTGGCTGGTTGTTCTTAGATGCACTGGATAAAGTTATAAGAGAAAGGGATGAGCTGAAGGCTTCCAATTTGCAACTTAAATGCCATACGAAAGACGTAAACTTTTCTATGTGTGCCCTGAAAGAAAATCTTATTTCCTGTGGCCGCAGACTTGAGATTTCTGAAAACCAGACCCAGAGTCTCATTGTGCGAGTAGCAGATTTACAACATAAACTAAAATCCCAACCTTGCATTGATTGGAAAAGAATGGGATCCTGAAAATTGGGATGGGGACATATGGGTTGATAACGATGGCAGTGGGGACATTAGAACCCTGGATTCTGCTGAGTCTTTGTTAGATATACCTGTAGTTGTCTGCCCTGAGGAAAGAGCCACCCAATCTCCAGCCTGCCCTGAGAAGACAACATATTCCTCATTTGGGTTGCTACTCCAGTCCATTTACTGAGCGATCAGGAAAACTTCTCATTTTGAGTGGGGACCAGAAAGAGATGAGGCTCTGCGACAGGTCCAGGCTGCTGTGCAAGCTTCTCTGCCACTTGGACCATATGATCCAGCTGATCCAATGGTGCTGGAAGTGTCAGTGGCAAATAGAGATGCTGTTTGGAGCCTTTGGTGGGCTCCTATAGGAGAATCACAACGCAGGCCCTTAGGATTTTGGAGTAAAGCCTTACCATCCTCTGCAGATAACTACCCTCCTTTTGAGAAAGAGTTTTTGGCCTGCTACTGGGCCTTAGTAGAGACAGAACGCTTAACCATGGGCCACCAAGTTACCATGGGACCTGAGTTGCTTATCATGAGCTGGGTGTTACCTGACCAACCAAGCCATAAATTCGGGCGTGCACAGCAGCACTCCATCATAAAATGGAAATGGTATATATGAGATAGAGCTCGAACGGGTCCTGAATGCACAAGAAAATTACGTGAGTAAGTGGCCCAAATGCCCATGGCCCCCACTCCTTCCACCTTACCTTCTCTTTCCCAGCCCACAGCTATGGCATCTTGGGGAGTTCCTTACAGTCAGTTGACTGAGGAAGAGAAAACGGGCCTGGTTTACAGATGGTTCTGCACGATATGCAGGCACCACCCAAAAGTGGACAGCTGCAGCACCGCAGCCCCTTTCTGGGATGTCCCTGAAGGACAGTGGTGAGGGGAAATCCTCCCAGTGGGCAGAACTTCAAGCAGTGCTCCTGGTTGTTCACTTTGCTTGGAAGGAGAACTGGCCAGAGGCGTGTTTGTATACTGATTCGAGGGCTGCGGCCAGTGGATTGGGTGGATGGTCAGGGACTTGGAAGGAACATGATTGGAAAACTGGTGACAAAGAAATCTGGGAAGAGGTATGTGGATAGACCTTCCTGAGTGGGCAAACAACATGAAGATATTTTGTCCCACATGAATGCTCACCAGAGGGTGACTTCAGCAGAGGAAGATTTTAATAATCAAGTGGATAAGATGACCCGTTTGGTGGATACCAGCCACCCTCTTTCCCCAGCCTTCTCCCCTTTTGGCGGTCTCAACTGTGACTTCATTCTTGACCTGGGTGAAGTTCACACAGTTTTCACTCTGTGATAAATGATTAACCTTCACAAAAAGGAAAACTAAGTACAGTGTTGAAGGAAAGACATTGTGTGTCCAATTGCCTTCGTGGCTCACGTCCCTTTCAAGGCACAGACCTCAGGAAGAGCATGGGCTGAGAACCGAAGGGGAGCAGTGTGTAGTATCCCAACAGGTGGCCCAGCATGCCAAGGGCCAGGGGCACAATGGGAAGCCAGGGTCTCGGGCCATGGAGGTCACAGGGGGCAGCAAGGCAATGGCCTGCAGGGAGGGGCATGGGCAAGCCCCCGAATGGACAGTGGTGTCTGAGAAGTGTCCTGCCAGGCCAGATGTGTGCCACCAATGGGAATGATGAATGAGATGGGATAATAAATATGTCATCACAGGTAGTTGTGGTGGTATTGAGCTGTGTGTATCCCAGAAAAACATGTCCTTAAAGCTAATCCATTCCTGTGGGCATGAACCTGTTGTGAGTAGGACCTTTTGATGAGGTTACTTCAGTTAAGGTGTGGCCCACCTTAATCAGCATGGGTCTTAATCCTATTACTGGAGACCTTTATAAGCGGAATGAAATTCAGATAGATGCAGAGAGAGAGAGAGTTATAGGAAGCAAGAAGCTGAAATGGAACCAGAACAGAATGGAGAGACCGGCTGACACCAAGTGCCTTGTCGTGGCCGAGGCGCCAAGGATTGCAGGAGCTGGTCTTTGTGTACAAAGCACCACCCTGATGATGCCTTGATATGGGCATTTTCACAGCCTCAAAACTGTAAGCTAGTAAGTTCCCATTATCTCAACCTGACCCATCTCATGGCATTTGCTTGGAGCAGCCCAGGATGCTAAAACAGTGGGTGTCTCTGTTTGCCAGTGCTGCTATGACAAACATCACAGGAGGGGCCGGCTCGAAGAACAGGAAGTCCTTGTTTTGCAGTTTTGGAGGCCAGAATGCCAACATCAAGGTTTTGGCAGTTCTTGGTTCCTTCTGGAGTCTGTAGCGTTTGGCAACCCTCCATCACATGGTGATCTTGCTCCTTGGGTCCACGCTTCTTGTTTCTGCTGACTCCTGACTTCTGTTGGCTTTGGGCTTCTATCGACTGGCTGTGTCTGAATTTTCTCTGCTTATAAGCACTCCAGTCTTGTGGGTTGAGGCCCACCCTGATTCAATGTGGCCTCTTCTAAACAGGATCTTTGAAGATCCTATTCACAAATGAGCCCATACCTTAACTAATAATATCGTCTTCAAAGGTCCTGTTTACAAATGGGGTTCAGACCCATAGGAACGCAGATTAAGATTTGAACATGTCTTTTTTGGGGACGTGATTTGATCCCCAACAGTAGATAACCTTGTCTCAGTTGTCTGAGACAGCCCTGGTTTACCCCTGTTGTCATGGCACTTTCGTCTCACAGTGTCCTGGTTTGGTTTGACCAAGACATCACATGGTTGTCTTAATCACAGGTGCCTTCTGCAGATCAGCCGTGTAATGTGTGTGAAGTCCCTTGCACAGTGCCTTGCATACAGTTAGTGCACAACTAGTGTTGGCTTCTGGGCCATCTAACTGTCTCCTGGCCCCTGCCCCGGGAACAATTTTATACTCCTAACCCAGTCCTCTTTCTTTTAAAGAATAGCTACCCAACTATAAGACATTTTTTTTGAGAGGAATAAGGCTGACAAAAGATTTTTCTTGGGCATTTGCATTTTAACAACTCGAAGTGTTCTAAACATTCCAAGAGAAACCATCCATTTAACCATCCATATATGAAACAAATATCTGTTCATTTTGACATCTATACAAAAAACATCCATTTATCTTACCATCTATCCATTCATCCATCCATCCAACAGACATCCACTTGTTATTGCATCCATTCATCCATGCGTCCATCCGTCTATTCATCCATTTATACATCAATCCAACAAATATTCCCTTATTTTAACATCCATTCATCCATTCATCCATCCATCCATCCACTCAACATTCCCCCATCTCAATCTCAGTGGATGACGTTGCCTTTTAATTTGCTAAGAAAGAAAAACAATCAGAAGAGAATCTCCTCATTCTTTCCCCCCTCATCTCTATGCATCTATTGGAATCTCTTCCTATGACTCTTCCTCCCCTCTTGTTACAAGGATGAAATGTCTCTGAATCTCTGTGAAGCCAACCCTCTACTGGTGTCCTGGATCCCACCCCTCCGCCTACCACAAGACTTAGGTCTGGCAGTGCTCCTCTCTCTTTCTCTCTCTCTCTTTCTTCCCCCTTCTCTCCTCCTCATCATCAAATTTCCCTCTCTACTGGATTACCCCTATTAGCACATAACAACATGCTAATTTCTCTTATCTTCAAAAACAAACAAACAAACAAACAAACAAACAAAAAACAACCTTCCTTACCCCACATCCCCTCCAGCTAGCAGTTCCTGGCTCTGGTCTCTTTCACAGCAAAACTCTTTGGAAGGGTTGTCTGTATTTGGGTCTTTCTCTCTTGAGCCCACTTCAGTCACACTTTGACCGTCTCTACTTCAGGGACTCTGATCTTGTCAAGTTCAGCAGTGACCTCCACGCTGCTAAACACAACTGTTAACTCTCAGTCCTCTTTTTACTTGACCTGTATGCTGCCTTTGACTTTTTTTTGAAATATATTTTTTTTCCAGTTGCTTTCAAGATACCACACTCTGCTGATTTGCCTTCTACCTTACAGGCTGCTTCTTCTCATTCTCTTTTGCTTTTTCTTATCCTCCCGACTTGTAAACTCTGAGGAGCCCAGGAATCAGTTCTCAGCCTCTCCTCTTTTATTATTCTAAACTTTCTACAGTGTGTTTTCATCTAGTCTCAAAGCATTCCATTCTGCCTATCATGTTGGCTTCCCAATGTGTATCTCCATCCTGTCACCTCCCTCAGTTCAAATCTTGTGTGTCCAACTACCTAGGTGACCTCCCTCTTGGATCTATAATAGACATAGAAAACCAAACATGCCCCTAACAACCTGCTCTTTGCCCCCCAAACTGCTTCTCCCTCATTTTTTTCCCATCTCAGTTGATGATGAACTCTATCCTTCCACTTGCTGAGATCAAAAGTCTTAGCATCATCCTTGAATCTTTCTCTTTCTCTTTTGCTCCCCATTCTATATTCCAGCACAGCCAGTTCACTCTCCCTTCCAGATATATCCAGAACCCCTCTTCTCAGCTCTCCTTTTTTAACTACTTCCACTGCTCCCCCCGATTCAAGCCTCCACCTCCGACATCTGACAGTTGAACAGGCTCCAGCCGATTGCCCCGCTTCCACCCTCATCTTCCTGATAGTCGATTTTCAACTCAGCAGCCAGAGTTGTCTTTTTCAAACTTTAAGTCAGGTCATATTGCCTCACTGTCAAAAACTTCCAGTGGGTCCCCTTTTCACTCAGAGTAAAGCCAGAGTCCTTGCAGTGGTTTGTAAGGCCTGTACAGCCTGCCCCTGCCTCCCCTCTGATTGCATCTCCTGGGACTCTCTGGGACGCTCCTCCTTGCTCACGATTCTCCTGCCACAGCAGCCTCTTTGCCGGTCCCAGGAACCTCCTGCTTCAGAGCCTTTGCACTTACTGTTCCTCTGCCCAGACGCTCTTTCCCTAAATATCCACATGACTTCTTCTTTCGCTTCTTCGGGGTCTTTCTCAAATGCCCTTTCTCACTGAGGTTAATTCCTTTTGGAATGTTTAAAATTGCATCTTGTTGGAGGCCAGTTTCTCTAGAAAGCAGAGCCTGAGGCTAGGATTATGGGTCAGTGCTTCATTTGAGAGGTTCACACCTAGGATGGTGTTCTGGTTTGCTAATGCTGCGGAATGCAAAACACCGGAGATGGATTGGCTTTTATAAAAAGGGGGTTTATTTGGCTACACAGTTACAGTTTTAAGGCCATAAAGTGTCCAAGGGAACACATCAGCAATCAGGTGCTTTAACTGGAGGATGGCCAGTGGTGTCTGGAAAACCTCTGTTAGCTGGGAAGGCATGTGGCTGGCGTCTGCTCCAACGTTCTGGTTTCAAAATGGCTTTCTCCCAGGACGTTCCTCTCTAGCAAGCTTGCTCCTCTTCAAAATGTCACTCACAGCTGCACTGAGTTCCTTGTCTTTGAGTCAGCTCATTTATATGGCTGCACTGATCAAGGCCCACCCTGAATGGGTGGGGCCACGCCTCCATGGGAGTATCCCACCAGAGTCACCACCCACAGCTGGGTGGGGCACATTCCAAGCAAATCTAATCAGCACCAAAACGTCTGCCCCACAAGACTACATCAAAGATAATGGCGCTTGGGGGACACAATACATTCAAGCTGGCACGGATGGTGAGGGTGAGTGAGTTGGCAAAAGAGTAGAGAAATAGATCCGTGGAAGAGGATGGAAAGAGCAGAAATAGACAGACCCAGACAAATATGATCAACTGATCTTTGACAAAGGAGCCAAGGGAAGTCACTGGAGAAAGGATTTTTTCAACAAGTTGTTCTGGAACAACTAGACAGCCACATGCAAAAGATGAACCTAGATGTGAACCTCATCCTTTCACTCAAAATGGATCATAGGCCTAAATGTAAAACGTAAAATGCAAAACCATAGAACTTTCACAGCATAACATTGGAGAAAATCTTTAGGTGAACTTGGGTTTGGTGATGAGCTTTTCTAAAAGCCTTATCCGTGAACTTCTTTAAAGTTGAAAACTGCTCTGTGAGAGCCCCTATTCATAGAATGAAAAGACAAGTCACAGACTGGGAGAAGATATTTTCAAGACACGTATCTGATAAAGGACCTGCATCCAAAATATATGAAGAACTTTAAAAATTCACCCATAAGAAAACAACCAACCCAATTTAAAAATGGGCAAAAAAGTCTCAGGAAAGAGGATAGGCAGATGCTGAATAAGCAAACAAAGAGATGCTCAACATCACAGGTCATTAGGGAATTGCAAATTAAAACAACGAAGAGATACTACTACACAACTATACCGATAGTTAAAATCCAAAACAACAAACAAATAAGTAAAAAGTGCTGGTGAGGCTGTGGAACCCCAGGAGCTCTCATTCATTGCTGGTGGGAAAGCAAAATGGTACTGCCACTTTGGAAGATACTTTGGCAGTTTATTATTATTTTTTAACTTTTAATTTTCATTCATTCTTAATTTTTTACTTTGAAATAATTTCAAATTACTGGATAGTTGTAAAAATATTGCAAACCCCATACAGGGAACTCCAACATATCTCCCGCCCCATATACCCAGATCCACCAGTTTTTAATATTTCGTCATACTTACCATATCATTCTTTCTCCCTCTCCCTCTTCGTCTCTCTCTCTCTCTCTCTCTCTCCGCAGGCTGAGAGTAGGTTGAGCACTTGATACTTCCCTGTACGTTCCTAAGAACAAGGGCAGTCACTTACATAAATCACCTTAAGTATAGTCATCAAGTTTAAGAAATTTAACACTGACATAAAGCTTACAGTCTAGAATTTTTTTCACAGGTCCCAATAATGTCCTTTTGTGTATTTTCTCCTCCACTATTAGATCCTGTCCAGGATCATGTATTGCATTATTTGTTATCTGTTTAGTCTCTCTTTTTTCAAAAATTGTGGAAACAGATACACAATGTAAAGTTTCCCATCTCAACCTCTCCCAAGCACAAAACTCAGGGGTATTAATAATCAAGCTCAGTGTTGTCAATGTTGTGCTACCTTCACTGCTATCCATTAGCAGAACTTCCCCATCACCCCTGTTGTAATAAAATATCGGACAAGATATTATTTATGGGAGCTTATTTGAGCAGTTTATGATTCGTGAATTGGGGAGCATCCAAACCGCATGTGAAAGGAGCTCCGCTGAGGGGCTAGAAAAGGGGGAGCTGATATAGGGCAAATGCGTAAGCAAGTGAGGAAATGTTCTGATTGGCTGACGTTAAGTTTCCATTTTATGTGGGGAGGTGGTTTACAAAGTGGGGAGCAGGTGCACACTGACAGTCCGGTAGGTTTGTCCATTCTGATAAGCTATTTCTACTGGACCAAAACCGATTTTCACCAGGTGTTGCTCACCTGCAGTTCTGTAGGGTGCATGCCATCGTTTCATTTTCTTGGAAAGCCCTTGCAGGTCCATTGATTTTTTGTCTTCCGGAAAATCTTTTTTTGGAAAGGGGTCCTTCCTGGTAATGTCCGATGCAGGTGGCCATTTTATTGTGTTTAACGGTTCGCTCTTCCGGCCATTTTTCCAATGACCTCATTGGGAAATTGACCCAAACCCTCTGTTCATCACCATTGGTTTCTTTTCTTGTCAGGAGGTCAAGTGGAGTGGGCCATCGTTCTGTCCGTTTTTCTTCCTTTCTTGATGGAGGTGAGGTTTGTCCAGTGGCCACTGATTACATCAAGGCCCTTGGAGTGGGGTCACCTACGCAGTTGAGTGGGTCACGGTTACGGCCCTCTTTCTGAGTCAGGGCGCCTATTTTTATTTTTATTTTATTTTTAGTGTCGGTCCACTGGAGACAGCCCATTTCTATCTCATTTTCCTTTCGATTTGCTGTCTTAATAGCAACCATCTGTCTTTATAGTGACAAGGAATTTGTACAGAACATTGAAACACAGTTTGTACAACAAGAAATAAAAGCATGTAGACTAATAATCACAATTAAAAGTGTAAATCCAAAGCATACTGGTTGTCCCCATATTCCATTAAACCAAGAACCTGGGTCAGGAAATACAGGTCTGTCCATTGACGTGTTGGAGCCTGGTGATATCATGAAGCACCTTAACTTGGTCTTTTAAAATATTCAGGTCATTTGTCCCTGTGCTGGACTTACTAACATGAAAGCCGCATTGTTTGTGGGCAGTTGGGGTCTCCGGAGCCCGACCGTCTTGCAAGAGCCTGCGGGCTGGGGCCTGGTGAGTGTGAGGGGGGTGGGGCAGCTGTTTCATAACCTTAGACAGGTTTACAGCTGCTCGCTCCAGACCAGGTGTTCCTAGGAGGGTACGATGGTGCACAGGGAAGAGGGGAAGCTCGTATTCTAGTAGGTCAACGGGTTGGGCATTTGGTTGGTTTGAGGCCCGACGTAGAAAAGATCCTAAGTTGACTTTCTGGCTGGCATTTGGGTAGACGATATAGGCAGGGCCACAGGATCCAGTCCAGCTTACAAGCAGGTAGCAAAACCACGCAATTATCTGCAGTTTACACAGGGGATGCAAAATAGCTCAGCAATGAACAGGAATAGAATGTGGAAACCCACAGGAGTGGGCTGTAGTTTTCTATTGAAACACAAAATTGTTCTCTGGAGTTACCCCCCTTTTGATTAAAGGTAACTTCAAAGAAAAAGTTTTTTTTTTTTTTTAAATCATAAAATAAGCCTGGAATCATTAGATTTCGCCTGATTATTTACTTAGGTGACTTACCATACTGGCCTTTTAAAATTTCCCTTGCTGAAAGCTTTCATAAGGGATCCCCAATTGGACTTTTAAAAGCCTCTTGAGGCTAGGAAGCCAAGCCAAGAACTCACCACCAGATTCTACCTGTAGCACTACAGATTTGGGTGAAATCCCTCTTTCTCGAGGTCCCTAAAGTATCACACGGTTCCTATACCTTCCCTAAAGTGACCTTCTTTACTCACCTGTAAGGCTGGGAGCCCTGGAGCCGGGTACCTCCCAGGTTTTTCCAAAAGGCTTTTGAAAGCCTTGGTTCCATGAGGTCAGCCTTAGTTCCTTCAAAGTGGCTGGTCACATCTGGTTAAATGAGCATCCTTCTCAAACATGACATCCAGTCAAAGCCGTGCTCACTTAACCACAGTCTTCAATCGTGTCCTGTTAACAAGGACAGGTTCTTAGTGAACCTATGCATGTGATTACATTACCTTCAAACCAAGACTATTCAATGAGAGTTTCAAGATTCTGGAGGGATCAAGCACAGGGACAAAGATAAATGTTTTATGAATTATAGATAGCTTAAGGGAAAAGAGTAAGGGAGTCCCTGTATCTAGAAAATATCACATTAAAACATCAGCAATAATCCAAACAAAATATAATTGTTCTTTATCAGTTCACTCAGTCCTAGGTAATGAGTCATTGTTCCACTAAATTGGTTTTTAAACCTTCTTTATTGTGAAATATAACATATATACAGAAAAGTGATAACTTTCAAAGCACGATTTAACAAGTAGCTATAGAGCAAATTTCAAAGAATGTTATGGGTTACAGTCCACCATGTCAGTTATTACTGTCTAGCTGTTCTAATACCCTAGAGACTAAAAAAAATTGTTTTATATAAAGATTCAGTACTTGTAATCCTTTGTTAAATCATATCTTATCTGTTGCTACTCCTCCCTCTTGTGTGATCACTGTCTCAATCTTCCCCACTCAATCTTGTGTTAGCAATCTCCTGAATCCATTGGCTTCTCCACCAGAATTCTGGAATCTCTCCTCAGAGTTCCTTAAGTGATGTCATTAGAAGCCTATATCTCACAGTCCCTGACATGGTCCTTTCCATGGGTCTCTGAGATGGTCTTTTTGTTGAAGATGAAGCATCTGGCCTGTCGTTGTTTCCAAGTTTTTCAGGGAAGCATCCAAATGAAAATCATCCATAGATGACAAATGTCTTAAAACGGTCATGGTTAACTTATTACTTAATTGTTACAAAATTGAAAGTTCCAATGAGAGTTCATTAGAAAAACAAGCAATTGAGAAGGAAACTTGGTTGTTTCTGTGACATGCACCATTTTAAAGAATAACTGAAATTATGACCAATAAATCTATACTGTTGTCTAATACCAGGCAGATCAGTACTGGGACATTTCATAGGCAGAGAGGATAATGGCAAATCCCTAGGAACTTTACATAATTTCTGAAATATTTATAATATAAATAACAATTTTACCCATACAAATTTAACCAACAAAAGGTTAGAAAATCCTTGTTAATGTGACAACACTTCCCATGCAACTCAGAGCATATCAAATAAACCTAACATTTTTAGCACCTTTCTTTGCAAGTTGAAAGAACAAATTCTTTGTGACTTTCCAGGGTCCTCTGGAAAATCTAAAGACAGTTTGAGATCAAGAAGACATCATACTTAGGGTTTGATTTTGGGAAGGCAAAATGTCAAAAGTTTTCAGGTTCAAACATTTTCTTAAATAGATTCATAGGTCGCTGTGAAATAATATTTGGTTTTCTATTTAAATAAAGTGATAATAAAATATTTCAAAAGTAAATAGAGGATTTAATGTGATTGTAAACAAAAAGACAGTTTGTGTAAAGTGAGAAGAATTATTCTCTAAAATAATAAAGGATGATAAGGTCAATATAAGACACAGAAGATTATTCTGATAAGATACAGAACCTTTGTCTTCTAGGCAGATTAGTCAGACAGTTAAGAAAACCGTTTCACAACTGCTCACACAGAGCAGACCCATAATCCAAGAAAATTTTTTTATTTTAACAGAAAGAAAACCAAATTCTAGTTCTGCATGAATATACTGTTTGATATGGAAGCACTAAAAAAATCTTATAAATAAACCTATCAAATCTTAGCCAGCTTGGACCATGACAAATAAAATTTATTTCTGCAAACCTTCTACAACTTTCTCTACCCATTCAGGTTTTGACCTATACTTCCCTGTTTCTCATTTTGTAATAATCAAGCAAGTTACTGTAGGACAAAACTACCCTCTTTTCCCTTAACAAAAACACTCATTGCATACCTTAAGTATTTAAATTACCATAAAGATCTTGGAAAATGTCTTTCTGTATTATTTTACTTAATACTCTGAACAATAACCTTGAACCCATTATGCAATAACACCCCGTTTCCCGTCCCCCACAGCCTCTGGTAAACCGTACTCTACTTTCTGCTTCTATGAATTTGCATATTAAGTGTTGCTTAGCACATTAAATGTTGCTGAAACAGCATATTCTAGTAACACGTCCCTTTGTGGCTGAATTATTTCACGCAACATGATGTCTTCAAGACTTGAACATGTAGGAGCATGTATCTGAAAGTCATTCCTTTTTCAGGGCCAAATAATATTCCATTGCCTGTATATATTTCACATTTTATTTATCCATTCATCTGCTGGTGGACACTTGGGTCGCTTCTACTTTTTTGGCGATTGTGAATAATGCTGCTATGAACATCAGTGTGCAAGTGTCTATACGAATCTCTGCTTTCAGTTCTCTCAGGTATATACCAAGAAGTGGGATTGCCAGGTCATATGGCTTACAGAATCTTTTTTCACACTTGTCTAAGACTGGAAACAACTAAGATGTCCTTCCACATACCATGGAATATTATTCAGCCATTAAAGAAATGGGCTATCAAGCCACAAGAAGACACGGAAGAACCTCATGTGTATATTGCTAAGTGAAAGGCTATACCCTGCAGGATTCCAACTATATGACATACTGGAAAAGGCAAAACTATAGAGACAGTCAAAAGATCAGTGGTTGCCAAGGGTGCAGGGGAAAGGAGGGGAGAATAGGAGGGGAACAGGAGATTTTTAGGGCAGGGAACTATTCTGCACGATACTGTAATGGTGGATCAAATGTCAAAACCCAGAGACTTGAACAACACAAAGAGCGGACCCTGATGTAAACTGTGGACTTCATTTGCTGATGATGTACCGACATCAGTTCATCAGTTGTAACAAAAGCACCATGCAAATGCAAGATGCTGATAAAAGGGCACTTTGTGTTTGGGGAGAGAGGAGGGAATTTGGAGATGCACTGTACTATCTGCTTAATTTTTCTGTAAACCTAAATCTGCTCTGAAAGCTAAAAGCTTGTAATTAAAAGAAGATAATCCCACTGTCAAGGTGAACAGTGATGATGCACAGCAGGCCATCCAGGTGTGGTGACTGGGTCCACAGGACTTTTCTAGAAAGTTCGCAGAAGGCAATTTGGTTCTGGTGGAGTGCCCTGTGCAAGGGGTCGGTGGAGGGGGTGAGTGGCATGTGGGGGGCGGTGGGAGGGAGGCTCCCCTGAGAGCCCAGAGCTGCTGGTGACAACGGCTGCACCAGATGGGTGGAGCAGGCGGCTAAGTTGCTACAGTCATAGAAACAAAAACTTCAAACTTTCCGAGGTTTTCTCAAAGTTCAGTCAAACTGCTTGGATTTTACACACCAGGCCCAGGTATTAGAACCAATTAAACTTTTTTTAAGATTATTTAAAACATGCAAAAATTTCAGAAGATAATGAAAAAGCTCCCACGTACCTGCCACTGAAATTAAACAGATGTTTATGTTTTTAGATTTCTGTCTTCAAAACAAACGAGCACATTAAGTGCTGCTGAAACAGCGAAAGCTGCTACCCCATTCTCCCCTCCCTCCCTCTCCCTAAGTAACCACCGTCCCAGAGTAGACACCTACCTGCCTGTGCAAGTTTTGTCTTTTCATTACGTCTTTTGTCTATACGGATACACATTGTCCTGTTGTATTTACATGAAGAGTTGCACTATTTATTCCTCTAGCAACTTGCTCCACTCATGGCGTGTGACGATTTTTGAGCTTTGTCTGTGCTGATGCTCACAGATCCAATTAGTCTATTTCCATTTTGTTCTCTTGCATGAATGAGCCATAGTTTATCCTGTCACCCGCGAGGAGGACTGGATAATTTCATGTCGGTCCACGCTGTGTTAGTTTCCTCTGCTGCATGACACATCACCACAGATTTAGCAGCTTCAAACACACCCATTTACCATCCGTCAGTTGGGGTGGGTCAGGGGTTGGGGCATGAGCCCCTGGGCTCTCTGCTCAGGGTCCCGAGGCATCTCGAGTGACCTTCCAGTGACATAACCTTCGAGCAACCCGTCCCCAGACTTGTCGTGTGAGTAGCACGTTTCCCTTAGTGCTAAAGCTATTTTGAGCTGAGCTTTCACTGTTTGCTGTCAGAGGCATCCTAACTCACAAAGACTCCGAAGCTCAGAGAGATTAAGCGACTCATTCGAGGGCACACAGCTAATAGTGAGCTGAGCGGCCCAAATCTGAACTCCAGTCTAAAGCTCATGCACTTAATCATTAAGCAAAGGGGGGTCATTATAATTTACCTCATCAATTCATTAGAATTTCCATCCTGCCCTGCCCCCCAGTCCTTTGCACCTGGCAGAAGTGGGGACCGTCCTTGCTGCCTGGGAGGAGACCTCACAGGTTAAGTGGAAGGAGAGGAACAGGGGTGTGTGGGCCCCAGCTCAGGCCCCAGTTGTCAACTCGGTGCCTGGGGAAGCCTGGTCTCTCTGACCCTCGGTTTTCTCTTCTGGTAAAATACAGCAAACAACAAACTCCGCTCTCCTGGCCCCCAGGCTGGCCTGAGCATTCCCACGACTGCACTGTGAATGAGCTTTGCAACCTGCAAAATGCTGGGTGCAGGTAACTTTAATCCTGGGTTGAAAGATGCCAGAGTCGTGGAAGGAGAGGGCCTGGGCACGGTACAGGGGAGGCCGGCAGCTACCAGGACAAACTGAGTCAACGTTCGCGATTTTGCCAGGATGCTGAAGACTGGAGCTGAAAACAGCGATCCCGTTTCGGATTCAGCGTGGGTGCATGTCACCTCTCCGAATGGTTCTGAAAATTAGGGCGTCAGAAATGATGAGGGAGGCAGGTGAGCAGAGCCCAAATTCCATCTAAGAATAAATTCTCTGAGGTTTCTCTGACAACAGGCCCTCACGGGTCTCCAAAAGCAAGGAGCGCGTTCTGCTTGCTAAGTGGACCAGAAGTAGCGCACACCCCGGCTTCTCTTTAACGTGCTGCCGTGGCTGCCTGACCAGCCTCTCAGGGGCCTCATCTATAAATCATGAAACGCAAAACATGTTTAAATTGCCCTGAGGTTTTAACACATCTGGGGCAGCTTGTTGGAGTCAGAACATGGATTCCCTAGCGTCCAGAGCTAACAGGGTGAGGGTTTTAGGGCCAGGGAGAATTCAGTGATATTTGCCTGTTTCTGGCATGTTCTGTACTGCTCTCGAACATTTCCTTCCCTGCTCACTCCTGGAATGAGGGGGTTGGGTCTGAAAGCTTCTCTCCTCCTGCTGGCCTTCTGGACATTTTCTTCCTCCTGAAACATGCACAGCGTTTAGTGCTGGACATTCCTGCGTCTCAGCCTCATCTGAAATGTGACCTTGGACATGTTCCTTAGCCCTCTGCCCCTCTGCAGTGGGGACACTCGGACAACAGCCTTTTAGGGCTGTTACAAGGTGATGTCAGTGAAGCTGTCAAATGCCGGGCATGGAGACGGTGTCCAGGAACGGCCAGCCCTCCTGTCAACTCTTGGAGCCATGCCCTTGAGCACAGAAGTTGAAGTTCCTCGGGGACTCTTGTTTTAGTTTCCTAGGCTTCTCAAAGCAGATACCATGAAATGGTTCAACTTAAACAGTGGGAATTGATTAGCTTACAGTTTGAGGCTATGAAAATGTCCAAATCGAGGCATGATCAGGCGATGCTTTCTTCCTGAAGACCAGCTGCCGGTGATCCTGGGCTCCTCTGCCACATGGCAAGGCACGTGGTGGCATCTGCTGGTCTCTCCTTTCTCTTTTGGGTTTCATTGATTCCAGCTTCTTGCCTCTGTGGCCTTCTCTCTCTTTGTCTGATCCTCATTGTCTTATAAAGGACTCCATTTGAAAGATTAAGACTCACCGTGGCCCACGCCTTATCTGAAGTAGCCTCATCAAAAGTTCCTACTTACAGTGGGTCCACACCCACAGGAATGGATTAGCTTTAAGAACATGATTTTCTGGAGTATGTCAAGTTCCAAACCACCACAGCAATTTTCCATCCTCTACCCCACTGTTGCTTTCAGTTGCTACAACCACTTTGACTGGAAGTCAAAGACACACAAACCCTCTAACACAGCACCCCACCCTGACGTCCCTGCTCCTCGGGCAAAACCACAGATGCGCCTGCCCCAGGGTACCATGGTGATGGCCCAAACCAGAAACAACCCCGTCACCCGTGGAAGGTGCTTCCACTAGGGGACCCTCACGGGTCTATAGGGGTGAACCTCCAAACACGACGCTGTGAGAATGCAGCCTGATTCCATCTGTGAGCCCCTTGGTGTGGCGTTTGGAAACCAGGCAAAGCTGAGGCACATGTGGGTCAGCAGGGAGCAATGACGCCAGAGATGGGGGTGTGGTCAGGAGGGGCTCCAGGGCTTCAGGGCTGGCCGCTGCGCCCCGTTTCTGACCTGGGTGACTCTTTTCCAAATGCATATTTACTGCAGAATAGAAAAGTTAAAAATAAACCTTGCATGCCAGTCCTGGGCTGGGTACTTTTGATTTAAGTCAGGGGTGGACAATGGACTCCGTGCCCTCAAATCCAATTCCCTGGGTCATGCTCACCACTGCCTTTAGGCTGGTGAGTCCTGAACTGAACTTCGCTCTCCACCAAAGGGCCTGAAGAAACCTCACTGGCGATCCCTGCTTCAGGGTGACTGAAGCCCCCTGGCATCCCAGTCTGAGGGACGAGAGGCCGCTGACCCCCAGTTGAGCAAGGTTATGCCTTTTATGGAAGAGTGGGGACAAGGACTCCCAGGTCTGGCGGGAAGCTGGTCAGGCCTCAACTAAAGGCCCAGAGCTGGCGCTTCCGGGAGTCATCTGTAACTTCTGTTAATGTTGGGGGGCTGGGGTCGGGCTGGCTCAGCCTCATCGTCCCTCCACCTCTCAGCTAAGGAGGTGGCAGGATGATGAGGATTTGGGGGAGGAAGACCTGGGTTCAAATCCCGAGTTCACCTCTTCCTGAATGTGCTACTTTTGGTAAGTTCCTTCATTTGTTTAAGCTGCAGTTTGTGCCGCGGGGACATGGGAGTGTGCAGACAGCCATCACTGTGGGGGTGTTGCTTGGACCTTGAGGGTCCCAGAAAGGCTCCCTCTTCCCACTGTGCAGGCCACTGTCTGCTCGACACCCCAGATCCGCTCACCATCCTCACCCCTCTGCCTGGCTGGAAGGCTGGCCCCCATGGGCGTGTCCTCCCTGCCCCCCCTCCCCGGGCTCCAGCACGCCGACTTCCTGTCGGGCTCAGCCAATGAGGGCGCCATCGAGAGACTGGGAGGCGGGACAAGAGAGAGGCCGGGGTATTTAGGCCTTCCCTTCCCACCTGCCCGGACTTGGTTCTGGAAGTGGCTGTCTCCTTCCTCCTTGGGCCATGGCTCCTGCCCGGGGGCCCTTCCCACAGCTACTGATTTTGGTTTACAGCTGGTTTCCTCTAATGTTACCCTCCTCTCCCCCTGCAGGTGTACAAGTCAGGGCACTTGCTGCTGTTGAGCCTGGAGAGCGTCCCCTTCCCTTGGGGGTTTCTGGAACCCAGCCCTCCCATGGCCCGGCCCCAAGCCCTTTGTTGCACCCTCCTTGTCGTCCCATAATGGAGCCCCCCACGCGGCCCGCACAGGTCTTTCCTGAATGAGAGGGCGATTCTGCAATCACCGAGTGCCAGCTCCCCGCCCGGCTCAGAGAGGAGGTGCTTAGCAAGTGTTTCCTGAATCAGATTCAAAGGACTCGAAGTCCTTGGATGCAAGCGTTTCAAAAGTGCAGAGTTATATGATTATTCCTATATTACTCACCCGAGGAGTCTTGGAATTGCTGCCAGCGTAAGCTTCCTGGCTTTCTGGGGCCTCATTTATTTTCTGTCATAAAGCAGATGCCCTTTCATTCCAGGCCTGTGTTGTCTTTACGTCAATATTATATGAGTGGCTGCGGGGCAAAGGCTGCCTGAGGACCAGGGAGCCGGAAACCCAAGGGAAGGCCACGGTGTCCAGGTTTGGTGTCCCAGGATCACGGGGGGACTGGACTGCGGGCAGCTACTCCTGGCATTGGCCTGTGGGCTGGCACTTCTTACAGGGAAGAGGTAGGAGCGAGAAACTCGACCAGTGAAGGTACGGATCACTCCCCACCTGGGAGCAGCACCAGAAGCTTCCCAAGGAATCAGAGCCCACCTTCTCTTGCTCAAGACTCTGCCGTGACTCCCCCTTGCCTGCAGAATGAGATCTCAAATTCCCAGAAACCTGCCAACCTCTCCGGTTTTGTGTCCACTGTACACTCCCGGCCCGCTGGGAAGCATATCCCTTGCAGAAATCTCCAGGGTTTCCCAAATTTATTATGCCATTTCCCTCTGAGCCTTTGCACATGCCGGGCACTCAGCCTAGAGAGCCATCTTTTGCAATTAAAATAATCTTAACATTAAAAAAAACCCCAGGGTAAAAAGAAAGACAAGCTCACTCCCTTATGGGAGAGACAGCTTCCACAGGAGAGGCCCCGGGCCCGGAACCTGAGCCTTCAGAACGATGGACAATTGCTGGGTCCTTTTGGCTGCAGCTCCAGCCCCCTTTTCTGCCCTGCCCCAGACACCCTCCTGGTGGTCTAGGTATTGGGTACAAACTTCTGGCTTGGAGTCAGACAGATGTGGGATCCAATCCCAGCTCTGCCACTTGCTGGGCAGATCCCTCTAGGAGCCTCAATCTCTTCATCTGTGAAACGGGTTAGTGGTGCCTGTCATACAAGACTGAGCTGATATGTGCAGACAGCTGGCACTGGGTCTGCAGATAGAACTTGATCCTGGCTGCCACTGGGGGCTGGTGCTCGGGGGAAGAGCTTGACCACTGGACCTGTCTTGGGTGGGTTTGCGGTGAAGTGGGGACTTATTTTGCAAAGTCATGGTGGGGTTCTTGAACTGGAGGCTGGGGTGTGAACTGATGTGAGCCAGCTGGCATGGATTTTAGGCTTCTCAAATTGCCCTGGACTTTGGGGTATTCTATTCCCATCTGTTTCCAAAGCCTGGGATGGGCTGAGCTTGCAGGTGGGAGGCAGGGGCCCCATAGTGAACTCAGTTCCACAGGCATCCTTTGAGCCTATTCCATGCTGGAAGCTGGGGACACAAAGGCTCTTCTCTGGAGCAGCTCGGAGTCCAATGGGGAGAGGCCACATGCAGACAGATAATGGCAGCTTGGGGTAATGAGACGGGCAGGAGGCAGATCAGGGCAGGCTTCTTGGAGGAGGTGATGTTCAAAGAACATTGATTTTAAAAGATAAGTTGGAATTAATCAGTGTAAAGGGGAAGGGCAGTGTGAGCCTAGGAATGGCCAGGAATGAGTGCAGAGTACGAGGGGCGGGACACAGGAATGGGAACCAGGGGTGACGACTTGCAGGGGAGCAATCCGGAGGAGGGACAGTGCTCTCCAGCTCACAGAGGGCAAATGTCCTGAGGTCACCCACAGTTAGGGCAGAGCCAAGACTGGAAGCCAGGCCAAGGAAGGGGCCCCAGATGCAACTCGGAGAAAGGAGGGGAGGCCCAGCTTCTGGCCTGTTTGCCTCTAGGTCTCTCAGAGCCTCATGAAATCAGCTTTCTCAGGTGATTGAAATTTGCTGCTTTTACCAAATGCGATCAGCTGCTGGGAAGCCCATGCCCTCCACCCCCACCCCACCCCACCCCCACTGCCAGTCACACTGATCTCCAGCTTGGATGAAGGGAATTATGTACTGCAAAAGATCTGGGATCTGGAGAGGACAAAACATCCTGTAAATGCACATTATTGTTATTTTTATTATGGGCATCAGAGCAAAACTGCCTGTTCAAAAGAGCTAATTTAGTTAGATCAGGAATAAGTGCTACTTGAGTTGAAAACCCATTCTCCTTTGTGATGTTTTCTTTGGAGTATAAATCAAGGAGAAGGGCTTTTAAAATATTTTCAGTACAAATATATTTCAGTCCCATGGTCAGCCACCTCTTAGCACAGCTATCTAACAGGATCTCAAGGTGATTACTGCAATTGACTTGCCTCGACAGCTCTACAGCCCTTTTCTCCATCGGAATCATTTTTTATTTCATCGAAATGCAGGACTGTGGCGGGTTCGGCTGCAGCCTGGTGTCTACGTGGAATTGGAGATTACTCTTGGACTCCCACCTGGGGGTTCCACGAATGCTTCCTCTCACCCTTCTCTTCTTGCCCCTCCCCAAGACGGTGCTGGAAATTCAACACACCACCCCCAAGTCCTCCTACTGAACTCGTCTATCTCAACCAGGACTGACAAATACGCGCGCCCCAGGCGGCCTTTCCGAGCCGGGGCAGACATTGCCAATCGATGACGGCACAGTTTCCCACTAAGACCAGATCTCAACTGGAGCTAAAGGACCAGCTTCTCGAGCACTCGGCCCGACCAGGCCAGCAGTGCATCCAGGGGCTTGGCCTGTGAGGGACTGACCATCTCAAGGTGTGGTTCCAACCTGTGCACAAACCCCTGTAAAGGCAGAATGCGGGGGGCAAACAGGGGACCTGCAAGACATGAGGGGAGCACTCAGGTGAGAGAGGTGGACTCCAGCAGGTGTCCAGAAAAGGCTTCCAGAGGAGGTGAATGCAAGGCTGAGCCTGAAGAGGGGGAGAGTTTCATGTGGAAAAGACGGAGGGGGTTGGGGGGAGGTGAGGAAGGAGCTGGAAAGCACAGGGCGGGCCCGGTGTCCCTTGCAGCTGGCACAGAGCCAGCACTGTTAGGTCCTCCAGAACTGCTAGTTGAACAAATGAATGATGAAAGCCTGTAGCTCATTTCTTTCTTTTTATTAAAGAGTGTTATTGAGATATAATTTATACACCTTATATAATCCACCCACTGTAAGTGTACCATGAAATAACTTTTAGTAAATTTATAGATTTGTGCAACTGTCAGTAGTTTTAGAACACATGCATCACCCCACAAAGTTCTCTTGTGCTCATTTGTAATCAGTCCCCATTCCCAATCCCAGTCCCAGGCAACCACTGCTCTGCTTTCTTTTTGTATAAATTTGCCTTTTATGGGCATTTCAAATAAAAGGAATCATACAATATGTGACCTTAAATGGATTCTTTCACTGGGCAGAATTTTGTTGAGGCTCATCTATATGGTAGCATGTTTCAGAACGTCTTTTACTTTTTATTGCTAGATAGTATTTTGTTATATGAACAGGCCACAATTGGTTTACCCGTTTTCTCAGTCGATGGACATTTGGATTGTTTTCAGGTTTTGGCTATTATGAATTGTGCTTCTATGAACATAATCATGCAAGTCTTTGTGTGGATGTATGTTTTTTTCTCTTGGGTAGTTTCTTGGGAGTGAAATTGCTGGGTCGTATGATGAGTTAACTTTTTAAGAAACCAACATTTTTTTTTCCCAAAGTAGCTGTGCCATTTTACAGTCTCACCAACAATGTATGAAGTTCTAGTTTTTCCAGAAATTTTTTATTATTGCCACTTCAGATGGTGTGTAGTGGTATCTTGTGGTTTTAATTTACCTTTCCCTAATGACTAACGATGTCAAGCCTATTTTCATGTGCTGACTAGCCATTCATAGACCGTATTTGGTGAAATGTCTGTTTAAGTCTTTGGCCTGTGTTTGATTTTTGTCTCCTTCTTAAGTTGTACGAGTTCTTTATACATTCTAGATAAAAGTCCATTCCTTCCCTGTTTAATAGTTATCTTGGCATCTTGGTTGAAATCAATTATCGATAAATGTAGAGGTTTATTTCTGGACTTTTAATTCTGTTCCATTGATCTGTGCATCTATCCTTCCACAAGTGCTACACTCTCTTGATTACTGAAGTGGAAGTCTGAAATCAGGGAGTGTGAGTCTTTCAACTTTGTCCTTTTTTCACAAAACTGTTTTGGCCCTATTCATTTCTGTATACATTTTAGGACCAACTTACCCATTTCTATTATAAGAAGCCTAAGGAGATTTTTGATTCAACTTACAGATCAATTTGTGGAGAATTGTCATCTTCACAATGTTGAGTCTTCCAGCCCATGAACATGGGGCGTTTCTCCATTTATTTAGATTGTCATTAATTTCTCTCAGCAAGTGTAGACCTCTTTGTATTTAACATACTTGGGGGTCGTTGAACATCTTGGACGTGTAGATTTAAGTTTTTCATCAATATTGGAAAGTTTTGGGCCCTTATTTCTTAATGTATATTTTCAGTGCCTATCTCCAGGGACTCCCATCACAGGTAGGCTGGTGAGCCTGTAGGTGTCTGAGGCTCCGTTCATTTTTCTTCAATCTTGTTTTCCTCTCTATTCTTCAGATCAGATCATTCGTATTGCTTTATCTTCACATTCACTGGCTCTTCTGCGATCTTGAATCTGCCACCAAGCCCCTACAGTGAATCTTTCCCATTATTGCACTCTTCAATGCCAGAATTTTCTATTTGGTTCTTTTATGTTAT
The DNA here is from genome assembly GCF_015220235.1 of Choloepus didactylus. Lineage (NCBI taxonomy): Eukaryota > Metazoa > Chordata > Mammalia > Pilosa > Megalonychidae > Choloepus > Choloepus didactylus. Next base: position 5,910,720 of record NC_051309.1, on the reverse strand, counting down.
TTCTTTCTCCTTATCAAGAATTTCTATTTGTTGATTTACTGTTACCATACTTTAATTATTTAAACAATGTTTATTTTAATTCTTCAATCATATTTATCATAGCTGCTTTTAAGTCTTTCGTTGCTAAACCCAACTTCTGGAGACATCCTTAGAATGCTTTGTTCCCCCTGCATCCCTCAAGTATGGGTTATGTTTTCCTGTTTCTTTGCCTAATTATTTTTTGTTGAAAATCAGACATTTTAAGGTAATATATTGAAGCAACTCCAGATTTTTATCCCCCTGAAGATCGTTGATGTTGCTGGTATTTGTTCATTTGTTTGTTTGTTTGGTAACTTGCCAGGGCTAAATCTGTGAAATCCATCTCCCCTGCTGTATGCAGCTGCTGATGCCTCTGCTCCTTTTTAAATTTCTAATATTTGTTTTTAAGCTTGGATTTTATGTTCTTGTGTCTGAATAGCTTGGAGGTCAGCCAATGTTTGAGCAGAGGTTATTTTCAAATACCTCTCAAGCTAGTAAGCCTTTATCCCCTGTCAAAGACCTAAGTGTGGGAAGGGAGCACATTAAAAATTCAGGCCATTTCCAAGTCTGCCCTGGCTTTCCCCCTTCACTGGGCTTTTAGGTTTTCTGTGTGCACAGCCTCAGGGCGAGATCGGAGTCCAGGCTCCACAGTGCATGTGTGAAGCCTCCGTCATCCGTTCAGTCTCCAGAACACCCCTTCCTTCCTTGGGGCCACGGGCTGTTGGCATTGCCCACTGCTCTGAATTGTGGGAGCCCCTGCAGCTGTACCTTTATCCCTTCACAGCCTGCCCATCCTGCACGAACTTCTGGTCTACCAGCCAGGAGAGGGGTGTGGGCAGCCCTGAGCCAGAACTCCACAGACTTCCACTCTCTCCACCTGCAGTTCAGCAGCTTTTCAAGCATAAACACTTCTCAGAGTGTTGTATGCCATTGGATGATTTCCAGAGTGTGGAAATGGTTATTTTAGTCAATTTCGTGCAGCTTTGGAATTGATTTTTGGGAAGAGACTTGCCAACCTTCTCCATAATGGGCAGTTCTGCCTCCGTGAAGTACATTTCTGACTGGGAAGTGTGGTGGGTAAAGATGAGGGTCTTGGAAGGGTGGGGAGAGGAGAGAAGCATTTGATATGGGGCCATAATGCTTGATTGGACTTGGATGGATCTCAGGTAGCAGAGGAGGAAAATGGCAGTGCCCACAGGGAAAGGGATTTGTCCAAGTTCTTGTAGCTCCGTCAGTGGAGAGCTGACGTGGATCCTAGCTCTCCTGACTCACCATTCAGTGCTCTTTCCCTTCCACCAAATTGCAGTTCATTTCCATAGTTGTAGTTTAGAAGTTTGGCTCTCTAGGAATTTTCAGTGTGGCAGGTTTGTCTGTCCGTCTATCTGTCCATCTGTCCATCCATCCATCCATCCATCCATCCATCCAGCAAATGCTGACCAAGAGTGCCTTCTGCTTACCCAGCTCTGTGCTTGGCTCTGGAGATACAATGGTGAAAAAACACCAACACAGTCCTAGGGCCCACAGGCTTTATAGTCTTGGGGTGGAGACACATTAGCCCCAGAAAGGGTCTTGCAGGAGCCATTTTGAAGAAGTAGCCCAGATTATCTGTCAGTCTTGATTAAGGCAGTAGCCCTTCCCAAGGAAAACAGTGAGTTTTAATTTCTCCCCAAGCTAAAATCCTTCAAACCATGATTTTCAACCAAAATTTTATTTGTGCAACATTTTAAATGTGTAAGGCATTTAAAGGAAAATTTCAATTTAATACTCAATAGATTGGTAGAAAAATTTTTTGTTCTGATTTCTGAAACAAATCTTCCAAGCAAGAATACTCTGAGGCCTCTTTCAAAATGTTTTCTAAAATTGGAGGCTTTGAAAATCTGTCCTCCAGACAAATCTGTAATTGAGAGACCCTTGGCCTTACACGGGGAGAGCGTTACAGAGCAGCATAGTGCTCAGACACCTGCCAGCTGCTCGGGGCTGCCTACGTGATGCCAAACAACCATACGGAGATGGGAAAACTCGGGAAAAGATCTAGATGCCTGGTCTATATGACAACAAATAATTGGATATTTGGAAACATGAGATTTTTGGCTAAATCTTGAGTCATCCTCTGGGAATTCCTAAATACAACCTCAGAGGAATTTATGGTACTGCCCATTTTATCTTAAGCCTTCTCTGTTTTCTTCCTGGGTGAGCTCATTCAACAATGATGCCCAAGTCTCTGTCCCTCACTAGGAAAGTGGCATCGTGGTTCCCCAAACAGCTCAGAGCCTCTGTGTACTGTTCCCTCTTTCTCAGGCTGCACAACCGGGGGCCCTGGGGACCCTCTGCTCCTTCCTGTCCACCCCCTTGTCAGTTCTTGCTCAGATCTCATTATCACTCCTATGGACCAATATCACGGCCTCCTGGCTGGTCTCTCACTCTCGCTCGCTCCCCTCCCAGCTTTTGGAAGAGGCCAGAATTAACTTTCTGAAACGTAAATATGACCATGTCATCCCTCCTTTTGGAAACCTTAGGAAGTCCTCTGTGGCCTCGGAGGAAAGCCAACTCTCCAGGCACCCGCAGCCGGCTGGCCCCTCAGTCTTACGGCCTCTGCTTGGTCCTATATGTGCCGGGGTATTTGTCACTCCTGAGGGGCTTCACCCTTTATTCCCTGTCCCCTGGGTGTGCTGTGCTCTCGGGTCCCTCCAACCCACCATCCAACACCTGCTCGGATGGATTTTTCTCTGACGCCAGCACTTCAGGCAGAAGAAATTCTTCCCTTTTTCTTCTCAGTACTCAGCACATATTTCCATAATAGCCGGTGTTCTCTGGGGTGTTCGTAGCTGTTAAGCAGAAATAAAGAAATATGGGGTCACAAAGTTGGAGGAAAAACAGAATTAGTCAAAGTCAAATTGTAGAACTCAGTTGTAGAACTTTTCCATCCTTCCATGCAAACATGCACATGACTCCAAGAGGGGTGATGTGTCGGTGGCGTTTCCTAAACGGATCTGACCACACAGGCATTTCCGGGGAGTAGCTTATAGGGCTGGTGGTCTGTGGAAGTTCACGTGCCCCACCCCCCACGTTACAGATGGGGAAACCGAGGCACAAGAGCACACAGCTGCCCCGAGTGGCCGTGCTAAGGCAGTTGGAAGAGCGGAGCTGTGGGAGATGGAGAAGCAGCTGGAGTGGGCACCCCACTGGCAGACGGAGGCGCCCTGGCAGGGCTGGACGAAGCCTCTGCGGGACTGACCGCTCAGCCCCGGGACCCTGGGATGTGGCACCCGGGGGAATGGTCGCTCAGTGGAGAATATGTGTTCCGCCCAGCTGGGCTTGTGGGCGACTGGCCTGAGCTTCAGAATGGCTGCCATGACCATCCCCTTACCACCTGAGCATGTGGGATGCAAGCGGGACCAGCCCGTGTGAGCCACAGTGCCCAGCGCCCTTCTGAGCCTCTCACTGACACGGCTCCTCTCACCTGCGTGGCAGCCTCATGGGGCACGTGTCGTCAACATTCTCATTCAACACACGAGGAGACTGGGACGCGAAAAGGTCAGTGCCGTGCCCTGTGACATCCAGGCCTGGGGCCTGAGCCTGAACACCAGCCTCGCTCATGACCAGGGATGAGTGCATTTTTCCACAGACATTTCTTACATGCTGACTCTGTGACGGCGCTTCCAAAACAGCAGGGCCACCGCTGAGGCGGGCATGGTTAACCCCCTCACGACCACCGCTGAGGCAGGTGTTGTTAACCTCCTCACGACCACTGCTGAGGCAGGCGTTGTTAACCCCCTGTTTGGTTTGCTAAAGCTGCCATTATGCAAAATATCAGAAATGGATTGGCTTTTATAGAAGGGATTTGTTAGGTTACAAATTTACAGTTCTAAGGCCATAAAAGTGTCCAGACTAAGGCATCGCCAAGAGGACACCTTCACTGAAGAACGGCTGATGGCGTCTAGAACGCCTCTGTCAGCTGGGATGGCACGTGGCTGGTGTCTGCTGGTCCTTTGCTCCTGAGTTCTGATTTCAAAATGGTTTTCTCCAAAATGTCTCTGGGCTTCTGTCTCTCTTAGCTCCTCTCTCTCAGCTCCCATACATCCTTGCTTGTTCTCCCAGGGCGTTTCTCTCTAAGCATCTGGGGGTCCTCTCTTGGCTTCTCCAGGGCAAACTCTGGGCTTCATCTCTTAGCATAACATTTCCAAACATCTTTCTGTCTGCATCTCCAAGCATCTCCCAGTTTCTCCAAGCATCAGCATCTGTGTCGGCTCTTGAGCTCTCTTAAGGACTCCGGTGAACTAATCAAGACCCACCCTGAAGGGGCGGGGCCACAGCTCCATGAAAATACCCAATCAAAGGTCTCACCCACAGTTGGGTGTCACATCTCCATGGAAACACTCAATCAAAAGGTCCCACCCTAATCAAAAGACTAATAAGTCTGCCCCCACAAGGTTGCAGGAAAGAACATGGCTTTTTTAGGGGACATAACAGATTCAAACCAGCACATGTCCTCACAACCACCACTGAGGCGGGTGTTGTTAACCCCCTCATGACCACCACTGAGGCGGCTATTGTTTGCATCTCTCTTTGTGAAGTCTGCCACTTTCCAGGTGTGGGATCCAAGGGAGGTTTCTTAGCCACTCTGGCCCTCAGGTGTCTCTTTTCTAAAATATGGGGTGACACTTAACCAAATATGGCCACCCACAATAACGTGCCAGAATAACCACGATACGAAGCACCAGGCACTTGGGAGCCGATCAATAAGCACTGGCTCCCCCCACCCCCATTCCAGTGGCCCCCATGTGTGCTGTGTGTGCTGTGAGGGAGAGGCTGAGGAGAGGCCGGGCCCACTGAGGCTGGCTTCGCTCCTTCCCTCGCACATTCGCTGGGCTCCTTCCACGGACCACGACCTGTACATCTGGCTTCAAGGACGAGACTCCTGGTTCCTGCCAGGGAAACCCCCAGGGTGGCCTCAGGTTGGTGGTACAGAGCTCCTAAGTCCAGCTCACTGCCCCTCAGCCTGCCCACTGGAGTGACCTTGGAGGATCCGGCTTCTGGGGCCCTCAGGGCCACTCCCCTAGGGCTCGCCGGGGCCCATCCGGAGGTGACTGTGCACTGCCAGCGCTCCCGTGAGCAGGCAGGGCTCACTTCTAGGTGGACGGGGTGCACACTTGAGCCCCAGGGAAAAAGAGCGTCTGGTGTGGTGAGAAAGGGCCACAACTGTCCCAGAGCAGGCCCTGCTCCCTGCTTGTCCGCATCGCACTTTGTGCACAGAAAGGTGGGGAGCAGGGGCCGTGGGGGGCAGGCCTGGGCTCCGGCCCCACTGCCCACACTCGCCTGCTGCAGGTCACCTGTGTCTCAGTGTGCTTAGTGGGTGTGATGGTTGAGTTCATGTGTCAACTTGGCCAGGTGATTGTGTCTAGGTGTTTGGTCAAGCAAGCACTGGCCTAACCGTTACTGCAAGGACATTCGTGGCTGGTTAATAAACTAGAAGGCTGGTTTATAAAATCAGCAGTCAACTGGCTGCAGCTGTGACGGATGACATCAACGAAGGCATGCCTTTCTCACCCCTTGCTGGTTGTGTGACCGGAGTGAGCCCACCACCATTTTGGGCCGTGCCTCAGTTTCTTCTTCTGTAAGATGGAGATGGGAATGGAGCCCGCCCCCCAGAGTGATTGTGGGGATCCTGGGTGCCAACATGGCATGTGGCCAGCGCCGGGGAGTGTTGTGACTTCGCTGCTGCCCTGTGGTGCTCAACTGACCTGCCTGGCCTGTCGCCTGGTGCTGGGCTCCCTGGGGCAGGGCCTGGGTTCTGGTCACCTCCTGGCCACCAAGTGTCCCCATGGGGCTTGGTACCCCAGAAACCTCAGTGGACGCCCCTGCACCTTCAGTTCCACAAATGTTCCCTGTGCCATCTGTGCTGGGATGGGGGACGTGGGACGTGGGACACGCAGGCCTCCGGGCGGGAGCACTTGCCCCTGGTCTCTCTGCCAATTCCTGTGCATCCTTCAAGTTTGGGCTTAAGAGGTCTCCGTTTTCAGGAAGCTTCCAGTGGCATCCTGGCTCCCCCACGCCAGCCTGTGTGCCCCCAGGGTCGTTAGAGCCGGGCTCGGGGTGTCTGCCAAGCGGCAGGCCTGCTGGCGCTCACTCCTCCCGCTTGTCACCCGCACTCCCCTCTCGAGTGTGAAGCCCACGAGGACAGGGGTTCTGTCTGGCTTGTTTACTGCCTCCCCCGGGCCTAGAGCGGTGCCAGGCATGCAGTCGGCGCTCAGACAATATTCGATGAACGACCTGCACATGGTGCATCAACTGCGCACTGCCCACCGTGAAAGTAAATGCGGGTGGCTGGGATTTGGTTAATTGTCACCTTGCACTTGTCCAGCTAGGGCCTCCCGTTTGGCCCAGAAACCTGCGGGGGTTTGGCTGCTCTGCAGAAGTGTTTCTCCAGGGGGTAAGAAATCCTGGCCTCCACCAAAAAGCAAACACAGCCACAAACCCAAATACACCACCCCCTTCCTTCCTGCTGCCTCTCCCTCCTCCTGAGAGGGTGTGGGCAGCCCCCCGTTTTCTCTCACTGTCAGCACCCCTTCTTCTGCTTTCTGTGTGGGCTTCCGACTTTTGCTCCCAGTCGGAGTTGGCGTCTGGACCACCGGTGCCCGCTGCCTTGCTCGCTTCCCCTGACAACCCGATAATGAGGTTGGGCGCTTGATCAGTGTGCTCAAAGCCATCCCCTGTCACCCCGGGTCTGCTGGAGTCATTAGGGGGTTCCTCTGCCTGTCACTGCAGCCCTCCTGCCCCAGAGCTGGTCCCAAACCTCTCCTCGCTGGAGGCAGAGCCGGGGCGGCCGAGGGAGCGGCCTGGGGGCATCGCCCTGGGTCTCACCAACCCCAGGCTTGCTCCCCTCCACTGAGCCTCCTCCGGGCTCAGTGTGTCTCCTGGAGAACGGCTGAGGGACCCTCGGCTGCCTCGGACACCAGGTTCCGCGTGGGGAGCCACACATTTTGAGCTTTGCCACATTTATAAAGATAAATTGAAATAATATCACCAGAGATCTTCAGCAATTTAAAAACGCCTAGGACTTTTTGTGAGCAAGCATATGATTAAACATTGAAAAGACAAAATATTTCTTCCCCTTGTTGGAGGAGGGAGGGTTGTCGTGGAGCTGGGAGGTGAGGGAGCCAAAAGGTTTGGGTTGGAGTTCCCGGGCCACTGCATAATTCTCAAGAAACTCTCTGTTTTTGGGGGGCTCCGCCATGTGTCAGGCATTTCACATTTATTATCGCACGAATCCTTATAAAAAGCCAAGACATAAAGCGGTGGGCTCACTGCTGGCTGTGCATTTGACTGTGGACTTTAGAAATGACTGGGCTCTGGGGAGCCCGAGGTCTAGAGGGACCTGGACATGGGGATTCGGATGCAGAGCCGGAGCCTAAAACCACTGGGTTAGCGCCACCGTTCTCTAACTTGAGCGTGTGTCGGAAACGCCCCAGGTCTGGGTAGAGCCCAGGAACCTGCATCTCTCACCCGTTCCCACTAAAGCTGATGATGCTGGTTGGGGATGGCCCCCCAAAAGCCACCGATTAGAGTCGGGCTGTTCCCATGGCACAGGCGAGGCGGTTTGAGAAACAGAGAGGTGAGGTGTCGGCTTAAGGACACCCAGCCCGTGGAGGACTGGGAATTTGAATCCCATGGGTAAACTGTTCAGTTTTCTCATCTGGGAGCTAAGACTACCCCATATAGATGTTGTGAGGTTCAGTGAGTTCCCCCAATTAGAAAAAAGCTGGGCACACAGTAGGTGCTAAATAAGTGCCAATGCTGATGATGATTGTTAGGATTATCTGGAGGGGTGGGTGGGGGGTTTTCTCCTTGAACGGCCTTCCACCCCCAGCCCCCAATCTCTCTTCCTGATGTCACTGTCCGCTTACCTGGGAGCCTCCCCCCTCAGACCGTGAGCTCTCCGGGAGCAGGGACGGGAGCCTGGGCCCCAGCCTGGGGTCGGAACCCAGGAGGAGATGAGAGAGGGCTGCTGGGGCTGGCTTCCCCGCCTTCGGATCTCACTTGTGCAAACCGTCATGAGGTTTTACAACCCCAAGGAGTGTTTGACATTTACCCAACGCACCCTGAGCACCGGAGGCTGAACAGAAGCATCACACGCGGGGTCTCCCCTGCGGTGGCCTCTCCCCTGCCTCCATCACCCGTTCGGGCTGCTGAGCCTCTGGCCACCTTGGTGGGCACTGCTGACCCCGGCTCTGCCACCTCCGGAGATGACCCCTCTTTCCCCTATCAAGGGCCCATCCCCTTGTCAAACATGATTCTGACTTGCAGCCGGTTCTCTGCTTCTACATGTTCCCTGGTCTTTCTCTTGCACCTGAACCCCTGATGGGGGTCACGAGAACAGTGGGGACAGGGGTGCGTGGGAGGCACCTGGCCGCAGGGTCTGACCAGCCCCCTCCCTCTCAGCAGCCTGAGCCAGTGGGGATGGCGGCCCTCCCCGGCCCTCCCGGCCCCCCACCGTCTTCTTGCCATTAGCCTGGGGTCTCTCGGCTCAGCACGCCTTCCTCGGGGGCCGTCCCTGACTTCTTAGGTAAAGTGGCCCCTTTCCCTCCTCATCACACGACTGCTGAATTTTTTCTGGGTACTTCACACAATCTGTTGTGATTTTTCCGGAGCCCTCTCTGTCCCATGAGGACAGCAGCTGTGCTGAGTGCAGGGCCCTTGTCTGTCTCCTTCATGACTGCCCCCTAAGCACCCCAATATTTGAGGGTTGGATGATCTGGGATGCACGAACGCTCTGAGCCTTGGATTCAGGGAAGGGACGGCTCGGCCCTGCCTTTCCAGGCGCCTCATAGCCTTATCAGGGCAGGGGCAGCTGAGTGCTCGGGACAGAGGTCATGGCCAGGGGTCAGGCCACCTGCAGTCCAGGTTTCAACCCTCTCCCCAATTTGCTGGGGACCAAAACCATGTCACGGAACAGCATGAGTCTTAGTTTGAGCCCGGGGTCGTGAGGTGATCTTATCCCCCATCCCTTCCTCCTCCTGGATGAGCGGCTCCAGCCTGAGCCTGGAGGGCAGAGGGCCCCAAGGAATGATGGCAAGCAGCATGGGTGGTGGGCATGGGGAGAGCGCCACTCTGGGACCTGAAGGCCTGGGCGCAAAGCTGGCCTCTAACTTGTACTGACCAGGTGACCCAGGGCGGTCACTGAGCTTCTCGGAGCCAGCTTGTGTAATGCAGGGACAATCCTACCTACTCTGCAGCCTGGCCGTGGGAGTGAAATGTGACAAGCTACAATGTCATCTCCCTGGGAGCAGAGCAGAGCAGAGGCCTCCCATCTTCTTTCCCAGGGTGCACCTGCCCCCAGGCAAGTGCCCAGCGCACAGTGATGCTTAATAATTTCTCAGGGGCAAGTTTTCTGGACAGGACCAGAGTCCTTCTTTTATTAAAAATGAAAAACAGAAAACAAAACTGATCCAGGGAACACGTCATCCCTTCAGGTTTCATCTAGGGATATGGAGACTCAGTCGGGACTGGTCCCGCAGCAAATTCAGGTCTAAGCTGGGAAGAAAGCCAGGCTCTTTTCTGACTCCCAGTCCAGTGCTCTCTCCACACGGTCTGCAGCCCTCGTCTGTCTGTAACCCTCTTTCTAGGTCCCCCACTTTGCCCTGTCCCATCCACCTCTCGGCCCTGCGCTAACCCCATTCCATTCTTCTCTGCTTCCTGCAAGACACCAGATGTTTTCCCCAGCCAGCTCCTCCATCCCTCTCCCGACCCTGGGCCTGAGCCGGGGATGTGGAGGCTGACAGGCTGGGAATTTACATCAGAGAGGGGGCGAGGGCACATTCCAAGGGAGGAGAAGCTTCCCGCAATCTAGTCAGGCCCCCTCCCTCCTGAGCGCTGGCACAGGGCGAGCCCGGGGTGAGGGCTGCCTTTGTTACTGGGGAGGATTCCCGTTGGGCCTGCAGAGGACACGGTCCGCAAGTAGGGGACCCCCACTCGCTGTCTTTCCCTAATGTTCGAGATGTCACTCCTCTGCCTGTTAGTCACTCTGTCAAAGAGACCTGGCTGGGATGCAGAGTGACAGGCACCCCAAGCCTGAGGATTTCTCTCTAATCAGCAGGGGTGTCAGGGGGAAGGACGGGGGGCAGTGTGGCCCACTCTGACCCTGGCCTTGCCCTGGGCACGCTTTGCTCCTGCTTGCCTTCCTTGGGGTCCATATCAAGCACACGGTGAACACATAATGAGGCATTTTTCTCTGATATGGAATGAAAGTTATTGTGTGGTCTTGAGTGAGACTCTCTGTCCTGAGCCTCAGTTTCCCCACTCTTCACCGTGGCCTGCAAGACCACAGCTCTGGACTGGGACCTGCCCCTACTGTCTCCCTCTGCCCTCCAGCCACATGGCTGACATCCTTGTGCTAGGGGGGCTGCCCCTAGGTGGCCGCTGGGATTGGGAGGTGAAGCCACTGCCCCGGGCCCAGCTGCTGGAGGACTTGATCCTGCTGGGACACTCTCAACACCTTTGGACATGCCCCTCCCTCTGCCTAGGAAGTTCCCTCTGGCATCTTCACTGCACCTACTTCCTATGTCCACCATCACCCCTTCAGAGGCTGCTCAGGGAGAACATCTCCCCACTTGGACTCCGTCCTAGGTTGGGCTCCCTGGAGTTATTGTGCCAATAAATGGGCCTCTCAGGTGGGGTCTGCCCCGCCCCCCCCTACCCAGAGCGCCAGCTCCGGGGAGGGGGGCCTGGCTAGGTCATGCAGGGCTGTGCCCCCACTGCCTGCAACGGCGCCTGCCCCAGAGCGGCCCGGTGAACACGGAAGGAAGGGAGGGAGAGGAGGGGAGAGGGAGGGAGGACCCAGGAGGGAAGGGGCTCTGCGGGCCCGGGCGGGCCAAGGGGGCTGCCCCTCGGCCCTCCCCGGCTCGGGCCCTTGGCGGCTGGGCGCGCCCGGGGCGGCGCGGGGCCGGCCGGCAGGTGGCGGTGCGCGCCCTCGGCTGCGCGGGCGGCGGCGGCGGCGGTGCCGGCGAGTCCCCTCCTCCCGCCCGGCTCCCTCCCCTCGCCGGCTCCTTTCTCCGCACTCTCGCTCGCGCTGCCCGGCGTCCTCCCGCTCTCCCGGCCGCGGTCTCCCTCGCCCCGCCGCCGCCCCTCGGCGACCATGGCGCCCCGGGGGCCCCCGCGCGCCCCGAAGGGCCCCGGCCCCGCCGCCCGCGCCCCGAGCCCCGGAGCGCCGCCGCCACCGCGCTCGCGGCCGCCCTGGCTGCTGCTGCTGCTGCTGCTGCTGGCCGCCTGCGGGGCGGCGGGGCGCTCCCCCGAGCCCGGGCGCCTGGGTCCCCGCGCGCGGCTGGCCCGGGAGCCGCGGAGTGCGTCCGCCGGGCGCGCGCTGCCCGGAGGCGGCGAAGAGGGACCGGCGCGCGGCGCCCGGGGTCCCGCTCCCGGCCGCGCTCCGGGTCCCCGCGAGGACGGCGCCCCCGCCGCGGGCCAGGGGCGCAGGGCGCGGGCGGCGCCGGCGGCCGGAGCGGCTTCGCGGGCGCAGGTCTCGCTCATCAGCACGTCGTTCGTGCTCAAGGGGGACGCGACGCACAACCAGGCGATGGTGCACTGGACGGGCGAGAACAGCAGCGTAAGTGACCTCCGCGCGCTCCCCGCGGCCCCTGCCCGGGACCCCCACTTCCGGACCGCCCGCGGTCACCCCGGGCATTCTCGGCGACTTCTGGACAGGGTCGCCTCGGCGGCGCCCCGACTGCCCTCCCGTCCCTGGGGACTTGGAGGAGACGTCCCCAAATGTGTGAGCCCTCCGCCTCACCTCAGGGACATAGCCACAGGCTTCGGGACCCTGAGCCACCGCGGGGAGACTGCGGGTGGGTCCTTTAGGACCTCCCCCAACTCACTGTTGCGCCTCAGTTGCCCCGCGACTCCCCGCGGTCTGCTCAGCGTCGCGTTTTGGGATTTTTGGCCCCAGGACCCTCCCCACCCGGTCTACCCGGGACCCTGTGCGTGGCGCCTCTGGGTGCCCGGGGACCTTCTGGTCAGCTCAGCGTCTCATTTGGGACCCCCGATCCTAGGGCCATCTCTTTCCCCGGATCCCCCTCTTGTGACTCGCCGCTGTCTTGGGGTCCTGCCGCGGATGTGTCCGGATGGCCTGGACCTGCGCGCCCACCGGGGTTCAGCCCACGCGGCACTCGGGACCCTTCTGGCGAGGCCGCAGATTCCCTGCCCTCCACTCTCTTCCCGGCCACTTTGGTGTCGTTCCAGCTGGAAGTTCGCCAGCTCCTCCCTCGGGGCCACATCTGTTCTGGTCCTCCGGTGGTGTGTCCCTGGGGTGGGGGGATGCCTCATTACTTGTCATCCCTCTGGGTGCTGCCCCAGCCTGCCCTTTCCCGAGCGTGGGCTGATGGTCACTGGCTGGCCCTAGGGGGGTCCTCTCCAGTCTTGCAGATTTGGGAGAGGAGGTGGCCAGGGAGGAGGCAGCTGCGGCCCCCCAGGTGGGCTCGGCTCAGACCCCCTCCTTGCCGTTTGTCTGGGGGTGGGAAAGTGGAGCTCTAGCCTCACTCTCCTTCATCACTAGACTTGGGGTCCTCCCATGACTGACCCCCACCCCACTCCTTCTCACTGACCTCTGTTTCTCAAAGTCCCCAGGGGGCTGTGCTGGGCCGGGCCAGGTTCCCCGTGTGCTCTGGAAGTGGAGGGGTGGGGTCCAGGTGCTTTCGTAGCCTGGAAGGGGTACAGCCCAGGCTGGGGCTCACCTTTAGCCACCCCCTCTCTCCAGGGCGTGGGCCCGTTTGGGGCACTTGGCAGTTCCACAAGGATGGGGGTGAGGGGGTGGGGGGTCCTGGAGAAGGGAAGAGGTGGGCAGGTGACTGCGTTGGAGCAGTGGCAGCCTTGGATGGGCTTGATTGGCGCAGAGTGTGGGGCGTGCCTCTGGGGCCCCCTCCCTTACAGCGGGGACTGTGGGACACCAAGTGGTCTCTGGTCTTTGGTCATTTCTTCCATCTAGTCAGACCAGAAGCCCTTGGAAGACGGGGTCAGGGCCTGAGCAGGGGGCAGTCAGGGTGCTTCCTGGGGGTGTCCTCCCCTGAAACTAGCAGGTGCCCCTTTTCCACTTGCATCTCAAAAGGGGTCAGACCCCAGATGTGCAGCGGGGCCGGGAGCGAGGCCTGGGCCCAGCTTTCCTGGCTCCTAGATACTCAGGAACGAATCGCACCCGTTTCCCATAAGCTGTTACTCAGGGACTGACAGGGAACCCGGAAACCGGTGACAAATAAACAGTAAAGGCGAATCCGGTCCCCTGGAGCCCGAGTGCCCACCCCCAGCTCCATCTGTCGAGGTGGTTGATCTGCCTGCCGCTCCAGGCCCTTCTTTGTCATTTTAGCTTCAAGGGGGAGGGTGAAAGAGGGGTCACGGGAGTGCGGGAGAGGGGGACCGGCCACCCTGAGGACTGCGCCAGTCCCCCCCATTCTGAACGCAAAGCCCTGGAGAGCCCGTGAGGAGCGGCTGGACCAGAGGGGCTGGGGTGCCGAGGGATGGGGGTGGGGGGTCAGTTGCAGGAGTCCCACCTGGCTTTGCTCTTTGGGTGCGGAGCTCCCTTTTGACTGGGTCTGCTTGTGTCCCAGCTGGTGAAGACCTGGGGTGCTCTTGGATGGGTGGGGTGGGGGTGCAGCCTGTCTAAGGCACCCGAGAAGTTTGGGGGGGATGCACCTTCTCAGGCCACTGAGAAGTGAGGGGGGCAGCAGGGACACAGGCCTGGCACTCAGCCAACAGTTCAAAAGCGGGAGCCAGTGCTACCTGGTCTCTGCGAGGGGGTGTCCATCCGTGTCTGTGGGGTCAGGAGAAGGGGAGCCTTGGAACGCTGACCCGGGCATTCCGCAGAAATACCGCCCCACTCCCGCTTCCCTCCCGCCACCCGTCTCTGGAATGGGAAATAGGGGGAGCTGGCAGTTCTCTCGGGAAAGGGACTGGTTTAAGGGTTCCACCTGGCCTGGAGGAAAAACAGAGGCAGGGGCGGGCGCCGTGAAAGCTGTAGCTTGACAGCTAATCAAGCAAAGCCGTGTTTTGTTGTTGTTTTCTCAGCACTGGATGCTTGCTTAGCAGCGTTTTCTCTGCACACGAAGTGTCCTAGAAATGTGTTTTGCTCTTTCCATTCACGACTTCCAGCCATGGGGCCAAAGATGGTAGCCAGGGTTTGGCACTTGGTTCCCCGCTGGTTGAAAGCACCACATCTGAAAGCAAAACCCGGGAAGAGACTAAGTTGAGGCCAATTTGCTGAGTGGAGTCTTTTAAAAATTTTATTTCCTTCAACTTGCATGGGTGGCAAAACCTCAAGAAATTCCCCTCCACGGAGGTGGTCCAAATGAGCAGAGAAAGTGTAGGTTTTACCATGTCAGGTGTTTTTCAGAATCGAAAAAAAGCATTTGATGAGGGGAATGGGCTTTTCAAGATGGAATTTTAGAGCATCCAGCCCAAAGAAAGAAATCTCAGGGCTCAAGCTGGGTTCTGAGACCAGCCCCTGTCGCTGCAGCGTGTGAGCATATGTGGGTTTTCCTGCACCCGCCCGGCTCTCTTTCTTCCCGCTCCCATGGAGATACGTAGGGGACTTGCTTGGAAGTTCAGATGCCGCCTCTCTGCCTGGCGTTTAGCTGTGGAAACACATTGCTATGTGTGAAATGAATGTCTCATTGAAACCCACTGGTGTTACCTTCTACAGATCCAGAATGAATCTCTGCACAGGCAGCTCCAGGTTTCTGCACCTCCCGAGCTTCCCGTGGAGGTGGAGGTGTTGTGGGAAGATGGGGAGACATTGCAGAACACCGGTCTCCACCTCCAGGGTTGTGGTTTCCTGCTGTCCACGATGGGGTATGCGGTGCCCCATCCCAATTTGCCTGTTTCTGGGCAGTCGCGAGTGCACAGTGCTCGTCCCAAGTGCAGTTTGCTTGCACTCTTCACTCAGGTGTTTGATCTCAGATTTGATGCACGCTTGGCTTGGACGTGAGCTTCTTATGACCAGACCCAGCCTGTGCAACGTTGCCACTGACCACCAAGCTAGCTACAGCAGCACTTCCTCCTCTTTCTCTCTTTTTCTGCTCCATGCTGTGTCCACGGTTAGGGATGCCGAGGGCTATTGTGTGCAGAGATAGTTCTGAGCAGCTCATGTACACTCTGGGTCCTCAGTTTTCAAGGAACCTGATATTGGCTCACATTTGCTACCCAGGGAGCCCCGAGTCACATGTGCAGAGCTTTGGAAGCTTGTTTCTCTGAGCCCAATGGCCAATGGATGGGCTGCCATTGTAAGTTTCTTCCAGTAGAGCACCTGTGGCCTCCCCCAGCTATGTATGGATTTGATCGTGCCACCCGCTAGACCGCAAGCTCCTTGGGGACAGGAAAGGGGTTCTCAATCAGCTTTGCATCCCTAGAGCTTAGCTTGGTGGAATTGGAGTGCTGCACCCGGGGAGAGGAGAAGTGGATGGGAGGGCGGAGTGTCATGAAGGGGCAGTGCTCTTCCCCAAGTGGGAACCTGGGAAGCCTGCATGGAAGAGGTGTCTGTCTTAGTCTCCTGGGGCTCCTGTGACAATTGACCATACTAGGTGATGTCAGACAACAGGAAGGTACCCCTTCACCGTTCTGGGGGCTGAGAGTCCGAAATCCAGGTGTCAGCCAGGCAGCACACCCCTGCAGGCCCTAGGGGAGAACCTTCCTCACCTTTTCCAGCTCTTGGGCATGGCCGGCCATCCTTGGGGCTCCTGGGCTTGCGTCTGCATCATCCAGTCTCTGTCCTGTTGTCACATGGCCTCTCCCCTGTCTGTCTGTCTGTCTCTTCTCCTTTTTCTAAGGACACTGATCAGATCAGATTGGGCTGGGCCCACCCTACCCCAGGATGACCTTGTCCTAACTGCAATGACCTTATTTCCAAATTAAGTCACATTCCGAGGTTCTGGGAGGACACAGACCTTGAGGAGGACACTATTCAGCCCATCACGGTGGTCCTGGGGCTGGGCCCTCAGGGGAGAGTGTGCAGGAGATGGGGAAGGACATGCCAGGGGAGAGTCAGCTTGAGCAAGTCTGGGAGGTGGGAATTCAAAGGGTGCATGTGTGCTCTTCAGGGGCAGGGAAAGCATTGTGCTTGGAGGGGAGTGAAGGGAAATGCATTTGGGAAACATCGGTGGCAGTCAGCCCCCAGTGGGCCCCAACGATGAGGCCAAGGAACCCAGGGTGGCATTGTAGGGTGGCGGTTGATGCCGCGTAAGCCTCGGTGCCTGCTTGCCTGGGTGCGTAGCCTGGCCCTGCCGCTTTCCAGCTCTGGCATCTTGGACAAATTGGTGAAGTGCTCTGTGCCTCAGCAGCCGCATCTTGCAAATGGGGAAAGTGAAGTTTCATAAGGTGGTCTGTGAAGAGTAAATAAAATCCTCCATGTAAAGTGCTCAGACTGGTGCCCGTCCAGGGTGAGAGCTCAGGGTGGGCGCCGCGTCAGCCTGGGTTTGGAAAGGCAGCGTGGAGGGTGGTTGGCAGGGGGCACGGAGGTGGGACCATGGGCCGGGGGCTGGTGAGGCCTGTACCAGGGCGGGGACCGGGGCAGAGAGAGGGGATCTGAGAGGGGTTCCCAAGTGGGAGTGGACAGAACCTGGCTGCCCGCCGCTCGGCAGGCCCCTCTCTTCCCTGAGAGGCCCTGGGCTCCCAGACTCGAGTCTGCCTCCTGCATGCAGATGCTGTCACGTTCTCCTCTTAAAGCACTTATGTTCTTAAACGCCTGGGTCCAAATCCTGACGATGATGCTGATATACAGAGATTTGCATCCGACAGCTGTGATTTCCTGATTGCAGTTCCCTCCGCTCTCGGAGGAGGGCTTGGTGGCTCAAGGGTGCTGCATGTTTTACAGGTGATGTTTTGGAACTCCAGGAGCATGAGTCTCCCAGCATGTCCTGGGAGCTGGCTCATGGGACACTGAGGTGAGCTGGACAGTGAGAACACGGTGGCCGTCTGTCCCCAATGTCAGTGCAGCTGTCCCTGGAGAGGGCCTGAGGCAGAGGTTGGGGGATGCATGGCCACTGCTCGGCACCTGGCCCCATTTGCTGTCGGGGGGCCCTTGGCCTGGCGGCTGGATGATGGACAATGGGAGGGCCGGGGAGGGCTGGGCTGTGGGATCAGCGACGGGAGAGGGACGTGTTTTGGGCGGATGGGGTCTGGGAGAGCCTCCGTGTGCAAACCACCACCTCACACCTGCCCTGGGCTGGGGGTGCCTTGACCCCTCGTTCAGAGTTTCAGAGCTTGGGGAGACCCCCACGTGGTTTGTGAGCTTCTGGCCGGAAGTGGGGGATATTTGCACCCAGAACCCAAAGGTTTGCGGTGGGCTCATGTTTCCCCAGATCAGCTGTTTTCTAGAGCGTCGGCGAAGGCACCTGCCCTAAAGGGGCACTGTGGGGTGAACTTTGCAGAGAGACCTGTCCTCTGATTTTACCCTGGGCCTCAGGGATGGAGGGAAGTGCCCTAGTGGGTGATTGAGTCACCGTGTGTGGGGAGTCAGCCGTGTGTGGGTGGGAAGGGGGTGTCTGGAGCCCAAGGAATTGGTTCCTTTCCATGAGGTGCTCTGGGTCCAAAGTGGGGCCGAGCCTGGGATTCACGTGGAGAGAGGTGGGTGCTGATGTGGACACAGATCTGGGGGTTCAGGGTGGAGATGGGGAGACTCGAGTAAACTGGGGAGAGGTCCGAATTGCTAGGGATGGGACAGAGGTGGAGAAGATGAGAATGGACAACATCGAGGTGTTGGGGCAGGGGCTAGGGGCTGAGATGAGGGGAGGCAGAAGGAGAGGCCCGGGCTGGGGTGGGGGTCGTGGGGTTGAGGGAGGGGCCAGCTGCCCCCCGGGTGTGCAGGCGAAGCACGGGCTCTCGGAGGGGCTCCTGCTTGGGCGTGTTCCAGCCTGGGCCCGAGGGAGCTCTTGCTTTGGGGAACAGGGTCTCCGCTTGCGCCTCCTTGGGAACTGGGGGAACGGGAGGCAGCACCCCCAAACGGCCTTCATTTTGATTCTTGTCCAGGGGGGTTTGAGATTCCCGCGGGCATGGTCAGAACTGGCTCCTCCAGGGCTCAGCTGCCCAAGGTGCTTCTCAGGACCCGGAGAAACCCCAGCCACACCCTCCCGTTCTCTGAAATGGACTTGCTGGAAAGAAAGGGAGCGCTCTGCTCTGTCTAGACCACCTGGGGGTGGAGGGTGCAGCTCCGGGGGTGGGGGCGGTGCTGAGCACCACCCCCCCTGCTGCTGAGAGCGCTTAAAGAGGGGCTAACGCCCATTTCCCTGGCCAGCATGGGGGGCCTGCAGCTGTGGGTGGGAAGCTGGGCCACCTGGGGCCAGCTCGGGGGTGCCGCGTCCCTGGGTTTGAAAGCAGGCACCCTGCGCCCCCTGACTCCCTTCTTCATAGCTGGCTAGGACCGTGTCAACATCTCTCTCCACGCTGCCCTCCTCGGCCCCTGGTCCTTGGGCCACCCCCCCCCCCCCAACCCCAGAACACCCACCCTCCATCCCGTCCCCTCCAGAGAAGCGTGGGCTTCTCTGTCGTCAGTGCTCAGCTGGAAGCCGGACTGCTGGGGTGCCTGTCCCCAGCCCTTTCGTCTTCCTGGCCACTCACAACTTGTGCTCCAGCGCGTCTCTCGGCCTCAGTTTCCCCACCTGTGCAATTAGTGGCAAGACCAGATAATCTCTAAGATCATAATCAGTGCAAGCATTGTGCATCCTTTGGTATACATTTGTTGGTTGATTTACATTTTATTTATATAAGCAGAAACCGGGAATGGGAGCCTGCCTTATCATCACTGATGTTCTCCTGCATTCTGCAGTTTTCCAAGGATGTTTACATCGCTCGTATGTTCATTCTCCCTCAGCAACTAGCTCAAAACACAGCTCATCATAGGCGTTGGACTCAACTCCTGTTTATGGAGCATCTATCTGCTCTGAGCCTGGCACCGCTGGGTGTGGGGGATACAACGATGCACAAAGCTTGATGTGGCCCCTTACTCTCCTGGGCCATTCAGTCTGGACGGGGATACATCGTAGGACCACGGGGCGAGGGTCCCCAGGCCACGTGGCTTTGTAAGGGGGTGGCGGTTTGACCCGGTCAGGTAGATCAGGGAAGACTTCCTGGAGGAGGTGATGATTAGCTGGTCGCATGGGCTGAGGAGGTGGCTGGCATGTTGAGAGTGCCAAGGCTGAGGGAGTGTGCTTGTGGGCAGGGAAAGGGGCCCTCAGATGATGAAGAAAACTCAAAGGCAAATGTCCAGCTTCGCTCATGAAGTTTCCAAACACATTATACAAATCCACTTTTACTTTGCTAAAGTGGCTACTTAATTTGTGGTTGTATGAGGGTTCTCGAGAGCATTTTAGAGAGGTCATAAATTAGCTTCATTCTTGGCCTGCCCCTTCAGAGTAGAATGCTGGCCGATGCTTACGTGGGCCTTCGTAAGGCCGGCTGTTATTTTATTATTATTTATTATTTTTTCAGCACCAGGCTGAGACTGGCAAGGATCTCACCAGGATCCCAGGATTGGAGTGAGGGAAAATAAGTGGGTTGGACCCAGAGGTTCTCTGTGCCTTTTCTGGTTTCATAAAAAACTGTGTGTGAGGCTTGTAAATTGCATTCTGTTTGGGAGCCTTGTCTTCTTTTTCGCAGGCTCCCAAGAATGAATTATTGATAAATTCCTACAAACATTGCATTTCGCCCCCACCCCTCCTAATTCCTGAGTTTGAGTGGGCGCTTTATGGAGGGTGTGCGTTTGCTGATAGCCTGCGAGGCTCGGCCATGACTATGGCCCCCCTGTCCCCCACTGGCCATCGTCCCCCCATGTTTGGGGGCTGGAGCTGGGAAGTCTGCATTCTGTCCGTCAGGATGGCCAGGTCTCCGTCCACAGGACTGGAAGGGTGAAGGCTTGCGTTCTGGATCCATTCTCAGCCTGCTCCTGCAGGGAGTCCTTTGAAAGCTTCATCCTGGGTGCAAGCTTGGATTCTGGACGTAGACCCAGTCCCATCTGAGCTCACACCGAGGGCACTTTTGGTTCCCCCACGTGCATGGTTGGGGATGGCAAACGCTGGGCTCCAGCCTGCCCTCCTCCCCGCTGTGGGTTTCCCCTGAGCCCCGACCGTTCCAGCCCTGCTCACGAGGCTGGGGCATGGAGACTTAACGCAATTTGTTCTCAGCCTCAATGTGAGCTGTGATGGACAGACAGTCCACGGTGGGGGGCAACAGTGTTTTCTATTAAGCCCCGTGACTCAGGGACACTTCACAGAGCACACATTTGGCTCATCATCTTTATTCAGATTAAGCTCCACTTGCAGTTTTAAAATTTTAATAGGGATACTGGAGTGCGAGCTCTCACTGGAGAACTGAAAAAAAAATTAAAACCCTGATGATCTTTTGAGTAGAATAGTTCCTTTTCCTTTTGCATCTCTGTAGCAGTCCATTACTGTATTTGCACAGAAAATTGCAATCATTTAATTAGTTTCCCCTCACGCTAGCTTGCAGATCTTAAAATAACAGCACTCTCCTTCCTGAGTAATTTTCTTGCAAAAGCAGATAATCTCTTGCAATGCTGAGCTCTCCTCGACTCTAACGGATGCATCGTGTGCACAGAGCATTTCTTGATGCTCAGAGATAAATTAAGTTCAAATTAAAGTAAGAAAGAACCAGGCAGAGTGTGGCTACTTCTATTCAGATCCGTTTTAATTCAGAAAGGGCTCTTGATGAGGTTTCTGTGCTGGGCATATTTCCGAAGCGTCAGAAGTACAGATGTTATCTCCCAGCCTTGGAGGGCCTCCGCCAGGGAGATGGCACCATGTCGGCCACGATCACTGCACGGCTCTGGCTTCTGATGTAATCTTATCTTATAGTAATAATTTTTCATTATTTACATCGTCATGCTCCTGATTAGTATTGATAAAGTTAATAATTACAGCCCTGTTTATATGCCAGCTGCTCTGCCAAACACGTTCCAGGCACTACCTCATTTAGTTTTCCAGCAGTCCTAGAAGATGCTATTATTATATTCCTTTTGCATGTCAGAAAATTAAGGTTCAGAGTGGTGAGGGGACTTGCCCGCAGTCACACAGCTAACAGGGGTCAGCGATGTGACTTGAATTATAGCTGAAATTGCTTTTGTGTCAGCTTTGTGTCTCAACCACTTGCTGGTCAGCTGCACGGATTCCATCCCCCCAAAATCCACTGCCTAGTGATGTTGGAGGACAAATATCCATAGCATTCCCGGCGATCCTGGACTCGAAAGGGTAAGACTGTACCGGGTGTTGCTTTGCTTCTGTTTTGTTCTGATGACCCTGGATTCTGCCACGTGTGACCCGAGGGAGGAGGCCGCGTCTCTGAGCCGAGGAAATCCCGATCCATCAACGTTGGCAAATCGGAAGCGATCAGGAGGCGTGTCCCAGAGCTGTCCCCTTTCCTGAGGCTGATGGTTTGCCTTTCAAGTTCAAGCTTGTTCCAGCCTCCACTGCCACCCCGACTTTTAGGCACTTTTCCCCACTGACCACCTCACTGGCCAGTTCAGTAATTCAATTTTCGCTCCGTAAGAATAAGGCACGCAAAACACCTGTGGTTTTCTCCTTTTATTCCCAGCAATACCATTTAGCCCCATCCAAGTTCATTTTCAGGTTTGTGCTTTGACCACTGAATGGCTTCTGGTTGCTTCTTTTGATTCTGCAGCAGTTTCTGGTCCATGAGACAGGAGCGGGGCGGCCGCCGTGTACCTGGCTTGAGGTCAGACTTGTGGCAGCCCCAGTGTGCACACGGATGGGCTCCCCGGCTCTGAGGAACCTCCGCCTGGCCCAGGCGTTCCGATCTCGTGCGTGCCCCAGACGGCCCTCCCTCCTGGAGAAGCCCATGGATCATTCTCAGAATGAGGTTTTCAATAATTAGTGTAAAATAAAACATAGAACTATAAGGAAACCAACTTGATGGCAATCAGGTTATCAAAGCAAACTACTTCAGTAACACAGCAACAGGAGCTAGCAGCAAGTGTAACAGCAACTGCGGTTTTGAGGCTGCAATGGATGTAAACGGCAATTTGAGGTCAGTGGCAAAGGGGTGTCACTGGAAATGTCTGTGGTTTCTGTTGGTGACAAAGCCCCGGATGCCGCTGTCGCTGCCATAACCTGTTGCCTGCTTCATAACGGAAGGCAAGGCCTAGAGACAACAAGGCCACTGCTTTCCCATCCAGGTTCAGGGACCTGAATTCTGTGCCCAGGCCCCCGATGCGCCAGCTGAGAGAATCCTACACACCAGAGATAACTCCAATGCCAGATAGCATGCGGTTTGTGGGACAAGAGAAGGGACAGATGGACCTTGTGAGCAGGCTTTGTCTCCCCTGCCACCCCTGCAGCCCCAGCCCCTCCCCACGGTGTCACCGTCTGCCCCAGGTCCCTGAGGTGTGGCTCCAGGAGGTCAGGGGCTTCTGTCTGGTTTGATCTCGGCTGTCACCCAGTACCCGCTGCTCTGTAAATATTGGTGACTTTCCAGTTGGATGTGATAGGAGCTCCTCGTTGATCCTGAAGGGCTGGCGGAGCCCAGAGCCCATCCCACTTAATTCCCTGCTGTGGGATCTCTGGGAGACGTGGGGGTCGGGGTGGCCCCAGGGTCCTACCGCAGGTCACTGGCCAGGGAGCAGCCAAGCTGGGACCTCCGTCCGTCTGTCCGCTCCACGCGTGAGCTCCGAAGCTCTTTACAGCACTGGTTACTCCCCCGCTGGTGCGGGAAAGAACCAGACACCTCTCTACAGAGGGCAGCTGCTGGAGAGACGGAATGATGTGTCCCTGCCTGGGAGGGGTCAGCGTTGCGGGAGAGGCCCCAGAAGCTCCGATTCCAGGCCACAGCTTCACCTATGCCGGCCGCTGGCTGGGGCTCTGCCCTACGGCCCAAGGGGGTCAGCCAGGAGCCAGGGGTGCTCGGAGGTGAGAAAACACCAACTAAAAATTAAGTCGGGGCATCTAAATAGCATCCTCCAGATCCTCACTCACAGAACACAAACAAAACCAAACAAAAACCCCAAGAACGGTTTTGCTCAGCTTTTCAACAAAGAAGGTGACTTGGGGGTAGGTTTAACTGTGGGGGAGCTTTCCCAAGGGAGAGCGGTTTTGGAGAAGCTCTGGGGAAGTTAGACTTTCTGATGAAAGTGTCTTTCTGAGTGTCAGTAGTTCATTCGTTTATCCTTCCGTCTGTCCATCCTTCACGGAGGAGTGGCCAAGTTCTGACGTCCCAGGGCGTGCTCTGGAGAGAAGGTGTCTGAGGACACTGCATCCCAGGCTCTGGCCTCATCCCACTTCTGCGAATATCTCTTCATTAAAGTCACATCAGCAAGTGACCTTTAAAAGGGTGGAGAGCTGCCGATTTTGGAGGCTGTGGATGGGACACTGGAACCTCCTGCATGGGGTTCCTACATCCCCGCGGCCAGGGCTGGGCAGGGAGCCGGGGTGGACCCCTGTGGCTTGCTCTGGGAGACCCTCCCACGTGTGGCCAGGGCCCAACTGACACACTGGGAGCATGGGGTCCACCGTGCCAAGGCGGGTGGGATTTGGCCGGCTGCGCACCCAGCTCTGAGCTGGTACCCCTTCCTGGTGCCCAGGCCTCAGTGTCCACGTTTGAAAGGGGACCCACAGGCCCTGCCCGTCTGCGCCGAGGGAAGGATGACGTGAGTGACGGTGCACAAAGCGCCTGGTCTCACAGAGAAACTCAGCCCCTGTCGGTCCCTGCAGCCCCGCAGGAGACCCTCGGAGGGGGCGTCCCCAACCCCAGGGGACACCGAGCTACTCGGTTCACCTCTGAGGGAATTGAACGTGGCCCCATTTTCCTCCCATTTTCTGAAGCATTTACTCAAATAAAACAAAACCCAGCAGTATTTCATGACGCATTCAGCTCCGCAAGTCTGCTTTTTAGAGAAAGCATTTCTTGTTGACGTCTGGTTTTCCCCGAGTTTTCTGATGTGAATTATCGTTTGGAATGTGCACCTCTTAAGATCAAGTTGGAATTTCTTTCTGTCTCGCCCGAGGCTGAGCAGAGGCCTGGGCTGTGTTCCCGGGAACCTCTGGGGCTTGCCTGCTGGGGAGCAAGGGGGATGGAGCGCGCTCCTCCCAGGCTCCCCCTGCCCCGGGCTGGGGTACAGCACACGACAGTGCCCTCCCGAGAGCAGGAAGGTGAAGATGAGCCCAAGGCACTGGGAGGCCCCCCGTAGCCCACTCTCCGCCCCCCTGCTTGGATGTGGAGAACTGGGAGACCCCCTGGAGCCTGGTGCTGGCTGCCTTGAACTCTGAGCTGGGGCGGGAACTGGAGGCGTCCACCGGGCATGTTGGGGACCAAAGCAAACTGCCCCCAGCTCTCCAGCCTACACGGGAGTCCCACTTCCCTGAGGGGGCCCCCATTGTCGAGCGCCTCCAAAAGGCAATCCGTGGGGTTGCTGTCAGCGTGGGCTGGCCCTTTGCCCCCCCTTCTCTAACTGCCCCCCCCCATATGAATTTCCTGGGCACTCCCCAGACTGGGGTTGTTCTAGGTGGGCTGAACAGAGACACAAATGCCCACAAGACCCCCTCTGTCCCTTGGTGTGGGGGGGGCAGGGGCAGGACGAGGGCACCGCGATGGAAATGTGGGGGGAAGCAGGCTGGGAGGGGGAGCACGAGGCTTCTGGAAGGGCACGTAAGCACGATACTCCCACACCCTCACCTTCTGCCAGGGCCTTCCAGCACCCAGAGTGACCCACTGAGTCTCCACGGTGGCCAGCTGGCCCCTGTCCACCCAGCGGTCAGAGCCGCCTGGCCTGGCTTTGCACTGTCCCCTCGAGCTCCCCGGGATGCCGCTGGGGCTTGTTTTCAGCAGGATTGGAGGAGGGGTGGGACACCAGGAAGTGCCTACGGGTTTTTGTTGAACACTTGGGAGGTGCTTGGCCTGATTTTATATCTGACCTGGGAGGTGTTTCGGAAAGGTGTTTTTTGCCCGGTTGATTTCGTCATTTGATGATGAGTTATTGGGTGCCCCGTCTGCCAGATGGAAGGGATGACGTGGCCCGGATGAGACACGACTCTTGCCCAGCCCAGTGGGGGAGCAGACGTGGACCCAGGGGCAGGCGGGTGGATGTTATGGTGATGGGACAGTCTCTAACCAGGTGGGAGTGGGAGTGGGGTGGGGGAGGGAGGCCCCACGCGAGCTAGTGATCAGGGAGGGCTTCTGGGAGGAGGTGACATTTCCCCAGAGGCCTGGAGGACGAGTGTAGTTGGCCTGTGTAGGGCTGTGGCAGGGCAGGCATTCATGGAAAATATCCAGGCACAGATTGTCCACCTGAAAGTCCATCTAGCATGTAAGTGTCCCAAGAGCTAAGCCTAGTGAGTGGCTAAGACACTGTCAGCCAATCCCTAATCTTTATTTTCCCTCTACCTGGAAAACAAGTTGGAAAGGTAATTTCTTTATAGTAGTGAAAGCAGAGAATGAGTTTTACTTGGTCTCAATTTCTGCTTAATTCTATCAAGAACGCTTCCAGTAGCCTGAGTGGTGGATCCCCTTTGGTGGCCTGAATTTTTGTGGCCTCCCTGCCCGGGTTGTTGTCACCTCCGTCAGGGAGTGGAAGTCTTGTGAATAGAAGAGAAGAGGCAGAGGTCAGGGAATGTTCTGGCAGGAATGTCTTTTGAGGTCTTTAGTCTCCTGGAAGTTGTCCACTGTGGCCTCCAGCTCTTCCTCTCTTCCCAGCCCCTGCCAGGAACTATAGCTCACACTGTACCCTTCACTCTCTGGGCCCCTCTGGCAGAGTTCTGGCTGATTAGTCAGATCCTTCCAGCTAGGTTTAAGGTTACTGGAGGGTGAGGCGCGTACTCCCAATTCCTCTGTCTCTCCCTCAGTGCCTCCCGCAATGCTGTGCACAAAAGAGGCCTCTTGGTTACTAGTCACAGGAACCCATCCCAACTGGCTTATGTGAGAAAAGAGTTTCCGTGGAACTGGAAAGTGCGGGGGCCGGCTTCAGGTCTGGCTGGCTCCAGGGGCTCTAACGTCAAACCTCAGTCTCTGTGTCTGGCCCCTGCTTCCCCATTTGTTGGCCTCCTTCTTAGGCAGCCCTGAGCCTTCCTGGGCCATGGCTCTGTGAGAAACCATGATCAAGAGCTCAGCGGAAGTCCTGAACTGAGACACCCAGCTTACTTGGGGCACCTGCCCATCCTGAACTCATGGTGATGGGTTCCTGGACTAGGCCAGGCCCATGCGCCCAGCCCTGGGACCTTATAGACCAGGGCGGGGGGAATCCAACTGAAAACCAGTGTTGGTAAGGGAGGAAGGGAGAGGATTCCGGGCAGGACCCCAGAGAAGGCACAGTGAGCTCTCGAAGGGGGCCGAGCAGCAGTCCTGCACTCGACTTTGTCTGTGGAAGGACCACCCACCCACCTCCGGAGAACAACCATATCCCCTCGCCCTGCCTCCACCGCCTGGACCCCCAGGAGGCCTGCCTTTGCACGTGGTGGCGGCCAAACCAGCCTCCCCTTTTTACCGTTTACCCCTCGGCTCTGCTCAGAGCCACGTCCACGGAGCTCAGGTGTGAAAGAGCCTTGTGGCACGTGCCCCTCACCGCCATTTACCTGTGAGCCGGGCAAGCCCTGCACGGGTTTCCTGTGCCACCTCTTGGTCGATGTGTTCTGCAGATTCATGAGGGCGAAGGTGGTTGGTGAGGCTTGGAGGAGCTGGGTGGGGGGCAGCGTAAGATCACACCAGCGGGAGTGAGTGTCCCAGACACGCGAGGCCCGTGCGCCCAGGCAGGCCTGGATGTGGTTTGGATGGTGCTGTGGCACCCGGAGTGATTGCTGCAGAGGATGGAGGAAGGGCCCGCTGGTTTAGCATCGATTTCAGCCTTTCAGCACTTGCAAGCCACCAGAAATCCCAACCCAAAGAAGTCAAGAACCGGTGAATTATAATCAGGCAGATTTGGAGGCCAGTTGTTTCATTTTACAGAGGAGGAAACCGAGGCACAAATCAAGGGGCTTGTTGGCGGTGGGACTGGGGTAACAGTCAAGCCTCTGTGTCCTCCCTGATCAAGACCCCTAAGAGCTGCAAGCCCCTCCCTGAGGAGAGACCCCGGGCAAGGCTTTCAGGCTGAGACCCTCTCATCTTGTGTCTCCAGGAGCTGGGGTGGGCTGCAGGCAGGGCTCCCTGGGGCTTTGATTTCACGTCCCAACCCCTGAGCTGTGAAGCCCCCCAGTGAGTGAGCCGTGGGCTGTGCTTGGTTTCCTTCTGCAAGGAAGTTGACTGGAGTCTTTGTTTTCGTGCCTTCGCCTCCAGCTGCCAGCCCTGGGGTGTCTGTGTGCCAGGCAGCCGGTGGTGACAAGGCTCACAGGATAGAAGGGGAGCCGTGCGTGGTTCTCCTCTGGTCCCCCAAGAAGGATGCCAGCCTCTGCTTCCCACTTACCCTGCCAGAGGACGGCTGGTGGCTGCGAAGACACTCCAGGCGGGTCCTTTCAACCAGCACCTACTGCATGCAGAAAGGCTGCCAAGGAGAAGTCCCGGGATAGACTCCTAGGACCCAGTGTTTGCAAAGCGCCTGCATGTCCCGTGTCCCAGCCGGGATGCCTCCAGCGGTGGGAGGTTCACCACCTTCCTGAGCCGGCACATTCCAGGGTGTCTGGTCTCGGTGGAGAGCTGCTGAGATCAGCTCTGAGTTAAGGTTGGCAGTAAGAGGCTGGCACTGCAGGCGGAGCTGGCCCTCTGGGTGACGCAAAGGATGGCTTTCCCTGCTGGGGATGAGGTTTCCGGGCTGTGTGTGTCTTCTGCTCAGGAGCTTTGTGGAGAGTAAGGGAGCATAGGCTCCCTCCAGGGACTGCTGGGTGACCCTGGCTGAGCAGCTTTTGGTTTTTCTTTGCTGGCAAACATGAGAAAGAGCAAATGAGGGTGAGGTCAGTGTGCCTTGTCCTGAAGGGTGAGCCACACTGGGGACATCACCCAGCTCAGCTCTGGGCCACCAGGAGGTGGTGTTGGTGGAGGTGGACAGAGGCAGGGCTGATGGCCAGGGGCCATTCCCTCAAGGCCACACCTCCCCATAGTGACACAACGTCGGTGGCTCAAAACTACACACATTTATTCTCGTACAAGTTCCAGAGGTCAGAAGTCCCAAATCCTTCTCACCAGGGAAAAGCCTAGTGCCGGCAGGGCTGGTTCCTTCGGAGGCTCCAGGGAGAAACCGTTTCCTGGCCTTTTTCAGTTTCTAGAGGCCGCCCGCCTTCCTGGGCTCGTGGCTCCATCCTGGAGTCACTGCACCCTCTGCTTCTGCTGTCCCGTCTCTCCCCCTGCTCTCCCACCTCCCTAAAGGGGACCCTTGATGTTACACGTCAGGCCCACCAGGTCCTCCAGGATGTGATTCCATTGCCTGGCCCTTAACCTGATCTCATCTGCAAAGTCCCCTTTGCCATGGCAGGTGACAAAGTCTCAGTCTCGGGGATGAGGATGGGCATGACTTTGGGGGACACCACGGCCCCTCCAGTGACAGAGCCAACATGGATGGTGGTTCCTGGGATTTTTCTCCCTCCTCTCAGGTGGCTGGGTATCCTTCTGATCATCCTTCTCAGCTTAGGTCTCAAGTCCCTTCTTGGCTTGAATCCTCCGGAAGCTTCCACAGGCCCTGCCCTCTCAACCCCCAGCTGCCCCGTCCCTCATTTCTCACCCCCCGTCCCCCTCCTCTGTGGGCAGCCGTAGCTCACCTCCGGAAGGTCCTCGCCCACCCTCCTCCCTCCCCATCTCTCCTGGGCCTCTGTACCCACCACTCCCTCTGCCTGGCCTGGACCCTTCCAGCC
Source organism: Choloepus didactylus (assembly GCF_015220235.1). Classification (NCBI taxonomy): domain Eukaryota; kingdom Metazoa; phylum Chordata; class Mammalia; order Pilosa; family Megalonychidae; genus Choloepus; species Choloepus didactylus. The sequence goes on along the minus strand of NC_051309.1, from coordinate 5,881,942 downwards.
TCACCTCTTAACCTTTGGCCTCCCCTGCCCTTGTCCCCATCATTGCCGCCCCACTGGAGCCTGCGATGGCCCGTTCTCACCTGTCCCCTGGCACCCCCTGTGCTGGGGCCCCCGGGCAGGGCAGGCCCTGCTGAGGAAGGGGTTAGTGCTTGGCTGGACACATTGTGGTGGATAAAGGATTGCTGTTTTTCCAGCACATTCCCCCAGTCTGCCTGCTGCTCGGCCTCCTGGCAGGTCTGTCTGTAGTCCTGCTTGGAGGTTCCACAGGACAGACGGCCTGGGTCATGGGACCCCAGGCGAACACGCTTTTACTTAGGATGAAGACTTCTCAAGCCGCTGGGAGGCAAGATTTAGCCAATCTCAGATGAGAGCAAACAGCAGATATTTCCCGAACATCCACGAATGGTCGGCCCTGCCCAGGGTGGGTGGAGTGGTACAGCCGCCCCCGTAACGGAAATGCCCGAGGCCTGTGGCTTCTGCCCTCAAGTTGTTTATTATTTAGTTTTGTGCCATGTGTGACAACAATGTGTAAATAAACACAAAGGGGACGAATCCACTGTTGAATAATCAGTAAGAAAAGAAGAAACGTGGGGGCTTGGCTTGTGGGGAGCTCCAGCTCAGAGGGCCTTAGGACGTTGGTGGGGCTCAGCCGGGCTGGACTGGCACGGACTGCGAGGGCTGAGGCCCTGCGGAGGGGACGGCTGGGGTCCCGGGGAGCAGGGCCCAGGCCTGCCCTCCCGCCCGTTAGCTTGCCCCTCTGCGGCCTGGTGCCCGTGGGGGATGTGGGCACCCTTTGGGCATCTGAACAGGTGACCCAGGCGGGCTGGGAGGCGGAGGTTCCTCCCGAGCGAGAATTGATCTTTGGGGGTTTTGTGAGTCCACGGGCTGGGCTGAAGGAGGGGGTCGGATTAAACAACTACAGCCCAAGCTGGGAGATTTTGTGCGTCTAATTGCACTTGGTTGCCTTCCCTCCCGTTCGGCTGGGAGTCGCCTCGTATCTGTGCTCTGTGAATGGATTCTAATAGCTTTCTTCTCCTCCATCACTCAAATAATGGCCTCGGTAGCCAAAAAGGAAATTAATTTCAGGTGGAGGCCTATTTTTACTGTGGCGGAGACCAAACTGTTAATTACCTACAAACCACATGAGGACTTTTAGCCTGAATTTTTTTTTTCCCTGCGTTCAACTTTTCATAGATATTAATTATAGATATCAACTTCAGCCCACTGAAATAATTCCTCTATCAAGAGATTAAATACATTTGCGTTGCACATAACGCAGAGACTTTTTCTCTCTTTATGCTCCATGTTTGGGATGGGAAATATAAGATTGGGGAATTTTAAAATGATTTGACACCTTTTTCATATTTAACGAAAGGTTGATTCTAGACTCTGTGTGTGTTTCTAAATCTCCTGGTGGCCAGTGGGAATTTGATGCTAAAGGTCAATAAGGTGACCCTTTGATATTTTGAATATTGTTGTGGTCTCCGCTGCACACACCCACCCAGCTTCAGATCTGTGAAAAGCTGCCTGATGTCTTCCCAGGGCACTTAGGACACTTCCGGACCCCTTCCTTCAGCCTCTACCCCTCCCCAGCATCCTACCCCACCCCATGCCTCTCCCCTGCCCATGCTCTCTGCCACACAGGCCTCCTTTCAGCTGCCGGAACATGCCGGAACATGCCGGGTCCTTCCCCACCTCAGAGCCTGGCCCCAGCAGTCCTCTGCCAGCCCCCCTTTGTCGCAAGCCTTCCTCAACCACCTTCTTGAATGAGCCCTGCTTCCCTTCTCCACCTGTTTCCTTCATAGCATTCACACGGTTTGCACCTAGTTCATCTTTTCATGTTACTCTGCATGTGTATATGTGTCTGTCTATCTGTCTCCACCAGAAGAGCTGGCTTCCTACAGGCAGGTCTGATGTCAGACTTTGGGGCCCTGTGGCGTCTGAGGTGTCATGGGGCCAGCCAGGTGGACTCTGATTTCTCAAACTTGGCTCATGCCTTAAAACAGCTGATGCTGGCCCCACCCCAGAGAATCCGATGTGACTAGTTTCGGCTGAAGTGGGGCGCCCAGATGATTCCAATCTGCAGCCCACTTTGAGAAGCTCTGCCGTGCATCAGGAACTTGGTGGGAAGTGTGGATGCCCCATGGCAGACAGGAGCCCCAGTGTGGAGGGGGAGTAGATCCAGCCCTCCCTGGCCATACCTCCTGAGGCCCCCTCCCCTTGAGCCGAGCAGTCAGCAGCCGTGCTCCTTTCTGCACCCATCATATCGTCTTCCACCACCTCGTAGCTCTGGAAGGTAAGTGGAGTTCAGAGTGATGACGCCAAGCCGTTATGAAAAGAAGAGACTGCTAGGTTCACTCAATTTCAGAAGTCAGTGATTTGTGCAATGGATTTCAGAATGAGTTCCATTGAAAGTATTTGCCATTTAAACCAAGAGCAACCCACTGATAAGCCAGGGACCCAGTTTGTGATTGGGTTGGAGCTTCCGATGTCCAGGCCAGGCTTTTCCATGTATCTGCTTGGTTGCAAACAGCCCTGAAGGGGGTAGCTCTGCTGCAGTGAGGACATGTGCCCCGAGCGATGGGCTGGGCCAGGTGCCGTTCTCCCAGCCTCCTGGGACTCGGCAGTAAGAGGTGACCAGGCCACGCTCTCCATGGTGTGTGGCCCTTGTTGGTTACGGTGCTGCCTCCCCCAGGGGAATGTGCAGTTTCCATCCCTGCACCCCGTGCCTGATTTGAGATTTGGTGCATAGTAGGACCTCGGGAAAGAAACGAAGAAAATCGATGAGTGTTTGAAGGACTGTCAGAAGGAAAAAGAAGATGGCCGTTGTCCTAACTCCAAGCAAAGCCAGACAGAGCTGGGGGCGTGCCCCAGGCCCGCTGAGACTTTGGTGCCCTTCATACCGATTTTCTTGAACCAGCCACTCAGCATTCATTTGGTTGGGTGAGGTTCATTCAGGCAAGGGGGTAGGGCTGCTGTCTGGTTCAGAAGGAGTGGGGCCAATTGATATTTCCCAAGTTCTGGAAAGTTCCATGGGCAGGACCTTAGCTAGCTGCACCATGGGTCCTATTTGCAGAGCTGTTTTGCTCGCCGTGGGTCTGGTCACCCCGAGCAAGTGCACAGATGTTGCTTTGTGTCAGACCCCACCCAAGTGGAAGCTTGGCCGCTCTGCGGTGGGCGTGACTTAGGGGGTGAGTTCACAGGAAATTCCCAGCACTGTTTCTGTGCGCCCCACATTTAGCTTCTTTTATGTTTCCAAGTTGCTATAGAAAGTGAATGATTAATTGAGCAGTACCCATGCTTTTTTTTTTTTTTTTAAGAATGATTTTTCAAAACAAAACAATGGCCCAGTGGTTTGTCAGAGAGAGGGGAGAAAGCTTTAATAGGCAGAACACTGTTTAATAAATCACAATTACTTATGTGGGCAAATGCATCAGCTCCATGGAGGCAGGCAGTCAAGGATCTAATCATGTTGACTTTCTCCTTCATAGCTCAGAGCTGGCCACACCCTTGAGGGTTGATCAGATGTCCCAGGTTCTAGTAGGCAAATTTCTTGACTTTCTTCCCCCTGAGCTGATGAACTGATGTCCTGGAGCAGTTATCCTCAAAATTTGATGTGTATCAGGATCTCCTGGGGGAGGCCACTTTGGACCGAGAGGGAGCTGGTGGGTGGGCCCAGCACCTGTGTTTTGAATGCGTTTTCAGGCACCTGAGTGGGAGAGCATCCTCTCGGGCACGTGGCCTGAGGAATCAGAGAACTCAGTAGTGCTTCCCTGTGCAGCTGGGATTTCTCTCGCTGTCCCTCTGATTTAAGATGTGTCAGGGCTTGAGTTGAATTAAGCAACAGACAGGCTCACCCCAAATCCCTCACCGTGGGGCAGAACCAGTGCCAGCCAGAGAGATGTCGGTCGTGGTTTTGGCAAAGCCCACCCAGCACCTACTGTGCGCCAGGACTGTGTGGACACACAGAGAAAGAAAGGACCCAAGCCATGCTCCCCTGGAAGCCCCCAGTCCCGTGAGTGGATGGACAGACAGGTAAACCCTTAGCAGGCTGCTGGAGTGGAGGACGGGGCAGCTCGTGCTGTCCGAGGGCCAGGGCGGGCATCCCGGAAGATGAGTTACTTCGTCGATGTTCGAATTACAATTAAATCAAAGTAAATTCGACAGCTATCTCTTGAGTATCCGCCGAGTGAAGCCCTGTGCCAGGTGGTGGGGATGCAGCGAGGACAAAGTCAGACAGATCCTTGTCCTCACGGAGGGCGGCAGACACAAAACACAAAATCAGAGAACTAAGCCGAGATGGCACTGAGTGCCAGGGAGAAAGCAACGCAGGGGACGGCCCTGAGGGACGGGCCCAGAGATGCCTCAGTGGCCCCGGCGTGCCTGGGGAAGCCGTGGCTGGGACCTGCGGCTGGAATGACATTGGCAGGACTGGGGGATGAAATGAGGGCAGTTTGGCTGGAGCAGAGGGGTCGTGTAGGGGAGGTTGTCACGTCTGTGGTTGGGCAGGTGGGCAGGTGGGGGTGTGGAAGGGCCGGAAGGAGCTGGAATGGCAGGCAGGGTCACGTGCGGCTCGGCGGCTGAGGGTGACGTGGGGGTGGACGGAGCCGATGGACCTGGCAGGGGCCCGGGCCTGGCGCAGTGGCCGTGGGGCAGGCCTGGGAACCGGCTGTGCCAGGGCACCACGGGGAGCCTGGGAAAACCGTTTCTCCCCTCCCTGTCCCCATGAGTAATTCATTAACCAATCTGCAGGGGTTTGGGGGTCTCTTCTTTGAGGAGGGCTCCTCCCCTCGTGTCCTGTTCCTTAACCGGATCCTGGAATTCTGATCCTAGGCCTTGGGAGCCCTGAATTTACAGCCTGGAGGAGACACAATTTGTACTTAATTTAAAAACAAAACAAAAAACAGACTCATGTTCTGATTAAGGACGTAGTGCCTACTCATTTTAGAATCCTTGGAAAAGGAGAAGAGACCTAAAATTACCCATAATCCCGTACCTCAGACATAACAACATCCAATTTTCTTGCAATTTGTTTTCTGTGCAATCATTAGGACCTTACTGTATACACAGCTTGGAATTCTCATGCACTTAACAATATATTGCAATCGTTCTCCATGGGTGAATATCCTTTGAAAACTGCGTGACCGTGCTGTCGTTTCTTTGTTCTATGGCCGTGGCCTTGGAAGGATGCTGCCTTTCTATAATGGGTGATTATATTGGCACGCATTAGCTAGATTAACACCCTGGGGTATAAATCTTTATCCATGTGTTTGATCATCTCCTGGGAGAAATTGGCTGAAAGGGGGTCACTGGGTGAAACGTCACAGGGCTTTAATTGGTGTGTATACAGATGCTTTCCAGAAAGATCTCTCAGATGCACCCCAGGATCACAGCGTGGTTAGCGATGAAATTGAGCACCAAGGGCAGGTTCCATGCGGTCCTTGCTGTAGACACCTGGGGAAGGGGTGAGGTGGGGTCTCGGTTGGGGCAGGGTCTCCATGGAGGACCTTGGCTGGGCTGGCCCGTGGGGGTGGGATGGTGAGAGGAGGGGGTGCATCTGGGCCCAGGCTTGATGACCGGGAGGCGGACACCTCTGTTGGGAGTCTAGGGTCTGAGCCAGGTGGTCCCCGAGGGCTTGGCAGGAGGGGGCACCAGGCTCTCCCTTCTCCCTGCCCCCCACGCCCTGGCGCCCGGTGGGGGTGGGTGAGCGCCTGAGCCACGGCCTGCCTCTGTGAGGCAGTGAAGCCGGCCTGGAAGCGGTTTCTTCTGCTCTAGTGGCGGCTGTCACCCACTCTTTCCACTCCCCTCCCTGCCTTTGCTGGTGTTTTATTGAAAGATTAAAAAAGAAATCCAGGACGTGTTGATTCATGAAGGCTTTTATGGCTTGCACAGCTGAGCCTTCAAACCGTCCCCTCTGCCAGCCGGGCGGGCGGCCCCACTCGGTTTGGGAGTGGACGTCGGGGTGGTCAGCGACTCGAGGCTGGCCGGTGCCCTTGTCCCAGCGGTCCTCTGGACACACGAGCCGGCACGCAGGCCTCTCCAGCAGCAGCGGTCCCTCGTGTGTCCTGCGAGGAAGGTATTTTATGGAACTTGAGATTTCCGCCTGGTTTCCTTGGAGTAACTAAACCTGATTTGACGGGTCAGGCAGAGGTGGGTGGGGTTGTCCCGCCGGGATGGTGATGGGTGGTGGTGGTGGGGGGTCAGCCGGCTGCTCTGTGCAGCCCTCACCCTCATGCGCTGGGGGGCGGCTGGGCGATCACAGGGGGCATGGGCAGGTGGCCTTCACGCTGCCCTGCATCCGGTGTCTGGTGTGACCTTGGTCGAGCCCCCAGCCCCGCCTGGGCCGGCCAGAAGAGGCTTTAGGTCCTGCCAGAAGAGGCTTTGGACATGGCCCGTCCACTTTGGAGAGGGTGCTGGCATGTGGGTGACCAGAGGTGGAGGGGTGCGGGACGTGCCTGAATTTAGGGCATGGCGTGGGGTCCCCAGGAGGCAGACCAGCGCTCCAGGGAGAGGGAGGTGGTGGCAGAGCTGGGGTCAAGACAGTGCTGCGTTCAGACAGACAGACCCCCGAGTGGTAGCCTTCCCTGCCCTCCTGCCCCCACCCGTCCCCGTGCCGGGGACGGCTTCACTGGAACGCTGCATCCTCACGAGAAACCTGTGAAGCAGGTGTTGCGCGTGCCCCGTTGTCAGATGGGAAAGCAGAGGCACAGGGGGGATCAGCAACTTGCACAGGGTCACCCAGCGTGGCAGTGTCCCTGCTGGAATCTGAATCCAGCTGCTCGCTCCGGAGTCCGTGCTTTGAGCAGCGGGTGAGGAGGGTCACGTCTCTGGGCCTCAGTGTTCTCACCTGTTAAATGGGTTTATCAGTACCTCTGGCACAGAACAGGAAACCACGTCATCAGCACTTTTTTATAGATGGTGCCGAGAGGGTGTGGCATGAGGAGGGACCCCGGGCTGGTGGGAAGGCGGACGGCGCGGCCTGGAGCTGGTCTCCAGGGCCCCTTGGGGTACCACCGGCAGGAGGCCTCTTTCAACCCCCCTGCTGGGAGGGAGGAGGCACCCAAGAGGCCAGGTCCCGGCCAGGCAGGTTCAGTCCAGGGTGGGGCGGGTCCAGGGGTACAGCTGAGCCGGGCTGGGGGAGGCAGGGCTGACTGCTTAATTTCCTCCTTTGGCACCACCTCCTCTAGCCGCGTCCTTCTCCAGCGTGAAGACAAATGCCCCATTAAGGCACCGCCTCGGGAATGTGGAGGGACTTGAGAATAATTTGTGATGTTGTGAAGACGGGGCGGTGGAGTTGTGCTCGGCGCTCGCAGGCATCCAGTGAGACGGGTGCCCGGGCCTTGGAGACCCTGCCTTTCGGCCTCTGGCTTTGGCCGGGGTCCCCTTCTGCCCACACTCACGATCCCCGTGGTCCATGCTGGGGAGGGGAAGCGTGAAATTAGGAGGTGCTAGAGGTCATCTTGCCCCTTCCCTCCCCACCTGCCCCCCTGGGGCAATCCTGGGGCTGGGATCTTCTCACGCCAGCGTGTTCCTGGCCACGTGGGCCAAACCAGGGAGGGACTCTGCAGCGTCATGAGCTGTCTTCATCGACTGGCATCTCATATCGGACAACACATTCACTTCTTTGCTCGGTGTTTCCTCTCAGTGATAGCAAACAGTCTTCTCTCCGGCTTATGATGAATGAAGTATGAATGTTGTTCTATAAAGTGCTTTGGAGGGAGGATGAAAAAGAGGGGAAGAAATGAGAGAGACAGGGAGAGAGAACACGATCCAATTATATTCAATACATTGGCAGACTCCTGTTCAGCCTTCAAAACCCTAAGGTGTTGCCTCCTCTGTGAAGCCTTCCCTGATTCCTCTGGGTGGCACTGCCCACCCCTCCCTCTACTGCTGCTTTGCAGCATACACAGTTTTATCCTTGGAGGGGCATGCCCCATTATAAATTTGGTTCCTTAGTGTCCCCGTCTAGCCCACTAGAAATCCAGACGGCCGATGGGGCTGGGGCTGGGAAGTGGGACAGGGCCAGCAGGGCTGCCCATGCATCTCTCTTCTTGTGGCCTCAGGGCCTCTACCTGAGTTCTTTGCACGTGGGGCAGCTTGAGCCTCCTCCCAGCACGGTGACCTCAGCGGAGCTTACCTGGTGGCCCCACACTCCCGAGAGAGTGTTTCTGCAGGGAGGGGGGCAGCTGCTTGATCTTTTAGGACCCATCACCATTAACTGGAGGAGATGTTTAAGAATTTGGGGCCATAGTTTCAAACCACCCCAGCGTCTCTGTCAGGTCTGAACCCCCAAAGCAGCCTCCCCAGCCTAGGGGCTCCTGATTCTTCAGCACTAGCTTCCCCACGCCACTGGGAAGGCCAGAAGGCACCATGTCCCTGGTGACTAGTGTCTCCCACAGCAGAAGCGTGCCTGCCCCCCCAGTCTCTGCTCCCCAACCCCGGGAGGTGGGATCATCCATCTCCTTTCACCCGTGATGGGCCTAGGTTGCCGTGTCCCAGGAGGAGAGCCTGGGATTTGGACCTGGGTCCAGCTGACCCCTGGCCTGGCCTTGCTCGGCCCCTTGTGTCCTTGAGCAGAGGGCCGAGGCATCCAGGGTAGGAGGTGATGGAGTGGCTGAGTGGCTGCCCCACGGCTCATGGCCGTGCTGTCCTGCCTGCTCAAGGGTTAAGCCGGGGGAGTTTACAAAGTGGATTTATTCCTTTATGTGGGTGGCTGGGCCCTGTTTTTCTAGGAGGCCCCCTGACAGCCTCTGCGTGCCTTCCCCTAGACCCACTAAAGCAGGATCTGGAGCCGGAAGAGATCCAGCTCATCAGTGCTGGCTCCAGCCTGTGTTCGTGGGACTCTGGGGGTTGAGGACAGGGGCCTGGGCTCTGTCTGTCTGTGCTTTGCCCTGTGGCTGCCGGGTCATTTGGCCAGGGTGGCTCAGTCCACCTGCCAGGGACGCTCCACTGCCTGACACGGGGCGCTGCCCTCCCCAGGAATGACTCAGCAGCTGGGCTGGTGACCCTGGAGGGGTGGGCGCTGGTCAGCTCAGGGCCAGAGCAATCCGTGCCCCCTCATCCCCAAGCAGGCTCCCGGCAAGGCCACCCCCACCCCCGCCTCCCTGCTTGGTGGCCTCGTCCCCGTGGGTGCTCCTTGGGCACCTTGCCCCTTTGTCCTTGGTCGTTCTTGCCTTCTGCTGTGCCCTGTGCTGGGCCTGCCTTTGGGATCGCCTGTGCTGCTTCCAGGCCCGGAGGAGCGAGACGGTTTCCTCTGCAGAAGCTGTGGTTATGCTCGGAGGCTGGAGCCAGGGAGCCTCTCCTGCCAGGCCGGACTGTTCTCCTCCGCCTTGGGGTTTTGCTTTGGCTGTCTCCCGCCTCCCCTGGTTCTCACACAGCAGAGTCCTGCTCTGCTCTCACCCCTTTAGTGACTGCCCCCACCCCAGCCCTGCCCTGGAACCTTCCAAGGGCCAATTTGTCAGCCCCCCTGCCTGCAGGACTCAGAATACAGAAGGTCCTGAGGATCCCGTCCTTTTATCTTGGCCAGGGGGCTCTAGAACCTTCTGGAAAGAGAGCTCTGCTTTGTCATCATGAAGGGAGCCACCACCTCCCGATGTTGACCATCTGAAAGTTCCAGAAGCTTCCCCAGGATCCCTCCCATTGTCGTTCAAAACAAGCCTTCTCTGGCTCGTCCTCAGTACACGCAGAGGGCAGCGGTCACTCGAAGACTGAGAAACAGTCTAGAACCTTCTGGCCAGGCGGAGGGTGTTAGGCTCAGCCTGCTTTGTAACTCTTAGGGCAGGAATGGTGTCAGGGTGCTCGCATACAAAGGCGACCAAGACAACTGGTCATTCCCTCCTTCCGTCTTTGTTTATCCATCCATATGTTCATGTGTCCATCCATCCATTTGTCCAGCCACTTGTCCATCCAATTCATCCATCCATCCACTCCTCTATCCATCTGTCTACTTGTCGGTCCATCCATCCATCCATCCATCTGTCCACCTGTTCATTTTTTCACTTACTCAGCAAGCATCTAGAACCTGAGGTGTGCTGTGCACCCAGGTGACAGGACAGTCTAATGAGGGTAACAGTGCAGAGCGTGGACCATCCTGCAGCAGGGGCAGGCCGCAGCCTGTGGGGGCACAGGGGAGGGAAAGGGTCGCTCCCTTCTGGGGGAGGACCTGGGGGGCTTCATGGTGGAGGCAGCCTTTGGATTTCAAGAACAAGTATGACTTCTGGGGTTTGGGCAGTCAGCAGAGAAGGCCTTCCAGGCTGAGGGCACAGTGCAGGCCCAGGCGGAGGTGACCGGTGCTCTGGGGGATGCATGGGCCCCGGTCTGGGAGAGCAACGTGTGCCGGGCTCTCTGAGTGGCAGGTGGAGAGGGCTCGGGCCGGCTGGCAGAGGATGCCGGGCAGTGTGCAGACAAGCACGAGTCCAGTTCTCTGCAGCCCTTAGCATCGGCATCACAGTGCTGTGGACATGCAGACCCCTGGGGCCCCCAGACCTGCCTTTTAGCCAGGCCCCCAGTGACTGGCAGCGCACTCAGGGCTGAGAAGCAAAACGTGGCCTTCGAAGTGGGTGGAGGGTGGATTCACCCTCCTGGCCGCCCCAGAGCTGCTGCAGGGAGAAGGGTGGGGGGTGGGAGGCTGTGGGCACCGAGGGCACCCTTTGGGGAGACCCGGCCCCCAGCAGGGTTGCTGCAGTGGGAAAGGGGGTCCGGGGTGGCCCTGCGTCCTGCCCGGGCCGGCTGCTGCCATCCGAGCTGGCGCAGTGTCTGTTCAAGGGAAGGGCTCCCGCTGGCCCACCCAGCCCCTCACGACTGCCTGGGCCCGGGGCCTGGAGGGCGAGGCCGGGATGCAGCCACCAGCAGCAGGGCCGGGTGAGCGGCAGCCCAGGATGTGGGTTTATTCTCCTCATCTCTGCAGTCCCCGGGGGCCTGGGCCTGAGCTTTTAATTTGCTTCCCTGCCAAGCCTCGTGGTCTGTGAACTTTAGACTCCCACTTGCTTTGACATTTCAATCTGCACCCTCGGCCCGGGGCTTTGCATGATGCGGGGGTCTCCACCTGCAACCAGCTGCTGCTGTCCCGCTGGGAGGTGTTATGGCCAGCCCATCCCGCACAGTGGGGGCTGGGGCCGGGGCTGTGGGGCCATGGGTGGGGGGCCATGTGCAGGCCCGGAGCACTCAGTCCTGTTCCACTCGACAGACTGTCAGGACCCACTTGGGGCCAGGGGCTGGGGGTCAAAGCAGGGAGCACAGAGCACCTCCGCACCCCTGGGGAGTTTGGCCCCACGTGGAGGTGGCTGCATCATCACAGACATGCCGGCTGGTGACGGATGTGGGCCTGGTGGTAATTCCAGTGGAAGCCCTGGCTGCCACGTGCTGGGCACTGCTCAATTCACCTTCGTCCCAGCCCTGGGGGCTGTGCCCCCGCCAGAACCACCGCCGCAGAGGAGACAAAGAGGGAGCTGAGCCTCTGCCCAGGGTTGCACGTGCCGAGGGCCGGGGTACGGCTCTCAACCCGGGACGCGTGACTCCTGCCTCCCTACTGCAGGTGGATGGGTGACAAGGGGATCTCACCACTCGGGAGTGGGGGAGGGGGTCACCGGGTCCCACAGGGGTTGAGGCTCTCTGGGCAGCAGGAGTCGCTTGGCAAGGGCATGATGGCGGGAACGGGCAGGCCCTGGCCTGGGTGGAGCAGGGAGAGGTGTGGGCCATGCGGCGAGCCGGGAGGGACAGGCCTGGGGCCCCGAGCCTGCCGGGGACCCGATCTGCGGTGGCGGGCGGTCACCAAGGGGCCGGGAGCCCCTGAGCACATTTGGAGTGTGATTGTGAGGACATCTCTGGCCACTCTGAGCCGAGTCCGTGCCAGATGTGGCAACCCCTCGCGGCCATGAAATCCTCTACGTGTCAAGATCAGGATGCCAGGCTCCGAGGGGCACAGGCCTTTGGGGTTCAGCTCCTGCCTGAGCAGACTGGCTGCCATGAGGGTGGGCTGGCGGGGTGGGGGCTCCGGCAAATCCTGGGGAAAGAGGTTGGTGGCTGCCGTGTGGCAGAGCACTTCTGAGACAGGGCGTCATGAAGTCCCCAGATGGGGTCGGCAAGGTCCCCGTTTTAAATCGTGAGGTGATCAGCATTTGAATCCTGGCCTGGCCTTGCCCGCCGGGGCCTCAAGAAAGTCTGTGCTTCTGTGTGCCTCGGTTTACCCCATCTGTAAAATGGGTGTCATTGTGTAAACTTCAGAGGGAGGTTCTGAGGATTCCTAGAGTCACACATGTCAGACATTTGCCTGGTGCTATCATGAGGGATGGGCTTAACCAGTGGAGAAACTGAGGCTTGGGGGGTTAGAACCAGGCAGTGGGGGGCGGGGGTGGGACAGAACTGCTCTAACCTGAGCACAAAGCGAGCTGGTTGTTCCAAGGCGAGGGCCCACCTGGGAGGCCGCAGGTGTGATCCAGGTTCTGTTCCGGAAGCTTCCCACCCCGCCCCCGGCTCCTGTCCTCACTGCTGCTCCACCTCCCCACTGCCCCTGCACCCCAGCCAGGGATGGCAGCCCCCGACGGAGCTGGGAGAGGCATGGAGCAGAGTCTCCCCGCAGGCCTCGGAGGGAGACACCCTTCCGCCCCCTGAAATTCCAGACTTCCGGCCCCTGGAACTGCGAGCTACTAAGTTTCCACTGTTTTCAGTGCCCAGTGTGTGGTGGCCCCAGGACACTTTTCTTAGGGGACGCGCTGGGTCCTGCCATGAGTGCAAGGGGGCTCTCGCCAGAACTCAGTCCTCCCAGGACCTATTAAAGACGGATCCGCCGTGCACCTACTGAGCGCTTACTGTATGCAGCCCTGTGTTAGCAGCGAGGACACAGGGTGAGCCCGACCCCACCCTCACCCTCCAGGCCACTGCGCCGGACAGAGGGGAGACGAGTCGGTCCCCCACAGAGGGGCGCATGAGGGAGGGCTGGGGCCAGCGTGGGGCCGAGTGGGTGGGAGGGTCGGGGAAGCCTTTCTGGGCTGTCCGCTGGGAATTCAAGGGGAGCCTGAGCCGGGCAGTGGAGGGCAGTGGGGGTCAGCGCGGGCACAGGTGACCGGGTGTGGCCGGGCTGGGGGCTGGACCTGGTGGGGGACGCCGGCGCAGTGCCGGGCGGGACGGGCAGGCCAGCCCAGACCACGGAAGGCTGGGTGAAGGAGGGTGCGGCTGCCAGCTGCCTGCGGGGGTGCACTCGGGGTTAACTGCTGCTTCTCTAGCTTTGGCCAAGAGGGAGGGAGGCGGAAGGGGCCGCACCCCGTGCCGTGCCGTGGGCCAGGTGCGCTGAGCGGGTGGCCTGTGCGTCTGCACCGTCCTGGGCGTGGGCAGGAGGCGCCGGGGGTAGCCGAGCCCGGGGGGCCGTGCAAGCCCCGGGTCCTGGGGCATCTCCAGCAGGGGAGGGGACCAGGATTCAGGCTGCCCAGGGAGCGGGCAGCGGGTTCTCCCGTCACCCCTGAATGTGTCGATTCCTTTCCTGCCCTGACCTGATTTCCAGAAGCACCAGGGCTGGGCTGCTGGGGGCCGAGGAGAGAGTGCCGGCTTCCCTGCTGCAGAGACGCTGCCCTGTCTGTCCCGTCTGCCAGCCAGAAAGAGGGGTGCTGGGGCCCCAAGGCCTTGACAGCTGTGGTCGATTTAGTAGTCTTTTTTTTTGGCGGGGGGTGGGAGGGTAGAAAGTCTTACTTTGAATTACGTTCTGTGCCGTCGGAGGGCTGCTGGCTCTGGAAGTCCTGAATGTTCCGTCACCTGGTGACTGGGGGCTGGCGTCTCTGGGTACTGCCAGTCGGCTGAAGCGGCTGTGCTCCCAGGGTCATCAGCCGAGCCCGCCTTTGGAAAGGTCCCACGTCACGTCCCAGCGTGGGCTCTGAGGGTCCAGTGGCCACGCTCGGCCATCGTCCCTTTTGATCCGTCTCCCTGGCCGGCTCCTGAGCTGCTGAAGGGCAGGGCCCCATGTCTCCCTCGCAGGTGGAGCCAGGAGATGCTCGTGGAGCCGGGCGGAGCCCAGGTCCCCTCGGGTGCCTTGCTGCCATCTCTAGCCACCTGGCGACGGCCATCGGCTCTGCACATTCCTGGGCAGTGACTGCTCCGGGGAGAGCTTGAGAGGGCCGCGCTGGGGAGGGGGTCGAGGCTGGACCCAAAGGTGTGTGGCAGACAGGGGATTGAGCCTGGGGACATGGGGATGGGGGTGAGTAGACCCCACAGCAGGATGGCTGGGGGCCGATGCAGGGGGCGTCGGGAGCCAGGCTCTGTAGCAGGGTCTCGTGGGCCTGGATCTGCTGCTCCCTGGCGCCCCCAGCCCCTGTTGTCTCAGAGCCCCAGGGCCCTCACCTGAGGATTTGGTCTAACAGTGGGGTCGCGGGAGAGTGTGGTGGTCACAGCCCTGTACTGGCTTGTGACAGGGCCCCCAGGTGTTTGTGTACCTCGTCCTTACGCCAGGCCCCTGCTGCCTGTGGACCAGGCTCTCCTGGGTCCTGGCGCCCGAGGGTGGAGGCGAGCACCCAGCAGAAGCCCCCATGGCAACTGGGCTCCACCCTGGCTCTTGAGTGGCCCGCGAGAGCCCAGGTCCCGGATTGGGATCCCGGGTGCCCGCTTTGATAGCATTGGGGGCAGAGGTGCTTGGAGGGCCAGGTGTGACGTGACCGAGTTGGCTGCCAAGGTGCAGTGGCTGCCGATGTGGCTCTCGGGACAGCTCCGCAGGGCAGGGGAGCCCTGGGCGCTCGTGGTGCTGGCCCCGCAGGTCAATTTATGGGCACGCTTGAGCACCTGCGAGGTGCCAGCTCAAAGAGTTGCCAAGCCCTAAACTAGCATTTGCACGCTCACTGAGCCTCTTCTGTGTGGGAGGCACCATTCTAGGAATTGTGGAGAGAGTGGAAAACAAAACAGATGAAAATCCCTGCCATCCTGGCATTCCAGTGGGAAGAGGCACCCGAGGAACCCAGAAATGAGGACGTGCACACCTACGTACATTCCTACACACATACGTACATCCTCGGAATACACCTAGATGTGTGCACACACAAGGACGTCTGTCATCTGCATATCATACCTGTGTGTGTTTGCAAAGTGCAGTGGAGAAATGAAACAGAGAAGGGGCGTCTAATTGTCTGGAAATAGAGGGGAGTTGACATTTTACGGAGGGTGTCCAGAGGAGGACCCTCCGGAAGGTTGACTTTTGAGAAATCCTGTGAGGCAAAGAGCCATGGGGGTATCTGGGGGGACAGCATTGTGGGCAGTGAGCTCGGCAAGTGCAAAGGCCCTGAGACAGCACCGTGTCAGAATGGGTGAGGCCCCCGGAGCACTGGTTGGCAGAAGGGGAGTGAGTGAGTCTGTGTGTGGCTGGGGGAGAGGCTGGGAGGCGATGGGTGGAGGGTGTCGGCGAGAGGGGGTCATTGGTGCGTGTGTTCTCAGCCCCCTCGCCACGTTGCCACCCAGCACAGAGTCATCTGAACAGTTCCCTAACTTGGTTTTTTTTTTTTTTTATATTAAATTCAGTTTTATTGAGGTATATTCACATACCATGCAGTCATCCAAAGTGTACAGTCAAATGTTCACAGCACCATCATATAGTTATGCATTCATCACCCCAATCTATTTTTGAACATTTTCCTTATACTAGAAAGAATAAGGATAAAAAATAAAAGTAAAAAAGAACACCCCAATCATTCCCCACCATTCCACCCTATTTTTTCATTTAGTTTTTGTCCCCATTTTTCTACTTATCCATCCATACACTGGATAAAGGGAGTGTGATCCACAAGATTTTCACAATCACACTGTCATCCCTTGTAAGCTATGTTGTTATACAGTTGTCTTTAAGAGTCAAGGCTACTGGGTTGGGGTTTGGTAGTTTTGGGTGTTTGCTTCTAATACATTAAAATACATTAAGACCTAAGAGGTGTTTATCTATGTAGTGTGTGAGAGTGCCCACCAGAGTGACCTCTCTTCTCCTTTTGGAATCTATCAGCCACTGAAACTTATTTCATTTCCTTTCACATCCCCCTTTTGGTCAAGAAGATGTTCTCCATCCCACAATGCCAGGTCCAGATTCGTCCCTGTGAGTCATGTCCCACGTTGCCAGTGAGATTTACATCCCTGGGAGTCATGTCCCACGCAGGGGGGAGGGCAGTGAGTAGTCGCTAACTTAGTTTCAGCTATCTGACCCCATCCCACGGCCCCCAGGTGTGAGAAGCAGCTGCCTTTTATAGATGGAGACCCCGAGTTTGGGGGGAGTCGGATGGCTCAGCCAGGCTCGCCTGGGCAAGCCAGGGGCTGCCGGTCGGACCCAGCTGTTCCGGCGATGTGTGGCCTCCGTGGCCGGTGTTCCCGGGGTCAGGCGGCTAATTTTAGTCCTGGCAGAGCGGCAGGAGGGGCCTGGGGCCTCGAGTCCAGCCAAGGATGGAATTGGAAATGTGAAGTTCTGACAAGCAGCAGATAACGTGAGCAATTTTCATCTCCTTTAGTCAATCCAACTTTAACAAAATTGATTGCAGTAAAAATAGATGGCCTTTTCAAAATGCCCAAGGAAAGCTCATGAGCCAAAGGGATTTCTGCTTAAAATAATTTTGACCCAGTTATTAGATAAAAGGTTTTTTCCCTTCCATTGGTTTTCCAGTCTGTGTCCTCAGCCCCCTCCAGCCAGCGGTCATCTTGAGAAGAGACTCTCTCTTGCCTGCTTTGCTCTAAGCTGTCAACAGCGATCAATAGTGATTCTTCCGAAAGGGACCCTGTGCACATCCCTCAGGGAGCAATTAGAATGAACCCCAACACCTGGGACTGGGGTCGACCCAGGCAGTTATTAGTTTTCTTTTTTCATTTATTCATTTACTTACTCAGCACATTTTATCGAGTACCTGCTGTGGCCCAGGGGTGCCAGATGCTGTCGTGAGGCAAGCAGGCCTGGCCCTCTTGTTGTGGAGTTTCAGTCTTGTGTTTCGGTCTTTTGAAGCCTCTCTTGTCCCATCCCTCCCGTGGAAATAATCATTCCCAGGTTGGGGGTCGCTGGGGGAGTTTATATCGGATCACGTGCAGGGAAGCCCTTTGAAACCAGTCGAATGCTGGGCCACAGGAGGGGGGGATTTGTTCTCTCTTTCTTCATTATGTGCTGCACTGCGGATGTTCTCTAATATTTGTGCCACCATCCATCTGAAATGAGATTTTTCTCCTTTGCTTCTAAATTAGACTGCTACCAGGTGAAAGAGTGTGGTGCCGATACGTTGCCTAGTTTTTAAGATGCTGATGGATTGTGATCCAAGGGTGTCAATGGTTGTCTGTCATCTGAAACATGAAATGCACTTTCTCTCCAAAACAATGCTTTCTTGTGCATTGGCAGTGGAGAGACAAAATTCTAATTTAACTCATGGTGGGGATGAAGAGGCTACATTGCAGAGGCAAAATGAGATTATTGCAAAGTACTGTTTAATGAACCAGATGTACTCAAAAGAATAAACTGATTTTTATTAATTTTGGATGCTGGTGCTTGAGGAAAAACAGATTTAATTAGAAGAGGTTGCGGTGATAGAGGGAGGCTTTTTGTGTCATTGAAGGGGGATTTCTGAGTAATACGTATGGATTTAGATGTAGCTGGTGATGTGCTTTGCTATGAATAAAACCAAATCCAGACCCAGTCAATCATTTAGAAAAATATATGATGCTGCCGGTTCTATTAAGCCCTTGCAGAGGATGGAAGACAGCTGGGGGTAGGGGAGAGGCACGGGGTCAGACGATTCCTTGCATTGGCCACTGAGTGGCGCTGTCCACCTAGAACAGCTCGGTTGCTCTCTGTGTGGGGTGGGTGTGGTGCATGGGGCAGGAGTGGGGGTTGGAAGGAGGAGTCTGGAACAGTTTGAGGAAGGAGTGTCCGTCATCGGCGGTCTGTGCTAACGAGTGTTTTGATTAGGACCCTGGAATACTGTCCCAGTGACTGGATTTGAATCCAGCTCTTTACTTAACTAGCTCAGTGCTTTCCTTCTTTGGCCTCCTGCACCCTCCCTGGACTGTGTGGCTTGCTCCTTCCCCAGCTCCAGCTGCACACCGCCTTGCTGGGTTGGCCTCTCACAGTGCTGGGCACATGGTCACATTTCCTTCTCCCCCCTCCACTGACACATGGCCTTCGTGCTCTCACTGTGCCAGAGCTCTCCATCCTGGGCCTTGTCGTGGGTTCTGCGGCAACCGTTTCTGCTGGTTGGAGTTTTATGTACCATACTCCAGGAAGAAGGAGAACACAGTTCTGTTCCTTGGCAGGAGCCGTCTTGTCCGTCTCCATCCTTTCCTTCTCCTCCCCGCTGGCCCGCTACCCTCTGTCGCTCCCTGGGGTCCATTTCTGTGAGTCCAAATTGCTGCTGTTGGTTTAGGGGACCCCTTCTCTTCTTCAGGTGCAGGGACCCACACCCGGATATATTGTCTTCTTCTGCTCTTGCGACGAGCTCACTGCAACGCCATCCCCTTCAGCCCTCTCAGGGCAGGGACATGGGGCCCGGTGCAGAGCTGTGACCAGGAGGTGCCTGGACCTCCTCTGGGCAAGGAAGCTGTCTGCCCACAACAGCTGTCCTCGTGGGGTGACGCACCTAATTGGGGCCCCCGGGTCCCATGACCAGCTGTCACCGGTAAACCTCCCCAGCCTTGCTTCACTCTCCATCTATCCCCACTGCTTTCCCAAAGGGCTTCAGTTTTCTCCTTTGAGTGTTCCCACTTGCAGTGCACGCCCCTGGATGACAGCTGGCATCAGGCTGCCCGAGCCTACACCCCTGCAGACTGCCCTCAGGGGCCTTCCTGGTGGCGGCCTGTGGCCAGGAGCCTGGGATCAGGGGGAGGGTCCTAAAGATGCCTGATTTGCTGCACAAACAGTGTTTCTGGCGCAGGGACCATGTCCTGTCAATCTCTGGGCAAGATCTGAACTTGGCACCCGGTTTGAGCTCTTTACCTTTTCCTTCCTGGAAAGTAGAAAGCGGAGGTTCTGGATTAGAAGTTCTCAAAGGAATACATTTGCCCTCTTGGATGTTAGGAAAAGGAATAAAAGAGCAAAGCAACAGCTCTTTGATTTCTTCATCTTTGAAGATAAAAGCTCTAGAATTTGTCAAAGAAGGCTAACGGCCCGAGGCTGCTTTCACCTGCTTTGTTGGAACTGCTCTGGGGAAGACGGACATTGTTGCTGAAATCCACATGACCCTGCGTCATCTCTTTTGCTAAGCGAGGCCCCGGGTGGTGACCATGCTGGTTTCTTTGTCCGTGGGCAGGAAGCTCTGGGACTGAGGAGAGAAATCGGGGTTTCCTTGCTGCAGATGTGGGTTCCAGTTTCCCCTCAGCCCTTTCAAAGTGTGGGAAGTGACCTCACTTGCTGGGCCTCCGTGTTCTAACTGTGATAATGATCACGGTCCCGTGGGTTGTCGGGGGGCTGAAGGGGATGGCGTCACAGTGAGCTCGTCGCAAGAGCAAGAAGCAAAGGCCAAGCCCACGCTGGGCATCGTTAAGGTGCTTGTGTCCAAGGCCCAAAGGATGCACCTTCTGTGCCGCCACTAATGGGGACCCATGGGTCCCCAAGACCGTGCTGGACCACAGCGCTAATGTTGCACCTGCTCTCAGAGAAGGACAGAGGAGGAGAAGAGCACACTGCCGAGCTTAGTTCTAATCAGGTTTTACTTCCGTAAAAAATGTTTTACCAGCAAATTACTGAGATGAGCCCTTCCTGGGGATTTGTAATTTGTCTGATATATAACACGTGCCATCCAGGGTGTCAGTTGGAATGAAAGATAAGCTCTAATTTGCTGGGGAGCACGGAGGGTGGAGTGACGGTAATTAGAAGTGATTATCTTCTGATGCCGTCAGACTTCCCCACCGCCTTCCTCATCCTCGAGGTTGGAACTGAGCGATGGTTGGAAATGCTGGGTCCTGCTCAGCGGCCTTGTGGCTCGATGAGGTGTGCCGTGCACCTGTTTTCCACGCTGCTTCTGGACCCTGAAGGGCTGACTTTGAAAGCAGCTGTGACTTCTCAGCCTCAGACCCTGTTAGAATCCTGAAGCTCTAGCAGAACCTTCTCTTGAAGAGGCAGTGAGGATGACCACATCAGATTGTGCACTGTGCCTTGTTCACAGAGACCCTCTGCAGATAGCATCTGCTGGCAGGGGATGTGAGTTTAGACTCAGCTTTGACCCTCACTGACGGTTGCCACATAAAACCCAGGAGGATGCTCAGTTAAATTTGGATTTCAGACAAATAATTTTTTTTTTTTTTTTTTTTTAGTATAAGTACGTCCCAAATACTGGCTGGAACATATTAAGAAATTACTTGTTGTTATCTGAAATTCAAATTTATGCAT
Organism: Choloepus didactylus; assembly: GCF_015220235.1. Taxonomy (NCBI): domain Eukaryota; kingdom Metazoa; phylum Chordata; class Mammalia; order Pilosa; family Megalonychidae; genus Choloepus; species Choloepus didactylus. The sequence goes on along the minus strand of NC_051309.1, from coordinate 5,861,634 downwards.
TGCATGGGATATGCTTATATTAAACATTATTCATTATTTGAGAGGACTGTGGGAAGATTTTGGAGTAAGAAGCTCCAGAAAACAGTCCCTCCACCAAAACAACTGCTGAAGTGCAGCGACTGTCTGATTCAAGCCATCCAGGGAGGAGCTGGAGGAAGAGGCTGGCAAACTGCAGGAAATATTGGTGTATTTCACCCTCTGTGCAGGGGCTACCACCCCCCATCCCCAGCCTCGTGGCAGGAAGCAGTGGGGCCACTGGTGCAGCTAGCTGGTGTCAGGGTGGGCTCTAAGGACCCATCCTCCAATATCCAGGGGTGTGGTCTGATCACCAGTCACTGCATTTGGTCAACTGCTTCAGACCCCTGGGGGCCGGCTCTGAGGGCAGCTCGTTCCAATCCCCATCAGGCGGACGTGGCAGAGGCGTCTTAAAGAGGCAGCGCTTATTTTTTTTTCCTCTTTTTTTTCTTTCCATCCACCATTCGGAAGCAAAAGCCATTTGGAAGAGTCAGATTGGAAAACTAGATTTCCAGAGTTAAAACAGCATGATGCTCATAGTGTCCCATTCTCAACAAGAAAATTGTAAAACACACAAAGAAACAGGAAAGTATGGCACTTTCATAGGAAGAAAAGAACTTTCAAAGGAGAAAAGAACCCTAAGGAAGCTCATACATTGGAACTATTAACTGAAGACTTAAGTCAAGTGTCTTAAATTTGTTCCATGAGCTAATAATGGAATCCATGTACAAAGAACTAAAGGAAATTAGGAATTTGCTGTCGGACAAAATGAAGAGAGGGAAATTATAAAAGGGAATCAATCAGAAATTTTGGAGTTGCCAAGTACGGAAATTGAAATGAAAAACTTATTAGAAGGATTCAACAGCAGATGTGGACAGACAGAAGAAAGAATCAGCGAACTTGAAGACAAGACAATCAAAATTATCCAGTGTGAGGAAAGGGAAGAAAAAATAATGAAGAACAATGACAGAGGTTGAGGGACCTGTGGGACACCATCAAGTGTACCAACAGATGTATCATCCTGTCCCGGACGGACAAGAGAGAGAGAGAGAGAGAAGAGGGCAGGAAAAGTATTTGAAGAAATAATGGCCAAAATGTCCCAAATCTCGTGAAGGACATGAATGTATACTTCCAGGAAGATCTACACACTCCAAGACACTTTTGAGTGACATTATCAAAATCCAAAGGCAAAGAACGAATTCTGAAAGGAGCGAGAGAGAAGTGACTCGTCACATACAAGGATCCTCAGTATGATTAACAGCAGATTCCTCGTTGGAAACCATGGAGGCCAGAAGACGGTGGCATGGCATACTTAAAGTCCTTAAAGGAAAAAAACCTGCCCACTGAGAATTCTATATTTGGCAAAATTATCTTTTGAAAATGAAGATGTATGTAAGACGTTTACAGATAAACAAAAGCTGAAAGAATTCATTACCAGAAGGAAATGCTTAAAGGAGTTCCTTCAGGCTAAAATAAAAGGACACCAGCCTCAAAAGCCGTAAGAAGAAATAAAGGGCATTGGTAATGTCGTCAAGGTTCATCCACATTGTTTTGTCATCAGGACTTCACTCCTTACAGCTGCATAATATTCCATTGTGTGTTTATACCACAGTTTGTTTACCCACTCGTCCGTTGATGGATATTTGGACTGTTTCCATCCATTGGCAATCGTGAATAATGCCTCTATAAACACCAGGATGCAAGTGTCTATTCATGTCTCTGCTTTTAGTCCTTCGAAGTATGTATCTAGTAGAGGGATTGCCGTATCATATGGCAGTTCTATACGTAGCTTCCTGAGGAACCCCCAAACTGTCTTCCACAGTGGCTGCACTGTTTTACATTCCCGCCAGCAATGAGTGAGTGTTCCTGTTTCTCCCCATCCTCTCCAGGACTTGTAGTTTTCTGTTTTCTTTTTTTTTTTTTTTTTTTATTATGGCCATCATAGTAGGTGTTAAATGATATTTCATTGTGGTTTTGATTTGCATTTCTCTAATAGCTAGTGATGTTGAGCATCTTTTCATGCATTTTTTTAGTCGTTTGCATTTCCTCTTTGCAAAAGTGTCTACCCATGTCTTTTGCCCATTTTTTAAATCAAGTTGTTTGTCTTTTCATGGTTGAGTTGTATATTTCTTTACATATTCTGGGTATTACACCCTTATCAGATATGTGGTTTCCAAATATTTTCTCCCATTGGGTAAGCTGCCTTTCTACTTTCATGACATATAATTTCTCTCTCTTCATTTTGTTCAGACAACATTTTCCTAATTTCCGTTAGTTCTTTGTATATGGATTCCTTTAGCTCATGGAAGAAGGCACAAAAGTATTCAGTTTTGAGGTGATCCCATTTATCTATTTCTTCTTTCATTACTTGTGTTTTGGGTATAAGGTCTAACAACCACCTCCTACCACAAGATCTTTAAAATGCTTCCCTACATCTTCTTCTAGTTTTATGGTCCTGAGCTCTAATATTTAGGTTTTTCATCCATTTTGAGTTAATTTTTGGTTAAAGTTACACAGTATTGTCAGTGTACTTAATATCAAAGAATTGTCCACTTAAAATGGTTAAAATGATGTTTATGTTATGCATATTTTAATCCAAGTAAAAGTAAATTATTTTAAAAAGCACAACAAAAAAACCCCAGGAAGAAGCAATGATCTATCCTACAAAAGGGACTAATAAAAAAGTTCCCCCAAATTTGATTCATTCTTTCTCTGAAAAATTTACATTCAAATTTTGTATGAGACTTACTTATACTAAAAAAATCATTCATTGTCTGTCTAAAATGCAAATATAAGTGGGCATCTTGTATTTTGTTTGCTAAGTCTGCAGACTGACCCTTAGAGCCTGGGTCCTGGGCTTGGGTATGACTTCCCGGATCTCTGTCCTCCCTCCGTGTGACAGAGGTGATCATTCCAGCCGTGCTCACCTCCTAGGTGGCCGCCGCAGTGAGGCAACGTGTAGGTGCCTCTCCTGGGTGTCTGTTCCTGCCACTAGCAGGGGCCTCAGCTCACCCCAGATCCCACACTGCTCCCCCCTGCTCTGCGTGAGCCCTCGTCGGGCCCCAGGCTCTTTCCGGAAGTCCCCGTTTCATGCAGTGATGTGGGTGGGTGGAGTGGTGGGGCCTGGGCTGTGGCTGAGGGTGGCAGGTGTGAAGGGTGTGACCGGGGCACCCGGCTTGGTGAGGTCCTGGCCTTCTCCTCCCTCTCGAAGGCTTGTTGCCCCGTGTCCCCCAATGGGCCCTCGTCAGAGCTGGACACCGGCCCAGGAGCCTGGCCCTCACTCTGGTCTAACTGTGACCCCTGGGTGGTCCTGGACAGCTGCCTTTGTGCTCGCTCCTCAAGGTGCAATGGGAATGAGGGGCTGGCACGAGCTCCTCTCGTTCGCCCAGGTTTCTCCTCAACACATATTTCTCGGGCAGCTGTTTTCCCTGAGGTACCGTGATAGGTGCTAGCCCCCCTGGACCTCCTGCCGTGCATGGCGTGGTCAGAGGAGACAATTTATTATGAGGCACAAAAGGATATGCCAAAGGCATGCCGAGAGCTCTTAAAGTCACCAGCACTTGAAGGCTTGATGTGGTTCCCCAATCCTCTCCCCCACTCATTGCGGTTTTTAGTTTAGCTCCCATTTGTTGTTGGAAGCGTATCAGAATACTCCCAATCCCTTTTCAGCAATTGCTGGGGAGTAGACGAGTGCCCGAATCAGGAGATGAATGGAAATCTCTCTGTGTATTCTTTCTGTATCAGTTAGTTGAGGGTGCTCGCTCAATTGGTCATCTGGTTGACCAATGTGATTGTATGGCAACTGTGTACCAGGCACAGGACTTGGTGCCAGGCCCAGGAATGCAGGCTTATGCAGGGAAACGGTAGGATTCACAGCACCTCTGGCTGCAACCAAGTGCAGCTTGATGGTCAGCAGTGCCAGGGAGAGGCTGCCATTTTGGTTGAGGAGGAAGTTACCTATGGGAGACGTTGCTCTCTGGTTATTCCATTGCCTGGTTGGCTTCAGCCTCCTCAGACCCACCTTGGCCGCCATATTGCTTCAGCTGACTCTCTGCCCACTCTCTCTCGGGAGCCAGAGTCAGGCTGGGCCTCATGGGGATGGTAGAATGGGCCTTGCCTGCATGCTCCACTCTGGAGCTTTTGAGACCCCCACTGCTTCTGAATCACCCACTGAATCTTTAGCCTGACGTGTGTCACCCATCTCAGTCAGCCCCACCCTCATTTTTTCCTCTCCTCCCTGCTCTGCGCCAGCTGATTGGACTTGCACATCCTTTGTTGTCTGCTTCGGGAATAAATCTCTCCACCTACCACTGCTTTCCAAAGCCTACTCACACTTCAGGACCCAGTTCAAATGTCAGGTCTTGGAGAAAGCTTTCTACAGCCCCTTGACCAAAATGCCAGCCCCCATCCCCTAGAAACTCCACTGCCCACCATTTCCCCAGGATTTGAGCATGGCATTTGGTCTACGTTGTACTAGGGTTAGCTGGGGACATGTCTGTGTGCCTGCCAGTTTGTCACCCAGAGGGCAGGGATGATGCCTTATCATCTCTACATTCCTGTAGCCCAGGACTCACCACCCAGAAAATGCTGTCTGAATGGGATGTCCCCAGGTGGCATTGCATGGCGGCAGCGCATGGCTGGAGAGTTTCTGCAAGGATGGTCAGCCCTGGTCCTCTTGGAGGGCCTTGTCTGCTGTGGTTCCCCAGCTGAGCATCTGGGGCTCTGGGAGGGGCCTGAGTTCAGCCTGCCAGGATCCTACTGGCCCACTTCCCATTTGCTGTGCCTCCTGGTACAAATTCTGTGGGGTTACATTCCCCATCATTACATGCAGTCTTCTGGTCTTGATGACACGAGGCTGCTCTCTAAGCTATAGAAGTTGTCAAGGGCAGGGTTTTAGGTACAGGTCTTGGGTTTGGGCAAAGGCTAGGCCTTGCAGGAGAACTGAGATTCAGAGAGAAGGGCTGTGATTTGTCCCCTGTGTTGAGGGTCCCCAAGACCACCCCCACGTGGTCCCTTAGGAGGGCTCAGAGGACTCAGTATTCATGATTATGGTTTATTGTGGCAGAAGGACAGAAAAGAAGTCAGCAAAGGGAGAAGGCACCTGTAGTCTGGAGGAACCAAGCACACGTTCCATCATCTTCTCCCTGTGGGGTCACACAGGACGTGCTTCATTCCCCAGCAACAGGGTGTGACAGCACCCGTGAAATGTTGTCCACCAGGGAAGCTCCTTAGGGACTCGGAGCCCAGGGCTTTTACTGGGAACTGGCCACATAGGCACCCACTGCCCAGCACCCACCAGGATGCCAGACTCCCAGAAGGACAGCAGGTGCTCAGCCGAAACCAAATTGTTTGCACCAAGAGTCTAGGCACAGGGAGCCTGTTGTATCAGTTAGGAAGCGGTGGGAACCTCCCGACATGCAAGTTCCCGGACGCCGAGCCAAGGCCCACCCAGCTAGCAGGACTTTTAGAGGACAGCAGTCAGGCCTGCCGTGCTAACCCAAAGTAGCAGAGCCAGACCCCCTGACCTGTCGTCTTCAAATTCACTCCCCTTCGCCGGCACGGAGTGGGGCTGTCCGGTGGGAGCTGGGGGTGGGGTGGGGGGTAGGTTAGGAGGGCCTGACCAGAAGCTAGCCCTGGCCCTTTCTTCAGCGTTGAAGCAGACATGTCCCTCCCCTGCTGGGCCACCTCTGCCCTCTTTGTCCTTGGTCATCCTTGGCTTGGTCCCGTCTGTCTGCGTGGAGCAGGGAGGACACTTCCTGGTTCCCAAGCACATGGGGAGACCCCCCTCCTCCCCGCCTCCCCGCCCCCAGCCTTCGTCTCCCCTCCTGCCAACTCTGTGTTCTTGGGCCGGGGCTTGGCCACTGCCCCGGAGCCCTGCAGAGGCTCCTCCACTTGGAAAGAGACTGGGTGAGTGTTTTTTTAAAATTCGTACATTAACCCCGCACGGTTATTTATCTCCAAAATCATTCTCAAGATTCATGTGCGAAGGCTTTAAACGGCCTCGTATTTCCCCGCTGACGACAGGCGGGCGGCTGGACATGATGTTGTTGTAGGACTTGATTACATTCCATCCTTGGATGTGATCCGGTCGCTGTTCTCTCCCTGCCCCTCGGGCCACCGCCGCTGCATTTTAAGTGCGGGGTGCCCGGGGAGGCCTGCCAAGGCCCTTTCAGGGCCCCTGCTTTCTCAGGGGTGATGAGAAGCGTGAAGCAGGCGGGGCGTGGGCTGGGCCTTGGCGCTGCACCCCGGTTCTGAGCCCCGGAGGCTCGGCCGGGGCACCCTGGGAAGATGGCGCCTGGCGGCCCGGCCTCTGTGCTGAGGCCCCACAACCCACTCCCACCCGGGACCCCTGGCTGCCTCCTCAACCTTCGTTTAAACAATTAGAGGAAATCCTTTTTAGGGAAATAGGGAAAAGGCAGTGGCAGCCAGAACAGGCTCCCCCATGTTTTTCTTCTGCTGAGTGGAAAGTTTGCAGAATGTGGGCACGGGAACCTGTGTACCTTAATATGTGAATTTGCAGGGTGGGGGGACGTGGAGGCCGGGCCTGCCTGCTGGGCCCTGGGCTGCTTTCCTGGTGAACTGGGCGGGATGATGGGAGAGGGGAAGGGGCCACGGAGCCCGAGGCAGCCACCTGTCCCGCCAGGTGCAGCAGGCGTGGAAGGGGACGGATGGCCTGGGACCCCGCGCCCTGCAGGACCCGGGGGACAGGGAGGGCAGGGGGAGGTGGCCGGGCTGCTTCCCGCTTCTTCACTCTGGAATTCTGCTGGAGCCTGGAGGCAGTGGTTTAGGAGCAGGGGCTTTGGAGCTGGTCCTTCCTGCCCAAATCCCCGCTCCAGCCTCACAGCTGGGGACCCCCACCCACAGGGCCGCCTGATTGGCAGATGGGTGGATAGTGGCAGGTGGAACGAGAGGGTGACTGGGAAGTGCTTGCATAGCCCATCCTGGCGCTCTGTGAACATGGACACCAGATTTACTATTAGTGTCGGGTTTTGGAGGTGGCCCAGCATCCTCTAGGCGTCCATTTTTGTTGTAGAACAAATCTGTTAGCACAGCCTGATTTTATTTCCCTCTGAAGTGACTCCGGCTTTAGACTCAGGGAGACCCAGATGTCAAGGTCAAATCTGGCTCTCACCAGACACAGGGCCGGTTGCCGCATTCTTTGGAGCCTCGGTTTATCCATCTGTAGAATGGGAACAGTGCCAGAGCCTCCTGCTCAGGTTTGGGGTGAGGATTTCATGAGCAATTGTGTGCAGAGCACTTGGCGAGTGCCTGGATCAGACCTGTCCCTGCTGCGTGTCAGCTGTTGTTGTTGCTGATGGTTGTGATTTTATTATTTCCTCTCCAACTCCAGTGACTGGAGCAGGGCTGAATGTGGGGTCCACACTTGGGGAACCTGGAGCTGAAATGAGTAGCTGACCCTCAGTGTCCCTGCAGTGAGGCCTGTACGGCCAGAGGGACCTTCCCCACTTTACAGAAGAGAAAACTGAAGTTCAGAGACGGCTAGTGACTTGTCCAGGGTCACATAGCCAGGCTCCCAGTGTGAAGGCTTGACTGAGATGTTATAGTAATGTGGCTGACGGGGTTTGACCCAGGGAGCACATGCTCACTAATTAGTCAGTCGGTGGGCGTGCGGCCTGTGGTTATCCTGGCTTGTGCAGCCCCTGACCCCTGGTGATGTGTATTTTGCAACAGCAGGAAGATCCCAGCAAGACCCTTTGTCTGAGATGGGCTTAGACTTTCCTGGCTCTAACTGGACAAAGGGTAGCTGTGAGGCCTTGTGTCATCTTTTGGAAGCTGTTTGCAACCACTGTCAGCTTAATGGAAACCAGAGATCCTTTTCCGGCCTGCCCCTGGGCTTGAGCGTCTTCCAGGCTCTCTGGTCTGTGGGAAGGCGGTGAGCTCACGGCTGGGGAGGGCACGCAGGCCCAGGGTTCTGGGGTTATGTTGGCGCTGAGCCCCCGGCCTGCGGGGTGGGGAAGGGTCTGGGGGCTGCAGGTGAGGCAGGAAGGGCTGTCTCTGCCCCAGGCAGCCATGCGGGGCAGACGGAGGGCCTGGGAGAGGCCCCGCGTCCTGTCTTGGGGCTGGCATCAGCTCGGACGCCGTACATCATTGAGATGTAGGCTCCCTTGGGGCAACCCAACTACCCTCAAGTGGCCCTGCAGACCCTGGGCCCCCCAAGCTGTCTTTTCTGAGGGTCTCCCCAAGTCCCAGGGCCTTGTGTGTCCTCTGCCTCCACGTAGCCTCTGCTGCAGATAGATATTTTCCTTCTGTTGCTTCCAGAAGATACACTTAAAGTCCACCAGGTTGCTGAGTTTGGCAGCAGAAACAGCAGGAGGTTCTTGTTTGAAGACTTAAGTTTTGCTCCCTCTGGGTGGAGGCTCAGATCTCGGGGGGCTGGGGGCTCTGGGGACCCCAGGCAGCCCCGAGAGGGCATCATCTCTGGAGTTGCATTCCATCGGCTCCTGAAATAGTCAACTTGTTTTGAAAATGGGGGAGATGGGGGAGTGGCACTGAGCTCCAGGGAGCAGGCCCTTCAAGGCAGGGAGCCCTTTGGGGGTCCTGAGGAGACAACTGGAGAGGGGAGGACAGACATGTTCAGGAGACTCGTTTCTGGAAGGAGGCCTGCGAGCACGAACCAGGAGGCAAGGAGAGGATTGCAGCGCTTTGGGACCTCAGGCCTGCTGGCCCGATAGAACCTTCTGGCAGGGCCAGCACACAGGAAGATGCATGGGAGGGCTTTGAGTCTTAGAGGTGCATGTGGAACCACTCAGGGGGCCCTCAGGGAGCCACTCAGGGCTCAGTAGGTGACGGCAGTGGGTGCATGTGGGGCTTCAAGCCTGTCATGTGAACGACTGAGTTTTTAGGAAGAGTTTGGAGAATCAGTCAGGCTACTTGATCACCCGTTGCGTGCTCAGTGCAGGCCACTCAACACGAATGTGGGGTCGGAGGTAGATGAGGGTCTCTTCAGTCCTCATGACACTCGGGGGGAAGAGGTTACCCCTATTTACTGATGAGGAAACCGAGGCTCTGAGAGGCCAGGTCCAGGGTGACATTGCTGGGCCATGATGGGCTATGTGGATGACGGGAAGGGCTGGAGCAATCATGGAGAACTTCCTGGAGGAGCTGGCAGGAGAGTAGTGAGAGGATTTGGATCACTGTGGGTGAGATACAAGATGATTCCAGAAAGGGGGGTGATGAGAGTGGGCTCAGAAGAGTGGGAGGGCTGCGTCTGGGGACAGGGGGGTCTGCTGGACCTTTCCACCCAAGGACGAGGCCACAGGGCTTGCTGGACACCTCCTCCTGCGGTGGCTGGTGAAGGAGGCTGAGGGTAGCAGCCTGTGAGCTGAGTGTGTCGCTCCTGGTTCTGTGAGAAGCTGGGCCCGTTTCTAGCATGGCTATAGCTATGGTCCTGATAACAACAATAAAACAGGCCGTGAATTGACCGACTATTCAGAGAGCACCTACTATGTGTCAGGCTCTCTGCTGTGCCCGCCCTCCTGGGCTTCCATCCTGGGGGACGTTGACCAAATCCTCAGATGCTCCGTGAGTGCTTACCTGGTGCTTCCTCTGGGAGCAACTCAGTGTGGCAGCAGCTATCACTGCCCCCATTTCACGGATGAGGGAACTGAGGCTCACTTGCCCAAACAGGCAGATGCTAAGCGGTGGAGCCAGGGCTTGAGCTCAAGATGTGACCACGCTCTTCCCGGGCTTTTGAGAAGGTGTAGACACCATAGAGAAAGCTCCCTATCCTGTGACGCAGGCCTTATTGGGGGGTCCCTGAGCTCTAATTGGAAAGTGAAACCACCAACAGCACACCAGGGGGAAGGCCTCATCTTTGAGGCTGGGACCCTCAGCTCTTGCACCGTGGCTCCTCTGCCAGCTGCAGTGGACGATGAGCTGCTCTGCCGTGACCTCTGAGCTCCCAAAGGACTGGGAGCCGGGGAGGGCCTGGCTGGGTGGGGGATGAGGGTTGTGTGGCTCTGTCTGTGGCCCTCACCCCTGGCATCCCAGCAGCTCTCTACGGAATTGCCAGCATCTGGCAGGGGCGTAGTGGAGGGGTTGTCAGGCAGGTGATGTAAACCAGTGAAGGACGATAGGGAGTGGTGGGGAGTGGGGCAAACTAGAGAGATGCCCTCCCTGAAAGTACTCAAATTGAAAAGAAGTTAAGATTCGGGGCCAGATTTGACCTGTGGGCCCCAGTTTGTGCTCTCTTAGTACTGAGGACTCCTCTGTCCCCCAGGAAGTCCTGCGTCAGGGCCTTGGGCTGGGATTGGGGTGAGGAGAATCTGTTGAAACAGGACACTGAACGCCAGTTTGGCCACAGGCACAGTTGTGCTGATCTGCCTCTGATAATACGAGGAAAGTCAGGGTTTCTCTTGTCTGCAGATTCCAGATGGACAGGAAAGTAGTGGCTTCCGACGAGGAAGCTGACGGATCCGAAGCCACAGGGTCAGGGAGTCCAGGGTGGCGCGCTGGCTGACCTCCGTCTGCGGGGATTCCGGACTCTGTTTCTTTATCGTCAGCTGTGGAGGATGACAGGACGCGGTTTATGTCTATCCCAGGCCTGGTACCCAGTAGATGCTCCAAGAAGCACAACCATTCACTCGTCTCTGCCAAAGTAAAGAGATCTCAGGGTGAGACACCACTCCTGAGAGCCCAGGGAGCAGGTGGTGGGCTTTGCGTCCTATTTTATGGATGAGTGAATGAGCCCTGAAGGATTTACAGGACTTTCCCGCAGGTTGTAGGGAGAACAGGGCATGCACGTGTCTCTGTGACCGTCGGACTCTCTCAGCACCCGGGTGCTGGCCGAGGCCCGTGGCCTGTCCTAAACCCTGCTGGGGAACGCCTCGGCCTGGTGGACAGGGGGCCTTGGGTAACAGCAGCCGGCTCTGCCTCTCGGGCCCCACCACGACTCTCCCAGGGTGCGTTTTGCCTGGCGGCTGGGTTCTGTTAGAAAGGGATCGTGCCTAATCCCTGTGTATCCTGCGATTTCCCAAAAGTCCACTTTAAGGGGGTGCTGCATCGTCCATCAGGAATTCCAGGCTGCTTCGGTCCTCAGCATAGACAGATAGCAGCCACAACCAGGCAGAAAATGCCAGAATCAAGCACCGGAAGGTTCCCTGATTTGGTGCCCTCCTGGATCTGGGTTCCGGGAAACTGGCCACATCTGTTCTGGGAGCTCCCCCACCCCCGTTTGCCCTCTTGTCTTCACAGGAATCTGCATTCTTGTGTCTAATATGTAACTTCAGGGTTCAGAGGTTAAAGGTCATATAGCCACATGCCCTGCCCACCCCCAGCTCTTTCCCAGTCCTCTTTGGCCCCCTGACCAAATATTTCTGGGTCCCTCCAGGGTATTGTTGGGAAGTGAACCAACGGATCTCAAAAGTGGATCAAAGCCAAAGTGTTAATGCCTGGGAAGGGTGACGTGGTCTCAGTGCAAACAGTGGCTGAGGGCTGTGGCACTTTGACCCGAAGGGAGTGATGGTGGTGATTCGGCACCATCAGGGCTGGGCCCCATCCAAGAGGGGCGAGGGAGGCTGTGGATGTGCCTCCAGGAGCTCAGCGTGGGGTGCCTTCCCTCACCCCAACGAGAACGCTCCTAACAGGGTGTCGGCGAGTCCCTTCAGCACGGCGTGGGAGGTTGGCGTATTCGGTGTCCACGTGGTGATGACGATGGTGAGGATGATGCTGCATTCAGGCCTCTTTCCCGTTGGCCCTGCTGTTCTTTCCACAGACAGTGCTGCCACCATCATCATCATCATCTCATCATTAACCGCCCCCTGCCCTTCTCCACCGGTCAGAATCCTCCCATCCTTCCAGGCTCAGCCCACTGGCTGCCTCCTCCAGGCAGCCTCCTCTGGTTCCCCAGGTGGAAGTGACGTGTCCCCTCTTCGGATCCTGTCCGCCTTTGACCCCCCCAAGGAGCCTAGTGCATGTCCCCTGCACAGCTGGTGCTCGGACATGGTCTGCTTGAAAGCCACCACGATATTTAGTAGGAGGGGGTGCCGTGGCTGTTCTGACCCCGTCGGGGATGTGCATGTCCTCTGTGGCTCCCTCTGGGTCCAGCAGGCCCCGACTAGGCGTGCGTCGTGTCCTGAAGGCAGAAGCAGAAGGGCTTCCCCATGGGGATTTGTTTCAGCAGAGCCGGACGCGGCTGACTGAGAATTACATACTGTAAATGGACATTTCTGTCGCTCATGTCTGAGTGTTTATTGGAGGCTTTAATGTGTCTGGGTAATGAAATCCATTATCTGGTTTTCAGTGGAATATTTAGAAAAGAAAATTATGGGAATGAATAAACAATGCAATATTTATACCCAAACATCCTTTTAAAATATAATGAAAAACAGTTCTTTAACACTTGCAGTGTTTAGGTCATTTGGCCAGCCATAAACAGCATCATAAAACAAAACGAAGAAGCAAATTTGTTAGTCTTCGTGAGCGAGGTTTCCTCTGTATTTTCTTTGGAGGATATGGGACATAAACCCTTGGCGTTGGAAGGGCCCCAGGGGTCAGCTGGGCCAGCCCCTCGGTGTGGAGGGAAACGGAGGCCCAGAAATGGGCGAAGGCAGCGGGAGCGAGGGCTGGGCCTAAAATGACCCAACTTCGCTCTGTCTGGCAGGGGTCCTTGGGCAAGGCTTCCCTTCGCTGGGCCTCAGTCTTCTCATCCTAAAATCGGGGGTGCTGATGATGCCAACAGAGGCCCCCCTCAGAGGGCTGTTGTGGGGGTTGAAGTAGATGATGAGTGGGAAAGTGCTTTGAAAACGCTTTGTAGATGCTAAAGGGTGAGCAATTGTTGACCGCTCTTTTTCTTGTTCCTAAAATCCAGCTCCCAGGGTGGGCCTGGTCCCATCTTGTACCCACACCCCTCTCCCATCCCAGTTACTCCAAAAGCCAAACCCCTCACTCCATGCCCTTCATGAAGAGACCCCCCCCCACCCCACCCCCCCAAGGAAGAGGAACTGGGTGCAGGACACCTGCGAGCTGGGCCTCTGCACCTGTGTAGCCGCGGCCGGCCACGCGGGTCCGAGAAGGGCCGTCATGTCCCAGCCCAGCGGCTTCCTGATGTGTGGCCGCAGGCCCACCGCCCTCCCCTAGACCAGGGTGTCCCTGTGGGGCGGGTGGAAAGATTGCAAGGAGGAGGCTATGTCAGGGAGACTTCTCTGCACACGTTAAGGTTCAGGCCAAACCCTCCTCTGGTGAGCACAGGGCAGAGTGTGGCAGAGGGAGGAAGTCAGACTCTACCATCCTGACTGCCAGGTTTATTTCTTAGCTGTGTGACTTTGGGCAAGTTACTTAACATCTCTGGGCTTCAAGCACCTCATCTGTAGAAAAGAAGATGACAATCTTTCCTTAGTTGTTTCTTACGTGAATTAGAGATAACATCCATGAAGTACTTGCCTTAAACACTATTTAAGTGTTTTCTAAATAGTAGCAATTAATTAATTATCATTACTAGCCAGGTGACCTTGGGTCAGGTACCTGGCTTGTCTCACCCCCAGTTTTCTCCCCTGTAAAAGGACAGGACCTGACCAGTCGGTTTTTTAAAGTCCCTGCCCTTTATTTAATCTTATTCCTTTTCTTGGTATAAATGTACTTTGTAGTATTTATAATATTTGAAGCCCTGCATTTAATTAGACTTTTTGCAAAAACACTTCATCACCTTGAGAGATCCAAATGCTTCAGAGATGGAGGGTTCCAGTCATGGCCTTGGCGGGAGAGGAGGGCTTGTGTCAGAGGGAGGCTGGGATGGCAGTGATGGGACTTGAGTGGGCATCAGATCAGGCTGGCAGGGTTTAATCACCTCTTTCTGAAATATTATGGGCCCCTTAATTTTTATTGTAAGGCAGTTTGGCAGTGGCACATGAGATAAGGATGTATCAGTCAGGATGTCAAGGGAATGCTGTATAACAAACAGCCCCCCAAATATCAACAACTTACCATTAGCCCCTGTGGTTCTGCAACTTGACTGCTCTCAGCTGCGTGGTTCTCACTTGGTTGCAGCCAGAGGTTGGCTGGGGCTTGAGTTATTTGAAGGCTTGACTGGGCTGGACATCCCAGATGGCTTGCTCACTCCCATTTGGTGCTGGGATGACTTGGGGTGGGTTGGGGCAGCTATCTCTCCACGGAGCCTCTTCAAAGTGTGTGTGTGGGGTCTCAGGGCCCCAACTGCCAGGTTTCCAAGACACAGGAAGTGGAAGGCCTGGGGTCAGAAGATGGCAGCTCCACTTTGGCTGTATTTATGGTCATATTAGTCACAGAGCCTGCCCAGGTTCAAGAGAAGGGAGCAGAGACCCCGCTTCCTAGAGAGAGGAATGTCAAAGAATTTGCAGCCATCTTGGCTCTTCCAGAGCCACCATGTGTGGGTGCTCCAAACCTACCAGATTGTTTTCTAGGAGCTTCCCTGGGTCACCTCTCTTAAGCCCCCCAAATACCCTAGGAGATGGGTACTCTAACGCCCATTTTACAGATGAGGAAACAAAGGTGGAGAGGGGAAGCCACTTGCTCCAGGCCTCACAAGGATACACAAGGGAGTCAGATTCGAACCCAGAACTCTCTCTTCTCCCTGCTCAGCACAGACGTGTGTGAGCAACACCAACACAAAGGATTCTGGGAGCCACAGATTTCTCCCCTCCAGTAAGAGCTGGGATTTATCTACTGACATGTCTTCTACCTGTCCCACGAGCAGGGCCCACACCAGGCCCACTCTGCAAGAATGAGTCTTCTATAAGAAAGGGGGTGGGGGGTGAAGGACTGCGCCAAACTAGCAATTACCCTATCACCTGGGCCCTCTCTTTGTCTTTGAAGGTTTCTTTTCTGTAGGCTGCTCCATACATAATTAAAAACACACACACACACACATCGCAGATCCGCTTTAATGGAAACACGCTGGCTCTTATGGTGTGGTTGAAAGTGAGCTGGCTTATTCCGGAGACTTTGTGTTGTGAGTATTAATAAAAACAACATGCATTTTTCTGTGTTTCCGTAGAGACTTCCCAAGATTTATGTCCCCAAGACATATCTTTGGATTCTGTGGAATAATTATCTTCCAAACGTCCCCTGATACTCTGCAGGTCTCGCTGGCTGAGAGGCAGATGTTGAGGGTATTTGTGTATGAAATTTCAAAACAGAGGACCGAGCTGGCCCCCAGGTCTTTCATGTACTCAAGGAGCATAAGGTGTCGGGGTGCAAAGCGATGTGGTGAGACAACATCTGGGGGTGCGGGACTGTTGCATTTGCAGTTGGGGATGTTTAAAAGATGACACACGTCTGCCAAGAACAGTGGGTTCCCTTTCTCTTTGTGGCTTAATAAGAGCAGCTCAGGCTTTTACCAAAGGCAAAAAGAATGGAGACTTTTGATCTGGACTCGTTGCCTGAACCACCACGGCACCAGGGCAGGCTGATCAGTCGACCACATGCAGCTGGGATATGGTGAGGACACTGGAGTGCAGCCAGTAGGGCACAGTTCTTGTCCCTGCTCTGTCACCAAAAGGTTGAGTGACTTGGTGCAAGACAGTGCTCTTTGGATCTGTTTCCTCATCTGTAGAATGGGTGCATTAAGGCAATATGCTTTCATTTGCAAGTGACAGAAGCCCAATTAATACTAAAATTAAAAATAAAAGGGAGGACATTATATGGTTTATGTAATGGAAAATTCCAGGAGTGGATTCTAGCTTCAGGCATGGCTTGATCCAGGGGCTCACATCATGTCTTCTGACCTCTGTCCCCTTCTCTTGCTCTATCTCTGGACTTTGCTGGGTGAAGGCATTTGTTCTGGGGGTAGTGAGGCATCATCATAAAATGTGATTAGAGAATTGACTGGACAAGAGTTATTCTTTTTAAAATGACATGTACAGATGTATATTAACAGCATGGAGTGTGGGTGGGGGCTCAGGACTAAGTTATGCTTGTCCAGTTGTTGGAGGATCTAATGTCACAATGCGCAGAAGGGCTCATCATAAACCCTCATGTGCTGTTCTCAGGACTAGGACTCCTTATAAATGGCTCAGGAAGAAAGTTTTGGACCTCGACAGCAGGATTGGATCTTGGCTCCTCCCCTCCCTGAGCCTCAGTGCCCTTTTCTGCAACTGGATACAATAGTATCTATGGGTGCCTGGGTGGAAGGTTGGGAAAACCTGCAGGGGTAACTTAGAGTGGTGCCTGGGACATGCCAAATGCTCCCAAAATGTTAGCTCTCTCCCTTACGTCTGGGTCCTGCAAAGCTCTCTAGGTCCCTTTGGCATCTCTGACCGTTTCTAGCTATCTGTTGTCCCCTGACCCAAATTCAGTTCAGCTCTTTCTCTGGGTACCCATCAGTCAGCAGTGGTTTAACTGGCTGGGAGCATATTTATTGCACACTAGAAGATGTCTGGAGTGAGCTGCCTAGTGCTGGTGTGATGGGTTCTGCCTCAGGCTTCTGCTTTCCTGCTCTGCTGGTGTCCGTAGGCAGCTTTGGTCCTTATGGTTGCAAGATGGCTGCCACACCTCCAGGCATCACACCTGCACTCCGGGCAGGAAGAACTGGGGAGGGAGAGGGTGAGGAGCAAAGGGAAGCCTATGGAAAGTCTGGCCCTTTAAGAAAGCTTTCCCAGAAGCCCCACCCAGTGACTTCTGCAAAAAATCTCATTGGTCGAAACTGGATCACATGGCTACCTCCATGCAAAGGAGTATGAGAAGGCGGGTATTTCAGCTGGCACATTAGGGTTAGGTTGGCAAGGAGGAAAGGGAGAATGGATGCTGCGTGGACCACATTCTGGGGGTGCAGGGAAGGCATCCCCCCCACCACTACCAGCAGCACCGTCTTCAGCAGTGCCCTCTGCTTCCCCACCCCCTGCCTCCTGCCCTCCAGAGCCGAGAGCCCCTTGTTCTAGTGAAGACTTGGGGGCAGGAACCTTGGGGCAGCCTTTATGGAGGGGTGGGCCCATCCTAGACTTTATGGGGCTGCACACCTTCCTGTCACCCCTCAGGGGAGAGAGAGCAGGAGCTCTGGGGTCAGGCAGACCCCTGTGGACCCCGACTTCTGCTTCACCAGCTATGGGAGACCGAGCAAGTCTGGCCACATCTTTAGGCCTCAGTTTCCCTGTCTGTGAAATGGGAAGGGAATGGGAAGGGGCAGACAGCTTCCCTGTTGCCAAGTTAGCCTGAGACTCGGGGCCCAAAAGCCAAGCTTTGTCAGGGCCCCAGTCTCCGGCACAGGATAAGCAAACCCCACCCCACCCTAAGAAGTCACCGGAAGTCCCATAACTGGCCTTTTCCTCACCAGGTCACTGACAGTGATGGAACTGGGCTCAGCCCAAGTGCACGTGCTTTACAGCGGGAGGGAACAGTGCAAACTGGCAAGGAGAAGAATTAACAAGAGCAGGAAAAAGAGCTCACCCAGTGAAAGGAGGCGCTTCAGATACTAATTAATATTGAGATTCTTAGACGCTTCCCTGGGCTGAGTTGCCCTGCAGCCAGAATGAGGGGTGGGGGCTGCCCGGTTTTGGGTTCCCATGTCTGGGCCCTGGGAAGGGACTGGTTCCTGCATTCCACCACTCAGGATGTCTCGGGATGAGTCGGGACGAGTCGGGACACCCCAGTCGTGGGCAATCCAGAGCTCTTAGCCCGGGGAACTGTCACTTGTCACTGGTGGCTTACAGGCAGCCTGGCCAGACAGGTGGCAGGGCTGGAGCTTGGCCGGAAAGCCTTCCCTGCTTGGGGACCCCAAATTCCCTTGAAAATTCAGTGAAAGTGATGCCGACCTCCCAGAATTCTGCCAATGGTTTCAGGGGTCCAAGGAGCCAGTGAGGCCCGTCTCTCATCTCTCCAGGTACCCCTGGACTCCAGGGCATGCATCCCATTATATATTATGCCCCGATCTAGCCACCTAATTGGACGTGACTTCAATGTCATGAAGTTCTTAAAAGCAACACAATTAGGCCAGTGACCAAACCTATGATATATAAGAAGTGTGTCTCGTGATGGTTTACAATGGTGGAAAACTGGAAACTCCCCAAAAGGTTTCCTGGGGGTGGAAGTGGGGGGAGTGCTGCCAGGGGCTGCAAATGCAGGGCTCTTTGGGTTCAGGCAGGCTGTGGGTGTGTGAGAGACGGCCCGGGTGTCAGGAAGACACCAGAGCAAGTGTGAGAGAGCGGCATGGACACTGGACCTGGTAGCCGGGGGATGATAGGGAGGGGTGGAGACTGCGGGGCCCTGGGAGCTTGTGCTGGGCAGAGGGGCATCTGCTTCTCAGCTCCAGCCAGTGTGGCCATGTTGCAGTGTAGACCTGGTGTTTCCAGATCTTTTACGTTTTCTAGAGAATCAGGAAATGTGGATTTTATGGGGACCCTCCTGGCTTTAAATGTTGGCGACCAATTCAAA
Source organism: Choloepus didactylus (assembly GCF_015220235.1). Taxonomy (NCBI): domain Eukaryota; kingdom Metazoa; phylum Chordata; class Mammalia; order Pilosa; family Megalonychidae; genus Choloepus; species Choloepus didactylus. Next base: position 5,843,259 of record NC_051309.1, on the reverse strand, counting down.
TTAAAAACTCAAAAACACAACACTGTGTGTGACAGATAAAACCCAGCTGTGGGCCACATTGAGCCCAGAGATGGCAGTTAGTAGACTGTGAGGTAAGCGCTAAGCTGTGGGGATATGTTCATTCATTCATTCATGTGTTCATTTGTTCTTTCATTGAATACCCACTAATGCCAAGCCCCTTGCTCGGTACTGGGAGATTACAAAGCTGAATCTGAAATGGATTTTGCCCCCGGCTTGGAGTCTGAGGGGGTGGGGGATAAGGAGGCACGGGGCACCTAAAACCTCGGAGACAAAGATGATGCGGCCCGCGCATGCAGAGAGAAAAGGGCACTGGCCCCTCGGAAGGGGAGAAATCAGCTCCTGTTGGGGGTCGGGGGGGCTTCCTGCTAAGCTGTACCTTGAAGGGTGGGGTCTGGGAGGTGGGGGCGGGTGGGAACGAGGGGGTGAGCAGAGGCTCCAGGAGGACCAAAGACAGCCATGGGAACTCGTGGGCTCTGTTTGCAGGAAGAGTGAAATCAGTCCTGCTAGAAGGGGGTAAGTCAGGGGGTGGAGCCTGGACGGACGGCTGGATGGACACTTGGACAGACGCCTGGATGGTCAGGGCCGGAGAGTATGGGCTCCTGCCTTGGGGGTATGGCAGGGGCGGTGTCTTTCCCACGCTGCTCCCCAAGCTGCCAAGGCCGGTGTGTGAGAGCTGCAGGGGCTCCTTCCCTCCGTGGACAGAGCCAGGTGTAGTCAGGGGTGGCCCTGGTGTCGGCGTGCCCTTGGGGACCTGGGGGGCCGAGCCTTGGTCGGGCGGGTCATCCTGAGAGACTCAACCCCAAGCACTGCAGACCAGAGAAGGGACAGATCTTCCAGTGAAGAATCCCAAATGATCCGGTAGATCCTTTACCCTCAAGGAGATGGAGCTCAACTCCCCACTTAAGTGTGGGCTGCACATAGTGACCTCACTCCAGAGTGAAGGAAGGAAAGGGGGCCAAAGAGTAACTTTTCAGTGGAGAAAGCTGCCAGCTGATCAAGGTCGACACCCTCAGTGAGCAGTGACGCGAGAGCAGGTGCCCTGACCTGATGGGATGAGACGGACATTCACCCCTAGGGTCTTCTCCAAGAACACACACCCTCAGTCTAGCCATGAGGAGAACATCAGACTAGCCCCAATTGGGGGCCACCTACAAACTACCGGAGCAGCCCTCCTCAAAACTGCCAAGGTCACCCAAATGAAGGAAAGCCCCAAAGAGCCAAAGCCATCTTGAAAAAGAAGATCAAAGTTGGAGGACTTGTATTTCCTGATTTTAAAACTTATTACAAAGCCACAGAAAATCAAAACAGCATGGTATGGGCACAAAGACAGACTTATAGACCAATGGAATAGAATTGAGAGCTCAGAAATGAACCCTCACATCTATGGCCAATTGATTTTTGACAAGGGTGCCAAGTGCACTCAATGGAGAAAGAATAGTCTCTTCCACGAATGGTGCTGGGAAAACAGGATATCATATGCGAAAGAATGAAGGAGGACCCCTTCCTCACACCGTGTACAAAATTAACTCAAGATGGACCAAATACCTAATTCTAAGAGCCAGAACTATAAAACTCCCAGAATAAAAAGTAGGGAAGCCCTTCAGGGCCTTGTGTCAGGCAATGGTTTCTTAGACTACATCCAAAGCACAACCAATAAAAGAATAAGAAATAGATTAGTGGGACCTCATCAGAATAAACACTTTTGTGCATCAAAGGACTTTATCATGAAAGTAAAAAGACAACCAATATAATGGGAGAAGATATTTGGAAACCACATATCTGAAATGGGTTTCATTTCCAGATTATGTAGTAAAATCCTTCAACTCAACAACAGAAAGACAAACAACCGAATTAAAAACTGGGCATAAGTCTTGACTAGAAATTTCTCCGAAGAAATTTGTCAAGTGAACAAAAAGCATTTGAAAAGATGCTCAGCATCATTAGCCATTAGGGAAATGCAAATCAGAATCCCAATGATATTATATCATTTCACACCAACTAGAATGGTAACTATTAAAAGAATGGAAAATAAGTGTTGGAGGGGATGTGGAGAATTAGGAACTCTCGTTCACTGCTGGTGGGAATGTAAAGTGGTGCAGCTGCTGTGGAAGGCAGTTTGGCAGCTCCTCAGTGTTACCATATGACCTGGCAATCCCAATACTAGGTATATACCCCAAATATTTGAAAGCAGGGACTCAGACAGGTATTTTCCCACCAGTGTTCACAATTAGCAAAAGATGGAAGCAACCTAAGTGCCATCAGCAGATTAATGGATAAACAAATGTGGTCTCTACACCCAATGGAATATTATTTACCACAAAAAGAATTGAATTCCTTATACATGCGATCACATGGTTGAACCTTGAAGACATCATGTTTAGTGCAATAAGCCGGACACAAAAGGACAAGTATTGTATGACCTCACTGATACAAAATAATTAGAATAAGCAAATTCATATAGTCAGAAATTAGAATGCAGATTACCAGGGGCCAGGGTAGGGGAAGGGAATGGAGTTAAATCTTAATTGGTACAGGATTTCTGTTTGGGGTAATGGAAAAGTTCTGGTGGTGGATGGTGGTGATGGTGGCACAACCTTGTGAACATAATTAACACCCCTGAATTATATATTTGAATGTGGTTAAAAGGAGAAATTTTATGTTGTATATATGTTACTAGAATAAAATTAACAAACAAACCCTAGGACTGTAGAACACAAACAGAGAACCTCAGTGTGTAAACCATGGAATCTAGTTAATAGTACAATTACAGTGACATTCTTTCATCAGTTGTGACAAATGTACCACACTGATGCAAGGTGTTAACAATCAGGGTGGAGAGTGTATTAGTTAGGGTTCTCTAGGGAAGCAGAACTGACACGTGTTATGTAAATATTATGGTATTTTTAATAAGAATTGTCTCATGCGACTTTGGGGATGGGCAAGGCCAAATTCTGTAGTGCAGGCTGCGAGCTGGGAACTCCGATGAAGGTTTTTGATGAATTCCCCAGGAGAAGCTGGCTGCCTGAGGTAGGGATGGGAATTCTCTCCCTGACTGCTGAAACCGTCAGTTCTCCTGTTAAAGGCTGCAGCTGATTGGGTGAGACGTCTCTCACTGCTGAAGGCAATCTCGTCTGTTGATTGTGGGTTTAATCAGCCGTAGATGCAATCAAACTGCTGCTGATTTAAATCCAGGGAATGCCTTCTCAGTGACAATCAGGCCAGGGCTTGCTTGACAGGACAACTGGACGCCCTCACCAGGTCAAGTTGACACGTGAACTTCACCGTCACAGGGGGTGGGTGGGAGCTCTGTATGTTCTGCATGCTTTTTCTGTAAACCTACAGCTTCTCTAAACACACACAGACACACAACAACAACAGGGAGAGTCCAAAAAACTGTCACTGCCCAGAGAAGCCTGGGGTGTGATGTCATGTGGAGACCAGGATGGGATCCTGGGACAGAAAAAGGACGTTAAGAAAAAACTAAGGAACTCTGAATAGATGTGGACTTGGGTTAGCAATAATGTATCAATATTGGCACTTGGTTTTGACAGACGTGCCACACTAGCCTAAGATGTTCATAACTGTGGGATCGGTGTGGGGAATACAGGAACACTCAGGGCCATCTTTGCAACTTTTCTGTAAATCTAAAACTATTCTCAGATGAAACGTTTATTTAAAAAACCGCAACACCCCGGGTTGGTCCCTTTGTGCGTCTGGCCACAAGCCACACCATGCCCGTCTGTACCAGAGCCTCTGGGGTCCGGCCCTGAGGATGCCCGCAGGTGCTTGGCAGAATGGAAGTGTATCTGCAGACAGCTGCCCCCAGCTCCTCCCCGCTCCTGTCCCTTCCATAGATGCAGACACACACGTGTCCCTGCACCTGCTTCGGGGTTCCCAAACGAGGGAAATTCCTCCCCCAGCCCTCCTGGGACATTCGGCGAAGTCTGGTGACATTTTTGGTCGTCACTCTGGGCTCGGGAGATGCAACTGGCTTCTAGTGGGTAGAGGCCGGGGAGGCTGCTAAACCTCCTGCAGTGCACATGGCAGCCCCACGACAAAGAAATGTCCGGATCAAAACGTCCATAGTGCTGAGGTGGAGAAAGCCCATTCTAGAAGGTCTTCTGGCCTTGGCTGGGCAGGACTCACCTCAGTGCTGACGTTTCATGCCGGCAGCAAGTCTTTCTAGCAGGTTCCTTCCTTCAGGGAGAAAGACAGTGCTGTGGCTGACACTGAGGGTTTCTGGGTGCCAGGTCTTCATCCTCACCCCAGCTCTAGGGGGCAGGCGCTATGATCATTGTGCTCACCAGACAGATGGGGAAACTGAGGCTCAGAGAGTCTAAGCAACTTGCCTAAAGTCACAGAGCTAGCAAGTGGCCTAGCTGAGCTTTGAACCCAGGCGGTCTGGTTCCCAGGGTGTAGCCTGCATGGAGTGCTGAGAGCTCAGAGCCCCTGTGGGCAGATTCTGTTAGCCCGAGGCTCTGTGCCTGCAGGGGCTGGGGTGGAGAAGGGCCTCCACTGAGCGAGAAAGCGCTGGAGGTATCCCAGCCCCTGCTGTGAGTCTCCCCTGGGGTGCCCCCCCGCTTGGCATCACTGACCACACTTGCCCATCCGTCACGCTGAGCTTGGCGTTCACAGGTGAGCCTGGGCACTGGCCGTGGCATCCCGTTCCCAGTGCCCTGCGGACATGGTCATCAGCAGGGCCATGGAGACGGCCCTGGTCTCCCACCCAGCACAGGCATTGTCATTAGTTTACGGCTTTGGGGCATTCACCAGTGATTTGAGCAGATCAGTGGGAACTTCTAAGATTTTGATATTTTAACATTTGGGGACCTGTGGGGAGGAGAAGGAGAAGGGATATTATTAGGATTTGCAAATTGTCCCTCTGGCCCAGGAGAGAGGCAGCTGGCCAGAGGGGAGTGGTGATATTTTTGTGAAGATTCGTGGTCTCCCCACTCTCTTCCCAGTGCATCAGCCAGCAGGACAAACCGACACTGGGGGGGCTGGTTTGGCTCAGTGCTCTTGTCGGGAGAGGTCTGTGTGAGGGGGGCAAAGCCGGTCCTAGCAGCTCTCCGGGCTCTGGGAGCGACCAGTGTTGAGCGTTGGCTCCAAGTGGCCGACGGGAGTGGGGTTCGGTGGTCCCAGGGCAGCCTGTAGGGTTGGGGAGACTGGGCTGGCACCCTGCTCTCCGGGGACCGGGAGCTCCATCCATTTCAACAGGACCCGGTGAGAGTGGGGCAGCAGCTCCCGGCTGGAGCTGGCAGGGTGCTTCTCGTGCTCCCCTCTGTAAATAGACCTTTCTTTAAATTCTCTTCCATTAACCCTTTGACAGCGTCTATAGTTTCTTCCACAGAACCTGCTTGATGTAGATGTGTCAACTCATCTAAATCTCCACAGCATCCCAATGAGAAGGGATGTGGTCACCCCATTTTATGGATATGGAAACGGAGAACCAGGCAGTTAAATACCTTGCCTTGGGGCCTCGGGGTGCCCTCAGAACCCACGTTCACAGCTGTGGATGGTTTTGAGGGTCCCAGGGCTTTGCTCATAAGGCTTGGAGTGTGGGGTAGGAGCTCGACAAATGGGTGCCGTGCTGCATGCCCCTTCCGGGTGTGCGCTGGGCTTTCTCGGCGATGGGAGCCGTCCCTGCAGCGGCCCCTGTGTCCTCGGCTCGGTCTCTCCCAGAACCCCTCTTGCTCCTGGTGCCTGCCCAGCCTGTCTGTTCTCCGATGGAGAAGTTCACACCCTCGGTCTGAAGAGGCCGTCTTGGTGCCGCAGTGCCCACCGAGGGCGTTGTAGGCCTCACACTGTCTCGTGTTTTCTGATTCTTTCCTAGTCATCATCTAATTCACCATTTACAGCCTCTGATGTTTGTAGTTCTCCCTCATTTACAGATAAGGAGCGTGTGGATTAGGGAGGTGGATCTCAACAGCTTCCATGGCTCTCAGTTTCTTTCCCCAGAGGCCAGCAGGTCTGGGGTCTCCTAGTAGGTGTTGTGGAAGGGGGAGAGGAGGGATTGGGGGCGGGTTCCATGGTCTCAGCTTGAACAACAGCCTTTAAAGGCTCTGACAAGTCCTGTAGTGAAGAAATCTATTAACCTTACATAGTGTTTCCAAACTTATTTGATCATGGAAACATTTTATTTCTCCTCTGCACACCTATTAACATCTGTAGGATGCTAGTTTGGGAGAAGCTGGCTTAGAGAACAGAGTTGTAACTTACCTTCTCTGCTGTCTTCTTGTACGTGCACCCAGCACTGGGATGGGTCTGGGAGGTGTCTTGGGTTCTCTCGCATCCTGTCCCCTCAGCTCTCGAGTAATCGGTGAACGCCCTCTGCTCTGGGGTCTTACATGACCTGGCCCCTGAAGGCCGGGGGGCTAGTGCTTCCCTCATAGAGTGGTTCTTGATGGGGGGCCCCCAAAAGGAAGAGCACTGGCTCCTGCGGCAGCCCGGCCTGGGTCCCGCAAAGACCTGCATACGTCCTATCCAGCTTTCTGCAGGCAGGCTGCGTGTGTCTCATTAGTAAACGTGCCATTTGTCTGCCACAGCCTACATGGCCGAGGCATGAGATTATGCTTATCAAATGCAAATCACACCGTGGAAATTTATCTCCCTGCCTCACTGCTTCCTCCTTCCTTACTGTACAATCCCAGATTTATGAAACGTGTGGACCTTCGCTTTAAACAATCCCTCAAAGACTCTGACTTGCAAATTAGTTCCTTGAAGGATCAGCTGTATATATTCTGCATTTAATAAGTTCAGTTATTAAGGAAGCAGCAATTGATTATTCAATTACGGCAGATCGGGAATCAGGCTCCCCAGTAAGAGACACCAGGTTGAGCAAAGATGAAAAAAGAACTACCCATCTCAGCTGTTTCACCAGCAGTCCTTGGTGGCAAAAGAGGTGTGCTGAGACTGTGCCCAGCCAGGTGCCGGGGGTATGGTCCCCAGTGCATCCTGAAATTGTAAAGAAATTAGTGAGCCAGCCAACTGAGGATCCTTTGCATTTGATTTGTGTGGGTTGGGGAATTTGCATTATGTATCAAATGCAATTTGCATTCCATTCCAGGAAAAAAAAACAATATTGACAAATATATTTTGTGTGTGTACAAAATAGATTTGAGCAAGATATAGGGGTCCTGGGAATGGGGTTATACGTGAGGAAATTAGCTTATAAAAACTGTGTTAATGCAGTGGGAAAATGATCATGAAAACTCCAAAAGACCCCATCAGAAACGCAGGATCTGATGGCACCTTCCCTGTCTCCACCCAGCCAGTCTGTGTGGAGCACTCAAAGGACAGTTGCCTCTTCCAGGAGGTTCTCCTGATTTCTCTCTGTGGTTGTTTGGAACTGTATGTACTCCAAAAAATCAAGTTTTTAAAGCTAATCCATTCCTGTAGGTGTAAACGTATTGTGAGTAGGTTTTCATGAGGTTATTTCAGTTAAGGCCCAGGGTGGGTCTTAATCTTATTGGAGTCCTTTATAAATGGAATGGAGAGAGAGAGAGAGAGAGAGAGAGAGAGAGAGAGAGAGAGAGAGAGAGAGAGAGAGAGAGAGAGAGAGATCGTGCCAAGGAAGCAAGAAGCTGGAATCAGTGAAACCTGAAAGAGAAGGGAGAAACCAGCAGATGCTGCCTGTGGGCCTGGCCGTGCGGCAGAGGAGCCCAGGATCGCCGGCAGCCCATCTTCAGGAAGAAAGCGTTGCCTTGATGAAACTTTGATTTGGACATTTTCATGGCCTCAAAATTGTAAGCTAATAAATCCTCATTGTTAAAAGCCAACCCACTTCATGTTGCTTTCAGCACCCGAGCAAACTGTAACACTCTCTTTCCCTTTTAAATGTGTACAATACTCTGTGGTAGCCTTTTTTTTTTTAAATTTTATTTTGAAATAAATTCAAAGCTACAGGAACAGTTGCAAAAACAATACGAACCCCATACACGGCATACCCTGACCCCCCTCCCGATACCCCGATCCATCAACTTTAACATGCTGTCACACCGCCATTTCTTTTTCCCTCCCTCCCGATCTATCATCCATCATCTATTGCTCTGTCTTCTGAACATATGAGAGCTAGCTGCACACATCCTTGAACATATACTATAATTCACATATACAATTCCCATGAACAAGAACATTCTTTTATGCAATCCCATTAAGCGCAGCTAAGAAGTTCAAGAAATTCAACATTGATACAAAGCTTACATTCTATATTTTCTTTGTTTTTTCCTTATGTCCCAACTGTGTCCCTTTGAGCCTCCTGTCCTCCGTCCTCATATCCCATCCAGGATCATCCTTCACATTCAGTTGTCATCTATTTAGACTGCCCTTTTTTTTTTTTTCAATTGTGGAAACATATATACAGCCTAAATCTTCCTATTCCACCCCCTCCCTAGCATTCCATTAGTGGGATTAGTCACATTTAGAATGTTGTAATGCTATCACCTTCCCACCATCCATTACTAGAAATTTCCCTTCACCTCAAACAGCAACGCTACACTAATTTATTAACTCCCCATTGCCCCTTCCCCCACTTCTCATAACTCATACTCTACTTTTCATCTCTATGGTCATATTCTCTGATAATTTCTTTGTGTTTACTGTGGGGCTTAAATTTAACCTCTTAAATCCATAACCGTCTTGGTTTTCTTTGATACCAACTTAACTTCAATAGGACCTGTAAACTATGTTCCTGTACTCCTCCATTCCCCCACCTTTATATAGTTCTTGTCAAAAATTACATATTTTACATTGAGTCCAAAACCACGGATTTGTCATTAGAGTTTATGTAGTTTATATCCTGTAGGAAGTAAATAGTGGAGTTACAAATAAAAAATTATTGACTTCTATTTGTATTCCATTGTGGTTAGAGAATGTGTTTTGAATATATTCAATTGTTTTTTTTTTTTTAATTTATTGAGGCTTGTTTTATGTCCCAGCGTATGGTCTATTCTGGAGAAAGATCTGTGATCACTAGAGAAAAATGCGTGTCCTGGTGATTTGGGATGAAAGGTTCTATGTATGTTTGTTAAAATTCTCTATATCTCTTTCTCCTTTCTTTGTTCTCTGTTGGTAGGGTTCCCTTTAGTATCTGAAGTAGGGCAGGTCTTTTATTGGCAAACTCTCTCAGCATTTGTTTGTCTGTGAAGAATTTAAGCTCTCCCTCAAATTTGAAGGAGAGTTTTGCTGGATAAAGTATTCTTGGTTGGAAATTTTTCTCTCTCAGAATTTTAAATATGTCATGCCACTGCCTCTTGCCTCCATGGTGGCCGCTGAGTAGTCACAACTTAGTCTTACGTTGTTTCCTTTGTATGTGGTGAATTGCTTTTCTCTTGCTGCTTTCAGAACTTGCTCCTTCTCTTCAGTATTTGACAGTCGGATCAGAATATATCTCGGAGTGGGTTTATTTGGATTTATTCTATTTGGAGTCCGCTGGGCATTTATGATTTGTGTATTTATATTGTGTAGAAGGTTTGGGAAGTTTCCCCCAACAATTTTTTTGAATACTCTTTCTAGACCTTTACCCTTCTCTTCCCCTTCTGGGACACCAATGAGTCTTATATTTGGACATTTTATTTTATCTATCATAATCCTGAGATCCATTTTGATTTTTTTGATTTTTTTCCTCCATTCTTTCTTTTGTTCTTTCATTTTCTTTTCTGTGGTCCTCTAGGATGCTGAGTTGTTGTTCAACTTCCTCTAATCTTGTATTATGAGTATCCAGAGTCTTTTTAATTTGGCCAACAGTTTCTTTTATTTCCATAAGATCTTCTGTTTTTTAATTTACTCTTGCAATTTCTTCTTTATGCTCTTCTAGGGTCTTCTTTATGTCCTATATATCCTGTGCCATGCCCTTCTTCATGTCCTTTCTATCTTGTGCCATGCTCTTGTTGTTTGACTGTAGTCCTTTGATTAATTGTGCCAAGTACTGTGTCTCCTCCGATCGTTTGATTTGGGTGTTTGGGATTGGGTTCTCCATATAGTCTGGTTTTAGCAAATGCTTTAAGATTTTCTGTTGTTTTTGGCCTCTTGGCATTTGCTTTGCTTGATAGCTGTGATCTTCCAGGACCTCTGCTGAGGGAAGGCTGTGCTATGTCACAAGTGCGCACCTTCCCTCAAGGGAAGCCCCAGGCCGCTGGGCTGTGCAGGGGCGCTCCCAGCCTCATGCAAAAATGGCTGAATGGGGCCTCTCAACACCCCCTTTTCGCACAGCTCTGCTTTCCCAGCTCCGGGACAACTAGCTGTGCCGTGGGATACACTCCCCATCAGTCTGAGTTTCCTGGCGTGGCTCTGGGCTGTGGATACGGCCCCGGGCAGGAGTGTCACCAGCATGCCGGGAAGCCGGCTGCAAGGGGTGCTATTTCTTTCTCCTTTTGGCTCTCCCCTCTGTCCCTCTGGCCCTGGGACAATCAGCAGTGGGTGTGGGGAGGGCTATCCTCCATTCCAGACACCGAGGCGTTGGCTACAGCCCACACCTGCAGTGCTTCACTGTGCGGTTCTCACTGCTGTATCTGCAGCTGCTCCCGGGGTTTTTTTTTTTTTGTTTTTTTTTTTGTGAAAAGAACTAGTCCGTCTCCAAACGCCAACCCGCAGTTTCCCCACACTGCAGTGCGGCCGCGGGACTTTCAGCCGGCTTACTCACTCATTTCAGAATGCAGACTCCTGGTTTCACCAAGTGTATGGTCCCTGTGGTTTTAGCAGACCTTTTCCAGCTGGTGCATTGTTGGAAGTGGTATTCTGGGTCACCTTCTGGTTTTTATCTAGTAATTTTCACGGAGGTGTTTTTTTGCCCTGTCTCACCTAGCCACCATCTTAGGTTGTCTCTGTGGTAGCCTTTTGCAAGGACTGGTAGGAGATCCTGCTGCTCCATCCATCCATCCCCCATCCATCCATCCATCCACCCATCCCCCATCCATCCATCCACCTATACATCCATCCATCCATCCATCCATCCATCCCCCATCTATCCATCCATCCATCTATCCACCATCCATCCATCCATCCATAGAGGGCCTGCCCCTCTTGGCCACTGTCTAGCCCTGGGATAAAGGAACAAGGCAGACATTGGTCCCTGTCCTCTGAGAGCTTCTTGTCTGACATGGAGGAGATAAAACATGAAACAAATCTGCAAATGTGGTTTCCGGGTAATATCTGGTCCCTGGGTTCTAATGAGGAAATAGGGTACGAGGCGATAGGGTAGCAGGTGTCTGGGTGCTTTGGTGAGGTGGTGAAGGGGGGCTTCTCAGCAGGAGGGTCCGTCATCCTGAGGGTCCCCATCAGCACCCAGTGGCAGCACCTCCACCCGCCCCTCAGTAACCGGGGCCTGAGAGCGGCGTGGTGGATTTGCAGCGGCCACGCACGTGTCAGCCAAGCGAATGAGTCTAGAGGCCACTGAGAAGTAGCCCAGCTGCCCACTTGCTGTGGCTCTGGCTAAGACCTTAGGGTGTGGCTGGGGTGGGCGCTGCCCAGGGTTGGTGGGAGAAGCCCCCCGATTGCTTAGCGAAGGGAGAAGGTGGCATCTCCCCCTCTCCCCGGGCTGCCCTCCACTAGAACGCATCCAGCCTCTCCACTCCCTGACTGGGGACTTGGGCAAGTTCTGGAACTTTCCAGAGCCTCGGCTTCCTTTTCAGAGACAAGGACCAGAATCTGTATCTGATCCAGTTCCAAGGATTCCCACGATGGACGGGCTCGCAGAGCTCCCGCAGGTGTCCCCCTCTGCACCCTCTCCCCCTCTTCCCCCTGCCCCCGCCCACCCTCCACTCCCATCGTCTCTTCTGCAGCAGGTCCTGGGCCTGACCACCCAACGCTGCTTCCCCAACAGCAACCCTCGCAGACGTGTGGCACGGCCCGTGCCCCCGACCCGGGTGTCCCAGCCTGTCCTCCGTCTTGGGGAGTGATACTGTCTGCTCCTCCAGCTGCTCATTCATTCCTCTTTCTCCCAGTTTCCGGTTAGTGAACTCCCACCCTGTGCAGGGGGTACAGCTGGGTGCTGGCAGAGGAGACGTGTCCCTGCCCTCGAGGTGCTTACAGTCTGATGCGGGAGGCAGAATTAGACAAACTAACAATGAAACGGGTGAGGCAATGGAGGTGGGCTAAGTGCCAGGCGGGACAGCAGAGGATGGAGAGAGCAGATCCTGGGGTGGGGTCCGGGGGTCCTCGTGGAGACTAGGAGATTTAAGCCGAGACCTGGAACAGAGAAGGATGCGTTCTGGGCAGAGCTGGGGGTGAGCTTGTTGCAGAGGCCCAGAGGAGGATGGCGGTGGTGGGGAGCCGGGAGAGAGGGTGTTGGGAGTGGAGGGGTTCCCCATGGGGGCCAAGCGGGGGTGGCAGGGCCTGTTTACAAGCCAGCAGCTCTCTCCAGCTGCAGGGATGACAGGCGGGCCCCAGGGGGACATAAGCCCAGAGACCAGTGAGGAGGGGTTCCTGTGTGCAGGTGGGACGGCCGGGTGGCCGTGGCAGCGGGGCTGTGGCCAGACTCTGTACCTTTAGGAGGGGGCAGGCGGGAGCCGCTGCTGGCCGGACATCAGGGAGGAGCGGAGAGAGGGCTGGGGATGCTGCTTGGCTCTTGGTCCTGGCAGCGGGGGGTGACAGTGCCTATTCTGATGGGGGAGGGGGAAGGAGAGACTGTGGGTATGGGGGGGTCAAGAACCCAGAGCCTTGGGGGCTGTTAGACAGTGCAGGTCTCAGGGCCGTGAGATCTGATCCGTGCATGGGCTCAGGGACACAGGCCGGGCTCTCCTGAGTGACCACTGTCCCCCGGCCTGAATGGGGGGGGCCCGTAGGCTCCTCTCCCCTCCCCAGCACAGCCTTCTTGTTCTGCTAGAACTGAGGCCATCAGCAGCCAGTGGGCCCCCGAGCCTGCCCCGGCATCCCAGGCCGTCCAGGATTCTCTCCTCAGTGGGAATGTGTGGGACGGCTCGAGGGCCTTGATGGCACATCAGGATGGAGGAGGGCAGTACACCCACTTCATCGGGGGTGACACATCACCATCTCTCCTGGGCTTCACCCCTAAAATGGGTGGACAAAGAGCCCCTACCCACGGTGACTCTCGACATAAACAGAGCCTTGTTCCCGGCCTTCTCCACGTCAGGCAGGGTTGTTTCATACACCCATTTCACAGATGAGAAACTTAAGGCCCAGCAGCTGGGCTTAGGACCCAGCTTCCGGGCTGCAGGAGCTGGGTGCTTCCAAGGAGACCTGGGAGGCTAGGGAGTGACGTTTGCTCAAGCACCTCCCAGGGAGCCTGTGTCCCTGCAGAAGCTCCCTCCCGCCCGGGGGACACCTGGGGGTCACTCTCTGGGTACCTGCGGGTTAACCGGAAAGTCCTCTCTACCCCACCCTGTGCTGGGAGACGCTCGCCAACAGGCTGCCCTTGCCCCGTGGTGAGCAAAGCCGACTCACCCTTGGGCATTTGGGGTCTTCTTCCACCTTCCTGCAAGGTTTGGGGGTGTCTTGGTTTCCCAGCTGCTGAAACAAATACCGTACCATGGGCTGGCCGCACTCTAGGAGTCGACTGGCTCATGGTTTCGGAGGCCGGAAAGCTGGCTTTCTCCCGAGGGTGGTACCTTCTGGCTGCCGGTAATTGTTGGGGTTTCTTGACTTTTCTGTCACATGGTGATGGACATGACGATGTCTCCTTTCTCTTCTGGGTTCCATTGACTTGCAGCTTCTAGAAGTCAGGGACTTCTCTTTCCGTGTCCAATTTCCTTTTGCTTATAAGGCCTTCAGCCGCATCCTCTACGTGCACTGGGGTGGCCCCATTCTCCCTGAACATCGGGGTGCAAGGTCCACCCCCCCAAGCACCAGGGCAGCTGGCCCACACGCTCCGTGCGCAGGGGCACACCTGCCCTCTCCACCCTCGTGATGCTGCTCTCTCGGCCCGAGGGGATCTCTTCTGTCCAGACCTCGGCTTCCATGGCTCTGCCCTCGAAGCCATTCTTCCTTCAGTTCGTCCCTTCTCTGTCCCTGTCAGGCCAGGCTGGCAGTGCTTCTGCTCATGTAGATTTTGCAGAAACTTGTTGGGGACAAACAAGGGACCAACCCGTCAGACAGTGGAACTTTCCGCAGCTCCTTCCTGCGTAACTGCACCTCCGACCCTGCCTTCTGCTGAAATGCTGCCTGGACCCCTGCTCAGTGAAGCCCTCCCCGGAGCCCTGTTCTCTGGGGACTCGCTGTCCAGGGGCTCAGGGGGTCCCCTACAGAGCTCCTTCTGGCCCTGGCCTCAGAGCACACCACCTGGATATGCGCAGAATTCTCTAAACCATCAGTTTCTGGTTTCTTTGTGCTTAAGAGTTCAGTTCTCAGCGTATCCCTTTCCTCTCTCATTTCACTCTCGGCTGCAAGGAGAAGCCAGGCTGCACCTTCCACACGTAGCTCGGCAATCTCCTTTCCTAACTATCCAAGTTCATTGCTTTCAAGTTCTGCCTTCCATCCGACATAGGAACACAATTTTGCCAAATTGCCTCCCACCTTATATCAAGGATCACCTTTCTTCCTGTTTCCAATGACATATTCCTCATTTCATCATTTCCTTCTAAGGCTTCATCAGAAGTCCCTTTACCATCCATATTTCTACCAACAGTCTCTTCCATGCAATCTACACTTTTTCTGACACTGACTCACAATTCTTCCAGAGACAACTCATTATATAATTCCAAAGCTAGTTCCAAATTTTGTCATCATAAAACCCCACTCTCTGGTACCAAAGACTTTTTTTTTTTAATTCAGTTTTATTGAGATATATTCACATACCATACAATCATCCAAAGTGTATAATTGAATGTTCACAGTATGATAATATGGTTGTGGATTCATCACCCCAGTCTATTTTTTGAACGTTTTCCTTGAATGAGAAAAAGCAAAAATAAGAATAAAAAATAAAAGAACACCCAAATCACCCCCCCACCCTATTTTTCATTTAGTTTTTTGTCCCCGTTTTTCTACACATCCATCCATAAGCTGGATAAAGCAAGTGCAATCCACAAGGCTTTCACAATCCCACTGTCACCCCTTGTAAGCTACGTTGCTATACAATTGTCTTCAAGAGTCAAGGCTACTGGGTTGCAGTTTGATAGTTTCTATTTACTAGCTATACCAGTGCATTAAAACCTAAAAAGGGTTATCTTTATAGTGCATAAGAATGCCCACCAGAGTGACCTCTCTACTCTGTTTGGAATCTCTCAGCCACTAAAACTTTATTTTGTCTCATTTTGCTTCCCCCTTTTGGTCAAGAAGATGTTCTCAATCCCATGATGTTGGGTCCAGATTCATCCCCAGGAGTCATATCCTGCGTTGCCAGGAAGATTTACACTCCTGGGAGTCAGGTCCCATGTAGGGGTGAGGGCAGTGAGTTCACCTGCTGAGGTGGCTTAGAGAGAGAGAGAGGCCACATCTGAGCAACAAAGAGGCACTCAGGGGGAGACTCTTAGGCACAATTATGAGCAGGTTTAGCCTCTCCTTTGCAGCAACAAGCTTAATAATGGCCAGTCCCGAGATAGAGGGCTCAGCATTCCGAATTGTCAATCTTCAACGTTTGTGAGAACATCAGCAACAGTCCAGGAAGCCCAACACCTACACATTTCCCCCCAGCTCCTCAGGGGGTCCCTGCATACATATTTTTATTCTCTGCCCATATTACTTTGGGATGTGTTGCTATTTCACACTAACCTATGCAAACCTACCAGGTCTCATTTCCTATTAAAAGTTCCATGTAATTATGGTATTTGAACAAACTGTAAGAGTTCAGTTGTGTAGGAAATATAGATCCTGCACCAATTAAACATCTCTTCCCTTGGTCTCACACAGAAATTGAAGTTTTGAAACAGTCACTATCGTCCTTTACCCTTTTGGTACCAAAGACGTTTAATTTCCTGACTGCTAAAGCAAATCTCACACAATGGGTTGGCTTAACAACATGAATTTGTTGGCTCACGATTTCAAGAGGCTGGAGGCTGGCTTCCTCCTGGGGTTGGTGTCCCCTGGCTGGCTGGCAATCTTTGGGGTTCCTTGACTTTCCTGTCACATGGGCAATGCACATGGTGGCAACTTCTCCTTTCTCTTCTGGGTTCTGTTGACTTTTGGCTGCTCCCTGCACCTTCTTTCTCCATGTCCAATTTCCTTTGCTTGTAAAGATTTCAGCCATATTGGGCTAAGGCCCACCCTCGTTCAGTTTGGGCCCTTTAACTAATCGCATCTTCCAAGATCCTATGTACGTGACCCGCCTGGGACTGTCGTGTGTGGGAAACTCCGAGAAGGAACCAGGCGGGTCGTGGCCTGATTGGGACTCTGTTGTGTGTGGGAAACTTGTCTTGGAGCTCACAGCCTCTCCTGAGCCCGAGACTCTCCTGCCTGTGGCCGAGAGGCCTCTTGCTGCAGCTGGTTTCAGCCCCATCCGTCTTCTCTGCTGACCGCACGGAGGGGCTGGGGACTGGCCTGGGGCCTGCTGCTTGGCAGGGCCCTCCCTGATGCTGGGTTTGGGGGCTTGGAGAGATCCCACAATGGAAACCCCACCCATGGTGTCCCCAAAACCAAGGACAGGCGAGGGGTCACGTCCCACTGGGACACTGATGCGAGTCCACTCACAGAGCCTGTCGGGCTACCAGGTCTTGTCTCCTTCTCACTGCTGGTCATGGACAGGAGTGGGCTGACAGAGAACCTCATTTATTCATTCATTTGCTTACTCCTTCATTCATTCTGAATGAGCATGTATTGAGGACCAGGACACTGAGGACACAGATGATTCCCATCCCAAGGGGGGAGGAGGACAAGTAAGCAGACAATGACAACACAGCATCACCGTGCTGACATCAGGAGAAGTAGCAACGCAGGGTCCTTTGGTGGGGGGAGGGGGAGACTTTAGACTCCTTGCGGGGAGGGGCTGAGTGTCTTCCTACCTGATTTTGGGAATGGCTGTGGATGAAGTGGGAGACAAAGCATCCCTCCCTCCTTCCCTTCCTCCTTTCCTTCCTTCTTTCAAGAAATAGTAGTCGAGCGCCTTCTGTGTGCCCGGCCCCGGGAGCCAAGCTTTCTCAGCATAATCCTGAATCACCTCCTGGAGTATTTCTGAAAGTTGCCTTAGAAACGGTGATCCCTACACGGAGCAGCTTTCCAGCCAACCTCCTTTCTCTCCCAGAGCCAGCCGACCGTGATGCATTCATTCATTCAACAAGCTGCACCGGTGCCAGCCGGGCTGGGCTCCCAGGGTGTGGACAGGAGTCAGACCCTCCCTTTGCTGGCACCCTCTGATCCCCACCATCCCTCACTCCTTTCCTCCACTGCATTCTGCAGGCCCAGTGCAAGTGCCACCTCCTCCAGAGAGCCTTCTCTGACTGCCCTGGGTGTGTGGGAACTCTCCCTCCTGCTCCATTGCTTGGGACTTCAACTAAGAGCCAGGTCCTGGTTGTCGGTCTCACTGGGTCCCTAAGGCCCTGGAGCCAGCTGCCTGGGCTCAAGTCCCAGCCCGGCACCATGGGGCATTAGACAAGGTTATGGCTTCCCCCGAACACCCATTCTGCAGACAATTGGCAGCTTGTCTCACTCCTGAGGACTCGTGGGGGGTCCCTGGGAGCCCCTGTGCCTGTAAGCCCATGAGAGTGCCAGCCTGGGGCCTGATTTGTCTCTGCAGCTCCCACCAAGCACTTGATAGTTTCTCGATAAATATTGATGGAATGAATGAGTGAATTGAATGGGTGCCTCCTTTCTAATTCAGCTGGAAAATGATCACCATGAGGGACAGATGGAACATTGGTTAGGAATGAGGGGGCGTTTTTCTTTCCCTGAAGCCATTTAAATGTTATTATTCTTCTGGAATCACTACAGCTGCTCACTTTGCCCCCCCTCTTTTTTTTTAACCTAAGAGCCATGTATTAAATTCATGGATGTTTATTTTCAACTCTTTGCATGAAAACCCCTGCCTGATTAAGGGCAGAGACTGGGGCTCCTCCATGAAGCTGCCGGTACCAGTAGAACGGAAAACTGTGACAGCTCAGAGGGAGGGTTCGGGGATGTCTGGCCCCCCACCGGCCGTGGGAGCAGAGTGGGGGGCATCTCGTCCTGGCAGCCTCCGAACCCTGGTCCCTGACCAGTGCACACTAGCTCCTGGAGGAGGATGGAATGGGGTGACAAGCGTGGCTCAGGCTGGGGTGTCGTTCAGTCATCGGTAAGTGATAAAAAGAACAGCCAGTGTTGGGGAGGGTGTGTGTCTGGGACAACTGCACAGGAAGGGGACCCTTAGCTAGGGACAGTTGGCAAAGCTCCTTTGGGCACATCAGGGCCTGCTCATGTTGGGCAGCTGCTTGGGGAAGTGGGCGTGGTCTGAAGCAGGGGGCGTGGTCTTTACAGCGGGGGCATGGTCTTTATAACTGGGGGCGTGGTCTTTATGGCTGGGGGCGTGGTCTTTACAGCAGGGGTGTGGTCTTTACGACTGGAGACTTGGACTGCAGAGGGGGACCTGTTCACTGGGGCCCAGGTCAGTGGGGCCAGTGTCCCCTGTTTGTCTCCCACTGGGGCAGCCTATGACCTCGGGGACCCCAAGATTCTGTGCCCTGTCCCCCTGCATGGAGGGGAGATCAAAATAGGGGACAGAAGGTAAGATGGGGTGTCCTTTACCATGTAGTTTTCAGCACGTTTTCTTTAGGTTTTACAAGCCTTACCTTAGTGGGGCGCTCTTGAGGGAACTGGTGAAGGTCTTTGCCCCAGAAGGTAACTGACAGAGGAGACGATAATTTGTTCAAATACTTCGCCACTTGTCCGAATAACAAAATCTCTCTCCACGTCGTCCCCGTCTGTCCAGCGTGGTGGCGACTAATTGAAGGCGTCTGTCCAGAAGGCAGCCCTGGATCATGTATTACATTTATTAATAATAGTGCCAATTCGCTGAGGGGCTGGGCAGCCCCATCCTTGCTGCTTACCAGTGGCCTGTGCAGCGAACATGGCTGGCACTGTCCTCAGGGGGGTCTCCTATGATGAGCAAGTGGTATTAGTGAAGGTGAAGGGGCCCAAAGGAGGTGCTGACCCTGCAGGGCAGAGGAGGATCAGGGAGGGCTTCCTGGAGGAGGTGATGCTTGAGCCCTGTCTTACAGGATGTGTAGGAGGCAGCCATACCCTAGTCAGGGAAGGATGAAGGACGAGGCTGGTGACCAGTGTGTGGCAGGCTCTATGGGGGTTAGTGGGGAAGATGGATGGATGCAGGGGCAGGAGGGGAGGCTGCAGGGAGGGGGTGAGGCAGGGCAGGGAGCGGGGGAAGGAGAAAGGAGACGTGAGAGCTCCTCAAGGGAGGGAAGCTTCTGAACGCAGAGGGCTTGGGGCCTAGGGGTGGCAGAGCGGGTGCTGAGGTTGGGGGTGCGAAGTGGCCAGGCCGGCTCCATGAAGCTGTGGATGCAGCCTCAAGCCACAGAGCACCGACCTGGCCATGCCACGCGTGGGGCTAGCGACCTAGTACCAGGTGAGGACTCAGGACACCCAGGGCCCTCAGGAGGTGAGGCAGGCATGCAATGAAACAGTCACACGTGGAGAGGGACCTAGACGTGGTGTTGAGAGCTGACTGGGACCCCAGGGTTCTGCCCTGGGACGCTCAGCCATTCCACGTGCAAATGGGGGTCACGGTGCAAGTGCAAGCTGCCTGGGGAGCTCGGCGCGTCCAGGTGTGGGTGGGTGCGCCGGCCAGCAGGCCTGTTCCAGAAATAAACGGCGAATCGCTGCTCCCTTGTGGTGCCCATGTCACCTTTCCGGGGTGACCGAGCCGGTGTGACCTCTGCTTGAGCTCAGGGAGTGACTGGCAGTCACCTGTTCCAGTCCCTCTGTTTGTGTCACGTGATTTCTGACAGCCTGGCCCCCGACCCCCTCTGCATGGGACCCTCACTCTTGAGCGTGGAGAGTGGGGTGGCCCTGCCCCCACACACACAGCGTCCGCCCTCACTCCTCCGTGAAGCCGAACCCGTTTAAAGTCACATCTGGAAACTAATTGTTGCTAAGAAAATTGTTGCTTAGAACACTTAACCTAAAATTAAAATGTGCTTTTTCCACTAAAAAAAGATCCTTCCTAGATCAAACGGTTCTCCTTAAAGTCACTGTCAAGGAGGGGAAGACAAAAATAGAGCTTTATTTCTCTTTTTGTTAAGCATTTTACCAAATGGAAAAGAAATAGAAAGAAAAGTCAGGACCTGAAGGACATCAAGGGATAAAGAAAAGAACTTCATTTTCTGAGTTTGAACCATGGGTCCTACCAGTGAGTGAAGTTCAGGGTTAGAAGCTCAGACCCCTACACTGGCCACTCCATCAGGCACAGGTGGGCTCTCTGCTGGACCCAAAGGGTTGTTTATAATTATTATGTCCTCTCCAGTATCCATCCACCCATCTGTCTGTCCTTCCATCCATCCATCCACCCATCCACCCATCTATCCATCCATCCATCCATCCATCCATCCATTCATCTATCCGTCCATCCGTCCACCCGTCCATCCACCCATCCACCCATCATCCATTCATCCATCCATCCATTCATCCATCCACCCATCCATCTGTCCATCCATCCATCCATCCACCCACCTGTCCATCTGTCCATCCATCCATCCACCCATCTGTCCATCCACCCATCCATCTATCCATCTGTCCGTCCATCCATCCATCCATCCATCCATCTATCTGTCCGTCCATCCGTCCATCCATCCACCCATCCATCCATTGACTCATTCATTCCTGCATGGCACTGTTTGATGCATTGGGCAAATACATAAGAGCAAAGCCCAGTTCTTGTTAAAGGAATGGGATGTTTCCATGACGACAACATGCAAAACCCCGAATGAGGAGGGAACTATGGGATGCTCTGTACCTGAGGTGGGTGGGACTGTGGCAGTCTCCTGGCCAGCCTCCCTGCCTCCACCCTGGTCCCTCTTGTCACTCTCCACCCAGCAGCCAGAGGGGACCTGGGAAAGCATCATGAGGTCCCAGCACTCCTCGGCTCTATCCCCTCCCATGACTCCCCAGCTCCTTCAACATGAAAGTCAATCAACCCAGAGGCCCACAGGTCCTGCAGGATGCCATTTCCTTTCCAGCCTTGTCTCCCACTCGCCACCCTCTCGCTCACTTCCTCCCCACCACGCTGGCCTCCTCGCTGTTTCTTGACAGCGCGGGCATGATCCGGCTGCAGGGCCTTTGCTCTTGCATGTCACCTGCCTGGAGTGCCCTCCCCGGAAGCCACGAGGCTCTCCTTCCCACCTGCTTGTAGTCCACAAAGTCGCCTTCTCAGGGAGGTTTTTCCTGGGTACCTAAGATGGCAAAGCCCCAGCTCCTTCTAGATCTCCTCCCAGCTGTATTTACTCACTAGAAATCGTTATAATCTCACATACACTTAATTCCCTAAGTATCCTGTTTGTCTCCTGGCTCCCTCTAGAATGTAAACTCCACAAGAGCAGGACTCTTTGCCTCTTTTGCTTCCTGTGCACCCTCACTGCCTAGTCCGGGGCTTGGCATGCTGTAGGCGCTGAGTAAATGTGGGTTGTGTGAATGAGTAGCCTGAGGTCTTGAAGGATGAATAAGAGTTTCTTGGGAGCTGGGAGAACTGCATGTGCAAAGGGACTGAGGCAGGAAAGAGCATGTGTGTTCAGGGAATGGGGGTGGGGAGCCCCTGGGTGGGAGATTGGGGATACAGAGCAGGTTGAAGGAGGTGAAGGTCTCCGTGTGTTTCTGAGGGAGCCCTGCCCTTCCCTGGAGGCAACAGAGGGGGTCTCGGGGATGTTTAAGCACAGAGGCAGCAAAATTAGCCCCTGGGAACTGAATGTGTGTGTGTGTGTGTGCATGTGTCTGGGCATGTGTGCACGTGTGTGTGTGTGTGCATGTGTCTGGGCATGTGTGCATCTGTGCACGTGTGTGCATGTGTCTGTGCATGTGTGCACACAGGTGTGCATGTGTCTGGGCATGTGTGCATGTGTGTATGTGTGTTCCTGTGTGTGCATGTGTGCCTGCATGTACATGGGTGGGCAGGGCAGGGGGCATCTTGATAACTTACCAAAATCTCTCTTGGTAACTTTGAGTAACCACTAAGCACGGTTTATCGTCTTGTGGGCAAATCCGTTCTCATTCCTGTAAGTTTGTCTTAGGAGAGATAGGATGTCAGTAACAAAAAGAGGGACAGTCTTTGACTTGATGTACTCAAAAAGTCAAAGTACCATGTTCCACCCAGTCTCAGATCTCTCTTAGATGCCACCTAGGTTGCATCATTGTTTTATTCTCCAGTGAGAGATGGCATTGCTTATGAGCCACATTGCAATTTCAGAGACTTAAATTGAGAAAAAGCAATTCAGGTCTTGGAATCAATGAAATAGGGTCCTAATGGAATGTACAGCTATGTGGTCTAGCGCCGGCTTCTTTTCTTAAATGCACTTAAATTTATTTTCTGGAGAACCCAACAGCCCGAGCTGGGACCTGCCAGAACCACGCGGCCCCTGCGCGCACAGGCCTCCTGGAGGGGAGCCTGCCGGTGCCTTCTAGGCCTGGCCCGGGTCTGCGCCTCGCCTCGTGGGGAGGGGTGGGGCGCCCCTCCAGGGTCATCCGGGGCCTGGGGATTTCCAGGGGATGGACAATTTAAGAAGGACTAATAACATCTGCAGCGGCTCAGGCTGCAATAATCGGAATCAGATCCTGTGCTCCGGGCTGTAAGCTGAACTCCGGCAGAGGTGGGAAGGAATGTTCCTTCAAATAGGAGTCTGCAAAAGTTTCCAGAGCATTTCCGCTCCGGCTTCCCCCACAGGCCCAGACTCTGCGAGTGAGAGCCCCCGTGCTCTGTAGCCCTCCCTGCTGCCCCCGAGGCCTGGTACTTCCCACCAGCGAGCCCTGGGTGAACGCGGCCGAGAGTGCCGACGAGCCAGGTGGAGCAGAGCCGGAGAGAGAGGCTACCGGGTCCCGTTTCCTGGGCCGAGGGGCGAGCTGTGTTCTCCGTCTCATCTTAACCGGCTTCTACAACACGAGCATGCAGAGGTGAGGAGGGACCCCTTGTTTTACATGGCATCTGGCTAGCAGCTTCTGATGCAGTCTTCTAGCATCCCTTACAAATATGTAAGAAGACACGAAACAGATGCACACGCACAAAAGGAAAACAAAGACTAACCCATGGTATTCCCAGGAGCAGGGAGAATTGACTTGTGAGTGGAAGGCTGAGGGGCGTGCATAGAGGAAAGGAAAACGATTGGTCTTTGCTTCGTGAAAGCCCAGAGGAAGCGTCTCTTCTTTCCTGCCTGCCCCCAACTCGGGGACCCACATCGAAACTCAGCCACAGTCTGAGTGTCTGGAATCCTGCCTCGTTCTCGCCATTTTGGTTTGGTTTCTTCTGGAAGCAGACCCTGAGCAAGGACTGAGGGCGAAGCATCTACTGAGGGGTACAGGGAGGCGAGACGGAGAGGCATGGGAATTTTCAAGTCACTGTGGGCAGCTGGAGCTCAGGCCGTTTGGGGAGATGGGGGACAGCATGGATCACGTGTCTGAGGAACAGGGAAGCTGGGGGTGCTTGTCCACCCATGGCCCGTCCGTCATCATTTGGGGGCTGCTTCTGGGAGCATTAGCCATCCGGCGCCTCTGGCCATGGCTGGGTAAACTGAAGCTACTCCCACAGCCAGAAAGGAGACTGAGGCAGGGAGAGGGTCTCAGGCGTGACCAGCAAGTGGCCAAGGGGCCGTGAGCAAGCTGCCAACCGCACTGTCCCTCCACCTTTGCACATCCACCTGTAGATTGAAGCTTCCAGAAATGAGTGTGGCAGGGTAAGGGTCCTGGGAGATGCAGGGCCTGCAGGAGATGCAGCTGTGGTGGCGGCAGCTGTGGGGAAGGTCCTGGGGAGTGCGTGCAGGAGGTCTTGGCTGCGATGTGACCCCCTGCCTCAGAGACTCAGGAACCACTGGAAGGACCCGGCTCAGTGCGGTGCCCTGGCTGTAGACCTGGGAGGGGGCTGAGCAGAGGACCCCACACAACTTGTCTGCCAACATGCCCAGGACCCTTTCGATCTGGCCTCACTCAAGGGCGAGGAGAGAAGGGAATCCAGTGCATACCGGGGAGGCCCAAGGGGAAGAATTACATTTGTGGGGATCAGGTGGAAGGGAGGTGCCACCACAGTGATTGAGCAGAACCAGAGGGCAAGTTTAGAGGGCCATTTGGTGTCTGCAATGGAATGCAAGAAGAGCATGTGGCCTTGTTGGGACAGAAGGGGACAGGGCTGCGGGACAACTGAATTGGATGCAAGGACAACGTTCCCAGTTGCAAAACGAGCCCAGACAGCTAGGGATCGCAAGAAAGCTGAGTGCAATTGCTGCATTGAAATCTACATTGGATGCAGCAACGAGCAGAATTCACAGTGCAGAAAGTCAAATCCCTTACGTGGACGACAGACCCGAGAAGGCGTGTTCTCATGCGACTGAAAAGATACAGCGCGAGAGATGATGGACAGGGAGAATGGAGAATGGAGCTAGGACCAGGTGTCCCTGAGTGGGGACTTCTGAAGAAGAGGCACATGTGGGAGTGGTGGAGCAGCAGCTCTGAGCTCTGTTTGCTCCTGTCACCGTTTTGGTGGCCCCCAGCCTCGCACCCTCCCCACAGCTGCCACGGCCGTGTCTAAGAGGCGTGTGGATGCCCAGGCTTCCAAAGCTGTGTGGCGTTTCTCATGGATATCACATCTTGCTGATGCGGTTAAGTGTGACCAGAGCAGTCGGGGACCAGCTGTGACCCTGTGGTTGGTCCCCAGGCCTCCTGGGGCTTCTGCATGAGAATTGAGATTGAGAAATGAGATTGAATTTGATCTTGAACTTGACCTTGACTGCTCCTGGGAGGCAGAGATGGCTCTGTGTGAGCGGGAGGGGCTGTGCTCCTAGGACGCCCCTCTCGGATCCCCTTGAACGCAGGGTTGGGGGCCTCAGGGAGGAACCAGAGGTCAGCATGTTAGGAGGCAAAGTGGGGTTCTGAGAATCTCCAAAGCCCGCAAAGAGAGATGGGGGTCAGTGTTCTCCCACCAAGCTGTTTCACCAGGCTTGGATCGGAAGTCAGGCTGTTCCTGGGTTTTATAGGATTTACCTGGTGGGCTGGGGCTGGGCCTGGGCAGGGAGCAAGGGGCATTTTGAAAGTGGCTAAGCATGCAGCTTTGCAACGTGATGGCTGGCGGTCAACACCCAGTTCCATCCTTTGAGAGCTGGTTGACCTTGAGACGGTGTATGAGCCTTGTCGTCTGCAGACACCCTTGCAGGCTGGTCGGGGTGACGGCACAAGCCCGCCACTCACATGGCTCAAATGAGAGCTCGTTGCCTGGTGGGGGGACTGAGAGGCTGTATGGGGGTGGGGAGAATTCCTGGTCTCCGCCGCTCTTGATCAGGAAGGTTTAACGCCATCTGACTCTGAACAGACCTCCGGGGACGGGGGCCCCTTCCCTGGGTGGGGGCCCTGGGTGGCAGGGGCCCCTCCAGCCCAACACCATGTTCTAATATTCCACACTGAAGTTTCCAGATGAAAATGGGCCCAGCTCTCCTGCCCCACAGCCTAGATTTTATTAATTAACTGGACAGTATCCCCTCCCCTGCCCTTTGGTGTCCTTTTCCCCATTTTTTCTCCTCTCTGCTGGGTGTCCTGTCACTGCTCCATTGTCCTGAAAATACCCTGTGAAATATGGAACTTCCTGGGCACCAGCTGTGGATGGCTGGATATGGCTCCATTGCATGTATTCACCATGGGTGCACAGGGATCTGTTTGCTCATTTGTTTATTCTGTGCAGAGTCTGCTCCGGGCGTCTGGTAGGACATGGTGGGTCAGTGTACCCAGAGCGAGGGGCAGGCCAGGCTCCCCGACCCCGGGACCGCTGTTTGCTGACCTCTGGGTGCGCGGGCACCTTCTCTGCAGGGCTGTCGGGCGTTTGAATGTGGATGTTCTCACGGCACACGCAGTGAGCGCCAGCTGACTAAGGGGGCAGCATTCAGTGCTGGTGCTTTCTCTTTTCTTTGGACGATTTTTGATGAGAATCTTTCTGAAATGCATCATGGAATTTTCTGGGTGGAATGGGGCATATTTGTCGATTGCCAGGTGTGCCCTGGTCATGAAGCCCCGTTGAATGACACTTTCTTCATCCATAAATTGGGGGTAATGTGAGCATTGGACAGATAATGGACCCAGCAGGCACTTGCTAAGCACACAGCAGCAGGTATTACTGTTACGTTTCTCAATGACTCGGGGTCATTATCGAGTGCATGAGGCCTGGCAAGGAAGGATAAGGGACTCTGCAGGGGGACCGTATCCAAGGTGCTTTCCGATGGAATGTGTCCAGATGGAGCTGATAGCAAATGCCCCCAGACCGTCACCTGGGACTGTGTGTGTGTGTCTTGCAGAGCTCCTTCTTTCCTTTAGAGCCAGGGGCCAGGTTTTCAGCTCTCACTTTCTGCTATTATAGGTGTACTTACTTCTAGAATCTCTTCCCTGGCTATTTTATGCTTCTATTCTCCTGTGCTCTAGGAACTGGGATTGCTAAACTTACTAGTGTTGTAAGCAAACCAAGAGTCAATAGTTGCCGAGTGAGGGATTGAGGAAGTTCTCCAATAATGAAGGTGCGTAAGCTTTGGTGGCATTTGCTGTGCCTTCTTAGGGTGCTTTTGTGCCATGACCTCGGGCCTGGCTGCTGGGTTTTCATTCACTCATTTGTTCATTTTGGGCACCTACTCTGTATTAAAACCTGGGATTTAAGGTCCCTTCTGTAAGAATGCAGGGTCTGTGCATCCCAACAAGCACCTGCTTTGGGATTTGGAGAGCACGAGGTGCCAGATGCAAAACCTCTGGTTAAGGGAGGAGTAGCTCCTCTGCCAATGGCCACGTAATCCAGGGATTTTCTGTCAGTTCCCAGGCTCGCTGGTCTTACCGAGTGGACCGAACAGCATTGCTCCAAGTTTCCTTCCAGCTGTCAGATCCTCTCGCAACCCCTGCTGCTCCCCAGAGGCCCTGGGAAGGTGCTGGGGGCCTGTGGCTGCTTTAGTCCCACTTGGCTACTGGGCAGCAAGTGGATAATTTTCTAGAACGTGGCTGGAGTCTGTCCTAGGAGCCTCAGAGGTTGCTGTGTCTTCCCTGGCTCCACAGGCAGCCTGCCTGCCCCACGTGGCCTGGGACCCACACTAATGCTGCCCCAGCGGGCAGGCCGGGCCAGTCCCCTCCCCAGCCTGGGGCAGGAGCACCCTCGCTCAGTGGGAAGGGCTGGTGGGGAGTGGGGTTGATGGGGGGCTTTCTGGTCTGCTCGCCACAGTTCCTTCTCCATAACTGTCACTTCTGATGTCCTCTGCTTTTCCCAGCCACCTCCTCCTCCCCAGCCCCTCTGCCCACCGTAGGCGAGCTGCTCGTTCATGGGGAGGGGACCCCTCCCTGCTGCCTTCCTGGGGCTCCTCCCTGCCCCACCTCTATCCAGGCCCTCGGAGGTGCCTGGTTCTCACCCCACAGAACTTTCTCTGCCCCTAGGGAACTTCCTACAAACCACCTCCCTGCTTGGAAACTTCCAGCTCCTCCTGGACTTCTGGATGAAATCCAAGCTTCTGAATGCGGCTTAGAAGGCGTGCCAGGGCTGACTTCAGCTCCGGACCTTTCTCTGCAGCCACACCCGGCTGGGAAGAGCTTCCATTCAGCACACACCAGACACTGTTCTAAGTGCTGCCGTGTGTGAATGCATGCCATCCTGTGGGGAAACTGAGGCACGGAGAGGTGGTGTGACCTGCCCAAGGTCACACAGCACTTTTGTGGTGGAGCCGGGAGTGGGAGTAAAGCCTGTGGCCCTGAATCCCACGGCCGCTGGGCTGCACTGTCCAGCTGAGAGTGACCACCCGGCCATGTCCTGCCGCTGGGCCTTTAAACACTGTCCTCTGTGTGGACCCAGCTTATGTAGGGGCATCTCCTTGACCCCCAAGGCCTGGTGAGGATCTCCCCGGGCTCCTTCAACCCCCACTTCCCTCAGGGGCCCGAGTTTGTTATCTGCCTCCCCCATCAGACTGTGGACTCCCCCAGGGCAGGGGCTGGATCTGTCACTGGCAGTCGTCCCCTGGCCTGGGTTGGCATGCAGCCGGCTTTCCATAGATGCAGGGTGGGGGGTGAGTGGGTGGAGGGCGGTTGGGTGGCTGGAGACTCCTCTTTTGCTTCCTGAAGCTCAGCTCCAAGTTTCTGGATGTGCGAGAGGAAGAAGGGGGTAGAGGGTCAGAGGAGGGATGCCAAGGGAGCTGGGAAGAACGGAGGGTGCATTTTCTTATGTGCAAATATTCCACTGAGCAGGAGAAAGATTTTTGAAATCCAAAGGCTGAGCATGGTTGTCACTATCTCCGGGCTCGACCAGGTGGGACTCCCAGGTGAGTTTCCCCCAGGTGGCTGCAGGTGTGTGTGGATGTGGCCCCACCCACCAAACACTAACAGGTTTTACATGAAGAAAGACAAGAAAAACAGCCCAAAGAAAGGTAACCAGGAGTCCAGAGGGAATGTGGAACGTCGGGTTGTGAAATGCCCTTTGGGTTTTGGGATTCTTGGGCAAGCCCAGGTCCTGTGATCTGCCCGAAACTGTTGGTGGGTTTGGAGGTCAGAGTGAGAGCTCATTAGATTAAATTAGAGGAAGTGTCGCTGCACGCGCTCCGAGCTTGCTCCCTCCATTCTCAGAGCTGAGCTGCTGGAAGCAAAAAGTCTCCACCTGCCCTCCCATCCACATGCCACCCACCCTCCCTCCCCCAACTCACCCCCCACCCACTCACCCACCCTCCATCCACCCACCCTCCTCTAGTCTGATCAGCTGGATAATGGTTTAAACAGGGCAGGAGGCTGGTTTACATTAGATAGTGAGAAAGAGGATTTGGCACACAAGCGTTTGTTTCTCAGTTCAGGTTCCACAATACATCTGTTTCGTAGATCCAGGGGCCTCCTTCTCCCTTCCGTCATGGATGTTACTGAGTGCCTCAGCGTGGCCGGCCGCACGCTGTCGGGGCAGCTCTCCCACGAGGGACGGGGCCTTAGCAGCACAGAGGTGGCTTCTTTGTGTCTCCCTTGCTGCCCTTGAAAGCTCACTCTTTTCAAACAACATGCACAGGAATCACCTGCTCACAAAGTCACTGGAAGGTCTTGTGGAGCCAGCTGAGACCTGGGTCTCTATGATGGGGCTCCTAGAAACCCTTCAGAACTGGCTGCTGGGGGAGCCACTGCCCAGCCACAGGCAGGGAGCCGGGCAGGTGGCAAGTCCCTGTCCATGGGGACCACCCTTGCTGGCTGCTATCGTGCCCCACTTCTGTCCCCAGTAACTCAGTCCCCAAATTAAGTTTTGCACAGGGCTTCAGATTGAAGAACTGAAGCGGCTGCTGTAAACCTAGCTGCAAGGGAGGCCTGGAAATGTCATTAAAAAGTTTTTTTGTTTACCATGCCCCTCCCCCTTCCAGTTGTTTGAAAAGAGGAATTGAGGTGGTTACCAAGATAAAATAAAATCTAAGCAAGAAAACAAGGGAAAAAAACAGCTCAGTCCACAAAATGCTTTCTGTGATGCTAGAAGTGGGCCCCAGGTTTGCTCTGAGCATCCCAGCAGCTAGAATAAGGAGGGAAAGAAGAACAGATGATGGTAAACCAGTAGCCCAGGAGCGTGTTCTGTGGCCCAGGGTGGGTATTCCGAGTATGTAACAGTCAATCTGAGCAGCTGCCTGAGTGTCAAGAGTGGACGTCGGCCATCTTCCCAGGGCAGCCTCCAGCGTGTCCATTCGGACCCCAGCCTGGCTGCAGGTGCATTTCACATCTGATGGTGACTATAGGGGGGACCCCATGTCCTTGCAGTAAATGCAAATGCCAGTTGCATTCATCTATTATTTATAACCATCTGGCGGTTTACTATCCAAACCTGACTCACCAGGAAACCAAGAAAACAGTTCAAGGGCACTGTTCTCGGCATCGTTGAGGGGTGGCAAAAGTTGCAGCTTCACAGTCCATATAGCACGGCCACAGGAAAGGTAGATTTCAGTCTTCCAGAACCTGCATTTTGGGGACACACCCGGAAGGAGGACGGGATAGATGAGCTTCTGTGCTCAGAGAAATAGATGAGAGTATCTGCGTTCTCTGTACCCGACCCTTCCCAGGGCTGCTGTGTAAAGCTCCATAGACTTCACCGGATTTGATGACAGAAATTTACTGTCTTGCGGCTCTGGAGGCCAGAAATCTATATCAAGGTGTCGGTAGGGGAGACTTGGTTCCGTGCCTCTCCCGGCTTCCGGGGGTTGTCCGTCCGTCCATCCACCTGCGACGTGCCTTGGTGTGACAGCATCGCCCACATGAGGCTGTGTCTCTCTGCTTTCCTTACAGGGTCACAAGCCCTGTTGGGGCAGGGCTCTCCCTACTGCCCTTTGGCCTTGTCTTAACCAATCACATCCTCAAGAAGCTGTTTACAAACCAGTTCACTTGCACAGGACCGGCTGGGGTCAGGATGTGAGCCTGTCTTGTGGGAGACAAAATTCATAACACAAGACATAACACCCCGGGGCCTGTTCCTGGGTAATGTTTGTATTTACAGTTAATAGGACAAGCTAAAAACAAGAATTTGGAAAAACATGTCTATGCTGGACCCCCTGCCCCCACCATGTTGCATTTCTGCAACTCTCAGCTCAAATGTATGACCGTCGCTTTGGAAAATATTGGAGGGGAAAAGCCAGTTCTGGAGACTGTGGTGGTCATACCCCCTCCACTCCTACCCCCACCTCACACTTCAGACCCTAAACCTTTCTTTCTGAAACGGCCTGGACTCTGAGGCCGGGGAGCACTGGGGTGCTGCGACATTATGAGTCTGGAATTCAGGGCCCTCCGCCCCCTTCTCAGCTGCATTACTCAGATTCTGCACCGACAAAGAAGCCAGGTAAGAACTCAGGTGCAGCGAGCAAACGGCTCACCTGGCCACACCCCAGGCTGCTGTTTCATCCCAAGCACCCACAGAAAAATGGGGACTCGACACACAGAAAGTCGCTCTTCTCCTTTCTTGCTCCTTTAGGACAGGGAAATATGATACCGGAGTATCAGGTGGTGAAATACATTTTAAAGAATGTGCTCTTCAGAGGTGAAGATGGAAGGATGGGGCAAACATCAGCCTTTGAAAAATTCCAGGATTTTAAAACTGGGGTTGACATTTCCAGAATTTATATGCAAGAGTGTTTTTTATTCTTATTTAAACTGTGGCAGGAGAGGCATTTGGGGAGCGCCTCTCTTTTACTTCTTAAAGCTTTCATCTTCTGCTCACTGTCTCGCATTTGTCCTAAATGGATGAAGCACCGCTTGTAACTCGGGGGCTGGCCAGGGTTGAGATGTGATGTTTGGCTCCAGATTCAATGTGGTAATA
This sequence comes from Choloepus didactylus, assembly GCF_015220235.1. Lineage (NCBI taxonomy): Eukaryota > Metazoa > Chordata > Mammalia > Pilosa > Megalonychidae > Choloepus > Choloepus didactylus. Next base: position 5,811,911 of record NC_051309.1, on the reverse strand, counting down.
GGTGAGAAAGAGTTATTGGAAAGCAGAGGGTTAGGAGGTCAGGGGCTGGGGGCCAGTCCGTCCTTGATTAAGCCACATAACCACTCCCTGCCTCAGTTTCCCCTTTTGTAAACTGGTGAGATGGCCAGGGCCTCGTACATAATGCCTGTAGTGAGGAGTGGATGGTGCGAGAAGGACGGTGCCCAGCCCCTGGGACCCAGAGTGGCCGTGGGGGGCGTTAGAGGAGCAAATGCATAATTGGGGCCCCCTGTCCCCCCATGTTCCTGGTGGGAGGACTTAATTAGTTCTGTTTAAAATATATAACACCCCTGTTGCACTACAAATGCAAGTTCCCTCCTAGAAATGCGCCCTGCACAGGGTAGCTCTGAATTTTTGCAGCACAGCCTTGTAAAAGGGGAGCCATGATAAAAACATAGCAGAAAACAACTGGAGACCTTTGGCGTTCTACATGCCGCACAAAACCACTTTTGCTTGTCAGTCCCGCTGATGGAGTTGGAGCACGGGGGTCTGCCTGGTGACAGGCTGTGCCCCACTCTGGAGATGGGCTGCTGTTTCTGTGAGAAATCGTTATTTCCCCAGTGCACCGTGTCCTTTGTCTCTGCTTGTCGGCCAAGTGCAGGCCGACGTGTTTGCAAACCTCTCCAGTTTCCTCATGGGCCCCTTGTTTGGGTTTGACTCGTCGGCTTCTTCTAGCCATTTTACTCTGAAAGGTCTGAATGCAGGCCTTGTCCACTGGAAAACTCCTTCCCTTTCTTGGGCTGGGATCCCACCTCTGCTTCCTTCTTCCCTCTGGCCTCCCAGCTCCGGGACCTTCTCTGGCGTCTCCCAGACTTGGAATGCGAGTGGGTCTGGCCTGACGAGAACTTTTCCATCCTCTGGTTGTCATGAGTCCGCTGTCGGCCATGCTCATTTCACTGGTGACTGGCTCCTCTGAATCCAGGGTTCTGGTGTAGCTGTCTGTGTGGACAGTGAGTGGCCGGGGAAGCAGCCGCCCGAGCGGTCAGGGAGGGCCGGGCCGCGGCCACGGCAGCCTGGCTGAGCCCGGGCACGTCTGTTGGGAGCGGCCGCCCCTCGTTCCTCCTTCCTGTCACCTCTTGTCCCCTTCCTCTGGGATGATGAGCCTGGACTAACCCCAGCAGTGGCCCTGAAGGGTTTCCCTGCTGTCCGCTGCTGGGGGCTGGGATAGCTGCCTCCTTCTTTTATTCCTTTCACTCAGAAATTCACGCAGTGGGGCCTCATCTTTGAGGAACTGTGGCGACTCTGGCCGGAGCCTGTTCCGGGCCGCCTGGGCACGTTCCTGCCTGCAGTTGAGTCTCCGTGCTGCGGCCCCTGACGGCAGCGCCCACGCTCTGAGCCGGGGCAGCTGCTCCACCCCGGGGGCTCCGGAGAGGCGGAGGGGGACCCAGGCCTAGCTCTCACGACAGGGCCCCTCTCACCCCTCGCGGCCTTCCCTCGTAACCAGCCCCGGGCCGCGTGCGTGGCTCCGTGCCCAAGCCTGGCTGACGGTTCTGGGGACGGACGCCACGTTTCTGGGGAATACTGTCCACCTCAGGTTGCCACAGCATCCGTCTCCGGCCGTGGGAGCTTTGATTCCTGGGGGGGATTGAATCGTGTCCCCCACGAATGGCAGCTTTGGGTCCTGTCCCCCGCCCTGTGAGTGGACCCGTTTGTCAAGGGGCCTCTGAAGACGCCGTGAGCTGAGGTGGGCCCGGGTGAGTGAGGGAGGCCCGAGGCCAGTAGCTAAGGAAACTGGAGCAGCCAGAGGCCAGCGGAACCGGAGAGAAAGGAGAGGATGCCGCCATGTGCATGGCCGTGTGACGGAAAAGCCAAGGACCCCGAAGATTACCAGGCAGCCAGAAGATACCACCCCAGGAGGAAGCCAGCCTTCCATCCTCTGAAATCCTGTTGTTAAGCCAACCCATTGCATGGGATTTGTTTTAGCATCTAGGAAACTAAACCACGTCCCAATCTGTCTTCAGGTATTAACATACAATTATTTAAATGCTTTTGGGAAGGCTTAGATGTTCACCAGAACTGTGGGTGTGTTTTTAAGACAGAATTTTCCCCTCCACCCCTTAAAAAAGCTGATCAGACTAGGCTGTTTGGGGAAAACCATCATGGCTTGGATGCAAAAGACTATAAAATACCTTGTTAATTCTGAATGCAAAGAACTTGGGATAACAGGGTGTAAATGAACTCAGTTTGTGTTATTGGGTTGTTTTATGCCATATACTGTTCTGACTTAATGGGAACGTGGCTGTATATTTTAGGGACCACTGGAGTGGCCCGAACCCGAGACTCTAACTTGGCTTCTTCACCAAGCACGTGGTGAGCCTGGGCAAGAGCTGGAGGCAGAGGACAGGGGCCCATTTCTGAGGAGGGGCGCGTTACCTCAGTGGCCTAACACCACGGGGTGTGGAGCGTTTCGTTCCCTAAATGCAGATGAGGAAACGGAGCGGCAGCTGAGGGAGCTGGGCTCGCCCCCGGGTGGTTCTGGTCCTGCAGACCCAGTGGCAGCCGGTGTTCTGCCTGGAGTTTTGCCAGGTGGCGTCCGTGCTCTTTGCTGTGCCTGCCCCTGTGAGGCTGTGTCGAGTGGAAGGCGGCTTTTGACGTCCCGGAGCTTGGGGCAGCCCTGCGAGGTCGGCAGTCGAGGGCCCCCCACCCCGGGTGCCCACCTGCTGGAGGTCAGGTGTGTGCAGGAGGGAGGGGTTCATCCTGGCTGGAGCACCAGGTGATGGTGATGGAGGAGCGGGGGGACGGGGCAGAGCCACCCTGGGGAGCTTCTCCTGTTGGTTCTGGGGGGCATTGAAGGATGCTGCCGATGAAATGAGGAAATCCTTCAAACTTGGGGTCTCATCCTTCATCAGAAGGAGCCTTCTTGACCCCGTCACGCATCCGCCTTCCCCAGCATTTTCCCAGCTGGGACAAGGCAGGAGGGTCTTCTGACTAAAGCTGGATCTCCAATTTTCCCATAAAATTGTTTCTCCTTGCAGAAACCCTGATGAGAAGGTGAAGGCCTGGGCTTGGGGTCAGACAATCCTGATTTGAGATGCTGGCTCCACCATACACGACCCGAGTGGCCTTGATCAACGTCGTCATCCTCCCTGAGCCTCGGTTTCCACACCTGTGAAATGGGGGCAGGTGGCTGTGAGGACGAGAAGAAATGAGGCATGGACAGCCCTCGGCACCGGGCTGCACATGGCTGGCACTCGGAACATAGACACTGTTATGTGGTGTCCTGGTTTCCTGGGGCTGCCGCAACCCCTCGGCACAAACCAGGGGGCTTTAAAAGGCAGAACTGTGTTGTCTCGCAGTTCGGGAGGCCAGCAGCCTGGGATCTGGGTGTCAGCCGGGTTGGCTCCTTCTGGAGGCCCTGGGGAGAGACCTGCTCCATGTTCTTTCCCAGGTTCTGTGGTGGCCGGCAGTCTTTGGTGTCCTTGGCTCGTGGCAGCATCGCGCCAATCTGTCTTCCCACGGCCGTCTTCTCTGTGCCTCGGTGTCCTTCCTCTTCTTATAAGGAGAGCCAGTCACTGGGTTCAGGGTGCCCTAATCCAAGGTCCTTAACAAGTTACATCGCAAAGAACCTATTTGCAAATAAGGTCACTTCTGAAATTCTGGGTGGATGTGAATTTTGGGGTTTCACTGCATACAAGAACTTGTACTTTCTTATTGAATGGCATCTGGGGAGGTTTGGGGTTGCCACTAGCAGGAGCTGATCTGGTAGGATAGCAGAGGGCGGACATGGGGGTCTTCAGAGCTGGAAGGACAAAGGGGTCATTTCTAGAGCGTGCCAAGCCTCGCCAGGTCACACGGCATGTTTGTGGCAGAGAAGTTTCTAGAACCTCGGTCTTCTGTTTCCTGTCTGTATGAGCTTCCTGAGGCTGCTGCCAACAAATGGCCACAGGCTGGGTGGCTGCAAACAGCAGAAATGTCCCGTCTTGCAGCTCTGGGGGTGTGAGTCTGAGTCGGTGTGGGCAGGTTCTAGGGGAGGCCCCTGCCCAGCCCCTCCCAGCTTCCTGGGCTCGTGGACGCCTTGCTCCAGCCTCTGCCCTGTGGTCACCTGGGGTCGCTCCTCTCTCCTCCCCTGTGTGTCTCTGACAAGGACACTCGTCACTGGATTCAGGGCCTGCAGATGATCCAGGACAATTCCCTCATCTCAAGATCCTTAACTCGGTTACCTCTGCAAAGACCCTTTTTCCAAACGAGGTCATGTGTGCAAGTTCCGGGGCCCAGGATGCAGACGTATCTTTTGAGGGCCCCCTTTGGTCCATGACCCTGGGTCTCTAGCCCACACATCCTCCCCCTTCTGCTCAGCTCAGGGCCTCCTGGAGGAGGTGGCCAATTTTAATTTTCTGTCAAGAGCCTGGTTTTCCTGCCTGCGAGCCGAGGCTGCTACCTTCCAGATGTTTCTTTGGGTTCTGCTGCCAGCCCTGCAGGTGAGTGACGCTGGCTGGGTGGATGCAGCTGGAGCCTGGGGGGGGGTGGGGGTCCTTGGTGCCTGGCTGGGGGAGGGGAGTTTGCACTGCGAGGTGGGTGGTACGCAGCAGGGTGTGCTTTGGGTGTGGGGGCTGTGTTCACAGGAGACTCATACAGCCAGCAGAGCCTTCCAGAACATTCTGAACCCGAGTCAGATCCCTTTTCTTTGAGTCTGGCTCAGGTTGTGGAGTCCCAAGGGTGCTAGGAGCACAGGGCCAGTAAAGCCCAGCTGCGAGCAGATGAAAGACCCTCCAGCCGAGAGGTAAGTTTCTGAGGCAGGCTGTGTGGCTCTGCCACTGAGTTGGGATCCTGGCACTGGGCTGCTGGCTGGGGCTGCAGTGCTCCAGGACCCACACTTGGGAGTCCTGGTACTGGGCACTGGCTCCGTCACTGGCCATGTCACCGGGCACCGGCTCTGTCGCTGGCCGTGTCTGCTGCCAGTGGGGGCTCTTACTCTAGCCCACCTGTCCTCCTGGTGCCCCTTCCCACCCCCGATGACAGTTCAGTGGTCACCAACTGGGTCACCCGAGCCCTGCAGCTCTCCTTACTGCACGCGTCGGCCCCTGGCTGCTCTCACAAGCCAGGCCAGACCCTCAGTCTTCTCACGTGTGACAGGAGACGTTGATGCTGTCAGCCTGCCTCCAAGGGGGGACAGGAAGTGGGTGACCCCGGCCAGCCGGAGATGCTGCTGGGGGAAGGGGACTGCTGTGGGAGCTGCAAAACCTGCCGCACGAGGGGCCTCAGGGACAGGCCAGGGAGTCTGTTGGCTCTGCCCTGCAGGAACGCGGGTGCTGCGAGTGGCCGAGGGGGGCAGGGGCAGGAGAAAGGACGTGTCCTGCAGGGGGACGCGAGGACTGCAGCTTGTGATGACTGCCTGTCTTCCCGGGCAGGTTTCTTTGCCTCTCCACAGTGCCTCCACGTCCATCCAGGACAGAGGGTGGGGGGCTGGCCTGGCCTGGGGCTGGGCTGTTTCCAGGGAGGACCGTTTACTGGTGGTGGACACAGGCCTGGGGAGGGATTTGCTCACAGTCACAAAGGCCCGCGACAGAGCCAGGACTCGAACCCGGGTCTCTTGCCGTCAGGCCTGGCACTTTTCCCACAGTGCCCCAGGGGCTGCCCATGGTCATGGGCCAGAGCTGACCAGAGCAAGGCGATCTGGACAGATCTGCTGATAATAGAGGCACACCACGAGGGGCCTTGAACCCAGGCTGAGGAGACTGAATAATGCTTGTCAGGCAACGGGAGCCACAGAAGGTTGTAAGAGGAGAGTGTTCCAAGAGTGTGTTGGGAGGATTAATCGGGCAGCTGCAAAGGGGTCTGGTTGAGAAGAGACCAGAGAGTGGAGGCAGAGAGAGGAGTCAGAGCCTTTCTTGCTTGAGGTGGCTGCTTCCCAGCCCCAGCGGCACCTCCTCCAGGAAGCCCTCCCCTCTCTCCCATGGGTTTCTCCTGCTCTGGGTTGCAGCTCTCTGTGTTGGTTTTATCTGTGCACTCCCTGAGGCAGGCCTTGGGCTCCCCTTGGGGACTCTTGCCCCACCCAGTGATGGGGCAAAGTCTCCTTAATGACCAAGCAACTGGGAGATGGATATTCCCAAGGGGAAAAAGCGAGGATCTACTGAAGGCAGCATCTATGGAGCAGACAGGGAGCCTCAGGCCTGAGGGCCAGTGGGGGGTCCAGGAGGCTGTACCCCCACCCCTCCTGATACTTCTCTTGGTGAGATCCTTGGGGGGCTATTACACTGGCAGGAAATCAGGAGTGGGAACCGTTTTGCAGCTGGAAGCTGTTGTCGGGGAGCCCTGTCCCCTGCGGTGGTGGGGGCAGGGCTGTGTTGTGCTTGGCCCTGATGCCTGAACCTTGCCTCTTTCGGGGTGTCCTGCTGTGGTTACAATGCCGGCAGCAGGAGCCCCTCACTCAGGGCAGGGCGGGGAGCGCCAAAGCTGCGGTGGACGAAGGAGTGTCTTCTGCAGTCTCTGGAGAGAAAGTCTCATCTCACGGGTTTAGAGTTCGTCCAATAGATTATTTGTCTTTTTAACTTTTTGTTAAAGAAAGATACTACAATACTGGCATTGACTGTCTGTAATCTGACACTTGACTGAGAGAAAAATAGCTTCTTAGTAATTCAGGAGCATTGATCTAGCATTGCCGTGGTGGGTTTATGGTCTTCCTTGTCTTGGGGAATAAAAAGCGAAGCCTTCCAAGGGAAGGCTGTCTCTTTGGCTTTTTTAAAAAATCGTTTCTTGTTGGGAGGAAGCTACTGAAACATGCCGCATAAAACCCAAGCAGATCCCCTCCTGAGCCTTTTGTGAGTGCTTTCTAAGCTCCTGCTGGACACGCAGGAGGAGGGGCGGGGGGCTGTGGGGTCGCTGATCTGGCTGCGGAGGGCAGGGGGCCTTTATGAAAACCCACCCATGCCAGTCGGCTCATCTGGTCGTTTCAGACAGCGGACCCTGGGGTTCCGAGGCCAGGCTTGCACATTCAAGAGAGCAGTGTGCTCATCAACGGGTCAGTCCCCGGTGATGCCCCGTGCCTTGGCCAGCCCAGCCCCGCGTGTTCTCAGCGGGGGCTCCCAGAAGGGCCAGCGGGGCCGTGGGAACCTGAGCCCTGCTCCTCAGGCGGGGATGGCGGATAGAGCGCATCCTTGCTGCAGAGCTCTGCAAGCAAGGTGGCTGCAGAAGACAGTTCAGTCTCTCGCAGCTCTGGGGGCCACAAGTCTGTAACTGGGGTGCAGGCAGGGCCGCGCCCCCTGATGGCTTGTGGGGAGACCCCCTCCTCACCTCTGCCAGTGGCTGGTGGACCTAGCATTTGTCACTAGGAGCTGCAGCCCCCCAGCCCGGCTTCCATCTACACACAGCTGGCTCCCTGTGGGTCTGTCTTTTCTCATGGCTTCATTGTGATCCTTAACTGCTTACATCTGAAGGACCCATTATTCCAAATAAGGGTTCAGGTGGACAGGAATTTGGGGAGACACCTTTCAACCCGTGACAGGTGCCTTGCCCAGGTGTGGGGCCTCACGTCCCACCTCGCCCAGGATCCTCCTTTTGCACTGGAGGCCCTTTGTCTTGGAGGCAGAGAGGGGTCAGGAGCTGCAGGCGGCTGCTGCTCGCCCAGGCAGCACCTCCTCCAGGAAGTCCTCCCCTCTGGGTTATAGCCTTCCAACTCGACTTTTAGCCAATTGGTCCTCCCCCACTGGGCTTGGCACTGAAGTTGGCTTTTGGAGAGCTAAAAGTGGGAGAGCCCCTGTTCCATCCGTCCAGGTGTGTGTGTGTGTGGGGGGGGACGGGGACACCTGGATGGCTCTCCCCCAGGGAGCTCGTGTGCATCTGGGAAGCCTTCCTGAAGTTTCCTTGTGCTTTTGGGACTCACGATTGAGCAGGACAAACACTGCGTGATCCTTGGACGTTGGGGTAAGGTCCTGTCCTCTGGTTGCCGCAGGCTTCTCCCCCGGAAGGCCTTTCCTTCCCACTCACGTCTGGTCCACTTCTTATCTTCGGGACTCAGCCTGGGGTTTCCTCCTTCTGGAGTGTGTGGCCCTGAGCCCGCTGCCCTATCTGCGTGGAATTCCCTCTGTCTTCAAGCCCCTTGCAGGCAAGCGCAGCCTCTCCTTCCCCTTCGCCTGCCAGCCTGCCGGGCGCTGTGGGGGGCCTTGGTCAGTATCTGTCAATGGAACGAAATGTCCCCGGCACCTGGCACGGTGTCTGCCAGCTCCTGGGCTTCAACAAATGTCCGATGGATTCATTGAAGTCAGCATCATGGAGCAGCAGCAGCTGCCAAAGGGACGGAGCCGCAGTTAATGAAGTCTGCCCAGACCTGGGACATTTGTAAAATATCACAATTTATGTAAAGCCTTTCATCATAGCTCTGCGGGGTGTCTCCTGGTGTTGGCATGTTCAGACTCTCTTAGTGGCGCTGGAGGATGGAAGCTGTGCGCTGCGTGCGCTGCAGAGGTGGGTGGGGGGAGAAAACACAGGCTATTTGCACGTCCCTGATGGAGGTGGACGTCACACGTGGCCTGGCCTCCCCAGACGCTGCAGGGCCTGTGCTTGCACCTGCAAAGGACCCTTAGAACGTCCCTCGGTGCCACCGTCCCCCGGAATCACCTTCCTCCCAGCTGCGGGAGAAGGATGGGGCTCCTTTCTGATCTTCGGCAAAGCAGGGTTTGGAGTTGGCCCTGGACACCCCGGGACCCTGGGGGGGGGCACCCACAGAACCTCCTAGGTGTGGCTCCCCACCAGGGCTGAGGGGGGTCGTTAGGCAGCTGTCTGACCTGGGCTGACCCCAGGGGAGGTGGGTCCATTCCGCCACAGCCCTGAAGTGTGGGGGGATTCTACCCCCGAGATGTCTGGGGATTTGTGAGGGGTCCCTGGGGCCTCTTGCAAGGGCTTCAGGCCCAGCTGTCCCTGGGAACACAGTTGGAGGACCCCAGACCCACAACATGGGACACACAGACTGAGAGCACCTCCCCCAACCCCGCCGAGTGGCTCCTTCTCAAATGTCTGAATTTCCCCTCTCACCGTAATAATCGCATAACCTCCCTGTGGGAGAGTGGGAAAGTACAGACACCCACAAAGAAGCAAACCATTATCTTTCAGTCCCAGCACCTCCAGGCAAGCACTGTCAGCATCTCCACCTTTCTTCCCTCCACATTTTTTCATTTCTGGGGTGGAGGGATGGTCTGTGCTACCTTTTGCTGCCAGTTGAGTTTGGGCCCTGAACATGGGCCAGACTTTTAGGGTGACAGAGATTTTTTCATCTTGGAATTACGGGTAAGGGACAGTGGCCTGTACCTGCCCCGCGGGCTCTGGGTTAGAGGAGTGTGTGCGTGGAAGTCTGTCAGATGGGTGAGGCGCCTGGTGGGGGCTGCTCCGTCCATGAGGTCGGGGGGACTGGGGACTGGGGACCGGGGCTGCTTCACTTGCCAGCAGGACCCGGCTCAGCCTCAGCAGCTGCCCCCCCAGGTCTCCTTGGACCCCGACGTTTCTGCATAGCTGGGATTCGAGGGTCTAAAATATCTGTACTTTTCTCAGATACCAAATATTGCACCTTATCCCATCCAGAAAATGGGCCCTCCAGGGGAGTGCACCCGTTTACCATGTGGCCTCGGGCAAGCCCCTTAACCAGCCTGTGCCTCAGTTTCCCCATTTGTCACACAGAGAGAAGAGTCTCTGTCTTGTAACCTTGCTGTGAGGGTAGAGTAAGGCAGTGGATGTGAAACACACACCACAGTGTGTGGCAGGAGGTTTTGATGACTGCTGTGTCATCATGTATCTGTCAGGACAACGCATGTGAGCTGCTGTAACAAACATTTCAGTGTCTTAACACAGCGGAAGTTCCTCTTGCTGTCGTGTGTGTTGGGGAGCTCTCCCCTGAGCAGAGACCTGCCGTCCTGTAGCCTCAGCTCCCAGCTGTTTGGACAGAGAAAGAGTGGAACATCACCTGGGATGTTGATTGTCACCAAGATCCAAGGGCTCTCAGGGTGACACACACACCTCCTTTTACTTGCAGGGGAAACTTTCTCCTGTAGTTCATGTTTTACTTCTGGGATCTCTTTTCTCTCGTTTCTGCTCCTCTAACAGAATCCTCTTTCGTTTCCCTGGACCTGTGCGACCTCAGACCTCCACCTCCCTGGGAGAGTGTCCTCTTCCATCTCTAAACTACCCTCTCCTGCAGCAGGAGCAGAAGATGGGGGCAAAGGGCCAGGACCCAGAGGGGGAGGCTGGGCAGCGGGTCTCTGCTAAGATCTTCACTCCCTCTCTGTAAAATGGGGCTACAGAGCAGTGCTGTCCTCATGGGTCAGAGAGGGAGGCAACAGGGAAGTGATGGGAAAGCTCCTTGGGCAACTGTTGGCTCCCGTCACCAAGATGTCTGTGTGCTGCTCCCCGCCCAGTGCCCACGTCCTGCTGGGCCTGGGGGCTATGAGCTCCCAGGGGGCAGAGATAGATCTTCCACACCCCTGGGAGCCCCTAGTCCTGTCCTTGTACAAGCTCTTGGCATTCTTTGTGGGATCTTACTGCTGGGAGGCCCTCAGCAGTCCCCTGGGCCCACACGCCCATTGAACAGATGGGGAAACTGAGGCCTGGAGAAGGAAAGGACTTTCTGCAAACCAGTGACTCAGTGGTAGAACAGAGACTTGAACCCAGGACTCCCAGGCCGACACTCTTCCTGCTCCGTCACCCACTAACTGTGTGTGCTGGGGAGTCGCAGGCTGGGCATTTGTTAACTGAAGTGCCCTGTACAAGGCAGCATTCATTCATTCAATCATTCATTCAACGAATGTAGGTTGAGGCCTGCTATGTGCCGGGCAGTGCCGAGGAGACGGCAAGGACCCAGGCAGATGCTGTCCCTGCCCTCTTGGCAGGGGAGGCTGACGTTACAGAGCTAACGTCACGGTCAGTTATTTAATCACGCCAACAGGATGACTGCTAGAAAGGAGGACGGGTGCTATGTGGGCATGTCACATGGACGGAAGGGAGGCTGTCCGGAGGAGGTGATGGGTAAACTGGGATCTGAAGGATGAGTGGAGATGGCTCGGTGAAGCATTGGCTGTGGAGGGGCCTCCTGGCCACGGGGCAGCCTGTGCGAAGGCCTGAGGTGGGAAGTCCACGGCTGTTCCAGGCAGAGGCAGCTGGAACCCCAAGGGAGGCAGGCCGGGGGCTCAGAGGGGGCAGGAGGAGGGCTGGGCCAAGCCTGCAGCCCGAGGCAGTGGGCAGCATGGCCAGATTTGCTTTTTCACAAACTCGCTCTGGTTGCAAGGTGGAGAACGGGGAGAGGCTGGAGTGCCAGGTAGGAGGTGTCAGGTCTGCTGTCCAGGCCAGGGTGTGGCTGGGCCCAGCATGGGGCTGCCCCTCGGGGGAGGCCAGTGGATGAGCGAGATCTCCACCAGGTGGAATCTACAGGGAGGGTGGGTGGGCAGGAGGAGGTGCGGACAGACGATGCCCAGGTTTCTGACTTGGCTGCCTGGGTGTTGGCTGGAGCCCATCCTGGGGAAAGAGGAACCCCACGGGGTGCCAGGGCCCAGGCTCACAGAGATCCAGGCCAGCGGTCCTTCTGCAGCATGAAAATGCCCCAGTGCCAGAGGAGGGTAACGCGGGTGTGAGCGAGTCCTGAGCCCGGCCGCGATCCCAGCACAGGGATGCTGGCAGCCCTCGTTCCGTGTTTATGGACGAGGAAACCGAAGCTTAGAGAGAAAAGTCAGGCAGGTCGTCTGAGGTCGTAGAACTCAACAGCAGCTCGTTCCCCACTTGAGTGGGCGAGACACTCAACCATAAAGTCCCAGCCGTAAAATTGGGGGGCCGCCTGCTCTGGTTTCATGGGGCTGCGGCAAGCGGGGGCAGCGGATGGGTTGGGGGGTGGCGGCCTTGGGGGCGCCTCTGAAGGGGGCTGTCGTGTGAAACGGTACCAGGCACCCCGGGAACGAGCGGGGCCCGGAGTCAGCTTCCTAATCTGTCCGGGTGTGCGCCGGGATCCCGGCGATCTTCCCGAGAGACGAGTGAGCCGAGTCACCTCCTGGCGGTGACCTCACCGGGGATGCGTCTCCCATCTCTCCAGCACCTGAGTGCCCCGGAGATGAGAGAAGCAGGGAGGACAGATGTGGGCACCACGACGCGGACGCTGCCCCAGCCAGGCTGCCTGGTTTTGTCCCCAGCTCCTGGGGACCGGGCTGGGCCTAGGAGAGCAGAATGGATGTTATCTTTGGGACGCACAGGATAAAAAGGTTGCATTTGAATGTGGTTCTCCTTTATTTAGCAACTCCGTGAACATCTGATGCAGCTCGTAAAAGGGAGAGAAGTGGACCGCCGACAACCAGCCAGTAAAAGGAGGGTCCTGGGTGTCCTGGGGGACATCTGTCCGCTGCCGAATTGCATCCAGCTGGGGTGGCTGGAGTGGGGGGCTGGGCTGGGGGTCCCCGCTCAGGAATCCCCAGCTCTTCCTAGTGCCGTTAATGAAGCCGAGGCTGGCGTGGAGCCCACTCCCTGCCATCACGTCTGGCGGTGAGCTTAGTTTTTTTTCCAGGAGGCACTTATTCATTAAAAAAGAAAAATATTTCATGCTCATTAGAAAATGCAGAGGAGCAGAAAGAAGAGGTCTCACCCATGGTCACCGCATGCTGCTAATCTCCGGTAGGTGGCCCTTTGGTGAATTTCCTTTCAGTCTTTTTTCTTTCTAGGAGTTTGTGACTTTTTAAAAAATGTTGGCTGAGAATTTCCTGATTTATTTTTCACTTAGCTTTGTCTCACCGACAGTTTCCTTGCTCTTCCACTGTCCGTGTAGATGCTGGTTTTAATAGAGGGCTAGTTTTCTATTGCATTTATATTCCAAAATTTATTCGAGCATATCTTTGCTGTTGGTTATTTTCAGTTCCTCCTGAGTATGAAGATATTATTCTCAGAATTTAAGATTCTTTTCTTGGGAGAGATTCTGAGAAGTGGAACCACGTGTTTGGGATCAGGGTAAAGCCAGTCTCTTGCGGTCTGTAGGGCGCGGGCCCGTGGACGGGGGAGGGAGCAGATGCCTCACCTCGGCTGTGGGACTGGGGTCGGAGCTCTGGGTTCTGCGGGAGCCCCCCTGCCCACAGGAGGAGTTGGGGCGCTCACCCTCATCTGTTGATACCCTCACGGGTTGGGGGAGAAGCTTTCTTTGCTCCTGGCAAGCAGGGCACACCTACGTTGGCTCATTCCAAACAAGCGTCTTTCATTTGCGCTTTCAGTTTTAACTTCTTTGTCAAGTCTTAGCTCTGCCGAGGTCTAACCCTGCAGGTCAGCTTTGGGCTGGCATGGCTTACTGGCATCTTTCCTTCATTCCAAAGGCATGTCCGCTTGTCCTAATGATTGGTGGTAATTTTTCATTTTACTTTTATTTACGTTCCCTTAAGCTCTCGATGACTGTAGTACAGTGTCCTGCCTCTGGCTGGGTCTGACGGCAGCCACAATCCAATTGTTGGCTGAGGAAGGGGTGGCTTTGGTGAATTTAAAATCTTATTTGCCAAGAGGTTCTGAGCATCACACACACACACACACACACACACACACACACACACATCACTGATGATGGCAACTGGGAAAGATCTGATCAAATACTGTTGTGTTGTTGCAGCAGGGGCAATCCCGGAAGGCTTCTGGGAAGCAGTGTGGACGGGTAGGAGGACTTCTGTGTGCAGGTGTGGGGGTGGGGTGGGGGGTTCTCATAGAGGAAAAGAACTGGAACCAAGGCCTGGGGAGGAGGCAGAGGGGAGAACCGAGTGTCCCCTGCTGTGACCGGGGCAGGGGCTGGTGGCTGAAGCGATGCAGGGAAGACAGGCAGGATGTGGGTTAGGGCCAGACTTTGGCCCCTTGAAGCCAAGGCGAGGGTTCAGACTTGATCCTGTAGTCGACGGGGAGGCACCGGTGGGGTCTGAACAGAGCCGTCTCTGAACTCCACGTGGATGGTGAGGAAGTTTCAGCGGGCGGAACCCAGCCTGCCTGATGCGCGTTCATTCCCCAGAAGTTAATTTTAAAAAAACAAAACCCCTACCCTGTTTCTCTGTTATTTAGTTTCTCCAACCGTTCTGGCTCTTCGGGCTTCCTGTGTTCCGAGGGAAGTGGAGTTGTCCAGCCACCCCGAGAGGGCCAGGCCAGGTCTCACGCCGCCCACTCCAGGACGGAGACCCCAGGAAGTGCCCTGGACCACGGGGGTCCCCGCTGGCTCACCCACCCTGAGCAGCCCAGTTTCTGCCAGGACATCCAGTCACTCGCCCACAGTCGCCTCTGGTCAGGGGCAGAATTCTCCATGGGGCTTGTCGTCCATCCTGGTCTCCTTTGGTTGGGCGGTTCTTTCATGCATTCATGCACTCACTCATTCATTCAGGCCCCTTGCTCAGTGGTCTGAGGCCCCTTCTCCCCCTCTCTCCCCCCTTCCCTCCTTCCTTCATCCTCCTCCTCTTCTTCCATCTCCTCCTTCTCTTCTTCCCCTCCTCTCTCCTCCCCTCCTCTCTCCTCCCCTCCCCTCCCCCTCCTCTTGCTCTCCTCCCCCCTTCTTTCCTCTCCCTTCTCCTCCTCCTCTTCCATCTCCTCCTTCTCTTCTTCCCCTCCTCTCTCCTCCCCTCCTCTCTCCTCCCCTCCCCTCCCCCTCCTCTTGCTCTCCTCCCCCCCTTCTTTCTTCCTCCCCCTCCCCCTCCTCCCCCTCCCGCTCCTTCCCCTCCTCCTTCTCTTCCTCCCCCTTCTCTTTCTCTCCATCCTCTCCTCTCCCTCCTCCTCCTCCTCTTCCTCTCCTCCCTTCTCCCCACCCTCCCCCTCCCTGGCCTTCCCCTCCCCTCCCCTCCTCCTCCTGCCCCCGCTGCCTCTGGAGACGTCCATCCCTCTGCACAAGGAGGCGATTGTGACTCGCAGTCCCGTGAAGCCGGGCAGCATGGCGAAGGCCCGATTTCCATGCATCACCCGCCTCCCCGCCAGGGCCACTGCGGGCGGCAGCCTGGGCTCGGTGGCCGGCTGGGGGTCCGCTGCTCGGCCTCTGTCTGCTGGATGAAGAGCCCCTGGGCAGGGGCCATGTGCCTGGCAGTGGGGGCTGCAGGGACGGGGACCAGGGTGGGGCCCAGTGCCCGCGGAGGGTGAGCTGCACACACAAAGGTGGACGCAGGGGCCAGGGCAACGCTCCTCAGGGAGCACCGTGGCGTGTGGGGTCCACGTGGTCAGTGGTGTGGGCCTGTCTCCTCACCTGTCCCACGGACACTCACACCTCCCTCGGCTGGGTGTGCATCACCTGGGACCATGCCTGCTGGGTGCACGTAGTGGGTGCTCAACCGCCACTCCACTCACGAGACGGAGGGGCCTCTCTGGTCACTGTGGGAGGGAGCACTGGGTGGACCCCAGAGCTGGCAGGAAGGACCCCCAGGGTCTGCAGGAGGGACCCCCCAAGTCAGCAGAAGGGACCCTCTCCCCAGGGTCAGCAGGAAGGACCCCCGGGGTTGGCAGGACACATCCCCTGTGTCTCCCCAGGGCCCAGGGACACCCCCACCGCCTTGGGCCCCTGCTGTCCCGAGGCCCGTGCGTGAATGCGGCTCTTGTGTTGGCTCTGCCCGCCCCTCCCCGGCCCTGCTGCCCTCTGCCCCCACCCAGGGTTACTGTGGGGGTGGATGGCTTGGGGGTGGGCACCCAGCTGTCCCCCCACTCTCCCCCTGCCTGAGGTCCCAGGCAGACCTGCCCCTGCTGGCTTTCCCCTCTGTGCCATGGTGGGGGGGGGGGTGGCGGGGCTATGTGACCTCAAGTTCCCCTCTGCTTGGGTGTCAGGGACCTCTGTGGGGTGAGAATCATGGGGTTTGCCCTCAGTGGGGAAGGGGAGTTAGACGTTTTATGTGACCCCAAAGAGCGAGACAGGCCCAGGCTAAGGAGGTGCCTCTGACCTGCACCACTGGCTGGGGCGGGGGCCCAGGCCTCCTCCAGCCGTGATGCTCTCCAAGGGGCAAAGTCGGGGACCCATGAGAACGGGGCCTGGGGCAGCCGAGGCCTTGGAGGCCCCATCCGAAACACCCGGGACCCCATCATTCTCTGTCCAGAAGCCCAAGCCGGCTTCCAGTCCCAGAGGGGCTGCTGCTCGCTTTGCTGGAGAGGGTGCCCAGAGCTTTCTTCTGCTTCCAGAAGGACCAGGCCCAACCAGGTTGAGAACTGGTGGCCAGGAGGCTGCCCGTGGTTTGGAGCTAGATTCCAGGTGGACGGCTCAGTTCTCAGGGCCACTGACGGCAAAGCACGCTGGCGGTTAGGGGGGAGGCAGCTCCCCCACTCGTCCCTCGAAGCAGAGGCAGGCTTGGCCCCAGACTGTGTGGACCCCCATTGTGAGATCATGGGGGGAGGCTGCCTGCTGGGGTGGCAGTGAGTGGGGCACCTGCTTGTATTGACCGAGACCCGAGCTGGGATCACGGCCGTGCCCAGGTGGGGTGCCCCTCCCTCTGTGCTTGGGACCCTCACACTGCACCCAGCACCCTGCTGCCCAGACTCGTGGCGTCGGGCGGTGGGCTTGGATTCCGAAGCCCGCTTTCATTTGCACAAGTGTTTGGCCCTCTCTGGGATGGGGCCTGCAGGGAAGATAATTAAAAAGCCACCCGGTGCTGCAGAGCTGTGCAAATTGGGGGATTAGTGGGGCATTTGCAGGAGGCCTCACAAAAGGGCTGCCCTGACCCTGCCACCCCCCTCCCGGGCCCCCCAGTCCTCCCAGCTTGGCACATAAAGCCGGGGCAAGGCGGGGAGCAGCTGGATGGGGATGGGAGGTGGAGCTCAGACAAGACTCCTGGCGGAATGAGCAGGAGGGGTGCAGAGCTGAATAGGGGTGCTCCCCAGCTGAGAGGGGGCTGCTGCAAGCCGGCCCGACTGGAAGGCGGCTAAGTGGGCAACAGGCTGTGGCCTACCGAGGAGTCGACAGCTCTCCCTCTTAGCGAAGCCCGGGTCCTTCTGCACAGCTTGCTCGGCCCCGGATGCACCTCCCGGAGACCATCTGGTCTGGAACAGGAAAGAACAGCTGGCGATGACTTCTCCCCCCTTCCTTTCCAAACAAGGCCTGTGAAGTGAGAGCCGGTGCAATGCCGGAGAGCTTCCTAATTGGCTGATTTCTGTTGTTTTTTTCCTTCTAAAATGTGCACGGGCGCTGAGGAGTGTTGGTTCTGCAATGCAAGGCTCAGCCTGGTTGTCTTATCATCCCCAAAACAAGGGAGATGGGGGGGGGCATCGTCAGGGCTTCTGCTCGCGTGGTGGTCCGTCACCCCAACGTTCCAGCTTGCTCTCTAGGGTGCACAGGGCACAGCCGGCTGCCTGCGGGGCGTTTTGCATGGGTGTGCCCTTCACTTTAAGCTCCGCAGACCCGTCCTGAGCTCAGGTGTCTTCCCCCATCACTGTCCAGCCAGGCTGGGCACTGGGCGCTGACTGGGACTCTCCTCCCCGACCCCAAACAGCCCTGGCTCTGGCAAGAAGAGCAGGAGGGTGCGGGCACCAAGGAAAGTTCCAGAGCCCGTCAGGGGCTGATTGAACAGGAAGTCCTCGTGGGGGGCTAATAAGAAGCCAAAGCTTGTCGGAATTAGGATGAGAGTGACGTGGCCTCTGCTGGGCCCGTGTCCGGGAGGTGGGAATGGCATCGCCCCTCACCCGTCAGACCCACCCAGAAGTGGGTTGAGCAGGAGCTGAGCCGATTCCTGGGGTGAGGGTCCGTGGAGGGCGGTGTCCCTTCTTGGAGGGCTGCCTGGAGGAGGCAGCCCAGGCTGGGACTGGAGGGAGCCTTGCAGAGCAGCAGAGCGTTCTGTGCAGAGCGGGTGCGTTAGCCAGGGCCTGGGGGCCGGGGTGGGGAGAGAGCACGCGGGGGGGTTTTCTGGACTCACTGGGCGGCCGGGCAGACAGAAGGGCCCCTGTGTGGGTCAGTGTCTCCCACATGGCTGCCGAGACCTGGCCGAGCCCCTTCCCGGAAATGAGGCAACCTGCTTTGACTTCCGACAATAAAATTACCACGTATTCGTCAAAGACCTGTGCAAATATGAATGCAATACATTTTTATATGACAACCTTTTCAGGTACGTGGTGTCAGCACGCCCATTTTACAGGTGGGACAACCAGGGCCTGGAGAAGGGAAGTAACACAGCATCTTCTGAGCTCAGGCCGTCCAGTGTCCGGGCCTTAACCTACCCCAGGCCTCTGGGCAACCCCCAGACCCCTCCTCCCACCATCTTCCTCATCCCCAAGGCCAGCCCGACTCCCCTCTGCAGCCGGCCTGGCATGGCACCGGGGCTGGGGGTCCGCACGGGGGAGGCTGCCCGGACCTGGGGGGTCATGTCTGCTCTCCTGAGTCAGACCCCGTGTCTGGTTCAACTCCGGGCTCACAGCACAGCTCCATTCAGTCCTCCAGGAGTAGCCATTTAGCACCTCCTCCACATCAGGGGAACTAGGGGTGCAGCAGCAATGGAAACGGGAAAAGCCTGGCCTGCATGGCACCTACCCCAGGGCAGGAAGCGGCTGGCAGATGTGTCGCCCACCCACCCTCAGTGCGGGTTCGAGCAGTGATGGGAGTGGCAGAGACGAGGGCCCTCACACACCCGTGCAATGGAATGAATGAGTGAATGAGTGAATGAATGATGGATGAACCACGGTTGACGTGGCACAGTGTTCTCAGAAGCTGGAGTTCGAGAGCCTGTGGGGGCGACGTGGGTCTGCCTGTCTCCGAGGGGCTGGATCTGGGGCTGCAGATGGGCTTGGTGTCTTCACCGCAAAGCTAAACGCGGGCCTGAGCGTCCCCTGCCCAGAGGGCCTGTACGTTCCAGGAACTAAGCCAGGGCTCGGGGGCCAGGCTCACCCCTTGGCCGTGGTCCCAAGCGTGGCCCAGGGGCTGTCATGGGGCAGAGCACACTGGCCCCCTCTGCCCGGCCCCCCAACGTGGGCAAAGCCCCAGGCCGGCCCCTGCCCTCCCTGGAGGAGCTGGTCAGCCAGAGGCCGCTGGGCAAAATCATCTGAGTAGCCCCACAGCCAAATCAGAGTGCCACGAATCTTCCTCGGAGTCCCTGAGGAAACTCACTTCCCCAGCTACCAAAATGAGGTGGAAACGGGTCACTGCCATTCTTTTCCCGTTGGACGTTGGACGGGCTGCTCCCCCCTTCCCCTGTGGCTTGCCACTCAGCAAAGGCTTTTGGGCGGGGTTCTCGCTGGCCTGGGGAGGGCGTGGCTCACACCCAGAATTCCTTCTCCACCCGGCTCTTCCTTGGACAGACCCAGGAGACGCAGGATCATGCCAGCGGCTCCAGTGCCTCCTTGCCTCTGTGTCCAGTCTCCCTTCTCCCCGGCTCCCCAAAAACAAGCATCATTCTCTGGGTGGTGGCCTCTGGGGCCCACCTGGGACCCTGTGAGCAGAGGGTGGGGAAGCGGGGGGATGGCTGACAGCTTCTCCAGGGAGAGGGTGGTGAGCAGAGTGCTGTCTACACACATGCACTGTCTACACCTGTGCCATCTACATCCATGCTGTCTACACCGATGCTGTCTATACCCACACTGTCTACACCTACACTGTCTACACCCATGCTGTCTATACCCACGCTGTCTACACTCACACTGTCTACACCTACACTGTCTACACCCATGCTGTCTACACCTGCACTGTCTACACCCATGCTGTCTATACCCATGCTGTCTACACTGGAACCATCTATACTGGTGCCATCTATGCCCATGCTGTCTATACTGGCACCATCTACACCTGTGCTGTCTACACCCATGCTGTCTACACCAGTGTCATCTACACCAGTGCCGTCTACACCCATGCTGTCTACACCCGTGCTGTTTACACTGGCACTGTCTACACCCGTGCTGCCTTACACCTGTGCCGTCTATACCTGCACTGACTACACCCACGCAGGCTGTGCCTGCAGCCCAAACTTCCCAGCTTCGCACGTCTTTCCACGAGGTTTTGCTTCATTCGCTCTTCCTTGCCTCTATCCTCACCCACATGGCCCCACCGTGAGCTTCTCACGGCAGTAGCACCGCGTACCCTCAGGCTTTCCCTGCCCCGGGCCTGGCGCTCTGTGGGATGCCCGATGCAGACGGGAGGCGGATGACATTTAAACAGCGAATCCCCGTGCATGGCTCCCATCTCCGAGGAAGAGCTGAGGTCACTGCTGGGGCCAGCCCGGCCCCTCTGTCCGCCCCGTCTCCTGGCACAGCGGCACCTCCCGTCTGCTCCTTGGCCTTGCTGAGCACAGTCCTGCCCCGGGGCCTTTGCACTGGCCCCTCTGCTCAGAGCCCCTTTCTGCAGCCAGGGGTCTGCCTGGCCCTCCCCCCACCCCTCGGGCCCTGCCCCCTCACGGCTCCCGCGATGCCTCCCCGGCTGCCCTACTTAAAATTGCAGCCAAGGGCCATGCTCGGTTCCCCTCCTCGGACTTACTTTTCTCAACGGCACTTACAGTCAGGTGCAATGTGTGTTTTACCTAAGTTTATCGTCTGGCTCCCCCAGGGAGAGCTCACCGGAGGCGGGCGGGGATTCCTTCTCCGCTTCCTTCACGGCGGTTGCCCCGGCTATGGCACTGTGCCTGGCACGGAGCAGGGAATGAATGAATGTCGTTGAGTGTGTGTGTAAATGTACGTGCATGTGTGCTCCTGTTCTCTTTACACTCTATAGTAAGAATATTGCATAGCGTTTTAATAGAGTCAGTAGAAATAAAGATATCATCTGAATAGCCCTCCAGGGCTTCCCGAATCGCGAGTTAGTCGTCTGGGGTTGTGTGCTCCTAGCCTGGGTGGGACACCCGCGGCCACACGTCCTTCGGCTTCAGGCCTTCGTGGTCCGAGGTCTCCGTCGGTCCGGGGAGATCAGTGCTCGGGATGGAACGTTGACCTGGCAGGCGTTCCGGCCACTCTTTGGTGTGCACGAAACGGAGCCCAGACGGGGTAACAAAAAGCAAATCTAATCTGACTTTCCAAAATTAGGGCCCCCAAAGGACCTTTAGAAAGAGGAGCAGGCGTGGGGTCAGGGGCAAGACGGCGACTCAAGGATGCCGTCCCTGCTTCGCCGAACGAAAAGCGGCAGCTCTGTAGCCGTGCGGGAACTCAGGAACTGGGAGACGAAGGCGTTGTTCCGAGATCTTACCTGCTGGTGACAACAGGGACGGCTGTTTTGTCTTTTGAGCTGCCTTCATTTCTTCCTCTCTTAAAAGAAAGCCGTCTCATCACTTGGTCCTGTTTCTTGATTCTCGGTGCCTCTTTCTGGTTCTTAAAATGTGTTAGATGTGAATCGGCCACGTCGTAGATGCAGTTAAATCCTCTCAACCACGTGTGTTCTTTTTTCCTTTGTTTTCTCTCTGAGCACGAATGACCTAGCACCACTGTTAGGTTTAAGGAGGCATTTTTTAAAAAAGAGTTGCTTTCAGCGTTCTGGGGTGGCCTCAGTACCCCACAAACTCCTTTGGGCACCAAAGGTTTATACTGCTGGGCGACTGGGCGTCTCTCCGGCCCACCTCCCCATTTCCGGGGCCTCGAGCCGCCCAGCCCACGCTCAGTCGTCACTGTGGGTCACGGATGAACCAAACGCCTTCCGAACCCAGCCAGGGCCCGGGGCCGGCCTCAGCGAGCCAATGCCCAGCTGCACAGAGCTCACTGCCTGGGTGGGTGACGGTGACATTCGCCGTGGAACCCGTCGTGAGGGTGTCATGAGAGAAGGAGGCTGGAGGGGGAGCTCCTGGCCCTTTGGGAGATGCAGAAGGAGTGGGGGTGGCCACGGCGGGGTGTTCCCTGTTTGCAGGCCCTGCCCTTGTGTGATTTGGGGAGCCCTCCTGGAACTCTCGGAGGGAGGTGCTATTGTCAGCTTCGATTTACAGGTGGAAAACTGAAGCCCTGATTCTTTTCTAGCACTTCATATGGTTCATTCATTCATTCATTCATTCAACAAATACTTACTGAGTGCTAACTATATGCCAAGCATGGTCCCGGTGCTGGAGATAACAAAAGACCAAATGCTGACTTGTTTGGTGTTTGTTTTGGCCTTATAGTCTCATCTGGGGATGGGGGAGACAGATAAAAACCAACAGGCAATAAGGAAATTTTCAAGAGCTACACAGGGGCACATCTGTCAGACTTGAAACCCTTTCTTGTCAGAAAAAGGGACAGCTTGTGGTCCAGGTATGGGGGAAAGAAGAAGTCCTTCCACCCTTCCTCCCTCCCCCACTCTCTCCCCTCCCTCCCCTATCCCTTCTCTCTCCTCCTACCCCCCCATCTCTTCTCCCTCTCTCCCTCCCACCCTCCATGAGTATTTCTTTAGCACCCATCAATGCTCTGTACCTAGGAGCACGGAGGGAGATATGGCTGTGCAGGCTGCCCTCCTTCCTGCCCTCCTTCTTGCCCTCCGTCCTGTGTATCCACTGAGCAAACACTTACGGAGGTCATGAAGCAGCTCTCGGTCCTGACCCTGGGGATTGAGGGGGGCTTGAAGGAGTAAAGCAACGTCATGTGGCACCCCACGGTGCTCAGCAAAGCCTTGTGCCCACTCCCGGTGTCCACTCCCGGCCTCCTTTCCTTCTCCCGGGAGCTGGGCCTGGAGCGAGGTGGAGAGCAGAGAGCCCCAGGGTGAGGAGGGCCGGCACCCCCCGCGCCTGTTGGCAGGGGTGCTGGGGGGCCCCCAGCAAAGGGAACAAACCCTTGTGGGGAACAAAGATGGACGGGAGAGCCGGAGGCGGGGCCTTGGATGGGGGCAGCGGCAGTGTTTCACGCACCTCCCCCTGTTGCAGGACGGCCTAGGGGGCTGGGACGGGGGCTCCCATTGGTCACCTGCCCATGGTCACTTCCCACCGCACCCTCCTCCCCTGGTTTGCCGTGAGTGCAGGGAGAGGCGTCTGGCTGGTCTCGATCGTCCACCCGGCCCCTCACTGATCAGGGGCTTCCTTCCAATTGCACGGGGGCAGGAGGTGTGGGAGGGGGCAGGGGACATGGGGTGGGGGTGGGGACACAGGCACGGCAGGCTGGGCTCTGCCTCCAGGATCCCAGGGTCCGCAGGCCAGGGCGGGGCTGCGCGGGGCGAGTGGCCAGCGGCTGTGGGATCCGGGCCAGCGGCAGCCTTCACTCTGGGCGGCGGTGGGTGGAGGAGGCCGAGAAGGCTGCTGATCGTCTGGGGGTGGAGGCAGGGCAGGAGGCTGACGGACACAGAAGCCTCTAGAAGGAAACCAAAGCTCTGGCTTCCGGGGCTGGGGGCCAGGGGATGGGGGAGAAGCAGGGGAGGGGAGGGGACAGGGGAAGCTCGGGTCCTGCTGAGTCCGAGGGTGCAATGACTTGTGACCGTGGCATTGCAGCCTCAGGACGACAGGGTTGGAGCGGGGTGGGCTCCAAACAGAGGGGCTGGGGGGGATGGGAGGAGGGACAGGCAAGGACTGTGAGGGCTCCTGGGGGGCTGGGCTGTGGCAGGAGAGACACCCCCCATGCCCAAAATCTTGTCCCGGGGAAGGTGGGTCCCCTGGGACGTCTGTAGCCCAGGCTGCCAGCTGGGAAGGTTCCAGAGGCAGATCTCAGCCCCATGCAGAGGAGAAGCCCCCACCATGCAGAGTTGCTCATGATGCAAGAAAGAGGGCAGCCCCGCCCCGGAGGGGTGCAAGAAAAGGGGGTGCCTGCTTGTTGTCTCAGTGGGGCTCCTGCATCTGTGTACAGGAGACATTGTCCAGGGGACTCACCCCAAGTGGGGTTGGGGTACCTTTCCATCGCCGAGCTCCTAGAATTAGTTGACAAAGACGAGGTCTGCCTGACCCCTCTTGCCCCCCAACAAGTGGGTCAGAGATGTTCTGGTGGCAGGGAGAGTCTGAAAGGTCTCTCTGTCCACCTCCCTGACATTCTGAGAGAGGCCGGTTCTTTGCAGGGGCCTGCAGTGCTTTGGGGACGCTGGGCTGGGAAAGGCGTGAACCGAGGATTCCCCAGGAAGGGGCAGCTTCCCAGCCCAGAATGGGGTCCTCGGGCTGGACGGTGTAACTCTGGGGATCCCCGGCAGCCACCTGGCTGCCCTCTCCCCTCCCCGCTCCCCAAAGGACTTTCAGAGCCAGACTATGGTAAGGCTGTGCTGGGCAGGACCGTGCGCAGGTCCCGGGAGGGGATCCGGAAGATTCCATGCGTGATTTGCCTCTTGTTCTCTTCCAAAGTGCCTGGAAGTTCTTCCCATGGCTAATTCATCCAGAAAAGAAGCCAAACAGCCCCCTTGATTTGCTCCACTCCCCGTCTGAGCTCCATACAGTTCTCACGGTGAACCCAGGGTGGGGGGAGGGTTTCCCCATCTGTAGAGGAGGAAACGGAGGCTCAGAGTGGCAAAGTGACCCGTCCCTGGCCACACAGGGACCGACGGGCTCAGCCACCACACCCGCAAGGCTTTGCAGCAGTTCCTTCCCTTGTGTGTTGAGCTTTTCATAATTTCTGGCATTTTCCGTCAGAGGAAAATCGCTGAGGGTGGTGCTGGCAACTGCCCTGTAAACACCCAGCGGGGAGAACAGTGCTTCAAGTGGTGCCACAGGGGCAGGCTGAGAAGCCACAAGCAAGGTGTGCAAGTGTGTACGTGTGCATGTATATGCATGTGTGTGTGGGGGCGTGTGCATGTGTGTGTTAGGGCAAGTGTGTGTGTACATGTATGCATTGATTTGTGTGCATGGGTGTATGCCCATGTGTGCTTGTACTTGGGTGTGTATGTATGTATGCATGTTGTGTGGGCATTGTGTGTACTTGGATGTGTGTGTGTGTGTGTGCCTGCGTGTGTGCATGGGCTTGAATGAGTGTCAGAGAGTGTGTACTTGGATGTTTGTGTCTGTGGGCATTGTGTGTACATGTGTGTGTGTATGTTCACAGGCATTGTGTGTGCAGGGATTTGTGTGTACTTAGGGGTGTGTGCATACATGTACTTGGATAATGTGTGTGTGCATAGGCATGTGCCTGTGAGTGCATGTGTGTGTGTGTGCATGTGTGTGTGTGAGACAAGTGTATGTATGTGCATTGACGTGTGTGCATGGGTGTATGCCCATGTGTGCATGTACTTGGGTGTACGTGTGTATGCATGTTGTGTGGGCATTGTGTGTACTTGGATGTGTGTGCCTGTGTGTGTCCATGGGCTTGGATGTGTGTATCCACAGGCATTGCCTGTGCATGGATGTGTATATATGTTCACAGGCATTGTGTGTGCAGGGATGTGTGTGTACTTAGGGGGGTGTATGTGCAGGTACTTGGGTAATGTGTGTGTGCATGAGTGCATGGGTGTGTGTGCACAGGTGTGTGTGCAAGTGCATGGGTGTGTGCACAGGTGTGTGTGTAAGTACATGGGTGTGTGCACAGGTGTGTGTGTGTAAATGGATGGGTAGTGCACACGTGTATGTGAGTGCAGTCATGTGTAGTGGCGGCTGGACTTCTTCCTGTTTTCCGATGCCATCTTTGACTCCCTCTTGTCCCCCTGCTCGGCTGTGGGTGTGATTAGCACCTGTGGGACCACCTCCCACTGACCTCCCTGCCTCCACCCCGCCCATGGAGGGACCCAGGCTGCCCCTGCTGAACCCCCATTGAGCTCAGTGCTCCCCTGCAGGATGGAGGCAAGTGCTCGGCCAAAACGGGGCTGCCCCTGGAGGTTGGACCCTGGCTCTCCCCTCCCTTCCCCTCCCCGTCCTGTTCCAACCCAGGCTCACCGGGTGACTGACCTGCCTGACTCACCTGGGTTGACACCTGACCAGCCTCACCTGGTGACACCTGCTGGCCCAGCTCCCTCTGCTCATCAGCCACCTTGTGTTCGTCTTTCGAGGGCCACTGGGGCTCAGAGCGGCTTTCTGGACCCGCAAGCTTGGGGTGGCGCAGTTGGAGCCCACCTGTCAGTGCCCACGGCAGCCTGGGTTCTGTGTTTGGAGCGGGCACCTCTGTTACCCTCACCTGCTCTTCCGTCCTGCCTCAGGGTGACCCTAGCGAGAAACCCAGCCCCTTCCTGGGGTTTTACGTCATTGAACTGACTTCTTACTGCACCAGGAATTTGGTAACTCTCAGAACAGGGTGGCACCGTTGCCTTGACATTGCAGATGCACCGGCAGTCCTCAGGGGAGCTGGGACACCTTGGTCCCTAGAAGTGTCTCCTGGTCCCCCCGAGGCAGGCCCCAGCTCCCCCACCCCCCACGTCTCCCCCTGATGCCCCTCCCCACCTCCCTCCTCTCTCGGCTCTTCTTTCTCCTGCTCCGGAGGAAAGTCGCAGCCCTGGCCCCCACCCATGCCTAGCGGCTCCTCCACCCAGGCCCGTGGGGTTGCACCCGCTCCCCCAAGGCCCTGTCTCCCCCAGACCCCCTGCCCTCAATTGGAATCCCGGTGTCGGCTGTTGCAACAGCGACATTTCGTCCTTCTTGTTGCACGAGGCTCACCTTGGACCTCCTCCTTCCAGGAGCTTTTCTGGAGCCCCCAGAAACCTCTGTCTCTTGGCCATCCCCCCCATCATGGTCCCGTGCGCTGGATTGTGGGTGTCCGAGGCGGGGGGCCCTGCCTGGCTGTCGCGATCACCAGCACCCGGTCGGCTCTAAAGCGTTGAGTGCACTTTGGCGCTCTAGAGCCTGCCCCAGCACCGCGTGGCATCCCTTAGACGGCAGGTGTTTGCTCTCCTTTGTGCAAAGCGGAGACAGCCAACAGAGAGGGTACTGGTGAGCCCCAGGCCACACAGAGAAGCCCAGGCACCACCAGAGACTGAATTTCGTGCTCTGAAATTCTGGTCTTGTTTCCTAGCAACGCAGGACTGGGACATTCAGAGCGTTTTTCATGCACCTGGAAAATGGGGCTGCAAAGCTCCCGGCAGCCAAAGATATCATTAGCAAGCAAGAGAGTGCCAGGCCTCTCCAGGCGCTGTCCTGGCCAGGATCCCACCTGGAAAATGGGGACAAGAGGGCTCTTGGTCCGCAGCCTTCTAAGTGGGGGAGTGAACTCAGCCTCCCACACAGGTGTGCAGCTTTGGCTGGATGCTGTATAGTTTTGAGATATTTCAAACTTCTTGAGTTCTTCCAAAAAGAGGCTGCAAGGGAGCAGGAATTGAATTCGGTTTGACCCATGCTTATGAGGCTTCCCCTCTCCTCCTGGCTCCAGACTGTGTGGCCAGGTAAGCAGGACACTGCCCTCCTCCGTCCTCATGTAGCTCACAGTCTCGGGGGAGAGGGACGGGCCCCGCGAAGCCCAGCCCTGAGGCAGGCCCTGCCGTTTTCCAAGGAGCAGCTGCTGCCATCTATGACGTGGAGGGCACCAGGTAGCCTGTTGTGCTGGCCGATTCCCTGTCTGCAACAGTCTCCAGGCTGGGGGGCCACACCCAACGGATAGAGGAAGAAATGTAGGTTCAAGGAGGCAGACTTGACCAAGGTCATGACTTTTAAGAAATGGTGGGATTCGAACTCGAAACCTAAGGGTTTCCCACTGTACAAAGGGCAGAAGGCTTCCTACGGAAGATTAAAGGATGGGTAGTTTGGGGAGTTTAGAGCTGGGGAGAAAGGCCTCCCCAAGATGGGGGACGGCACAGTCTGACCGCTGGCTACCTGGCTCTGAAGCCAGAGCGAGACGGGCTGCTGTGGCTGGAGGCCGGGAGGGCCTGGCTGACATCCTCCCCAGCACAGGGTGACTTTGGAAGCAGCAAGAAAAGGCCTGAGGTGTCCTTTGGGAGTGTCTTTCCTGCTGGGCCATCTCTGGAAGGATGTTCTCCCTCCACTGCTTTGCTGGCCCATTAACAAAATGGCATAAAGCATTGGGGAAAGTTTCAAAGTGCGTTTCAAAGCTTGGGGTCCCTCCAGGAGCCTCAGGGGTTCCACAGACATTTGCTTCAGATTTCAGTTTCACACACATTTTAGCCACAGACACTCTAAAAGGACACTGGCACATGAAATTGTGTGTCACACCCAGTCTGCCCAGGCAGGTGAATTGTTTCTGTAGGGCCCCCTGGGCAGCTCGCCCGGCCATCGGCCTGCTGCGTCTGAGCCCCTGGGAAGGGGCCCTCCTGTGCACTCACAGATTATAGAACTTGGGCCTGCGTGTGTCTCTTGGGTGGGATTCTGCAACTGATAACTGCTTCCCATTGGATCAGGAATTTTCCCCCAAAACAGAGGCAGCCCTGGTCGCCGGGGCGGGGGTCGGGGTAAGCAAGCTCCAAAGGTGTGTGCACGTCAGAGCAGCCCGCCCACGCACAGGGACTGGCTCTAAAATTGGATTTCGTCAAATAAATTTGCAGAATAATAAAGCGCGACCGTTGTCCACGTTACAAGTTGGCGTTTGTGAAAGATTTCATTCCCCAAACAGCTGGTGAGCCCTGCACTAAAAGACTTTTGGGGTCCTCTCTGATGGGAGCACGCTCCAGTTCATACCCAGGTCAAGGGCAAAAGGCTGACCCTGACCCGGGCTGGGGGTGGGGTCAGGAGGAGGAAGGGGCAGAGACTTCCAGGGCCTTGAGCGTTGCTTTGAGTTTGCCCTCATCTCTCTAGAAGATTTGAGGCCGCAGAGACGGATTTCTAACGGGGAATGTTTGCAAATCTACAAAGAGGAAGATGGGATTGGAAGGGCCGCCGTGAATCACAGTGTGCGTTTCAGGGGAAGATGCTCTGCCCAGAGTGAAAGATGTCAGCTGAAGGCTGGGTTTTCTAAAAAAACAATTTTATTGAGGCATAATCGATATTCAGTGAACTGTATAGTCAGGTGTACAGTGTGATGGTCCTGACATCTGCATGCACGGTCGAGAGGGAACATATCCATCCCTTGGGCCTTTTCCTCGTCCCCTTTCCCGCCCTCCCCTGCCCCTCTCCAGGCAGCTGTGTGGCTGCTTTCTGTTGCTGTAGATCTGTCATCCTTTCCTAGAATTTTATAGAAATGGAATCACACAGGATATACTCTTTCTTGCCTGGCTTCTTTCACTTGGCGGTTATTCTGAGATTCATCTGTGTTGTCATGTGGACTAAAAGTTCCTTTTTATTCCATTGTGCTGATAGACCACAATTTGTTGTCTAGTCCCCTGTTGGTGGGTATTTAGTTTGTTTCTAGATTTTGGCTGTGATGCAGCAAGCTCCTATGAACATTCAGGAATAAGTCTTCGTCAGGGTACAGGCTTTCGTTTCTCTTGGGTGAATACCCAGGAGTGCGAGGGCCGGGGTATATGTTAGATGGCTGCTTAACCTTTTAAAGAACTGGAAAACTGTACTGCTTTACTTTTCCACCAACAGTGCATGTGAGTCCCAGCCCCTCCACACCCTCGCCAACATGCGGGTGGTCGGTCTTGCTAATTTTAGCCACACTGATGGGTGTTGGGTGGAGTCTCGTGATGGTTTAATTTGCATTTCCCTGATGACTAAGGATGCTGAGCCTCTTTTGATGTGTGTCCTTGCCATCCCTGTATCTTCTTGAGTGAAGAGGCTATTCAAATAGTTTGCCCATTTTTAAAATTGTTGCTTTTGTGCTTTTGAGGGTTCTTTCTGTATTTGGGATACAAATCCTTTATCGTGTATACGATTTGCAAATATTTTCTCCCAGTCTTCAGCTTGTCTTTTTCGTTCTCTTAACAGTGTCTTTTGAAGAGCAGATGTATTTAATTTTGATGAAGTCTGATTCATCAATTTTCTCATTTATGGATTGTGCTTTGGGGTCTGTGTTGAAGAAACCCTTTCCTAATGCACACTCATGCACTGATAATCTCAGTCCTTGAGGAGCTTCCCCTACACACCTCCAGGTTCCCTCCTCTGGTGCTCTGTCCTGCAAGCTCCAGGCCCCTTGGTGTCCCTGGGTGCCCGCTCCATCTCCTCACCTTGGGGAGTCGGCTGGGCTCAGCCTGGGCTCCCCTCCCTGCACCATGGCCTGGACCATCTCTCCAGGAGGTGAGCTGGGGCCATCCAAGGGCTCACCTGCTTGCTCCCCGTGTTTCAGTGTCCACTGCCCCCTCACTGCCTGGGGCCCAGTACCTTGCAAACCACTGACCTATTTTTTAGTTTCTATATGGAGGGTAAGTCCATCCCATTGGCCAGAACTTGGAGCCTCAGCAAGATGTACTTTATGGGGCTTTGATGGGACCGACCCCCTGCAGATGAAGGTTTTGATGAGCCTCTGCGGTACCTCTGCTAGGTGAGGTGGTTGAGAACTTTCATCCTGGCTGTGCTCATTCATTCATTCATGGATCCATGGCTCTGGCTGTGCTCATTCATTCATTCATGGGTCCATGGCTCTAGTTGTGTTCATTCATTCTTTCATGGATCCACAATTCTAGTTGCATTCATTCATTCATGGATCCATGACCCTGGTTGTATGCATTCATTCATTCATGGGTCCACAGCTCTGGCGGTACTTATTTGTTTATTCATGAATCCAGGACTTCAGTTGCATTCATTCATTCATTCATGGATCCACGGATTCATTGGCTAGATAACACACCATGGTGGGATGTAGAGACACAGAGGTGAACCAGACTGGACCTTGCTCTCCCAAAGGTGCCGGGTCATTGGGGGACAGAGGCGTGGAGACAGAAGGGATAGCAGATGGAGACCCAGGATGATCCTCATGTTGAGATCCTGAACATAATTATGTCTGCAAGGACCCCTTTTCCAGATAGGGTCACACTCACAGGTTCTAGGGAGTGGGGCGGGGTTATAGGTTCTGGGAATGAGCTGTGGGGGTCACAGTTTCTAGGGAGTGGGCCGTGGGCCCTCAGGTTCTGGGGAGTGGGCTGTGGGGTCACAGGTTTGGGGAGTGGGCTATGAGTTCACAGGTTCTGGTGGGTGGCTGTGGATGTACCTTTTCTGGGGCCCCATTCAACCCACTGCCACAGGATGGTGACACCTGGGGGAAGCATGTTGTGGCTTAAATTGGTCGGCCGAGAGGCCTCACTGACCGTTCAGCAGAGCACAGGTCTGCAGGGCTGAGGGTGGGGGCTGCGACGAGATGGGGGCAGCACAGGTATTCTGGGTGGAGGCATGGCCAGGGCCAAGGCTGGCTGGTGAGCTTTTGGAGCAGCCAGATGGTCAGCATGGCTGGACTGGAGAGAGCAGGGGGAGAGTGGGCGGCCCAAGGGGTCACGGGGTGGGGGGCAGATTGCCTGGGGCCTGCTGGCACCTGAGGACTTGGGCTTCTCTACCTGACTGGGGTGGGAGACACTGGGGGATCGCGCTGCAGAGTGAGGCTTTCAGCAGGAGCACTCGGGAGCCACATCCACACCATGTCAGGGCCCATACGCCCTGCAGCTATTCCACCCCTCCTTGTCCGGTAGATGTATACACGTGAGGAAACAGTGGGGCATGGACTTTGACCTCTTTTTCTTGGTCCTGGCACCACACCAGAGCCCGGACTGCAGGAGTACAGAACAGTCCAGATCACTCCGGGCCATGAGTGACGTGGATGATGAATTCAGTTTCTGATGCATTCGCTGAGCTCCTACTGTTTGGAAAAACAGTGGGAATATAGAGATGATGATTTAGGTGAACAGGCTATGGCATCACTGGGTGCTGGGCAGGTTGTTCAGATGGCATTCATTCCGCTCTTGGAAAACCACTGAGCGCCCACTGTATGTCAGGCCCTGGGGAGACAAGGTGACCAAGACACGGCCCTCCTGGAGCCCTTGCAGGGTGGAGGATGAGGCGGGTACCGGAGAGGGACACGCAAGTGCCAGGCTATCCGCTCTCCACGGCTAAGAGAGGTGCAAGGAGATAAAGAGAGGGGGAGCAGGGGATTCCTGGGTGGAGGGGGGCATGCAGGTCAGGGAGAGGGTGTTCCAGGCAGGGGGGAGAGGAGAAGGGGGTGAACCTGGGAACAAACAAAAAGAGCACATCAGCTCATGCCAGAGGTTATGGAGGGGCCGGGATAAAACCAGCCCGGACAGTATCTTCTGCTCAGACACTTGCGTGGTCTTGTCTGTTTGTTTTGAACGGCCTGACCACTGGCTTTGCTGCCTGGAGCCCCCCCTTGTCTACTCTGACATTCATGCTGAACCAAAGCTGTATTTCCAACCATGGATCTGATGGTGTCACTCCCCTGCTTAGGGACCTTCGGGGGCTCCCCAGTGCTATGGGATGGAGTCTGAGCCGCTGTGAGTTGGCGCATCCAGTTTCCACTCCCTCCTCCCCTCCCAGGCGCCAGGCTCCCCCATCGTTCCCAGGAACACCTGGCTTGGCACAGAAGGTCCTCTCTTCCTTTTCTAACTAGCAAAACCCGGTACGTCTTTCCAAACCTGGCTCCAGCATCACTTCTTCTGTGGACAGCTGGGCCTTCTCCCCTGGCTCCCCGGTGGCAAGCCCAGGCCCCTCCACCCCCACCGCCCACTCCTGCAGTGGTTCCCTGGCTTCTCGCCACCCGCCTGGGACCCCTCGAGGGTGGGGAGGGCAGCATCATCATCTCTGGATTCCGCGGAGTGGGCGATCTCAGAGTGTAGGAGTGAAACTTGGGAACCAGAGTGGACAGCAGCTGGAATCATGTCCCAAAGCTTCCAGAACCTCGGATCCTCTGTCCTCTCCCCGAGGAGTGGTGCCTTCAGCAGTGCCCCCACCTTCTCTTATTTCTCTTGGGTGCCTGGGGTGGGGATCCTGCATGCAGCCACACTGGGTAGGGTGGGGGTAACGGCCACCGGCTGACAGCTGGGGTCTGGGGAGCAGCTGGGTGAGTGTCCGTCCTCCCACACATTTCCACGGCACACGGAGGCCAAGGGAGGGACACGCTGCCCAGTGTTTACATGGCCCTGCCCCCATGTTTCCAAGAGAATTATGGATTTTCTTAATGCATCCTGATTAATTGTTAAGAAACGTTAAATGGGGAGCAAGCGGGGCCCAGGGATCTTGTAAACTGACTTTGCCGGGGCCATGCAGGGACGGTGTGAAAGTCAGGTGCTGTATGTGTTGGTTCCGGGTCTGTCCTGGGTCCCTGGAGCCCACCGTAGCCCCCACTGTGCCAGAAGGCCGCGGGCTTCTGGGTCGAGCCGTCCTGGGCTCTCACATCTGCCAGCCTGTGGCTGTGGGAGCCAGGCGGGTCGGTCCCCGTTTGTGAGGCGTTCGATCTGACCATGACAGGGTCGTTGTGAGGGTGAGTGAGACCACGTGTGGCAGGCTCCTGGCCGGCAGGAGGCTCTCAATACATGGCCCTCCTGTTTCTATTCATGCAGCTCACATCCTGGGCGCTCGCCCAAATGGATGTGCAACGTGATCTGAATCAATAAAAGCCATAAACACCCACTCCCTGCTGCTCCACTTTGGGCTGGGGCTTGTGCTGTGGGACGAGGGGGCACGAAGAAGAGCCCAGGGTCAGGAGGGCAACGGACAAGGCCCTTGGTGACTCTAAGGCAGCACGTTGCCACTTTCCCCCTGTGTTGTCTTGCTCACACCCACTGCCCACCCTTCCGGAGGCCCCTTCTCCTAGATCTTCCATGTTAATTTTTACAGACACTGCCCAGTTGCCACCTTCTCCATTAAGCCTTCCATTCTCCTTCATGGGAAGGACTCTGTCTCGCCCCCGAAGGCCCCTGGCTCTTAATCTAGTTCTGTCTTAGGTTCCTAACTCCTGTCCTCGGCTCTAGGTATTTATATCCACAGCTTCTCTCCCCAGTGACTTGCTGCAGGCTCTGTGTCTCCATGTCTCTGTCCTCTCAGTACTGAGGAGGGGGCTGGGCCTCGTACCTAACCCCCATTCTATCATCCATCTGTCTGTCCATCCATCCATCCATCCATCCATCCATCCATCCATCCATCCATCCACACATCCTATCATCCATCCATCCATCCATCCATCCATCCATCCATACATTTATCTGTAACTTTATCCTTTTCCTTCCTTCCTTCCTTCCCTCCCTTGTTACCTCCATCCTTCTTTCCCTCCCTCCCCCTCCTTCCTTCATTCCATCATACAGCATTGCACCTGTACTTTAATCCATTCATCCATCTTCCGTCTTCCATCTCTATCCATCCAAAAGCAAATATTTATTGAGTATCTCTTGTATCGTGCTAGGTGTCTAGGATACAAGAAAAGATACAGAAAAGACTTCGCTCAGCACTCTTTTGTTGCACACCTACTGCAAACCAGTGTGGCCCAGCCCCAGGCACAGTGTCTGGCATAGATAAATGACTATAAATTAGAGGCTTAGAAAGGGGCCCGGCGTGTCCTGGGAGGGCTGCTCCTGGTGTCCTCACCGGTACTTGCAGCCCGACCCTGGGCAAGCTACCCGACCTTTGCAGCCTTTACGTGGATTAAATGAGACAACAAATATGAAGTGCTTGGGTTAGGCGATGTTAACTCTTATCATTAGCTAATGACGACAGGCTGGATTATGGGAGAGAGCCGGAACAGTCTGTTTGCACAAGAAATAAATGGAGATCAAAAGGCTGTGCTCTCCCGCTCTTGCCCCGTCTCTGAACATGCCCAGGAAGCCCCCATGGAAGGAGGGTGAGACCAGCGGGCTGATGCCCGTCCTCAGCTCGGAGCCCCGGAGTGCGAGGTGGCACGGAGGCCCCTGGTCACTCTCCGGCAGCCACAGAGTCGGAGGCCCTTAAAGACAGGGAGAAGGCTCGGGTCCCAGGTCTCCGCTCGCTCATTCAACACCTTTAGCAAAGGCCGATGGCCCTGAGCCTGGGGCCCAAGGGTGAGAAAGCCGCTGTGCCAGCATTGCCGGTGCCGAGGGAGGGATGCTGGGGACGGGGCCTCTACACTGGCACACGGGGAGGAATTGGGGTGTGGTGGGGTGGGGTGGGGCGGGGTAGCGTTGTGGGGGAGTGGGCAGGGGGGAAGCAGCTCCCCCAAAGGCTGGATGTGGGCACAGGGTGCGTCCACCCAGGCCCGAGGCATCTGCAGCCGGGGCAGGAGTCTTATTTGGTGCCTGGGATGGGCATGGGGGCGTTTTGTGCATGCTGGGTGCACCCACTGTGGGCTCCTCCGGGCATGCGTGTGCCCCCAGGGCTCTCCGACAGCAGGCTCGAGCCCAGCCATCCCCTCCTCTTAACCCTAACCCTCTGTCCCTCTTCACTGGGGGCTGCAGCCCCTCTTTGGGTCTGTCTGACACCCCCCCCACCCCGTGTCCCCCACTGCACCATCAGAATTGCGACTTCTTCACACACACCCCAGTCCTGTGGCTGAGGGTCAGGACTTGGGGCCCCCAGGCCCCCCTGCCCCTCTGCCTCTGCATTTCAGCGGATTGAGTATGTGTGGAAACAGAACCGAGTGGGGGCCACAGGGCCAGCTGGTTTAATCCAGCAAGTGTCAGGCCCCCCCAAGGCCTCTGGGGTCAATGACAGCTGGGCTGAAGCGGAGCTTATCCAGGCCTAGGGTGGCTGCTGGCATCTAACGCTGGCATCTAACGACTCCCACTGGGTGTGGCCTCTCCCCTGAGGCTTTGACCGAGTGCATGGGACACCCACAGTGGCCAGGGAGGGAGGTGCCATCGTTATCTCCATCTTACATGTGAGGCACAGAGAAGTTAAGTCACTTGCCTGAGACTACCCAGCCATCAGCAGGGGACCAGGATTGGAGCCCACTGCCCCCGACTTCTTCCTGTACCTCCAAATCAAAGACCCCAGCCCTTGGGGCAGGCCTGGTCTGATGCCCGCACACTGCTGGGTGGGCAGGGACCCCAGGGTGGCCTGGCGCAGGGGGTTGTAGGAAAGCTGCTCTGCCCACCAGCCACACATGGCTCCATGAATGTCAAGCTCTGCCCTTGGGGCCGGCCTCCCCCATTGCCGCTGGGGAGCCTTTCCTCCCCTTCGTGAGCTGCGGGGGTCAGGGGGGCAAGAGGAGAAGGGCCCCCGACACCAAGTGGCAAGCCTGGGCTGCTTGCAGGGGCTCCGAGAAGCTGGGCTGGTGACTGCAGGAAAACTTTTCTCCACTTGAGCACGGTGTCTCCAGCCACCTGGACACAGCCAGTAACCCACCTGTCAGCCCCTTGCCGCCGGCCCCAGGCAGCCTCCAGTCGGGACGGGGGCCCGGCTACCGGGCAGGGGAGGTCCTTGGGAAAGCATGGCCGGTCCAGGGTGGGCCCTGCCTCTCTGCCCCCTGCCTTGAGCGTGCCCTTCTTCTGGGAGCAGCCAGGTGGGGGTCTCGGCCCTGGGAACCTGGGCGGCCCACGAGTTTGCAGACACAGGGATGGTTTACGCTGGTGCTCTCGTGGCTCAAGACGGAAGGTCACGGCTCTCTGGAATGAGGTGAGCTATCCAGAGAGAGAAGTCCAGCCTCCCTGGGCTGGCTTTCCTCCGTCACTGTCCTCGTGGGAAAGTAACCCTTCCACCCCCACCCATGCCGTCAGTGCTTTAGAATTTGACCTTTGGCTGGAAAATGTTTGTGTCTACACACAGCCTGGGAGCGTAGGCACAGCCAACCAAGGAATCCAAATACAGAAGTTGGGGACAGGTATTAGTTTGACGAGTGTTTACTGAGCACCTACTGTGTGCCAAACACGGCTGGGCTTGGGGGACACCACAGTGAACTGACCAGGGTTGGGTAAGGCAGGCAGTTAACAGATGGGCACAAAAATATATAATTTGTTAGATGACAAATGCTTAGGAAGTGAACTCTGGACACAGTGTGGCAGACAGGTGAGGTGGGGCATGAGGACAGGTGAGGTGGGGCGTGAGGACAGGTGAGGTGGGGCACAGGGACAGGTGAGGTGGGGCACAGGGACAAGTGAGGTGCGGCACGAGGACAGGTGAGGTGGAGCTTGAGGACAGGTGAGGTGGAGCTTGAGGACAGGTGAGGTGGGGCACGAGGACAGGTGAGGTGGGGCACAGGGACAGGCAAGGTGGGGCACGAGGACAGGTGAGGTGGGGCACAGGGACAGGTGAGATGGAGCTTGAGGACAGGGGGAGCGAGGTGGCCAGTCAGGCAGGTGGCTGAGCTGGGCTGTCAGGAGAAGAGTTGAGAAGGTGCTGTGAACAAACACCTTTCCCAGGCGGCCTCTTACTGCTCGGGGCCTCCCCACACCTTGCAGACGAGGAAGGAGCACCCCAGAGAGGGCTCAGTGGCCATTGCTGGGCGCCCCCGGTGAATGAATGGCAGAGTCAGGATTTGAACCCCGATCTTCTGGGGCCCAGGCCAGCCGAGCCGCCAGCCCTGGGGGTGGCTGGGGAACATGTTTCCTGCAAGCATCTTGGCAACATCAAACAGCAAATGTTCACACACCTGGCTCTTCTCTTACCTGCCAGCCGATCCTCTGCAGCCGGCTTCCCAGGGCTGCTGACTCTGGGCTGGGGGCGGGGAGGGAGGGGGTTGTGTTTAGTTTTTGCTTGGAGATTGTTGAGATTTTCCTGAGGGTCTGCTGTCCCTGAGGCTTCAGCGAGGCGGGCCTGGAGCCCTCTGTACGTTCCAGCCAGGAGAGAAGGTCTTGTTTGAGCTGAGCCTCGAAGTCAACAGGTGGAAGCAGAGAATGGAGAAGGCAGGATACGCTCGGTGGAAGAAACTGTTCTAGCAAAGGGCTGGAGGCAGAAACAATGACACATGTCCAGAAAACTCTCCAGCAGGATGCGAGGAGGGAAAAACGGCTGGAGCAGCACCACATATAGCCATAGCAGCAGCAGCCATGCCCCCATGTGTCAAACACCTACGATGTCATATGCACATGCTAGTCAGGTTGCATATATGTTTTCCTTGGTTCGTAAGCCATCCTGTTGGTAGGTATTGGCTGCACTTTACAGACAGAGAAACTGAGGCTCAGGGAGGCGAGTCACTGAAGGTCATCCAGCTAGGAGGTGGCTGAGCTGTGTTCTGCACCTGGTGGCCTGGCTCCGAGATGCTGATGCTCAGCCAAGACTCTACCAGGCGGTGCTGCTTGGTGTGCAGCCCGTTTCGGTCAAGACACCATGCTGAGTGCTGGCAACTCGGCGGCGAGCCCCATCTTGCCCTTGGGGATGGCAGACACCTGCGTCCCCATTGCAAACTCTAGGGCCTGGGATTAGATCTCATGACACCTACTTGGGAGTCAGATGTGCCTGGGGTGAACCCAGCTCTCCTGCTCCACAGTGTGAACTGGGGCAGTTTGCCTCACCTTGTGATGCCCAATTTTGTCTGTAAAACATTGAAGGAGTCTGCCCCTTGCATTGCAAAGAGTATTAATTGAGATAATCCAGTAACTGCTGCATAACTAGCACTTAGTTATTGCTGGTCAACAGTAGCAATTATTAAGCTCTTCCCCACAGAGCCCCGTATCCAAGTTCTGGCCATTTCTTTTCTTCTGGGATTACTGAGGTATAAATTATATACAGTGAAATGTACCTGTTCCAGTTTGCTAATGCTGCCGCTGTGCAAGATACCAGAAATGGATTGGCTTTTATAAAGGGGATTTATTTGGTTACAAATTTACAGTCTGAAGGCCATAAAGTGTCCAAATTAAGGCACAACGTAAGTATACCTTCATCAAAGGAAGGCCAATGGTGTCCGGAAAACCTCTGTTAGCTGGGAAGGCATGTGGCTGGCATTTGCTTGCTCCCAGGTTGTTTCAAAACAGCGCTCTCCAAAATGTCTCTGGGCTTAGCTGCAGCACCGAGCTCCTTCTGTCTGCGCTCTTATAGGGCTCAGGTAAACTAATCAAGGCCCAGGCTGAGTGGGTGGGGCCACACCTCCTGGGAATAATCTAATCAAAGGTATCACTCACTGTTGGGTGGGTCACATCTCCAGGGAAACAGCCTAATCTAAAGATTCCAACCTAATCAAGACTAATACATCTGCCCACACAAGATTGCATTGAAGTACATGGCGTTTGGGGGGACGTAATATGTCCAAACCGGCACAGTGCCTTTTTAGTTGTATTAACACTTTGAATTTTGACAGACTTACATCATTGTGTCAACACGGCTACAATCCAAGTACCACCCCCAGTGCCCTTTTGAAGTCAATTCTCTCCACCTACCCCAACCCCTGGGAACTAGTGGTTTGATTTCTGACTCTATCATTTTGCCTCTTCCAGAAGGTCGTGTAGGTAGAATTGTATAGCACGTAACCATTTGCATTTGTCCTTCTTCACTCAGTGTATTACTTACGGTTCTCTAGGGAAACAGAATAAACAAGAGATATCTAAATAAAAGATATTATAAAAATGTCTCATGCAACTGTGAGGATGCATGAGTCCAAATTCCGTAGGGCAGGCAGCTAACTGGCAACTCCGATGAATTCCTCAGGAAACACTTTTCTGGTCAGCTGAAGAAGTGAAGGTCCACTATCTGTCTCACTTAAAAGTCTTCAACTGATTGAATTAAATCCAGCTGATTGAATTCTCTCATTGTGGAAGACACTCCCTTCGTTGATGTAATCAGTCATGGCTGCAGCCAATTGACTGCTGATTTAATAAATCTGCCTTCTGCTTTATTAACCAGCCACGAATGTCCTTCCAGTAACAGTTAGGCCAGTGCTTGCTTGACCAGACACCTGGGTACCATCACCTGGCTAAGTTGACACATGAACCTAACCATCACACTTAGCATAATGCATTTGAGAATCACCCATGTAGTAGCATATCTCAGTAGTTTGCTCCTTTTTATTGTTGAACAGTATTTCATGTATCAATCTATGAGAAATGTTTATCCAGTCACCAGCAGATGGACATTTGGGTTGTTTCCAGTTTGGGGTGATTGTGAGTAAAGGTTTTGTATGTGTCTTGTAATTTTTGATTGATCACTGGACATTGTACATTGACTGGAGGTAAACAGGATCGTGGCTGGAAATAGGAAAGCTGCCTCTCTTATTGGCTTTTTGGGAGGAAAGTTGTCATTCTAGTCATGAATTGAGCTGGGTTTGGGTTTTCTTGCCTCAGGGATGAATTGGGCCCTCTGACTTGTTTCATCTAACTTACATGACATTTTCCAGCATTTAAAAAACATGAAATTTAACATATAAATCTGGAATTCCGGCTTCTCTTGAAAAACTAAATTTTTGCAAGCATATCAGCAATTGGCTTGTGCAGAGTGGTGGCTGCCTCACCTTGGATGGGGCTAGTGGTCTCTCCTTTGCCGCAGGCTCCACCACTCCCTAATGCTTCATGCTTCCCTGCTTCCCTTTTTGTGTTATCTTCTGCCCTGATTCTTGCAGATGGTCAAATATGTGGCATCTAGATACTGAATGATACCCAGTACTCTCTTTTTAAAAAGATGGGGAAATATCTGTGTCACTTAAAAACAGATTTCCACTCCAGTGGCTAGACTCAAGCATATACCCTGAGAGCTCTGTACTGGGTTTTAGAATCCTTGTCTCCAGGAAGCTCTTTTTTCACACTGATGGTGGCTCGAGGAGGTGGTGAGTGTGGCTCCTGGCCAGTGCTCTGCCCTGGTGCCCCCTTTCTTGATTCTGCTTTGGTGCAGCTCTGTGCATAGCACAGGTGTTTGGGTGTCCTCTGCCATCAGAGCTGTGATTTTAGCATGAAAAGTAGAGCTCCATAGAAGAGGAGGCATTTTGCCAATGCCTAAAATGGATGAACCCAGAAAAGGCCAGATTTTCTCGCGTCTGCCTGAGGTGTGTGAGAGTACCTGCTGGGAAGGGTCACATTTGACATTTTATTTAGAGAATGCAGCCTCTGAGTCTGCTGCCAGATGGCTGGAGAGACAGCTGACGTACACCAGACGGCCACTCTTGGGGGATTTGGAAACACAAACACATGCACACGTTTGGATGAGCCGTTGTTTCTGCACGGAGGGCAGGCTCTGCCACTCTTTGATGATGTTAACCAGAGTTACTCTGGACAGCATGCAGATGGGTGCCCTGGTGTCACTGTCGATCACCCGTGGAAGGTCGGGAAAAGGTTGAGGGTGAAAGGGGAAGAGCTGTTTGAGGACCAGCTGCTGGTGCTAGGGGCTTGTCACGCTTGCTTAGGCCGTGCCTTCCCATGCACCTGCACAGACCTTGGCACTCGGGGAACAGGGACGTAGTTGACCAGCCTTCCAACGGGGGGCACCGGTGACAAAGGGGCACCGAGCAGGTCCAGGAGCTGTGGAGTGGCGGGTGGGTTGGGGGAGGGATTGGCATGTGATTCGAGACGATGTGGTCAAACCAGAATGAAGAGAAGGAGCCAGCCACATGGAGCCATAGGTAAAGAACATTCTAGAAGGGCAGACAGCTGGGGCAAAGGCCCTGAGGTCGGAATACGCTTTGCACATTCCAGGATCAGCCAGAAGGAAGGGCAAGGTGGTGGGGGGGGTGGTGTCTGGGTGAGCTGAGGCTGGAGGAGGCTGAGACCACTGGGGCCTCGTGGACCGCCAGCCAGGGGAAGGCATTGGATTTTATTTCAGCTGCAAAAGGACGCCACTGGGGAAGCGAGGTGTCCTGTGCCTCGTGCGTGGGCAGCTCTGCTCCTCTTTGCTCGCTCCCTGGTGAGAACGAGGGAGGAAGCGGGGCCAGTTGGCTTCTTCAAAGTGAGTTTCCACCGAGAAACAGCCTTTCCCTCC
Organism: Choloepus didactylus; assembly: GCF_015220235.1. Classification (NCBI taxonomy): domain Eukaryota; kingdom Metazoa; phylum Chordata; class Mammalia; order Pilosa; family Megalonychidae; genus Choloepus; species Choloepus didactylus. The sequence continues at coordinate 5,770,635 of NC_051309.1, read as the reverse complement.
CTGAGCCACGAGGAATGTACAGCGCCTCTGCCACCAGAGTCTGGATTTAGAACAGGCAGTCCGATGGGGGCTCGCCGGCCAAGACCCTGCCTCCTGATGGCCAGGGCTGGACCCTGGAGACCTTAATGCTGGACACTTGTCCTCAGGGGCTTAGACGGAGGATGGAGCCCAGGCCTGAGAGTGGGAGCAGAGAGGACAGGGAGGACAGAGAAGCGAACCTGCCAATGGCCGGATGCTGAGCTGTGCAGGGAGGGGGCAGTGTGCAGAAGGGCAGCAAAGAAGGGGCAGGGGTAAGAGGGTGGGCGAGTGGGCCAACTGTGCCGGGTGAGCTGCGGAGGTGGTGGGAATGCAGGGTGGGTCTGGGGAGCAAGTATGGGTCGTCAGGGAGGCCGGGCCTTTTCATAACCAGAGGTGATGGGGACCCATTTGGACCCGTCATCTATTTGTGCTTTTGTTCCATGGGGCAATGCTCCCAGCCCCTCGTGGTCCGTGCCTCCTGCCCAGCCCGGCCCTCCGCTTCCGGCTCCGCTGCAGCACCTGACCACTCCCCCCTTTCCCCGTGGCCCTCGCACATGCCGTTCCCTTCCCTCCCTCTGCCCGCAGGCCCCGCCCCTCACTGTGCACGAGCCTCTGCAGGGCAGGCCCGGGGTCGGGTTCATCTCAGCTGCTCCAGGGTCTTGGCAGGCCTGGCATGGAGTTGGTGCCCTGGGGGCTCGCTGGATGAGTGCAACACTCCCCCACCCCACCTCACCCCTGCCAACCCCAAAATGTTGCAGCCTTGGCCCTCCCCAGTCTGCACGTCCCCCATTCGACACCATGCCTGGCGAACAGGCTTTTCCTTGGGAGAACGTGAGCTTCCGATTCAGACGGGGGAGGACCTGTTTTGCCTTTCAAATGAAGTTCTGAAAGGAGCTACTGTAATTCCAGTGCCCTCCATGGAGAGAAGCAGGGGCTTAGAGGGCACTGAGCAGCTGTGGCCCAGCAGTGACAGCCCTCTCGGGCCTGCCGCCCACCCCCACCCCACCCGTCCTAATGGCCAAGGGTCAGTTGCTCCTGAAATTGACCCTGTTCTTGAGGATCCCCTTTTTTCTTTACAGTGTTCTGCTAATACAAGTTGCTATATTTGTGCATTTGCTGGGTGTTATATAGGAAGATTCTTTATATATTGTCTGTTATTACACAGTTATCACTTAGCAATGATGCAAAGTATTATTCGTGTATTTGTAACTGTCTAATTCCACAAATGGCTTTAGGTAGCTTACCTAGAATCTGGTGTATACTTAAACAAAACAGTTGATAGAATTAGTATGAAGGGTAGATAATGGTAAGAAAAGGACAAACCCAAATGTAAAGATGAGTGTCCTAGCAGCCAAGGTGAAAAGGGAAACCGGATTGATTGCAAGAGTCCTAAAACCTATAGATAAAGTGAAGTGGCTATTCAGGAGAAGCATAGCTTTTTAGGGTACTGGGAGCCAAGTGAAATGTATCCTCTAGGCTCGTTCGGGGGGCTTGGTATAAAATCATGCGGTGGTGCACTGTTGGCTTAAGGGGTTCAGATGCAGTTCCGTGACCCCAAGAAGGCCAAGTGCAGACTGCCACGTGCATGGCTCTGGAAACAAGGCAGTGGAGATATGTACTGAGGGCAGGTGGGAGGGGCAGGTGTCAGGATGGCTGGGAGGATCCGGGGAGGCTCCTTGGAGGTGGTAATTGTGCCCTGGCTCATCAAGGAGGGTCAGGGTCATTAGCAGCTCAACTTTGGGTGTTGAGTGGCCCTGTGAGGCCCCTGCCCAGAAGCTGTTCAATCACAAGAAAGCCCCTGCCAGCTGGCTGGAGAGGAGGAGAAGCCAGGCTGGTGCTGGGCCCCAGCCTGCTGCTTCCAGGTTAACTCTCCTCAGTCCTGGTCTCTCTGTCTGAGAAATGGGAGCAGAATCACCTCCTCCTGGGATCACAGAGGACTGCATGGGAGAACACTTGGAGAGCTGGAGAATAGCATTCTGGCTTTGAGTTGTTATTGTTTGAAGGACTGTGCTCTTGACATAGGAATACACCACACATCCCATGGATGGTGCAGGGATGAATGTTTGCCAGAGACCCACTGTGTGCCACACCCATTACATATGTCACATCCTCTAAGGCCCACACTGACCTGTGAGGCATTTCTCTCATAGGTGCCTCCTGTTTTACAGATGGGGTCTCCAGGCTCCGAAAGGTGGGTACCCTGACAGCTGGCAGGTGGTGGGTCTGAGATTCAAACCCAGGCAGTCTGGCTCTAAAGCCCATTCCCTTTCCACTAAGCCAGGCTGCCTCAGTGGAGGCCCCAGTGAGATGGCTTTGGGTTTTGTGCAACTCATTCTCCCACCCGGTTGTCACTGAAGGGGAGGCCCCCCACGCAGCTGGGAGGCAGGTGGCTGCAGGAGCCGGGACTGAGCTACAGAGCCGGAGGAATTCGGAACGGCGGAGCCTCCTGGGGCAGGTGGATGCATGGGACTTGTTCGTGCCTCCCCCGGCCCCTGCATCTAGCAGGTTCCCCGCCCAGCTCCGAGAGAGAAAGAAAGAGAGAGAGAGAGAGAGAGAGAGAGAGAGAGAGAGAGAGAGAGAGAGAGAGAGAGAGAGAGAGAGAGAGAGAGGGACAGGGCCTGGCAGGGAGGGATTGTCCAGCACCCCCTCCCCCTCCAGCTGTCACTGCAGAATGTCGGCTGGGAGCCGTGGGGTGATCCCTTGACAAGCTGATGGTGACTCACCTCTTGGGCTCTCACGGCACATTTTACTTACAGTGAAGGGGACAGCAGGGCAGTCCCTGGGCCCTGGGCTGGTGTCTGGGGCTCCCTGGCCCTGTCTGGGGGACACCTTTCCTGGGACACCAGGTACTTGCCAGGAAACACCCTCACCCCACAATAGCCACCCAAAGAACAGCGTGAGCTTCATTTGCTTTTAAATGATGGGAAGACAGAGGAAAACGACCCAGAACTGGCCGCGTGCGATGACGGTGCAAGACCTGTGCAGGGTGGCTGTGTCCTGCTGCCAGGCCCGCGCCCCTGCCCCGTGGATGGTGGCACAGGGTGGGGGCTGGGCCCGCCGTGCTGGCCTCCTGTGCCCGGGGTCACGTTGGCTCTGCCCCCTGGCCTGGGACGAGGTGCTCACACTCCCTGTCAAGTGGGAAGGAGGACGGCAGTCGGCTCCTACCCCAAGGGGGAGTGCACGTCGACGTAGGTGGAGCTCGTGGCATGCCGGCTCCCAGGTGTGGGCTTGTCACCTGGCTGGGTGTCCTGACCTTGGCGGGCCCCAGCTTTCCAGGCACCATCTCACTGGCCCCTCTGGGCCCCTCTGCGGTAGGGACGGAGGTTTCCTTCATTTACAGAGGAGGAGACGGGTGCAGGGAGTTGGGTGACTGCTGAGGGGGGCTTTTCCCCTTGGCCCACTCCGTCTGAGTGAAGGCCAGTCCATGCATGGTGGAGGGAGGAAGGAAGGAAGGAAGGAAGAAAGGGCTGAAAAACAAACTGTCCCTCTTTATCTCAGAAAGGGGCAGTTCAAGGAAACCCCCTTGTCCTCACACAGCTACAAGACCGACAAGGGGTGTCTGCTGGTGCAAAAGAGCAGAGCTGGGACCCAGGGAGAGGCTCCAGAACATCAATTTTACAATTTTAATTGTATGGATATGGACCGGGCTTTTCTGTTAGGTAGTGAGCTCCCTGTCCCTGGAGGCAGGCAAATAGCTCTGGAAGGCCCCTTGGCTGGGTGTTTTCAGGTGCATTCCTTTTCAGATGGGGGTCAGGTAACTGCTGAGTTTCCTTCCAGCCTGAGTATCCAGGACTTTCCCCTGCATTTCCTTGCTCCTTGGGCACAAGGATGTGGTGCTTCCTATGTGCTACCTGTCATCATTCTGTGAGCATCTATTGAGCACCTACTGTGTGCCAGGTGCTGCCCACAGGGAGGTCACCAAACAAGGGGGGTGCAGGCATGGAGATAAGCAGCAACGACTCTGTGTGATTGATGTGGTGTCAGAGGGGAGCCTAGGAGAGTGGGGACCCTGGGGAGGTGCCTGACACCCCCAAATGGAGGGGCCCAGGTGCAGGCAGGGAGGACTTCTCAGAGGAAGCGTGATTTGCTAGTCCAGTGGATTTCTCGGGATGGGAAATCAGGGGAAGGGTGTTTTGGACGAGGGATGAGCCTTTGCAGGGGCTCAGAGGCAGGCGAGGACAGGCCATGTTCTGGGAGCCTCTGGAGCTGAGATTGAGGATCATAAGATTAAGAGTGGGAGATGGGCGGCTCCAGGAGACTTAGGATAAAACGAGCTCATGCTGTGGGCAGCAGAGAGTGATGGAGGGAAGTGGGCACCCAGTGCTTCCTGAGCAGACCCAGGCTCTGGGGGGACCCTGGGCACATTGTGGTGCCTCCTTGCCTTAGTTTCCTCACCCATACAAGGATAGCAGTGGCCTCCCACCACCCACAGAGGTGGGGACAGGCTGGGTAACAGGTGTGCTGGGAACTGTGCTCCTGGCTACACAGTCCCTGTGCCCCCCAGCCCCTGTCCTTGCAGTCACCTCCACATCCTCTCCCGGGCTGACAGGCAGCGAGGCACCACACCTTTGCCAAATAAAGGAATGGCCCCAACACAAGAGCCCCACAAGCTCCAGGGGGCCGGGTGGGGGCTCTCACAGTGGAGAACTCTCAGCACCGGGCGTCAGCCTCCCGGACGGTGAAGTCGCCCGCCTGGTGCTCGAGCAGGTGAGCTTGTCCTCTGGAGCCTCGTAGATGCTTAAAGCCGGAGGGAAACCAGGGTGTCTGGCCCTCTCTGTTCAGGTTTTACATCAGAGAAACTGAGGCACGTGGAGGTGAAAGAGAGCATGGAACTTGGCAGCTGAGGCCTCGCTGTGTGTTCGGGGAGCCTGGGGGGTGCTGAACCCTGTGCAGCTTCTCCTGATCCTAGGAACCCCCAGGGAGGGGATCTTCTCCCCGTTCCACAGAGGAGGACACGGAGCTACAGGGACTGGTCCAGGCCCCTCCGCTGGTTGGCACCTCCTGCCCAGAGCGTCCCCTCACACTGTCCTGTGCCCTCGGCCTGACCCCAGCTTCATTCTCTCCCCCTCCCCGCCCAATTCAGGCGCTTCTAAAGCTCACAGCCGCCGCACCCATGCAGCCTGGCCGCGTGGTTAGCCGAGCCCCTCCCAGAAGTTGGGTGACCCGAGTGGCCTGGCCTCCCCCCACACACGGAAGTCCTCGTCCCTCTCTTGTCATCCTCCAATGCCTGGGACAGCAGAAGGGGCAGGAGGCCCCGTCCCGCTGGGCCCTGGCCAGGGGCCAGCCGAGCTTCCGCAGGCCCAGCGAGTCGGGGGGCCGGAAGTGCCTTGGCCGGAGGTTGAAGGGCAGGGTGGCTCTAGGGCCGGGGGACGCTGGCACGGAGCCAGCCGCCCTCTTCATCAACGGCTCCATTGATGGGTGGGTGGCGGGCAGTCCGGAGGCGGTGGCCTTTCCTGGCGGCCCCTGGCTCCCCGCGGTTGAGGGGCCTCTGGGCCTCTGTCCCGGCTTCCAGCTGCTTGGCAAGCGCTCCCAGGGCTGCGTCACCCTGAGACGGGGCCAGCTCTGTCCTGCCCCCATTCTGTTCGGGTGGAGAGCCGGGGGGCCTGGGAGGTTAGGGTCTGTGTTCGTTTCCTGTGGCCGCCGTAACAGAGGACCCCGACCGAGGGGCTTAAAGGAACAGGAATGTGTTCTCTCAGGGTTCTGGGGCTGCAGGCTGAAGCCGAGGCACCCTCCGACGTCTCCGTCCACGCCTCTCTCCGGGCTTCCAGCGGTGGCCGACCACTCTGGGTGCCCTTGGCTGGTGGCCACATAGCTGGTCCCCACCTCCGTCTCCTGCCCTCGTGTCCCATGTTTTCATGGCTCTCGTGTTACGACCTCAGTCATTTCGGCTTAACGGCTGGGCTGCTCCAAAGGCTCCAGGGAAGAACCTTCCCTGCCTCTGCCAGCACCTGCAGTTTGCCAGCGTGCCTTGGCGCTGCTTTCGGTGGCGGCTGCAGCACCCCAGGCTCCGCTTCTGTCTCCACACGGCCTCCCCTGCGTCTCTCCACGTCCCCTTCTCCTCCTGTTAGTGAGTTTAGGGCCCACTCTCCTTTCCATTGGCAAAGACCCTATTTCTAACTGGCGTCACATCCTGAGGTTCTGGCTGGACGTGAATTTGGAGGCACGAGTCAGCCCGGCGCAGGCAGCAGCCCTCACTCGGCACCCGGCTCCAGCCCGGCCGTCTTCCTCCAGCCCGGGAAACACTCCTAGTAGGGAACCAGCCACACTTCCTCCTCCAGGGAGGCCTCTCTCTTTCTCTCTCCCTCTCTCTCCCTCTCTCTCCCTGCCTTCTCTCTCTCTCTCTCTCTCCCTTTGACCCTTCAGAATCCCTCCAGCCCCCCAAGGCCCAGCCTCAGTGTGGCGACGGCCCCACCTCGTGCCAGCTCCCGCAGGTCTCAGTTTCACCTTCCCCAGGTGGTGGAGGACACTGTGCCCTGCTGAAGGCTCGGGGGGCTTCTCCCGTCCCCTGAGGTCAGGGATGCCCCGTGACGTGTCTCCGTGGCTTCCCTCTCGTCCCCATACTCAGAGGCACGTGCCATGTGTGGGCGACACCCCAGGCTTCGGACCTGTGTTCCTCATGAGTCCTCACAGCCTCCCCGGAGGCAGGGCCGTTATCATTCCCCTTCTGTGGGGGAGGAAACCCAGGCGTCCTGAGTGTTTGCGATGGGAACTGGGGCTCGGGTCTGCCGAGGTCCGCTCAGTAAGCAGGGTCGTGGGCCGCTGTAGGACAGCACTAGGTGGGGAGTCCGGAGTTTATTCATTCAGAAAACATTTCTCAAGCACTTTGTGGTCTGTGCTGGGGAACTAGCAGGCCACAGAGCCCCTGCCCCTGCCCTCATGGACTTACAGTCTAGTGGGAAGTAAGACGGATGCTTCTGGTTGTCCTAGTTTTGCCACTGATCCCTTCTGTGCCCTTGGCCTCAGTTTCCCACATGTGGCAGGAGGGTGCCAGCCAGCTGACCTCCATGGGCCCTTCTGGCCTGCAGATGAGAATCTGGGTCCCGGCTCCCCTGTCCCCTTGGAACACCTTGACCCCAGGACCTCCCGGCCGGCCCAGGGGAGGCTCTGGAACCTGGATCCTCAGGGCACTCCTGTGGAAACCCCCTACAGACCACAGGGGTCAGGTGAGGTGGGCTGGCCCCACATCCCGGGCGACTCAGAGCCCTCCTGCCTGAAGGCTGACTCAGAGGCTTTGGGATCCCTGCCGGGCTGGTCCTAGGCTCTGGGAAAGAATTGGAGGCTCCTTCCAAGTCCAGTGACTCAGAGCTCCCAGGAGGAAGCAAAGGATCACACTCTCACCGTTCAACAGGGGCTCTGAGAGGCGCCAGGGCTCCCGCTTGCAGGTGAAACCGATGTCCTGGCCTGGCCAGCTGCGGTCAGCTGGGGCAGAGCAGGAGAAGTTCATGCCTGGCCCTTCTGGGTAGACCCCCCACCTGGGCAGACTCACCTGGAGGACCCACTCATGGGGAGGGGAGCTGCAGCAGCTGGGAAGAGCTTCAGGTAGAGCCAGATACAAAAAGGAAAACGCCCCCCACCCACCAAGGACACGTCCCCTCCCGGCCACACCGAGCCCCCGGACACAGGCCCCCACCCTGAGCACACGGTGCTCGGAGGAGCTCGGGCTGCGGGGACGCCAAGCTCAAGTTGGGTTTTCTTTTGTAAAATGCCTTCCTCCAAATTCTCGTGCCAAACTCATTTTGGGAGGGAAAGGTGAAAAAGAGCATCTTAGTCTCTTATGGCTGCCATGACCCATGACCCCAGAGTTAGTGGCTTAAAATCATGCACGTTATTCTCATGGGGTCTGGAGATGAGAAGTCTGACGTGGGCATCACGGGGCTGACACCAGGGTGTCGGCAGGGCTAGGTCCTTCCGGCGGCTCGGGGGGAGAAGCCGTTTCTTTCCGTTTCTCGCCGTTGCCAGCTTCTGCTGGCCTTCCTGGGCTCGTGGCCCCTTCCTCGCTCCTTCTGCATCCTTGTTTCCATCGTCACATTTCCTCCCTCTTATGAGGACACGTGATTCCATTCAGGGACCACCGGGATAATCCAGAGTGTCCCCCCCCGTCTCAGGGGCCTCACCTGAATCACACCTGCAAGGCCACGTGAGTGACAGTCACAGGTGTCCAGGGCTCAGGGTGTGGACATCTCTGGGTGTGGGGGGCAATTTTTTTCGGCCGACCACAAAGATCCACTTTGCAAATTCCAGGTCAGGGGGTTTGTCCCCTCCCTGGCAGGGTGGGACGCCGCAGCCGAGCTGTGATTCCCACCCGGGCCGTCATGGCTTGTGCCCGTAACCCAGATGGCCAGGACCGGACGCACCCCAGCCCCACGCTGTTGCAGCCATGGGGAGGCCTGGCCAGGGCTCTCGTGTCCCGGCCACGCAGGAGAACGTGCGCCCAGGTCCCCAGGCTCCTTCTATTGGGGTATTGCCCCTAGAGTTTTAAAATCTAGAAGTAAAATTTAGAATTAAGAATGGAAATGCTGCTGTATGGGGCTAACCCTCTGTGCTCTGTGAGACAGTTTACACTCCTCCCTGCGTCAAAACACTGCCCCTGCCCTGAGAAGGAGGAGCCCTTGTTTTGCTCCTCTTATTGAGGAAGGCAGGACTCCCAGGGAAGGAAGCCTGTGGCCGAGTGGGGGGCTCACCCAGGCTGTGCCCCCCTGGCCCCTCCCACCACTCCCCAGCGCCCCCACGAGCTGGCCCGGTTCTCAGAGCTGGGCTGTCCTTGCACAGGGAGGCAGTCCCTGCCCACAGGGGCTCGTACCCCACGAGGGCACAGATGATGGGAGTGAGGCCCGCGGGGGAGGAGCCCCCAGCAGATGGGCAGCAGGTGCCAAGGTCCCCAGAGGGAGATGGGGACAGAAGGCAGTGGGGCGGGTGGGGCGGGGGCAGGAGGGGGTGAAGAGGTGGTGGGCCTGGTCACGCGGTGGGGGTGGGGGTTCCTTCTCCTTGTGCTGGAAACCCCTGGGGGGTTCAGTGCAGGACCCGTGGGATGTGAACCGGTTTGCCGTCCCGGGTCTTGAGTTCGAGAAGCTTCCTTGGGGTCAGGGGTCTGTCAGGGTCTTGGCGCCTGGGCCCAGGGCTGCCTGCTGGTGGGTGGTGCTCAGTTAGGGCAGGGCGGCCTGGAGACGAGGGCCCTGGCTGCTGGCTAGAGCCCCAGGGGCGTTTCTCTCTGCACAGCTGGGGAGCCAGAGGTCACCCCGGTGCAGGGGGTGAGGGCCAGGGAGGGGCGATGCCCCAACGAAGCCACAGGTGGGCGAAAGGGCTTTGGAGCCAGAGCACGCCAGGGATTGACTGAGAGAAGCGGGGCGTGGAGGGAGCGGCCCTAAGATGATTTTAAGCTGCGCTTCTGGAGACTGTTGGTGTGCACGCAGAGCTCCTGGGGATCTCGTCAGCGCAGGTTCTGATTCAGGGGTCAGGGTGAAGCCGGAGATGGTGCGGGTCTAATGAGCTCCCGCATGGCCGATGCTGCTGGGAGTGGGGAGAGGGTCTGGAAGCACCGACCCCTCATGTGTGTCAGCTTCCCTGATCCCTGCTGGAAGACCTTGATAGCCCGTGTGACTGATGAGGAAACTGAGGCTCTGAGAGGCGAGGCCACGTGGAGGTGGTGGGGTTTCCTCCCAGGCCCACCTGCTGTGGCGGCCAGCAGGAGGGCAAGGCCCAAAGGGCTGCGTGGCTGCCCAGTGGTCCGGCCAGTCCCCCGCGGGGCCAGGTGGGGACCTCCCAGCCCTGGGTCTTTCCTGGGGTGCAGGGGGTGAGACTGGGGGTGCACGCTTGCCATGCTCAGACCCCTGAGGGACGAGAACCCCATGTTCAATGAGCACCTACTACGTCTAGGCCTTCCTGTCACCTCATTCATCTCTCTCTCTGTGCCTTTGGCACTTGGCGTGCAGTAGATGCCCCATGGTCCTGACACACCGACTTGGGGTGCCTTCCCGGCTGGGCCAGGCTGACTGAGGAGGTGGGGGGCAGGCCTGGGGACGCTGCCACAGGCTGCACCTGCCTCTCCCGTTGCAGAGGCCATTTGCGCCCCACGAGCAGCACCGTGGAGACACCACAGGCTCCTGCAGACGTCATCCCAGGAGCAGGGTCCGCCAGCTCTCCTGCAAAACCCGGCCCCCTTGGGCTCAGGGAGAGGGCGTAAGAGTCCAGCAGAGCCCCAAGAAATCTGCTTCCCTGCCTGTCTGCCCCCCAGGCCCGCATGCCCGGGACACACAGCTCCGAGTGCTAAAATGACCCCCCTCCCCCCTGAGGGCGAGCTCAGCTGGCAGAGGGGCTGGAGGCTGTGCGGGAGGCTGTCAAATAGAATGTCCCCCCCAAGGAACTCCTGCACCCCCGGGCTGCTGTGGACAGTGGCTGATGCAGAATTCTTGCTGTGCGCTCGCTCACCTTAGACCCTCAAACCCAAACCAGAGACCCTAACCACGAAACAGGCCCCCTCCCACCTGCCCTCCTGCAGTTCGGTGACGCCCCTGCCTTTTGGGATTGGGGTGTCAGCTCCCTTCCGCCCTCCCTCTGCAGTGGAGTTAATTCAACAGCTGGGTCCCACCTCCCGCCCTCTGCTCCTTCTTAAATCTGAAACCAAAGGAAATTCCCAGCTTGCCTGCTGGCCCACAGGGCCCGGCTCCAGTTTCCAATTAAGCTGTGGAGGTGTTAAGTGTGTTCCTCTGTGCCATGCCAGGGGCCTCCAAAGTCTCGGGCCGCTCCTACCGGGGTCTGGGGAGCTCTCCTCTGCTTGGACACCTGGGGACCCCTGCAGGGGTATCTGGGTGGGGAGAACTCTCCAGACTGTGCAGGGCCCGGCACCTGGAAGGGAGGACCCTGGAGCCTGTCTGGTCTAGCCTGTGCATTTCAAGCTGGGGAGACTGAGGCCCGCAGAGGAGCCCCTGCCCCCGCGGCCTGTGCCCTGGTTCCCTGGGTCCGGAACGCAGCCCCTTGCCTCTCAGCTCCGGCCCTGCAGCCCAGGCCCCCGCCAGCCCCCTCCGCGGGCTCCAGGCTCACTGATTTCCAACCATCTGAAAGTAATAAGGGAGCAGCTTATGGATGAAATACCTTTAACATGAAGCTGCATCTTATGGTCAGTGTTTCTTTCTGTCAAAATATTTCTGCTCGCTGAGCTGCGCTGGGGGAGAGGGCTGAGGAGACCTCATCTCTCCAGCCCCAGAGCCCAGAGAGGAGCCAGCCCCACAGCTCACGGGGCAGGAACACATCTTGTTTTGGTCTCCGCTGGGCTTTGCCCCTCTCTTTCTCCCTCCCTGCCCCCGGACAGCCTGCACACACAGCTGGGGGCAGCTTTCTAAGGCTAGGGCTGACCAGGATGCTGCTGTGCTACAAAACCTTTTGTGGCCACCCATTGTCTTGGGCGAAAAGTTCAGAATCTGTGAACTGACGTCCAAGGTGTCCCACCACCTGATCCCTACCTGCCCCCCTTTCAGAGTGGACTAGGGGGATGCAGCTGAGGGCAGGGGCCTCCACGCTCAGGGTCCTGTGGGGGCAGAGGGGGTGCCTGACCTTGAGGGTCTCACAGACTTTGCATCCTGGCGGCCTGGCTCGCCTCACCCAGGCCCAGCTCTGCTCCTTCCCTCTTCCTTGCCCTCTTTCTGCTGCAGCCCCACGGGGTTCCTTTCGCCCCCCGCCTTCCTCTGTGCTGGTTCCTCCACCTGGAACCCCATCTCCTCCTTCCCCCACTCTGCCCAGTCAGTACCCATTCCCCCATCAGACTCCCACAGACCCCACGTCTCCCTGCTAAATCCTCACCGCCCCCTCAAAGTCCTTGTTCAGTGTCTGTCAGACTCTTAAACAGTGAGTTGTGGGAGAGCCAGATGTTGGCTGTTATGTTTATCACATAGGAGGAGCTCAAGAAATAATTGTTGGATGGACAGAGTGATGGAGAGAGGGAGGGATGGATGGATGGATGGAAGGGTGGATGGATGGATGATAGAATGGATGAATGGGTGGGTGGATGAATGGATGGATGGATGGGTGGGTGGATGGATGGCTGGGTGGGTGGGTGGGTGGATGAGCAGACAGATGGATGGACAGATGGATGGATGGATGATGGACGGATGGATGGATGGAAGAATGGGTGGGTGGGTGGATGGATGGATGGATGCAAGTATAGATGGATGGATGGATGGGAGGCTGGCTGACTGGGTGAGTGATGGTGTCACTGCTGAATCTGTATTTGTGGGTAATCTGAGCCCTTCAAGATACACACAAATCTTAGGCTCAGACTGGTAGGGCTGACCTGGCCCCCACTGGTTTTTGCCGAGGACCATGTGGTGTAGGGCCTTGAACAAGGGATTCAAAGCCCCGGAGAAGTGTCTGAGGCACTGGAGGCCCAAAGCTGGGTGGGACACGGTTCCTGCTCTCTGGGAGCTTTCCATCCAGCCGGGAGGCAGGGTCGGGTCAGAGCGTGGCAGCCCACGGTGATTGGGCGGTGACCGTTTTCCCAGCTTCCCTGGTGAAGGCTTCATGGAAGAGGTGACATCTCAGCAGGCTCTGTAATTCTTGACAGCGAGAACAGGATGCATCCAAGGACCCCTCCCTGAGAGGCATTTTTTGGGAGCAGAGAGAAGTGTCTGTGGTTAGAAGATAGATAGGAGCAAGAAGTGGGACTGGATGGGAGTAAAGCTAAGGAGTGGATGAAAATGCAGTCTGCCAGGCCGAGGGCTTTGAGTTTTATCTTGGTGGCAATGGGGAGCCATGGAGGGTTTTATACAGAGGGAACCTGCATCCCCTGCAGCCCAAAGCTGATAAAGTGTGCCTGTAACCATCTGCTTCTGACAAGGTCAGATCCGATGTTGGGCTCAAAATTCTGAGTCTTCTTGTCCAGAGTTAACTCCATAGTCCTCACCTCTACATTCCTAAAGTCTTAGCTCCTAGAAGTCCTGACAACAGAGAAGTAGCATCTCATTTTTCATTGTTTTTGCACAGCTCTGCACTTAGTCTGGGAAAGAAAAAAATGTGTTTTTGTTCTGGAACCTCCTTGGGGAGTGGAGGGAATTTTAAGGTGGGGGACAGTGCTTTGCTAACCCAAACATTTTGCAGAGAACAAAAACATGTGAGAAGCTTTCCTCCAGGCCCCATCAGACCCCAGACTTGCCGAGCGCTGCCTTCATGGAGATGTGTTTCCTTTCTCCCTCACGATTCACTCAACCCTCCTCCTGATCTCGCCTTCTTTTGGCCTTTCTGGACCCACGAGGCTGGAGTTTTCGGGGCTGGATGGGGACTGAGGCGGAGTTTCCAGGACCATTTTCTCAGCACCCATTGTCCAAGCAGTGTCCATAAACCCACACAGTCCCTTCTGCTTTCTAAGCCCCACCTCCGCACTGGGGCCCCATTTTATGGATGAGAAGTTTGAGACCCAGTGATGTTTCGGGACCCAGCTGGGTGGGAGTGGGGCTGAGATTTGAACGGGGTGCATGGCTCTTTTGCTGCGAGTAGGCACGTCTGGTGTGGGGGAGGTGGCACAGAAGGAGGCTCAGAGACCAGGGCGGGGCTGGGGGCTGGGGACCCTCACTGTGGGCGCCAAGAGACGCAGCTGACTCTCGCCTCAGTGCCGACCTTCCTGGCTGGCATTTGGGCGCGTGCAACATGGGGTCACTTCTTAACCTGAGCGTCTTGGACGATGGCCGTTGTCTGTCTCCGTGTTCCGATTTGCGCTGCTGTCCGAGGGGGTGGATTCCACGAGGGCGTTTACAGCCAGCCTTGGAAGCTAAAGCCCCTCTGAATTCCTGGGCCGCATCTTCCCTCCACAGAAGAAACCGGAAGGGCTTGAAGCAGCCCCCCGCCACCTGTTTGTTAATTCCCTTGTTGGTCAACCCCCTGGTCACAGTTACCTCTGTGACAGCAGGTGGGTGGCAGTGCATGTAGCAGCGATTTGGTGACCCTTCCCGGCTCTGGGTGTGGGTGGGGGGTCCTGGGTGGCGAGGTTGGAACTGGCCTCCTTCTGGCGGCCGTGCCCCTGCCGTGAGACCCTCGCCGGCTCGTGGCCCTGTCAGCACAGTGTGGGTGGCTGGACCTGGTCTTCCACTGAGAACCACACAAAAGGGGCTCTTGTCCCCAGGGACGGGTTTCTCAGGTTGTGGAACTTCCTCCACGAATCTCTGTGGCGGTGCTGGGAGCAACCCGTGTAACCCTTATGCTGCTCCGAGACGCAGGGGGAGCGGAAGGTTCCGGAGGCCAGCGGGAGGGTCGCTGAGTGGGGGCCTCTGCACTTCGGGCTCAGGGCAGGGGCGGCTGAGGCCGAGAGTGGAGCCGGGGGCAGGGTCCGTGAGGTCCCGGCCGAGTCTCTGAGCTGCCCGAGCCCTGCACTCTCATCTGAGAAAAGGGAACTGACTGATGGCACAGAGCGGCTGGTGGGGTGAAATGCCCAGGCATACCCTAGGAGCTTAATAAATACTGTGGCTGAGAAGAGGCTGCTCAGTTTGACAAAGATCTACTTCCATGTGTCAGAGCCCAGCCTCGCCTCCATCCTAGATGGGGGACTCTTCAAACTTGGACATTTGGTCTTAGAATCTCGGCTGTTGGAGCCCACATGGACATTAGCGTTCAATTCATTCATTTGTTCATGCATTCATTCACCTACATAGGTGCGTTAGACGCATACTGTGTGCAAAGGCCTGTGGTAAGGGCCAGCGAACAGCAGTGAACAAGGAGGCGTGGCCCCTGCGTCTGGCTGCTGGCCTGGTGAACCCCAAACAATCACACAGGAGATTGCTGGTGACAATAAAGGCCAGTGCCAGGAGGAAGGGGAGGGTGGGGTCTGGGCAGGGACAGCTTCCTGAGAGGAGCCTTTAGACGATACAACACAGAGGGAAGAGAGAGCAGCTCAGGTAGCAGGAAAACTGCAAGTATGAAGACGCTGAAGTGGGAGGAAATGGGACTCACTGGAGGACCTTCCAGGGGTCGGGGGCCCTGTGAGGGTGACAAGGGACAGGCCATATGCAGCTTGCCAGCCATGTTAGGGGCTCGGACTTTGAAGACGCCTGCGGTGGTGGGGCCAGGCTGCACCCTGGCTGCCGTGTGGGGTTAAGGTTGTTAGGGTCTAGAACCTGAAGCAAGTTGGGGGTGAAGTCCTTACTCCTTAGCAGGGTCCATGTGGCCATCTGGGAGCTGGACCTGTTTCCTCTGCAGCCTGCCTCCCATCTTGCATACCTGCTGCCACCCCACTCCCTGTCTTCCCCTCCTGCCGCCTTGGGCTCTTTTCAGGTCCCAGAGCAAGCCCATCCTCTCCCACGTCTGCCTTTGCACATGCTGTTCCATGCTGGAAACGCCCTTCCCTGCTCTGTCACCTTCAAGACTCAGCTCAGGGCTGGCCTCCTGATTCCACGCCCCCTCCATGGACTCGGGTTTGTGGGTCCCTGCAGATGCTCTACTGTGGCCAGTGTGCCCCCCTTTATGTTGCAATTGGCTCCCTCCAGGTTCTGAGCTCTTTGGCTGCAGTGCAGAGCCTGGACTTACAAGGGGTGAGCCTGCTTGTTGGGTGAATGAATGAATGGATGGATGAATGAATGAATGGCACACCGGGCAGTCTATCCTATGCCGAGCAGAGCTTATGGTCGAAGAGGTCCTCTGGTCCAAGTGCCTTCAGTACTGGTGGGGAAACTGAGGCCCAGAGCAACCCGGCAGGGCAGAGGTGGGGCCTGGCGGGAGGCTCTGGGACCCCCTCGTGAAGCTTTTCCGGCAATGCCGGCTGCCCTATCCCTCAGCAAGCCCATAAAATGTTAATGTCCTCATTTATTCTTTAAAAATTAATTCAAAAATATTTTATGCGGCGCCTCAATCACAGTTGGAAACCATATAATTAATCCCGAGAGGTGGGACATCAGACAGCTGCTGTAATTGGTTACAACTCCTGCTGCTCCCGGCGCGGAAGGTTCTGTGAGTGCCCCGAGAGGCCGTGGCCCAAGGCGCCCCGTGGCCTGGAAGCCATGACTGTCCCAGGGGCTGCTTGTCTCCGTGGCACACACGGGGGATGCAGCCAAGTCCGGACAGGCCTCCTGCAGGCCCGCGGGAGCAGCTGCCAGGGGGTGCAGGCACCTGTCGGGCAGGGTCCCCAGCGCCGTCCTGCTGCATTTAACGTTCACACCTCAGCGCCTGGGCTCGGGGCCCTGGTGTCCTCTGTCGCTTGGCTGAGGCCTGTATTGGGGTCGTGGGTGCTGTGGGGCTGGGCTGGGGGCTCGCATTGCTGGGAGGACAGTCTACCACCACCAGTGCCGCGCTGCCCCGTCCCTGCTCCTCTTTGCTGTGCAGGGTTGACAGTGTCCCCCGAAACCCGGCACCATGTGTGGAGGGGGTCTTCAGGGCAGATGACAGGCAGGCAGCACGGACTCTGGAGGAAACATGACTGGGCGAGAGCCCCCAGCCCCAGCTCAGACGACCCCACGTTTGTGACGTTGGGGGGTGGGAAGGCCTTTGCTTGCAGGGTGGCCCTGAAGGCTGGGGGGGCCAGCCGGGGACACACACTGCTGCAACTTCTTTGGGTGACTTCATGGAGGGTCTCCCCACTCCACAGATGGGGGCCGGAGGCTCGGGGGGAGTGGGGGACGGAGTGACTCAGATGTCAGACTCAGGGTGAGGGGGAACCAGTGAAAAGGTGGGGGTGGGGGAAGCCGAGTGGGGCGCATGGTAGTGGGGAGGCACATCTGGATGTGGGCAGCATACGTGGTGGGGTGCAGGGGACCTTCTCTCCTGGGAGGCCTTCCGGCCTGGGGGCGCCAGTTGCTGTGCTCAGCCCACCGTGCCACGTCTCCAGAACCCAGAAGCCCCAGCAAGATGGGGCTCCTTAATGTCACCTCACAGATGTGGAAACCAATGTGGCGAGAAGGAGCCCTCATGGCCTGAGGCTCCTCCCCTAGTAAGAGGCTGAATTGGATTCAAACCCCCAGAACCAGGTGCCGCCTCCAGGAGGGAGCACAGCGGGGTACCCCCTGTCGGCAAGGGGTGGGGAGGGTTTGCTGGCTGTGCCAACTTTGGTGCCATAACCAGAAGGGCTCAGGCAAACAGGGACAGCTGATGACCCTAGCTGGGTGGCCCTTCCGTGTCACCCTGTGTCTGTGGACTGACGGCCAGCGCATGGCCAGCGCCTGCTTGTGGAGAAGCTGCTTTCCCCTCCGGGTTGGTGTCTGCCTGTGCATACACTGGGCCACAGCTCCGTCCAGCTGGCTTGGGGGCCCTTCACCCCCGCACCTCTCTTCTCCTGTGCGGGGTGTACAAGCTCTCCGAGCCCCAGCTGCAGAAAGCAAGGCCCAGGAAGGGGTGAGTGCGTCAGCCATCGGGGAGTGTCGGGCCCCAGGGGCCTCCAGTGACCCCCACCTGCACCCCCACCCCCATCCTGAGCACAGGACCAACTGAGACGGAAGACCCCAGAGGTGGAGAAGGAGAGATGAAAACGTTGGCTTCATCACTGGCACAGGCGGCTGGGAGGGGGTAGCTCCAGGTCTGGAGTCCGGGACATTTGCTCCTTCCTCACGCCTTGTACTGGGAGAAAGAAAGTCCCCTCAAATTCATGTCCAGGCAGAACCTGCGAGTGTGAGTATATTTGGAATTAGGGTCTTTGAAGATGTAAGGTCTGTGAGGTTGTTCTGGGTTAGGGTGGGCCCTAATCCGATATACCTGAGGTCCTTGGAAGAGGGAGTGTGCCTCAAGGAGACGGAGTGATGTGTCCACAAGCCAAGGGTGCCAGGGATCGCAGGCAACCAGCAGACGCTGGAAGAGGCCAGGAAGGTCTTTCCCGAAGCCGTCAGAGGGCACGCGGCCCTGCCCACACCTTGATTTGGGACTTTTTCTGTTGTTTTAAGCCCCCCAGTTTGCGTACGTTGTTGCAGTAGCCCCTTGAGTCCCTGTTGCCAGCCAAGCGGGACAGTCACAGGGCTCATCCCTACTGCATGCTGAGACCAGCACCTGGAGCAAACCCTTCCTGCAGGCCACAGCCTTGAGCGAGGAGGAAGTGCACCCGCCTTTCAGAAGGGAAAACGGCTCACAGCTGGGGGGATGGCTGGGGCGTTGCAGGAAGCTGATGACTTCTTCCCCACAAACTGCTCTGTTCCAGCCACTAGGCCTTTTGCCAGCCGTTCCTTCCCTCCTTTACCTGTCCAAGCCTGGGTCCACGCCCCCTCCTCCGGGAAGTCCTCCTGGTCCTGCAGGCGGCATCGACTCTTCCTGCTCTGAGCTCCCCCCTGCTTTGCCCTGCTCTCTCTCCCTCCTGGCTTGACTGTTTGTGGCCGTGCTTTGTCTTCCTGGCTGGACTCAGAGCTCTGAGGCGAGAGGCCCTTTTCCTTCCCCCGCTGCCGTCCCGGAGAGGAACCGGCCATGTGCAGGCTGAACAGCTCACTGAGCCAGTGGCTGTTCCCGAAGGCCCAGGCAGGAGGTCTGGGAGTGACCCTAGCTCCCGTTTCCCACGTCCTGGCCCAGTGCCACCACTCCCCACGCATGGCCTCATTTAAGCTTCCGGCAGCGTTTTTTTATGGTGGTGAATGTCACATAAAAGTCACCATTTAAACATGAACAATTCAGCGGCATTTAGTGCTTTCACAGCAGGTGACCCCACCTCCCAAAGGGAGACCCCGCACCCTTCAGCGGTCACTTCCCACCCCCTCCCCCAGCCCCTGGCCACCACCAACCTGCCTTCTGTCTCTATAGATTGACCTATTCTGGAATTTCATCCAAAAGGAATCCTACAGTGTGTGGCCTTTTGGGTCTGGGCGCTGTGCTCTTTCACTTAGGATGATATGAGGTTGACTGTGCCGTTTCATCCGTGTTGCAGCATGCATCGGCGCTTCATTCCTTTATACTGCTCAATAATATTCTATTGTATGGATAGATTACAGATTCTCTTTTCCATTCATCTCTTCATGGACATTTGGGTTGTTTTTCTGCTTTTGGCGATTGTGATGTAGTGGTTTTTTTTTTTTTTTTTTAATAGAAAACAAACTCAGAGGAGTTTAGTGACTGGTCCAAGGAGTTCAATCCCGTCTCTGACCCTGAGCTGGTGTTGTGACCCCTCTGAGGGATTTAGGTCTCGTCCTCAGTGAACTAATTGGCCCTCTTTAGTGTCTGCTGCATACCTATCCTGGGCTGGGCCCTGTGGGGGACTAAAGGGAGAGCGTGGTCCCTGCCCCAGGGACTGCCAAGGAGAGGGGCTTGGTGCACGAGATAGGGTGCTGACGCGGGACTCCAACCCCTGGGTCCCCACCCATGTACCAGTTGCACTTGGGTGGCCTGGGGGACATTCCTTGACCTCCCAGAGCCTTGGTTTCCTCAGCTGCAAAATGGAACTAATCGCAGTACCTGCTCTCCTAGGGGGCTTGTGGGAACCATAAAGTAGTACCTGCGGAAGCTCCCCACGGCTCCTGGTGCAGAGGACCTGCTCAGAAGGACCCAGAACTTGGTTTAAGGTTCTGCTGTTGCCTTGAGGTTCCTAATTCTCTAACAGGGGGCTCTCACTTTCATTTTGCTCTTGTCCCCGCAAATGATGTGGCCGGCCCCGGGTGACATGTCACCTCCTCTCCTCGGGCTTCACTCCCCAAGCAGGAATGGAGCGACTGCTGTTGGCGCTCGGGGCCATGGGGGTGGTGGGCCTGGTGTCCCGGTCACCTTCCCAGGTGGAGGAGATGTGCCCGGGCTCCAGCGGGCAGTGGGGAGCCCCCACCTTGTGGGATCCTGGGGCTGGCCCTGCCTGGCTTTCCTGCGGAGGCCTTGCCAGAAGGTTCTCTGTTGCCATGGCACAGACAGCCCCTCCCTGTGGGATGTCTGAGTCAGAGTAATGAAGTGTGCCCTATAAAGTTTCACATAAAATAATCGGCCTTAAAGAATGGCCTGCGCAGGGTAATTGGCCGTGGATGGGGGCCGTGATTACAGCGGCTGTTCGCCCTCCGAGCTGCAAGCAGGGAGCCGGAGCGTATGTGGAGTCTTTGCTTGTAAATCGCCCTTGCCAAGGCCGACAGCGAGCGACCTTGAGGGTGGACAGCGTGTGTCCCTGGGTGCGGGCCCAGGTCTCTGCCCAGGTGAGGGGCCTGTGGGTCGCCCAGAACAGAGGGCCAGCCAGTGGACGCCGTGGGGGGTCTGCAGGAAGGGATGGTGGTGGGGAAGGGCGGATGAGTGCTTGTCGAGCCCCCTGTCAGGGTGAGCCTGGCGGGTGGCCTCTACTGCTGGCCTTCCGGGCACTGCAGGGGTGCCGTTAGGGAGTTGTCTGTGCTCCCTTTTTGCACAAAGTGACACCAAAGCTATGGAAGCCAAGAGCTAATAAGTGTGACGTGTGGCGTTATGGCACCGAGCATGAGCCAGGTCCAGCTGGAGGTTGACTGTGCCATTAACAAACAGGCTGGTGGGCTCCGGGTGCATTTTGACCTGGCTGGTGGGCTTTGGAATCGTTGTGACCAAAGCACCGTGAGTTAAAACCACAGTATTTCAAACAGAGATGAGAATTATCTAGTAACTGCATTTTAAGGCGAATTAACCTTGATAAGATCTTTAATGGCATGTATTAGACTATTTTCCCTTACCAATGCATTAAAACTGTCAAACCTGATATGATCGCACAATTAATGAGATTACACATGATGTAAATTTCAGTTCATTATTACAGTGTCTGGGCTAACAGACTCCCGATTAACACCCGCGAATCGCGCTAGTGCAAAAGGACAACTTTTTGTGAATTGCATGAAATGCATAGGCGGAGGCAACCGCAGTTTTGGCAGACTGCAGTGAGGATGATGTCTGCAAGTGTCTGAGGATTTACTACGACTGGCAGTCAAGGTGGAGTCAATTAAGAGCGTCCCTCGTGGAGGGGCCGGGAGCTGATGCGGGCAGGCCATTGCGTGGGGGCCTCCTGGGTCGCCCTTCCGGCTTCCTGGGGAAATGTCTCACGCTAACCGTGAGTGCTCCGGGCACCCCACTCTTCCACGCTGCTGGCTTTCTCACAAGAATGATGAAATTGGAGTTCAGTCACAGAAGGCTTATCGAAGGGAACTTGGGAACTTTAAGAACATGAAGAATAAGAAAAATAACTCACATTTCTTAAGTTCTATCAATATATCAGGCACCATTATTGACTCTCCTTCATGCATTCATTTATTCTACCCTCCCGGTAGCCTGGATACTGTCATCACCCCCCACTGAAGCTTCAGGAAGCTAAGTAACTTGATCGAGACTGTCTGGCTAGTTGAGATCAAATTCCAGACTTTTGGACTCTGAACTGCATTTTTTTTTTTTTAATAGACTATCTTTTAGAGCAGTTTAGGTCTACAGAAAAATTGCACAGAAAGTGTAGAAGTCACCCCCCCACAAAAAGTTTTCTTATTATTCACATCTTACTTTGATGCATATTTACTATAATTGATGAACCAATGTTGATACATTGTTATTAACTGAAGTCCACAGTTTCCCTGAGTTCACTCTTTGTGAATACAGTTTGACAAATGCATAATGTCGTGTATCCACCATTGCAGTATATGACAGAAGAGTTTTAAACTCTGTATTTGGATTATTGTGTTTTTGTCTTTTTGCTGTAGGGAAACAAGCCATCTTTATATGGGAGATCTCACATTGTCGGAAACACATTTGGAATGTGATGCTAGTGTTCTCCTCGGTTATAGACCAATAATATGAAGATGCACCCCATAGCCGTACACATCTGTAACACGTACCAGGTGCTGCAAAGGGGAACTGAATCTTATTGGGCACCTGTCTCCTGCATGAGGTCCTAATGCTGAGAGACAAGTCGGAGTGGAGCTTGCAGACGACAGCTTTATATTCAGGATACAGTTTTGCGGCTGCAAAGGAAGACAGATCACTTGTAAAAATGGAAGTAGATTTGGGGTTCTAGGGACGGCAAATGATTTTTATAAACATAAAAAGGAAGTTAGCTCAACCCCTATTGATTGGATGAGGGTTTGTCTATCTTTTAGGGTGGCTTTAGGGTAAGTGGGTTTTATTTTTGTTTTGGGTCAAAGATAATGAACTAGGGGTTCGATTGGCTGTCTGGGTCAGCTGCCTTGTGGGGATTTCAAATTTTGAAGGATAAAGTTGAAACTCATGAGGCAATTAGTTCAGAGAGGAAGAAGGATTTTTGCTCTGAGGTGTCTCCAGGGCTTTCTCTATAGAATTTTATCAGTTTTCCCCCTTTTGGTCATTTCCTCCCTTACAAGGACTTGACCAAAAATGTTATTTGTCTCCCATTCACCATGAAAGTGTCTCACGTTCCATCGCTGATTCCACAGCTAGCTGAAGTTCCAGATCCTCGTCGTCCCCTTCGTGCTGGGTTTGTGTCCTCAGTTGTATCGTTTGTCGAGTTCGGGCTGTGTAGCAGCATTTGAGAGTGGAGAGACCAGGCAGCCACTGAGGGATGTTGTGAATATGACTAAGAGGATAAAAGGGCCCTATTAGGACATCTCCGAGCCATGCTCCCCATGGCCCTGGAAGCCGACCAAAAGAGGCTTAGCTCACTCAGATTCGGGGACGGGGAAGCGGATTTGGCTGCTTCTCTAGCACGGGCTTCTGTGCCACTAGCTCTTGGTAAACTTCCTGTGACTGTCGTTTATGGATACACAGCACTGGGTCCCCCCCAACACACACACCTCCTCGGGCGGCCAGAATACAGTCTAATGCGAAGCAACTTTGCAGAGTCATTTTGTGATGTTCCAACACTTTGTCAGCTGTGAACCGATGGCCCGGCCTGGGTGGGGGTAGAGCTCTCCGACCCTAAAGCTACCTCTTCCACCCCCACCTGTGACCTACAGTGCATCTCCCCACACAGGGGGCACCTGCCCCAGTGACAGGGAACGATTCCAGGAACAGAACACCTGTGGGCTCAGCCTGGTTATGGGTTTGCCATGATCCACTCACAGCTGTCTGTGCTCTGGCGATTGTCTCTCCATGAGTTTCTACAGCACGGGAAGGGGTGATGGGAGCCCTCATCTTTCTAATTTCCCCTTTTGGAAGCTGATTAGAAATAGCCATGTGGGGAGCAGCAGAAGCTGTATAACAGGGACTAAACTAATTTACAGGTAGTACTTTGTATGTCTTATGTCCACATACAAAATAATACCCTTGAAGGGCTTAATGAGGGTGTCTAATGCCATTGAAGGATTGGAATATTGGCATGTAGAGACTCCAGAAGGAGAGACATAACCATCGTCATCTTCATTGTCATCTGAAATCTTGGTCCCATTTAACCAACAGTCTCAGGGCCTCTTAAGGCACAGCCCAGAGTCATCCCAAAAGGAGAGCTCCTGACTGGGTACCTGGTGTTGCTCTCAGGGCCTGTCTGCAGGTGCGGGGGTGGTTGTTAGGGGAGCACCTGGTTAGGACTGAGTGGGGGGCACAGACCCACAGAGGCTCTGACTGGTTTCCTCTGCTGTCTCGTGTGCTAGGAGGACAAAGGGACTGTGCTCAGAGTAGGAGTACACCGGGCAGACAGAGGGCAAAGAGGAGACAGAAGGAAATCACGGAGAAGGTCGGGCATTATTGGGGATGGAGATGGGGCATTGTATGGGATATAGGACGAATAAGAGGATGTTTAGACAGTGAAGTAGAGGAGACAGAGAAGACAAGGAGAATCAGGCGTGCCTTGGTCCGTGATCTTGGGCGTCACCCCCTTGTTCTGATGTCTGGGTAGAAGCTGTCTGCGTCAGACGCCGTCTGCTTCTGGAATCCTCGTGTCAGTCTTAGCTGGAGATCTGAAGTGGGAGTAAGTTCTGGAGGACTTGGAGCCCGTCTTGGATGTGACAGGTGGACCCAGGGCCACGTCCCTCATTTCGCTGCCGTTGTGGGGTCCGTGAGGCGCGGTGAGGTCCTCTCCATCTGGGTCCTGGTCCTTCGCTGGCGTCTCCGGGGCATCGAGCCTCAGGTTGATGCTCACGTGGCGTCCACCAGAGAGGGGTCTCGGGGGAGGCAGCCGGGTCTGTGGGCGGTGGGACGGGGGATTTGCCATTGGTCCCTCACGATAATTAGCAATTTCACGTTGTAGCGGGTCAGAGGCTGGTGGAGCAGGGGAAGCGAGAGGCCCTCCGGGTCTCCCCTCGTGATTTCACAGGGGTGGGCTGGTGTTTCCCAAGGGGCTCGACCTCACGGCATCAAGGCTGAGGGGAGACCCCCAGGCCCAGGGAGAGCGAGGGGCTCAGATACTTCAGCTAATTTAACTTTAAAAAAACCACGTGTTCACTCCGCCTTTCCCGGCAGCTGAGGACGGTGGGGGCAGCGAAGCTTTGGGTGACGGCTGAGACCTTGCAGAGCTCCCTGATCACAGTTCCAGGAAACTGGGAGCCTCTGTCGTGTGACAGATGGCAGGAATTTCCCAGGAGGGAAAATAAGTCTAACAGTTTCTAGCTGCGGTAAGGGCAGTAGCCTTGTGGCAAGGAAAAGCCTCTCCCCATCCAGAAAATCCACATCCGGTAACAAGGACACGCTCCTGTCCCATAGAAGGGGGAAGATGTGCAAAAGGCCCTGTCGGTCGAGGAATCTGACCCTGTCCCACCTGTACAGGTTTACCAGGTTGTGTGATTGGCAGGTGGAGCATGATTCATATACTCACCTTGCTTTAGATTAAAGTCCTTTTTTTTTTTTTCTCAAGATGAAGCTCTGACCTGTAGCTGACTGTGAGCACTTTCAGAAAAGCATCAGAGTAAAACAATGTAACTGGCAAGGAAATTTGGTTGTTTTGTTACACGTAGCATTTTTTAAAAGAATAACTGAAGTTATGACCAATAACACTACACTGTTGTCTAATATCTTGCAGATCAGCATCAGGACACATGGACAGTGAGAGCACTGCCAGATCTCGAGGGATTTTATATAATCTCTGAATATTTATATGGATAACTTTTTACCCATGCAAATTTAACCAACAGAAGACTAGAAAATCCCTTATAATTTGACACTTACCAGGCAACACATAACGTATCAAATGAACCTATTTCTAGCACCTCTCTTTTTATAAACTGAAAGGACAAATCCTTGTGATTTTCCCTCTGCAAAATTCCAAACAGATTTTGAAGTAGAAAAGATGTCCTGTAGGGTTTGATTCTGAGAAGGCAAAATATCAAAAGTTGTCAGGAGGTTTGAACACTTGGATAAATAGGATCATGGGTCACTGGTAAACAGTATTTGATTACCTACTTAACAATAAACAATGAAAGATTTTAAAAGTAAATATAGGAGGTAACATGATTGTAAGAGAAGGAAATAACTCAGTTCTTACAAAAGTGAGAGGACTTGTTCTCTTAAATAGCAAAGGATGATAAGGTCAATATAAATATCAATTCTGATATGCCATAGAATCTTTGTCTTCTAGGCAGATTACTTAGATGGTTAAGAAAAACCTTTTATAATGTCTCACTAAGAGCAGACCAATAATCCGAGAAAATATTTTAACAGAAAGAAAACCAAATTGAAGTTTTGCATGAATATACTATTTGATAGGAAAGCTCTTTAAAAATCTTATAACTAAGCCTATCAAATCGTAGTCAGCATTGACCATGACAAATAAAATTCATTTCCACATACCTTCCACAACTTTCTATGTCTATTTAGATTTTTAAAACAATTCTAATGCGATTTTGTTGAGATACACTCACCACACAAACCATCTGATGCGTACAACCACTGGCTCACAGCATCATCCCATAGTTGTGCATTCATCACCAGGATCAATTTTAGAACATTTTCATTACTCTAGAAAACAAAGAAAAAGAAAAAAGAAAACCCAGATCCTCCCATACACCTTAGCCCACACCCCCAATTATTGACCCATGGTATTGGTGAGGTGCGTTTGTTACTGTTGATGAAAGAATATGAAATATTACTGTTAACTATAGTCCATAGCTTGTAATAGGTACATTTTGCCCATATACCCCTCTATTATTAATGCCTTGTAATAGTGTACATTTGTCTTAGTTCATGAAAGAACTTTATGTTTGTACTTTACAGTTAATCACAGACCTTATTCACCACAAGATTCACTGTGCTATACATTCCCATGTTTTAACCTCCAACTTTCCTTCTGGTGACATGCGTGACTCTAAACTTCCCCTTTCCACCACACTCACCGTTCACTACAATAATGTTCTCCTGTCACCTCTGTGCATTTCCAAATGTTTAAGTTCAACCGAGTTAAACATTCTGCAAGTATTAAGCAATTGCTCCCCATTCTTTAGCCTCACTCTGTACCTGGTAATCGATATTCTGTATTTCATGTCTGTGAGTTTACATATTATAATAAGTTCATATCCATGAGATCATGCAATATTTGTCATTTTGTGTTGACTTATTTCACTTAACATAATGTCGTCAAGGTTCATCCATGTTGTCGAGTGCTTCAGGATATCATTCCTTCCTACCGCTGAACAATATTCCGTCATATTTATTTACCACATTTTGTTTATCCACTCATTAGTTGATGGACACTTGGGTTGTTTCTATCTTTTGGCAATTGTGAATAATGATGCTATGAACATTGGTGTGCAGACGTCTGTTCGCCTCCCTGCTTTCATATCTTCCAGGTCTATCCTGAGTAGTGGGATTGGTGAGTTACAGGCAACTCTACACTTAGCTTCCTGAGGAACCTCCAAGCTATCCTCCACAGCAGCTGCACCATTTTACACTCCCAATTTCTGCCCCTCCTCTCCAACACTTGTAGTTTCCTGTTTGTTTAATAGCGGCCATTCTAGTGGGTGTGAGATGATATCTCATTGTGGTTTTTATTTTCATTTCCCTAATAGCTAGTGAAGCTGAACATCTTTTCATGTGCTTTTAGCCATCTGTATTTCCTTTTTGGAAAAATGCCTATTCGTGTCTTTTGCCCAGTTTTTAATTGGTTTGTTTATCTTTTTATTGTTGAGTTGTAGGATTTCTTAGTATAGTCTGGATATCAAACATTTATCAGATATGTGGTTTCCAAATATTTTCTCCCATTGAATCAGTTGCCTTTTCACCCTTTTGACAAAGTCCTTTGAAGCACAGAAGTATTCAACTTTGAGCAGTTCTCATTTATCTATTTTTTTTTTTTCTTTCATTGCTTGTGCTTTGGGTGTAAAGTCTAAGAAACTACTGACTATCACTAGATCTTGAAGATGTTTCCTTGCATTTTCTTCTAGGACTTTCATGATACTGGTTCTTATATTTAGGTCTTTGATCCATTGTGAGTTAATTTTTGAGTAGGGTGTGAGCTAGGGGTCCTCTTTTGGATCTTTTGGATATGGATATCCAGTTCTCCCAACACCACTTATTAAAGAGACTGTTCTGTCTCAAATGAGTGGACTAGGCAAGCCTTGTTAAAAATCAACTGACCATAAATCTGAGGGTCTATTTCTGAACTCACAATTTGACTCCATTGATCAATAGGTCTATCTTTATGCCCATACCATGCTGTTTTGACCACTGTGGCTTTATAATATGCTTTAAAGTCAGGAAGTGTGATAACTCCCACTTCATTCTTCTTTTTCAAGATGTTTTTGGCTATTCGAGACCCATAACACTTCCAAATAAAATTGTTAATTAGCTTTTCCATTTCTGCAGAGTGAGCTTTGGAAATTTGATTGGTATTGCATTCAAACTGTAGATAAGTTAGAACTGGGTAGAATTGATATCTTAATGACATTTAGCCTTCCGATCTATGAAACACGGCATGGATCCATTTAGGTTTTGTCCTCTACTTTCCTGTTTCTCACTCTGCAACCTCAGTCAATTTACTTTAGGACAAAACTATTCTTTTTCCTTAACAAAAACTTATTCTGCATACCTTATATACTTACATTTCCAAAACGTCCTTGGGAAATTGTGTTCAGGCCAACAGCCTACAAACCACAATAACTTGAAATAAAGTTTGTCAGAATAATATCTCAATTTGGTTAAAGACAAATTTACATTTTTAAAATCATTTTAAGCATCTAGTAGATATAATGTGGGCAAGTAGAATAAAATCATATTCTTATAGTGTATTTAACATCGATAACTCAGAAGACATAGCTGTTCCTATTTAGCTAACAATATTAAGCTAGTCCTGTTTGCCAAAGGTTTGCCTAGATTATGTGCATTTGAATTTTTAAAACATTTGGATTTAATCCTATGTATACTCTTTTACATTGGACGTATTAAAAGTTCACTTTTCTAAATTTCTGGGACTTCAGGAGTATTAATTTATATATAAGCTTATTTATCTTTAAACAATTTGAATAGAGCTCTTTTAAGGAGTTTTATATAGTAATTTAGTATTACTATTTGGAGGTAGAAAAATATACATCAAACAAACCAACATACACAAATAGGGAGCTTATAGCGTCAATTAAAAAATTTTCAACCATGAGTCAGACATAAAAACACAGAAACACAGAAATACAAAACTCACTGGTTTATTGAAATGAGCTGAATTTCTCTCTTTGCTACACTTTTATATTTTTGGATCAGAATTTCTTGGCAGCTGTGGCAAGCTGAGGGCATTTATTTAATGGCTAAAGCTTTCCCATGGTAATTTGTGGAGGGGCCTGAGCTTTTCTCTCCCTGCTGTGGGATCTCAGGAAACTCTACCCTAGTTCTCGGCCTCTTTGTCCCCCAAATTCGCTGTGGAAGGAGGGACCTTGTAGCCCCTCTCTGGGTCGGTCACCCAGCTTTTGCCCCCCAAGATCTAGCACCCGAGGCTCCGGCCGACGTGTACAAGCTGACACAGGTCAGGGAGCCCCGGAGCCCGTGCACCCCGAGGATTCAAAGTTCATCTGTGAATATTCGCTGGTTTTGTTTGGGGAACTCTTTGATTATGGCTCTCACTTCAGGCCAGGGCCCAGGTTTAAGTTCTGCTCCCACGGGCAGCCAGGCCCTGGAAGACTTTGTCTACAAAGGCGTCTGGACAGGGTCATTTTCCCTCCGGGTCGAGAGGAGCCTGTGAGGGGCTGGGGGACGGGCTGGTGAGGGAGGTGGGGGCTCTGGGTTTGGTTTGGAGTCTCTTCCCCATTGTTGTGTTCTTGGCCTTTTCTTTTTCTAAGGAACCTGTAAGTGAACTTGTCCTCCAGCAGCCTCTAAGCACCAATCTCCGATCCTCCTTATTTTGTTTGTTTTAAGGTGCCTCTCAAAGGCATGATTTTGTTCCCATGAGGTTTCTCAAAGTGGCCACGACAAAGGCACGTCGCCCTGTGCCAGATCCACCGTGAACGGAAAGCCCCGTGTCCATGGTGTGAGTGTGCAAGGGGCGGGGGTCTCGGCAGGACAAGAGGGAGATGGAGGAAGGGGTTGGCTGGGGGCTGCCAGGCCTCAGTGATGGGACAGAGACACAAAGGGGTCTGTCGTGGGCCCCTCGCCTGGCTGGTCCAGAGCCCGCAGCCCCAGGGGCACCTTCTATATCTTGCTGGGGCCTCCAAACGTGAAAGACAAATCAGAGTTTGCAGACTGCAGCGTTTTATTTGGGGCAGCAAAGGAAGGCAGAACGGAGGTAGCTCCGGGGTTCTAGGGATGGCAAAGGATGTTTCTAGACATAAAAAGGAAGTTAGCCTGACACCTACTGATGGGACGAGGGTTTGTCCGTCCTACGGGGGTGGGTTTGGGGCAGGTGGGCTTTATTTTTGTCTTGGGTTAAATGTAATGAACCAGAGGCTTGACTGGCTGTCTGGGTCAGCTGCCTTGGTGGGGATTTCAAATTTCAAAAGATAAAGAGGAAACTCAAGAGGGAATTCAAAGAGGAAGTAGGGCACAGGTTTTGTGGCTCTGAGGGGTCCCCAGGGCTTTCTCTACACAAATGTATCACTAAGCTGGGTGCTTGAACCACACTGACACAATTAACCCTTAAGGCTGAAGCTCAGGGACAGTGGGTCTCAGTGGGGGGGCTGGGATTTGAGGTTGGGTCTGTCTCACTTGTGCCCTTCCCAGCCCTGCCCCGCCTGCCATGGGTCACCTGGAGGTCCTCCCTGTGTGGGGCTTAGCCTGGGACCCTTTGCAGGAACACTGCCCACCCCCTGCCTTGTGTCTGTGGGCATTTTGTGAGCACTTGATCACTTTCTTTGATGCTCAGCAGCAGCTTCTCCCACTTCCTTCTCTCCTTCCCTCTGTCTTTCCATCTCTCCGTCTCTCCTTTATTCCCATCCCAGTCCTGGGCTCAGAGGGTGCAGCCTGAAGCAGACCCCAGCTCCTGTCCACAAGGAGCTCCCCACGCTGGCTCAGCCTCCTGGGCTGCCCCCAGCCTCACCCTGAGTCTGCAGAATGAGGGTCTGGACGAGGTGTGGGGACCCCAGCCAGATGGACGTGAGGGTGATGCCATGGGTGGTTTTTGAAACATATCCACATCCCAAGATGTACTGGATCTCCTTAGGGTTCCTCAGGGGTTCCAGCTCATGGCCAGGGCTGAGAACTGCTGGACCAGATGTTCTCCATTGTTCCTTCAAAGCTCTCCTGTGGATTTCACTCCTTTGAGAAAGGTCACCATAAAACTCCCCTGGTGAGTTTCTAAACTTGAGAATGAAATTGTCTTGCCAGACATTTGGTATCCGCAGTTGGGCTATTGATCTGCTGCTCTCCTGTTTTCCCCATCAGTGGACAAGTTCAGTCCCCTGGAACTGGTTCAGAGTCTATATTTTACATTTGGCCCCAGCTGGCTCCAAGAAATATCTAGCAATATTTTTAAAGGGCTATCAGCACATGAACAAAAGGTAGCACCCAATGCTAGCCAAAGTACAGCGTGACAAGTATTTCCCACTTATTTCTGGGCGCTTTGTATGTTGGTACAACTCTTTTCTGTTTAGGAAGCCCGACCAGCCCTCTGACTGAGAGTTTATCTGAAGCTGTTATGCATTTCAGGGCATTGCTCTCCATGAAGATGCTCGCAGAGATGTTATTTACGGTGTTGGAGATCAGGAAACAGCCTCCATGTGTCCAGCGGGTTTATCATTAAAGTCCATCAGGCCACTTCCCATCTCGAATGATTCTAAGTAATTTGAAGTTATAATTTTGGAGCTCAGACAAGGGAAGAGACTTGCAAGTCGTGGCCACCCCGGGCCCCAGCACAGGGAGGGTGGGGCTCGGGCTTGGGCGCCAGTCTTGGGGAATCCCACCTTGAGGTCGGGTTGTACGTCGGAACCCCTGCTCAGAGCACATTCTGGAAGGGTGGCTGGACCTCAAACCCCTCGCCCCTCACACAGCACCCTGGGTGCAGACAGGGCTCCAGGAGGCCTCCTGAGTGGGGGTGACGGGAGCCCAGATGGTTGTAGGGCAGGGGGTTTCAGAAGGAGCAGGCCGGTGGCTGGGTGGGCCCAGCAGATTCTCAGGCATGAACCTGAAGGCCGAGGGCCCAGGGAGGTGGTGGTCCAGGCTGGCCTGGGGAGCCCTGCACCAGGGAGCCCCGGGTGGGGTGGACTCTGGAGAGTTCTGCCTAGGATGCTTGTTAGCACTTGCCTGCTTTCCTAATAAAATACGGCTAGTCACGATTGCTTTTTTAATTGACTATGAATAATTCCCTGCTATTAATTGCTACTGCAATCACTAACCTCCGTGCTAGACAGAGTCTGGCTCACTTTGGAAGGTGGCCGGGGGGGTCAGCGCTCTCAGCCTTCTCTGCCCTTCGCAGCTTTTGTTCCTCATACTCCTGTGAACACAGGGGCCCAGGGGAGCTCAGCTTTCCTTCCTGCACTGGCTCGTTGTCTTGTTGTCTCGGGGCAGGGGAAGCTCCTACTGGGGGTGGGGGGATGTGTCCAAGGATGGTGTATACAAATCAGGGAAATTGGGGGGCCCGTCTCATCTCACCTGCTAGTGTCTGGACCGGGCCCTCACCTGCACGCCTACCCCTGCCCCTGCCCCCGGCCGGGCCCCCCAAAGCCCGGGCCATGAGTCGGCTGAAGCCCCCGGCCCTCTGCTGCCTGAGTCACTGTCCCCCACAGGGTAATTGTGAGGAGGGAAGCCGCGCGTTTGCTGTTTCCTGACAGATCTTCATAAAGTAGCACCATGGAGCTCGGCTCAGAGTAACCTTGTAATCAGCGGTGGCTGCGGGTTGTCATCTTGTGCTCACGGAGACGCGGCCCTCTGCTCCCGCCTTCCCAGCCCCCTTGGCCTCCTCTCTGCTTCTGCGTCTCCTCTCTCCAGTGCTCTCTCTTTCCCCCGATTTGTAGCTCTCTCTTGATCTCCACCCCCCCTCCTCTCTCTCTTTTTTTTCCATCTTTGGCCTATCTGGCTCCTTTCCCTTGTCTCAGTCTGTCTGTCTCTCTTGTTAAATGCCTTCTGGACGACAATTCTCTGAGCCAAGTGCTTGCGGAGTGGATGTCTGTGTGGCCTCGAGAGGGAGGGATGCTCCTGCCCCCCTGCAAAGCCAGAGGCCCCATCCTTCCATGCCCCCTGTCACCCATCCTCTTCCCCATCCATCCACCCACTCGCCCTCCCACGCACACATCCATTCTTCACACCCACGCACCCCCTTATCCACCACCCCACCCACTCAGTGTTTCCCGAGCAGTTGCTCTGTGCTAGATGCTGGCGACAGTGATGCCCAGGCCCGTGGGGCTTGAAGCAGCTTCTCCTGGGCTCCCTGCACCCTCCGCAATCCTGGTCGGTCTAGATCCTCCCAGTGTCCACCTTTCACTATCCTGACGGGTCTAGATCATCAGTTCTTTTTAGCTCTGTCTCCCTCCCGGACATGCACTCTTCCCGAGCAGGGCCGTGTCTTAGTGCTTCACCGAGTGCCAGGAGCAGAGGGATCAGGCAGGC
Source organism: Choloepus didactylus (assembly GCF_015220235.1). NCBI lineage: Eukaryota > Metazoa > Chordata > Mammalia > Pilosa > Megalonychidae > Choloepus > Choloepus didactylus. The sequence goes on along the minus strand of NC_051309.1, from coordinate 5,737,908 downwards.
GTGTCCAGGCTGTAGAATGAATGAATGAATGAAGCCATCACCCAGCACTGCCGTTTCATTTTATGAGTGAAGACGAGTGCTCAGAGTTGTGGGGGTGTGACCAGGGTTACCCAAGTTGGGGGTTGGGCCGGGGTGCACCCCATCTCCTGAACCCTCTGCTGGTGCCGTCCCCACTGCATCCTCTGTCTCTTAAATTGTGAGTTGGGGTCTGGGTGTGTTTTGGGGGGGCGGGGCTTTGCTTGGGCTTAGTTCCTGGGGAGAAAGCCAGTGGGCTGAGCCCTGAGCAGGTGCCTGGTGAGCCAGAAGGTGGCACCGGGCACGTGTGCACGGGCATACAGGCTTGGCGCTCGTGCGTTCATCCGCTGGCCTGGGGCAGGTGGGCGCGCGTGACATCACATCCTCGCACAGGGCGCTGCTGTTCTCAGGGGAAGTCGCAGGGAGCTGCAGACTGGGGGTGGGGGTGGGGCAGGATGGACACCCTGGAGGGCCAGGGACTCTGCAGGCTTCAGACATAGAAATGTGCAGGGCCATCCACCCCGTAGGTGGCTGCACTTGATAACTTGGAGCCTTCCAACCCCCAGGAAGAAGGCAGAGAAGACTTACTGTGTTATGTCCTTTTCCAGATTAGGAAACTGAGGCACAGAGAGGTAAGGCTCTTGCTCAAGCCACGTGGTTGTGATCTGAAGCCATGTCTATCTGATTCTAGAGTTCTAGAATCAGCTAGGCCAGCACCATGACGTTCCTGATAGAGGGGCTATACCCTTGTCAGGAGTGGGGTGGGAGTTGGGGGAGGGTCATCCACAGGAGCTGGGACCTAGAGGGTGCAACAGCCAGCAAGTGCAGCCATTTGGGTCATCTGAGCAGGAAAGTTCCCACAGGTGTGTTGGAGCAGGGCAGGAGGGTGCCTCAAGTGACCCCAAGGTACGGCTGCAAGTTGGGGGAGTGGGCAGGGCAGGTACCCAGCTGCCCAGGGGCTGGAGCTAAGGGCAGGATGTAAGGGGGCCGGACAGGGCCTCTCACAGGGTCCCGGAGGGGATTCTGCTGCCAGCCTGGACTCCAAGTGAGGCCTCCAGGCCATCAAGCAGGAGCGGCCTGGGTGCTGACACTGGGCCCAAGTGTTGGAACCAGACAGGTGGTGTGGGGAGGGGGCTTGGCTGCTGTGCAGCACCCTGCGTTGAGGGCCTGGAGGGGTCCGGGGGTGGGTGTGCATGGGGTCTGCGATGATACCCAGTGCCCAGCCCGAGACCCAGCACATAACAGATGCTCCGTAAGTGGGTGAGGACCCAGGAGGAGAAGTGGGGCAGAGACTGTGCGTCTCCAGGCAGCTTTCCGAGGATGGGACTGCTTCCAGCCAGCCTGAGAAGCCTGGCGGGCAGGCTGGGTTTGTCAGGGACCCTTGGGGCTGGCTGGGCGGGGAGAGACGGAACCTGGGCAGGGGCTTGGCATTTTCTCTGCTTTGGGCAATTTAAGGCAGACCTGCACTGCCATTTTAACAGAATTTTTGGTAGAGAAATTTTTATTCGCAGGGAGGTCCAGCTGCTGGTGAGAGGGCTCCTTGGGAAAGCCTAATGATTTCATCAGACAAATATTTAAAACCCTGTGTTGAAGCTGTATGCACCTCAGAAAATCATGTTCTTGAAGCTAATCCATTCCTGTGGGTGTGGATCCATAGTAAATAGGATCTTTCAATTAGGCCACTTCAGTTAAGGCGTGTCCCAGGGTGGCTCTTAATCCTCTTACCGGAGTCCTTTATAAGAGGTTGGAATTCAGGCAAAGAGAGAGAAAGCCACAGAAGCAGAAGCTGAAAGCAACGGAACGCCAAAGAGGAGGGATAGACTAGCAGACACCACACGTGCCTGACCGTGTGACGGAGGAGCCGAGAATCACAGGCAGCCGGTCTTCGGGAAGAAAGCATCGCTGATGAAGCCTTGATTTGGATATTCTTCTCAACTTTGAGCTGTAAGCTTGTAAGTAAATTCTCATTGTTTAAAGCCAACCCTATTCGTGGTATCTGCATTTCGGCAGCCCGGAAAACTAGATTGGCAAAGCCAATCCCAGCCGCCTGGCAAAAAGCACCCCTGCTTCCTCGGCTGCCTGCAGACTTTCTACTCCCCGGCTTGCCCCTCTCTGGGACACTTCTGGAATCTCAGGCTTCAGGTGTTCACCTCTCTACTTGGCGGGTGAAGGCAGCCTGGCACCTGCTGTGGCCCTCGTGACCAGGTGAGTCCAGGCCTCCTCCTGCCTGATTCCTGCACTGGCACTGCCACTGACCATTTCAGAGTGGCTCTCGGAGGAGCCTGATTCCTGCAGGGCCCGAGCTGGGTCCACAGCTGGTCCATTTGTACCAGAGGTCAACAGCTGGCCTGCTCCCTGGCCTGGGTCCCTCCAGGGCTGCAGAGGGCCAGACAGCAGAGAGGTGCCCAGTAGGATTCTGGGAAAGCCCAGCTGCCCATGGTGAAGGAAGCAGCAGAGGAGACCTCACCTCCTGATGGGAGGGGCAGACGGTGAACGTAAGAACATGTCTTTAGATTGCCAGGGCTGCTACGACAAACACCACGCACTGGTTGGCTTCACAACGGGAATTTCTTGGCTCATGGCTTTGGTGGCTAGAAGTCCAGCATCAAGGTGTGTGCAAGGCCGTGCTTTCTCCCTGGAGGCTGGAGTGTTCTGGTGCTGGCCCACCGTAATCCGTGGGGTTCCCTGGCTTGCAACTCTGCCTGCCGTCTCGTGGAGATCTTTCTCTCCTTGTGCCTGCTCTTCAGGTCTCCGCAGATTTCCGGCTTCTTCCTGTGGTCTTGGATGACCGTCCACATCTCTTCTGCTTGCAAAGGCCTCCAGGCACTGGGATGAGGGCCCACCCTGGTTCGGTCAGGCCACACTGAGCAGGTCTGTGAAGCTCCTGTGCACAAATGAACCCCCACCTTTACTGATAAAACATCCTTGAAGGTCCTCTCCACAAACAGCTTCATAGCCCTGGAAACGTGGGTTCAGATGAAGATCTTGCCTTTTGTTGGGCACACGATTCATTCTAGCACACCGTGACAAATTCGGGCTTGATTTCTATTCACTGGACCACCCCAAAGGCACCAGAGGGCACAGGGGAGATTTTACAAGCCATAGAAATGTGTGCTGATTAAACGAGAAAGCTTGCTTACCCAGGATTGAACAGGTGAGTGAGAGATGAGTGACGGATGGCTGGGGTGGCAGCTGTGAAACCCACGTCCACCAACACACGGGTCCTCGGGGCTCACGGCGGAGATCATGAATGCAAACAAGCGATACCCAGACTCAACATCTTTAATCGGCCAAGCCATCGATTCACTCTTTTTCCATGATAGGGGAGGTTTGTTGATGAGGATATTCAGTGCATCTTATATTTCATAACATATTATGTGGCTCTTATTGATGTTTTGTTTATGCCAGTCTCATCTTTTGTTTCCAAACAATATCAAGTGATAGAAACATACACACATACACAGAAAAAAAAAATCCACAGTTTACTGACAACACTCAATCTGCTGTATCTATCAGAGCAGCTAATGATGGTTCTCTTTGTTTGCATAATTCTGGAGTCGTGGAAGGGGCCCCAGGCTCAGTTGGAGGTGCCTGGGCTGGGTTCCAGCTCTGCCATCCCGAGATGGAGCCCCAGGAGCCCACACTAGCCAAAGGACTCTCTTCTCTCGCCCCATCTTCTTATTCTGACTTGCGGGTTAACCCCTTGTCTTGGTGTGTTAATGTTGATGAAATGCATTATATCAGAAATGGTTGGTGTTTACAATGGGATTTGTTAACTTACAAATTACAGTCCTAAGTCTGTGACAATGTCCACTCAAGGCATCAACAGGATGATACCTGGACTCTGAAGACGGGCTGCCGGCATCCGGGTTCCTCTGTCACACGAGAAGGCACATGACGGCGTCTGCTGGTCCTTCTCTCCTGGGTTTCGTTGCTTCAGCTTCTTGTGCCAGTGCCTTCCTCTCTGTTTTCTGTGGGTCCTCTGTCAGCTTTTCCGTGGTATTTTCTGTGAGCTTCTCTTAATTTCATCTCTGAGCTTCTGTATGTGTTTTATCGTCTTATAAAGGACTCCAGTAAGATGATTAAGACTCACCTTGAATGGGTGGGGTCACCTTTCAATTGAAATAACCTAATCAAAAGGTCCCATCACAACAGGTCTGCAGCCACAGGAATGGATTAAAGCAACATGGCCTTTTCTGGGGGACACACAGCTTGAAACTACCACACCCCTTCTTGCCTTTCTGGATTCATGCTGTCCCCAGACCCCCCCCCCCCCCACTGCCCTGGGACACATCCCTCCCTCTGACTTAGAACATCCTTGGACAAACAGCTCTAATATGAAATCTGTATCAGTCAGCGAGGGTAGCTGAGTGCTGTAACAAAAATTCCCCTGCATTTAATGGCTCAACACTGTGAAAGTTTATTATTATTATTATTTTTGTTTATACAGAAACCAACTTGGGTGGTCCTGGTGGGGTGGATGTCTTCCAGGCAGGGACATGGGGACCCAGGCGTCTTCATCTTGTGGCTCTCCTGTCCTCCAGAGCCTAGAGTCCTTCATTTCCTCTGAGTGTGGGGGAAAGAAAGAGAGAGTGTGGAGGGCTATGGGATTTTGTAGCAAGTGAGTGAAGGATCACACGATTTCAGGGCATTGTAACCTTACAGTTTAGTGTTGAAAACATGAATGACATAATAAGTGCTGTTTTAGTTTCCTAGGCTGCTTAAAGCAGATACCATGAAATGGGATGGCTTAAACAATGGGAATTGATTAGTACAGTTGGAGGTCAAGAAAATGTCCCAGTGAAGGCATCATCAAGATGATGCTTTCTTCCCGAAGTCCAGCTTCCGGTGACCATTGGCTCCTCTGCCACATGGCCAGGCACATGGTGGCATCTGCTGATCTCTTCCTTGTCTCCTGGGAGTCATTGATTTCAGCTTCTTGCTTCAGGTGCTTTCTTTTTCCCTCTCTGTATTTGTTCCGTTTATCAAGGGCTCCAGGAATAAGATCAGGCCCATCCTAAATGAGGTGGGCACACCTTAACTGAAGTAGCATCAAAAGGCTCTGCTGACGATGGGTGCACACCCACAGGAAGGACTGAGTTTAAGAATATGCTCTACTGGGGTGTATGCAGTTTCAAACCACAAGTGGAAATCGCTTGCCTGTATTTTTGCCCAGTGGCCCAGCTTAACTGCAAGTGCAAATGCGGCCTAGCTGTGAGCCCCCAAGGAAAGGAAACGGCCTTCGGTGGGCACAGCATCCTTGGATCTCGGCCTCTCTGTCGTTCTTGCCGAGTGAGCCGGTGAAGACCCGAGAGCGAGGGGCGCTGAGCCCAGGCCGGCGGCAGGAGTGGGAGGCCCTTGGCTTGGGAGCCCTCCTTGCCCCACTCCCTCTCTGACCTCATTTCTTCCACCAGCCACCCCCCCTGCCTGGCCTCTGGCTTAGCTAGCTCTTCTTTGTGTCCCTTGAGCTGCCTGAGCTTGTCTTGCCTCAGGGCCTTAGCACTGGCTGTTCCCTCTGCCTGGAATGCTGTTCCCCTATCTTCATGGGGCTGACTCCCTCCTCCTGTGGGTCTCGGCAGTCACCTCTTGATAGAGTCCCCTATGAGCAGATGACCCAAAGATGGCCCGCCTGTGCCCCTGCCCTGGGGGGCTGCCCACCCAGGATGGGGCTTTCTTCTCCTGAGCTGCATTTTCCCCTAAAACTTGTCACTGTCTGACATAGTGCACATGTGGCTTATTTACTTGGTTGATCTTCTATCTGGCCCCTCCCCACCCACTATAACGTGAGCTCTGTGAGGGCAGGGAGCATGTGTGTTCAAAACTAAGTCTTCATGGACAAACAGCTCCTGGCACACGTGAGCTCTCGTACGAGTGCACTCTCAGGAGCAGTGTTGAATGAATGCATGGGTGGATGGATGGATGAAAGAATGAATGAAGGCATGGACGGATGGATGGATGGATGGATGGATGCACAAATGAATGAATGCCTGCATGTGTGACCCCGGGATCCCTGAAGAAGCCCCCAGTCCTGCTCTGCTAATTGAACCTCAGTTCATCCTGGAGCGGCTGGAGGGCTACTTTGTTTGCATCCTGTCCTGTACCCCACACTTTGCCAGACGCTTTGCACCATTATCTCCTTCAATGTTCCCACCCACCTGGGAAGAAGGCCTTCCTAGAGATGAGGGAACTGGGGTGCAGGGAGGGGAAGCACCATCAGTGAGGGGGTGCAGCTGGCCTTGAACCCCAAGGTCTGGCCGAGCCCCTGCTGGGCCCTGGAGGATGGGACTGAACCCCCTGCCCTCCCCGTCACCTGGAAGCACCCCCTTTTCCTCCACGTGGATGCATCCGGCTGTGATTCTGCCCGCCCATCCTGGGACTTGGGGAGGTGCCAGCTCAAATCTGCTTTCAAAGCTCGGCCTCTGCTCTTGTATTTGGAAAATCTAATTAAAAAATACAAAATATGATCACACTTGCATGACTCTTGGTTTCTAATTCCGGACATGGAAATTCAAATGGCATAATGAAGGGAGAGAGTGGACGCCAGGCTCACATATCCTGAAAGTTTGTCTAAAACTTCGGTGGGTAGTAACATTTGCGGAGGGTCCCCAAGTTCATTATCAGCACAGCCTGGCTAACGCTAAACTCTGGGGAGCAGGGGAAATTTGCTAATGGATTGAGTTTAAGGAGGTGTTGATTGCACACTCAAAGTGTTAATAATTGCTAATCTTTAACAGCGCTAATTGAGTGATAATTTTGTCCTTTCAAGGTGACTCAACCTTTGAGAGGCTCAGGTTTGTAGGAAGATTACATGAAATAATATAATCTATTGGGAGAAAAGAGAGAAATGGAAATAAAAGTCCTTTCTTTCTTGGTGTGAAATGAGAGGTTTAATTTTGGTGCAGTGCCTGCAGACCGCTGAACACGTGTTCAAGCTCCAGGACTGGTGGAAATTCCCCGATGAAATCCCAGGAAGTCCTGGGCTTTCTCCCCATGTCCTGCAGGACCTGGGGAAGGGGGCAGCTCCGTGCACGTCCTCTCGGCCAGCCACAGGCTCTGCCTGCCGAGACAGGGTTCAAATGAGAATTATCCCAGGAATGTGGTTCCTCTGGTTAGAGGTCATTTCAAGGTGGGCCCCTTGGAGTCTGTTTGCCTTCACAAGCCTTCCTACTGAAAATATTTGCGGAGACGTGGAGAGAGAGCAGGTTCAGGTTTCCGAGGCTGGGTCAGAGGGAGAAATGTTACAGCAGGTCTCACTGATGCAGAACCTGTTTTCTAGGAGGAGTCACGAAGAATGTGTTTTTTTCAACACCAGGACAATTTCAGGTCTTCTGGGGGGGCCTGGCGATGGCGTGACAAGGGGCAAGTTGGTTTCGGGTGGTTAAGAGGAGGGGGCGCTGGCAGACACTCATGGGGGGCTGCCTGCCTGGTCTCTAATCCGCACATGAAGCCCCTGCGTGGCTGTTAGTTCGATCGTCGACCCCATTTGACAGACGAGGGGTTTGAGCCTCAGGGAGGTTCGCTTTCCCAAGATCAATCCCGAGATGCTGGAATTATTGTTATTGTTATTGTAATATTCCCATTTCACGGGAGAGGAAACTGAGACCCAGTGAGGAATGAACTTGCCAGGTCACACGCCAGTAAGCCCCTGGCATGGTGCCCTTTCCTCGTTACATGATGAAAGCACTTTCCTTTGCAGCGTTAAACCTTTAAACCAGTAGGCATTGGCTCATGTTCTCTAAATGGCAGCTATATGTGTTATGTTACGGATGCCGATCTCCATATGACCATTTGCTGAGTGTAGGGTAAGCTTTGGAACAGTGAAATTAATAATTCTAAAAGGAATTCTTGGAATATATTGAGTAAATGGTTAATTATTGTGAATATCCCATGGGCAATAGAAAAGATGGTTTAGTTGACTTTAAGTTATACATTAGAACTATGTTTTTAATAATGTTGTTTAGGTCTTTTAGTTCCTTACCTACTGTCTTATTACTTTAGCTGTCACAAACTGAGAGCAGGAAAATAAAGTGTCCTGCTGTGAATGCATTTCTTTCTGTTTCTCCTTGCATCTCTTGTAGTTTATACTTAACAAAACGCTGAGGATGTTATTTGGTGACAAAATATTCATAGCTGTTACAGGTTCCTTGTGAATTATACCATTATCATTAAAAAATTCCTTTATCTCTCTTAATGCTTTTTGGAATGAATTCAACTTTATCAGATATTAAGATCTCAATAGCTGCTTTTTTAATTCGCATTTGCGTGGCATAAATTGTCAGTTCTTTCATTTTCAACCTATCTGAATCACTTCGTATTTGGTGTGTCTCTAGTATACTGTATCCAGTTGGACTTTACCTCGTAAAAATCTAAGGATATTTCTTTTTAAATCAGTGAATTTAGGCTGTTTATATTTATTGTTATGATATATTACTGGTCTTAATTTTTCATAATTTATAGCTATAAATTCTGTTTTCATTTGTGGCCTTTTCCCTTTTTTCTTTTTTGGTGTGTATTTCTTTTAACAACCAGGAAAATTTGTATATCTATTTTTTTGTCCTAGAGTTTATCTTTAGAGCTGTAACTTTGTCTAATACTCTTAATTTCTAAGGCTTTATTCAGCATCTACAATTTCCTCCACTGAAGTATCATGATATTAGTATTTCCTTCATTCTAGCCTTCCCTTCTTCTTCACTATCTGATTTTTTGTCAATTACATTATCCTCCTTAGATTCATTGTATGGTTAAATGTATTCATATTTTGAGGAGCTCTTTTGCCAGCTCAAAATGACATCTTTTGACATGAGGAAATCAATACATTTCCTCTCCTCCCACCCTTCCCCCCTGCTTCTTCCAATTTTTGTTGTTATACCACTTTTCTATTGTCTATATATGTATCATTTACATTTTGTTCTGTCACTCCAGACTCCAGACTTTTTTTTTAACTTTATATTTAAATATATTCAGTGCTCACTGCCAGTTCTTTTGTAACAGTTTATCCAGCTCATATTTCGGTTGCCAGGAATTTTCTTAGCAAATCCTCAAGAAGGCTCACGGGTCCTGAGTTCCTACCTGTTCAAATCATGTGCCTATTGCCTTATAACTGAAGGACAGTTTGGCTGAAGATAGAATTCCTGTGCTAGCTTTGTTTCTTTGAGGATTTTTCAGGCATTACTCAACAGTATTCTGACTTTATTACTGTGTGGCTATTACTTTTTTACATGCAGTTTTATTGAAATATATTCATATACAATACAATCATCCAAAGTTTACAACAGTTGTTCACAGTTTCATGATATAGTTGTACATTCATCAACACAATAAATTTTTAAACATTTTCCTTGCTCCAAAAAATAAAAATAAGACTAAAAATAAGAATAAAAATAAAAATAAAAAGAACACCCAAAACATCCCATACCCCTCCGCCTCCCTATTATTCATTTACTTGTTGTCCCTATTTTTCTATTTATTTTTCCATACACTGGGTAAAGGGAATGTGAGCCACAGGTTTTCACAATCACACAGTCACACCACATAAGATATATAGTTATACGATCCTCTTCAAGAATCAAGGATACTGGATTGCAGTTCAACAGTTTCAGATATTTCCTTCTAGCTATTCCAATACACTAAAAACTAAAAAGGGATATCTATATAACATAATAATAACCTCTGGAATGACAACTCAACTCCATTTGAAATCTCTCAGCCACTGAAACTTTATTTTTTTATTTCTCTTCCCCATTTTGGTCCAGAAGGCTTTCTCAATCGTACAATGCCAGGTCCAGGCTCATCCCCAGGAGTCACATCCCACATTGCTAGGGAGATTTACATGCCTGGGAGTCATGTCCCATGTAGGGGGGAGGGTGCTGAGTTTATCTGCAGAGTTGACTTAGAGAGAGTGGGTACATCTGAGAAACAAAAGAGGTTCTTTGGGGGTGACTCTCAGGCACAATTATAAATAGACTTAGCCTCTCCTTTGCAGTAAAAGGCTTCATAAGGGCAAACCCCATGATCAAGAGCTCAGCCTACTAAACTGATAGTCCCCAGTGCTTGAGAGAACATCAGGAATTCCCCAGGTCGGGACATTTATTATTTCCACATTTCCCCCAGTCCCTCAAGGGGGCTTTGCAAATACTTTTTATTCTCTGCCCGAATTACTCTGGGATGTATTGGGGCTTCCTGCTAACCTGTACAAACCAAACAGGTGTCACTCCCTATTCAAAGTTCCATGTAATTATGGTGTTTGAATAAAATGACCATAGAAGTTACATTACATAGTGTGCTACAGAAAATATAGATTTTGCACCAAATAAACATCTGTTTCTTTGGTCCCACACAGAGACAAAGTTTTAAGACAATAGTTATTATCCTCTACCCTTTAGTCTGATCTACCCTAATCTCAACCAAGTCCATTTCATTCATATCTCCAATCGAAGTCTGATCTCCTTTTCAGCCTCTTTAATAGTTGCTGCATGGGGCAATGCTGACACTCACAGCTGCCAAATTCTGGCTCCGAGTCCCAGGCACCACACAGACACCTGAAGCTCCAGGGACTGACCAAGTCAGCATCTCAGAATTTAGGAATAACTGTTACAACTCATGAATAGATGTGTCTTGAAGCTTATAATCTAGGAACCTTTACATAAGTCTTCTCCTGATAGATAACCCATGTTCCCAGATTAAATTCTCAGAGTTTGCACATTATTGTTAGTCCATATTAGTGAGGACTTGTCTTTTCATTTCTGCGTTATTTCACATACTGTCCTCAAGGTCCATTCACCTAGTTGCATTCCTCACAATTTCATTTCTTCTTGCTGATCCCTCATGTGAAAACATTATTATATTTGTACATTTAATCATCATCATTGACCACTCTAGGTTTCACTAAGTTATATCATCCCAGTCTTTATCTTCTATCTTTCCTTCTGGTGTCCTACATGCCCCTAACCTTCCTCTTGCGAACGTACTCACAATCATCTTTGTTCAGTGTACTTAGAATATTGTGCTACCATCACACAGTATTGTGCTATCCATTTCTAGATTTATATAATAAATCCTCTTGAACATTCTATACTCCTTCAACATCAAATGCCAAATCTCTACCCTCTTTCTATTTCCTGGTATTTTCATTTCTGTACTCTCCTCCAAATGTCTCTCTCCTGTCTTTTCCTGTCTGTAGTGCTCCCTTTAGTATTTTTTGTAGATGAGGTCTCCTGTTACCAAACTCTCTCAGAGTCTGTTTATCTGTAAATATTTTAAGCTCGCCCTCATTTTTGAAGGGCAGTTTTTTTCGGGTATTGGGTTCTTGGTTGGAAGTATTTCTCTTTCAGTATCTTAAATATATCATGCCACTGCCTTCTTGCCTCCATGGTTTCTGCTGAGAGATCTGCACCTAGTCTTAGCGAGCTTCCCTTGTATGTGATGGATTGCTTTTCTCTTGCTGCTTTCAAAATTCTCTCTTTGTCTTTGACACTTGAAAATCTGAATAGTAAGTGTCTTGGGGTAGGTCTGTTTGTATCAATTCTGAATTTGGGGTATGCTGTGCTTCTTGGACCTGTAATTTTATGTCTTTCTTAAGCGTTGGGAAATTTTCATTGATTATTTCCTCTATTATTCCTTCTGCCCCTTTTCCCTTCTCTTCTCCTTCTGGGACACCTGTAATACATATATTCATGTGCTTCATGTTGTCATTCAGTTCCCTGAGACCTGGCTCATAATTTTCCATTCTTTTCCCTATCTGTTGTTTTGTGTGTAGGATTTCAGATGACTTATCCTCTAGTTCACTGCTCATTTCTTCTGCCTCTTCAAATCTGCTGTTGTATGTCTTCATTGTGTTTTCATGTCTTCTTTTGTGACTTTCATTCACATAAGTTCTGCCATTTGTTTTTTCAAGCTTATGAATTCTTCCTTATGATCACCCAGTGTCTTTTTTGTATCCTTCATCTCTTTTGTCACATTTTCTTTCCACTCGTTGATTTAATTTAGAAGATTTATTTGAATATCTTTAATTAGTTGTTTAAACCTTTGAATTTCAGTTGAGGTGTTAGTTTGTTCCTTTGACTGTGCTATGTCTTCCTTTTTCCTGGTGTAGCTCATGACTTTTTGCCATCTAGGCATTTGATTTTCTTGATTGGTTTATTCTGGAGGTTGTTTTCTCCCTTTTGTCTAAGGTTTTCTTGTTGGTTGTTGTTGATCTCTATCTTTACTTTGTTTCTTTCATTGGCCAGTTGTCAGATTGGCTCTGCCCTCCAGTCTTCCCTCCAAATCAGGCAGCCACTGTGACCTGCCGCAGGGATGGGAGATAGGCACTGGGCACCCCAGCAAGTTCACTGTATGTGGTAATATAGATCTGCTGGCTTCCAGTGGTGCTCTGTTTTCCGCTGGTCAGCAAGACCTGGGTTTGTTTTAGAGCCCTGCTTTAACAGTTGGATCTTCCTATTTCTCAGCCAAAACAGGGCTGGGTTTCCATACAGGGCATGTAGGCCAGCTCCTGTGGTCCTAAGAAAAGGTCTGAAACATCTTTTAAAAAGTGTTTGAATTCTCTTGCTCCTTCGGGACTGTCCAGCAGATGGCAATGTTTGGTAACTTAATTGTCCTCAGAGTCTACTTTGCCTCCAAGCACTGGGTGCGTACAGGTGAGCTGAAACTGTGGGATCCTATGCCCTCACTACTTTTCTGGGCAAAATCTGCCTCAATGAGTGGCTACACCTGTGGCAGAGGACTCCCTCAGCTGACCCAGCACTCCAGCCTTTCCCCAAGGCAAGGACATGGCCGCCAGCTGCTGCTTCTCTCAAGGGTGGGGGAAGGTCTTTCAGACCCAGGGCTGGAAACAGTCTCTGTCCACGTCTTCTCAGTCTCTTTGTCCCTCACTGAACTGCGCCTTGAAATGTCCTCCCCTGTCCCCCAGGTCTTCAAACAGTGGGGGTATTTTTCACTGCTGGGAGAGATTTTAAAACCTGTGTCCCTGGTGGAAGGGGTCCTGTCTGCTGATCCTGTTCCTCAGAGACTGACTGAGGGGGAGGGGAGAGGACTGGCTGGTCTGGGACAGAATATTTCATCTCTTTTTTTCAATTCAGCATTTGCAGCGTCCTTCTCCAGTCTCTATCCTTCTCCAGTCTATATCCTCCTCCAGAGTTTCAAACAATACAGAATTGTCCTTTTTTTCACTGAATCTCTGCAGAGGAGTTTTCAGTGGCTGTTTACGTGGCCATGTTGATGATGTCACCCTCCATCCATAAAACTTTTGTGAACCAATGTCTTTAGGATACATTCCCTGAGTGTGGGGTCACGGTGGGCACACAGGCAGGGGCTGGAGCTCCTATAAGACCCCCAGTGCTGCCGCTCTGGCTGTGGTTGCTGCAGCTGCTCTGTGGGCAGGGCTCTGGGCTGCTACAAATGCTACCACTCCCGGAATCTGGGAGCTCAGCGCTTGCCAGTCGCCTGGAGCTAAACTAGCCGAGTTTCCCCATTTTGAACCTGGCCAGGAGCTGAGTCCAGACTTCCCCACTGACAGCTCCCAGACCTCCGCCCGCTCTTCAGACCAGTTATTTTTGATTAGCAATCTTTGAAGGAGATGGTGTTTTCTGGGATTATCTAGTTTTGAAGCATTCATGGAGGTGAGGGCATGGCTGCTTCCAGGCTACCTCTTCCTACCCGGAGTCTTCTGGGTGCATTTGTAGAGCTTTTATATGGGGATAAGCAACTGTAGTTTCCCCTACATTGGCTGGTACATGCTGTCCCCTGCTGCCAGGGAGACTGACTGCTTCCTGCTGAGATGTCTTATCTGTGTGGTTTCCCTTTTAGTCTTGTTTACTCAGCTTCTTGAAAAGAAAAAAGAAAAACAAAATAGGTTTGGAGAAGACCCCGCTGGCAGCCAGTGCGCCCGGCTCCTTCTGTTGCAGGCAAGGGGTTCAGTCTTGTCCCCTTAGAGAATGCCCCTCTGCTTTGAGAAGTTTTCCTTTTCCGGCTCTTTCTGAGATCAGGGTCTGCAGTTCTCTCTCAGTTCTGCACAGAGACTGGCTCTCCACTGATTTTGGGAGCTCTTCCACTTATTTCGTGGTCCAGGCTTCCAGCTATTTCCTAATTTAACCAAAAATGGAGTTTGTATTTGCTTCTCATTCTCCTTATTTAGGGGGAAATACCATCCTTATACCATCACCTCTAAGTTGAAAAATTAAAAAACTTTTTAGAAGAATAATGCACATAGTCTCTTGTTGTCTTTTTGTGAGAATGACTTTTGCCTTTCTCCCCTCCTTTCTAAAATGTTTTAGGACTAGGCGAAGTCATGGCATGCTGGAGTCAAAGGTGATCCCTGGTGCCACCCCTTCCTTTTATAGATGGGGGGCTGAGGACCCAAAGGGGGGGCGGCAGTTTGCAGGGTCACTCAACCCACCTGTGGCAGTGCTGGGGGCTGGACCCAGGCTCCTGGCCCCCAGGCCAGCGCCTTCTCCTCCACCTCAAGGGTGTTTATCAGTTTTTAAACTCGGTAATTTTTTATTCACAAAAAGGATTATGTGTAAAATACCTTTTTAAAACAAGTTTTGCAAAGTCCTTTTAGACATTCTCGGTTTTTTCTCATGACAACGCAGTGATGTCAGCACTGCAATCTCCATATTCAGGTGAAGAAACAGGACCCAAAAGGTAAACTCACTTGTTCAGGGCCCACCTCAGCCCTGCCCGAGGCCTGGCTCAGGCCCTCCCACCGCCAGGAAGTGTTCCCAGGTGCCCCCGCGCAGGCTTTCCCACACCGCATCTACTGACGATTTCACCAGCAGCCGTGCCTTCCAGGGCACACGGTGCAGAGCTGTGCGGGCAGAGGCAGCTCGTGGAGTGGGAGACTTGCCCAGGAAAGAGCATGATTCTCTAAGGGGCAGACGGTGAGCTGTGTGGACGAAAGGGGGTGGGACTTACTCCTACCAAATACTACTATGTGCCAGGCATTGTCTTTGGCACTTATTTGCTGGCTATAGACACAGTAGGAGCTCATTGGGGGAACATTTGGAAAATGCATAAACGTGTGCTAAAGAAAGTAAAATAGGCCCGTCCATGCCTTGGAACTTGCCCCACCAGCCAGGATTGGAAGGTGATGTACTCGAGACTCAGACATGTTGAGTAGCTTTTCCAAGCTCAGCATCCAGGAAGCAGCAGTGTCGAGCTCACCCAGGGATCTGGGTGCGTCTTCTGACTCAGGCGTCACTGTTTTCAGCTTTGAGGACCGGGTGAAAGTGCCCACAGCTGAGCGAGGCCCGGATCGGGCTTTGTTCTCTGAAGGTTTTGCCATCACGGGTTTTAAAGGGTAACTATGCACACTAGGCCAGGGGTGCAAACTGGGGACCCACTGGCCTGATCCAAGTACACTGCTGTTTGTCACCCATAATGTTTACCTCATTGAAAAGTGAGCCGCCAACCTTGAAAACGGGGGGATTTTGCTTCAGGGCCTGGACTTTAGGGTTCTGTTGAAACACTGGGAGACCCAGTGGCACTGAGTCCCAGCCACCTGTCTATAGGGTCTTCAGGTCCCCAGATGCCTGATTGTCTGGGACCTTGGGTGCAGAGGTTAAAGGCATGGGCCCTGGGTTCATGCCCTGGCCCTCCCACATCCTCGCTGGGTGACCATGGGCGAGGGCCACAATCTCTCAGAGCCTTCTTTTCTGCACCTGTGGGTGACAGGTCCACATAATCTCTACCCCACGTGGTTATGGTGACGGTCACATGAGCTTATGCTTGGTGGGTGTGGAATTGTGTGCACTACCTCATACGACATTGAGAATAGTGTGCCCTGTCCCAGGTGTTGGGATGGAGAATCAGGGGGTCCAGTCTTATCTCAAAACACCCTCCTGAAGAGCCCCTGTTGCAAACCCACATGTTGAGGCTCCTCTGCCAAGAGGTTTTTTTCTGACGGTTTCCAGCAGCCACAGATGCCAGGCTCTGCCTCACGGGGTAATATATTTTTAGGAAAAGTTGCCCAGAAAATGTGCTTGGGGAAGCTGCTGTTTGTTTAATTGGCTTTGTGTAAGTGTGGGGCCAGGGCAGGATCTAAAAATGCCTGGGCTTGTCCACACTCCCACCTGGGACGGTTGTTTCTGAAAGCCCGTGTCGGAGATGCCAACAGCGGGTAGCAAGTGCACCCCGTCTTTGACCTTTGCCGGCTGCTGTTCTGGCGGCGTTCTCAGAGAATGGATTTATTTTTCTACTAAATGTATTCCATTCGGTGGCTGTAGGCACTGATGTAACTGGGATTAAAATCAGGTCAACAAGATTGAAAATAAATGGCACTCGCACCCGGAGCAGACAGATGGGCCCCCCCCGGGAACGGCCTCGGCTGAGAGGTGGCTCTGCCGAGGTCGAGATGGGCCCCTTGGAGATTCCCGCTGCAGAAGGTGACGGATGCTCAAGGAGGGCAAGGCTGGAGCCCAGGGCAGCTCTCCTGCCCACCCAGGAGGCTCTGCTGTCTTCCATGTCGCCGGGAAAGGGCCAAACAACGGTTCTAACAGAGCAGCGGGAATAGCTTTCCCTATGACAGCTATTGTACCAAAACCACCATACACTTTCTTTTAATTAATCCTCCATTATCTTATTATTTAACTAATGCCCCATGGGGTGGGTTATTACTTTGATAATATTCCTACCACTGATTGAAGCTTTGCTGTCACTGCTCTGCCCGCTGGGTGTCCGGGGACGCTAGATGAGCTCTTCTGCCTTAGCTAATGCAATCCTCACGAGGTTCCTACACTGTTATCACAGTAATGTAATTTCTGTTTTGTGGATAAGGAAATTGAGGCTCAGAGAGGTTGGGTGACATGCCCTGTGGAGGTTTGGAACTATGAACCCCAGAAAACATGCTCAAGCCACCACGGACGTTAGAAATCTTTGAGGATGACTACACACCAGGCTCTGTACTGGGTGGTGCTGTTGGCCCCATTTTAAGATGAGGAATTTGAGGCTCAGAGAGTTGACGTGACTTACCCAACACTGCTCAGCTAATTGGTGATGAGTGGATGAACGAGTGAGTGAATGAGCTCATGAGGCTGGGGGCTGAACTCAGGTGTGGCTGGCTCCAGGGCCCCTGCCTCTGACCACCAAGGAGTCCTGGGGGCCTGTCGGCTGAGCTCCACCTCATTAACAGTTCAGTGCTTCCTGCTGCTTCCTTCCACTAAGGCAGCGCTTGGTTTAGCAGATTCTTCTTGAATATTTCCTCGGTGCAAAGACACACAAAGATGGCAACAATGAGGCAGACTTGGGCACACGTGGTTATGACCAGGGCCGCTGCCCCTGGACCTATAGCCCAAGTCGCCCCTGAGGCTGGCACAGAAGAGAGCAGTCGAGGGATGGGCTGTCCAAGAGTCCCTGAGATTGTTGGTGCCCTAAAGCTGTTGCAAGGACTGAGTTTGCTGGGACCCCATACGTTCCTGGTGAACCCATGTTGGAGTCTACTGATGGACTCGCTCCGTTCAAGAGCTTGCATCTGCTTTAAATCAATTCCATAATTTTGCTGGGGATTGACATCAAGCTCACTGGGCTGTTCTTTCTGGATTTTTCCCCTTTCTTTCTCCTCTAATAGGGCACCTGCTCCTCTCCAGGCCTTAGGCAGCCCCCAATCTCCCTGGGGGTGTGCGATGCAGCCTGGGGACTCAGCCAGACCCAGTGGTTCCCAGCTCAGCCCCATTGCCTGATCTTGGACCAAGAGCCCTAGGCTCAGTTTTCCCGCCTGTGAAATGGGTATAATAGCACCTACCTCAGAGGGCAGGTATGAGCACTCGTGAGTGGTACAGGGGGATCTCTGGGGGGCAGGACCTGTAGACGGTGGTTCTCCCCCACTTTTCCTGCTCCTGACATGGGTGCACGTGGCTCCCATCTGTTTCCTCTGCTTTTTGGGGTGGGAACCCTCCATCCGCCGTCCCAGAGGCTGAACTTCCTGACGGAGCCTGCTTTCGCAGCGTCCCCTTCCACCTCCTGTGCACTTGGGTAGAGAAGCCCGGTGGGGACGGGGATTGTGCTGATCCCTGAGCCCGTCCTGGCCCCATCTCCAGGCATCTCTATGTTCTCAGCAGAGCGTAAAGGGCCTTTCCTTGGAGACAGGAGAGCGCAGATCCCAGCCCACTCTGGCTCCTGCCTGCCTGTTCCTTCCCCGAGCCCCTGCACCAGCCTCCGTCTCTCCTGGTCCCCTCTGCAGCTCTGAGCCGCCCGGGCCTCCTCGGCAGCCACACTGGCTTTAGGAAACCGCTCTGCTTCTTTCCCCTTGGCATTGATGTCACACCCCTCAAGGACCCTGTGCCTCTGCCCTTCCCCCTTCTCTACCTGCCTCCCGTCAGCAGCGGCTTTATTTTGAACAAAGTGTACAATTTGGAGGTAACTTCGCTGTGCTTAATTGTACCATGTCCATGCCAAGTGAATCTTAAAAATGAGGCTCGCTTCTGAGTTTCCTCCTGGAAACACTGTCAACACGGTGACTCTGAATGAGCCTGGGCCCCCAGCGGCTTCTTACGCCGTGGATGTCACCCCATGCCAGGCAGGAAGGAGGCAGGCGCTGGGAGCTGGTTTGGTGTTAGTGCATTTGTCTGAAAGTGAATGCCTATAGCCGGCACCCGAATTGTCAGTGCCTCGTGGGGAGCACGGCCGCGCAGCCTGGGACCTGGGCAGAGCCGCTTCCAGAGGGACGGTGCGGGCTCACCGCACGATCGGCCATGTGACGGGGGCTGGATGCCATAATGGCAGCCCCGGGTCCCCCACCTCTGTTATAATCACAGGGAGCCAGTGATTACAAATAACATTATTTTATAAAGAAGAAAAAATGGAAACTACTTGTGTGATTCCCCAACAATAAGCGATACACCCATGCAGGGAGTGGGGGCAGGGGCTGGGGGTGCAGAGGGCCCTGCTGCCCGCGGCCAGAAAGCTCCATTAAACTGACCTTCACACAAAGGCTGAGGAAGAAGGAAAATGAGAAAGAGGCACACCAGCGCAGGTTGAATGCTAATGACCAGAGGCCTGGCTCAGATGCGAGGCAGCCACCGGCGCCAGCCTCCAAGAGGCCCCAGCGGCAGCTCTGAAGGGCAGGTGAAGGGCAAAGCGGCTCCGGGGTTTGGTCCCTGCCTCAGAGGGGACAGGTCCCACCTTCTCTTGGGGCCAAAATGGTTTTATGATACAAGTTGATACGGCTGTCTGTTTTCACCTGAGAGGTGGAGGGGTGCAGCCAAAAGGGCTCCAAATTTGGAATGAGAACTGGGCCCGAGTTCTCACTGCTGTGACCAGCTCTGGGGTCGTGGGCCAGGTGGAAAGAGTGTGGAAGAGGATTCCAGGCGGAGGGAACAGTTTGTGCAGAAGCAGGGGCTGAGACAACAAGACAGGGTTGAGGAGAAACTCACTCATATCCTAAATACAGGGTACCTGCCCGTCTTCACCATCATCACCACCACTGTCATGACCACCAACATAATTGTCATCATTATCATCATCACCATCACCGCCACCATCATCACCATCACCATCATCACCATCACCACGATCATCACCACCATCACCACCATCATCACCACCATCATTATCACCATCACCATCATCACCATCATCACCATCACCACCACCATCACCACCATCATCACCATTATCACTATCATCTTCACCATCATTATCATGACCCCACACCACTGTCATCATCACCACCATCATAATTGTCATCATCATCACCATCACCATGGTCATCACCATCACAACATTATATCACCACCATCATCATTACCATCACCATCATCATCACTATTACCACCCTCATTATCACCATCACCATCACCACCACTATCACCACCACCATCACCACCATTACCACCATCACCATCACCACCATCACCATCACCACCATCACCACCATCACCATCGCCATCATCACCATCACCACCATCACCACCATCACCACCATCACCACTATCATCAACAGCATCATATCACCATCATCATTGCCGTCATCACCATAATCACCATCACTACCACCACCACCATCACCATCGCCATCACCATCAACATTATCAGCATCATCAGCATCCCCCAGATATTAAAGCATCTTGCACAGGCTGAGGATCAGAATTCAGGTCCAGCCCCATCTTGAGAGCACATTTGTTAGACTGAGGTGAAAAGAGTCCTTTCCCGGGCATCCATGTTTCCACGTGGAAATGTTTGGGGCTATCATCGGACATGGAAATGCACTGTCTTGTTGGGGGCCTTCTGTCCTTGTTTCTCTCAATGTGATAAAAGCAACATGTCTTCCATCTCCCTCCAACTCTCAGAGATATAACCCAATTGACATTTTGTCTGAGCTGGATTCAGAGTCCCTGGAAGTCCGACTTGTCATAAAGCATCCTGTCAGGTGGCACCCAGCCACTGCTGGGGCTGAGGTGTCCCTTAGCTGGTTCTGCCGGAGCAGGTGCTCCATTTCCTGGCTGTCTCCTCCTCGCTTGGGGCGATACACAGGCATTTAGCAGAAGCGTCAGCACAAGGGGAAGGACTGTTGGCCATACATGGCTATACAGGGCCAAACATGTAGTTTCCCTCCACAAAACAAAGTGCACGTCTGGGGCAGTGCTGTGCACGGGCTGACACGGGCGCCCTTAGGCAGCAGAGCCTGTGTGGGCTCGTCACACACCTCTGACCATTGGAATCGCTGTCGGTGTCTTCTCAGGAAGGAAAGGCTGTGACGTCTTCCTTTCCTCTCCCTCTCCTTGTTTCCTCCCTCCCTCCCTCTCTCTCTTGGTCCTCCCTGCCTGTCTCCCGCCCCCTTTTTAAATCCGGGTGGATGGTAGGGACGTCACCTCCTTCCAGGTGGGTTTTGCCATCCCCCAGCTAAGATTTGGATCCGAGTTCTCTGCCCCTTTGGCCATAGTCGTGGACTGCGTGGCCATTCTCATCCCGCTCTCCAGAAGCATGTCCTCTAGTGTCCGATCCTCTAGACCTAAGCCTAGGTTTCCTCTTGCTGCTGTAACAAAGGCCACAAAGCGGAGTGGGGGCCTGAAACCACAGAGCTGTGTGCTCCGCAGCTCTCCCCAGAGATCGAAATCCAGCCGTGGGCAGGGCCACGTCCCTCCCCGGCCTCTTCCAGCTTCAGTGGTCGAGGAAAGCCCTCGGTCCTCCTTGGCTGGTGGATGCAGCACTCCTGCCTTTGTCTCACAGCGTCTGCCCTGCGCGGAGGCCGTGGGAGCGCTGATGAACGCATCTTAACTAACTACATCCAAGGGTCCCAGTTCCAAACGGGGTCACAGTCGAGGTTCCAAGAGGATCTGGGAATTTGGAGGGGGCAGGGACAACGATCCCAAACCAAAGCCCAAGGAAGCATCGCCCCCCTCCCCCACCACCGGACCCCCCCGTGATTCCAGCCGCCGCCTCTCTCTCCTGGACCCGTGGCGGCCTCCGGAAGGCTCTCCCGCGTCCACCGCAGCCTGGACGCTCTGTCCTCCCCGGGCCAGGCGGGCGGGTCCTGCCACCTGGCTCAGCCCATCCGGAGGGCGGCACTGTCTCCGTCCCCCTAAGCCGCTGCCCGCCTCCTCCCTCCACTCGGACGCCCGCTGCCCTGTCTCCCGCCCGCCTTCGCACGGGCTGTTCCATCTGCTGCTGAATGGATGCATTTCTTCACACACTCGTTCACTCATTTCTTCTTCCAGGCGTTTGTTGAGCGTCCACTGCTGAGAGGCCCGTCTTGGGATCCTCTGCGATTGAACCCTCAAATCCCATTTTATAGTTGAGGAAATCACAGCCTGTCCCCTGGGAGCTGGGGGAGGCCCCACTCAAGTCCAAGGGTGGGAAGGGGCAGGGCTGACCTGGCCGGAGAAAGGCCTTCAGGTCCCAGAAGTGATCGTACAGGGACGGGTGTGGGTCAGTGCACTGGGTCCCCACACCCGTGACCCCCAGAGAAGGTGCCAGTGGCCCCTCCTAGCAGCAGCTGCTGTTAGCAGAGCCCAGGTCCACATGGGTTACAGGTTCCCCAAAGGGGAGCCACGTGGTGTGGCCCCCGCAATGACGCTGGCACCTCAGGCGGCGTTAGCAGAGTAGAAAGTCTACAGCAGGGGACGAGGTGGTTCTGGGCACTTCGCAATGACCCAGCCACACCTCGAGTACCAGTTGCATGAATACTGTCCCACACCAAGATGGACGGCAGCACAATAGCCGAAATGGTGGCCCAGTAAATTCCCAGCCAAACATAGTAGTTATGCACAAGGCTTTGCTCCCCACCAGCCTGGGCTTGAGTTTCTGCTCTGCTGCTTGCCAGCTGTGTGACCTTGGGCAAGTTACCTAACTCTCTGAGCCTCAATTTCCACATAGGTAACACGGGAATGCTCTTATCTGTGCTGCAGAGTTCTTGGAAGAATTCAACGATAACCTCTGTCGATGTGGTGACAATGCACAGTGAAAACTGTGGGTGCTGGGCGTGTCCTCGGGGTATACCCAACTATTCCTCCTGGCCCTGCACGATGGCAGCGTTTGCACACACAGAGATGACAGCGTTTGCACACAGAGATGGCAGCGTTTGCACACACAGAGATGACAGCGTTTGCACACACAGAGATGGCAGCGTTTGCACACACAGAGATGACAGCGTTTGCACACACAGATCTGCTGCTGGCCTCCAGGCTGTGCACACTCGATGAGCCAGTGTTGGCTCTGACTCTCGTTAGGAAATTGCTTATTATGGGGCTGTGAAAGCATGCATTGAATTCACACCATTTATTTTTAAATAAATTTGGGGGAGTGGGTAAACAAAAAGAGACAATTTAAAAAGAATGCTCTGGAAGCATAATGAAGACTTTGGCAGGGGCCCAAAACCTGACCCCCTATCCCAGCTTCAGAGTGTGAGCCGGTGCAGACGGTCGCCCTTCCCACGCTGCCCCCTGGGCCGTGTGTGAGCCAGATTTTCAGCTTTGCCTGTGAAGGTTGAGCTGCCTTCGGCCCTAAACCCTCAGCTCTGGGCAGCAAGAGGACTTGTGGGGCCTGGGAGGGCAGCTTAGATGCTGTCGGAGCCTTTTCTCTACAAAGGGCTTGTTAGCTGGCCCTCCTGCCACCCTCGAATACCTGCTCCTGCTTCTTACCCAGAGGGGTGAGTGTGCAGGGGGCCCTTTCAGGGTACAGCCTCTTGGGGGGCTTGCCAGCCTCACCCTTGGGGCTTATCCCACCCACAGCCTCTGGTGCAGCCACCAGCCAGGCCTGTCTCCTGGAGGACCAGCCCCTGATTTTCATTGGGATCCAGGGCTGGTTTGAGAAACGTGACCACTGGCTTCTAGAAGTATGAAATCGGCCAAGTGCATGATGAAAGCGATTAAACTTAATCAAGGGGCGTCCAGGCCTGGGCCCCGAGTCCCAGCTTGGCTGCTGTTGGCCGAATGACCCTCCCAGCCCACTTCCCCTCTGAGCTGCTGCAGTCCGGTCTCGATGGGCTGGGAGGGGACGCCCAGCTGGGAGGAGCCCTCAGCCTGCGTCAGGGTCTTTGAAATGGACCCGTCTTCTTGGACGTATGACATGCTCTCTGAACGCTTTCCTTGGTGGGCAGAGCAGTTCTTAACACATCAGGGATGGTGTGGAAGGTTCTGGGCTGGGGTGGGCTTCCGGGGGTGGGTGGTGACAGTGAGTGACCCCACAGGTCTCCCTTCCTCGTGGCTGGGACCCCCACCCAGTCCCCCCCAGAAGCCACCAGAGCAGCACAGTGTCATGCAAGGGCCGCTGAGGGTGGGCAGGGGTGGTGGGCAGAGGTCAGGCCAAGGCCGTGCGACTGTGGGATATAAACCCCAGGGACTGTCACCTGCTTTAGCAGAGAGTCGCCGAATGATCCCACCGGGCAGACAGTATTAATGGTTGTCTAATGAATAGAACTTTTTTTCAAAGTTCATCAATAATGAACAATCAGTCTTACTTTTCATTAACAGACTGAAAGCAGGTCGTCACCAGTGTTAGCTGAGCGCCTAGCGAGCCCCACAGCCCCTGGCCAGTCGGCTGAGCCCTCCCAGGGCGTGGGTGCTGGGTCTCTGCCAAGTCTCGGTTGCAGTGGAATCTCGGGGCAGCTTCCAGGCCCGGCTCTGAGCACCCCAGCCGGATCTGTGATGCATCAGTAAGGAGAGGGCAGAGGACAAGACAGGCAGACAGATGGGGAGACGGACAGACGCTGGACCCCTGCCCAGCCGTGTCCTGGTAAACCCCCGCCTCTGCCTGGACTGCCTGCTGCCTCCGTTCCCCCCGTCACCCCCTCCTCTGCCCACGGTGAGGTGCTCACTGCCTCCCCGCAGCTCCTCCCTGCCGCCTCTGCCCCCGCTGCTTCCCATCTGCTTTGCCCCTGCCCCATGGAGCAGATCTGGTCCCACCTCCCTCTGACCCAGCTCATCTTCAGCGTCCTCCCGGCTCTTGCACACTCCGGGGCACCTGTGTGTGGCGTTCCTGGGACACGCGTCCCGCCTGCTCCTCCTCCCCACATGCCCACCCCGCCCCTTCCTAGAAGGCAGGGAAGCAGAGGGGCTGTGTGACCTGGGGTAACTTAACTCCCCTCTCTGAGCCTCAGTTTTCTCGTCTGTAAAACTGGGATGATGGTGATGAAACTATCAATAATAATAAAACACTAAATACTGGGATAATTCCAGGAAAGCTTTGCACTTTGCACACCTAATGTGTTTGCACACCTAATGTTCGGTGATCTGGGATGTCAGCTGGGTTCCTGGCCAGTGCTGGGTGCCCAGGCATCCAGGCTAGATGCCCTCTTGCCGCCTTCCTCTTCAGCCCGGGCTCTTCCTGGGGGAGCCACAGATTTTTCTTTTTTTCCCTCTGTTTGCAGTAGGAGCCTGGGCAGGGAGTGTGGCGCCTCGGCCCCTCTGTGCTCCATGCCCCGAGGTGCAGATGGCGCTGATGAGCAGGGGAGCAGTGTGTGTTCCGAGGATCGCCTGGTCCATCTGGGATCTTCGTTGTTATTGCTCTCAATAATTAGTTGTAACGGAGCCCAGAATAGAATTAACAAGTCGAGTAAAAACTTTAGTTAAAATTAGGGTACTTGGCAGCTTGGCCAACTAATTTTTTATTGAAACATTACATACCGACAATATTGAAGCTCCCACTCCTGCTTGGCGTCTTGCTGCCAGGGCAGCCGCAGGCCTGTCCTGCGAGGCCGGAGCCCGAGAGCCATGTGCCCTCTGCCCGCTCGTTCCCACAGGCCTCCTGCTCACCCGCGGCCCGGCCTTTCTGAGCGAAGCCCAGGCCTCCAGCCCGCGCAGGGTTTCCCTGGGTGGAGGTGCTATGTCTTCTGCACCCGCTCCCTTCTGGCTGTATGCTGAGGTTATTGCTGTTTAGGTGGCATTTTTCCGTGTTTGCGGTTGCGTCCTGCCTCTGTGCACACTGGCGTGCCGGTGCCTCTATTTGCCATCTTCCGCCTTGTTCCCCTTCCCTGCCCCACCTCCCGGCCCAGCCCCTGCCCCGTCCTCCCGGGGAGCTGCTGCTGCTTCTGCCGCTCCAGGGCCTGCCCCGGACCTCGGGCTGACTCGGACGCCTCCTGTAGCTCGGAGCACAGGGCAAAAGCGTTCTCTCTCTTTCCCCGGGTCGGAGGGCTCCTGGGGGGTGGAGAACAGCGCCCAGGGTTTCCCCGTCCCACGTGGACACCAGCTGTTCATTGAGGGGGTGTGAAGAACTTTGTGTATTTGTCCAGGGGCAGTGAGGGGTCCCTGGGCGTCCCCCTTTGGCCCTACTTCTGCATTCCTGCAGCTCCACCCACGTAGCGACTGGCTCCCAGTGTGGCGGGCAGGTCCCCAGCGGCCCCAAGCCAGAGCACGTGCAAAGCGGCTCCACTTTGTCATCCTCGCGCGTCCCCTGGCACTTGCCCAGTTTCCATGGCGATGTCACTTTCCCATTCTGACTGCTCTTGAGAGGGATTATAAATTCATTATTCTCTACTTAGGTCTTGCACTCTGCCTTGTTCTGCTTCTGGATTTCGGTGGCTTGGTAGGACACTGTTCATTTATTATCTGATGGGAAAAAAATGAATTGAGTCCGAGCCCAGGAGAGTTCTTTCTCGCGGAGCCCTCTGTTCGTAGAGGACTGGAGCACCAGGAGCGGGGATTCCACGTGGGCCACCGCGGGCCTCGCACTGTTGAAGTTAGTGGCCTGCAGGTCACCCGTCCTGCCCACGTAAAGGTGTAAGCTCCTAGCGGATCCCCAGGAGCCCTGTGGAGGTGGCGGGTGTGAGAGCTGAGCTTTGCAGGCAGTCACTGGGCACCCGTCCCGGCTGCCCCCAACTCATCACTAACTAGCTGCCCCCGGCTCGTCACTAACTGGCTGTGTGAACCTGAACAAGTCAGAGAAGTGCCCAAGCCTCAGTTTCCCCACCTCGAGAATAGAGCCCATCTTGCCGGGCTGTTGTAAAGTCCTGGCGAAAGCAGCAGGTGGCAGCCACCGCTGTGACTCTCTGCACTTCCCTCTTGCACCTTCACCCCGTGCCAGCCCTGGGGACCCCCAGCCTCAGCACTGTTGCCATTTGGACCCAGTCATTTGGTGGTGGTGGTTGCGGGGGGCTGCCTGTCTGTTGCAGGGAGCTCAGCGGCAGCCTGGCCTCTACCCACCAGTTGCCAGAAGTGACAATCGAACGTATCCCCCAGTGATGCCAAAGTCACTGTGCTGGCCTTGGGGCTTCCCTCTGCAGGACCATCTTTGTGAGATGGCTCCCGGGGACCCCTCTGGCTTCCCCTCCTCCTTGCAGACTTTGCACCCTGTTTCCAGCCACATCCCCTGAACCCACCTGCCTGCCGCGGCTTGGCAGAGCTGGCTTCTTGACCCTCTCTCTTTTCCTTCCTGAAATGTCCGCTCCATCTTTGAGGCTCAGGTCAAATGCTCCCTTCTTGGGGAACAACTCCCACCTCCTGGGGTTCCCTCTTTTGCTTCCCTCTTTGGGACCCAGGCTGACCCAGGAGCCTGGGATGGTGCTTCCCGGCTGCACTGGGGCCTGCTGGCTGAGCTCCCCACGCCCCACTTCTTCACCTGATAGTGGACCCCCAGCAGCCCTGACCTCGTGGGGTCGTGGGGGCAGCGAGTGACTCAGGTGCTGCAGGAGGTCAGCCCTGGGAGGTCGGCTGCTGTAATCTCGGTGTGTGCACCGGACAGGGCTCCCAGAGACACAGAACGAATCAGAGGGGTGTGTGTCTGTGTGCACGCATGTGTGTAAAGGGATTTATTTTAAGAAATTAGCTGACGTAATAGGTCTGGTGAGTCCAAAATCTGCAGGGCCGACAGGCTGGGAGCTCAGAGAGGGGCTGGTGCCGCAGGCTTGATGGTGACCATGTGAGGGTGGCAGGGTGGACGTGCCCCAAGGGAGCCAGCGGGGGAATGGGGAAGGTGCCAGCCTGGCCAGTGGGTGACGCAGAAGGGGCAGGCCAAGGGCAGCGGAGGGGCCTTTGCCAGAAGAGGTAATGAGAGGAGACGGGCACTCAGGATTTCCCACCCAGCAACGGGCGGGAACGTGGCTTCCTTTCGGTGCAGACCAGGCTGGTGTGGGCCGTTTCGCTTCGGATTTGGGCACCCGAGAGGCCAGAAGGCAGGCAGACGGGGTGTGAATCTGGTGTTTGTAAGTTGGCGGGGGAGTGTAAGAATAGCGACTCGTTTTGTTTTCCCCTTAAGTCAGGTTTAGTGAAATAGAATTGGCATGTACTCAAACTCACCGTTTTGTGTATAGAGTTTAAGCTTTGGTGAATGCATATTGTTGTGTTGCCACCACCACAACTGACGTAAAGTACTTTTCCAGCACCCCCCAAATTTCCTTTGTGCCCTTTGTGGTTGATGCCTCCCCACCCCCAGCCCTGGCAGTCATGGGTCTGTCCCCCTCTGCAGTGGAGCCTTTTCTGGAAGGCCACATAAACGGAATCCCTCGTGTGTTACTCTCTGAGTCTGGCTCCTTCTGCTTGCTTGGATCTCTTTGGGACTCCCCAGTGCCGATGTGTGTGTCAGGAGTGTGTGCCCTGTTGGTGCCGAGTAACGTCTGCTGTGTGGAAGGACAGACCATGGTTTCCTTGTTCATCTCCAGTTGAAGAAAAAAAAGAGCTTTCCTCTCTTTTTTTTCTTTTTTTTTTGCTACTATGAATAGAGTTGCTATGAACATTTGTGTACTGTTTTTGTGCATTTGCAATTTGCATTTCCCTTGGGTAGAAACCTTGGAGTGGGTTGTCAGATAATTGAATATTCCGCTTTGTAAGAAGCTGCCACCTTGTTTTTTGAAGGCACCATTCCACGTTGCACTTCTGCTGCACTGTGTGAGCGTTCCAGTCCCTCTACAGCCTCCTTCAGCACTTGACTTTGTCAATGCTTAAAATTCGCCATTTTAATGTGTGTGGAGTGATAATTCACTGCAGCTTAATTTGCATTTCGCTAGTGACTAATGACACTGAGCATCTTTTCATGTGCCTATTTACCACTGCTGTCTTTTCTTTGGTAAAGCAAATGTTCAAATGTTGTGGCTATTTTTTAATTGCAACCTTTTTTGTCTTATTATTGCATCATTGGGGTCCTTGATATATTCTGGAATCAAGCGCTTTGTTGGATGTGTGTCTTGCAAATATTTTCTCCCAGGCTGTGGCCTGTCTTTTCCATTTCTTGACAGTGTCGCTCAAGTGGAAGTTTTTAATATGATGAAGTCCAATCTTTCCATGTCTTTTCTTTTATGGTTCGTGCTTTTATGTCCCATCTAAGAATCTGTGTCCAAATCAAGGTCACAAAGATTTTCTCCCAGGTTTATTCAAGCTGTTTTATAATTTTAGGTCCATTTCAAGTTGATTTTTGTGTATTTTTGTGTATATAAGTATTGGAAATTCTTTGGCAAGTAGATGTCCAATTAATTAATTCAGCTCCATCTATTGAAAACACTATAATGATTGAGTTTAAAGGAATAGACAGAGACATGGGGATTTTCTTACAAGAGGGTTACAGCTGGCTCAGCAAGGCTTGTGGTTTAGAAATAATCTTAATCCAAGTGGGAGAAGGGAGAAAGGCAGCACAAAGCTGGACTCTTAATTTCTTCGTGTCTGGACCTGGCATGCTTATTATAGCCGGATTTCTCCAGTGACAGTAGAAATTGGTTGCCACATTGCCGGCAGCACCTGGTCACCACCCAGAGCCCTGGGCATTGGGTTTTCAGACGGAGTGGCTTGGTCTTCCCACTTTCACACCTTCTGGCCAAATTCACCTGTGTCTGAGCCACGACTCAGGCCTGGGCCTGGGTTTTGGTGAGTGCCAAGGGCCGAGGCCCCTCCTGACCAAGCAGCTCATGCACTTGCAGGAAATATTCAGAGGAGGCCCCTACAGCGGGTGCCCGGGTGGGAATGGGGGACCCTTTCTCCTGCAGTAGGGTCCCGGGCTGGGCACACAATCTATGCAGCTTCTCGTGGGAAAGGCTTGGAGCGGTGAGCTGGGAAACCCCAACCCCAGCTCACCTTTGCAGCGAGACTGTGCAGCTCTAGTTGGGATTTTGTTACAGACACACTGAACTCTGGATCAGGAGGGCAGAAATCCTCTGAGGGAAATGTCTGACCAAATCTGTCGATCACTGGGTTTCGGGGAAGAGAGATGGCCAAGGGAGTGGGCAGCATAAATCATGGCACGCAGAGGGAGAAAGGCTCTGGGATGCTGCCTTGCCCAGCTCTGGCTTACATGAGTTTCCCCTGCAACACCGCCCCTGTCTGCTTGTTTGCCTCCCATGATGTGGAGCTCACTATCTTGCCTCAGAAGGAACTTCTATTTGTTTTCCTATCTCTCATCCCTCATTCTAGCATGGGATGCAGGTCTATTGAGTTGGGTGTTGGGCATTTATGAGTATCTCATTCAGATGATATAAATGGAAGATTCCAGTAATGTCAAGGCCAGTCTCATTGGCCTCTATCTTGGGCATGAGAATGCGCAGGTCTTCACATCCTGTGCTGGGTGAGACCTCCCAGCTCCCCTGGCTTGCACCTCATGAAGCCAAGGCAGGACGCTGCTGTGGAGTTTTTGAGATGGGGTCTCACTGGCAAGAATCCTTTTCTCACATGTGTCCAGTGCATTTGAATGAGAATCATGAACATGAGCGAGATGTCAAACACACGCCATCCAGACGAGGAGGAGCAACCTGCCTCGGGTCAGGCTGCCCAGAACCAGCCTGGGCCGGCCTCGTGGAAGTGGTAGGAACAGCCAAACAAACCCATTTGCAGTGCTGCAATAAACACCCAATGCTTCCAGAACCCACCAGGTCTGTGTGTGTCTGCAGAGCAGTTGACAGGGAAAAATGTCTCTGATTTAGCATTGGCTAGCCCTGGCTGGTGGAACCCAGGCTCCTCCAGCTCTCTCTCAGGCCACTTCCCATCACCTGCCATTTATTATGTGCAGGTTGCTCTCTGAGCATCAGTTTCTTCAGCTGTAAACCGGGATAATAACACCGAATCATAGGGCTGTTATAGAGATTAGGTGAGCACTTATAGCTTGTAAAGTTCTATAAAAAATACTGATTATATAGATAAATAAGCCAAGTGATGATGAGAATTAAATGCAAGAATCGCGTGGGGGCTTCTTGGCAGGTGGCATGTGTGCAGTTGTGGATTGCTGGCTCTGCACCTCTTAAAGCCCAGAAGGACAGGACTCTGCATCAGCCTGTGGGCGGCTGTAACAAACATGCCTTCTTTTGTGCTATCGTTGTTGTCTAGGTTGTAAATATAAAGCATGCTTATTGTAGAAAAACTGGAAAGTGTGCAAAAGAGTAAAGAAAACAGTTTGCTAGTTATTTATGTTTCGGTTTGCTAAAGCTGCTGGAATATATCAGAAATGGGTTGGCTTTTACAATGGGGTTTATTAAGTTACAATTTACAGTTGTTGGGCTGTGAAAATGTCCAAATTAAAGCATCAATAGGAAGATACCTTCTCTGAGGAAAGACTGCTGGCATCTAGGGTTCCTCTGTCACATGGGAAGGCACATGGCTGGCATCTGCTGGTCTTTTGCTCCCGGGTTGTGTTGCTTTCAGCTTCTGATTCCAGTGGCTTTCTCTCTGAACACTGTGGATCCTCTTTTAGCATTTCCCGGGCGTTTCTCTCTCTCTAAGCTCTCTCCAAATGCGTCTGCCTTTTATCTTCTCATAGGGAACTCCAGTAAAGGATTAAGATCCACCTTGAATGGGTGGGTCACATCTCAGTTGAAACAGCCTAATCAAAATGTCCCACCCACAATAGGTCTGCTCCCACAAGAATGGATTAAAAGAACATGGCCTTTTCTGGGGTACATTACAGCTCCAAACCAGCACATCCCAACACTCAGGGATCACCATTTGTGCATGTTTCCTTCTGGCTTGTTTTCTGTGCACAAGGCTATGTATAGATACACACATCTTCAAGGGTTTATATGTAGGTAGGTGCATATACATTTTTAAAAAGTTACAATGACAAGATCCTGCTCAGCTTTCCAATTCAGTTTAAGTAATTGCTTGTTACCAGCCCTGCGCGAGGGCTGATGATATAAAAAGGGTAGGAGTTATGGTTTTTGCCTTCTAAGAGCTTATAGTCTCATGTAGGAAACAGAAAAAATAAACATACATTTCCAGTGTCCAGGTGGAAGTGTAGAGTGGGATTGCCGTTTATATTATTTCACATATTTTTTTCATGCAGTATTTTGCCTTGAGTATTTTCTCAGACCATCGTTTGTCTTTTTTTCTATAATTTCTTCAGCATCACAGGCGGTGGACACTTAATGAATGTTGGTTGGATTAATTAAATGGTTGTGCTGCAGTTGTGGAACCATTCCCCCAAAGAGCTGGCTCTGGCTTGTTATTATGAATAAATAGTGCAGAGATGACACATGGATACAGAAGCAGCTTTGAGAACTGACAAGCAGATGTGTCAGCGCAGTCCCAGAGTGGGGACGGTGATGGCGGTGAGGGATCAGCCCTCCTGCCAAGGATCTGAGACCAGCGGAAGGGGGAGAAAACGGTAAAGCCGCCTGCCCGCCGTCTCAGCTGTATCTCAACAAATACTCATCACTTCAACTTCACATCTGAAAGCCAGAGACCCCCTAGTGACGCCTGTTGTAAGAGTTCTGCCAAATTTGCCCCGTCATTAACTTTCAATCACTGTTAATTTTAGACAGGGCTCTTAATTCAAGTTTTTTGTCTTTGTCAAGTTGGCAGAGATGGCTCTGTTTTTCGCCCTGACGTGATGGTGGATGGAAGCGCGCCGTCCGCCGCAGCTGGTGGTGAAATGCTGAGCTCGTGCTCCAGCTAAGTCATCTCAGGAAATTTTACCTGTGCACCTGATTTGACAAGTCTGTTTTATAACAAGTCTCCCCGGGGAAGGGAGCCTTCTATTTGATGTACCTAAGGTACAATTCAGCCACATGTTTGTGTTCCCATGGAAGGCTCTTCATTCTCGTGCTTTGGAGGGAGATACATCAAGCTCACCCTGGGGAGATCTTGTAAATTAGATTTCAAAAATGGAGACTTTATCTTTGTGTCCAGGAGCTCAACCCTTCTACCATCTTCTTCACTCCAAACCAGTCACCGATATACCTCAGTTTTCATGATGAAGGATGGAATTTTTTTCCCTGTGCTTTTAGCTAGAATTCCTTAGATGAACCTCAACTATTTGGAAAGGGCAGGGCCATGTTTGTTTATTACGAGTGTATTTATCGAAGATACAGGTGTGGGAAGACGGTGAGTCTTCGTCGCCATGAAAAGGAAACCAATTTGGTTGCTGAGAGTAACCTTGAACGAGAGTGACATATCTGACACATCGTTGCTTCTCTCCCGGCTGAGGTTTGTTTTTGGAGGGAGGTCTGTGTGGATAATTTACTGCACCTTTCTGGGTGCCTCCTGTCCCTCCTCTTCTCCACGTGCCTGACCTTGCAGAGTCTTCTCCGCATGGCTGCTGACCGTCACCCCTGCCCACCTCATGTGGCCACCCATTGGCTGCTGCAGGGCCCGCAGAACCTAAGCGTGGGTCCGTTGTGTTCCTCAACTGGAGCAGAGACCACCTTTCCCTGTCTCGCCCCTGGCCCCTGGGCACACAGCTTGATTCCAGTCATTTTAGAGTGATCCTGGCCGAGACTGGCAGAAGGCAGCCTCTAATAGACATCCCTAATTCTCCAACCTTATACATACCCCCGTCTTCATTTTTCTCTGGCGTAAATAGCCTGCCAATCACACACATTTAAAACAGAAGTGCACAACCATCGCGAAACCCCATTGCCTGCTCCTAGACCCTGTGCCTGGGGTGGTGGCTGGGGATTGCCGGGGTGGAGGGAGGTAAATCTGAGTGTGGACCACTCCATGAGGACTTGCATTAAAAATAAGGATTCTTTCAGAAGTCATGCGTGTGCTGTGGTTTACTCCCCAGTTTATTTTGTTTGCAACAAGTTCAGTGAGAGCTGGGGCAGTGGGAGCCTTGGGCTCCAGGAAGGGGGTGGCGAGGAGGAGTAGATGCTGCCTGTGTGCCCCCAGGCAGAGCTGGGACCCATGGGTGGGAACACAGAGAGACCGGAGAGACGTAGCTAAACATGTGGAGGGCTTTGGGAGGTAAGGAGTACCCTGTTCTAGGAGGTGTGCAAGCAGAAATCAAATGGCCATGTCTGAATGAGGCATCACAGTTCACAGACGGGGCCCACAGGGTATTAGTCCCTCCATGAAATGTCCAAGGAACTTGCCCAAAGCCAACCAGCTAAAAGGGAATAGAACCTTCCAGACCCTGAGGATTTGGGGATTCATTTTCTAAGCAGAGGCACAGAACTCACCAGAAATATATTGCTTTGTCTGTAGAATTCACTCTGAGACCTCTGTGTTCCTTCCTTGAGGCTGCAACATGCTTAGAAAACCTGGTGGACGCAGTTGCAGAAATTTGCTTTTTAGACATAGCCTAATGTTGTTTTCCAAATGCATTTCCTAAAATACTCAGTCTCCGACATTCCAGGCACGAATGTGATGATCCGCCACCTCCTGGTCCAGCTCACCCCAATCTGCCGGCTACTTTCCGCCTTCCCGGCTGCGTGGGGCCTGCCTGGATTACAAGTGGGGCGGTCTCTAGTTGCAGCCCCCCGGAGGTACCGGAAAAGGCAAGAGCGTCTGACGGTGTTCAGGGACGCAGTTCCTCAAGGTTCGCACAAGCAAATGGTGGGGTCACCAGGAGACCCTCCCTCCAGGAGCCAGAGGTGACCGTCCTGCTGGGGCTGCACAGTTAGGGCAGCTCACTTGTCAGGCAGCCCCACGGTCCTGGCCTCCGGGACGAGCTCAGCCCCTACCTGGGCCGTGGAGCTTCCCTGCCTCTTGGAGGAAGCCCAGCTGTTTGGGGAGAATCGCTGCCCAAGTGCTTGCGTCTTGCCCCTGAGCCCTGTGGGTCTTTGGGCTTTGCAGCATCAGCTTATCGGGGTGGGCTTTTGCTGTCCACCCGAGGCTGCAACTGCTGGTTGCTGTCAGCAATGTGACCGATTGCTCCCACTGTGTTGGAATTTCACTTTAGAGGTAGTGAGCTCCCCGTCGTTGGATTCCTGGATTTTTATTGGTGGTGGGGAGAAAACTGGGAGTTGGGGATTCTAAATTCAGAGGAGCTCTTGTTTTCCGAAGTGTGACACTTCCCCGCAGCCCAGGGAGCAGGTGCAAGCCTTGTCTCTGTTCTCTCCAGCCCTCTGCTGACAGTCTTGGCTTTGACCCTCCGCTCGCCATCACGGTCGAGAGGCCAGGCCCCCAGCCCTGTGTTTGGCTTAGGCACACCGTTGTAGGAAAGAATAGATCGTTTTCACTGCTATTTAGTTTTGTAGTTACCTGCTATGGATGACAAGTGACACCCCACTTTCTATCTTTCTATTTATGGAAATGGTGCTAAAGTTTCCTATGCACATAGGAGAAGAGGGTTTATTTTAAAAGGTGGTGAGAGTGCGTACCCTCCTGCTGGGAGACTGTGCCAGATGTCCGAGGTGATCCCCAAATGGTCAGGGGTGGGTCTCTTGGCCATTGGGTCAACTGGCTCTGACATGTCACTCTTGGCTCTCTTGTGACGGGATGGCTGCTTTGAACTGTGAACCTGGCTGAGAGAACGTTCCAGCATGGGGGTCGTGGATTTGACACCCGGAGCACAGAGCTGGAAGACAAGGCCCGAGAGAGCCCCCGGCACCCAAGGCCACTGCAGTAAATGCTGTGCTGGCCTGAGGCCCGCCATCCACAGGGGACCACCAAGAGCCTCCCGAAAGAGACCCCCCCCCCCCCCAGAAGTCCCACTTTCCTCAGCCCTCTTCCTCACCCTCTCTGTTAAGGCTGAGACACCACTCCCAGGCTCTCCTGGCAGAGGGCGGGGGGTGAGTCAGGTCTGGAAGGGGGAACCAGCCCTCTGCAGCTGCCCCTCGCTCTTTCACCCACAGGGAAGCAGGCAGATAAGTGAGCAGCTGAAGGTCAGGAGGCCGCTGGAAGGAAGGGCAGGTGGTGTCAGGTGTGGGGTCAGGGGAAGATCCCAGGGCGGAGGTATGGGGTGAGCTGCACCCCAAGGCAGGGTAAAGCTGAGCCAGCCTGGAGCTGAGCCGGGGAGCAGTGGGGGCTCGCAGATCCCTGCTGGTGGTGCCTGCTGAGCTGGGGAGGTTGGACCTCATCCTCCAGGCATCCGAGACCCCCCGAGTGTGAGGCTGGGCATCCTCACCTCCCTCATTTGCATTGACACAGCGCTCCTGGTTTTACAGTGAGTTCCCACGTGTGTAGGGCCCACTCCCAGATTTAACGGCCACGTGAGGCACGGAGCCCAGGCCCTTCAGAGAGGCCCCCAAACTGGGCCAGGCCACTGAGACGACGTTGACATTGACTTCCTTCCCGCCCCATTGGGGAACTGGAACGTGCCGAGTGGTGTCCCAGACCGGCCTGTAAGCCCTGAAATGGGACGGGAAACTGCACTGACGCACCCACATGTTTATAGCCACCCGAGATCCTTACAGGGGCTGCGAGTCTGAGAAGTGTAGCCCTCCCTACACTGCTGGGTGGGGGTGGGTGGGGAAGGGGCTGCCGGGATGGACCTGTTCTGGAACAAGCTCTCTGGCTGCAGGCGAGCAGAATGGGGGGCCGTGCACTGGGGGTCCGGGTGAGGTGGGTCCCTTGTGGTGGTTTGGGGGGAAATGAGGGTACCCGGACCTGGGGCTGGGACGGTGGGGGTGGCTGCAGCCCCACACCGCCCTCAGGCACGGTGGGCTCAGTCCAGGACCCTCGAGACTTCCAGGGACCCACAAAAACGTTTTTGTTTCTCTTAACATCGGAAGGAAAAATCAAGAATATGTTTTGATACAACATATGAAAGTACTTGTTTTTGTACCAGTGCTGCTGTAAATACAGTTTTTCATATTTTTTTATGGTGGAAGGGGCCCACAGAGACATGTGCCCCCAGCCCCTGAAAATCATGGGTCCCGGTGACCGAATGAGGCAAACTCCAGAAGCAGGGGACATGAATTCATTGCTGGCGTCTCCACCAGCTTTCTTGAGAAGAAAAATTAAATTAGCAGCGGCACTCAGATGAGCGGCAAGTGGCTGCTTCTCACGCTCCTCTCTGTTTTCCGGGACCCCTGCTTTCCTGCCCGTCAGGAACAGCTTTGGGGTGGTCATTGGCTTTTCTGGGTTCTTCGCGGCCCGTGGACATTGTTCCGGGGCTGCTGTGGCCAAAGTCTCTGCCCTCCCAGTTGGATCCACCAAGGGCTCCTTTCCCCGACCCCCTCCTCTTTCTGCAAGAGGGAACCCGCCCGTCCTTGTGCGGCCACCTCTGTGCTGACACGCCAAGTGTCGTCTCCCCAAGGAGACCTTTTGAAGGAACGAGCATGTGGTTCTCTGGCTGGGGATGGACGGGAAGGGAGGGGGCAGGCACTGGAGCCTGGGGAGGGATTTCTGTTTTAAAAACAGGACCAGCCATTGCCACCCACCCCCACGAGCTACCCCGGGCGCTTTTTTTGTTGACAGACGCAAGAAAGTAACGACACCACAGCTTATCCAATTACCTTTTATTGCCATAAATAGATCTGAAAAATGCCAGCTCTTCCAGGTAGAAGCACAAGAGTATCATTTCAAATAGCAATGACAAAAAAAAAGAAAAAAGAAAAAAGAAGCTTGTCATTTTATTAATAATTTTGCTTACAGTTGCTATTAAAAAGGACTGATGGGTGAAATTAAAATTCAATTGTGTTATGAGATATGGAGAGTAAATATTTTTAACGGACAGCTGGGGTGGAAAATCTACCCAGACCCACCTATTAAAATATACATTACCCCTTAAACAGATTTGATGTAAAAATGCAATTTTCCACAGATCGGTTATGTTCATACATTTATTTTCTGCTGACTGATTTTGATTTATAGGGGTCCTTTCCCAGCTTAGTTCTCAACCCTCTCTTTTTTAAACATTGAGTTTCGTGCCCATGGAGGTGTCTGATTGATGGAGGGTCTGGAATCTCAAGGGCTCTGTATTGGCACAGCTCAGGGCAGGACCCCGGCGGTTTCCTGAGCTGGAATGTGGAGAGGGAAAGAGTGGGGGGCTCTGGAGGACTGGGGAGCCTCCAGTCTGCCTGCTCCTTGTTGTGTCTCCTATTCCTCCTGTATTGGGGCCGCTTCTCTGTGCTCATTTCAGGGCGAGCTTGGCCGGGGACTGGCGGTGGAGGGTGGGGGCAGCATCGGTGGGCACCCAGGCTGGGGGGGAGGCCTGTCGGTGGTGGGGCTGCCAGGGCTGAGCCCACCCTGGTTGTCCAGGGTGAGTGAGAGCTGGGCGATGTTGCCACCATCTCCAGTGCAGGTGGCTCGGGACCCTGTCCACTGGGCTGGGCCACACTGGGGTTCCGGCTTGCTCAGGGGACATGTGAGCACACGAGTGTGCCTGGATGGGGTCCGGGCCCTGCCGCTCCTGGGCTGTGTGCCCTCGGGCAAGAATCCACCCCCTCCCTGTGCCTCAGCTTCCCGTGTGCAAAATGGGGTGAGCTGGTTCCCCGGGATGGGGGCTGCTGGGAGAATAAAATGCAGCAGTGCCTGGCAGGCACTTAGCACGGAGCAAGCACATGGTGGCAAGAAGAGTCGTTTTAACAACAGGGTGACCACCAGGGGGGTTTTTAATGGCCAGAGAGAAATTTGTTCTCTCACTGTTCTGGAGCCCCGAAGTCTGAAACTGAGGTGTCAGCCGGCCGCGTGGCCTCTGGAGGCCCCGAGGGGCACCGTGCAGCCTGTCCCCTGGCTTCGGTGGCGGCTGGCAGCCCCGGGCACACTTTGGCTCGTGGCGGCCTCACTCCAGCCGCCGTGTCCTCTCCGCTTGCCCACGGCCTCCCCCCTGGGTTTGTCTGTGTGTCCAGGTTTCCTCCTCTGATTAGACACCCCCCACTGTAGTTGGGCCCTCTCGGATCCCGTTCCGCCTCATCTTCACCGGCCACATCGTCAAAGACCCTGTTTCCAAATAATGGCACATTCCCGGGGTGTGCGGGAGGATTGCCCAGGTCTTTGTGGGGGCACGCTTTGGTCCCCGGCACCAGGTGGACACATCATGCCTGCCCATGTGCTGCTGGCCAGAACTGGGCCTCAAGGCCACACCTGCCACCAGCGGTGCCCCGGGAAGGTGGGAAATGGGGTTCGGGTGAACACATGCACCCATTTACAAGCTTCTGCACTTTACTCTGCTAACAAACGGCTGCGAGAACCCACTGTGAACTGGCAGTTTCCACCCCCGGGACAGCCTCCAGTCAAGATCCACTTTTGGGGGACACTGCACTCTGTCCCCGCCGACCCCTGGCTCGAGGGAAGCATCGCTGGTTCCAGGCCACGGAGCCTGGGGTTTACTCCCCTTCCTTGCTTCCTACTTCCTCCTCCACTTCCGCACCCTGGCACATGGCTGGCCCCCGGCCCACTGTCCCGTCGGGGCTGGCTGGGGTGGGCTGGGGCTCGGCTGCAGGCCCGTCCCACATCCCGAGGTCCGGGGTCAGGTGTGGGAAGAGAGAAGGACCTACGGCTCCAACCTCAGGCGTGAGTTGCATATTCTCAGGCCACGTTTTTTGCGAGTGTGCATCTGAATAACAGGCCTCTCGAGTCTCTTCTTTTTTATGCTAACTTTAAATTCTGTAATCTTTTAAGATAGTCAAAAAGTTGTAATAATAAGTGGACAGTTCCTGGGTATCCCTGCCCCAGCTTGCTCCAGTGACATTGTCTCACGTTGCCACAGTAGGTTGTCACAGCCAGGAAAGTGACACTCAGCCCCTTTTGCAAAGAGCCCTTCACCTGGGTCCTGGCTGCCCCCCACACTGCTTCCTGCTTGGGTTAGCGTCCTGGGTGTTCACCACAGGTCAGTCTTCCCTGAAGGGACAAGTAAGCCCCCACCCAAACCCCCACCAGAAGCCCTCCTCTCCTCCCCTTGGCATGGCTCAGAGGCAGCCGTGGGGTTGCCTCTTTGTCCCGGGCAAAGCATCGAAACGGGGGCTTCCATAGTGTCATGCTTTATGAAGGTACAGAAAGCAGTTGGCGTTTTCCCTCCAGGACCCACCCCCCGGCTGGCACAGCCACTCCCGCCATGCTCCTTTCAGCACAGTGGCGAGAGGGGAGGGCCTGGCCCAGGGGGACCCACTGGCAGCCTCCGGCCCCTGCTCCTGCAGCCAGGCCACCTCTGGGCCCCAGCTGCCACGCACAGAACAGCCAGGGGAGGTCACGGCGTTTGTGGGCAGCAGGGATCTGCTTTGGGGCCCAGGTGGCTCAGAGCGTGGTGTGGTGTCACTGAGGGCGGCCTGCGCTTCTTTCCAGAAGCCCCTGCCCAGCTCTCATACCAGTCACCGAGGGAGAGAGGAAGGAAGGGGTCCTCATGCATCGAGCCCCTCCTCTGTCAGGCACGGGGCCAGGTCCCCACCCCATTATTACACCCCTCCAGGGCTCATCTTTATCCTTCAGCTTTGCAGATGAGGACGTGGTGCTCTAGAAAGCAGTTGGGATGACACGCAAGCCAGTGCCAGCGGCTGCGTTCTCCCATCATGGCCCTACCCCAGTTCTGGACCATCAGGAACAGAGCAGAGGGGGATGGGACAGGGGGCCCCTGCCCTCAGAGACAAAATGCTAGAGCTCAGGCCTGCTGTGGGCAAAGTGGATGAATCGAACATGGTCAACCCGG
Source organism: Choloepus didactylus (assembly GCF_015220235.1). Taxonomy (NCBI): domain Eukaryota; kingdom Metazoa; phylum Chordata; class Mammalia; order Pilosa; family Megalonychidae; genus Choloepus; species Choloepus didactylus. Next base: position 5,697,810 of record NC_051309.1, on the reverse strand, counting down.
GCAGGTGACATCCAGGAAGGCTTCCTGGAGGAGGGGCCATCTCACCTGGCCCCGTAAAACGGTTTACCACCTGGGTGGGTGGAAACGTGCAGGGGGCTGTGCTGGGGGAAAGGAGGAGGAGCGGCACAGAGGTGGGCAGAGCTGTGCACGGGGTGATGGGAGGTGGCTTCGACCAGTTAGCAATTTATTCACTCGACAGTCTCCTCAGCCTCCCAGTCTTCTGGGGAGAGATGGGGAACCGGGCTCAGGCCTGCTCCCCACCAGCCCTGCCAGGACTGTCTGAGGGCAGCCCAGTACCCCCAGAGCCCCACATCCCCCAGCACCCCACATCCCCCAGCCCACCACTCCGGGTCCTGAGGGTCCCATCCCCGTGAGGGGTCCTCCCCCATGTCCACCACTCCTTGGCCACTCCCACTTATGTTTTTAATTAAACTTTCCTTTCTGTTACTTATAACAATAGCAACAGCTAGTAAGAACACCCGACAGGCTTTAGGTCCTGTGCCAGTTGGTATATATTATATCCCCCAGAAAAAGCCATGTTCTTTAATGCAATCTTGTGGGGCAGACGGATTAGTGTTGATTAGGTTGGGATCTGTGAATTAGGTTGAAAACTTTCACTAGGATCGGGTCTTCCCCGGCCACAGTGCCAGGCCCACCTGTGTGAAAATTAATCTCCTCTTCCTGTGTTGGAGAGGAGAAGGGAGGACGGCTGCAGCCAGGGACAAGGGCTCACCCAGCTGAGGTGGCCGCACATGAGTAGCTCCATTGCCCGTGGTGCATGCCCGTGGTGCACACGTGTGTGCACACACACGCACACAAGGACACAAGGCAAGCTTGCAGGCAGCAAGCGGTCTGCAGAAAGAGAACATGTGCTCTGTCTTCTGGCTCCCAAGCGAAGCAACCCTGGTGGTGACTCTGCCTGGTAGAATCGTGCCCAGCCCGGAGGCTGTCCCTGGGTGGGGCTGCCCAGACAAGAAGGGGAACCTGTTCACCTGCTGTGCACGACATGGGACCATGCAAGGAGGCTTCCCTTTTCATTTTTTTTGGAAGTTAGTTTTGGAATAGAAGAGGCAGCCAGTGGCTCAAAAAGTGACATTTATTACAAGTTCTCCAGTTAAAACCTCACTCTCCCCCCGTTTCCCCCCTGCCCGCTTTCCCCATCCAAAGGCAACTTGGCTGTAAAGAGTCTCAGGTTTCCTTCCAGCATTTCTCTGTGCATCTTCAAGCGAAAAGGAATGTGGATCTTTATCTGTCTCCTCCCTCTGGCCTGGTCTGACCCCCACCGCCCCTGGGGCTGTGTTGAGATGGGGGAGGGGTCCGGTGGGCTCAAGAGGCCCCATGAAGCCCCTCTTCAGGAAGGCCCCTGTGGTTGGGTTTGGGGTTACTGATGGGGACGGGGCACCTGCAGGGCCACATTCTCCTGTAGGACGGACGGAGGGGAGCTCACCCCCATGAGCTCTCGCCTTCTCCCTGTCCCCCCACGTAGTGGTGACTGTCTGGGGGACAGAGAAGCCTTCACGAGTAAGCACTGTCCCTCCGTGGGGTGCAGCCGTGGGCCTCCTTAAATTTAACTTGGCCGTGTCTCATTCCCTCTGGGGCACTGGGCAGAGTGTCCCCCGATCACAGCCAAACCCCGGATCCCTGTGCTTCCGAATGAGAAAACACTCATGTTCCCAATTTACTGTGACTGTTTGGGTGATTTTTCTTTATAGTCAGAAAAAATCAAAATGATTTCCCCCAACAGTTTTACTAATCAGCCCCTTCCCCTGGGATAGCACTTTGCAGCGCGGGAAGTCCCTTAGTGTCCCTTCTCCCATGCACACACCCTTTCCAGCGAGGGAAGGATGGAGCAGGGATTTTTGTTTCCAGTTCCAAGATGAGGAAACTGGGACGGAGGGAAAGGAGCATTTCTCCCAGGCCATGTGACCAGCAGCGGGGTAGATGGAACAAGCCAATGTCTTCTAGAACCTTCTGAGAATCCCGGGTTTGGGGACAGGATGTTGGATGCTGTGACTGCATCAGAGCAAGCAGACACCCCACATGTGCCTTGGCTCCAGCTCAGTCCAGAAAACCACCCCTGTTGTGTGGGGCTTCTTTCTCAGCCGCTCCATAACACTGCATGTAAAGAATCTGAGTGTGGTTGCCTCCACCGGATACAGATGCTAGTGTGTATTTACAGACAGGGAGATGTGGGCCTCCCGTGGTGCCCTGGGTGTGTGTGTGTGTGTGTGTGCAGAGGGAATGCAATCATTGCATGGCCCTGGAGACGTGGGTGCCCACGCACGCTGGGCCACGGCTGCCTTCCCTGTGGGCCCCAGGCCTGTTGTGTTGAACGATTAGACCGCTGGTTGAAGGATTACCCCAATTCAGAGTAAAAACATCTTATTCCCTGCTTTCCTTTTTTACTCCCCATTTCTCTTTTTCGTGCTTGATTCCAGCTTTTCTCCTTGTTGCCAGTCCCTGCCCCTCTGTTACGAGCCGTGTGACCTGGGGCACGCTGATTTATCTCTCTGCCCCTCGGTTTGCTCATCTGCGTCGTGGGCACGGTTACACGGCCTGCTGCAGGGGTGCTGTGGGGTGATGAGTCGATGCGCGTGAATGCAGTGTGGCCTCTCTCCAAGGAAGTGTGGTTATTGCTGCCGTCATGGAGGGTTTGGGGGGACACCACCCTCCTTGACAGTGTATCATGGGGCAGAGCCAGGAGTGGGCTCGGCATTTGCGGGCGGCTGTGGGCTGGGCCTTCCCCTGCCCGGCCCCAGTCCTCAGGACGGATGAGGGGGCTCCCAAACCCAGGAGCTCTGATGGCCTGGTCCCGGGGACTTTCCTACACATATCAGGGAGAAGGGGCTTTAAAGTTTGACCTGAAAATGAGCAGGAGGGGAGCCAGGCAGGGGTGGGGGGAGCACGGCTGGCTCAGGGACCAGCATCTGCAAATCTTGGGGTGTGGCATCATGGCGTGAGCGGGTGCCGGGGGCCAGTGTCCCTGGCACGGGGCCACGGGGCCGGGCAGTGGCGTTAGGTGGGGAGGGGGCCTGTGGAGAGGCTGGAGGACAATGGGGCATGGTGGGGGGGGGAGTGGGACGGGAAGCCTCGGGCCCAACTTGCTGCGGGTGGTGAGACCCGGGGCGCTGGTCTGGGGGCCAGGCTGCCATTAGGGGAGCCTGTGCCGAGCAGCCTCTCAGAGGGGACATAAAATGCAGAGCCTGAGGCCGCAGGTGGAGGGCTGGACTACCCTGCAGCGGGCACTGCCCTCTTGGGCAAGTGGGGGGACTTCGGGGCCCTCACGACCGTCTCTCTAAGGCCCCCCTTTTCCAAATGGGAGATGGGGTTCAGACCTGGGAACCACGCTGGGCTTTTGTGGCCTTGTTTTATTTTGTTTCTGGGGGCCTCAGGCCGTGTTTAGTTATCGGCTGACCCCTGCACTGGCCTGAGCATTTGCTGTGCTTTGCTGACTGCCACATCCTGGGAAGGCAAACCCTTGTGATGCTTCGACTCCTTGCCCCCCGGGTGTCTTTGAGGCTCGGGGCCTCTGTTGGGGCACCTGGCTGTTTCTCCTGCTGAGCAGGTGCCTTGTGGAGACAGCGTCTAGCGCTTGTGAGCAGTGGACATCGGGGGGCTGGGAGGGAGTGAGCCACTCAGGGAGGGGCCGCGGTTAGAACAGGCCCCCCCCATCTCGTGGCTGTCTCCTTGATGAGTCCTGGCTTCAAGTTGCCACTCTGCAGGCTGAACAATGATGGGGGACACAGGCCTCCTGCTTGGAGGCTGCAGGTGAATTTGCCACCCACCGTCTTGGATGTCCGACCCCAGGGCTGTGACAGCAGTGGACCTCATGGCCGACGCCAGTTAAGTTTGAGGAAGTCTCCGTATTACCTCCGTTTTACAGGTGGGGGAAACTGAGGCTCAGAGAGTTTGACTAACCAGCCAAGGGTCACCCCGCAGCACCACCTGCCCTTCTTGTTTTATTTTAACTCAGTCTGGGACCTGGTGCCAACTATGCCAGGTTCCACCTGGTAAAGAAAGACACTGAACAACGAGTTACCACTATTGGCCAATGGAGATGCAGCTGGTGCCACCAGCCCTGGGGTCAGGTCCCTCTGCACCGGCCGTCCCCCTGGGAGTGAGAGACCTGTTAGGGCCACTAGGGGTCCTTGGGCTGCTGGGCCAGGGCTCCCCCTGACTGCAGAGTCACCCCATAAACCCTTCCAGGAGCCTTGGCAGGCAGGACGGCCTCCTCGGAGAATTGCCAAGTCCACTGTGTATCCCTTAGGGTGCAGCCCACTGTTTGGGGCTCGACATTGAACTGAGGGGTGGGGAGGGCGTGGGGTGACGGTGATGGAGGGGCGGCTCCACTGAGCGGGTGCCCACCGAGGGTCTCCCCTGAGCTGCACGGTCGCCTTTCCTGGCTTGCGTGCCTCCAGGCCTTCACGGATAACGTCTACAGGCCCTGCAGTGCGCAGGCTGGGCCCTGAACAGGGTCTGTCCACTGCGGCCCCTCCCTTCCCTGGGCCTCAGTTTCCCCATCTCTAAAGTGAGGCGTTGCACAAAACTCTCTCAAGTTCTATTCCGCGTGGCTCCTCTCACAGCCTGCCTCTCTGCTTCCCTTGCAAGGAGCCTTTAGGGGTCGTGGGTGTCCAGCGGAAAGCTCCCCGAATGGATTGGGATCAGTGGGGAGGAGTTTAGTACAACTTCGAGACGTGTCAGAGAAGTGGGCAGCTGCCTGCAGGACCGGCTCCGGGACACGGGGCCCAGAGCAAGATGAAAATGCAGGGCCCCTCGTTCCAACGTCATTGGGAAGTCAAGACAATGGCAGTGGCACATTGGACTGAGCTCGGGCCCTTCTGAGTGTGGACCCTCCTGGGCCTGGGGCCCTGTGGGACGCCGTGAAGCTGGCGCTGGCTGCCTGGATTGCGTAATGTTGGAATGACCCCTCTTGGGCTCTTGGGGGGCTAAGGGGGACCTCACACTGCCAGGGGTTTCTGCGCCCCCCTCCTGCGGGCCAGCATCGGCATGGCTGGGGCAGAGCAGGGCGTGGGAACGGGGCGGCTCTGCACCCCCAGGCGGTGCTTGCTGGTGTCAGGAGGGGTGGGTGGTACTGCTTGGTGGGCTCCAGGGGAACCTCCAGACAGCAGGCGTCAGTGGGGTTGGCCTTGGCAGCCTCACGGACGGAGTCGGCTTCCTCTCGGGATCTGCTTCTGCACAGTGATATTCGTTCCTTTAATCACCGATTCAATTGCTCATTCATTCATTCATTCACTCGACATATTTATTGAACTTCCGGCACGTGCTTCCAGCCTGGGAGCCACAGAGCAAGGCGGGAGTGGGGAATTTATTGGGGGTTGGCTGCTCTGATGGGGGTGACTGGTGGGCCCTCCGGGGTGACCACACATCTGGGGAGACCAAGAAGCACCTGCAGGTCCCAGGCCTGGAAGGCAGACGTCCCAGAGACCTGGGCACCCCAAAACCAAAGCCCAGGACTTGGGGACAAGAGGCCCCGGTTCTGCCAGGGCAAGTCACTTGGCAACTCCGGGCCTCAGTTTCCTCATCAGTGGAACGGGAACAGCATTCAGGGCCTCCTCCTCCATGGCTGGTGTGAGGGTCAAGGGGACGATGCTTGCAACTCCCAGAGGTGGCACAGATGGGGCTCCCCCTCAGCCCCCGACTCCCTCCACACCAGAGCTGCTAAGAGGTGCCTGCGCCGCCCACCCCAGGGGTGCTGGGAGGGTGGGAAGTGAGAGCAGGCAGGGGACGCCTGGGGCTGCTGACCCCAAGTGCCACAACCTGGAGGCTTAACACACCAGAAATGTATTCCCTCACTGTTCCGGGGTTGGAGGTCCCAAATCTGGGTGTCAGCAGGGCCCTGCGCCTCAGAAACCTGTCGGGGAGAGCCCTTCCCCGCCTCTTCCGGCTTCCGGGGTTTGCATCACCCCATCTGCGCTCCACCTTCCCCTCTGTCTGTCTGTCCTCTCCCCGTTGTAGAAGGGCGCCCGTATACTGGATTAAGGGCCTGCCCTGTTCCAGTAGGACTCGTGCTAAATGAGATAATTCCATGTGCAACGACCCTATTTCCAAGTACGGTCATGTCCACACGTACCCTGGTTGGGAGCTGAACACGTCTTTTTGGGACACATTCACTCCCTCGGGCAGCGGTCGCGTCCATGTCACCCCCTGCCCCTGTTCGGTCGGATCTGGTCTCCGCAGACGCTCCTGATCATCTGGGACGGGTTCCCGTGGCCCCTGGGGCGAGGGGGCCTCAGACAACACCCAGGACTCATGACCCCAACTCACGTGCCTGACTTCTCCTGCCAGATCAGAGCACCCCGAAACTGTGGTTGCACCCCAGCCACTGGAAAAACAGTTCCCGGGATGCTCCATTCCCAAAGCTGTCAGCCGAGAACCCCAGAAGCACGGGTCTTAATCTTCAGTTCTGTGGAACAACTTCCAGAAGAAACTTCTTCTGAGAAATCCAGGCTTCCAGCTGGATGGTTCAGCGTCCAAGCCGGAGGTCACCTTGTTGGAGACCTGTCCCTCCAGCCCACCACGGACTGGGTGGTAGTTTTTGGCAAAATGTTTGCGCTCCCTCTCCTTTAACTTCTTCACCCGTGAAAACGAGGCCAATAATTCGAGCTACTTGGGGAGCTCCCGGGGTTTAAATGGCAATGATGTGGGAAGAGGCCTTAACACAGCTCGTTAGCTGTGACGATTGTTATTTTTCTCCTTTCAATTGCCGTGTGTAAGAAAAATTTAGTGCAGTAAACATATATAATGTAAAATTTGCCATTTTAACCGTCTTTAAGTGTAGAATTCAGTGGCGTTAATTACATTCACAATGTTGTGCTGCCGTCACCCCCATCCGTTACCAAAACTTCCCCATCACCCCAAACAGAAATTCTACACCCATTAAGCACTAGCTCCTCCTCGGCTTCCTCCCCTCAGCCCCTAGTAAACGCTAATCTTCTTTCTGTCTCTATGAACGTGCATATTCTCTATATCTCGAGGAAGAGGAATCAAACAATACCTGTCCTTCCGTGCCCGGCGTATTTCACGCAGCATGTCTTTAGGATTCAGCCATGTTGTGGCAGGCATCGGCTCTCCATTTCTTCTCATGACTGAATAATATTCCCTGGGGGTGTGCACCGCGTTTTGTTTATCTGTCATCTGCTGAGGGGCACTGGGGCTGCTTCCACCTGTTGGCAATGGTGGAAATTGTGGCTGAGAACATTGGGGCACAAGTATCTGTTGAGTCCCCATTTTCAGTTCTTTTGGGTAGATACCTAAGACCTGGTTATTATTCTTTACAGTGACTCCTGTGATTTATAGAGCACCTCCTAGTTGCTACTGAATATCTCATCTTCTAAGCCGTGAAGGAAGCTGTGTGATTTCTTTCCCATAGGGAGGAAACCGGGGAGCATCGGGGTTTGCTAGGAAGAGCTGAGCCCGGCGTGAAGCCCGGATCGCGCCCTCGGCCACCTGCCCGCAGGGTGCTGGGCACGGGCCAGGCTGTCCCAGTCTCTTGCAGCCCCAGCACCCAACCCTCTTCTCCCAGGGGTGGCCTCCGGGCCCGGATTGTTCAGCCTGGTGGGCAAAGGTGGCCCTGGTGGAGCGATTTTGTCCTCAGGACCAATGGAGGGTGCTGCAGCCTCCTGATGGCAAGAGGGGCCCTGGGGCTGACAGCCCCACACATGTGCCTCTGCCTTGCTTTACCGTGTCAATGATTATCGCTTCGGGCAAATTTGCCGATATTTCTTTCAAGGGGTCATGTGCATATGTCTTGCCCTCCAGGCCCTGTGCCCAGCACTGGGGACATCAACTATAACACAGTCTCCATCCCCAAAGGGTTGGCTGTCGTCCAGTGGTAGAAACAGAGCCGGTGAGCTGTGCTGGGGTGGGGGTAGTGAGGAGGGGGGCATCCGACCCAGCCCGGGGATCTGGAGTGAGGAGGGGGCATCTGACCCAGCCCAGGGGTCTGGGGAGACTTGCTGAAAGTTGAGTAAGAAATAATGGAGGACAGCGAGGTGGGATGGGGGTGGGGAAGAGGGTTCCAGGCCAAGGAATGGCTTGTGCAAAGGCCCAAATAACCAGGACTGAGAACGAGAGCAGGGGGTTGGGGACAGGGGAGAATCACCCCCAGATGGGACTTAGAGGAGGGGCTCGCCTTGCTCTGGAGTCTACCACGGTGGCAGGGTGGGACACACAGGCAGAAATCACCGGGAGGGTTCCTGGGCTTCCTGGAAGGCCCAACTTCCAGACAGCAGCCCCAGCAGAAACCCAGACCCGCCGTAAAGGGTGAGTTCCCCGTCCCCAGAGGTGTGCAAGCCGGCAGAGCCTGGCTGGCGGGGGCTTGATGAGGATGTCAGGTCGTGGATTTCATTCCGGATGGGACTGGATAAAACGGACTTTGAGGTCCCTTCAAGCTGTCACACTCTGGTTGCTAGAAATCCCCGCTGGGAACAGGGAGACTATAAAATACGAATCAATACGTTAAAAATGCGCACGTCTCCTGCCTGGCCAGACGCTGTCATTTTGCCTGCTTGCCTCTCTCTTCAGAGGGTCTTGGGCAGATGCGAGGCTGGCAAAAGAAAATCGCTTTGTTCCACAGCACGGCAGGTCCAATCTCGTCTCGACTGACAGGGCTCGGGTTTTCTAATCACAGCCGCCTCCCCAGTGCGCGCTGTCCTGCCCGGCTGCCACCCCTTCCTCGGATCCGCCCGACGTTTTCACTGGGGAGAGAGAAGCCGCCGAGTGCCCCCAAAGCCCGAGAGTGGACAAAGTTCTGCTCCTGGGCAGGTACCAAACTGTTGGGGATCACCGGTGTGGTGACCCCCAACTAACCAGGATAACAGCTGCCCTGGGACCCGGAGGGCGCACCCCTTCTCCCTCACGGGCGTTCCCGTGGCAATGGCTTTGGGAGACGCTAATATGGACGGGCAGTGAGTGAAATGAAATTTGATGTACATGAAAGTGCAGTCGCTGGTGAAGTAATTGGGAGTCAATCTTTTTTCCCATCCGGCTGGCAAATCCTCATTTCCTTTATACTTTCTTATTTATTTTTTTCACTCACATCCTGCATTTGTTTTGAAGAACGTTTTGGTGCTTTCGATTTGTTTTCAATTTGGTGAACACTTGCGTTTTCCGCACAGACATTTGATGAAAGCAGCTTTATTAAGGAGGCCCCGTGGCATGGGGAATAGTTTTAAGAAATTAAAAAGCAGTGTTTGTGCCATGGCTGACTTAAGGACCACCTCCCTGCCCCTGCATTTCCTGCCCCCCACCCCAGCCCTTCATCCTCAGCTTCACCATCAGCCACCAACACCAGGACGGGCACGGGGGCACACGTCAGGGCCGTGACTCTTGGGTACAGGGTGAGCAGCCATTTGTGTCCCGGTGTCTGGGGTGCTCTCTGACATGCTGGCAGAGATGAAGTCCCTTCTTGGGAAGCCGAGCAGATCCAGGGGTGCCCTGGACGCCTGCCTCGCTGTGCTTCTGGGCTCGGTCTCAGACCACTCAGGGCTGGGTTCAAACAGCTCTCATGGAACTGGGATGCCCCCAATGTCATTCCAAAGGGCAGAGGCAAGCTTTCAGAGCGGAGACGAGCCCCATGTCCCCAGTTCTCTGGGCCCAGGTGGCTCTCAGCCTCCCAGGGACCGACGGGGTTAGGCCCTGTGCAGCTGATCCCTGGGGGACCCCAATCCCAGGGCAGCGGGGCATGCCCTCTTTGAGAACCTCAAAACCCACTGATTTCTTTGTCTTTGTGTCAACTCCACAGGTGATCTTGATCCTGACGAAGTACTACCACGCAGACATGGGGAAGGTTCTGGAGAGTTCTCTGTGGCGGTGAGTCAGCCCACGGTGGGCCTTGCCCCCCACCCACCTGTGCGGCATCTCCCGAGGCTCCCGGCCGAGTGCCCGGAGCCCAGTGCCCGGCCACAGTGGCTCCTGGTGGCCGCTGGCCTGGAGACTGTTCCCTGGAGGAAACTGCACAAAAGAGAAGTTGAAAACGGATTAAGAGTTTCGGCGGTGGCCGTTGGAGAATAGACAACCGCTAACAAGGCTTCTTTTCTTTTCTTTCTGTGTTTTCTCCCTGCCGTTTTTCCTCCCCTGGGGAGGAGGATTTTTGTTGTGAATTCAGGTCAATGCACAATGTCCCTCCGCTCTGTTCTCATCTTCAGACATGGCTCCTGGAGTCCACCAAATGCCCCGATTGTCCTCATTGTTAAGGCGTTTTTCTTTCTTCCTGGCTTAGCTGAAGAGTTTGGTAAATAAATAACCCCCTGGTGATGGAGAAGATCTCTTTATATGTGAAATGTGAATTCAGTCCAAAGCATTAAGCTGCCGCTTTGAGGTTTTAAATGAGATGAGAGAGAAGGAGGGTTTTAGAAACCATTTTGGTTATTATCATCCTCAATATTTACTTCAGCTTGCCCGGGAAAGGCGAATGAAAATGCCCAGCATCTGGGGCTGTGGTTTCAAAGCGTCTCCCCAGCAGGAATTCTCTTTTCTCTGCACACCATACTCCCTGGTGTTGAACTATTGTGGTTTCCAAGATTCATTTCTCAAGTAATAATTAATCCAGTTGCCATCTGAAATCAATACAAAGCGCCTAAAACTGCTGACCAGGGCTCCCGATTTGCATGAAGCAACCACCACGGCCACCTCGAGTTGATTTGTTCTTAGCTTTTGGCTTTGCTTTTAGCAAGTGAGTTTGAGGATGCGTTCTGTGGGTTCGTATGGAGGGATTTCGTGGATGCTTTGGGGAGTTGTTGAAATGGCAGTTGAGTTGGGGTCCTCTGGAGCCAGCTGGCTTGGACACCCTGGCCCTAGTGAGGTCAAAGTGGAGAATGGAGCCAGTCACGCTCCTCTTAGGTTTTCTAAACGTTCCCCAACAAAGATGCCTTTCCTAGGCAGCCCCTCGCTGCCGTGGATTCTCCCCCAGGCTCACCAGCCTGCTCCTGTCTTCCCATCATGACCACCAGAAAGTGGGGTCAGCGTCGGGTGGCTTTCCAACAGATGCTTTCCTGCCACAGACCACCCCCTTACTGTGTGCAGTGGTCGATTTTCATCTTGCCCCTTGGAAGAGCTCGCCCACCAAGGAGGGGTAGGAGAGCTGCTTTCACAGCCTCTGGCTGTTTCTCTGTGGGGTCAGCCAGCTCCGTTGTTTCAGGATGAGACCGAAATGGTGTGGGTGTGACAGTCCAGTGAAATCTCATCAGTTCTAAGGGAGGATTTAGGCTCCGGGTTGGGTTACAGGGCCGAGGCTGGCCCAAGGGGAGGGTGCTCCCTGGCTCCTGGGTGAACGTCCAGGACAAGCACCCCTTGGCTAAGAACTGGCCAGGGGCCATACATCCTCTTCCTCAAAGCAGAGTCTCCAGCCACGTTTGTTCCAACTTGTGCGCATCAGTCGAGGACAGAGGGCTCGATTACCTGAAAGGGGGGAAGGCCGGGGCTTCTCTAGAAGTCACTCCTGTATCCCTTGGGCACCCTCTTGGAGATTTCCAGAATGTCAGATTTCCTCTGCTCATTGTGGCATCTCAGTGAGTCTGGAGATGGAGGAGGAGGTCAGAATCTCTTAAATGTGGCTTGAAGAGTGAACAGTCTTCCAGTGTAGCTGGGGCTTCCAATGATGGGGTTGCTGAGTGAAGTTAAAATTGGCTGTGGGTCCTCATGGGGGGATGGAGCCAACCTTGGCCAGTCCCATAGTGAATGGGGGTAAGGGCTCCCTGGGTCCTGGCCCCAGGCTCAGAATTCTCGAGAAGCCAAGAGGCAGAGAGGCCAAACCGCCATGTCAGAGCTGCTCCAAGGCGGGGTCCTTTCACCTCCCCCGAGCCTCAGTTTCCTTACCTGTGAAATGGGGATAAAATATCCCTGGGCAGGAGGGTACGTGGACTGGATGAGAGAATGTTTCTGGAACAGTGCACCATCTAAGTTTATTTTTTCTCCAAAGCAAGTGAACTGATTTTAATTTCCCGAGTTCCTTTCTCCACATTGTCTTTACAGGCATTTCCTCTCCTTTATTAAAAATACGTGCCAAACATTTGTCATTTCAAGAAGTTTCACCCACATCCCTGCTCAGCTGCTGCAGTCCCTTTCTTTTTTGTGTGTCTTTCTCAAGCTGTTGGGGACTGAATCGTGGGCCCCAAAAAGGGGGCCTCAAGTCCTAGTCCCTGGTTTGGTGGGTGCAAACATATTTATGAATAGGTTATTCGAAGATACTATTAAGATGGGGTCAAACTGCACCAGGGTGGACCTTAATCCAATATGACTGGAGGCCTCATAAGCAGAGGACATTTGGACACTGAGGTAGAAGCCGAGGAGGAGACAGAGAGAGGCAGATGGCGCGTGATGGAGGTGGGATTGGGTGCCGGAACTCTCCACCAGACTTCCTAGAAGGCATGCCCGGCCGATCCCTTGATTTGGGACCCCAGCCCCCAAATGTGAGCCAATCCATTGCTGACGTTGAAGCCGACCACTGTGGTGTTTGTCATGGCTCTGGCAAACTAAGACCTGTGCTGCAGGGTTCCTAGAGTGGGACATACAATAAAGTTTCGCATTCTTTTTTCACTTTCACTTCTATGCCAGGCCCCCCATGTTTTCACACTGGGACATGGTCTCTGCCACCGTCTTTAGGGGTCTATAGTAGCCCCTTGAGTTGATTCACCTTGATGTCCTTGGCCTTCCCTGAATTGTGCCTGCCATAAAAATTGAGACACATGGTTTTCCTTTTTCAGTTCTTTTCCCTGGGATGAATCTTGGGGGTTACGTCAAAGCGTGGATTCTTACAGCAGGTGTGCCACGTTGCCGAATTCTTTTTCCAAAGGCCTGCACGCTCCCAACCGGGCCACTGTCCTTGCAACCTGGGCAGTCCGACAATTTTTCTAAAACTTGCTAATCTAATGGGCCCAATCAGGATGTCCTTGTTGTTTTCATTTGCCTCCCTTTGATTCCAGTTAAGGATGAACAGTTTTCCGTGTTTAATTACTAATCACATCTTCTCTTGGGAGAATGGGCTGCTCATGTCCTGTTTGTTTGGGAACTGGTGTGACTGGCCTTTAGAAGTAGAAGATGGCCTTTTGGGGGACGCCATCTCTCCATCCCTTTGCCTGCCTTTCAGAGGCACAGATGGATGGTAGGTGAGCAGGTTTCCAGGCCTGGAGGGTGCCTATGAAACACGTTATTAAAGACACATTTATTGGATGTATACCGAGCCTCCCAAGCATTCTCCTGTGCGATCATGATAAATGCATTTTTAATGACAGGTGTGGCATTTGTATTCTGGACCAGCTTGCTGAAATCTAAGTGCGATGCATTTTTTTTTTTTTTAACAATTTTGCCGTATTTGTTCCATTTCTTTTTTTTTTTTTTCTTCAAATTCTTTTTTATTGAGATTGTTCAGATACCATACAATTATCCAAAGATCCAAAGTGTACAATCACTTGCCCCTGGGTACCCTCATACAGCTGTGCATCCATCACCACACTTAATTTTTGTTCAATTTTTAGAAACTTTTCATTACTCCAGACAAGAAATAAAGTGAAAGATGAAAAAAGAAAAAAAAAGGAAACTCTAATCCTCCCCTATCCTTAACCAGCCCCCCTCAATTGGTGACTCCTAGTATTGGTATAGTACATTTGTTACCGTTTATGAAAAAATGTTGAAATACTACTAACTGTAGTATATAGTTTGCAATAGGTATATATTTCTTCCCTATATGCCCCTCTATCATTAACTTCTAATTGTATTGCATATATTTGTTCTGGTTCGTGGAAGCAATTTCTAGTATTTGTACAGTTGATCATGGACATTGCCCACCATAGGATTCAGTTTTATACATTCCCATCTTTTGACCTCCAACTTTCCTTCTGGTGACATATATGACTCTGAGCTTCCCCTTTCCACCTAATTCACACACCATTCGGCGCTGTTAGTTATTCTCACATCTTGCTACCGACACCCCTGTTCATTTCCAAACATTTAAGTTCATCCTAATTGAACATTCTGCTCATACTAAGCAACCATTCCCCATTCTTAAGCCTCGTCCTGTATCTTGGTACCTTATATTTCATGTCTATGAGTTTACATATTATAATCAGTTCCTATCAGTGAGACCCTGCAATAATTGTCCTTATGTGTCTGGCTTATTTCACTCAGTATATTGCCCTCGAGGTTTGTCATCAACCCATTTTTTTTTTTTTTTAATATGGTTTTGTTCACTCACCATACATTCCATCCCAAGTAAATAATTGATGGTTTTCTGCATGGTCATACATTTATGTGTTCACCACCTTCACCACTATCTTTATAAGATCATCTACATTTCTTCCACAAGGCAGGAGGGAGAGTCAAAGAAGGTAGAGAGGCAAAAGAAAGAGGAAAAAAAAATGACAGCTAGGAAGCAGCAAAAGGAAAAATAACCTTAAAGTAGAATAAAGAATCAGACAATACCACCAATGTCAAGTGTCTAACATGCCTCCCCTATCCCCCCCTCTTATCTGCATTCACCTTGGTATATCACCTTTGTTACATTAAAGGAAGCATAATACAATGATTCTATTAGTTACAGTCTCTAGTTTATGCTGATTGCATCCCTCCCCCAATGCATCCCCATTTTTAACACCTTGCAAAGTTGACATTTGCTTGTTCTCCCTCGTAAAAGAACATATTTGTACATTTTATCACAATTGTTGAATACTCCAGATTTCACCAAGTTACACAGTCCCAGTCTTTATCTTTCCTCCTTTCTTGTGGTGTCTCACATGCTCCCCACCTTCCTCTCTCAACCGTATTCATAGTTACCTTTGTTCAGTGTACTTACATTGTTGTGCTACCATCTCCCAAAATTGTGTTCCAAACCACGCACTCCTGTCTTCTATCACTCTGCAGTGCTCCCTTTAGTATTTCCTGTGGGGCGGGTGTCTTGTTCACAAAGTCTCTCTTTGTCTGTTTGTCAGAAAATATTTTGAGCTCTCCCTCATATTTGAAGGACAGCTTTGCTGGATACAGGATTCTTGGTTGGCGGTTTTTCTCTTTCAGTATCTTAAATATTTCACACCACTTCCTTCTTGCCTCCATGGTTTCTGCTGAGAGATCCGCATATAGACTTATTAAGCTTCCTTTGTATGTAATGGATCGCTTTTCTCTTGCTGCTTTCAGGATTCTCTCTTTGTCTTTGACATTTGATAATCTGATTATTAAGTGTCTGGGCGTAGGCCTATTCAGATCTCTTCTGTTTGGAGTACGCTGCGCTTCTTGCATCTGTAATTTTATGTCTTTCATAAGAGATGGGAAATTTTCATTAGTTATTTCCTCTATTATTGCTTCTGCCCCTTTTCCCTTCTCTTCTCCTTCTGGGACACTAATGATACATACATTATTGTACTTTGTTTCATCCTTGAGTTCCCGGAGATGTTGCTCATATTTTTTCATTCTTTTCTCCATCTGCTCCTTTGCGTGTAGGCTTTCAGGTGTTTTGTTCTCCAGTTCCTGAGTGTTTTCTTCTGCCTCTTGAGATCTGCTGTTGTATGTTTCCTTTGTGTCTTTCATCTCTTGTGTTGTGCCTTTCATTTCCATAGATTCTACTAGTTTTTTTTTTAACTTTTGATTTCTGCCATATTTATGCCCAGTGATTCCTTTACAGACTCTATCTCTTTTGCAATATCTTCTCTAAACTTTTTGAATTGATTTAGCATTAGTTGTTTAAATTCCTGTATCTCAGTTGAAGGGTACGTTTGTTCCTTTGACTGGGCCATAACTTTGTTTTTCTTAGTGTAGGTTGTAATTTTCTGTTGTCTAGGCATGGTTTCCTTGGTTATCCAAATCAGGTTTTCCCAGACCAGAACAGAAATTCAGTTCAGTGGGAAGAAATATTCAGTATCTGGTTTCCCTGAGGGTGTGTCTTAGAAAATTGCTCCACCCTGTGATGCCTCGGGTCACTGTGCTTTTCTGCCCAGCAGGTGATGCCTGTTAGCCTATAATTCTTGACTGGTGTGAGGAGGTGTGGCCGTGTTCCCCCAGGCTCTGGGGTCTGGTTCTGAATGGAAAGGGCCCCACCCCTTTCCTCCTAGAGCAGACAGACCCCCCAGGTGGAGGTCATTAGCATTTCAATGGTCTCACTCTCTGCTTGTGCAGTCATCACCCAAAGCCTCTCTCTGTTTTTTGGGGCTGCGTACCTGTAGTGAGCAGTTCACACTCGCTACTTAAAACCCCAGTTGGAGCTCAGCTGAGCTATATTCGCTTGCTGGGAGAGAGCTTCCCTCTGGCACCACGAGGCTTTGCAGCTCGGGCTATGGGGGAGGGGGTCTCACGACTTGGATCCGCAGGTTTTACTTACAGATTTTATGCTGTGTTCTCAGGCATTCCTCCCAATTCAGGTTGGTGTATGATGAGTGGATGGTCTCGTTTGTCCCCCTGCAGTTATTCTGGATTATTTACTAGTTGTTTCTGGTTTTTTGTAGTTGTTCCAGGGGGACTATTTAGCTTCCACTCCTCTCTATGCCGCCATCTTGCCCCTCCCCCAAATCGCATGATGCATTTTTAATTGTCCACCCACAGTGGCGTCTCTGGCTTCACTGACCCACACGCTCAGCCCCTTCCTTCCACCGGGGTCTCGTCCCCCCTCAGCCTCTGGGCCCTTTGAAGTCAGGCAAGGGGCTGGGGTGGGAGGAGGTGCAGGCCCCTCCCTCCCCCAGGAAAGGCCCTGGTTTGGCATCAGGGATTTGAGGTGCAGGGAACTGGCTCCAACCTGCCAGTGTGAGCTAAAGTGAGTGAAGAGGGGTGGTCTCTGCTCAGAAACTGGGGCTCACCTCTGAGGGCACCCTGCCCTGACCCTCATGGCCGCTTGTGGCCACGTCCCTCCACTCCCTGCTGCCGACTCGAGTGGCCCTCTCTTCCTTCCCCCGGGTTTGTCCTCTGTGGGGGCCTCTTACAAGGACACCCACCTGCCTTTGGATTTGGCACCCACCTGGGTAATCCAGGATGATGCCAACTCAAGGTCCTTCACTTAATTACATCTGCAGGGACTCTCAGTCCAGAGACACATGGACACATGGTCCCAGTGTCTGGGGAATGGGCATGGACATGGCGTTTTGGGGGCCGCCATTGAAACCACTGTACAGTCCGTCACCAAACGCTGGCAAAACCACCTGGATCTGAACTCCCAAATGGCTCCTGGGTCTGCCCCCATCTCACTGTCCCCTTAGCCACATTCCTACCCTGCCCCTTCATCCTTAGCTGAATCCCAGCAACTTTTCCCAGCTCGTCTCCCTGCCTCCACCTCACCCCCACTTAAGCCCTCTCCTTGCAAAGCTCCATGGACTTCAGACACACTCGCCTGCCCACGTCCTTCTCCCGCTTCCCCTTCCTCTGTGGCTCCCCACGGCTGACACCTGTGCTCCAAACCTGTGCTGCCAGGTGAGTGGGGATTCGGTGGCAGAGCCAGCAGCTGCTGGGGCAGGTGAACAAGGAGCCAAGCTCTCACTCCCATCTCGAGAGTGCCTGTGAGATTTGGGTCCACTCCATGATTGAGCTGTAATGATCCTGAGAAAAAGATGAACGGGACTTAAAGTGCAAAAATTAAAAGCAAGATGTCCTGTTAGGTACATTGCAGGAAGATGTAGCCAGTTTTACCCTGTGGTTTGGGGCACAGCTTGCCAGGCCCTGGGGGCATCCCCTGTGATGGTCAGGGGAACCGAGGGTTCCCCGGGATGCAGAATGTCCAGCTTTAAATCCGGGACGGTCCTGGGCTGCCCGGTTGAGTTGGCCCCCGGGACAGCACAGAAGCTGAGCTCCTCGGGCTCACCCTGACAGGCCCCGTATGCTGCAGCAGCGCTTCTCAACTTTTCTTTATTGTTGCTAACACCCTCCCTTCCCACAAACAACGTTTTTAAACATTTCATTTTGCAACCACAGCCCTCTAAGTGATTTCTGCTTCTGTATGTGTATCTACAGAATTCCAATTCTGTAGGTCTGGGGCGGGCCTGGGAATCTGCATTCCCAACACGTTGCAGGCGGTGCTGATGCTGCTGGGCCACGGGCCACGTCTCGAGTGGCAGGGCCCTCATAGCCCTCAGATCGCCTAGGAGTTCTCGTACAAGGCCAGGGCCAGGGGCCCACCCCAGGGACTCCCTTTTCATGGGTCTGGGCTGCGGCCAGGGCCCTGAGGTCTTCAAAGGCTCCCCCGGTGGCTTTGCCCCCCAACCTGGGCAGCCCACGGGCTGTCTCCACAGTCGAACCCCAAATGGTCGAGGTCTCAGCTCCTCTTAGATGCTCATTGGGAGGTAAACGCGACGGCGGAGGGCTGAGCGGCATCAAACATGGAGCCAGCGGGGGCAGGGACCCCCAGGAGGACAGTTGCTCCAGAGCACGGTTCTCAGGCTCCACCAGGCACGGAGTAGCCTGGGCCTTAAGACCCATGTGGGACCGGAGGCCGTAGGTCCGGGAGGTGGGCTGAGGGCTGCGTTTCTGACAGGCTCCCAGGTGCTGCCCGCGCTGCTGCGCCAGACCCTGTGCCCTGAGTAGCAGGGGTTCAGCTCGCTGGGAGAGAGGATGAAAATCTTGCAGTAGCTTCCCACGGCACTTGGAAAACACACAAACCCCTCCCCTGCAGAGACCCCTCATCCCCGCAAAGAGCTCACATCCCTGCAGAGACCCCCATCCCTGCAAAGACCTCCATTCCTGCAGAGACCCCTCATCCCTGCACAGACCCCGCATCCCTATAAAGACCCCTCATTCCTGCAAAGACCCCACATCCCTACACAGACCCTGCATCCATGCAAAGATCCCTCATCCCTGCAGAGACCCCTCACCCCTGCAAAGACCCCCATCCCTGCACAGACCTCACATCCCTGCAAAGACCCCACATCCCTGCAAAGACCTCACATCCTTGCAAAGACCCCCATCCCTGCAAATACCCTGCATCCCTACAAAGATTCCACATCCCTGCGAAGAGACCACATCCCTGCAGAGACCCCTCATCCCTGCATAGACCCCACATCCCTGCAAAGACCCCACATCCCTGCAAAGACCCCTCATCCCTGCAAATACCCCACATCCCTACAAAGATCCTGCATCCCTGCAAAGACCCCTCATCCCTGCAAAGACCCCGCATCCCTGCAAAGACCCCACATCCCTGCAGTCTCCTCATTCCTGCAAAGACCTCTCATCCCTGCAAAGACCCCTTATTCCTGCAAAGGCCCTGCATCCCCTGGGCCCTCCTGGTCCCCAGTCTCGGCTTCTCCCTCTCTTCCCCAGACTCATCGGGCTCCTGTTACATAGACCTGCTGGCCTAGCCTTGACTACGCCAAGCCTGGTCCGTGGAAGGACCCGAGCCTGTTGCAGCATCTGCCTGGAGTGCTCTTGGCACTGACCTTCGCATGCTGGCTCCTTCCCAGCCTAAATGTCTTTTTTTCAAAGAAGCAGCCCCTGTCACTCAGAGTAATGCAGCCCGCAGGCATTCTTTATCACATCTTTCATGGGAATTCTTGTGTATGGTTTATTTTCTTCAACTGGAACATAAGCTGCTGAGGACAGGGACCTGTCATGTCCCTCTGTTGATCTCTAGATGTCCAGAAATTAGTACAGTTTCTAGCATACAGTAGGTGCATGTTGGGCATTGGATGGATGGATGAGAGGATGGGTGGAGGGGTAGTGGATAGACGGATGGATGGATGGATGGATGGATGATGGATGGATGATTGGGTTGATGGATGATTGAGTGGATGGGTGGGTGACTGGCTGGCTGGCTGGATAGATGGGTGAGTGTATGTATGTATGTATGTATGGATGGATGGATGGATGAACAGATGGATGATTGGATGGATGGATGGATGGATGGATGGATAAGTGGATGGGTGGATGTATGGACAGTTGGATAGTTGGATGGATGGACGATTGGGTTGATGGATGATGGAGTGGATGGGTGGGTGGCTGACTGGCTGGCTGGATAGATGGGTGAGTGTATGTATGTATCTATGGATGGACGGATGAACAGATGGATGATTGGATGAATGGATGGATGGATGGATGGATGGATGGATGGAAAAGTGGATGGGTGGATGTATGGACAGTTGGATAGTTGGATGGATGGATGATTGGGTTGATAGATGATTGAGTGGATGGGTGGGTGGGTGCCTGGCTGGCTGGATAGATTGTTGAGTGGATTGATGTATGGATGTATCTATGTATGGATAGATGGATGGACAGATGGATGAGTGGGTGGATGGGTGGATAGACTGATGGATAAACAGATGAAACCATGGAAGCACTATAGGAATCTGGAAGACCCTTTGCACCCAGGGTAAGGGACCGGGTAGGGGGCCAGGAGCACAGAGCTCGCTCTGACCTCTGACATTGTCAAACAAGAGGGGTCTGGGGGCATCTGAGCTGGAGAGAGAGCTGACGTTGGCCCTCGGTTCTGTGCCCTGCCTCTCTGCTCTGATGCAGTCCCTGGGACCCCTGCCACCATACACTGATCATCTCTGTTGGGTAAACCGGATTGAAATCTTCATCCCTGTCTCAGTGGGTGCTGTGCCTGTGCTATCCCCAAACCAGGATGGCGTTAAAACAGTGCACGTGCTACCGTTTCATAAATGGCTACATTTGACTTGGGCAAGATGTTCAGTCAGGAGCAGCCTCAGGAGTATTGGTGGGGGTGAGGGGTTCTCGGGGTGGAACCCCATCCCTTTGTTGGGGAAGGTGGATTCTCTTTCTTTGATCTTCACTTTAACCACAACATCTTTAACATATGCAGAAAATTCCAGGAAGTAGTATAACAGATGCCTGCGTACCGTACCCACGTGGCAGAGATAACTTACTGCTCACCAAGTAACGGAAACCTCTCCTTCCTCTCCCAGGCCTTCCTTTTGGTTAGTTTTGGGTCACCAGTGGTGGTGAGCTGGAATATTAGGGCTAAGCCACTGAGATTTAGGGCTTGTGTTGTTAGCACAGTAGAGCCTACCCAGATACCTGTTACCTGGCTTTAATAGATGTTAATATTCTCCCATTACTGTTTAGGATCTCTCTCTCTCTCTCTCTCTCTCCTCTCAATACACTGCTATTGATTCTGATAAAGCCTGATTCTCCCCCCCCCCCATCCCCACCACCCATCCAAGTAACCATTATGTTGACATCGGTGTGTGTCATTCTCATCATTCTCATGTGTTTTTATTTTAATTACATATGCATGTGTCTGTTCACAATCAATATATTCTATTGCTTCATGTGTTTTGGAAATTGATATAAATGGCATCACATTGTCTTTTGAAATTTGATTTATACTCCAGGCTTTGTAGTTTAGTCATGTAGCACATGCAAGCTAGTTTATTTAGGCATTCGCCTGCTGTGCAGGTTTGAATGTATTATGTCCCCCAGAAAAAGCCATATTCTTTGAGGCAATCTTGTGGGGCAGACATAATAGTGGGGATTAAGTTGGAACATTTGGATTAGGTTGTTTGCATGGAGATGTGCCCCACCCAACTGTAGATGATAACTGATGGGATATTTCCATGGAGGTGTGGCCCCACCCATTCAGGGTGGTCCTTGATCAGTGGAGCCATATAAATGTGCTGACTCAAAGAGAAGGAACTGAGTGCAGTTGTGAGTGACGTTTTGAAGAGGAGCAAGCTTGCTAGAGAGGAACGTCTTGAGAGAAAGCCATTTTGAAACCAGAACTTTGGAGCAGATGCCAGCCACATGCCTTCCCAGCTAACAGAAGTTTTCTGGACACCATTGGCCATCCTCCAGTGAAGGTACCCGATTACTGATGTGTTACCTTGGACGCTTTATGGCCTTAAAACTGTAACTGTGTAGCCAAATAAACCCCCTTTTTATAAAAGCCAATCCATCTCTGCTGTTTTGCATTCCGCAGCATTAGCAAACTAGAACACCTGCTGTGAGAGAGTTGGGTTTTTTATTTACCCGCAGATTTTGCTTTTCTAATCAGGGCTGCAGTGGGCACCCTCGTTCAGTCTCTAAGCAGCTGCCACTCTCCACTCCCTCTCCTCTGTCTTGCCGACTTGTCTACAGTGCGATTCACCACCCACGTCTTTGGAGCCACTGGGCTTTAAATGCTTGTACCCGAGGGACGTGAGATTGTGGCTTAATGCTGTTTTACTTTGCATTTTCCTGATTACCAGTGAAATGGAACATATTTTCATTTGTTTATCGACTATATAGTTCTCCTCCTCTGTGATTCACCTCTTCATGTCTCATGCTCATTTTTCCTCTTGGGTTGTTTAACTTTTACGGAAACCCCAACCTCTCTATTGTGACTGGGAACTTCGATTTTAAGAGGTGCATCCTCCGAGTACTCACAGAGCTCCTGCCAAGTGCCATCCATTCTTTCCCCCACCTGCCAAGAATGTGTCCTCACACAAAGCACCAGAAGCACTTTATTCTAAGATGAACCCAGATGACAATATTGGGTCTATCTACTGCAGGCCTCAGCAACTTGGCAAGTCCACTGGGAAAGCCCACTTAGGAAGTAATCAAGAGAAGGTGATATTTTGGAAGAGGCAATGGAGGGAGGAGATCACAGAGGATGACCAGAGACTTAGAGAACCTCAGTAACAGCCCGTGGTCCCAGAGCAAGTGAATGGAGACCTCCTCTTAAAGCTGTGGAAGTTTGACTCCAAAGGTGGCACTTTCTTTCAAAGCTGTGAGCCTCAGAGTGTGCTCCTTGGAACAGTAATACTGTAGGATCATGTATCCATCAGCCACTGCCACGGTGATGCTGCGTAACAAGCCACCCTCAAACTCAGTGGCACACAGCAAGCATTAGCTGAGTCCGCTGGGGTGTGTTTGCTCTGGACTGGGCATGGCTGGCTGGGGTGGGCTCAGCTCTGTCCCATATGCATTTGTTCTGGGCTTGATGCTGATGGGGCAGTGTCACCCGGGCATGTTCTCCTCATGCAGAACTCTGGAGCTCAAGAGCCAAGCCGAAGCACATGAGCATGTCACATTTGCTAGCACGTCATTGGTCAAAGCAAGTCACATGGTCAGGTCCAAACATCAATGGGTGGAGTTGGGGGGGGGGGAGCTTGGGGGAGAGGAAGGGAGTGAATGTTTGCTGAACAGCAATTCAGAATATTATTGCTATTTTCAGAAAACGAGTGTTTTGTGGTCATGAAGTTTGATAAAAATATTCAGGTTGACCAAAGTTAACCAGGTTTGTTTTTGCAGGACTTATCAGAGCCTCTGAAACACCTGTGTGTGCCATAAATGTCCAAGAGGAACTTGCAGCTTTATCAACCTCATTTGATTCCACAGTATTTATTTTTGTTCTGCTGAGCATTTTCTCAAGTTAAGTTTTCCATGGAACAAACCGTGGGAAACTCTGTTTTATAGATTTTGTGTTCCAATGAATAGAGTGGGAATTTGAGATTTTCAAATGACTTCTTTTTCCCTAAAATGTTACTGTGTTATCACAGCATTCTATTTAAAATCAGATTTGGTTCTGTCTTCCTGTAGTGTCTCTCTCTCTCTTTTTGTCATATACAGAGTTTTAGCAATTTGTGTTGTAAACGCAGAGTCTGAGCAATTTGAGCAGCGATGTCAAGAACTCTTGACATTTGCTGACAGACGGAAACGTCCGAATCCCCCCTCTGCAGAGGCAGATAATGGGCCCTGGGGACATCCCACGGCGGGATTGCCCTTCGGGGTGACAAGCACAGATCCGGTGAGAGCGTTTACAAGCTGGACGGGCAGGCCCAGTGCTTTGCAGCGTGCCCCGGAAGGCAGAGCAAACCGAGAGTCCTTGTGCTTATGTTTCCTTTGGTCCTTACAGGCAGAGATGTGCCGAGTGTGCTAACCCCATGCTATCCTTTGCCCTTCATCACCCAGAAGAAGGGGAAACTAGGGAGAGCTAGCTTCTTCGGCTGTGCCAGGGTTGTGGGCTAGGATTTGCCCCGAGGCACCGCGGTTCATGCGCCGTCCCTGCTGCCGTGCGGTGTGTGCTCCCGGGCAGAGCGTGGGTTGAATTCCGGCTCCATAACATAATGTCCCTTCCCTGTGACCGCCCTGCATCTTGCGGTAATGAGCCTCATCACAGGGACTTCACACTGCCATGGAGATAACAATCGATAATGCGTGGCAAGCACTTGGCGCTTGGTGGGTGTCAGAGGGGTCTGTTTCCTTCCTTAATCCATTACCTTAAAATGTCCATTTGGCTTTTCACCAGCTGCGTTTTAACTCCATGGGCCAGTCTCTGTTTGCTTCGGCGTCACCATGGAGATCCGAGTTTGCTTTAAACAAGACTGAGCAGATAGGGCTGGGAGAGAGGCGCCGAGTTAAAAGCTTTTGGGCTTTGAGTCTCTTCAATAAATAATTCGATCTGAGTCAACAGTTTGATGAGGTCAGGCTCTAAGGCCGAGAGGTGTCTCTAAAGGCTCTGGGACAAGAACTGGGGTGGCCGAGGGGTCACGGGGGGTTTGAGGAAATCCCTCCGTCTCCCCTGCCCCCGAGCCTTGTCTCCCTCAGTCTTGACTCCAATACCTGCCCCTTCTTTGGGTCCAGGCTCCCTGTTTCCTTTCTCCCTCTATCCTGCCTTCCCTTTTTTCCTTCTGCCCTTCCTCCCTCTCTGTTATCCTCTCATCCATTTGATAATTCATCCATCTATCCACCCTTCCTTCCTTTTCTCCATCTACCTATCCTGCTTCCTTCCTTTCTTCCTTCTTTCTGCCCTTCCCTCCCTCCCATCATTCTATTTCCCTCTTACCTCTTCTCTCCCTCCTCTCCCATTCTCCCATTCATCCTCTATCCATCCATTCATTCACCCATGCATCCATTGTCCATCCACCGTCAACTGTCCATCCATCCATCTACCCATCCATTGTCCATCCATCCACCCATCCATCGTCCATCCATCCATCCATCCATCCATCTATCCACCCATCCTCCTATCCATCCACCCATCCATCCATCCATCCATCCACCCATCCACCCATCCATCATCCTTCCATCCATCTACCCATCCATCATCCATCCATCCATCCATCCACCCATCCATCATCCATCCATCCATCTACACATCCATCATCCATCATCCATCCATCCATCCATCCAGTCTCTGGGTTGGAGTAGGCTATGTTAACTGACCTCTGCAGAATCACAGTCTAATGGGGGATACAGATAAGCAAACAGCCCACAATGATGGCGTGTATTCCATACTGGGACGGAGCTAAGAGAACCAGGGAAGCACCAGGTGACCCACCCTGCTGGGGCAAAGGAATTGGCAGTCAGAGACGACTTCCTAGGGGAAGACACAGCCCTGGTCCCTGGACACCATTGTCTCCCTTCTCTTCTGGGGCAGCTCTGCCAACACAGTGTCTTCCACCCTGTTGCTGCTGTGGCAGCCTCTGCATCTGCTCTCAGCCCAGCTCATTCCCACCACCCCCAGAATCCACTCAGCCAAGCTTGTCAAATCTGTTTGCAGCGGATCCTGAAGAGGCTTCTGCAATCCAGGGCTGCAGTTGAGGAGTCAGCTCCTGGCTGGGGGAAGGGGATGGGACCTTCTCCCTTCTCCTCCTGGTTGGGCCCAGGCCCTGCCTTCGGTTGTAGGACACCCCCCCCCCCCCGCCCCACACCGAGTCACTTCCCACCTGGGGTCACCTGCATGCTGTCTGCCAGCTGTTGTCTTCCTCCTGCCCTCCCTCTCCTGCTCAGCTGACCCCGTTCTGGCAGGCTGGACTGGCCATCTCCCGGGCTTGAGAGGCATTCACAGGGAAAAATCAAACACGAACAGAAAGAACAGGTTCCCACATTCTTCTGAGCACAGCCCTGGCCACTTCACCCCTCACAGAGCGTTTGTTCTGAATTTAGCATCTGACAGTGGCCGGGAAGCCAGTTTCTCTCTCAGCCTGTGTGGGGCCCGCAGCGTGGCTGCTCCGTCCACACAATCACCTCAGATGCTTTTGTGAGAAACGGAGCCCGATGCCATGGGGCGGTGGGCAGTGGGCGAGGGGGCGGGTGTGAGTTTTGAGGTGATGGTCTGATCTCTGTGCACTACATTTAGCTGAGAACCATCTCAAAAGGCCCTCCTGACCCTCACTGAATCTTCCTGCTGTCTGCAAGCACCATCCCTCCACCAGCCCCACGGGTGCACCCCCTGCCGGCCTCTGCACATCCTGGGGACCGTGACAGGCCCTCCCCAAGGGCCCCTCGGTTCCCCCTGTTCTGCTAAGCTCAGGCCCACTTCCCCCTGGGCCCTTTCTAACCGCCCGCCCTCTCTCCCCTTTCCCCACAGAACCAGGTGGGCCAGGGACCCCCCGGGTGTACCGGGCCCTGCACGTCTAGAGGCCGCAGCCCCCACTCATCCCCTCTGCCCTGGCCAGCGCTGCTTCCCCAGGATCCAGGTTTTCTTTGTGTCCCCTGCACCTGCAGAAGCTTGGTGCAGACCTGAGCCCAGGTGTCGGCTGAGCTGCTTCTAAATCCCAGAAGCACAGCTCCTGGAATTCAGAGGCCATTGCCTCGTGTTTCCTCAAAGCAGGAGCTGTGGCATTGGACAAGCTCACCCCACCCCACTTTTTAAAAGAGACTCTTGTGTGTGTTACCAAATGCCTTTCCAGAAAATTCTCCCTGAAAAAAACCCTTATTTTAAAAAAATCATAATTTTGATACATATTCATAATAGAAGATTTGGAAACTATAAAATAAATGAGGCATAAAAACAATGCCCTGTGTAACTCCACCTCATGCCAATAACCATAAATATTTTGATGTATTTCTCTCTAGTCTTTTTGAGATGCAAATACACACACACTTTATAACTTGTGAGTCCTGATTTTATATTAGATATTAAACATTTTCCTATACACCAACATATTTTCAAAACCATTATTTTTAATGACCGTGTAATATACTCCCATCTGAAGGAGAAATTATTTATTTGACCAAGTCCCCATTTTCAGGCCTTTGAGTCATTATAAATTTCCATTAATGTAAAAGAAAGCTATGGAGAATGTCCTTTCATGGAAGTTATTTGCACGTCTCTGATTATTTTCTCAGGGTAAATTCCTGATTAAAAAAAAAATGCTTTTTAACAACCTGAAAATTAGGATGTCACAGTGATTCATGGGGGACTCACAAACTGGGCAGCGTCTCCCCTGGAAAGCAGAAGGGACCCCCACGATGGGGCCAGGAAGGCGGAGCTGACGCAGGACAAACGTGGATGCCAGGGAGATGCTCTAATGGGCTGAAGTTTCCTATTTATATAGGGGGATCTGACAAGGTGGGCGCAGGTGGATGTTAGTTAATATGGCATATTTGTTCATTTTGATAGGGTGTCCCCCCTGAACCGAGACCAGCTCTGCACTAAATGTTGCAAAATTTGCAACTTTGTTGGGACTGCTCTGCTCTCTTAGAAAGTCTTGTCCTTGGTCAGTTTTGGGCTTTAAAAAGTCCCTGCCATGTCTCAGAACGGGGCCGCCCCTGGTAACTCCTGTGGCAGGTGGCTGTTTTATTTTTATTTAACATCCTGAGAGGACTGTGAGTTGGCAATTGCAGGGTTTAGGGAGGCACAGGTTAGGCCACCTGGGCTGAGCGGAATTTGGAGTGGAGGTGGGTGGTCTCGACAGGATGCATGAGCCTCAGCCTCCCCCATCCCTGCCCTGCAAATGCTGGTTCCCGTGGCTCCCGGAAGTGGCTGAGGCTGTGGTGTTACACCTTTTCCCCGCTCGCATCACCTGCCGGTCCATCGGGTGCAGAGGAGCAGAGCGGCAGCTCCTGCCCTCTGCAGGGAAGTCACACTGTGCCCGGAGATTTATTGAATTTAACTAAAACTCCCTGATTGGGAAGCATATGAGAGACTGTCTTTGTTTTCGATGATGTCCTAAACCGTGCCTGACTGTGCTTTGAAGGATGGAGCCATAAATGGTTTACGGGTCCCGGGAACGTGCTGGTGGCTGGTGGCGTCCAGGGTGAGCGCCCACTTGGGGTCCTAGTGCTGCCAGTTGGTGCCCCAGTGCCTGGGAAAAGGCTCCCAGTTTCCCCGCCCCCCGGTTCCCTCCTCTCTAAGTGGGAGTTAACTGGCTTGAATGAGATCTTCATGCAGTTTGCTCCACACAAGTGTCCAGGACATGGTTGGGGTTTTACAAACATCATTTTTTTTTGTAGAAATTGTTTTTAATTTTTTTAAATTCAGTTCTATTGAGATCTACTCACATACCATACAATCATCCATGGTGTACAATCAGCTGTTCACAGTACCATCACATAGTTGTGCATTCATCACCCCAATTCACACAAAACCTGCGCGTGAGCTGTCTATTTGATTTCTTCGCTGCGCAGCCAGGCACTGGGGTTGGTGACTCTGGGGCCAGCTGGGCTGCTCTCCCCATGATGGCCTTGTGGTTCTTGGAAGAAACGTTGTGAGCCATCTCCGCACAGTAAGATTTGTTCCATCGGCAGCTCTTCCAGCTCCTTGACCCTGTGGACCAGGAGCTTTCAGAAGCCACTGGGCAGCGTGTGCTTCATTTTCTTGCTGCTCCTGTGACCAGTGCTGGGCATCAAGGTCTGGCCCTCGACTCTTCTCTGTACCCTGTGGTCGGTGCTTCTGGGTTTCCTCCAGTTATGCTTAATTTTGAACTTCTTGGTCATCTTTATGACGATCTTGGGCTTCACAGGGGGTCTGAGGGCAGCCACGATGCCGGGCAGGAGATGGCTGCTACTTCCGTGGGCAGCGCCAAGACCCCAATCTATTTTTTGAGCATTTTCCTTACACCAGAAAGAATAAAAATAAGAAAAAGTAAAAGTAAAAACGAACACCCAAGTCATCCCTCCATCCCACCATATTTTTCATTTAGTTTTTGTCCCCATTTTTCTACTCATCCATCCATGCACTGGATAAAGGGGGTGTGATCCACAAGGTCCTCACAATCACACTGTCACCCCTTGTGATCTACATTATTATATAATTGTCTTCAGGAGTCCAGACTGCTGGGTTGGAGTTTGGTAGTTTCAGGTATTTACTTCTAGCTATTCCAATACATTAAAGCCTAAGAGGTGTTATCTATATAGTGCATAAGAATGTCCACCAGAGTGACCTCTCGACTCCATTTGGAATCTCTCAGCCACTGAAACTTTACAAACATTATTTTGTCTCAGGTAAAAATGTGATTGGGAAATAGCAACAAATGTTTCCAAGCCACGTTTCCAAACCGGTTGTCCACCCATCAAATGGGTCAGTCTTCTCTCCGAGCCTTGCTGGGGTGAGGCGAATGGTTGCTCTGGGCACTTTTTGAGGCCCTCAGTGATCGTGGGGTGCTTTTCCCAGGCCACCTCCACCTGTGTCACTGCTCCTCACCTGGAGCACACACCTCTGCCCGTCCAGGTGCGTGCTCCCTGCCCTCAGGCGCAGAGAGGGGAAGAGTGTTTCAGTGCAGTGAGGGGTGAGCAGGAGAGGGCCCTGAGGTGGCTGTGGGTGGCGAGGAGGGCCTCAGAGAAGGCTCCCCAGAGCACGTGGTGCCCAGAAAGGGTTCTGGAGGATTTGGGGAGCACCCCATCATGTGGCTGGTGCTCAGTGCATTTCCAGCTGATAAGACAGACATTCATGAAGCCCCTGCTAGGAGCTCTGCTGCATTGGATGTCATCAGCTGAAGGCTTACCAGACTGAAACATCGTCACCCTCCCTCTGTCTCTCTATCCTTCCTCCTCGTCCTCCTTCCCCATCTCCCTCCTTCCAAGTAACCGGCAATGTCCATACAGTGACATCCAAGCTGTCCCTTGTGGCAAAAACAATGTGGGAGAGCAGAGAAGGGGAGCAAAGCTAGGGGTTAAACTGACTCACCATGGGGAAGAGACAACTGTTAGAGGCTGGAAGGATGAGCTGAAGGTAATGGATGTTTACGGGCAGTATTTCAGGCAGAAGGGACCACACCTGCAAAGGCTTGGAGACGGGAGAGAGTGGGGAGCGTTTGAGACACTGAGGGTGGGTGGGACGTGGCATGCAAGGTGGGACATGGGGCAGGCAGGGCCGTGGACATCAGTGGAGGTCCTCACTGGGCACACTACTCTACGAAGACCTGATAAAACTGGTGTCACACCCCAAAGGGCCTAGCAGAAATCAGGGCATCCTCTGCAGGATGAACCACTGAAGGAGCAGGGGTAGGGATGTATCAGTGAGCTTTGGCCACGTAACAAACCACCCCCAAATTAAACAGCAACCCTTAATGTGGTTCAGTGTCCTGTGGATCAATGGCTGGGGCTGGGCTCAGCTGGGTGGACTTTCTGATCCTGACTGGGCTCACCCATGTGTGTATGGTCAGCGGCCAGTCTTCTAGATGGTTCTGCATCTGGGTCTTTCCTGGACATTGCTTGGGGCATTGGGGACCACTGCAGCCCATGTCTCACCCTCCAGCAGACGAGCCTGGGTGGTTTACACACCAGTGGCTGGGAAGAGGGTTGGAAAGAACAGAAGTACCTAAAGCTTCTGGAGGCCAGCTAGGCTTGGAAGTCACATAGCATCACTTCTGCCACATTTTATCGACTAAAGCAAATCACGAAACCGGTCTATACTCCAGGGTGGGGAAATAACTCTTCACCTTCTGACGGGAGGCCCATTGCAAAGGGCCATGGGTACAGGGAGGGGATGAATTGCAATCATTTTTGCTGATGGGGGCTGTCTAGTTGGGAGAAGAGCAGGTTTGGGGAGGCTATCACACCTGTTTCCAGATGGCTGAGCACTGTCCTGGGAGCAGGAAGTGGGCAGTGCTGTGGGGTCCAGAGGGCAGAGCCAAGACCTGGACCTCCATCCAGGGAGGCCCTTTCTACCAGCCGGAGGTCCCTCACGGGCCTGGGTGGCCTTGGACCCCCGGGGTACCAGGAAAGGCTGTGTGAGCCTTGTTGGGAGGGGGTGGCGGGACCAGACACTCTGGAGGGCAGTGGCCAACCCCTGTGCTTTCATTCCAGCCTTTGCAGTGAGCTCCCAGGTGTCCCTCCCCATTTGCATGTCTTTGCAGTGAAGACCCCATACTCTCGGGAGCACGCAGGTTTCTTCCTGTGGAAGCTCATTCTGCTCTATTTTCCTCTACAAACACCGGCATTTGGAGTGAGCCTTCCTCCAAGATGGGCTGGTGTCCTCTGAACTTCGACCCAGATCGGCAGGTCCTTCCCCAGGCTGCCCTGTCCACATTCTTGGCCTGGGCAGATACACCCTTTCCTGTCCTCCCGAAGGTCCAGCTGCACCTGGGCACAGGTCGGGCTGTGCGTGGAGGGCAGGTGAGTGGGCTGGGCTGGCACATGAGGCCTGGCAGGGCAGGGCAGGGTTGGGCAGGAGAGCAGGGTGGGCCCCAGCTCCCCTTCTGGGTTAGGGCTGGGCCTGGTCTCCACCTGCACTGCTCCAGAGCCCACCTCCTCCAGAACCGCTGGTTCCCCACCTGCTCCTCCAGGTACAGCCCCCCACCCCAGCCCTCCTCCTCATCCCCATGCACCTCCCAGCACCCATTTCTCACCTGGCCGTCTGCACCAGCCTCACGCAGGTCTCCCTGTCCCTGCTCCTGCTCAAGGGCCAAGAGGAGCTTTCAAAGAGCAGATGAATCCCCGTCCCGGCCCAGCTGGTGACCGGCCCGTGGCTGCCCATGGCCCTGAGCACCATGCAGGGCACAGCCTGCCTCCTTCCAGCTACTTCTCGTCCTTCCCTCACCCCCATGCCACCTTCTCACTCCTCTCCTGCATCCCAGCACCCCCCCCAACCTGCCTCCTAAAACAAGACCCCCAACCCTCGGGGCTCCTCTTAGTCTGGTTTCAGATTTCAGCCCCCTCCTCAGAGCTGCCAGCTCTGTTCCCTCTTAAGCAACCCCCACCATTAGGTCCCTCACCCCTTGTTGTTTTCTCTTCTGTGCATTTATCATAAGCTCAGGATTTAAATGCATTATGCACGAGGACATTATTTTAAGACAATTTTCCTTTTAAGCTTTATTACTGCTGTTGCTTCTTTCCACGTGTTCTGCCTGCCCCCTGGATGGCAGCCGTGAGAGGGCAGCCCCTTGCCTGGGTGTGTGTTCGTGGCCGAGGGCCCATGGGGTAAGAAGCAGAGAGCATGTGTGTGTGCCAGGGCCGCTGGTTTGTGAGCTGCTGGGAGGGGGCAGGTGTGGTTCATTCTGTGGCCGCCCCCCATCCTCACCGAGGACCTGGAGGGTGCCCATACCAGCACGCAGTGAAGCCGGAGTGGCCCTGGCTGCTCTCTGGGGTGGAAGGCTCTCTAGCTCCCTGAGGTCAGGAGATATGGGAGCAGTGGTGACCCAATGGATGTTTAACAGCCCGTGTTCTAGGAAAGAAGTCCTGATGTACAGCGTCTGCCAATTTCCCTGGTGTAAATCCTCCCACCACGTCCGATTTCCAGCTGCCCATGCACTGGCACTGAACGTGCAGTGGGAAGGGATGTGCACAAGAGTCTCTTGCTAGCTGGTGTGAGCTGGTGCCAGCACACTGCTGCCAAGGTGACCCCAAAGCCCTGCAGCCTTCTAACAATCTATGGCTCAAAGAACAGCTGGCAGTGTGGATGATGCAGCCCCAGCCAGGCACCGGGGGTTTGGCCAGTTTTCCCCAAGAACCTCAGCCTTGAGTCCTGTAACATGCTGCTTCTGTGTGCAAGGAGGAGGTGGGAGGGCTGGGGCGCTGGGCCCAGCTTGGGGGCTCCACCGGGTCAGTTCCTGCTAAACCAGCTAATTGCATCTCCCTCCAGGAAACCCTCTGCAAACGGGCGCCCGGCAGGCAGCTCTCGGTCTCCGGCCTTGGCGATCTGGGCCTGGGACGTCTCTTGCCCCCTGCCTTTGTCTGCCCAGGATGGAGGCTGAGCATGCTTCTGGGGGCCTCTCGGATGTAAACTCTGGGTCTGTACGGCCCTCTGAGTGAGGGGAGGAAACAGAGCCTCAGAAAGATCCAGTGACTTGCCCACAGTCCCCGGGTGCATTGGTAAGCAGACCCCTCCTCTTGGCCAAGCCCACCGCCTCACAGCCTTGGGGAGAAGCAGGCGTTTGTCTCTGGTCCCACACGGCCCCCTGAGGGGGCTGGCCCGGACCAGCTCTCGGCCGCCACCCTCGCCCCCTGCTCTGAGCCTCTGGTGTGTGGAATTCAAGGTGGGCGCTCAGGGTGCTGGGTTTCAAAGCCTGCCTGGACCCCCCTCTCCTGCATCTTCATCCCTTCACATTCCAGGGCCTCACGTTCTCCTAAATTAAAAATGGCTACAGCCGGGACAGCTGGACCAGGAGCTTATATTTTCAGTTTTGCCATGTGTTCCAAATCCCATCCCCTAATCCCTGTGGCGTCCCACAGGACTGGCCCCGATGTCTGCACGGCCTTTGGCAGCCCACTTGACTTCTCTCTGTTCCCATCTCTGCAAAACGGGCCCGCAGCCTCCCTCTGAGATTTCTGTGCTGTTTAACTAAGGTTACATGGATAAAGGGCCTTGCAGAGATGTGTCTCTCCCTTTCACTGTCCGTGTGGCTTAGTAATTTAGTCCGTCCCTGTGTGTCTCAGTCAGCCAGGGCTGCCGTAACAAATACCACACCCTAATGGGCTTACCCGACAGGAGGTATTGTCTCACTGTCTTGCGGCTGGAGGTCCAGTGTCGGGTACCAGCCCGGCCGCCTTCTCTGATGTCTGTGGGACCCTGGCAGTGGCTTGCCAGCATCTGTCTCACTCTCAGCCTCCGCCACATGCTGTCTGTCTCCAAATTCCCTCTGCTTATTACGGCTCCAGCCACATTGAATTAAGGCCCCCCGAATTTAGTTTTGGCTTCATCCTAACAGGATCTTTGAAGATCCTATTTACAAATGAGCTCACAGCCGCAGGGTGGGCCGCCTGGAACGGGTCCTTCTGGGGTGCACCATTGGTCCATAATGCCACGGTGGGGGGGGCCTGGTTTGGGAGTGGCCAGACTCATCTCTTTATTTTGCAATGATGCCTGAATCTTTTATTTATCCAAAATAAATGGTGGCAGCTCCAGCGGTACGTACCCCCTCCCTGCTTAGGAATCTGACTCTAGCGTGGCTCCAGCCCTTCCCTTGGCCAAGGATTTGGAAAGAAACATCTGGGGCTTCCGAGCCCTCCAAACCAGAGGCTGGATGCTTGTTTTATGCTCAGAAATTCCCGGTGATGGAGGGCAATGGGGGTGCCCAAGGGCCAAACCCCACCTTCAGGCCTGTTTCGTTTGGCCCCCACAGGGCTTTTGGAAATTATTTTATTAAGCCGTCCGCATGTCAGGGTTGAGAGGTTTCACATGAAACCGCTTGGGGTTCTGCCCTCTAGGGAATCAGATGGAGGGTGGCCGGGGGCCTGCCTTCCCGCTGGGCCGCCGGGCTGGGGCTGGGGCCGCCCCCTTAGAAGGGGCCTGGGGTCTGCCGCTGTCCACACCCCTAGGCCCCAGGGGCCATTGTGCCTCCAGCTCGTTCAGCCTCCTCAGGTTCCCGAAGGAAACGGAGGCAGAGAGGAGCCTTGGGCCCGCCCTGGGAGGCCTGGTCTCCAGACGCCAAGCCGTGGTCGGCTCTGTGGGATACAGGAGGAACCCAGTGTGCGGTGGTTTCCATCTCTGCAGCTTGTTGTTCACCAACATGTTTCCCCCCAGAAAGAATCACACGAACACAAAAGCCCCCAGGTGCTGCTGTGTTTGCCTGCAGGGAGGGTTGATGAGAAGGGGGTGCGGCTGGAGGGCAGGGTTTGGGATTTCTTGGGGAGGGGTCCCTGGGCCGAGCGGGTTCTCTGACATCAGTGAGCAGACGACAGGTCTGGGCCGGTGCCCCGAGCCCGCTGGAGAGCCCGGGGGGCCTGGCTGACCTTGCCTCCCAGTGGGCAGCGGCCAGCTCCCGGGGGCCTCCCAGCACCCACCGCTTAGCTGGGGGCGGCGCGGGGCTCAGCCACCTCGTGGTTAAGCACCACGGTTTCAAAGCCTTTCAAACACCACTTTGAGGGAAAATGCATGCTTCAGTCAGAGAAAAGACCCCTTCTCTCTTTCTCTCTCTCTTTTTTTCTCTCTGTCTTTGACTCTCTCTAGCTCTTTGCTTCCTCAGTTTCTTCCTCTCTTTCCCTCTCGCTCTGTTTCCCCCTTTCTCTCTCTCTTGCCTCCCCCCATCCCCACCTTGTCCCTGTCAGAGCCTCGTCATTAGATTTGACTCAGCAGCCAGGTGCGTGGGGACTGTCCGTGGTCACCTGGCCATCCGGGCACGGGGGCCGGGAGGGTGAGCTCAGGGCCTCAGGGTCCCCCAGGGCAGGGAGCTGCAGACGTTTGGCCCGAGGAGGGGGTTGGTGCCCATGCCATGGACCCCCAGGGATAATGGGAGGAGAGCTTGGTGCCACCTGGGTGCCCACACGGGGAGCTCCTGCTTGGAGGCCTCACTTCCTTCTCCAGCAAATCCCACTGCAGGGGGCAGCCCGATGACCCACATTGACTCCTGGGGAAACTGAGGCTTACCCAAGGCCACACAGCTGGTGAGAGCTGCAGCCGGGCCCAAACCTGCTGGCTCCAAAGTCCACCCTCTTTCTGCTCTTCTCTGTGGCTTCCAGGACTCCCCATCCCCTCTAGAAATGCGGGGTCATGCTGAGTCGGGGGGGCATGGAGAAAGCTGGGGTGGTTTGGAGCAACGGGCAATGAGAGAAGCCTTCCTGGGCAGGGGGACCTGAGCCAGACGCTGGGGCAGAGGTGATGGCCGAGGGGGCCAGGGGAGGTGGGGCCGGTTCTGGGGCTGGGGGGCTGGGGGGAGACAAACCCTCAAAGCTCCCTCACCTTCTACCACCACCTTCCCAGCCGCCCCATTTGAGCCTCACTGTGATGTTTGCAATATGGGGTGTGAGGTGTGGGACACTGTCCCCAGAGGGGCCTCTGCGTATGGGGAGCACAGGTTCTGGAGGCCTTTGGGGGCACCTCTGTCTATGGGGGGGAGGCTCTGGAGGCCTTTGAACAATGGAATGCAGCTGTTTTTCACCCATCCCTGGGGTTGGAGCCAGACCCTAAATCTAAGGCAAAAATGGGCTTGGGGCCTGAACCCCACTGGGGGTCCCCCAGCCCCTGGGGCCCTAGAGGTAGTGTCTGCTGGGGTTCTGCTGGCCTGGGGGCCTCCACCTGTGACCCAGGTGGGGAGGGAGGCAAAAAACAGAGACTCGGGTCTGGGGCCTGGCCTGCTGCCCGCCACTCCGCTCCCAAAGGGTGGGCAGGCTGCAGGGCCTGAGCCGGGACCAGTGGGGATCAGTGCGGACGAGTGGGGACAGCTGTGGGGAGGGAGGGGTGGATGTGGCCTTCTGTGTTTGACAGTTGACCATCACGGGGGTGTGGGGAGCAGGACTCATAGATGCTGCCAAAGAGGGGAGCATGTGTGCCCCCGCCTGCTCTGGGGGTTCTCAGAGTTGGAGCAAGCCCCTGTGTGCACAGGCCGGATCCGTCGGTCAGCGGCGAGTCCCCCGGGCGTGGCCTGTCTGAATGTGCTTTCTCCCCACTGTGGAGGGTGCTTGGCTTTGCTCAGCATCCCGGGGAGGCCGTTGGAACCAGTGGGCCCGCTGCGCCTCTGTTTCTTAGGCTGGAGCGTCCATGTTTTATCCCTGGAAGGCCTGGCTGTGGCTCGTCCTTCTGGAAACCTCTGATCCCACGGCAGCATCCTGCGAAGGGGGCCTCTGCCTGGTTCGGAGGGAGGTCTGGGCTGAGGACAGTGGTCATGGTAATGGCCAGCCCTCGCCGCTTCGTCCAGCCGGCCCCCCGGGGCCCGTCCTATGCCGGCTCTGCCCTGGGTGATGGGACACAGCCAGCCCCGCCTCCCGGGTGCACGTCCCACCGGGGAAGTCAGCCCACCGACAAGATAAACAAGAAGAACGGATAATGTGTCTGTGGGCGCCGAGGGCTAAGGAGAGAGCAGTGAACATAGAAGCAGAGAGAGGGGCCTCCGGGGTGGGGAGGGGTCCAGAGAAGGCCCCCGTGGGGGGTGACACTTGGGCAGCTTGGAAGGGAAGGGGAGGAGCCACAGGGAGCTGAGAGGAGCAAGTCCAGGCGGAGGGGGCTGGGGGAGGTGCGGGGTGACGGGGGTGGGGGGCTGGGGCGATGGGGTGGGCGATCCCACTGGCTTGGCAGGTTGCGTGAGGTCGTGGCTTCTGCACGGGTTG
Source organism: Choloepus didactylus (assembly GCF_015220235.1). Taxonomy (NCBI): domain Eukaryota; kingdom Metazoa; phylum Chordata; class Mammalia; order Pilosa; family Megalonychidae; genus Choloepus; species Choloepus didactylus. Next base: position 5,660,748 of record NC_051309.1, on the reverse strand, counting down.
TACGCCCCTGTGGGCTTCCGAGCAGGGCGTGGTGTGGCTCTGACTTTGGTTTTACCGGCATCCGGCTGTATAGACCACCAGGTGGTGGGGGTGGCAGCGGAGGAAGCAGGGGCCGCAGTGAGGTGCTGCTGCACTGGTCCAAGCAAGACGAACCACGATGGCAGCTGGGGCCAAGGGTGAGCAGGGGGGTGGGGAGGAGGGCCAGGCGACCACTGTGCCTCTCGGGGTAGCAGCCCTGACACCGGGCCTGATGGCTCCCATGTAAAACCTGCAGACCTGGAGGCTCAGGGCTGCCCCCCGAGTGCCACAGCTGCCAGCGGCCGGGCGAGACGGGAGCTCAGCCCGCACACCGCAAGTGCCAGGGACGCGGGGGGTGAGCCTCAGCCCTCCTCCAGCAGCACCTGTGCAGAGCTTCACCTGGGCTCCCAGGTTCCCTGCAGGTGTGGGTGGTGTAACAAGGCACCTCCTCAAGGCTGGCTGGACGGGGGTTCCGGAGACAGGGAGCCTGGGGCTTGCGGGAGAGAGCAGAGGACCGAGGTGACTACTGGACAGTGGTGGCCAAGCGTGGGGAGCCGAGGGCCCTGGGAGGGGTCAGGCTGAGCCTTCTCACAGCCGGGGTCCAGGGCATTCCGGGGAGGACCAGCACGTGCCGAGTGGGGCGGGGCCTTCTGCATCCCCTCTCCGGCCAGGGACATGGCTGACCTTTGTCCACCACGGTCTCATGCTGGCACTTGCTCTGCTTCAGTGGAACTCGTGTGATGGGGCCACTTAAAGCATCATCATCATCATCGTCGTCATCATCACTGTAACGTGACTGTTGATAATCATCCTTGGGAACTTTACTGAACCCCAAATTAGTTGGGAAACCAGAATCTCCAGGCAGCTGTTTTCTGAGAATGTAGCTACGCCAGGAGGTCCTTGGGAACCTGCCACGTGCCGGCCTGTCCTGCGGTCTCTGAGTCCCCGAGGCTGTAAATCAGGGAATGTTGACGCAGCGGGCTGGGCAGTGGGCTTCTTTGGTGTGACCTGTCCGGGAGGAGACACCGGCCGGGGCTGCCTGCTGCTGGCCGTCCCTGTGTCCCCGCGAAGACAGCGCCCACCTCCCATTGCCTGAGCAGCAGTGGTCACTCGTCCGCCTGGTCCCCCGGCGAGGGTGGGAGACTTTCTCATCCAGGAGGAATTGGATAAGGAAAGAGCAAAGTGGGAAGGGCGCTCGTTGGCCATATCAGACCTAGAAAGCAAAATGGCTCATCAGGGGAAGACATGTGAAAACAAAACGATGAAGGCACATTTCAAGAGGCAAGATCGAAAAATGGGGCGGAAGGTGGATGTCTAATGGCAGTGTGTGATTTTAAAAACCCTGCTGCTTGCTCAGTGTCCCATTTAGGATTGAGGAATCTGAGGCAAGGCCACCTGGCGGGGAGCAGGACTTGGACTTGAGCCTCTCCAGTGTAGAGGGCGCCAGGGCTAAGAGTACAGCCCTGCTCCTGCCAGGTCTGATTCCAGCTCTGCCTCCTAAAGGCTGTGTGGCCTCAGGCAAGTTGCTTAACCTCTCTGAGCCTTACACCATGATTTGGACAGAAAAGCATGGTGTTGCCATTATAGGTTTCCTGGCATTTCCCAGGCCTCTGAGTTATTATGGCCTTTGAAGGGAGCCCAGCACCTGTTGGCAGAAGGCAAGGGTTTGTCTCCACATGGGGTGGCTCCGTGAGGAAGGCCTCTTGCTTGTCTTGGCTGGGTGCTGCCTCCCCTCCAAGGCGCGGGGGCTGTGCCCAGGGAGTCCAGCAGCATCTGCCTCGATTTTCCCTCCTCGCTGGGGTGGGGCTCCCAAACTCGCCTCCTCTGGGCAGCACACAGTCACGGGGCTACCCAACTGCCCCCTCCCTTTCCTGAGATGCCTTCTCCAGCCCGCAGATGGAGCAGCTTTCCAGTCAGGTCGCCTGGGCTTGTCAAGGACAAATAGCAGCTGCTGGCGTCACAGCCGTGGGCCCCAACCCGGGCTTTCCCCGCCTTCCTGGGGCTGTGAGCCTCGGAGGCCCCCGCTCGTCCCACTCCAGAGCTTAATTCAAAGCCAGGTTGGAGGCCAAGATCTGGGTTATTGGGATGGGCAGAGGGGGGATGAGGGAGACCCCACCCAGGCCAAGGCTTTAGTGGGGGGAGGGAGTAATAGCAGGAAATGGAGGGAAGCCTGGGGGGAGTGAGGAGTGAGCGGTGTCAGGGCTGGGGTCTCCAGCTGCCCCGGGCACAGGGCTGGCAGTGGGGTGTCATTACTAGGTGTGCTTCATGACGCACTCACCCTGGTCAGCAAACACACCTGGGGACGTGCTCAGGTCGGGCCGACATCATTGGCAGCTGTGGAACCCAGTCCTGAGGGTGGGCATAGCTAGAGGGGTGGGGCAGGCAGGGACCCCCACCCCCTCCACCAGGCGCCAGCTGCAGGTAGCTTTTGGGTTGGGGGATACTGGGGGAGCTCAGCCCAGAGGGTCGGGTGAGCGTATCACTTTAGAAGGACGTGTCCCCTGCAGATGTGGGCACCCAGCCGCTCCTGCCCCCTGCAGGTGGCCGCTGTGGCCAGTGGAGACTCGGCAGGAAGGTTTCAGGGTAGACAAGCTGCGAGGGACCCCACACCTGTCAGCAGATGTTCCCCAGACTCGCATCCAGGCAGAGGGGCTTGCCTCCGTGCTGTCCACAGCAGCATGGCTAGTCCAGACCGACAGCCTTGAGGGCCATTCCTGGAGACCCTGGTCTTTAGGGACAACTCTGTGGTTTGCGAGTCCAAGGCAAAATCACCAGGATGTGTGCTGGGGAATCTGGCACGGCTCCACCTTCCCGTGACCATGTCCAGGCCCTCAGGACAGCTGGACCAGCAGCCCCAGCCGTCCTCATCCCGGGCAGGGCTGGCATGGAGGATCTGGGAACTCAGGCCCGTCAGGCCTGTATTCTCAGGGGTGGCCGGGCCTGGGGACAGTTACCTAAGAGCTGAGGGTAGACCTGCTTGACAGCCCACCCACGGGCGTCGACCCAGGCCTGAAGGTGATTGCTGGGCCTTCCCGACCCAGGCCTTACGTAAAAAGGCGGCCCATGAGGGACTGCGTTCCCACTGAGTGCTGGGCAGGTGGACACAGTGTGAGTCCTGCCCAGGGGCTACCCCGCGGGAGGAAACTACCGTGGGGGCCAAAACTGGCTGAGAGCATCAGGGTAGACTTTCTGGAGGAGGAGGTGCCTGGGTGAGGCTTGGAAGAAGTGGAGGTATTAGGGCAGCTTCTGGGCCATGGCCTTCTGTGAGAATAAAAGCACAGCAAACACTGTTTGGGTAATGTTTCATGATTCACAAAATGCGTGCCCAGCCAGGCCCTCCCAGAGGCCCCCACCGACCCTGAGATGGGTTTTGCGGGTGCCGGCAGACAGGAGGGTGCTGGTCTCTGGGGAAAGTAAGCTCACGGACGTCTCCTTGAATTCCCTAGCATCCCCGTTCTACAGGCTGGAAGGCTGAGGCTCCGATAGGCTAAAGGGCTTTTCGGACCTCAGTGGCCCACATTCCACGGAACACACTCCAAACCCCTGCAGGCTTTCACCCGGCCCGTTTTGCATTGCTGGTTGGGAGCACACCTGTCTGTCCACACCCGGGTGGCTGAAAGGCTGCGGTGCAAAGGGAGGGCCAAGTCATTGCACAGACTATTCTGGAAGCTCAAGCACACCCTGGAGAGCAAGCCCAAAGCCCCAGACCTCTCCCATGCACGTTTTATGCTGGGGACCGCCTCCGGCACCCCAGGGTACAAAGCTCAGGCCCTAGTGAGTGGTCTTCACCATGGATGGGACCGCAAGCCCCCTAGAGGGGTCAGCCTCCCAGTCCAGGGCAGCTCAGGGCAGGGCTTGCTCCTCTCCACCTGTCCCTCTGCCTCCCGCCTCCGCTCACCTTGCCATGATCCCTGCCCAGCTCCCAGCTGTGACGCCCACCAGCAAGGGGTACAAGTGGCCCTGAGAGGCCCCTGCCAGGCTCCCCCAGACTGTCAGGACATCTCGGCGAAGGCCGGGGCAAAGCCACATGGCATAGCTGTGAATACATTTGGGACTGAAACCATCTTGCTTTGAGAGGACCTCTAGCCCCTTCTGGCCTCCTTCCTGTGAGCCTCAGTTTACTGTCTGTGAAACGGGGATGGGGCAGCCCTGATCTGGTAGGCTCCCCGTGGCATTCAAGGAGACATGAGCCAGCTTCACTTGCCGGGGCTGGCATGAGCACGGGCCGGGTCCCTGGTGGCCATGGTCACGCCCGCTCCCTGGCTTGCAAGGCTCTGTCCCTCCACGCGTGGCGCTGGCAGTGCTCCATGGCGTTGCAGAGGGTGGCGGACTCTGGGCTGCGGCACCAGAAGCTCGGGCCCAGGGTGCACTGGTCGGTGCCCAGCAGCGAGACCCGGGGGGCGTGGCAGGCGCCCACCCTCTTGCACAAGGTGCTGGGGTCTATCAAGCTCTTGAGACTTTCGAGGAGCACGGGCTGGTAGTTGGTGACGAAGTGGTTGCACTGCAGCGTGTAGGGCAGGGGCAGGATGCGGCAGCCGCCCTTGAAGGCGGCCAGGATGTCGTGCTTGGTGGTCCTCTGGTCCAGGCTGCGGGCGGACTCTTGGAAGAGCCTCCTGCAGCTGCTGCAGAAGCTGCCCTGGCTCTCATCATCCAGCAGTGGCGCCAGTGTGGTCGGGCGGATGAGGGGCAGGGAGCGCACGCGCCGCCCCCGGCCGCCACATAGCTGGATGGCCGTGCACACCTTTTCCGGGGTGACCTGGGTCATGAGCTGCACCAGCGAGGGGCTGTAGGTGTCCACCAGCGTGACGCACTGCTGGACCATGGACGAGGGCATGATGGTGCACACGCGCTCCAGGGTGTGCACGATGATCGCCTCGGTCTTGTTGGACTTGAGCCACCGGTTCAGCTGCTGGAAGACACTCAGACACACCTCACAGGTCAGGCCTGCCTTCATCTGGACCTCCCCTGTCTTCCTCGGCACCGCCAGTTCCAGGGAAGGGACCCCGTCCACGGCGGCCACTTGCACCTGGTGGGCTGAGCCTGTGGGCTCTTCGCAGAACCCACCCTGCCTGCAGATGTCCTTGGGTGGCAGGAGATCCAGCGTTTGCTCAGCAGGGGCGGAGAGCTGGTGGACATAGCTCCTGCAGAGGAGGGCCAGGCTGGACGCCAGAGGCTCGCACTGCTCCTGCAAGCTCCCTTCCACCAGGACGAGTTGGCGCGTGTGGCCTCCTGGCCCGAGTGACCAGCCGGACACAGTCCTGGCACACAGGAGGTGGCCGGGGGTGAAAGCTGAGGCGGCTGTCGGATGTGATGGGGGCCACCAGCTCGGAAGCAGTCTCCAGGGAGGGCGGCCCCGGGGTGCCAGGTGTCCTGCAGCGGCTGGCACAGGGTGAGGCCGCGCAGACCTGCCCCGGGCCGTGGGCCGTGTCCCCGCCGAGCATGCCCAGTCCGGCTGCGCGGTGGGTGTCCGCCATCCCTGGCACCAGGCGCGGACTCAGGGCTGGGCAGCCGCCTGCAGGTTCTCCTCACCGGGGCGAGGACGTCCGTGCCCGGGGCCTCGGGGTTCAGCCTGCGGCCGGGCGATGCAGCTGCTGCATGCCGCCAGCGGTCACAGGCAGGACCTGCGGGCGGGCTGGCCCCAACACGGCCTGCTGGCAGGTCCCAGGGCCCCAGAGCGCGGCCCCGCTGCAGTCCCGGCACCACACGGCGAGCCCTTGGCGCACTCCGGCGGCCCAGCCGCGGGGCCGACCGCGGCCCCCAGCAGGCCGGGCAGCAGGAGCAGCGCCCACAGCATGCTGCCCGGGACTCGGCCGCTCCAATGCACCCCGCCGGCCGGGCGGCTCTATAAACCCAGCTCCTCCCCGGCCTGAGCAGGCGCGCACGGGCCACCCCGCCCTCCCGGCCTCCCCTGCGGCCTGACTCATCCCCAGGGCCCGGCGCTTCTACCTCCCTGCCCTCTCCCTCTTGGCCCCCGAGCGAGCTCCCACTTCTCTTTCAAATCCCGCTTAAGTGTCAACTGAGCGCAACTCCAAGGTGGCTTTCCTGTGAAGCCCCCTGCCCCCCTGGGCTGCCTCCCCTGCCCCTCCTTGGGCCGCAGCAGCCCCTGGCTTCTCTTCCCCACGGCCCACTGTCCGATCTGGACTTGTTCACATCCCTTCCAAGATCCCCTCCGAGAATAGGACACCCCGGGGGGAACTTCTGCCCCCTCCCTGGGCACCCATCCTTTTTTTTTGCCAGATTAAGGGTATTTTGTGACCGGCCGATGACCAAAGCTGCCGTTTTCTGCGTTTGGCCATAAAATTGTGCAACTGGCCTGGCTCGAATGCCAGCCCGGGCCTCCTTGGCTGCAGCCGGGGAAGTTAGTCTTGTCTTGCTGAGCCTCGTGTCCTGACCTGTCAAGTGTGGGAGCACATCCAACTGCGAGGACAAGCCACGGGTGGCCACGTCACGGGGAGCCTGGCCCTGGGTCCAGCCACGTCCTCATTCAGGAGCCTTCTATCAAAGGCCACGCGTGGGCCGGGCGTAGCCACGTGCATTTCGTATTTGTTGAAAATACACACGCACAACAAGGGTTTGTTTCATTCTGCCTCCGCTGTTATCTTTCCTTCCTTTTTGAAAATGTTCTTAGGCAAGAGGGTGTGCGCTCGGCAGACACACCCGGCTGCCTCCCCGTACAGCCTGCCTGCCACCCGGGGACTTCCCGAGCCGCCTGTGCGTTTCGCCCGATGGCCGTGGCTCGCCGCCTGCACTGCCCCCTCCAGAGTGGGCAGGCAGGGGCCGGTGGAAGGGGCCCCCCTTGGGTGGGTGTGAGCCACTGCCATGGGTGCCCTCCCCTCGCATTTCTGGGCCTGGATGCTCAGTGGGAAGATGTCCCAGCTATGTGGGTCAGGCATGGAGGCCTGCAAGCGCCACAGCCACCTGGAGGAATGTGACCAGGTGGCTCCAGTGTCCTGGAAAAATCCAGTGCACCGAGCTCTCACCGTGACTCCCAAGGACCGTCGTCGCTCGGGTCAGAGGAGGGGGCGGCGCTGGGGAGGAGGCGAAACTCGGGCTCTGGGTCTCGGGTGGCGGCCAGCAGAGAACACACCGGTTCTCAGAGGGTTTATAATAAAAAGGTGGGGCCGTGGCCTGGGGCGGCCTGGCCAGCCCATGACGGCCCCTTTCCACAGGCTTGCATTTGTGGAGCGTCCACGCACGTCGCAGGGGACAGTGGCACAGGGCTGCAGACAGCAGAGTCAGCTGGCTGCGGTGTGAATGTGAGTGCCCTGTCCACCAGCCCTCGGTTGCCTCCTCCATCTCCGGCCTTGGGGGCTGGCTTCCCAGGGGTCCAGCCGTTCTCATCTTGGCATCCCCACCTCCTAAGGACTGCATTTATTCATTTATTTTCATTTATTTTAAGTTTATTGGGTGGGGGGTAGCATGTCTGTAACACAGAAGTTCCATTTTAACCACTTTCACATGTACCCTCAGTGGTGTTAATTACACTCATAGCATTGTGCGCTGCGTCACCCCCATCCCTCACCCAACAGACACGCCGTACTCGTTAACCACTAACTCCCCCTTTCCTGCCCTCCAGCCCCTGGTCACCTCTAATTTGCTTTCTGTCTCTATGACTTTGCCTTTTCTAGATATTTCTTGTAAGTGGAATCATACAATGTTTATCCTTTTGGGTCAGGCTTGTTTCACTCAACATATCTTCAAGCTTTATCCTTGTTGTCGTGTGTGTCAGGACCTCATTCCCTTTTACTGGGTGGTGTTACACTGTACGTATAACCACATTTTGTTTATCCGTTCATCGGTTGACGGACACTTGCGTTGCTTCCACCTTTGGCAACTGTGAATAGTGCCACTATGAACACTGGTGTGCAGTTACCTGTTCAGGTCCCGGCTTCCGATTCTTTGGGGCATACATCTAGGAGTGGAATTGCCAGGCCATGTGCTAATTCTCGGTTAACTTCCTGAGAAACCACCAAACTGTCCTCCACAGCAGCTGCACCATTTTACACTCACACCAGCAGTGAATGAGTGTTCCTATTTCCTCACATCTTCTCCAACACTTGTTATTTTCTGTTTTTTTTAATAGCAGCCATTCTAGTGGGTGTGAAATGGTACCACATTGTGGTTTTGATTTGCATTTCCCTGATTGCTGATGATGTTGAGCAGCTTTTCACATACTCACTGTCCATTTTTATGTCTTCTTTGGCAAAGTTTCTGTTCAAGCCCTTTGCCCATTTTTTACTGCACAAATTTTTTATTTTAAAAATGTATGTAGGAGATTTTTCTTCTGGACTCCTTAATTTTTAACTTTTTATTGAGATTTTTCATATCTACGCAAAAAGGCACAAATCCTACGTGCTCAGCTCAGTGAAAGCCCATGGCCTGAACTGGCTCCCAGATCCAGAGTGGAATATCGACAATTCCTGAAGCCCCGGCTGCTTCTGCACCCCTGGCCCCGGTGAGCACTGTCCAGCTCCTGACAGCGGAGATTCGTTTTGCCCGTTCTGGGTCTGGCTTCCTCAGCTCAGCGTGCACTGCTGTGTGGAGCTGTGGGCTGCACGTGCTCCTTTCTCTGCTGAATTGCGCTGGGTGAACACAGCACAGTTTATCTACCTGTTCTCCCTGGGTGGGCACCTGGAGATCTTCCAATTTGGAGCCACTGTGGAAACTGCTGCCCAGGACCTTTCTGTGCATGTCTTGGGGTGCACGTGTCTCCCCATCTCTGTGGGGTTGACCCTGAGGCCTGCAATTACAGGGCCAGTGTGTGCGTATGCTGAGTAGATACCAGCAGGCCGTTTCCTGAGTCCATCCTCCCAGTTCCCTCTCCCCCAGAGGGTTCTGGGTGCTTCACATCCTTCTCGGTTTTGGGGGGTGGGGGAGGGGTTTACATTTATTTTGATATACTTGCAAACTTAGAGAACATTTGCAAAAAGAGCACAAGGAGCTCCCACATGTCCCTCACCCAGATACATTTGTGCCACTTGCTTTATCTTTCCCTCCCTCCCTCCTAACTCCCTCTTTAGCTCGCTCTCTCCCTCCTCACCCTCTCCCTGTCATCTGTCTTTCTATCTGACCCATCTCTATCTGTCTACCTACCAATCTACGTGTCTATCTAACCATCATCTATCTCGCCACGCACATATTTACATATTATTTTTTCATAACCCATTGAGAGAAGATTGGAGACATTCTGTCCCTTAACCCCCAATTACTTCATGTGTGTTTCCTAAGAGCAAGGACAGTCTCTTATGTAATCACAGTACATTTATCAAAATCAAGGACTGTCACATTGATACAATATTATCTCATCCGCACCTCACACCCCAACTTCACCAATGACCCAAGGCCGTCTTTTGTTGGGATTTTATTTTCCAATCCAGGATCGCACATTGCATTTAGTGATCATGCAACCAGTTCGGTGATTTTTTTTTTCACCCTAGACTCATTTCACCCGTGTTTGAACCTCTATTCTTGTGAGGGGGTCAGCGAATTCTCTCTTTGTCTGCTTCTTTCTCTTGACATGACGAGGTTGGTCTGCGTAGCTGGGGGTTGTTTGTGCATGAGTCTGGGGGTGTCCCTTGTGTGCTTACAGCACCATCTGTTTCTCCACTGTGCACTGGCCTTTGGCTAGTTTCCAGATTGGGATTCTTCAAACACTGCCACTCCACACATGCAGACGTCTTCCAGCGAGTGGCTGCGTGGGTTTCTGTGGGTGTGCGCCACGGCGAAGAATCGCTGGGGCTGTCGCTGCCGAGCAGATGCCACCGCACGTTTTCCGAAGTGGTGGCACCAGTTTGCAGTGCTGAGAGAGCCAGCCGGTTGCTACACTTTGCTCTGATTTCAAACCTGAATATGATAATTCTGCTCACAATCTAACAAATGTTTGCCATGTTTTAAAGATAAGTTCCATAGGTTTAAAAACAGCTATCTGCAATGTATTAGCTTTCTCTTCTCATGTGAAAATAAACCTGGTCTCAGGGATGTTGAGGGGAGGAAGAGGAGGCCGTGCTGCTCGGGGGCTCCTCTCCGTGTCTGCGGGGAACGGACTCTCCTGGGGGGCCCTGGGCTCACTGTGGCCTCAGGCCGAGCAGCTTGGACGCGGAAGCAGGGAAGGTCCTGATGCTGAGCCAGAAGGAAATCCTCCCCTCCTGCCTCCCGCCGTGGCCACCCCCTCTCGCCGAGGGATGGGGAGCACCCTGCACCCAGAGCCTGGGGTGGGAGAAGGGGTACAGATGTCTGCCACGGATCACACTGTCTTCCTCGTTCCCCGGTGACTCCCCCCCCCGCCGACCTCTTGCCTCCCTGTTCACCCCTGGGGCAGCCTGGCTCTGACCCTCTGCCCTTCCATGTCCTGGGGTGACTGTCCTGGGTGGGACCCCACCTTCTCCCCACCAGCCACGCTGGGGACCTGAGAGTGTGACCCCTCCACCCACTGGCTCCGGGTGTGTTTGCCCCTGCTGGGGCCCGGGGGCTCTGTGGACGATGCTGGGGATTCAGTTGGGGGGACAGGCGGGGACGGGCACACACAGGGGCAGCCTTTCCAGAGCCAGGAGGAGAGGAGGGCCGTGCAGTCAAACCGGCAGGCAGTGTGTGCGCCCGGGCGGCTGGTGGCCTGCAAGGACCCCTCTCTGCGCAGGTGAAGTGCGTAAAGGGGGCATCTGGGGAAAGCACTGCGGGAGGAGGGGACGCAGGGGCCAGGTGCTGGGGTGGGCCTGCGCTTGCCGCTGGGTGGGGCAAGGAGGCCAGTGATGGGGGCACACACGAAGAGTAGAATGGAGGCCCCGGCTCAGCCCCCAGTTCCTGCTCCAGGGGTTCTCTCGCTGCCTCTGAGAAGGCAGAAGGGGGGATTTATTGAAATACAAGAGCTGGGAGGAGAGGGCACCTGGGGAAGGGAGTACAAGTGGGCACCCCAGGCCAGCATCCCCTGTGGGAGATCCCCGGGAGGGCCAGGCATGCAGGGGGCAAGGCTGAGTCCCCGCCTGGAGCATGAGGTTGGCCCAGTAGGCCCCAAGTGGGGGCAGCCAGGCCAGGTGACAGCTGCCCAGGAGCTGCATGGGAGCCTGGGGATCACACCTGATCCAGCCCGAGGGGTAAGGGGAGCTTGGGTGAGTTGGGCCTGGGAGGGCAGTGGGAGGGCCTCTGAGCCCCTCATGGAGGGGAGGCCTGAGCACCCTTGGCACAGCATCGCCCAGGTCGGAGGAGGATGAGGGGACAGGATTTCACCCCCCAACAATGCCAGGGGAGAAGCAGACCTGTGGCTCGCCTGGGTCCAGTAAGCCCCGCCCCTGCCCCCCAAGGACAGGGGTCATGGGTCACATCCTGGGCCCTGGCCCGGCCCCAGTCCCTCTCCCAGGTGAGCGGGAAGGGAGGCAGGCTTCTCCTGGGGGTAGTGGGGAGGGGGGTATTCACAGGTTATTGACCATTTCAGGGGAACCCCACCTCACCCCACCACCACCACCCTGGGGCCCCTCGGGCATCTCCTGATGCAGCTGACTCTGATGACTCCCCAGAATCACCAGCCTGGGGCAGGGGTCAGCCTGGGGGTAGCAGCAGACCACCCCCAGTACCGCGGCGCCCAGCAGGTGGCAGGTAACCCTGTATGGGCTGAAGGGACAGTGAGTGGACGGAGCTGGGCACTGACCAGCCTCAGCCCTGACAACCTGGCTCAGGTGCCCACAGTGGGGGGGGTGAGCGCCCAGGGGGGTGGGGCCGGCCCAGGCTCCAGTCCCTCCCCCACCCGCAGCAGCCCCGGGCCAGCCCCCAGGTGTTTAGAAGCCCCATCTCAAGACTGTAATGGGGAGACCCCTGGGTGGGGGCATCTGGAGACCAGGAAGCTGGGAGGCTCAGGCCTTGAGGCCAGGACATTGGCACTTGGGGACGCGGACCTCTAGGGACAACGCCTTGGGTACTGGGGGAAGGACGGTGGGGGCTGACCCTGGCTGAGCATCACCCATGGGCCCTGCACTGTGGGGGTGCCCTGGGCTCCTTCCCCTGGGTCCCAGCTCCCACCCGCGTGCTGGGCGAGGCTGCCTGTGCCCTGTGGAGGCCCCACCGCTGCCACCTGGGCTCGCGGCAGCTGCAGGGCGGGCTTAGCGCGAACCCCACTCCACCCGGCCCCAGGGAGGCCGCCTGTGGGAAGGCAGCTTGTGCAAGCCGGGAGGGCCACGGCAGAAAGTAGGTTGTCTCGCGCCCCGGGGCGAGGGGAGGGAGCAGGCAGGTGAAATTGTCCGAGTTCCCCTCACTCGGGCCACAGGGAAAGTGGGGCACCTGTGGGCAGAGGCGGGCACCCTGCTGGCTTGCTCGAGTTCCGTGCACGCACTCAGGGAACACTGAGCTCTTACCACGTGCCGAGGGCTCTTCTAGGAGCTGGGGACACGAGGCAGCGCGCGGGCCAGAGGGAGGGGGCAGAAAGGGAAGAACTTTAATACGGAAATAAGCGTTTCCGTGTGGAGGAGGGAGGGGGGAGGGGTGGGGAGACCCAGGCTGTAAGGGGGAGTCCGCGGTGGGTGTCAGGGAAGGTGCACGGATTCGGCACCGTTTGAGTGAAACTTGGAGGAGGTGCAGGAGAGGGTGCAGTGTGGCATCTGGGGGGACATGCCCCCCGCAGAGGGTCCGCCTGTGCTGAGGCAGGAGCAGCCGGCGGGCGGGAGGGGCCCAGAGCAGAGGAGCCGCGGGGGCCTGGGGGTCCTGGTGAAGACCCTGGCCGCTCCTCTGAGGGAAGTGGGGGCCACTGCAGGGATCCAGGTGCAAGGCGACGGGGACCAGGAGGATGGCATGGGGGGTGGGCTGTGGGTTCACTGACGGATCGACCGTGGAAGGAGAGAGAGAGAGAGAGAGAGAGAGAGAGAGAGAGAGAGAGAGAGAGAGAGAGAGAGAGAGAGAGGAGTCAGGGACATGCCGCGCTTTGGGCCCGGGTAGCCGGAGAGGTGACTGGGAGAGGAGGCAGGGCAGAGCTGCAGGGCAGGCTGTGGTGCTGACGGCCAGGTGACGGGCAGGTGGCCCAACCCCGGCTCAGCGCCAGAGGGGTGGGGAGGGCTGGGCCACGGCTGGGGGTGGTGGGCGCGACCCAGGGGCCCGGGAAGCCCAGGGCTCCGGCTGCATGATGGAATAAATCTCTGCAGTGGAGGTGGGGAGGTGGGGAGAGGAAGGAGTGGTTGGGGGAGGGGACGTGGTGACCGTGAGGTGCCTGGGGGACACCTGCATGGAGAGCGTTTAGACACACGTTTGGGGGCTTGGCGGGAAGGCCCAGGCTTGAGCTGTCGAGGGGAAGTGAAGTCACCAGCCTCTTGGTGGCACGTGAGGTTCTTGGGTTTGAGGACAGCCAGGGGCCAATGGGGGGTGGTGGAGGGGAGGAGCCTTGGGCGATGTGGGGGTCCCCGGCCCACAGCCAGGGGGTAGGACCAGGCAAGGAGATGAACAGGAGAATGATCTGGAGGTTGCTGGCGACCTTGATGAGGGTGGTTTCTGTAGGGTGGCAGCAAGTGTGGGGTGTGCAGCAGCTGCAGGGGGCTGCTCCCTAGGCCGTGGGGCAGCACCCTTTTGCCTGGGGTCAGGGTTGGGACCCACTCACCCGCCCCCCACATCTCCTGAGGGTTGAAGGCATCTGGTGGGGCATAGGACCCCCCTCAGGGGTGTGGGGTCTGTCCACACACGACATCCCCACTGGTTCCACATGTGGTGGGACAGGGCAGGGGTCTCACCACCAGAGGCTGAGACCCTGACAGGACAAGAACTGCAGGTGACATTAGCAGCCCCGTCCTTCCGAGCAGGAGCCCACAGACACGACCTCCTTGGAAAAGCGCCCCTCCACCAAGACCACTTTGCAGTTTTTCCCCACAATCCCCCCCCCACCCCTTTTCTTCCAAATGAGCTTAGAAACCGGTGAGAGAAGGGACAGGACTGAGGCTGGAAGGGGAGGCAGGGGGGCAGGGAAAGGACAAGAACGTCATTTCCTGACACTACAACATGAGTTGGCGGGAAGCAGCGCTCAGCCACCCGCCACCTGCTCCCCGTGGACCGCGGGGGATGCTGAGCTCCTGCCCAGCCCCCGAGCCCCTCACAGCGGCCCTATTTCTCTAACTGAGCCCAGCCCGTGGCCTCGGGAGCTGCAGGTGGTCCTGGGACCCGCGGGAGCACACGCCATCCTCAGCCTCCCTCTCTGTCAGGGTCGTCACCAGATCTTAGGGTCCTGCCGGGCTGCTGGAGGCCGGCTCCTTCCGGCCACTCAGGGAGCTGGGGGACCGCCTCCCAGCCCGTTTCCCTGCACCCTTGGGGGGACCAATTTCCCTGCTCTGCCCGCGCAGCTCCCTGGGCCGCCCTAGCTCGGCTCTTGTGTTAGACGATGCTGCCCCCCTGCTGGGGGTGGGGTCCGCGCCCGGCTCCCGGCTGGTGCCCAGAAGACGTTGGAAGGGGGGTGCCTCCTTTGCATGCTTGTGCCTGGCACAAAACAGGTGTACCCGTCACATTAGCCTCGACCGAGCAGGTATTGCTTGCCGAGAACCACCACGGGCCAAGTCATGTGCAGCCTCGGGGGACAAACTAAGGACATAGAGGCCAGGGCCCGAGTTCTTCCCGGAGAAGCCACCAAGCCACTTTGGATGCTATTGGGGAAACTGAGGCTCAGCAAGGGGCAGGTGCATGCCCAAGGAGGTGGCAGCTGATTGCAGGGCCGAGGTGTCCGTAACCTTCAGGCAGGGCCTCCCAGGTGGTCTGGCCCTCTCCCCACCCTGTCGAGCCGGGCAGCCCCCGCCCCCTTGTATGGAGGAGCTGGGTCTAGGCATCCTGCTTCGCCGCCATGCACTTTCCTCACGTATGAAAGGGGATCCGAGAAGGACCTCCCACCTCATCAGAGGGTTCTGGGGCTCATCTCTGCTGGTTGTTAAATGTCATCCTTGTAACACCCCCATGAGGAGGTGGGGGATGGGGCAAGATCACCCACGAGCGAGCGCATCTTCCCTTCGACCTCATCCCCTCGCCCCATCTATAAAGGGGTGTGTGTGTGTGTGTGCCCTACCAGAGACTGATGGGGCTTAAAGGAGAAAGGGCATGTGGGGTCTTGTGCCCCCATTTTACAGATGGGGACACTGAGGCTCAGGGAGTTTCAGAGCCAGAGTGAAATCGAGGCCACCGACATCAGGCTCTGACCCCTCGCCACGCCCCGGCCGCCTCCCGCCCCCTATTCCCGACAGCCTGGCGATTTAGACCTCGTCTCCCACACAGGGATGGCAGCACGGTCCCCCCAAACATCTGGGCAAACATCTGGGGCTAAACAAATGTTGGGGGTGGGGGGATGGTCTCTTCACAGCCGGGGAGGGAGCGGAGACCCAGGACAGGGAGGCTCTCCCCGGCACCCACATCTGTCACTGGGGACTGGAATAAACGTGTTCCTTCGTTCTAACAAGAGCTTTCTATCCTGGTTACAAAATTTAATTGTGGAAAATGTGGAGAACAGGAAGGAAATGGGAAACTCAACTCCTTGCCCGCCTGGGAGCGCTTCCTTTCCAGCCATATAGAAATGCTCCTTTCAGCAGTTTCCTGGGCCTCTCCCTGCTCCCGCCCCTGCCCGGGAGATTTCCCCAGCCCCTAGCTGGGGGCCCCCTCCCAGGTAACTGACAGTTTGTGCAGGAAGCTGGTGGCCTTGCCCCAAGCCCCCTCCTGGGGCTGCATTGCTCGGTCTGGGGTCCTGGACGCTCACCCAGGCCAGCACGGCTTGGCTGAAACCGGCCAGCCCCCTGCCGCGGTGCACTCCTTTCCCCTCTGTGGGGGTGTGCGGGTCGGGCAGCTGAGGCTCGCGGGCTCCCTCCACCCCCCAGGGCCACGGAGAAAGCTGGCACTGCAGCCCCTGGAGGGGAGGAGGTGCTGGCGTGAGGCCCAGCGGCCTCCTTGATTCTCCGTGGGTGCTAACGCCAACCACGATCCTGACCACAGGTGTTTGTGGAGGCTCTACCTGTGCCAGGTGTTGTGCTGAGAGCAGCAGGTGTGCCCCCATCGAATCCTGGGCCAAGGCATTTTGCAGAAGAGCGTCTGCCACAGGTCACAGAGCCGGTGGCTGTCAGAACAGGGCTTGCACCTGGGCGGCAGCTCTCAAAGCCCCACGCTCCGTGGCTTTGGCTCTTCAGGGGAAAATTCAGCCCCATGGTGTGTCCGCTACGCTCTGGGCAGCCCAGGGAGGCAGGGGTTATTGTTTCCTGGCCTGCCAAGGAGGAGGCCTGGGTGGCATGGCCCCAGCTCTCACCCACCCAGGGCTGGCCCCCACACTGTGGAGAGCCAGGAAACTTTCCTTGCCTCCCTTCTGCAGGAGCTTTCTTTTCATTCTGGAAGATGAGGTTGGAGTCAGCTTGCACCCAGGAACAAGCTGAGAGTGTGGCTCAGGCTGGACCTGTGCATGGGGCTCAGGCTGGGGACCCCCTTTTCAGAGGACCCCAGAGTGGACTCCTGGGCCAGCCTCCAGGATGCTCAGCAGTGGCTGTCGGGGCCTTGTGTCGCCAGCTCACAGGACTGGTCCCACGGGGGCTCGTCCTACCTTTCATGGGTCACTTCCAACATGGCGTGGCCCAGGCTGATGGCTTGTCCTTTAAATGGCAACCTCTTCCTCACAGACGAGGAGACTAGGCCCATGGAGGCTGACCCCTTCCGCACGCGGAGCCAGAGCCACCAGAGCGAAGTGCATGTCCAGCGAGCCGTCGTGCTCCATCTTGGGTCCTGTTATTTCTATTTATTGCTTAATCTCACCCTGGAAAGTGCTGTGTTTTCATTGAAGGGATATATATATATTTATGGACGGGTACAACACACAGATATAGGTATATATATGTGTACACATACACACACACACAGACACACACACACAAAGAACGCCCCACACACGCAATCCGCATATTTGGGGTCCTCCAGGCTGCGCTGCTGGTGGGGGGCAGGGCCAGGCAGGCACTGGGCTCTTGCCACCTGCCCATCAGTGATGGACAATAATAACATTTAAGAAACTGCAACTGTGAAACCATTTGGACATTTGGAGAACTCCTGGGACGCGGGAAACGATACAACCTGCCCACACTCCCGCCTTGGACAGTGGACAGACGTGAACATCTAGCACACACGTTTCAGATTTTTTGAAGGCAAACATCACAGATACAGCCCAGGCCTCCCCCACCCTTTGTCCCCACCCCCACGGTGTGCGCCGCCCAGAAGTGGACAGATTCCGTTCTCGGTGGCTTTGAGGTCCCCCCACATCTGTCTGCATCCGTAAACAGTGATGCTGTGGTTTTGGGCACTTGAAATACAGACGACAGTTTAGGGCTGGGCATCTGTTGGCAGCTTGCAGTTCTTCACTCGACACTATGCTTATGACATTTATCCCCACTGGCGGGTGGGGTTCCCTGTGGAATAACCCCCAGAGTGTTCATTTCCTTTCTGAGGGGCAGTTTGGGTCTTGCTTCTCCCCATTTTTTGCTATGACCAGCAGCTCATAGCAGGCATCCTTGAGCCAGTCTCCACGTGCAGGGGAGCAAATGTCTCAGGTGTGGGGGGCCCTTTGGGGGCAGAACTGTTGGTTGGAGCATTGCCTCAGTCCCTGGGTGAGGCTGACATGCTCCGGAGCTGCTGTGCAAGCCATGCAAAGAGAGAGAGAGATGGGACCTTAGGTTTGTGGATTTAAAGGAAGATTATCTGCCTTCCTTCCTTTTCCTCCTCCCTCTTTCCCTCTTCCTTCCTCCTCCCTCACTCCGTCCCTCCCCCTCTTTCCCCCCTTTCTTGGTACCGTTACTGAGGCAATAACTCACTACAAAATTCACACACACAGACTGGCCTGGGTGCAAATCCTTGCTTGGCCATCTACTTATGGGCGGACTTGGGCACGTTGCTGCATGGTACAGGGCTCTGCCTTCCCTTCCCATAGTGTAGGGGTGGTGGTAATCCCTGCGGGGTTACTAGGAACCAGCATGTGCTTGAAAAGCTACCACACGCCCCACAGCACAGTGGTCAGCACACAGTAGGTGGTCAGTACTCAGTCGGTGGTCAGCACACAGTCGGCGCTCAGCAAATGTCGAGGTTGTCCTTCGTTCATTCATGGATTCATTCATTTATCCACTGAGCCTTTAGTGGTCAGCTGGGGTGGCCAGGCATGGGGCTGGGCCCTCTGGAGCCTCCCCGCCCCCACCTTCCTCCTCATCGTTGTCCTCGGCTGGACCTGGAGGTCAGTTTCACATAAGACAGGTTCTGTGTTGCCTCAGCAGCTTTTGGCTGGGAAATCTGCTCATTTTCCAGGAATCCGACGGCCTCCTCTCCGTGAAGCTTTACCAGCCAGACCCCTCCACACCCGAGGTCCCCATGGGAGCCGCCCCCTCTCCAACCCAGGGAAGTTCATGAGAAGGTCACCTGGGGCCAGGCAGGAGGGGCAGGAACTGGGGAAAACATCTGGACAGTCTTGTTCCTTGAAATTGAACAAGTAGCATTTTCTATCAGACAGTGGGCGAGGGGAATCTGAGAAGCCAACCCCTCCGGACTGCAGTGGGGGGCCGCAGCACCCCTCCCTGACGCTTTCTTGTGGCTCTCGTGAGTCCCCAGCAGTGGCCAGGACTTCAGGAAAGAGTCTACAGGGGTGTGGGTGGCGTCCCCTGCTTTATGCCTGTTCAGGGCTGGGCCCGTGTTCACCTTGATCTCATGCCACACTCTCCCACATGCGGGCAGAGTCTTCCTCCAGCCACAGCACCCGCCGTGTCGCCCTCATCGCTGCTCTGGGTTCTTTGGTTAATGTTCCGGTCCATGCCTGCTTGGATCTCCCACGGCAACGTGCACTCCAAACAGAGGAAGCCCTGTCTGTGGAGCTCCAGCACCTGGGCAGGGTCTGGAATGCGGGAGGAGCTCATTGGCCAGCAAGTGAATGAGTGAGTGAGCAAGTGAATTCATGAATGAATGAATGAGCATATGAATGACTGAGTAAATAAGTTAGTGAATGAATAAGTGAAAAAGTGAGTGAATGAATAAATATATGAGTGAATAGGTAAGTGAATGAGTATAAGTGAATGAGTGAGTAGATGTGTAAATGAGTATGTGAATGAGTGAAAGAATGAGTGAACAAGGGAGTGAAAGAATGAATGAGCCAGTGAGTGAGTGAATATGTGAACGAGTGAATAAGTAAATTAGTGGATGAGTGACTAAATGAGTATATGAATGAGTGAGTGAAAAATTAATGGTGAATGAATGCCTGACTGAATGAATAAGTGAGTGAATGAATGAGTTGGTGAGTTAGTGAATAAGTGAGTGAAGGAATGAGTGAATGAGTACATGAATGAGTGAATAACTGTGTGAGTGAATGAATGAATGGGTGAATGAATGAGCAAGTGAATGAGTGCATGAGTGAATAAATGAGCAAGTGAGTGAGTGAATGAGTCCATGAGTGAATAATGGGAGTGAACGTGTGAATGAGTGAATGAATGAGTGAGTGAATGAGTGACTGCCTGACTGAGTGAATGAATGAGTAAACGAGCGAATGAGTGGGTGAGTGAGTGAATGAGTAAGCAAGTGAATGAGTGGGTGAGTGAGTGAATGAGTAAGCAAGTGAATGAGTGCATGAGTGAATGAATGAGTAAGCCAGTGAATAAGTGAATGAGTATATGAATGAGTGAATGGCTGCATGAATGAGTGAACATGTGAATGAGTGAGTGAATGAATGAGCAAGTAGATTAGTGAGTGAATGAACTAACAAATGAATGAGTGAATAAGTGCATGAGTGTGTGAATGAGTGAATGAGTGACTGACGGCATGAGTGAGTGAATGAATGAGTGAACACGTGAATGAGTGGAGTGACACTCAGCTTCAGCATCCATGACCCTGTAGAGCTGTGCTACTCCAAGTGCAGCCCGCGGGTGGTGTTCTGCGGGTTGGTGCCAGGATGGGGACAGCCATCGAGAGTTGGAGGCTGGAGACCGTGGGAGCAAATGTGATGTTGCTGTGACGTCCAAGCTCGTGACCATTTTTCTGGGAGTTCATTTTCACTGTGTTTTACAAAACGTCACGGTGTGATGTGTTGGAAAGAGCAAGCACCCCGTGGATGCTGACCTGAGACAGGGAATCTGGATGTGGTGGGCCGGCTCCCCAGTGCCGAGGAGGCAGGCTGGTTGGGGTGCTCCTGGCATCGGCGGCTCCGAGAAGGGAACAGCGGTTGGCACGATCGGGGCTCTGTGACCCGTGTGGTGCGTGCCGCGGCCTTGGGAGCGCACGGGGCTTCTGCAGAGTTAGTGTGCTTGACGGACAGACAGCTGAGTCTGCTAAAGCACTGGGCTTTATGCTCCCCGGTGGACAGGGAGGGTTGGGGTGGAGAAGGAACTCGGCCGACATCCCACAGCCAGGCAGGGCCGGAGCAGGGACCCAGACGCAGTCTGCGGCAGAAGCAGCAGCCGGGCCTGGTCGGCCCCTCGCCTCACCCTGGGGCCCGGAGGCCCTGCACAAAGCAGCCCAGGGCCCAGACCGAGCCACTGCATGGTGGGGTAAGGGAGGTGGTCTCCAGGCTCTACCTGCCATCCTCTGATGGATGTGTCCCCTGAGCACTGCCTGTGTGCCAGCCCGGTGCTGGGTGCTGGGCACCCTCAGATTCCTCAAAGCCGTCCATGCCCTGGAGAGCTGTCACTCTAGAGAGGGGACCCTCCTTCAGTAAACTCGACCCAGGCCCGTGGGTCTGGTAGGTGCTGTGGGTTCACACAGCAAGGCACGCCCTGGGGTCTGAACTCCGAGCCGGGCCCTGCTGGCCAAGCGGCATTTGATTGGCTGGAGGGCACGGGTGGCTTATGAAGACCCTCCAGTGCCACCCCCAGGTGCTTGGACTTCAGGGCACTGGGGAGCCACAGAGGAGTTCAGAGCAGGAGCACCCAGGGTCGGCCTTGGGAGTCCTAGACCCAGCTGGCTGCAGGACTGTGGGGGAGCCAGAGGTGCCAGGCTGAGGCAGGAGAGCAGAGAGAGGGGGCTGGAGGTGTGGTCCTAGCCACCCTGCCTATCTGTGGGGCCTCCAGTGAACCCCTAATCCCCCTGGGCTTTTGGTTCCTTGACTGACAAATAGTTGGCCTTGAGCAAATGAAGCAAAGTAAATGATGGTAAAATGCCAAGCACAGAACCTACGAATAGCAAGAGCGGCACCTTCTGCAGTGCTGCCTGATGCCTGGCGCCACTGACCTTCTTGTCTAATCCTCGCAATGGTCTTAGGCAGCAGGTAGCATTAGTCTCCCCATTTTACAGATTAGGTAAAAGAGGCCCAGGGAAATAAAGTGACTTTCTCAAAGTCATGGCTAACAAGTGGGGAGTGGAGTTCAGATCAGGCCGTCTGGCTTCAGAGGCTAAGCTCTGGCTAGGCTCAGTAGAGCTCAGTCAAGGATCTATTCGTTCGGAGCCTTGCTCTCCTCTCCTGGAAATGGGCAGGCCGAGCTCTGGCAGGGTTCTCATGAGAAGCCCCGGGCCCAGGGCCTGGTGGGGAGCAGCCCGAGATGCCAGCCCATGGGCCCCCACCCCAGGGACCGGCAGAGCCCAGGATGGCCTTCCTGGGGGCGGGAGGGAAGTCCGCTGGGACGGGCTTGTTTTCCACCTTTTGTTCGGCCAAACTGGTTCTTCCTGTGGTTTTGTTATCACTGCATCCTTGAAACTGGGACACGAAGGGCGTTTTCCCAGGAGGCTCAGGCTTCCTTGATGGGACAGCAGAAGGAGAGGACACGCTGTTTCTGGTTGGTTCCTAAAGCACCAAACATTTCAACACCCCCCACACCCCCACACCCACACACAGGAGCCCCCCGGGAGCCGGGCTCATGTGGGAGTTTCCTGTGTGTGCCGACTAGGCGTGCCCACTCGGAGCCTTTGGCATCACTCGAGGACGGGCCATTGAGTTGGGGTCCCCCTCTCCCCATGCTCCTGCCTCCCCCAGATGCACTGACGCTGATACTTGCCTCCCTCCTTCTCTCCCCCTGAGGAGCTAGCATCAAGTGCAGGAAGTGGAGGAGGGTCTGCGGGAGGTTTATGCCAAGGCCGTGCCACCTGTGGGTCCTTTCTGGGCCTGGAGGATGGGGTGGGGTGCTAGGGAGCAAAGAGCTCCAGGTCCTTCCCCTGAAGAGTCGCAGTGCAGGGAGGAGGGCGGGGCAGCTGGGGGCTCCTCCTCCCCTGCCTTGGAGAGCAGGTGCACCTGCGGAGCGGTGGAAGGAGCCTGGGCTCACAGTCAGGAGGTCCCGTCCCCCACTGGCTGTGTGACCTCTGACAGGTGACTCGACCTCTCTGAGCCTTCCTTCCTCCCTCCTGGAGGAGCAGGCTGGAAGGAGGCCCCCGCTCCTAACAGTCTGGTCCACCCTACTCGAACCTGTCCCTCTTCTCCTCTTTTCCTGTTTGGACCAGGAGCCCCTTGGCGGCCCCTCACCTTCCTCCGTCCACTGGATTCCAAGCCTGTCCCTCCTGCTCGCCTCCCAACCCATTTCTCCACCTCAGGGCCTGCGCCCAGCCCAGGCCCCAGCCCGGGGTCACTGAAACCCCTCCTCCTCCTACACCACAGGGAGCGTCTCCGAGAGCTCTTGGTTGAGCTGGACATTTGCCCAAGCCCTCTGAGGACCTTGACGGTCTGATCTGGAGATTCTTGCCCACCCTGCTCCCAGCCCGGCTTTTCTGGCCATGGGGAAGCTCCGCCTTCTCGATACCCCGGTTCACCCCGCTCAGCGTGCAGCACGCCCTGTGCCGTGGAGAGGTTGCTCCTGCCGCACCCGCCATCTGGAATGTTCTACTCTCCCATCCTCTCTGCCTGCCAAAAGCTAAACGTTTTTCAAGGTTTGGCCCAAATGTTGCTGCTTTCGCCGATCCTGCCCCCAGTGCTTCCTGCTGGTAGTCAGTTTCTTGGTTCCCTGCTGACTTCGAACCAGCCTGAGTGGTCCTGTGGGTGAGGACAATGTCATGGTCATCTCCTTACCCTGATGCTTTGCTACCTGCTCTGGGCCTCAGTTTCCCCTTCTGTGAAATGGGTTGACAACAGGGTCTGCCTACCTCATAAGCTGCCATGTTTACACATAAAGCAATCAGAGCAGCACCAGGCACGGCATAAGCTTGGACACATCCATGGTCAGGTGCTGACTGATCTTTGTGAGGTGAATAAATGAAGGAAGGAATGAGTGAATGAATGAGTGACTAAATCAAGTTATGCAAATGAGACTCTTCCATTCTGCTCAGGGGAATCACAGATGCACTGAAGAGCTGGTCTCTGTTATATATTCAGGTCAAGTGGAATTTTTTTTCCACACTCTGTTTCCCACCCATGAGCTTGTGGAGGAAAATAAAATTCCTCCTTTGGAGGATAGAAACTTTGATGAGAAGGAAAGCTTCATGACAGAGCCAGGAGCTGGGGAACATGGGAGCATTTTCCCCCAAGAATTTGGTTTCTGGGACCAACAGTTCTGTCTCCATCTGGGATAGCAAAGGGGAAGCAGAAAGGCTTTTCAGTGCAAATGCTCAGATTTCCGGTTATGGGATCCAAGAGCAGCCCTTGGCCTCGCCGAGTGGAGGAGCACACTGCCCGCGCCGTGGCCGGCCTGCGTTTCTCCCTGGCTCCTCCGCGCCGCTGCCCTGGGACCCTCTTTGAGTGCCCGCCATCGTCAGACCTCGTTTAGTGTCAGTGGAAGGAAAGTGCACTTCGGGGACCCGTGGCCCTCCCTGCAATCTGCCTTGGCCCATATTGTGATGTGGCTTTGGACAAGTTGCCCCACTGCTCTGGGTTCCATTTTACCCCCATAAGAGAGTGCAAGTCCCCCCAAGTTTGCTGGGAGGGGTGGATAAGAAAATGCCTGCAGGAGGCGCCAAGTCCAGCGCAGGCCAGTGATGTGTCCTCCAGGGCACAAGCCCAGAGCCGGCAGGGCCCTTTCCATCGTCCCCGCTCCCTTGGGTCCCTGGGGCGGGCACACAGCAAGTGCTCAGGGGCTGTGCGTGCTGCCCAACTGACCGACTAGCACACAGTAGGTCTGCGGCGGATTTCCTTACTCCCTTCAGTCCTTCCTGGAGGGCTTCTTTTCTTCCCGAGCACCCCACTTTCTGGCCTGAATTACAAGCCTCTCGTCTCTGCGCAGTTCAGCCCAGGGCCGGCGACTTTGTTCCGGAAAGAACACTCTGGGCTCTCCCTGGGGTCCAGCGGCAGAGGCTCGGGTGGGTGAGAAGGGACGGCAGCCCCCGGACCCGAGTGGCTTTCAGCGGGAGCCGCAGGCCCCAGGGAACATCCCGGATGACAGATGTGGGCCACGGGCCTGGGGGGCCTGGCTCACAGCAGGGACCACGTCAAATGCATTTTCCTTTTGTGTCTCTGCCTGACCAGCTCTGCTGTCTTGGCCTCGGGGCGGGAGGCTAGAAAGGGAGACGAGAATTTCCCAGGGTTTTCATTTTGGGGCTGACACACAGCCGGCCACGTGCTGGGGTCTCTGCAGGGAAGGTTGGGGCAGCAGAGGGGGGTCTGCTCTCTGGGGAGGGCCCCCTGCACCACCAGCCCTGAGAGGTCCCAGGGCAAAGAACCTCCCTCGGTGAAGGGTATACCCCAAAACAAAGCCGCCCCCTGACCTGAGTGAGTAGGGGGCCGCCTCCCCTCAGGACACCCTGGGCTGCAGAGCAGTGATGAGCAAAGTCTGAGGGAAAGAAGCATGTTCCAGGAAGAGAGAATCGCATGTGCAAAGCACAGGGACCCAAAAGTGGCCGATGTCAGGTTGTTTTCGGCTGGGGCTCAGGGAGTGTTGGGAGACAGGGCTGGCAGGGCAGTTTGAGGTGAGAGGTCAGAGGCTAGAGGGCTGTGAACCACAGGTGAGGAAGGAACTTACTCTTGTAGGTACTGGGGAGACATTGAATGTTGTTGAGCGAGGGAGGGCTGTACCCCAGCAGTGCTGTGTGTTGGCCACAGGTCCGGTCTTACACATCAGCACCAGTAGTTTGCCAAAAGTGCTCCCCTGAGCCTTTGGGGGCCCTGAGCTGAGGAGACATGCAGAAGCCAGGCTGATTCCTGCTTTCTCCTCCCTCCCTCTGTCCCCCACTCCCCAAGCCAGACAGCTCCTCTTCCATCTGTTTCACTTTTATACATTGTGCTTCCAGGCAAGATTGCTTTGGCCAGAGGATCCCGCTGCTTAAAATTTGTTAAAAACCTTGGTAAAAGCAGGGTTGATGTGGCATGATTTTCTTTTCTTTTCTTCACTCGTCAAATTCGACCTGAGTGCCCTTCCTGCAGGGCCTGGGCTGGGCGATGCTTGGGCCTCTGAGGGCCTATGGAGTGACTGCCCTGGGCTCAGGCTGGGGGGAACAGTGGGCCTCGTTTCCAGGAGTCAGTCAAGGGAGGCTTCTTGGAGGAGGTGATGCTTCATCAGAGGCCTGGAGTGTGAGCAGGAGTTGGTCTCTGGGATCGGGATGCATGAAGCGTCACCGGCAGAGGCACCCAGATGGGAAAGAATGGCCCATGGGTTTGGGGGACCCAGGGGCTGGCCTGGTGGCGTGCAGGGTGCAAGTGGGGGAATCTTTCGGGGTATGGAGTGTTGGCAAGCCATCTGGAGGCTCCTCTCTGCTCTTTGGGCACATGGTACAGCCCCTGGGACCTGCCCCCATGGTGCTCCCACTGGGCCACACCGAGCTCTCTTCCCAAGTTTGTTCTGAACATGGAGGGGCTGGCGTGCCCAGGGATGCAGGTGGGTGGGCTGCAGGAGCCTTGGGGTACACGGGAAGCTTGGCCCTCCACTCCCTCACATCGGCAGGGACAGAGCGAGGCAGCTGCTGCGTGGGCGGAGTGGGCGGATGGAGAGGAGGACCCCTTCCGCCACGCCACAGCCAACCTCCGGGGCCTCCCTGAGCGTCTGAGCTGGCAGGTGGGTGGCCTTGAGGGCGGACAGGCCACTGCTGGTGCCAGGCCTGCTGCCCCCCGCTCCACCACCTTCTCCCAGGTGACTCTAGGTGCCCTGTGAATCCCCCTGCCAGGGTCGGGTGTGCGGCCCCCTGGGTGCTCAGTGATGTTTGGGGCAGGGAAGGTCTGCGCAGACGTATTGGGGCACATGCACCCCATGTGCCAGAGAAGAGAATCCTGGGCTGAGTGAGGAGGCCGGGCTGGCCCCACAGGAGAAGCGGCCGTGGGCAGGGGGCAGGGGTCTCTGTCCTCTCAGCCACCATCTTCCTGGAGCTTCCGAAGCTCACAGGAAAACTGACGCTCAGGACCCGTGGCCCCTGCCAGGTGGAGAAGCCTGGCTGGTTTGCTCAGCTCTGGGAGCTGGACACGGACACCCTTGGTCAAGGGCAGAGCAGGTGGAGCCACGTGACGGCCACTCTTGAGCCCCTCCCCAGGAATGCGGGGCCCGGCTGGGCTCTCTCGGGCCTTGTGTGTCCTCCTCGCTCCCCTGGGGAACCTGCACTCACTGGAGACCAGGGCGCATCCTGCTGGGCGGAGGTCAGGGGCTGGTGGGCCTGGGCCACAGCCTGGTTGTCCGCTGTCCGATCCTGGCCAGTGCCTCGGTGGGCAAAGCACCCTCTTCCCGGCCAGGGGCATGGCCAGGCGGCTCCCCGGCTTTCCAGGTGGGCAGCCAGGGGCGCAGAGGATGGGAGCTTCCTGCCCCCAGGTGCACGGTGAGGGAGCTGGGCTGGAATCTCCGCGGCGCGTCTCACGGTCCACCCTCCCTCTCCTTGAAGACTCACCCGGGTGGTCTCCTCCTTCAAAAGCCCAAATCCAGCCCCGCAGCCAATACTGGCATCCCCTCTGTGGTGGGAGAAACACGTGTGCATGCACACACGTACATTTCACCGATATAAAAGATGGCGTAGCACTCGATTTACAAATAATATGACAATATTCAATATTCTTTATTGTAAAGTCCATACAGCTGATTTTGTTGATCTTGGTGGACTGTTGTATTTGTAGTCAACCTGGGGTTACAACTGAGCCATGATTTGACAAATGAAGTTGCACCCTAAGCAGCGGACTCTTTCCCCAACACATTTGTTATGAAATCTGACCTGTGATCTACTGTGAATCTATTTCTCACCTTCACACAAAGTATCTTCATGAAACAGAAACTTCTTTCCGCTTTAGCAGCCTGCAGTTTGGAACTGCCCTCATTTGTCGGTGATGTGAGCAAATTCTCTGATAAGTTGGATAATGGCTTTCAAAAGCTAGAACAATATTTCCTCTTTTTTTTTTCCCTTTGGCTACTCACAACTACAAGCACGACATGGTTTTTAGTTAAATCTGCGTTACTGACATTTTCTCATCAGTTCCTTAAGTCTAGACAATCAACAAAACAGTAAGTTAAGTGGCTGCCGATCCCTGTGGTGTAAATACTCCCGCCGTTGCTGACCGTGGGATGTTGCTGAGTGAGCGTGGGGTTTGGAAAGAGCTGGGCAGGAGCTCCTTGTTTTTGGGTGTTTCCTCCACACACACGAGAGGTGCAGATAACCTCAGCAGCACAGACAACAGTGAAATGAAGTAAAATAATTAGGGAGTAACTATTTCTTACCATCGTTTCTAAGATGATTTATGCAACTTTTCAGGTTTACTAGAGGCTGGGGTGGGCACTCAGCTCCGGGGAGCCTGCTCTAGCAGGCCCCTGTGCACCGCTGCCCCTCGGCCCCTGGCTATGCTGTCCTCTTAGCACGTCACCCTGAAGTCGCTTGTCTTTCCCCTCCTCAGACAGCTCCTCAAGGACAGGAATCAAGAAGGCTCAGGTGTTGCTTTCCTGCCCACATCTGGTCTGGGCCTGGCCTGCAGAAAAGCCTGGGGTACCAGTCATGTTGAGTGGCTCCCCACCCCATGTCACCTCCCTGAGCAGGGTGCCCCACGGCAGGTTCCCTCAGGCAATGCAAGGACCTCCCTGCACACACCCCTCGGCTGTCACCACTGCATCTTCATCTGGTTCCTGATGCTTGTCCACGAGAACGAAAGCAAGCCCCAGGGTTTCCCTCAAAGAGAAGAATGAGCCTGGTGAAGGGGACACCTATCACTTAAAACATCTTTTTTGGAACCAAATAACGTTTTACTGGCTGGGACAGCTGTGTGCTATCTGACCCTGGCTTCCCTGGCAGGAAGCGAGCAGGAGGGTGTCGGCTCCCAGGCCTGGGGCCAGCAGAGTCTCCGTCTCCCACCTGAAACACTGTGCCAGGGAGGCTAAGAGAGTGGGCAGGGCCCCCGGAGAGCACCCCTGCAGTGGGTCAGTGAGCCTGGAACATTCTGGTGCCCCAGCTTCCCAATGCCCGGGTGGGTGTGGGGCATTGAGAGGGCCAGGGCTGGAGTGCAGGTTTGAAAGGCCAGACCCTGGGCCCAGATTTCCCTGAGCGGGGTCTTGGAGTTGCAGGGCCCCAGCCATGGGGTGGGGAGGGGATAAGGTACGCAGAGGGGCACTGAGTGGGAAAGGGTCGCAGCTGATCGGAAAAGCCGCAGAGGGGCTTTGGGCCAACGGGACCCTTGGCGGGTGAATGCCTACAATGTTTTCCCCAAAACATTTTGCTGCTTGGCTGGACTGAAGCACTTGGAGTCTGGGGGGCTCCACAGGGAACCAAGGCTGCAGGCTGGCGTCAGGGGCCCCAGTCACTCCCCAGCTCCGTGTCCCAGCCCCAGGCTGCCCAAAGGCTTCCTCACAAACGGCTTGTCCCCCCCGGGAAGGGTTCTGTGAGAGCCGGAGCCATCTCTCCTGGGTGGCGCCGACGTGCCTCCCGGGGACCAGTTCCTGGAACCACAGGCTCACGTGGCAGGAGGCCCGCTTCCCGCATCGTGTGTGGGGGTTGTCGGGAAGGGCCCAGCACACGTGGGCAAGGACTGCGGACAGGTGTGTCAGACAGCATCGCCTCACCTGTGTGCAGAGAGGGACGGAAAGCATTGCCTCACGGATGCAAGCAGCCCCAGAAACAACCACGCGGAGACCCACCCAGGTACCCGTAGGATGGCCTTTCGGGGAGCTGCCCTCGGGAACCGGCCACATGCACCCGGGAGGCGGGAGAGGAGGTTCCCAGAGGAAGGAGGAACCTGCACAAACATTCCTGTGGAAAATCTCCCCAGCCGGCCCGTCTGCTGCTGACCTTCACGCCCACATGCAGCCACGTGGGCAGAGGCTGGCTCCCCGCCCACCCGTCCACCCCTTCACTCGGCACACGCGCTCCGGGCAGCTGATCGGGCCGGACGCTGCACCCAAGGGCCAAGGCCCCCAGGCCAGGGGTGGTCTTTCCTGTGACCTGGCCCAGCCTTCCCCGTGGACGTCCCCACCGTGATGCCAGGGACTCCTCGTCCGGCCCACGGGAAGGCCAGGTCCACACATCCTGCACGATCAAGCACACGCCTTAGGGTACATGGCAGGTGCCCAATACAAATGGTCAGTGTTTATGCCAACGGCAACCCTCCAGATCACTTGTGTGGAACTTTCCAGTTTATAAAGCAGCCCCATCTCCGTTCTCCAGTTTGGCTTGACTGCTGCCTGGGAGGCAGGGCTTTCCACTCCCAGGGCTCCCTCCAAGGCTCTTTCCCAAACCCACCATGAGGATAATGCTCATGGCAGCTGCTTCTTGGGCTGCCCCTATGCATCGGGCTCATTGATCAGCCAGCGTCTTCTCCAACCCACCTGGCATTCATTCATTCATCCATTCACTCATTCAACACATGTCCGCTGTGTGTCGGCTGTGTGCCAGGACTGTGCAGACTCTGGAAACGTGTTAGACATGCCATTATCATGCCCATTTTACAGAAGAGGAGACCGAGGCTCAGAGTGGCACAGTCCACTGTCCGGGAAGGTTGCGGGAGGCCTGCTGGCACCAGGGCTTGCCTCTCTGCCACACCAGCCAGCCTGCATGAATATTCTCCTCCCAAAATCCTGTCCTCTGCCTCCTGTGAGCCTGGGAGACGTGCCCTGCTCGGGGGTCCCACTGCTGGGGTGGGGGCAACACTTGCTGCTCTGAATGGCACTTGTCTTTTGGGGCCTGCCTCCCCATCCACCCTGTGGCATCCTCATATGTGGGGACCAGGCATTCGGCGGGCTGCCCCGGGACTGAAAAGCAGCCTGCAGGTGTCCAGCACTGAGTCTCAGGTGAGGCATCTCACTGATTTCAAATAACATGAGACGTTGAAAGCGGTTTTCTCTGCTTTAGCGTCCACACGGCCTGGCGTGTACCTCATAGGCAGGGCCCCTCCAGACTCTCTCTGGGCAGCGTAGACGGCGCTGAATTTCCGTGCCTCCAAATGGCATCCGATGGCAACAATCGTAGGATTGTCAGAATTTTGCATGCTGAGAGCTGTGTAATCGAGATTTGGTGAGATTAATTTCTTTTAAGCTGAAATTTGGTGGGAAACATAATATGATTTGGCTGGATGTTGAGATCGGGAGCAACTTGATGCAGGCCCCAGTCAGGGGTTCCACGGGGATCGCTTTCGGGTCACCTGGCGTCCTGGCGTTGCCTTTTGACATCTGCAGCCGTGACCCCGCGGTGAACTCGCCGACGGCTTCCCCGAGGGGGCCTGGGATCCGCATCCCACACACACAGCCAGACCCTCCTTTAAACTTCTCCTGGACCTTGGGAAAAGGCACCACGTTCCGATTAAGCGTTTTATTTCTCTCCCCCTCCTCTCCTTCCACCATCCTTTCCCCTCCTCGCCCCCCTCTGCCAGGGAAGGTCAGAAAGACTCGCCTGCTGTTCGCTGCGGAGGGCGGGAAGTTTGCTGGGGCGGTGACCCCGGGACGCCCGGGCAGACATGTCAGAGCAAATTAGGGACAAGGTGACGTCAGGCCGGGGAAGCTGTGATTCCATCAGCGGTGCAGCTTTTCTCCCAAATTAAATTATTCATCATTTCCTGTTCTTAATAAAATAATTACTGCCTTTGCTTTTTTTTTTTTTTTCCTTTCCCTCTGTAAAACGACTTGTTTCAATCTCTGAATGTGAAAGAAGCTGTAAGGCAACACCAGCCTGCTGATCTGGAGCCCCCTGCCCCCTTCTTCTCCCAGTTCTGTCCCCTTCCTCCCCTCCCCCCAGTCTCCACCCCCCATCACTCCCCACCCCCCACTCCTTGGGCATCAGGGCTGCCAGCCACGTCCCTCCTCTCCAAGGGGCTTCCAGATTTTTATTTTTATAATCAATAGCAGAAAAAAAGTACTGTGCAATAAAGTATGTACTAGGATTTTATGTACATCATAAAATCACACCCAAAATAGAAATTTTTAAAGGATGAGATAAAAAGTAAAATGAAGTTCTGATATCTTCACACACCCAGAGGTTCATGTTGCCCCACCCGCCTGGCAGAAGGATGGGCCATGAAGTGTCTGCTCAGGCCCTCCTGCAGCCTGCTGTCACCCTCCACGTCCAGCCCCAAGGCTTGGGCAGGGCGTTCTGGACACAGCACTGCAGACCCCTCCCAAGGCTCCAAACTCCTGCTCCCCAAAATGGGGGCTGAGGACCAGCTGCATCAGCATCTCGGGGGTCTGCTGGAAGTGCAGAGCTGGCTGGGAGCTAGCTGTCCCATCAGAACCTGTACTTTAAAAAGACCCCGGGCTAGTCCAGGTGCATCCAGAAGAGAATCAAGCCCTGTTCGGGCCCAGCCCCTGCCTGGCGGCAGCACCCACCTCCCCACACCACACCCCCTGTTGGGGTTGCCCAGCTGTTCCCCACTGCCGCCCTGCCCCAGTCTCCTCTGATCACAATCCCTCCTCGGTCTCCTCCAATCACAATCCAGGCCTCTGGGAAAGTCCCTGGTGGACCCCCACTCCCATCCCTTCCCTCAGACCAGGTTGGCTCTTGTCCATCCCGCCCACCAACCTCCCATCCTGGCCTGCTTTGCTGGCCACTTACATCTCCTTACCCCTCAGGGGGCTCAGGGACAGGCCCCATTCTTCAGCTCCCCTGGAAAGCACGCCCCGCCTCTGCCGGGCCCATTCCACAGTCCTGGAGCCCTGGGTTCACGGCCCTGACCCCGCCTGAGGGTGGGTGACCCTGGGGCCCGAGCTGGCCCCCTGGTCCCCACACACGGAGGCACCTGATGCTGCAGATTGCCTGGTTCTCCCCAGCCTAGTCCAAGAAGGGCAGAGTCTTTGTCTCCAGCAGGAGCCCCCTCCCTGGCAAGGTGGGTGGGGTAGAAGGGGTGCCACCACCCAGTGCAGGCCTGTGCTTGGGAAGGTGAGACACCCTCTTCCCGAAGCCCCCTGGGGCCCCAGGTCACTTACAGGGAGGGCAAGGGGTCACTATGACCACCGTTCCTTTCTCACCCCTTTGGCCTGGTCAGCAGGAACTCGGGGTTCCTAAGGCTTACCCAGGTGTACTGGGAGCCTGTCATTGCGAGAATGCGGAGGTTCCTAACATATACCCAGGTGTATGCTGTCTCCATGTCACCATCCTCCCTGACGTGGGAGTCGGGGAGGTGGGCTGTGGGGACCTACTGATGGAGCTCTCTGTGGCTACAGAAAACCATGGGCTCCGACTGGGAGATACCTGGTTCAAATCTCGCCTCTGGCATTTATCCACGAAGGCCATCCTCAGTGCAAGCAGGGACCACAACACATGTCCCGGCTGTTAGGTTCGGAGCCGTTCAAGAATCCACACAACACAGCGAGTCAAAGTTTAAGTATAAAGTTTAAGATTCATTAGACGAAGAAAGCAGGTGGGAGCCAGCAGAAAAGAAGAAAAAGATAATGGCTCTCACTCTATCTGAGAGCAGCATTTTTTAACGAGCAAAGGAACCCACGTTGGGTAGGGTGTCTGCTGTGATGTTCTGTGCCTCGATTGGGTAAGTGCCTATCTAGTTGGTAGAATTCTGAGACAATATTCTTTTTAGGAAAGCAGCTGCGTTATCTAACTAGGGAGAGCAGGCCTTTTTGGTTGTTTATTTCATGGGCATCTCTGATCTTGCCTTACCCGCCTTTGAGGGGCTACTGTGGCTGGAACGGCCTTGAACAGCTTTGAACAGCCTCATTCTTTAGTTTATGGGGCACCTGTTTTCTTGTGAGATAAGCTGTGGGGCCCCTGAGTTAGAAACTCCTTCTACGTGTTAGTTTCTTCTTCTGGGATCTAATACCGGCATCGCTTTAGGAATTGTGTGTAAGATTGGGACTTGGCATCAATGCTGTTCTAGAAGCTTCTTTGTGCCGGGCATTGCTCTACGCACTCAGCTTCCTTTCACACATCTATACCCTCGCCCACTCTGGCACATGGGGTTTCAGCCTTTTGTAGACGAGGAGGCTGAGAAGTGAGTTCTGCTACTGGCCTTTTGCGTTCTGCCTTTGCTCATCCCTTGAAGCCCCTGGTTTCCCCCAGGGTCCCCGAGTTGTCAGCGTGAGGTCAGTGCGGTCAGCCCTGTGCGGGGCTGGAGGTCCACCGTGAGTGTCCGTCCCCTGCTGTCTGGGTGGCGTGGGGCTCCCGCTCTCCTCTCTGCTCTCATCTGTGCAGGGTCCCTGGGTGGTGGGGTTATTACCTCGCTCTCTCTCTGGAGAGGGGAGGGGGCTCCGGTGAAGCTCCCACTGGAAGAAAAGAATTTGAGGGTTCTGCCTCCCTCCTGCCCTTGCCAAGTTTTTGCCCATGATCACGGCCCTTTCTGTTTCCCCATCAGAAAACCACCGCGTTTCCCGTGCAACTGCAGGAGTGGAGAAGGTGCTCAGTGGCCTGGCTCCTGCTGAAGGCCCGTTCTCCCTCCTTGGCATTTTGCCCACAGGTCCATTTCACAGGCAAGGAGGCCTCTTAATCGGAGGGCTCTCCAGGTGACCACCATGTCCTTTCTGGCTCAAAATAAGCCCTGCACAAAATAAGGGTATCAAGTCCCAGAGCCAGTCACGGAGCACTGCACTTCACGGTTTGCAAAAGGCTGTCTGCATCCCCCATGTGTGTGCTTCCTGTTTATGGCTGAGGACACTGAGTCCCGGGCAGTGAAGCACCTTTGTGGGACCCCACGGTGAGGGGCTCCCAGCCCAGCCCCCTGCTTGCACAGCTCTGGGTCTGGACGCTTCCCTTCTCCACTAGGAGTCAGAGGCGTCTGTCGTCTTTGGGAGTGAGAGTGCTCTAACTCGGCACGTCAGCCTGGCTTTATAAGGTGCGACAATGGATTGTAAGTCACCCAATCCTCACAGTGAGCTTTATAGAGGGATTGCTTCATTACCAATACCCAACCTGTGCTCAGAACAGGTAGAGATGGCTACAAACCTCCAAAATGCCGTTCCTTATTCCTGCATGGCTTTGCTTTTGAGCCTCACTTCTTATCCTTCTGAGTCAGACCCTTTCAGAGGCTGTGCTTTAGGGCAGGGGGTGGAGGGAAGATGCAAGAAGGGGCCCAGCTGTGTTGTGAGCTTTGTGGTTGTAGCCAAATGTCCCGGGTTCAAATTCTGACTCTGCCCCGGGCTAATTGTGCACCCTTCCCAAGCCTAAGTTTCCTCATCTATAAACGGGGGGCTCACAAACAAATGAGGTTTATGGGCAGCACATGTACAATAATAGATGCAAAGCCACTTGTAAACAGTGGGGGAAATTGATGTTCCAGGAATGTGAGGGAAGCTGCTTTCTGTGCAACCCAGTGCTTTGGAAACACCAAATAAGGAAACTTTGTATGCTGGTTGTCTTTGCTGTGTAACAAGCCACCCCCAAATGCAGGGGCCATTTGTTTAGGTGACCCTGTGAGCGAGTACTTTGGGCTGGGCTCAGCCGGGCGGTTTCTTGCTGGCCTTGGCTGAGCTCACACCCGCATGGGTGGTCAGTTGCTGGTCGCTCACTGCTCTGCTCCTGGGTTTGGCTGTCAGCTGGCGAGTGGGGGGCCTGGGCCATGTGGCTCTCAACACTCAGAGAACCTGTGGAGAAACAGACCCCGCCTTTTGATGGGAGGAGCTGCAGGGTCACACTGCAAGGGCGGGTTAGAGGGAGGGGACGATGTTTAGCCATTTTTACGATTGACCTCTCTGTGATTTTGAATCCTGTGTCTGACACTTGCCATGTTTTTTAAGCCTTGGCTTCTGTATCTGCACAAGTGGGGATGGTAACACCTGTGCATCCAGTGTGCCGTGGGTTACATGGCAGCTGTAGAAGAGCCCAGCGTTGGGTCTGGCACAAAGTAGGGCACCAGTGTGCTCACCATTGCTACGTGGACCAGCCCCGGGTTAAGGACTGGGAGACCAAGAAGGTGCAGAGAGAAGGAGAGAGAGAACGGGAGTGGGAGGAGCTGCCCCGAGAGGCCAGTGTGAATATTCTGGAATAAGGCCGTGCCCGCTCCTCTCCCCTGGAGGGGGAGGCAGGGTCACGGAGAGTGGGTTGGACCCAAATGTTGGTCCTTCATGGAGACAGCGTGGAAATGGAGGGTGATGGTGACAAAGCAGTGGTCACCTGACCCGGTGACCTTGGGACAAAGCAGGTGGGGCTGGGCTGGGGGACAGATTCAGAGTGACCAGCAGATACAGTGAGTAGAAGACAGACTGTGCCTCGGAGCCAGGTCTGGGCTGGGGGCCAAGGGCCCGAGGACAGCAGGGGGTTACGGGGAGCGGAGAATCCCTACCTTGCTGTGAGTTCAGGAGGCTTTGAAGCCCCCTGTGGGGAGAAGGGAGCAGTGGGGGCCAGCGGCCAGCTGTGCAGGGACAGCCCACACTTGGCCTGAAGCTGGGGTGACGTGCAGCTGCCTGATGAGTTTGGAAACCAAACCAGCTGGTCAGCACACATCTCACGGGCTGACCTGAAATGGCATGTCCCACTTGAGAAGGGGATCTGGGTGCAGAGGGCAAATCTGGCCATAGCTGAAAGGCATCGATTGGGTTTCCGGGGGAAAGATTTGGTGTACACACTTTTCTCCATGTATGGATGTGGAAGGAGTGTGCGTGAGGGAGGGCAGGGGTCAGCACCTCTGTTGGGCCCCTCCGTTCTAGTGTGTAGCAGCTGCAGCACAGCAAGAGGAAGCCACGGGGGACACCACGAAGTGTCCAAAACTGGCCTGTGTGCCCTGCCTTTCCCTCTGCAGCCCATCTCTCGGTCAGCTGCAAAGCCAATGGGAGGGGAAAGAAACCTGCTTTGTGAGGCTCTCCCAGTGCCAGCCCTTGAGCAGGGCACTGTACGCAGGCACAGGGGGTGGGAGAGAGTTGGGGTCCAACTGGGGCTGAAGTTTGAGCTCTGCCCCAGTGAGCTGGGTGCCCTGGGCACGTCATGTACATAGGTGAGCCTCCACGCCTTTGCCCATAGAATGGGGAGAGGCCCGCACCCCGCTCCCCAGAGGGCTCCAGCAGGCAGGGTGTGGCCTTTCCTGGAAGCCCAGGGGCCTGGCGTGTGCTCTGTGCTTCTTCTAGGTCAGGCCACAGGGCGGGATTCTTGATGAACAGGAAACCAGGTAAAAATGGTTGGAGCATTTGGCAAGTGGTTGGAGTGCCTGGCATGTGGTTGGAATGCCCAGCATGTGATTGGAGCACCTGGCACACGGTTGGAGTGCCCGGCATGTGGTCAGAGCACCCGGCACGTGGTTGGAGTGCCCAGCAGGTGGTTGGAGCGCCTGGCTCATGGCCGGCACTGACGTGGCATCGGTGGGCTCTGCATCCTCAGCCTCTGCCTTGCGGTGCTTTAGGCCTCCCAGGGCTGCATGTTCTCAGTGCCCTGTGTCGCCTTCTCCTGTGGGGGGTCCTCTTCTCCGTCACCTCGGTGACCTCAGGTGCTCGGTGGGTGAAGGGGAGGCTGGAGAGAGCCGGGTGCCCACCTGCCATAGCTCGTGGAGGTGCCCAATGAATCGCAGCCGGGTGAATGAGTGACAAGAGCCCGCGCTGAGCGCGCCCTGCGTTAGGCACACCGTCCTCGCAGCGGCCCACGGAGGCGGGTCCTGCTGTATCCTCCCTGTCGTAGGGGCGACGACTCTGAGTCACCAGCAGGCAGGCACCTCGCCCAGCGGCACCCAGGAGTACGTGGTGGGGGCAGGA
Organism: Choloepus didactylus; assembly: GCF_015220235.1. NCBI lineage: Eukaryota > Metazoa > Chordata > Mammalia > Pilosa > Megalonychidae > Choloepus > Choloepus didactylus. Next base: position 5,623,888 of record NC_051309.1, on the reverse strand, counting down.
GGCTAGGCCACGGCGTCCGAGCACCGAGCTATGGGTATTTCCAGGGAGGGGTCCAAGGGGTAAGTGGGGGCTTTGATGATTTCAGTCCCACAGTAATAAGATTTGCTTCATAGTCTGCTAATAAGAAGGAAATGGGGTTCTGATGTCAGAGAGCTGGAATCCCAGCTCAGCCCCTTTCCACCTGTTTGACCTTGCAAGGAGGAGAGTTGCTTGGCTTCCTGGGGCTCAACTCACTTAAGTTGAAAAGGGGATTTAAAAAAATAAAAGGAGACACCAGCCCATAGTAGGTGCTTAATAAATGTTTCCCTTCCCAGGATGGAAGTTGTGAGTTTTATCTGTTGAGGGGGAAATGCTTCTGGTTCCAGGGCCTCTGGGGGCCAACCCCAATCTGCTCCTAAAAGGCCTTGCTATTTTCTGCGTCCTGTTAACATCGTAGATGCTGGAGGTGGGCAAAGCAGTTTGCTGTTTGACTTTGAAAAAAAATAACATCGGTAATTCGTGCTTATTGAATTTGGAGAGTTGGAGCAGGTTTGGGGGCACCGCCACACCGCTCTGCTGTCCGCCCCCAAGGGCTGTGTGCTGCGCGCCAATGGCCATGATAAGGCTGTCAGGGAGAGCTGTGCTTTGCACACAGACTGATTCCCAGCAGACTGGCAGGAAATCAGTTTCCCCATCGCTAAACTGGGGGCCTGGGTGCCGCAGTGGAGGCCCAGGTGTGTGGCGGCCGGGGATTTCAAAGGTGACCCTGAGCCTCTGTGCTGATGGGCCAGGGACATGGATTCAAGAAAGGGGCAAGAGTGTCTTATTTCTGTATTTCACCTTTGGAAACAATCGGAGCTGCAGTATTAATGAATTCAGGCACTCACTCAGGAAGCATTTGTTGAGCATCTCTTCTGTCTGGAAGTGAGCTAAGAGCTGAGGATGCCTCCGTGAACTGGACACATCCTTCCTGTCCAGAGGTTCCTGGTTTAGAGGACTGGAATTACTCTGATGGCTACACCGTGATGTGATGCATTAGGGCTGGGATGGGGTCCCCACAGAGCCTGCCCATCCACCCAGGGGTGAGCTGCTCACTCCAGCTGGGGCGATAGAGAAGCTTCCGCTGGGGTAGGACAGGTGAGGGTTTTTTGTGATGAACCTTGATGGATAAATAGAAGTTCTCTGGGAGAAAGAGAGCACCATGCGAGATGGCACAGCCTGAGCTCAGGATGCCCTGAGGGTCTGTGTCTATTCCTAGAAATGGGTGCAGCGTGTGGGTGGAGAGCCGTCTGGGTGGGGAGGTGGAGAGCAGCTGCCGAGAGACCTTCAGGGCCGAGCTAGCTGGCCTGTGTGTGTGCTGCGGGCAGCCAGGGGCAGGACTTCAGGCAGAGGAGTGTCGTGGTCAGATCTGTAGTTCAGATGTCTGTTGCATGAAGAACGGATTATTGCAGGGTGAGGTCTTGACTCGTTCGAAGGTGGTGAGGGCAGGAGTGGGGGAGCCGCACTCTTGGGAACCCCAAGAAACACTGTATTATGACCATTTATTTCCACTGGTATGGGTGCAAAATGAAAAGCAGCACGAAAGCCCTTCCTGAATTTACTCTGCTGCCCAGACTTTCCGGAACTCCGGCACTCTCGGATGAGCTCGTGTGCATCAGCCCCCGGGAGTCGTGCCCGGCACAGGGGGGCAGCCTGGCCGCCTTCCATCCAGAAGCGACCCGTGTCCAGCCATGTGGCCATGTGTCCGTGTGGCCTCCCTGCTCCTCCTCGCCCCGGGCTGAGGCTGGGGTCCCTCGGGACCCTCGCCCTGCTTTCTGCGTTCCTGGCTGTGATATTTAACCTCCAAATGAGATGAGGATGAAAAAGTACCATCTGTCGTGTTGAGTTGTGTCCCCGAGAAAGGCAGGGTCGAGCCTCGTGGATGTGACCTTGTGGGAAATAGGGTCCCAGACAAGGTGGTCAGTTAAAATGAGGCCACGTGGAGCAGCCGGTGGGACTGGTGTCCTCACACAGAGAGGCGAGGCCCAGACGGACACGGGAGGAGGCCCTGTGGAGATGGGGGCTGGAGGGAAGGCCACGGAAGACGGAGGCGCAGGTGGGGGGGCTGTGGCCCAGGGGTGCTGGGCACTGCCAGGAGCCTCCAGCTTCTAAAGGAGGCAACAAGGAGCCCCCTTGAGCTGGCAGCAGGGGCGCGGCCCGCCCACACCTCGCTTTGGGACTCGTGGTCTCCAGAGCTGGGAGAGGATTCATTTCTGGTTTAAATCATCCTGTTTGTGGCACTTGTCAGAGCAGCCCTAAGAAAGAAGACCCTGCCTCACAGGGTTTCCGTGAGAGTAAAATGAGGCTGGTTATTAGCTTCTCCACAGGGCTAATGACACCTGCTGCCGAAGGCGTGATGACCCCGGTAAGGGAGTGTCAGGGCATCCCTGGCGCACAGTGGGCCCAGCTGTCATCTGTGGCGTTCAAGCCAGGCAGGCAGCCCCGTGCTCAGTGGAAACCTCCTCTGACATTTAGCCCTAAAGAGTCGCCAGAGCATCAATATTTAATCTTCATGGTTGCAATTCTCCTTTGCACTAATACATTTTTGTTTTTAATTTAGCAGAATAGTACAAATCCTGTGGATGTCTTTACAATGTAAAATTTGTGGTGTTCGAGCTTCATTCATAAGCTGTTGTGGGATGTGGGGTGATGTGGAGAGGAGGGTGGGGGCTTCTCCCCAGGGCTGTGAGAGCCTGAGGGTCGGGGTGAGGCGGGGAAGGAGTTCAGCTGTGGCTGGCGTTGTCTCATTTCTGCTGATTTTTACATTTATAGTGACACGTCTGCTAGCTCCCAGGTGTGTGCTAGGGAGATGCATTTGCATATTTTTTTTAAGTATAATTTTTCACCTATATTAAAATGCAGAGTCATTATAGGAAACCTAGAAAATATTGAAGGGAAAATAATTCACACCTAGTCCTGCTCACCAAGGACCATCAAGCTTCACCCCTTGTGTGTTTTAAGATAGGGTGAATATGTCATCTCCGCAGACAAAAACAGAAAGCAAGGCAACAGGAAGAGTGTCTCTCAGTGCCAGCACCCGTGAGTCCTTGGCCGAGGGCTCACAGGGTCTCCCTCTGTCTCCCTCTCACATCGGTCCCAGGAGGCGGGTTCTCTCGCTTCTCCCGTTTTGCAGACACGAGACTGGGATTCATGGGGGCCGAGGGAACTGCCAGGGGCAGCGGGCAAACGGCAGGGCCGAGTGCAAGCACAGGGTCAGACTCCAGCCCTGGCTTGAGAGGAGTAAAAAAACAGTTGCCCCAAATCGCACAACATGGAGACAGCCACTGTCAACACATCGGTGTTCGGTCCCCCGGCCGCTTTCCAAGCCAGGGAACAGGAATGTGAAGGTTCTCTGAGCGTGGCTACGTGCTGGGACCGTCAGCCCCAGCCAAAGGGGGTCTCCCTGGCCTTGTCACCGTCTGATGCTGTCTGCGGGGTGGGGTGGGGGGCTCCTGGCTCTGCCCCGTGGGTGCAGCTCTGCCCTCCTCCAGCTCCGCACTGGAGGGGAGAAGGTGGGGGGCTGCCCCCGGGAGGGTTTCATGGGCCATCCTGAGCGGGCCGCACCCCTTCTGCCCTTTTCCTCTCGGTCAGAACTCAGTCACGTGGCCGAGCCGCTCTGCCAGGCAGGCTGGGAAATGTGGTCAGGTATGGGCTGGGGGAGGGGGACCACTTAGACAAACATTTAGGGAGATGGCATGTCCGACACACACACACACACACACACACACACACGTACCCATGTTTCCAGTATCAACTCATGCTCCGTAACCCACGGCCACCCTGGCTGCTGGGGGAGATGCAGGGTGAGTCTGGAAGTTGGACATCCTTTAGGGGCTGCTGCCTTGGGCCAGGCTGAGAGCTGTGAGGCCCGCACAGGGCAGCAGAAGTGGGAAAGGAGGCCTGGGAGTGGGTGAGATTCATGATGTATCAAGGAGGCTGAACCCATGAGTGACCCATTAGATACGGGATAAGGGAGTGAGAGAGGCCGGGTGGACCCCAGCTCTTTGGCTGGGTGATGGGCAGATGGCACCCAGATACGTCTCAGACAGGGAAGGACTGAACGGCGAGGGGAAAGCACACGGCTGCCTCTTTTGGGATGCGTGGGGCTGGTGCGTGGGCTGCTCGTCTGGTATCAAGGTTCAGGGCTCACGGCCCACACAGAGACAGGGCTAATGGAGGGGTGAACCCCAAGCCTTGCTCTGTGTCGCCCCGGCATCTGGAGTCCCCACCACCATCTGGCCTGGCTCTGGACCAGGCGGACAGCAGCTGCAGTCCTCCCTGCTGGAGAGGGTCGCAGGCAGTCACCCTGGGGTCTGAGGGGCCATCTCGATGATCAGCGGGCCCGAGTACTGCTCTTAGAAGCCGGGCAAGTGAAGAGTCACCCCCAGGCTCCCGCTGTCTATTAAGGCAGCCTCAGGTTGCAACTTTGTTCATGGTGGCCAGGCCTGCAACTGTTCCATACTGCCAAGGCCTTTTGCACATGGCTGCCCCTAAGCTGCTTCTGTCTTCCTCATCCTGGTTTTTAGTTGCCTTGGTATCCCCAGAGCCAGGCCTGACCTGGAAAACAGCAGGTATTCAAGAACTACCTATTTTTAAAGCAAACTACAAATAAAATATGTTTGTGTAAGCATCAAGGGTTGGAGGTACTCTCTGCCCGTGTGGTCGCCACGGTAGCTGCACAGTTCTGGCTGCAGTGGGGACGCTTAGAAAAGGCTATTGCATGAATTAATGAATGGAGTGAATGAATGATTGCCCTTGTGAGTACAGTTTTTGAACCCAAGAGCAGGGCTTGTACTTCTCCTCACCCAACTTCATCTTTATCAGTGGAAGTGCAGGCCCTAGTCCCAGCTGGTTGTTTTGGGTGCTCGTCACCAATTCCAACGAGATGCACGCTCGGAGTCAGCGCTGAAGGGTAAGGCAAGGGTTTGGGTGGGCAGGGCCTCTGACCTTCCCCTTCCTGTTCAAAGCACCAAATCTGCATTTGAATCCCCACCCACCACCTGGTGGCTGTAGGACTTTAGGCAAGTTACCTAACCTCTCTGAACTGCAGTGTGCTCATCTGCAAACCAAGGACAATTAACAGCACAGCCCTTAAGAGTTGTCGTGACAGTAGACGTGAGGAACGCTGCTCCTGAAGTGTTTAGCAGAGACTCTGACAACAAATATTAGACCCAACGATGATGGGGGTGGTGGTGAGGTTGGTGATGGTGATGGTGATGATGATGATGATGATGATGATGATGGTGAAGATAACAATGATGATGGTGGTGATGGTGGTGATGGTGGTGATAATAACGATGATGGTAATTATGGTGATGGTGATGGTGATGGTGGTGACGGTGATGGTGATGATGGTGGTGACGGTGATGATGATGGTGATGATGGTGGTGATGATGGTGATGGTGATGGTGGTGACGGTGATGGTGATGATGGTGGTGACAGTGATGGTGATGATGGTGGTGATGGTGATGATGATGGTGATGATGGTGGTGATGATGGTGATGATGGTGATGATGGTGATGATGATGGTGATGATGGTGGTGATGATGGTGATGGTGGTGACTGTGCCAGTTTGAATGTATTATGTCCCCCCAAACACCATTATCTTTGATGCAATCTTGAGGGGCAGACATATTAGTGGGAATTAAGTTGCATTAGGTTGTCTGCATGGAAATGTGCCCCACCCAACTGTGGGTGATGACTCTAACTGGATGATTTCCATGGAGGTGTGGCCCTGCCCATTTACCATGGGCCTTGGTTAGTTTACTGGAGCACTATATAAGCTCAGACAGAAGGAGCGAGCTTGCTACAGCCGAGAGGGACACTCTGAAGAATGCACAGGAGCTGAGAGAGGAGCTGCAGATGAAAGACAGTTTGAAGATGGCCTTTGAAACCAGACTCTTGCTCCAGAGAAGCTAAGAGAGGACAAACACCTCAAGAGCAACTAAGAGTGACATTTTTGAGGAACTTCAGCCTAGAGAGGAATGTCCTGGGAGAAAGTCATTTTGAAACCAGAACTTGGAGCAGACACCAGCCACGAGCCTTCCCGGCTAACAGAGGTTTCCTGGACTCCATTGGCCATCCTCCAGTGAAGGTACCCGATTGCTGATGTGTTACCTTGGACACTTTATGGCCTTAAGACTGTAACTGTGTAACCAAATAAACCCCCTTTATAAAAGCCAATCCATCTCTGGTGTTTTGCATTCCAGCAGCATTAGCAAACTAGAACAGGGACGATGGTGGTGATGGGTGTTGAGGATGATGACGATGAAGGCCATACCAAGGAATTGACAAAAGGGAATGACCAAGATAGAAATCATGTGGTTCATGTCTCAGACGAGTATCTTTTCTCTCAGAAATTCAGCACTTTGTGAGCGCAGGGGTTGGTCTAGTGTGGAGGCCCTAATTCTAAGCTGTATAGTTCATTTACCTTTCCTCAAGCTCCCTGGATGGCTGATGGTGGGAAGTGAAGTATTAGAACTTCCAAAAGGGACCCTGTTTATCTAGGCATATGCTGCTTTTAAAATCCTATCTATTTGGTAACTTTCTTTCAACCCCGGAGTTCTTGCAAGTCTCTCCCCAGCTGGGCTCCATCCCTGAACGCACATGAGTCTCTTGGGGAGCTTTTAAAATTATGAGGTCTGAATCTCACCCCAAGAGATTCTGGTTTAATTGGGTTGCAGTGGGACACCTGTATCTGTTTAAAAAGCCCCCCAGGTGATTGAGATCTGCAGCCGAGGCTGAAAACCCCTGCGAAGAATTCCATTCTTTCTCCTTACAAGGCCGCTTAGAAACAATCCCCTGCCTGGCATCCCGCAGAGAGACAAACAGGCCTTTGAGATTACATACACAGCCAGCGACCCCCTCGGAGTTTGTCAGCAGGGCAGGGAAGCAGCTGTTCAGCTGTCTTAGAAAGAAGCAAGAGTGGGACTCAGAGAGCACAAAGGAAGGGGCCAAGGGTGCTGAAGTCTCAGGGCCAGGGGGTCCATTCTCCCCCAGGCGGGTTCTGTGGGCAAGGGAAGGACTTTCCTTCTTCTCCTTGGACCTCATCTAACAAATGAAGAAAGGGGCCCGGAAGGACCACAGTGAGTCTCCCAGGTTCACATAGGGAGTTACCATATTCATCCATCCTTCTATCCCTTCCTTCCTTCCTTCCCTCCTTCCTTCCTTCCTTCCTCCCCCAAACCTTCCATCCATCCAGCCATCCATTCTATTCAACCCTTCCCATCCATCCATCCAATCCAATCCACCAAACCCATCAGCCTTGTATTATTCACTTAACCATTTGTTATCCATGCCAACTTGTCCAGTAATACCAACTATTCAACTATCCTTTCATCTATTTTCTCACACATCATCCATCCTTCAACTCATCATCCATTCGTCTATTCTTTCATCCTTCCTTCCATCCATCAATCCATCCATCCATCCTTCCTTCCATACTTCCATCCATCCATCCATCTTTCCATCCGTCCATCCATCCATCTTCCATCCATCCACCTCCATCCTTCCATCCATCCCCCCTCCCTCCCTCCCTCCCTCTCTCCATCCATCCATCCAGCTTTCCTTCCGATCCATCCTCCCATCCATCCTGCCAGCCATGCAGTCACTTTCCTACCCTAGCCTTGGTATAGAAGTAGAAAAAAGAGCTCTAGGATGGATAGGGGGTACCCTGTTTTCCATCCTCCCAGGACATCCCTTTCATTGGAGCACACACTCTATCCTGGCCGCTGGACCAGGTGGTGGTGTGACTAAAAAGGAGACTAGGACAGGGTGCAGATCTTGGGTTGGCTTACAGTGCCATGGGTGGGAAAGGCTGGCACCAACTGAAGGGTACAGAGCAGATGAGCTCGGGGCTGTCTGAGAGATGCAGACAAGGAGGGGGCATCCGGCAGGGAGCCAGGGCTGCGAGGGAGCTGTGGAGCATATAGCCTTGTGGCACAGGGAGCAGCTGTGTGGCTCTGGGCAGGTCTCCTGACCTCTCTGGGCCTTGGTCTCCCCACTGCCTGACAAGATGTTGGCATCTGGCACCCCACTGGGACATCTTAAGGATGGGGAGTCCTTCGCCGGGGGAGCTATGGAGAGGGTAAAATATACTTTAGGTGACAGTATTTTGTTTGTTTTTAACTAATTCTGCCTGTGTAATTGCAGAGATAGGTAGCGTTTGAGTTCAGTCTCGTCAGGAGAGGTTTGCAGGGAGGGCCTCCCAGGTGGTGGGGACAGCAGAAACAAGAAGGCAAGATGGTTGGGGGCTGTCCCGGGTCCTCAGTGGGGCAGGAGCAGAAGGGGCAGCCCGGGGTGAGGTTGGACAGGTGCAGGGTCCTCCGGGGACAGCCTGGGCTACTTGGGGCCGGGGAAACCTCAGCATCTGCTTTGGGAGGGAAGGACTTGGTTGCTGGAGGGAGAGAAGCCTCAGGTTCCGAGCTGCCGTAAGGGTCCGGCGAAGGGTGACTGGGGCAGAGTGGGACAGACCCCTGAGGGGCTTCGTGGAAGAACTGTCAGGACTGAGCGTGTGAAGGGGGCCTGGGCCTGCGTGGGAGACAATCCGGGAAACGCCCCTTCCTTCGTGGGTTCAGTTCACTGCTTCATCCCCAGGGCCCGCGCCTGCGCTCGGCACCCAGCGTGGAGAATGAAGGCCCCTGACGTCGAGTGACGACGGCTCGGAAGCAGGTGACGCTGGCTAGGGGTGCAGTTTTATGTGGCGGGGTTTGGTGTTCCTTTGAGGAGGAAGACAGTCGAGTCAGAGAGGAGGCGGCCGTGGAAGGATGAGGGAAAGAGGCTTCTAGGCCGAGAGGGCAGCTCCGGCCAAGGCTGGAGGCCGGGCAGCCTCTTCCGGGAGCCTGAGGCCTGGGCAGGGGCAAGGCCTGGTGTCCCGCAGGGATGGACAGATGGGAACAGGTGACCGGCCACCCCACCCCTGCATCCCAGCCAGCCTCCCTGCCCAGCGCCGCCTCTCCCCGCCCCACTCACCTCCCGAGTCTGTGGATGGAAGCCTGTCCGCTCGCAGGAGCAGGAAGGGCTCTGTTCTACCCTGTGACTGGCTTTTCAGTTAAAGCCACCAGACGCTGCCCGCGCTCCACCAGGCAATTTGTAAGAAAAGCCCCAGGCCTGTGGCCACTGACCGGGCTCGGATTTGCTCTAAACGGTGACTGTAAATGACAGGATGGGGCTGTGACACCTCCGCCCTGGGGAAGGGGAAGCAGGGTGAAGTCCTGCAGCTGCCCTTCCTGGGGGGCAGCTCACTGGCCCCCTCGCCTGCCCCTGCCCCCATCCTCAGGAAACTATGGAGCAGGGAGCAGAGTTCCACCCGTGCTGGCGGCCCAGGGTTCCGGCAGGTAGCAGGTGTGTGTAGCAGGCCGCGGGCTCTCAGCCCTGCCCACCTGCTCCGGGACCAGCCCCCCACCCTGGTCCTGTGACTTGTGTGGCCTGGGAGCTGATCTTGGTGACACACGCCTTCCATAGGCCCAGGTAGACTCACCCGCGGCAGGGTGGCCTTCCGGAAGGCTGGCTCTGCCTGTGCTGAGCGGAATGAAGTCCTGATAGTGCTGGGCAGGGGCCAAGGAATGGATGCACCACCCCTGCCGGCACTTCCAAGGCCTGCGGCTTGGCAGGCGAGAGTCCAGACTCAGGGGAGATGGACGGATTCCGTGCAGGCCTGGTTGTCCACTGGCTCTCGGACTCCAGCCGCCCTGAAGTCTGGTTTTCTCATCTGCCAGATAGGGGTGAACCCGCCCCCCCTGCCCCCGCACTGGGCTGCTGACTGGGGCCTGGTCCTTGGGAGTGAGTGCCTGCCAGCCCCTGTTCCCAGGATGGGTCAGGGAGGACTTCTTGGAGGAGGTGGCAGCCGAGTGGGAATTCGCTGTATGGGAAAGGGAAGGGGAGCAGGAGGTCCGAGCCAGGTGGGCAGCGTGTTTCCCACCGCCAGGGCCTCAGGGGGCAAGGGGCAACCAGAGAGCCCACTGCTGGTGGGGACAGGTGGGGTGCGGCAAAGGGGACACCAGGTCTTGGAAGATCTCATTTGTGTCATCACCAACCCTGAGTGCTTAGCATTGCCTCCAGGAGGCTAAGGAGTGGCCAGAGAAGACCTTCCCCTCCTTCCCCGCACCCCCTCCCCATGTTGCTCTCCGGCTTCCATGCCTTCCGGAAGGCCATGGGAGGAAGGACTTGGAAGCTGGGTGGTGTGTGGGGGACATCCAGAGGGGCCAGTCACATCTCACTGGCCCCATCCCATTAAAAAGATCTCTGCTGGGACCAGTGACTGCAGGGAGGGTCTCATTATCTTTGCAATTAGCTCCCCAGTGTGAGGCCCCCCTACCTTGAACCTGATTGGATTGGGGTGAGGGGACCGGGATTAAATGCATAAAACTTCATCAGCTCAGATTATGAAGAGGAAAACCCGATCTGCGTGGGGTCAAAATCACTGTTAATGAGAAAAAATTTCTGAACTCTTGAGACCATTATCAATTATGTATTTTGTTTCATTGATTCCTTTAACAAAAATGGCATCGAGCCCCAGCATACACAGTTTTGTATGCTAGACATGGCAGAATTTGCCAGACTGAAGCATCCAGGCCTGGGGGGTCAGCAGCTCTTTGTTCCTGCCATTGATTATCAGTTTATTAATATTAAAAAATCAGAAGAGGGTCTATTATTAAGGACACAAGTGCTAATGACTAAATGTGAAAAGCTGAACTCAGGGCAAATATCCTATCAATAAACCATCAACAAATGTGTGTTTGGGAAATTGAGTGTGCGGGATTTGCCCGACAGCCGTCAGCCTGTAACTGAGGGTCGGCTACGTGCTGGGGGTGCCAAGATGCACAGGGCAGCTGGTCAGCCTGGGGGGTCACCAGGCCTGTCAGGGGACAGTGGGGACAGGGCCAGCACAGGGCGGGTGGATTAAGGGATGTGTGTGGGGAGAGCCCCCTGGCCTGGGGATGCTCTGGAAGTTGGGGTTTCCCAGACCAAGAAATTCGCCCCTGGGATGTGGGGCTGGAGCATTCCAGCCAGGGTGACAGCAGGTGCAGGGCTCAGGCAGGATGCTCACGGTCCCTTCTAGAAGCTGGTGGGCCAAACTCTAAGACCCCTGGTGAGGGAGTTCGGTGGGACGAGGCTGGAGATGCAGGATGGGATCAGGTCCCAATGAGCCCCGACGCCAGGCCGGGAGGCATTGGCATCAGCCTGGTGGCAGGGACGAGCCAGCGGCAATGACCTGAAAGGGTTGGGCAGGGCAGCGGCACGGCCGGAAGGGTCTCGGGGAGGAAGCGCCCTTGGCTGGGGGCTGCGCTTATTGGTGAAGGGTGGCACAGGGGCCCGGGGACTGGAGGCCGTCACCACCAGGCAGGGCTGGAGAGGCCTGAGCTTGGGCAGGGTCTGTGGAGGGAGAGGATCCCCACGTCCACTGGGCCGGCTCCGAGGCAGGACTGTACCCCAGACGGAGTCTTCATGTGTGACGTGGCCCCGGGCCCCTGGAGCCCGCCGGAGCCCCCTGCCAGCCGCGTGCGTGGAGAGGCTTCCAGGGACACCGTGGCAGAGCGAGTCGGATCCCAGTGGGCTGACCGTGGCGAAGGGGGGCGTGTTGAGGCCACCTCCTTTCCAGATCCGGGGGTCTTCCTGCCTGGGTCTTTCCCGAGGTCGGATAGGGGGGCGCTCAGCGAAGCTGCAGCCCCAGAAGCCCAAGGAAATGAGGGCACGTGTTCCTCCCAGAGCTCACCCTACCCCAGGCAGAGCTCAGCTTCCAGAATAGCTGGAGCCGGTCCCCTGCCAAGAGTGAGAGGCTCACAGGACCGAGGGCCGTGGGGAGATTTCGTGCTCGGCCGCACCACCCAAAGAAGCCAGAAGGAAACCTGCTCGGACCATGGAAACCCATTCTGGGATTCCGTCTCCGAATGAGCAATGCTGTCGCCCGGACGAGGCAGACCCCCACGGAGGGGCTTGGCTGCTGGACTTCCTGCGCGCTGCCCGCTCTGTCCTTGCTGCGTCGAGCGGAGAGGCTGCCACGGCACCCACTTCCTGGAGCAGCAGACGGCAGGTACTGATGATGCAGCAGCTGTGAGGATGCTCACCCCCAAACGTGCCCCCGAGGTCACCTAAGGGGCTCCCTGACCCCACTTCCAGCTTCACTCCACAGTGCCTGGAGCCCACTGTCTGGAGGGCTCTGTACTGCCTTCGGGGACATGGAGATGCCCATGACAGGGATGGCCCTTGCCTCGCCACTGGCACCCTTGCACCCCCCAGGGGGGTTGTGCAGCTCATGAGGGGTCGCGTGACCAGTGCACGTGGGTGCAGAGCATGCGAGTGGTGCTCGGGGGCGCTGTGCGTTTTGTTGCTGTTCTGAGTTGACCAGCAGTGTCCCTCCGTGGGGGGAGGCCCCGGGGCTCAGAAGGGGACCTCGTGGTCCCCACCTGCGGGGGCCCAGCTGCTGCCTGTGCCTGCAGACCCTCTGCCAAGACCTGTGTTTTGGGCATGACTTCCCCGGAGCATCGGTTCCCCTTTGGGATGGTGGTTTTGATATTTCAGTAATGAAATGTGTTCTGTTTTCTGTATAAACAAGCTTTCCATGGGGTTTTAAGAAGAAAAACTGAGAAGAGAGGGCCCGGGGGGAGTAAGAAGGGCTCACGTGCAGAAGTGTCCGTCTCTGCGGTCTGTGTTCCAGGCCCTTCTACGTGAAGCTGGCAGAGCCCACCCGTCCCTGCCAAATGGCCCCGAGGGGCACCTGTGCGTGTTCCTGCCCCTGGACACACAGGCCGTCGCCTTCACCCTGCGCTCTCCATACGGCCCCCATCGATTGTCCCAAATGACGTATCACAGGGAATGGTCTAGAGCACAGAGCATCTGCTGCACGGAAATGTGACTGTGTCCCCCGTTTACTTGTGCAATTGTGATTCCATCTGTTTAACTCAAATGTGGTTGCCGGGGTCTCTGCTGCACGGGACCTCTCCGTGGTGTCCCCCCCGGTGGCCTCACAGCACAGCAGAGTGGCCAGGACACCAGGTCCATTACCTGGAGGCAGGTGGGCCCTGTCGTCCACAGTGAACGGGCCAGTGGCGTGGACTCTGCGCATCGAGTCAGTGAGCTGTGACCTTGGGGTGGGGGTCAGCGGGGGCCCCGGAGAAGCAGCGGTGGGGCCAGGTGAGGTGGGATTGGGAGATGCAGTCAGGGGAAGGGCAGGCCCCGCTGATGTGGGAGAAGACGGCCTGGCAGGCACAGCGTCGGCCGGGAGGTTTGGAAAAGTCCGGAGGGCCTGCGAGCAAAGGCGCTGCTGTCACATTCATCACTGCTGTGGCTGCCTGGCAAGGACATACCTGAGGGTCCACTGTCAGGGCCGTTGGCTCTCAGTTAAATCAGGGCCACGGTTCAGGGGCTTCTCTGGAGGCTTAAGGGGGTTTCTTCCGAGCCCCTGGGCTGGAAAATTGCAGTTTGGAAAGGTGCGTCTTCATGGGAAATGGAGTTGGGTTCCCTGGGTGGGGGAGAAGCCAGGTGACATCGAGACGGTCAGCCGAGAGGAGGGTTTGTGCAGAGCCTGCCCCCTCCTGCCCCCTCGGCCACCCTGCCCCGCTCGGGACTCGCTTTCTTGCTGCAGAGGCTGGGCTGCCAGGGGCACTTTCTCCTGGCATCGGTGCCTCTTCCAGAAGCTCCGTTCTGTGCGATGTTCAGTCCCTTATTCAATAAGACTTTAGCCAGCACCCTCCGAGGACCAAGATTCTCTGCAGGATGCAAGGGGCACTGCAAGTGGGGAGGCTGACTTTGTCTCTCTGATTCTTCTCAGTAGAACTGATAAGTCACGAAGCTGTGGGGAGGGGGCCGGGGAGGGGCCCACAATGGCGGCTGCTCTGGGAAAGGCGTCGGAGCAGGCTGCAGGCTGCAGGCTGCGGGCTTCATCTTCTCCCTCCACTGAGATTCTTCCTGGAAGCAGGGGAGTAAGAGGCTGTTAGAGAGGTTGTCTCTGCTAATTCAAACCCAGCCCTGGGATGACAAAACTCACAATTATCTGTGTGGGCAGGAGAACACAGAGTAATTTAATTTAGTTGAGACAACATTGCTTGAGTGCCTCCTCCATTCCAGGGTGTGTTGGGTCTGGGAAATCCTAGCTCGGATATGACACCTTGACTTGCCCCCATGGGCTCGCAGTCTGGTGAGGGGACGGCCACACATGTCAGACGTCATGTGCAGGTTGCAAGGCTCTGTAGTGAGACGGGCAGTAGACTTCAGGGGCCCCGGTGAAACAGCCTGGGATAGTGGCTGGAATAGCATGCTGGAGAGTCACAAAAGCAGGTAATGTTTGAGAAGGGTCTTGGAGGATGTGTAGGAGTTTGCCAGGCTGGCCTGGAGACTAGCTTTGAGGACAGAGCATGAGCAAGGACCCGGAGGCTGGAAGAGGCGGGGCAGGTCAAGCGCAGTCGGTGGTTGGCGAGGCTGCTGCATGAGTGGTTTTGGCGACATGGCAGGGTGTGCAGTAGGGGGGAGCCTGCAGGGTAGTTGGGGTCAGGTCAGGGCGGGCTTCCGGGGGAGAGGATGTTGTGGTGGGAGGATGAGGGCATCTGGGGAGGAGCCTGGGGGGCAGGCAGCTCTCCTGACCCAGAGGAGAGACACCCAGGGTTAAGGTTAGGGTTAGGGTTAGGTTAGGGTTAGGGTTGAGGCCTGGGCAGAAGAGGAGAGGGGCTCGGGGCTTCTCTGGTTTTCTGCTGCTTGTCTCTGGGGAATGAGGGAGATGGAGCACCCAGGAGTCCTCTGAGGGGCCTTGCTGATTCCCGAGGAGGGGGTGCTGTCAGCCAGAGTCCCAGGGTCATGGGAGGGTCTGCAGGGAAGAGGGAAATTTAACAAAATGGCACAAAACCAGCAAAGAAGCAAGGTGATCACATGGAATACAGGACAGTGTTTGTGTCCCGGCTGCTCAGACAAATACCACGCGATGGGTTGGCCTAATGGCAGGACCTTATGGTCTCACGACTCCGGAGACCTGAAGGCTGGCTTCCTCTGGGGGTCTGTGTCTTTGAATAATCTTTGGGCTTCCTTGGCTTTTCTGTCACGTGGCACATCTTCTCCTTTCTCTTCTGGGTTCTGTTGACTTCCAGCTTGTGGCTGCTCCCCATGGCTTCTCTCTCTGTATTCAATTTCCTTTGCTTATACGGCCTTCATCCGTGTGGGAGTAAGGCCACCCTGAGTAGCCTGGGCTCCGCTTAACTGATGACGTCGTTGAAGGTCCTGTGGACAAACGAGTCCACTTGCAGGGCCGGGCTTGGGACCTGTCCACTGAGCTCTTACTCCACCACGTCCCAGGCCGGGGACTTCGCACACAACTGCCTCATTAGTCTCCGTGTACCCCATGAAGTGAGATCATTCCGTCCGTGTACCAGCTGGGGAAACTGAGGCCCAAAGAGCTGGAGACTGGGTGACTTAGGACATATCACATCCACGACTTGAAACTCCAGGCTGCTTTTTATCTACCAACATTATTTCCCAACTTCTGTTTTCAAATATTTAACAGATTTTAGCTTGCTTTGCTTCCTGCCGCTTCTTAGAAAACACTGTGCAATAAAAACCAACATATGAGGACAGGGATCTTAGAGTTATCCACCCCAAAGGCCTCTCTCTGTAATCTACTCTTAAAATCTCCCCCTACAGTCGCCGCACCTGCAGATCCGCTGATCCTAAATAAATTTCCGAGTGATTGATGTAGGTGTGTCGGGAGCTTCGTCTTTGTCTTCCCCACCAAAGGCGACTGCACCTGTCAGCGAACGGACACATTGCCGTATTTTTCAAGGCTGGGAGCCGGCGTCACCACGTGGTATCAGGTTTATCTTCCTCATATTTTAAGAATTCTCTCTCTCCTGGAGCCGAGGAGCGGAGACTGTGTGGAGATCAAGGCGTCTCGCCGTGGGAAGGAGCACTGTCGCAGGGAAAGCTACGCTTTAGCAAGATTTGTGGAACAAAAAGGAACGCAGCCTAGTGAGGTTATAAAAGGCTTTAGCCAGAACGTGCTGAAGATAATAAGGAAAGAGCATGAACTTCAAGCCCCCCACACATCTGAATCCCTGCCAGCTCTCTCACCCCCTTCCCCTCCTCCGCTCTGATCCCAGTTTAAAGGGAAAAACAAAAAGATCCTGCCTCTGAGTTAGAGAATCCTAAGCTGAAAGGGCCTTTAGAAATTAAATGCCCCTGCCTCTCTGCCGCATTCAACCTGCAACCCTGCTCCCCTCCGGCCGCCCCCCAGAGATGAGCTGTCTCATCCCTGTGGGAATGAGCTTTCTCGTTTGTTTATTTGCACGTGTGTCTGTTGCCTGCCACCTCCATGGGGTTTGGATGTGGGCCCCAGGGGCAGGACCTTGTCCGGCTGCTTCTCGCAGCAGTGCAGTCGGTGCTCAAGGGTGTTTGTTGAATGAATGAGTGAGGGATGAATGAGTGGGGCCCCACCTTCCTGTGGTCGCAGACCCTTTTTAAAGTCTTAAGAGGAAAATGCACACACTCCCAGTTTTTCCATTCGCTTCTCAGGGCTCCCCAGCCCACCCAAGGCCACTTGGAGTCCTGGGTCTCCGGGGGGGGCCTGGGCCAGTCGAATTGGGTGCCCCCCTTTATTACCAGGCACAGCTGTGTCTCGGTGTCACACAGTCTCCGGTGTCACCGAGCGGCACGCTGCCTTGGGGGCAAAGTCTCTGGACAGAGTTAACCCATGTGCCTGGGTCATCCCAGCCAGGGGGCCCCGCAGGCTGCTCCCAGCTCCTCCATCCCACCAGCCCCCACTTTGCCTCTGCTTGGATTGCTTCATCCAGAGCAGCTGGCTCTGCCAGCTGGCCTGGCACCCCATGGGCACATGTCTAGATTGGAATGAACCAGCAGGTGGGACGAGGCACACACGGAGGGAGGGTGCTGGGTCCACAGGCTGGGAGCCAGGGAGAAAGGAACGAGAGGTGAGGCCCGGAGAGTAGGACTGGCTTTTGCGGGCCCTGGTGGGTATCAGTGGGGTGCTCCTCCTCCAGGCCCTGTTCCCAAGGTATCCCCTAACCCAAGAAGGATGGTGAGTGGCCGGCCTGCCTCACCCCAGCTCTGCTGCTTCACTGCCCCCCATGCACCCCATGGTTTCCATCCCTTTGCCTAGGTTGGGGACCATTGACATCACCCCCTCCCAGCCTCGGGATTCCCATTCATGGGAAGAAACATCTGTTTCTCCAGTGAATTGTTTGGAGCCCTTATGCCCACGATAGCACCCTCCTTTCAGGATTCTTCTGAAAGTTCTTCCCTGTGGTCGAAAGCAAGCCCTGTCCCATCTGAGGGTCCCTTGTCCCCCTTGTGACCCCACCCTCCCTGGCCCCGGGCCCAGGCTGGTCTGCAAGCTGCCCCTTGGCCAGCTGGACCCCCGAGTCACCGCTCTCAGTTCACACCAGACCGCTCGGCGCTGTCTTCAGAGTCAGCAGCTGGGCACTGAGGACATCACTCCTAGGGCCGGCTTGGCTCTCCGTGATCTTGGCCCTGGGGAGGAGCAGGGCCAGCAGGCCAGAGACTCCCTTCTCCTGAGGGGTCCCGTTCTGGTTCCCCAGGACCCATGCCTGCCAGGGGACTGGAAGGAACCGTCCCCTCCAGTCCCAGCAGAGACACTTCTCATGACTGACCCCGATGCCCGTAGCCTGTGGCTGCCGTACAAAGCACCGCAAACGGGGCTGTGAAAACATCAGATGTCTCTTCTCGTGACTTCTGGAGGCTGAAGTCCAAAGTCCAGGAGTGGGCAGGGCCGCGTGCTCTCCGCAGGCTCTGGGGGACCCTGCCTGGCCTCTGCCGGCGTCGGGGGTGCCTGGTGCTCTTGGCTTGCGGCAGTGGCACTTGGGAAGTAAACCGAACCTCACCCAAACGAGAACCAACAAAGTTGTTTATTCAGAGCTTGCAAAAGCAAAGGAGTCGGCCCCCATCACGTGCATCTGGCAGAGACTCAAAGGCAGCCGAGGGGTGGAAAAGCTTCATAGTGGAGAAGGGAAGACGGCAGAGCGCACGGACGGGCTGTGGGCAGGGGAGGCTGGAGGCGGGCTGGCCCCGAGCATCCTGTGTGATTGGTTGGGTGGGGGTATCTGGCTTGTCCTAGTTGGTCCCAAGTTGGAAATGGGGGCAGAAATTAGGGGAGGTGTGGATGATGAAGTCCTGGCTCTTTGGGGCCGATGGCCGCGGGGACCGTGGTTTACTTCCCGGGACGTCTGCTATGGGGACTGGCCGCTCAGGGACTGGCTGGGGCCAGTTGTGGCCGGACGTCCCTGGTCTGGTTGCTGCTGACGGCAGGGTCACATCTCCCTGTCCTGTCCCTTGTGTCTCGTTCATTCATGCATTCATTCATGCATTCATGGACGCGTCTCTTCAGACTCTATAAGGACACTTGTCATTGGATTGATGCCTGCCTGGTTAACCAGGAATCATCTCAAGTTCCTTAACTTAACCATGTCCAAAAACTCAGTTTCTGGAAGTTAGGCAGTGGACGTATCTTTTGGGGGGCCCCTGTTAAACCTGGAATAGAGGCTGAGGTGGCAGCACCCCTCCCTCCAGGCGGCCCCTTGGCCTCAGAGCCCCCTGTGTCCACCTCCGCCAGGGCCAGCCCTGGGGGTAGTACAGCTCCATGCCCCTCGCCCCAGGGTGGGGGCTTCCGGCCCACAGGCAGCAGGGAATGGCTTCCGGGCTCGGCTTGGAGGCCGGGGGCTCTCCCTGTTCCCCAGCACCCGAGGACCACGGCCTGACAGCTCTCTGAACCGAGAGGTTCGGGCGTCCCCAAGGGGCAGGAGCCTTCTCTCCATAATGAATCAAAGTTCCGCCCTCCCAGGCTCTCTGGTTCATAGGCCTTGTCCATTTAATCATCGTCGTCCCCTTTCCCCAGGGGAAGGGGTTGCATCCAGACGGGGCTGTGACCTGCCCAGGGTCCCCCGCGGGTGAGCAGGAGGCAGAGTGTGGCCTTGAACTGTGACCCACAGCTCCCGGTCCCCTGCCCCTAGGCTGGGCTGTCCCAAAGGCCGTCCCCAGCATCAAGATCAACTGTTGGCGACAACCTCAGTTGTTTCGGAGACTAGTAGAATGGGGGTGTTTACAAGCCCTCTCTTTACCCTGTGCAAGAGACGAACCCTGCATTCAGCCCTGTCCGTCCTGCTGTCTGGGGGTCAACCTGCCAGCAGGGAGACCCCGGGCTGATACGGGCTGGCTGCCACCAGACTCAACAGGTGACAGGCATGTCCCCATGTCAGGGGAGCTCAGTGTTGCCCTGGTGGGACTCAGCTCCCCCACCGCCAGCTCCCGGCTGCTGCTGTCCACCCACTTCTTTGCATCTCCCTCTCAGCACTGAGGCCTTCTCCTGCGTTTGCTCTCTGTGCCTTAATTAGAGGTCACTGCGGTGGTTTTATTTCCCAGGCTCTCGGTGATTCTATTGAAATTCCCCTTAGTAGCCTCAGGCACAGCCCGATTCCACCCAGGGATGAAAGAAAAAGAAATCCAGGGCAGAGCGGCTGACTCATCAGCAGGTTATGCACTTTCTTCCCGGCAGCTGCCCCCAGCAGCTCAGCCTGGAGACGACCACGGGCTTCGCATCTAAGATAAGGCAGATCCACCAGCGCCCGGGCTCTGGGCCGAGGTTAAGAGGGTCCCAGCAGAGAGGAGTGTGGCAATCGATTAGTGATGCCTGCCACAGACTCAGGAGAGGCAGATTGGGTGCACATGCTGTCACTTGCCATCCCCAGTTGAGTCCTTGAGGCTCACTGATGGCCACAGCTGTGATGTCTGTTGAGAGGCTCCCACAGCTGGCAAAGGAAGGCTCGGGAATGGGTCCCAGGGTCCTGGTTGGGCCTGTGGGTCAGCTCCAGCCTCAGCGTTGAAGAAGTTGGGCCAGAAGCAGGTGTGATTGCCCATACACGCCCTGTTGCACCAGCCCGTGGGGTACAGACATCCCACCTGCATAGTCTGATGAAGCCATCTTCCGAGACCTCTACCAGATTTCCCCAGAGCCCCCATCATTTACAGAGACCTTTCCCCCACCTTCCTGCCTCGGTCCCCACAGCCACCCATGTTGTGCCAGGACCTGAACTCCTGCTTCATCCTCGGGTGAGGAAACTGGGGCTCTGTGAGGGGACGGGGCCACAGGTGGCAGAGCCGAGACCAGCACGCAGGGCTCCTGACTGCTGACGTCCTGGCATCGCCCGCCTGCTCTAATAAATTCTGACAGCTTCCTCTTTTTCCTGACTTCTGAAGACCTAGAAGGCAAAATGAAATCCTTGCATCTTAAATTAGCTTATAAAGCTGCCTCATAAATTAATGAAGAATTAGATGTTAAAAACTTCCTCAGCAAGTGCACCTGCTCATCCAGCATGCCCCACCCTTCCTTTTACGGTAAAGGGTCACTCGCTCTGTTCATGTATTAATGCTTTTGTCATTCATTCATTCATTGGCCATTCAACAGTTATTCCTCGTGTACCCCCATGAGCTCAGCACAGTGCTAGGTGCTGGAGACCCTCCTGGACCCACGTTCTAGCTGGGGAGGTGGATGCTAAGCAAAGAATTGCACAAATAGATGATAAGATGGAGCCTCAAACTCCGGAAACGCCGGAGCCACCAGCAGTCTCCCTGGACCATGTCTTTCGGTCCTGACGGCCTCTCTTTGGAAGCTGGTCCACAGGGAGCTGGAGCAGGCAGCCCGGGCTCCTGCTCAGAGGTTTTCCTCCTCTAATTCTCTCGCACCCTCTCAGATGCTGCCATTTCTGAGCACCCTAAGTTGACTTTGAAACTTGTGGCTGCATCTTTGCGAGGGCCTCCCCAAAGCCATTGGCGGCTGCCTGCCTTGCTCTGAGGCTCTCCAGGAGGCCCCTGTTTCCAATCTTTGCTGGCATCCAGGTGGTGTTCGGCTTTTGAGGACCTTCCAAATGTGTGAACCATTTTTCCGTGTGCTGCATTCCTCTCCAGGGTGAATCATCCACACCGCGCGCCCCCTGGCCCTCCTGGACTTGCACGTGTTGTCTCGTGGTTGGACGCTGGCATTTTAACTCATCTCCACACAGTGTTCTGTTGCAAACACGGTATTGAGAAGTCTGTAATTTCAGGCTTAGAAATCCTGTCGGCATATGAGAGAGGAGTCATGTAATTTCTGAATGACAATAATCTCACGCAGTCCAGGTGAACGCTCCATTTCTGATGCCCACAGATGGAATCTGTGTTTTGGAAAACACAAATGCCCGCTCACAGCCCTGGTGCCTAGTGGGGGCACATGAGCTCTCCGTAAGCGCCACTTGAGAGTGCTCGTGGGAGGGGACAGCTGCGTTTGGGGATTTCGAGGGCGTGGAGTGGCTGGTGTGAAGTCGGGGAGATGCACAGGGCCCCTGGCTGCTGGCTCAGCTCTTGACTCCCACAGGAAGGTTTGAAGCAGGAGAGTGACCTAAGCGGATTTCAGATCTAGAAGCCCCCCACTCCCCCTGGCAGCTGAGAAGGGGCGTGGGTGGAAAGCAAGCGGGATCAGAGGGCGGACAGTCAGAGGAGGGTTCCAGGGTCGAGCCCCCAGGGCTGCATGGGACAGAGAGGAGTCATGGAGTCAGAGGCTTGGGGACTAAGTTACTGTGGGTGGGGAAACCCTGCCGGGCTAAGCACATGCTCTGGAACGAGCTGGAGGCCTGCTCCTGGGCTGTTTATTCTCCTAGGCATCCCTGCCTGTGGTGCCTCTGCAGGCTCTCCCCCCCCTCCCTTGTCCTGCTCCCCTTCCGACTCCACGCTGGGTGGGGGCCAGGCTCAGCTCAGGACCATGGGGGGTCCAAGAATACTCCCCTCCACCAGCCTGGGGAGGGCCAGGCCAGCGTAAGGTGTGAGACCCTGTGGGCTGGACAGAGCCGGGGTGCCCTCCGAGAAGGTTGTAGAACCACAGAATGCCCCTACACACATTTGGTCTTTGAAAGGATCTGTCCAGTGGATCACACTGCCACCTCCGACGGGACCAGCCTCGGAGCCCCTGCAGCTGGAGGTCCCCAGTCAGAGGCTGCCTGTCCCTGAAGGAGGGGAGGGAAGGACCACAAATCATGGGAGAAAGACAGAAGGACAGGCATCTGGCCCTGGAGCTTGGTCTTCATTCCATACTTCTGTCCCCAGCCACGCGGTCGGGGTGCAGTGAAATGGGAACGGACTGCTTTCCCCGTGTGTGCACAGACTGTGCAGATCAGCCTCGGGGTGCAGGCTGGCCTGCTGGTCACTTCCACCCAACGTCCCTGGCGTCTCACCCCCCGTGACAGATGCTGAGCTCTCACCTCCACCCCAGGCCCACTTCTCCCCCTCGTTCTTCCTCTCAGTCGCCCTCCTCCCTCCCTGCCTTGGTCCAGGTCACCGTCACCTGGCGAATGACCACGGTGGAGCAAAGATGAGCTGCTGTTCCAGCCAGCATCCCAGCCCCGCCCCTTCCGACCCATCCTGCCCCCTGCGACCTTTCCTACAAACCCCCGAACGTGAAATGGCTTGCACGACTGAAACCCCTCACAGGATCCCCCCTGCCCTCCATGGGAGTTTAAACCAAATTCTGTGCAATCTCTAGGGCCCTCTCTCTCCCCTCCAGCTATGCCCCCCAGTTCTGTGTTCCTCCCAGTCGCAACCTCCTTGACTTCCTCTGAGCACCCCATGCTGCCTTTCAGCTTGGCACATGCTGTTCCCTCAGCTCTCCCGCCTGAAGAACTCCTACTCAGCCTTCCAGGCCCATGTAGATGCCCCAGGCCCCAGGAGGACTCCATGATGCCGGGCAGCTCCCAAGGCTGCGTTGGGGGCAGGGGCACCCGCCCTTCTCCCACAGCAGCTCTGCATCCCCTATCATGGGACTCCTCGCACTTGACCATGAACTACAACTTTACTTCCATCTCCAAGAGCCCCGGGGGATCACACTGTGGGTGGGTACAGAGGCTGCACTCCTCACGGTTCAATCCCCAGAAACCCAGGCACAGAGTGTGGCAAACAACAGGTGCTCATTCCACGCTTGTTGATTGAATAAGTGAAGGTTGAAGTGGTTATGAGCTATCTGAATTTGACTCTTCCTGCTACTGTGTGGCCTGGGGTGCTTTACTTAACCTCTCTGAGCTTTCTCATCTGTAAAGGGGGCTGAGAGTAGTAAGAGCTGGTGTTTATTGAGGAGAGGCTGTGTGCTGGACCCTCCTGGAAGCTTCTTAAAACATTAGCTCGTTGACTTCTCCCAGTCACCTTTCAGGAAGGACCTGTCATTGTCCCCATTGTCAGGTCAGGGGAGGGGACCCTGGAGGTTAAGGAACTGGCTGGGGGATTTTCTTCGGGTCAGAAGATGGAGCTGGGCTCTGGCAAGGATGGAAAGACGGGCTGAGTGTGATGAGCACAGCACAATCCTGGGCATGCCGGCCCCGGCCACATCCACCCAGCTGGTGGCCTCTCTGCAGAAAGAGCCTCCTGGGGACTGGGCAAGGTGGTGGCACAGCTGGTCAGGGGCTGGGCCGGGCAGAGGCTCCGGTTGTGCTGCCCTGAAGAACCACAGCCTGTCCCACCTTTCACCTCTTCGGGCTGCTCCTAGCGCCTCCAGGTGCTTCCCAGGCTGAACCCCACCTGCGGGGAGCCAGGCGCTAGGGAAGGGGCCAGAAGGGAGGTGGGGTCCTGTTGTCTGCAGGCCCTGCTGGTTCTGGCTGGGGGCCTGCCACGGTCTGTAAGTTACTAGGGCTTCCCCGGCCCCTTCGAGACCCGGCCCTGACAAGTAGACCTGAAGGAAATGGGTTTAAAAATGTAAATGGATATTTTATTTTATTTAATACAGAAGTTGACACACTCTTTTCATAACACAGCTGAGCTCCCGGCAGAGGCAGCGTTGGGCAGGAAGAAGGGGCAGTTACAGAGAATTTCCCAGGTGCCTGACCCCGGGGTAGAGATTGTTGACTCATTTCATGTATTTCTCACCTTTGTGGCTGGTCTTGTATTAGCGAGGGTGACGCCAGCTGCTGTAACAAATAAGCCGAATGCACGGTGGGTCAAACACGGTGGAGGCTCATCTGTCAGCCCGTAGCATCCAACCCAGGTTCTCCTTGTGCGGCCTCCATCTTCCAGGTGGTGACGCGGGGACCCCGGCTCGTTCCATCTTCTGGCCCCACATCTCGCTGACTTCTGAGGCCACCGTTCCCGTTCTCATCAAGCTGGTGGAAGGGGACAGAGCTGAGCGGCCGACATGGGGGGTTTCCTGGGCCTGGCCTGGAAGGGCACGTGCCCCTTCTGATCACGTAACCCTGGATGGGGGCTCAGTCACATGACCTCAGTGCAGGGGCGTCCGGAACATGTAGCCCCACCGTGGTGGCTCAGGGAGAGGGGGAAACGGGTTAGTGAGAAGCTCTCCAGCCCCTGCCAGATTTTCCACTCGCAGTTTATGGACAAGGAAAGAGTGGCTCTGAGACACAGAGCAGCTTTCTGAGGCTGGGGTTTGACTCCAGAGCTACCTGATTCATGGTGTCTTACTAGCTGCTCACAACTGGGGAAAAGCTTCGTGAGCAGATTCGGGGTCACGGTCCTGGATCTGCTGGTTGTCCCACGTCAGCTCCCCTATCCGCCTCCTTGGGCCTCAGTTTCCCCAGTTGAAAGATCAAGTGGTTGGACCAGATAACCCCTGACTGCTGCCAGCTACCCTGAAGTACCCCTCTCTGTGTAGGAGGGGGAGGGGCCTGAGCTGCACGTGTGTGTGCATGTGTGTGTGTGCTCACACGCACGCACACCTGGAGATCCAGCCCCAAGGGGTGGGTGGGGGAGCGTGTGGGTGGTGTGAGCCAGTCTTTGACTTTGGGAAGCAGATAGAGGTACAATGTGGACTGAGCAAGTGATTCCAGTCATGTGTTATCTTCAAAAATATCCTCTTTATGATTGTAATAGGGATATAAGTTCATTGTGTGAAATTACAAAAACACATAAAAAGAAATAAAGAAAGCATATTATCAGTGGGCCACAAGCCTTTTTAGTTAGCATCTGGTGTGTTAGTTCAATACCCACAAACACACACACACCTAGACCTACAGATGCACATCCGCGTGCAGCCCGCATTTGGCAAACTCCTGGTACACATAGTGTGTGGCGATTGTTGGGATCTTCTTTCAAACACAGGTCAGATCCTACTTCTCTAATGAAGCATTTTCTGCTGCTGGGACACTCTCCATAGACTGCGCTCCGGAGCCACCCATTCCATGACATTCCGTGAGCCTGCCATCATTCCAGCATTGGCTCAGCCGTTCCCCAGTGTTTGCTATCTGGCTGGTCTCCTTTTCTTTTCTTTTTTTTTTAATCCTGTAAGCAGACCTGTAGTGAGTGATTTGAACACCAGCCCCCACCTGCTCTCCGGATGGTTTCCTTAGATCACACCACTCTAGCACCATTATTGGCTTCGAGGATGTGAACACGCCCAAGAGCCTGAATCTGCAGCCAGGAGCGGGGTTGGGCCACGGCTCACTCTAAAGGGAAGGTTGGATTTGGCAGAGCATGGCGCCTATTAACATACTGTGTCCTCTGGTTGCTCGGGCTGCACTGACTGTGGCCCTTGCAGGGAGGAGCTGAAGGGGGAAGACTGCGAGAAGGGCAGAGGCCGTTGCCTTGCGATGGATCACTGTTGCCATCAAAGATGCTTCAGTGACGCACACCCCAAATTTGGCTGCGAGGCCGCGGGCTCTTGGCCATTTCTCCAGCCTCAGGTGCATGACCTGGCTGCCTCCCAGACGAGATGCTGGATGAGGATGACTTTACCAGGACTTGGTCTCTTGGGATCTGTGTGGGCTCGGGCTCAGGCTTGTCTTGGGGGTCCCCTCGGAATAAGGAGGAGGATGCATCAGAAAGCAGGACTTGGGAGTCTGGCAGGACCAGGTTTGATTCGTCACCTCCCTCTTCCAGCCTCATGGGATCTCCACATGTGTGTGAGACTCAGTTTCCTTGTCTTTAAATGGGGACAGTCCCACTGGGCTTGCAGAGAATTCGAGTGTCACATGGAGACGCTCAGCCATAGGGGCTCAGTGGATGTTACTTCTTATCTCGTCACACGCCAGCAGGCTGACCCCATACTCATGTTTTAAAAATCCAATCCACCAGCTAGGCCGGGCCAGTCAAGGGATGGGGCTGGCGGTTGGCTGTGCTGTGGGGTGTAAGGGGGGTCTGAGTTGGCCTTGGCCCCAGCGACCTGCTTCCTAGCAGGGAAGTTTAAGGCTTCCTTCAGTGTTCTCTGCTGCTGCTGCCCTCTTCAGAGCCCTCCTCCAGCTGGTCCCCAGGAGTGTGCCAGCTGATCCTGGGAGGCTGAGTTTGGTGTTTGGAGTCCCCCGGACCCAAGTCCAACCCCAGCTCTAGGTCTAACAAACAGGGCTGTAAAAGTCATTGCCCCTCCTGGAACCTCAGTATCTTCGTCGGTAAAGTGGGAATGACCAAGCTGTCCCTCCTTTCTCAAAGGAGAGGGGTGAGCATGTCCTATGGATCTGGGATCACAGTGGTGCCCCCCTCCCACTTCTGAGGTGAGGGGAAGAGATGACCATTGTGCTGCGGGTGGAGAGCAGGCAGCCCACCGCTCAATGCCAGACCTCACAGCTGGCCCGTGACACTTTGGAGAAACTCCCATTATGAGGTTCAGACATGATTACTCTGATTACTCAGAGTAAACCCACTGGGCTCATGCTGGCAAATGTGCTGATAAGGTGTGGAAACGAGAAACTCATGTGTGTGAAGGTCAGTGAAGACACAGCAGACAGCAATGGGAGCCCTGGTGACCAGTGCAGGGTTCCAGGGGGTGGCATCTGGGGTTGCTGTGCAAAGATCCTGCTTGTCTACGAGAGCCGAGGAAGATCTGGGTGCAGACCCTGCCCTCAACCAGCTCTGTGTCCTTCAGCAGCTCTCCTACTTCCTCTAGGCCTCGGTTTCCTCATCTACCAAACAGGAACAGCAATCCCTCCCCAAAGTGTTGTCATGTGGTCCAACATTTATTCCCAGCACAAGCCCCATGAACAAATCCCTCCTTGACATCCCCACCTGACCCCCAAACTTGACCGTTCGTTCACTTTGCATCACAGAAATTAATCTGCTCGCGGCATCTTGCAGCTGGGAGGGACAGCAGATCACATGCAACCACCTCACTGTGTGGAGGGTGAAACTGAGGCTCAGGAGGGAGAGGGTCAGCCTCAAGTCACTTGACTGCTGCAGTGCTGACGTGCAGCCCACGCACTTTCACAAACATGAGGCCTTTGCCATTTACCCTGAGCCTTTCTGCTGCATCTGGGGTGCACAGCAGCCCCGTGAAGGAGTTCCAGGCTGAAAAGCATTAGCCCTGTCCACCTGTGGAAGAAACAGCCCCAGAGAGCTTGGGCGATTAACCTGGGTAAACCAACAAATCAGGGCAACACGAGAGTCAGAACTTTTTTTTGACTGTAAAACATCTGGCAGAGCAGCTGGCACGTAATGAATCCTCAATAGTTGAATCTCACTTTACCATCCCCCAAAATGTCACATCATCACCATCAGTGCCATCTCCATCACCATCATCACTACCACCATCATCACCACCATCATCACCATCACCATCATCACTACCACCATCATCAGCATCATCACCACCATCATCACCATCACCACCACCATCATCACTATCACCACCATTATCACCATCACCATCGTCACTACCACCGTCACCACCATCACCATCGCCATCATCACTACCATCATCACCACCATCATCGCCATCATCACCACTGCCATCACCACCATCACCATCACCATCATCACTACCACCATCATCAACACCACAATCACCACCACCATCATCACCACCATCACCATCACCATCATCTCTACCAACATCATCACCACCATCATCACCATCATCACCACCACCATCATCACCATCAACACCATTATCATCACCACCATCTCCACTATCATCCTCATCTTCATCCTCATATAACTACCATTTGTTAAGCACTCACAGAGCAGCACTCAGGCAGGTTCTTTAAGTATCTCCACTCTACAGATGAGGAAACCCAGGAGCAGAGGGGCTCAGTGACTTGCCGGGCCACTCCCCCAGTTAGAGGCAGGGCTGGGGTCTGAGCGGAGAACCTGCAGCCCGGACCACAGTGCCACACTGCCTCCTGTGTGTGCACAGTGTGCAGCCAGGTTTCCATTGTTGGCTGGTCCATCCATCCATTCACTCATTCATCCACTCATCTGTTTGTTCATTCATTCCATTGTTCACTTATCCACTCATTTGTTCACTAGCTGGTTCATTCGTTTGTTCACCCAACACTCATGAAGAGCCAGGAGCTGTGCTGAGAACTGGGTAGAGCTCTCCAGGAGGACATGGTCAGGGCTGAGCTTGGGCCTGACCTGTGCCCGGCAAGCTGAGGCTTGAGGCCGGGCCTGGTTCTCAGGGTCTTGGAGCTAAGGAAGGAGGTGGTGGCTGGTGGGCCAGATGGGAGTGTGTGGGTGTGTCGGGGAGGGTGTGTGTGGAAGCAGGTGACGAATGCTTGGAATGGTTAGAGCATTGTGGGCCAGTGTGATTACAAGCTCGGTCAGCCGGGACAAGAGATGTTCTGGGGTCAGGGTCGGGGGTCAGGAAAGGATTCCCAGAGGAGCAGGAACTTGAGCCGACTTTGAGAGAGGTGGAGGATGGGCCCGAGAAGGGATGAGAGGCTCCCTGACCGTGATGAGTTCTGGGCTCGTGCCCCATGTGGCACCCCCACTGGACTCCCCCTGGCTGCCTCCCCAGGGAAGGCAGCACCTGGTTCTGCCCATTCTCAGCCTCTGTGGCCCTCGCCTGGGCCTGGCCGAGCCTGGACTTTGGGAATGTTGAGTGGGGACTCAACTGAGACCCATGGGCAGAGGGCAGGGGGCAGCCTGTCCACAGAGGGGACCACAGCAGACCAAAGGGGTCTGGAAGGTGGAGTCAGCTCTCAGGTTCCAAAGTCCTCAAAGGGGATTGGATGGAGAGGGAGTTTGGTGTTCTCTTGAGAGTGTATGTGGAAGGTTGGCCTGAGCGTCCTGCTTCTGGAAGGTTCTTCTGGGGTTTATGAAGTCCACTTCAGGAAGAGCAGGAGGAAACCTCAGCAACTGGAGCCCCCCGTGCCAGCACGGCCCCTCATCTGAGCACCCTTGTCTCACACAGCTCTCCCGGGCACCCTGTGAATGAGGGCCTCTCCTCCGGCGGCCCAGAGACGGAACCCACAGCAGGGGAGCTGAGCGATTTGCCCGGCTGCCCAGGGGGCAGAGAGTGGGGCTTTGTCCCGGGCCCAACCCCAGGCTCACGGCCTCCCCACCACACCCCTGGTCCCTGCCGGAGCCCCCCCAACCCGCTTCCTGTTCTGGCCTCTCAGGGCAGCCAGCCAGTGGTACTCTGCACGCAGGCCACAAAATTAGCAACTTAATTTCGGTTGTTCAGAAATCAGTTGGGGGAAAAATGTACATCCAAGGGATTAGTTTTCTTACAAACCAGCATGATAAAAATAAAGAGAAAGGCAAAGCTGCAGGGAGAAAGGACGTTTTCTAAATTTATAACAGGGATTCATTATTCATGGGCCACATCTGAAAAGGCTGGAGCTGGAGAAGTGAACTCGGAGGTGTGAGTGGAAAAGGCCGTGACTCAGAGGAGCTTTGTCCATTGGGGCAGCGACGCACAGGGAAATGAGAAAGAGAAAAGGACGCTCTGAGCAGGGAAGGGGCCCGGGGGTTCTGGACAGCACCCAGCTTCAACGACTTGGCTCAAGAGTTTCCTCTTGAGCAACGCCAGACTCTGGGTGTCCGCAACCCGGTGGACACTTGGCTGTTTGGAGCTTATACACATACCTGGCACATAGTAGGAGCATAAAAGAACACAGGTTACAGGGGGAGCTGTTAATTGTTATATACGTGAGCTCGTTTACTCTTCGTGATGTGGCTGCGGATGGATAGTGGCCATTTTGCAGAAGAGGAAACTGAGGGTCAGAGTGGTGAAGGGAGGTAGCCGGTGTCACACAGCTGGTCTCAGTGGCCAAGGCCAGAGGCTTAAGGACTCCACGTCCTGTGGTCTTTCCCCTAACCCGCCATGCTCTGGCTTGCCTTTTTCCTTTGGTTACACTGTTGGGTACATTTAAGGAGTGGAGAGAAGAGAACATGGTGAAAGGCCTACTGTGTGCCTCTCATCGGGCGTCTCATTCAGCCCCCACAAGGTGCTGTGTGGTCAGTACTGCAGTCAGGTGATGAGACTGAGGGTCAGGGAACTGGCCCAGGGCAGCACAACCTCAAAAACCAAGGCTCCCCTGCCTCGCCAGCCCCTGGTGAGCACTGAATGAAGGGCAAGGCTGTCCCACAGCCTCGTGTGCTAGGGGGCCTGACGCCTTGGCAAGAGCCTGATGCTAGTGAGGCTCATTGACTGGCCGGGCCGAGCTGGGGGTCAGAGAAGTTGCACCAGCACCTGTGAGGGTCCTGAAGCTGGGATTCCTCCGTGAACTCATCCTCGTTGGTCCTGCAGGTGGGGGCCACCAGCTCTGTGCCTGGCCCTGCCCAGAGTGACTGACACATGTCACCTCCTTTCACCTCCACATAACCCAGAGAGGCAGGTGCTCTCATTAACCCACTCTACAGATGGGGAAACTGAGACTCCCAGAGGGGAAGCGACTTGCCCAAGTTCACAGCATAATGAGAGAGCAGGATCTAGCCCCAGTGGAGAGACGAGCACGACAAAGACATTGAGTAGCACTGGGTGACTGTGTGAGTGTATGCACGTGTGTGTGTGTATTCTGGGTGTGTATTGCACATGCATGCACTTGTGAGAGTGCGTGTGCATGCCTCTGATTATGCATGAATGTGTGCATGCATGAGTGTGTGCATGTGTGTGTGTATGCATGAGTATTGTGACTGTGCACACGTGCAAGCCTGTGAGTATGTATGAGTGTGTGACTGTGTGTACAGGTGCATGTATGTGTGTGAGTGTGCAAATGCATGCATGTGAGTTTATATGTGTGTGTGCATGTGCACATGTGTGTATGTGAGTGTGCGTGTGCAGGCATATGGGTGTGATCCCCCAGAGTCACACGTGGGGCGGGTGGGGAGAGAGGGAGATGAGGCTGGGCCCGGGAGGAGGCCAGGAGGCTGACTCGGATGAGGTGGTGCACCTGAGGCCCTGGGGAGCTATGGTGGGATCTTGAGCAGAGGAGGAAGCGGGTTCATCTCTCCCAAGGGCGCCCTGTGAGTGGCTTGTAGGAGAGGCCCAAGGGGGTGACCGGGGGCCGGTCAGGTGAGGTGGCTCCGAGGAAGACCGAACAGGATCGTTTGACCAGGAGTGTGGAAGGCAGACTCTCGGACTTGGTACCCACTGGGGTGGGCACAAGTAAGGAGGAGGACAGCGTCACGATGGCCTGTGGTCTCTGAATTGGGCGATGGGCGGTGGGGTCACTTCTCCAGGATGGGAACACATCCAGGGTGCGTTCGTTGTGCCCTCTCACTCCCCCAGTTGAGAAGTGCCCTGGGACACCCCCCGAACTGTCCTCTTGTCTACTTTCTTTTTCCTCTCGAACATTGGCATATGGAAAGGAACTCAAGCAGATACTTGAACCAGTGCCTGGCAAATTTAGTGTCACAGCAAAGCTTACGGTAAACAAGCAGGGATGGAGGGAGCTGCACCTGGCAAATAAACACCTGCTCTGGGCTGTGTGCAGGTGAAACCTGGAAGTGGGGACGGGGCCAGGTCGGTGTTCCCAGGCTCCTGGAGGGGTGAGTGGGGCTGGCTGGAGGTGATCCTGGCTTTCAGACCATGCCACCTGGTCGCTCATTCATTAGGCAAACATTCATGGATGCCCCGTGTGTGACAAGCATTGCGCACACAAGGAGCTGCTGGGGACAAGACAGGTGACCCTTGAGCTCACGGAGGCGTCAGGCAGCTGCTAGAGCCCCTCTCCGCCTCCAACCCACCCTGCAAGCACCACCTCCTACACGCAGCAGCCGCCCACCTTCAGCACCCTTGACTCTGCCCCCCCCGCCCCACCCCAGGGCTTTCTCTGCTCAGCTGCTTGTGGAGCAGCCCAGAAATGCCAGGAGTCAGGGGCCCTGAGGTCCCTCAACCAATGGTGGAAGGGGGCGGTGGGCCCACACCCCAGCTTCCCCTCCCCAGGCCCACTCTCCAGTCATCCAGAGCCCCTGTTTTGGGTGGAACTGTGTCCCCTAAACAGATGTGTTCCAGTCCTGACTGCTGGGGCCTGGCAAGGGGCCTTATCTGGAAAATGGGTCTTTGCAGATGGATGTGGTTGAGCAAACATGAGGTCACCCTGGAGTGGCATGGGGTCGCCGTGCTGAGAGGATGGAGGTGGCTTGGGAAGAGTCTACATGAAGTAGGATATGGGAACATGCAGAGGCCTGGGTCTCCCAGGGGAACCCAGTTTGCTTAAACCCTCCGATCCATGCCCTTGCTGGCCGTAACAACCCTCATGACTCATTTCAACTCTTTGGACCTGCATTTCCTTTTCTGAACATTGCAGGAGCCCCAGCCTCTCCCCAAGGGCCACCGAGCTGCCAGCGGTGGACGGGCGAACCTTCCATTCCATCACCCTCGTAGCGGGCACCCCTGCATGTCCCCGCATCCCCCTTTATGCAGGCTCTTCCCAGCCGCTGTCCATCCTCCCAGCCCGGCGACCCCGTGCCAGCCCCTGCCCCATGGAGCAGGCTCTCTGCGGCGTTCTGGGTCTCCATCATGAATTATAGTTGATCCGATCTTTCTGTTCTTTTCTTTCTTTGGGGAGAAAGAAACCCAGCAACACATCCGTGAAGATGTTATTAGTCTTCCCTTGTGATTTAGTTCCTCCGATTTGGTACCCCTTGTTTACTGTAGGGGTGACACCGTGGGCCCCTGCAAAGTGTGACTGGTGTGCAGCTGGGTGACGGCTTTAGGGTGGAGGCAGAGGATGGGGACTAGTGGCAAGGACTCCAAACAAACCTTGTGCAACACCATGGCTTGTCCTGCCCCCTCCCCTGCATGCAAAATATGCCGAAGCTAGACTCTGGGCAGGGCCCTGACTTCTCTATGCCTCAGTTTCCCTATCTACAAGGTGAAGTAACAGATGGATCCTTCCCTCACTAGATTTTTTGTTTGTTTTATTGCATCTGTGCCTCTTGAGACTGACGGGATATGGAGGTGTATTTTTCCTGCTTCCTCGCTGTCTTCTCAAAGTGTGTCTCGATCTGGATATCCTCCTCTGCTAAGACACAATTAAGTTTCTCAAATTAATTATGGCTCCTGACAGCAGGGCTAGCGGTTTCTTAATTTCCACTGTAATTACATTGGAAGAATGGTCACCCCAGCTCTCTCGGGGAGGAGGCATGAGCTTCAGCAGACAGCACCAGCATCTGAGGAGCCTGGAATTAAACTCCCTGCTTGTGGCCTCCACCGGACTCAGGGACCACAGGCTGCCTGAATCGGAGGCCCGGCCCTGCAGCGCAGATCAGCCGGTTCCACTGAGGCTCGCTGAGCCCCCAGGCAGTGGGTGAGGGGAGTTGTGATCATGAGGCAGCATTCGAGGGGCTGGGGTTCTCACTGTCCATTTACAGGGAGAACCATCAAAAGTGAAGTGTCCGCTGAAGGGCTGGTCTCCAAGGCTGCCACTGGCCCTCAAGGTCTATGTGTCCATCAAATAAGGAAAGTGTCCAGTGAGAGCCAAAACCTCTGAGGAGGGGAAAGGGTCAAGGAAGCCAGAGCGGAGGGCTTCGTGTGACTCAGCGGATGATGTCTGGTGCCACTGCTGATGGTTCCTGTTTGGGGATGTCTTCTCCCTGATTGGGGAAGAGGATCCTGTGTTCATAGTGGACCCATGGGGCTGATTGATTTTCAACCCTGAGCTGGGCAGCCATCCACAATCTCAGATAGTTAATTTGTGTGAATGTGAAGGAAAACCAACAAAAGGCAGAGGTGGTTACATGCAGGATAGGATCAGAGTGTCTACTACAGTTTATGAAAAGGAGCCACAGTGGAATCTATTGGTCTGTGTGGACGCCACCCCAGGCAGACTTCCTTGCTCCTCCTCCTGGCTTCTCTGGTCCCCATGGTCCCTGTAACTCCCCACCGATAGTTCTGCCTCCCCTCTGGCTGGTGAGCACGCTGAGGACAGGGGCCACACGCGAGGAGCAGAGACTAGAGGGGCCCTCCCCCTGGTCACAAGGCCAGAGGTCACCCAGCCAGACCTCATGACTGTGCACCTACTGCTGTGACCCTCAGAGCTCAGGAAGGGGAGCTGGCCCTTGCGCCTTGGCACGCCCACGCGTACACTGCACTGCAAGATTCATTTCTCAGGCTGCGGCATTCGAGGGAGAAAAGAATATTATAAAACCATTCTCGTGTCAGTGACCCATGGGAAGTGCAACCTATTTAAACAGTATTTCACTTTTTTGAGTCTGGCTACTCCTTTTTCTCGCAGTGCAGTTATTGGACAAGTTCCACCCAACTTCACATTTTAACAGCCAAGGAATGAGGCCTTGCCAAGAAAAGCTTTCTGAGACTGAGACCCTAGTACGTTTCTCTGTCCGTGAGCACAGACTCATTGCGTGCTGGGGGTGGGGGGGTTGGAGAGGTTTAAAAATATATCTGTACACACATGCATGTATAAATTTATCTTTGTCATCTGTGCAGAATCCCCAAATAGGGAAATTATTGCTTCACAGAGCAGGGAGGATCCAAACTCAAAAGAAAACAAAAGGAACGTGTATATTTCATCTATATCCATAGCCTTGGAATTCCTGACTTGTTTAAAGAAAATGGTGAGACTACCTGTTTAGAAATAGGTAATAGAGTTTTCTGTACAAAAAATTTATTTTATTTCCTAGAAATACAAGACTGGCAGTGATCTTGACTTGCATCTGGCCCCTACAGCTTCTCTAGCCCCAACCAGATGGAAATGAGAGAAAGGTGGGGATGGAGATACAATTACAGATGCAGAAGGTGACAGATATGGATAGAGACAGAGATGGAGATGGAGATGCAGATGGAGATGCAGATGGAGATTAAGATGGGTATAGATATAGATACAGCTAGACATAGAGAAGCAGATGGGGGTGGAGATGGAGATGGAGATGCTGATGGAAATGGAGATGGAGACAGTGATGGAGATGGAGATGGTGATAGTGATAGAGATGGAGATGGAGATGGAGAGGGAGATGGTGATGGAGAGGGAGCTGGAGATGGAGATGGAGATGGTGATGGAGATGGAGATGGAGACGGTGATGGAGATGGTGATAGTGATAGAGATGGAGATGGAGACGGTGATGGAGATGGAGATGATGATGGAGATGGAGATGGTGACGGAGATGGGTATAGATATAGATAGACATAGAGATGCAGATGGGGGTGGAGATGGAGATGGAGATGGTGATGGAGATGGAGATGGTGATGGAGATGGAGATGGTGATGGAGATGGAGATGGAGACGGTGATGGAGATGGTGATAGTGATAGAGATGGAGATGGAGACGGTGATGGAGATGGAGATGGTGATAGTGATAGAGATGGAGATAGAGACAGTGATAGAGATGGAGATGCTGATGGAGATGGAGATGGAGACAGTGATGGAGATGGAGATGGTGATAGTGATAGAGATGGAGATGGAGACGGTGATGGAGATGGAGATGGTGATGGAGACGGAGATGGTGATGGAGATGGGTGGAGATGGAGATGGTGATGGAGATGGGTATAGATATAGATAGACATAGAGATGCAGATGGGGGTGGAGATGGAGATGGAGATGGTGATGGAGATGGAGATGGTGATGGAGATGGAGATGGTGATGGAGATGGAGATGGAGACGGTGATGGAGATGGTGATAGTGATAGAGATGGAGATGGAGACGGTGATGGAGATGGAGATGGTGATAGTGATAGAGATGGAGATAGAGACAGTGATAGAGATGGAGATGCTGATGGAGATGGAGATGGAGACAGTGATGGAGATGGAGATGGTGATGGAGATGGAGATGGAGACGGTGATGGAGATGGTGATAGTGATAGAGATGGAGATGGAGACGGTGATGGAGATGGAGATGATGATGGAGATGGAGATGGTGATGGAGATGGGTATAGATATAGATAGACATAGAGATGCAGATGGGGGTGGAGATGGAGATGGAGATGGTGATGGAGATGGAGATGGAGATGGTGATGGAGATGGAGATGGAGATGGTGATGGAGATGGAGATGGTGATGGAGATGGGTTCAGATATAGATAGACATAGAGATGCAGATGGGGGTGGAGATGTATTAGCTATAGAGACAGACACAGACGGGTCATGAAGCTGTGTCCCAGTGGCTAACACAGGATCAGGCCCGGAAGGGATGTTCATGAAACATGTGCTGGACTAAGTGAACAGACCTGGGCCTCTTGCTTGCTGGGTATCACATGTCCATAATTCTCACTTCGAATGTCACCAAGAACAGCAGGCTGGAGGCCAAGGGTGAGTGCCCCTCAGTTGGCAGGTGGGGGTTTCTGAGGCTGGAGCCGACTCCAGCGCCCTGGAGGAGAACGGCTTCCTCCTGCCAGCCCCTCCGTCTGACTCGGCCTCTGGGGCGCTTGCCCCCACAGACCAGGCACAGAGGGGTGAGATGGCTTGTGGGTGAGAGCCCTCCAGGCCTCATGCTGACCCTGCCTGGACCCGCTCATTGCTTTCCAGGTGCCAGGGGTGAGGAGGGTGGGGCCATGCTCTAATATAGGTTTGCTCACAGCCTCAACTCTCAGAACCTTGGTTATGGGGGTGGCTGGGGACACAGTTCGGGGGCTGCTGGTCCTCCAGCACCACGCAATCTGCCTGTGCAAATAAAGTGGATGGTCAGTTGTTGGTCAACATAATTCAAACCCAAATGCCTTTGCCTAAAGAACCTAGAGTTTAGAGCCCAGAACATTTTCACCTGGTTTTGCAGTCAGCTCAGTCCTCTCCTAGCTCATGTAGCTTTGTTGGGGACGGAGAGTGGAAGAGATGGGGATTTAAGAAGTGTCTGTTGGGTGCTGGGCCCTATACTAGCTGCTTTAATACCTAGTACTTCATTGCATCTTAGTGAAAGGACTTGGGTAGTGTTCATTTCATGGAGAAGGCAAGTTTCTGACTGCAAACACTGCACCCTTCACGGATGGTTGTGCCTGAATTTGGGCCCACGATGGTCTGACTCTTGGACCCAGCGCTGCCTCCTGGATGTACCACCTGGACACTCACCTGGGGGCCACACCCAGAGGACCCTGTATGGTTTAATGCTCTCCTGTCATCACCTTGTAATTCTGAATGGGTTTTGGACAATGGCCCTGCATTTTCCTTTCGCCCTGGGTCCGGAATGATGTAGCCAGTCCTCCGGAACCTGTGACTTACCTGTCACGACTCACTGCCTCCTTGCCCAGGTCTGGCTGGGGCCCAGCCGTCAGGGACTCAAAAGGCCATTGGTGAGAAAGGAGGCTCGGGGGCTGTCTCAGAGGGGCAGCAGCGGGTTTCCTCCATGAAGATGCCATGCAGGCTCCTTCTTTACCTGGAAACATTTCACCCCCAGAGCCTATCAAAAGCCGGAAACCTCAGGCCTCTCACCTGTAATGCTAATCAACAGCATTCCAACAGGCAGAAATCCCTTGGGAAAGAGTGCGGATTGCAGATCCCATGGCAGAAATCAGATGCATCAAATGTGCTGATGACACTAACAGCAGAGAACCATCCAAGTGGGTGTTTAATGTCACTTCCCTTTCATTGGGATTTAACTTATGAATAAGGTGGGAGGTCATCAGCAGGCGATGGTACATTAGTGTGGAGGAAGGGGATGTGGCGTGGAAGGAGGGGTCCCCGTGGAGTGGGACAAGGCCGTGAGAGCTGCCATTTACCACACGTCTGCTGCGTGCCAGCCTGGGCAGGATGCTGTCCACTGTGGCCTCAGAATCATCTTCATCAACCCTGAGAAACACACCAAGTTGGCCCACGTGCCCATAAAGTCACCTTGGGCCACCCAACACCAGGTAGGGGCCAGATCAGCTCCAGGTGCTCATAAAGTCACCTTTAGGGGCACACAGGTAGGGACAGGTCAGCCCTGTGTGCCCAGAAAATGTTTTCACCTTCAGGGAGGCCACATGGCTTAGCTGAAAAAGGCCTGCAGCACACCCAGTGGGGCCTGGGCGCGAGTGGGCACTCCGGAGCATGACTCACAAGTCTGGGTTACTCGTTCCTCATAAGAACACTGTGAGGTGGTGTCAGGATTCCCACTAGACAGATGGGCAAGTGGATGGTGAAATGTGTTCAACATCACAGCTGTAAACTGCCAGCTGCCGGGCTGTGTTCTGTGGCCGCTGTCTCAGGGTGCCTGGGGGTGGTGACTTCCTTCCCACCAAGGCCACACTGTACCCCAGGGGTACCTTCACAGCCCTGATAGGTCTGTAAGCTGGCAGGTCCCCTCCTCATGGTTCCCCAACTAGGCACCCCAAGTAGGCACAACTGCCAAACATCCCTGGGGGCCCCAGAGAGCCCATGTGGTGTCCATGCTGCTCAGCCCTCTGCTTGGACTTGAGCTCCATCCCCTGTGACATCATCTCACCTCTGACCTCTCTGGCCATGCCTCCACCTGTTGGTGCAGGAGGGTGGGCTCGAGCCTGGGTTCCTAACCCAAGGGGCTTCTAACGCTGGACCCTCGCAGCCAGAAGGCCTCCACCCTCGGCTTCCCCAGCACCGCCTGGTTTCCTGGTCTCAGGCTTCCCTGAGCCCTGGGGGAAAGGACAGCACCCACTGGCTAACGTCCCCCAGCGGCTTGCACCCCTGCCTCCTCCCTCTGGCAGAGATGGCCAAACAGTGGAAAACTCAAGTGGATACCAGAAAGTAGGCCCAGCGAATCATTTAATCCAAGTTGCAAAAGCAGTTCCTGTATATGGACGGGTGAGAGAAGAAGTGACAGCAGGTGATGCAGGCTTGAAGCTGGCGTCAGGCCTCCTGGTTCCGGGTCCTGCTCTCCCGACTGCCCCATGGAGGATGGGATCGGGACGCAGGGTGAAGTCTTCCCGAGTGACCGTTCCTCCGCGGGACCAGGCCGGCGCGGAGTGGTGGCTCTGCATGTTTGTCCGGCCTCCGCAGCTGTGAGAAGAAGCTGTGTGGCCCGCAGGTGCATGGACCCTGCCGAGGCCCCCGTGTGTGTCTGACTGTCTGCAGAGGACTCTGGTTTCTAGGAATGAGCCGTTGCTCCTCCGGAAAACTCTGGGTTCGCTTCCGGTGCTTTTCTGACCAGCCGAGTGACCTCAGCCGGCACCGAGCCTCTCCCTGCTCCCCTCCACTTCTGCAGAGTGGTGACGTCATGCCCTCCTTGTTGGGGTTGTAGAGAGGGAAAAAGGCACATCCAGGAAGCGGTTCGCTCCTGGAGCTTGGTGTGGAGGGCACGCAAATGAATGCCATCCGTCCCGGCAGGTGGGAGAGCCAGAGTGCGGGGGCTACGGCAAGTCCCTGGAGCCGGCTGCTGAGGAGCCAGTTGCCTGGTTCCTCTCTTACTGGCTGCAACTAGGAGCTAACTAGTCTTGACGAGCTACTGAAACTCATGAGCCTCAGTTTTCTCACAGGAAAAATGGGGTTATAGCTGCCCGGCCCTCCTAGAGCTGTGGTGAAGGTTCAAGGGTAAGTCATACGTGGCCTTCAGGGCAGGGCCTGGACATGTCAGGTTACCAGCCCCTCACCCCTCTGCGCCTCCATTTCCTTACCTGTAAAATGGGGATAACAGCACCCAGCTCCCAGGGTTGTCAGGAGGAGTCCAGGGAAAGTAAACGAGGCTTATCCACAAAAGGCTAAATTCCCACTCCCTCAACTGGGCCTTGATTTGGAGTGGAGGGGCTGCCGGATGTTCGTGGGGAGAATCGGGGAGAATCGGGACAGCCCTGCTGTGGGGATGAGCCAGAGCCCACATCCCCTGGCAGCGATTGAGTCTCACTTGGGTGAATCCTAGGAAACGGCGTGTGAGAAAAAGGAGCTTTTCCTAATCTGAACAAACCGCATCCATCCAAGCGCAGGAGGCTGCGATAGTCTGGATTTAATGAGGCCTAAATATGTCAACAGTGGAGGCTGCTGTGCATGTTAAATATTTGGCATCCGACTCTCCTTGGCGTGGTGGTGTTTGCACACTTAGGGGGAATAATTAACTCCCTGTTTCCCACCGCAGTGGATTTGTATTTCTCCGCTTAGAAGTTTCCGGCAGCCTCAGGCAGAACTGCTGTGTGGATTCATTAGTGCTTTCGTTGGTCCATCGGCTGGTGTTTTCTTGGCTCTTACTCTGTTAGGACTGAGACAGCAAGATGCACAGTGGCCCAGCAAGCCGAGACCTGGCTGTGTGGCCCTGGGCTGGCTGTTTTGCCCTTCTGAGTTGCAGTGCTCCTGTCCCCGAAAGGAGGGGCCGTGTCACTGACCTCAGGGCTATTAGGGGGTGTCATGAACTGCATCTATAAAGTGCAGGGGCCAGGCACTGAGTAGAAGCCCACAAGGCCTTACCTGAGACTTGCGGTGGTCAGGGAGGGCTTCCTGGAGGCAGCAGACCTGAAATGGATCTTAGAGGATAAAGAGACACTTATCTCGCAACACAAAGTCACAAAACAAAACAAACAAATGAACACATAAAACAAAGCAGTATATTTAAATGCCATACATTTAAAATAACATTAATTTACATGCACGAAGAGTTTGGGAATAGTACCTCAAAGGTGAGCTGGTTCTTACTTGATGTCTTGAGCCAACGAATGAACCGAGGAATCCCCCAGGGCACTGGCAGAAAGTTGTGCTGTTAGAACCACGTGGGTTTCTGAGCATGCATTGAACTAATCAAGAATTGTGGCAGTTGAGATCCAACGTTTAAATTTAGATGTTTTAATGTGTAAAAATGTAAGAGGATAAAATTATTTTCAAGTCTATGTTAAGGGTCAATGCTGAAGAAGAGCAGAAATTTCTGAAAAT
The DNA here is from genome assembly GCF_015220235.1 of Choloepus didactylus. Lineage (NCBI taxonomy): Eukaryota > Metazoa > Chordata > Mammalia > Pilosa > Megalonychidae > Choloepus > Choloepus didactylus. The sequence continues at coordinate 5,582,992 of NC_051309.1, read as the reverse complement.
ACAAAAAGAAACCAAAGAAAGGGAAGTTGCCCTGGAGGGTATTAAAATGTCCCATAGTGTTTCTGCACTGAAATCCAAAGGTGTGGGGGGCCTAGGAGTCGACAAATCAGCAGGGGTCCCGAGCCCCACTAATAGTCAGTAAATAGTCATTAACAGACACTAATAGACAGGCAAATAGACAACAAGAATTCATCATGCAAAGGTGGCTTTTCAAGTCAATGGCAAAACAATGTCACCGGCCCTTTGGTACTTCAACTGGGAGAAAAGACAAAAAGTTGTGCCTGCCTTCGATGAAGACGCTGGGTTGGGACACACGGTTGGGTCTCTGGGTTGAGGCCATGTGCTAAAATAGAGCTCAGGCAGATCAAAGAAAGGCATTTTAAAAAATCTAAATATTTTAAGAAAAGTTAGGAGAATATATACAACCATTTAAGCAAGGCAGGAAAACCACAATTTACAAAAGGCAGCGCCAACACATTTCGTAGAGAAAGCATCATTGTTTGTAAGGAAAAAATTCTGTAATTGGAAATCAGTAGATAAAATGAATTGGTAAGAGGGAAATGTGCAACCTGTATGCCAAGTAATCGGTTAATATCACTGATAAACATCTCTGATATATTTCTGAAATCTCTTGTAAGCTGGTAAGAGAAATATGGGCAGCAGAGTAGAAAATCCCGGGAGCTGAGTGGGTATTCAGACTGGAAGATTCCGAAGCCAGAAAACCAATGACGGGACGCTCGCCCGCAGGAGGCAGGGGGATGCAAACGGAAGCTACAAGGCTGTCACTTTACACTCGCCCATGGAGGGAGAGATCCCTCTTGCGGGTGAGCTGGGGAAAGGGCGGGAGCAGGGCGGGAGATTCCCACTGTTCCTGGTGGAACGGAGTGGTCCTGGTGGTGCGGAGAGCGGCCAGTGATGTCCACCGGGCTAAAAGGACACGTGGTCTGCTGTCCGCTTCTGTGTACTCTCCTGGGGCAGCAAAAGCAGCAGCGCGGCAGGGGACATTCACCGGGATGTTTCTTACGTGCAGCTCTGCTCATAGTGACAAAGAAAAACACAGAATGCCAGGGACAAGGTGAATGCCCATAAACGGAACTGCGTGGAAGTCCATCCGTGCCAGGGACTGCCGGCAGCGGTTACAAGGAGCCGGTGGGTCTTTCCCAGTCGGCTGGGAAAGGTTGCTACCTCGTGTGGTTATAAACTGAGAAAAGCGGGGTCTGGGATAGTGTAGAGGACATGATCTCGCTTCAAATGAAACACACAAACAACCAAAGCTGCACTGCAGGTGTGCATGTGCTCATGAGCTGGGAGAGAGAACGGACAGTGTGGCGTGTCCGTGCGGGGATGTTTGCTTTGGTTCTGTTACCTGGAAGTGGCTGGAGGGAAGCTTTATGGGGGCGGGGTGGGGGGAGACTGATTTTTTTAACGAGAGAAGTTGTGAGTTTACAGAATAATCATGCATAGATACAGATTCCCATATACCACCCTATTATTAACACCTTGCATTGGTGTGGAACATTTATTACAAATGATAAAAAAAAGACTGAATTTTAATAAACCATGTGGGGAGAGAGGAATGCAGGGGAGGAAGGGGGAGAGGAACATAGAGGACAGCCCCCAGCCACCACCTACCGACTCATCCACACTAGTAGTTATCTTAGGGTGGTGGTATTTCTGACTATTTACACATTCCTTACTCATGCTATCACAATGCACAAGTGTGATTTATATAATCAGAAATAAAACAACATGACTATTTTCATTGCATTAAAAAATAATGGCCGAGGGGCTTCTGGTCAATGGACAAGATGTTCTAAGCTGCTCCGGGGTGACATTCTCCCACAGAACATTTGAACAACCAGCAAAAAAGAGCAGAGCCATCTTCCTCAGAACTCCAGAAAACTGTAAAAAGGTTGCAGTAACTGGGCAAGTGCAGAATCAAGAAAAGACAGCTTTAAAAAACAGGAACAGCAGGTGAAGCTCGTGGCCTCTTGTAGACCCCTCCCCCCTCCCCAGCCTGGGCTCCCACTGTGGGTCCCTGGCCCTGATCCAGAGGGAGCAGAGTGACCCCCAGGTGCTCACTGTGGCACCTGTATGTCACTGGCAGTCTATCAGGTGGCAGCATGGAAGACCAAACCAGGAAATGCTCTGGCTTTCCCACCCAGAACTTTCTCTGCATATAGAAGCAACTCATGGACAGCTAAAGCAGTGCAAGAAACCATGACTTCAAAGCAGCCTGGAGTAAAGGATTACCTGCATTAGATCATACAATATAGCACCCAGGAGGGGGAGAAAGTCTATTTCATAGGGAATAGAGGGGCACTCAAATACCTGTACATGGGGAATTCCTAAGGCCTCAAGCAAGTAAAAGGCAAGGAGAAGATGCAGGCCCAGAAAAGGATGGAGAGATGCAGAGAACCCTGCACTTCACTTTTGCCTCAGGTTAATCCTCCTGACAGGAGGGTTTATCTCTGAAGGAGAGCACTGGCCAACACAGAAACAACTGCAAGACTGCGAAAGCTGATTTTTGCCTTGGTTGATTTGTTTATGTTGCCTTCTGGCACTCGAGGAAATCTGTCATACCATTAACTGGATACAAACTTAAGAACAGACAGTACAGGGGCTAAATCCCACTTTAAAATATTAAAACATACTGTGTGAAACAAAAGATTAAAAGACAAAGAAAGAAATAGGAAATTATGTCCATTCAAAGAAACAAGATAAAAATCCAGAAACCATCAACAAAGAAGACCAGGCTTTGGACACATAGGAAAAAGAACTTTAAAACAACAACTCTCAGTATGCTCAAGCATATAAAGGAAAACACAGAGAAATAACTAAAGAATATCAGGAAAACAATTGGTGAACAATATAAGAATCTCAAAAAAGAGATAGAAATTTAAAAAAGCAACCAAAGACCAGACAGAAATACTGGAGTTGAAGACTAAAATAATTGAAATGAAAAATTCCTTAACAGATATCAACAGCAGATTGGAGCTGCCAGGAGAAAAAAATCAGTGATCTCGAAGACAAGATGGTTGAAATGATTCAGGCTGAGGAGCAGAAAGAAAAGAAAATGAAAAAAGTGAAGCATGTCTAAGAGACCTGCGGGACACTGTCAAGAGTACTAGCATATGCATTATAGGATCCAGAAAGAGAAGAAAGAAAGAAAGGGGCAGGAGGAATAGTCAAAGTAATGATGGCAGAAAACTTCCCCAATTTAATGAAAAACATGAATATAAACATTCAAGAATCCCAATGAACCTCAAACAGGATAAACTCAAAGAGAGCCATGCCTAGGCATGTGGTAGTCAAACTCAAAAGCCAAAGGCAAGGAGAGTTCTGAAAGCTGTAAGAGAAGAGCAGTGAGTTACGTATGATGGAATCCCAGTAAGATTAAATAGAGGGTTCTCATCAGAAACCATGTAGGCAAGAAGGCAGTGGGACAAAATATTGAAATTGCTGAAAGAACACTGTTGCCAACCAGGAATTTTATATCTGTAAAGACCATCTTTGAAAAATGAGGGAGATATGAGGCATTTCCAGATAAACAAAAGCTGAGGGAATTCATCACACTAGACCTGCCCTACGAGCACTGCTAAAGGGAGTTCTACAGACTGAAAGGAAAGGACACCAGGCAGTGGAGCAAGGAAGCATAAAGCAATAAAGACCTTCGGTAAAGGGTAATTATAAATGCCAATACTATTGTATTTTTTGGTATGTAACTCTGCTTTTTACTTCTTGAAAGTTCTAAAATGCAATGCATAAAAGGTAATGATAAATCTATGGTTTTGGACACCCAGTTTATAAAGATTTATTTTATAACAGGTACAAAAAAAGATGGACAGATGGAGGGTAATAGGAACAGTGTGCATGGATTCATGCTAAGCTGGTATCTAATCAAATGTGATTGTTACAGATTTAGATTTAGGATGTTGAATTTAAGCCCATGGTAAACCCAAAGAAAGAAACCCTAACACCAAAGCCAGATATGGATGCACAAGAAAAAAAAGTTATGGACCAGTATCTCTTATGACTATAAATGCAAAAAGCTTCAAGAAAACACAAGCAAACCAAATCCAACAGAACATTAAAAGTATTTTACACCATGGTCAAGTGGGATTTATGTCAGGCATCAAGGGTGGTTCAACAGTAAAATCAATTAATTTAATACACCACATTAAGAATAAATGGAAAAAATGATCATTTCAATTGATGCAGAAAAGCATTTGACAAAATTCAGCACCCCTTCTTGATAAAAATACTTAGAAACTAGGAATAAAAGGAAACTTTCTCAATATGATACAGGACATATATGAAAAATTTACAGCTACTGTCATACTCAATAGTGAAAGGCTAAAAACTTTCCCTCTAAGATCAGGAAGAAAACAAGGATGCCCACTGTCACCACTGTTATTCAACATTTGACCAGAAGTTCTAGCTAGAGCAATTAGGCAAGAAAAAGAATTAAAAGGCATCCAAATTGGAAAGGAAGAAGTAAAACTTTCCCTTTTTGCAGACGACATGATCCTATATATAGAAAATCCTGAAACATCCACAACAGAGCTACTAGAGCTAAAAAATGAATTCAGCAAACTGGTGGTGAACAAGATCAACACACAAAAGTCAGTAGGATTTTTATACAATGGTAATGAAAAATCTGCAAAGGAATTAAGGAAAAAATTCCATTTATAATAGCAACTAAAGGAATCGAATATCTAGGAATAAGCTTAACCAAGTATGGAAAATTAGACAACATTACTAAAAGAAGTCAAAGAAGACCTAAATAAAAGGAAGAACATTCCATGTTCATGGATGGAAAAACTAAATATTGTTAAGATGTCAATGCTACCCAAAGCAATTTACAGAGTCAACGCAGTCTCAATAAAAATTTGAACAGCTTCTTTGCATAAGTGGAAATGTCAAGCATTCTTTGCAGAATTGGAAAAGCCAATCATTAAATTTATATGGTTGGGGTAAGGGGCCCCAAATGTCAAAAACCATCTTAGAAAAGAAAAATGAATTTGGAGAACACACACCTCCACATTTTAAAACCTATTAAAAAGCCACAGTAATCAAAAGAACATGGACAGACGTGTAAACCAATAGAACCAATAGAATTAAATTGGGAGCTCAGAAATAAATCCTCACCTCTATGGCCAACTGATATTTTACAAGGATGTCATGTCTGCTTGATGGGGAAAGAAGAGCCCCTTCAGTAAATGGTGCTGAAAAAACCGAGTGCCATATAGAAAAGAATGAGGGTAGACCCTTACTTCACGCCATATACAAAAATTAACTCGAAATGGATCAAAGACCTAAAGATAAGAACCTGAAACATGAAACTCCAAGAAGAAAACATAGGGAGGTATCTTCAGGACTTTGTGTTGGCAATGGTTTCTTAGACTTTACAGAAAAGCTTGAGCAACAAAAGAAAAACATAAATAAGACTTCATCGATATTAAAAACTTTGGTTCATCAAAGGAATTCATCGTGAAAGTAAAAAGGCAATCTACAAATGGGAGAAAATATTTGGAAACCACATTTCCTGTAAGGGTTTGATATCCAGAATATATAAAGAAATGCTAAAATTTAACAACCAAAAGACAACCCAATTTAAAAATGAGCAAAAGAATAGACATTTCTCAAAAGAAGATATACAAATATCCAATAAGCACATGAAATGATGCTTATCATCATTAGTCATTAGGGGAATTCAAATCAAAACCACAATGAGGTACCATTTCACTCCCACTAGTATGGCTACCATTAAAAAATGGAAAATAACAATTGTTGGAGAGGATGTGGCGAAATAGGAATGCTCATTCATTGCTGGTGGGAATGTAAAATGGTGCAGCCACTGTGGAAAACAGTTTGGCATTTCCTCAGAAAGTTAAGTATGGAATTAGCATATGATCCAACAGTCCCACTTCTAGGTATATACCCAAGAGAAGTGTAAACAGGGATGCCAATATCCGTAGCATTACTATTCACGTTTGCCAAACGTCAGAAGCAACACAAGTGTCCATCAACAGATAAATGGATAAACAAAATGTGACATATACATACAATGGAATATTATTCAGCCATTGAAATGGAATGAAGTTGTATTATATGTGACACCATGGATGAACCTGGAAGACATCATGTTGAATGAAATAAGTCAGAAACTAAAGGGCAGATATTGTATAATCTTCCTGATTAGAAATTATTAGAATATGCAAGTTCATAGGGTCAGAAACAAGAATTCAGATAACCAGGGGTCACGGTGGGGGTGGGGAATGGGGACTTAATACTTAATTGGTACAAAGTTTTGTTTGGGTTAATAGAAAAGTTTTGGTAACAGATGGTGGTGATGGTAGCTCAACATTGTGAATATAATTAACATCATTGAATTATATATTTGAATGTGGTTAAAAAAGGAAATTTTAGGTTGTGTATGTTATTAGAATAAATTAAAAAAAAACATAGGACTGAACAATAAACACTGAACCCTAATTAATAGTATAATTATAATAATATTGCGTCATCAGATGTAATGAAATAGTATAGTTATAATATTATTTTAATTATAGTAGTATAATAATATTATTAATATGATTAATAGTGTAATTATAATACTATTGTTCCATCAGTTGAAACCAAGGTACCACACCAGTGCAAAGTGCTAATAGGAAAAGCTGTGTGGGGGCGGTGGGAGGGGTGTCTATGGGAACTCTGTATTTTCTGTATGATTTTTCGGTAAACCTAAAATTTTCCAATAAGATAACAATAATAATAACATACCCATTCTCTGAGGATGGGCCCAAAGGACTGAAATTAAACCCAGCATTGATGAAAATGGACAGAAAATATCATAGAAAGAAAAGAAAGTGGAAAGGGGAGAAAAAGAGCTAAAATATGGTAGCCTGAACAGAATTTCTGGATGTGAATCAAGCGCAAACAGCATTCATGGGGAAACAGCATTGCATGGTGATTTTTGTCACAACTATTCACAACTGTGAATGCTGTAGTGAACCACAGTGGATACTCTGAATAAATATAATTAAATTTACTCCTAACTCCTACTTCCTGTGAAATGCCAGTCAAGGTCCAAACAGGAAATCAGCTTCTGCTTCAAGTATCGAGAGCAGGGAATCAGCCTCAGGGGTGGTGAAAGAGGCTTAAGAGCCAGCTGTGGAAGTGAGGCAGGAGGCCAGGTGAGCAGGTGTGCAGGTAGGCGGGACTGCAGGTGTGCAGGTGGGTGGGCGTGTGGGTGGGCGGGAGTGCAGGTGGGCGGGTATGCAGGTAGGTATGAGTACAGGTAGGTGGGTGTGCAGGTGAGCATGACTGCAGGTGGGTGGGTGCGCAGGTGGGCATGTGTGCAGGTGGGTGGGTGTGTCGGTGGGCGAATATGCAGATGGGCAGGAGTGCAGGTGGGTGGGCATGCAGGTGGGTGGGAATGCAGGTGGGCATGACGGCAGGTGGGTGGGTGTGCAGGTGGGCTTGACTGCAGGTGGGTGGGTGTGCAGGTGGGTGGGAGTGTGGGTGGGCGGGAGTGCAGGTGGGCATGTGTGCAGGTGGGCAGATGTGCAGGTGAGCAGGTGGGTGGGAGTTCAGGTGGGTGGGAGTGCAGGTGGGCGTGTGTGCAGGTGGGCAGGTGGGCAGAGTGCAGGTGGGCAGGTATGCAGGTGGCTGATTTGCTGGAGGGATTACTGTCACCTCCAGAGTGGAGGAAAGGAAGGAGACGGTGGGGTTCCTGCTGCTCAGGAGCCAGGACTATCCAGCAGGAACCAGAATCAGGGTGGCCTGTCCGGCAGGAGCCGGAGCCACGGAGGAGAAGCAGCCTCTGTGGGAGACGCAGCCTGGCTTCTCCCTTCCCCCACCCTCCCGTCCCCTCCGGAGGCTCCAAGGCTGAGACCAGTCGGAGGTCGGGGAGGGGGGAAGGGCTGCCGGTGGGGTCTGCCCCCGGGGCTCTGAGCAGAGCAGCGGAGGTGGAGGAAGGGCTCTGGGGAGAACATCTGGGCCCCGCATGCTGTCCACAAAACATCCTGCAGCCGCTCCCGTGCACAGCAAACAGGAGGGCCTGGAGGTGGATACTGAGGGCTGTCTTATTCCCATTTTCCCGATGGGAAAAGTGAGGCTGCGAGAGGACGCGGATAAACCACAGAAAGGAAGGGGCTCTGCCGGGCGAGGGGCCGCGTCGGAGGAAGCAGGAGGAACAGTGTGTGGGGGTCTGGGAAGCAGATGCCGGGGCCCCAGAGAGGGTCCTGCAGTGCTCAGTCCGCCCCTCCCGGATAGGGCTGTGCATGGGGGTCTCGGGACCCCTGAAGGTTCTCAGGAGGCACCGTGACCCAGTGCTGCTGGAGCCAGCGCGTGGGGAGTGGGGCGGCGGCTGCATCCAGCACTGCGATTCCAAACCCGGATTTCACCAGGGCAGACACCAGTTCTGCTTCAGGGAGTGCGAAATGACATCTCTCAAAATTTCTTCTGCTCTTTCTAATTGCCATGGCGAGAATAATCCCAGTTTGTCTTCCCTCCACCCTTGACGGTGAAATTTAATTTAACAGACCGTCACCGCGGCATCTCGGGTGTTTATTTGCCTCATGACCGTGGATCCGGTGTCTGAAGGAGGCCTGACGATGTCCCGCAAGGCCGGTTTCGAGGGTCGCCTGGTCCTTCTGGCTGCGTGCTGGGTCCGCAGCCCCCAGACTGAAACTCACTGACGTGAAGGAAAACGCCTTCCATCCTGGGGGCCAGCCGGCGTCCCCCGTGCTGTGGGAACAAGGAGGCAGCCCCGGTGAGGGGCCCCGGTGGCTCCCGCTTCCTGTCCGGGGCCCCGAGACGAGGCTGATGCCCGGCTGGCCCCTGCCCCTCCCCAGCGGTCGGCAGCTGTCGTTTGCTTCGTGCCCTCCCTGCTGACTTCCCCCAGGAGGGTCCCCCGCTGTGACCTGGCTGTCAGGCTGAATCGCCAAGCAGGGTGCACTGGCAGAGGCTTCAATCCCAAGGGCACCAGGTCTCAGGATGGGGGTCAGTGTCAGCCCCCGCGGTCCTGTGGCCCTGCCGTGCAGCCAGGGGAGGTGGGTCCCACCCGTGGGCAGCAGGGCCCAGAAAACACAGCCCCAGTGTGGGTCCCACCTCAGGGCCTCTGCATCTCCTCTTCTCCCAGGTAGACCCCTCATGGCACCCCGTCTTTGCCTAGAATTCACCTCACAGTCAAGCTCCCTGACCTCCCTGGTGAACCAGCCCCCCATAACTCCCTGCACCGTTTTCTGCCCAGCTCGCAGTCATAGCACATGTCATGGCCTGCATCACGTGGCCGCCCATCGCCTGTCTGTTTCCTGTCTAGAAGTGGGAGCAGGAGGGTGGGGCAGGAACGCTGTCTCCCCTTTTCCTGCTGGTGGAGGGGAGAAGGCCACGGTTCCCCCCAGACCTTTATATCCTGAAATGGCAGCCCTTGATGTGACCTTGGGAGAGAGGGGGCAGGGCCATGGAGGCAGATGAGTAGGGAGAGAGGGGCCCACGTAGAAAGCCACGGACATACGGAGAGAGACAGACAGACCAACAGTGGCAAGACAGAGGCACATCCCTGGGGAAACCTGCAGAGACACAGAGAGATGGAGAAAAGGCACAGACAGAAACCTCGCCACAGAAGGGGACAGGGAGGGACATAAGGAGAGCTGGGGACACACACTTGGAGTCAGAGATGGAGAAAGAGTGAGAGACAGAGAGAGAGATAGCAGGACTCAGAGTCAGAGCCACCAACAGGGAGATGGCTGCCGGGTGAAGGTTCTGCAGACAGCGGTGCCTCTGAGGGTGGGAGACAGGTGGGCCAGGTATCTCCTTGCATGGCTGAAAAATCAGAGTCCTGCTCTCTGGAATGCCAGCGTCGGCTGTCTGCTGTTCCCCCAGGCTCTCAGACTCAGAAAATTCACACAAGCTTTGGCCTGGACCGTTTCCAGTTCAGACTCTTTCCTAAGGAGGGAAAAAATCTCTTTACTGGGGAGGAAAACAGAGAGCTGATATTACCCAGGGCCCAAATCACCATGCCTTCTTCTTTAGTGGGTCCTTGAGAGACCACGTTTTGTAGTAGAAGATATGTGATATTCTCCCGACAAGACAGCGGGTACAATGATTCCTTTGTTCGTGTGCTCCTTAGGATGGACGTCACACATGACAGATTGTGTCTTTAAAATAGAAAGATAGAATCACATTCTGGAATCAAGCCAGTAGTTTGGTTCCCTGGGAGTGGCATGAAGAGACATCATTGACAAGTGACTTTTCATGCCAGGCAGCTACTGAGTGAGCTTCTTAAAGTCCCACTCAGTCACTCTTCAAATGTTTCCTGTGCTCGTGTAGGGCAGAGCCTCTCCAAGGCAACTCTGGTTCCCCATCCCAGTGCCCAGCCCAGGGCCAGGCACGGTGCAGGTATGCAGTAAATGTGTGGGGTATGAGTGAGATGGTGAGTGGATGGATGATGGACAGATGACGGGTGGATGACAGATGGTTGGATGGATGGAAGGATGAAAGAAAGTATGGAAGGAAGGAAGTATAAAAGGATGAATGAATAGAACAATGGATGGATGGACAGAAGGAAGATGGATATCTGCATGGATGGATGGATGGTTGAATGGATGGATGATGGATGGATAATGGATGTTTGGAAGGATGGAAGGAAAGATGACTGGTAATTGGATGGAAGGATGGAAGGATTGATGAATGGATGGAAAAAGGTAAGGATGGAAGATGAATGAATAAAAGGACAGATCAATGGATGGATGAATGGACAGATGGGTGGTTGGATAGATGGATGGATGGATGGATGGGTGGATGGATGGATGGAAGGATTAATGGATGGAAGGGTGGATGGACAGTCAGTGAAGAAGGCAAGTGGGAAGTGTCCCATGGTGTTCTAAGCCCTCATAGGGATTGAAGTAATTGGGAAGAATTTGGGATAGATTCATTAAGCCAACGGGGATGTCCCAAAGGCTGTTTAGTGACAATATAGAAATACTTCTTACCTTCATCAAGCTGAAAGCTGGGGCCTCTGCGATTGGCCCTAGACTAGAGATTTCCTGGTAGAAGAGACTCTTAGTTCATGTGCTAATTCCACCTCTGCGAGTAATCGCCCCCACCCCCATGCCCTGGACTCGTGCTGGTGATGCCATCCAGAGCCTGGCACCCCAGGGTGCTGTCTTATTTACTGGTTCACCACGCCAGAACATCCTCCGCTGAGTTAGGGCAGGCACGTTCAGGGTTCTCGAAGCCTGGGGGTGGCCAGTGGGAAACAAACAAGGCCCCAAATACCGCCGGAGCCCGCCTACGGGTTTGAAGTGTGTATGCTTGGGAGGGGACCCTCCCCAGCACTCAGCCCTCCAGATTCCATCCTTTACCATTAAAACCCCTCCCCTCCCTGGCTTTCCAGGGCTGCCCCTCTCCTCCGCCCCCTCTCCGACCTTCTCTGGCCCCATTCCTGCTGTTTGCGTTACTGTCACGATGCGCTGGCTCCTCGGCGATGGCACTTGACTGAGCCTCTGCCACGGGGTGTGGCTCTCCTTTTGTGGGACCCCCTGTCACTGTGGGGACTGAGCCCCAGCTGGTGGGGGACAGGGGCTCCCCCCCAGGAACCCGAGCCGTCCTGTAGGCAGGACCTCGTCAGGGGCCTGAGCCTCCAATTTCCCTTTTCCCTGTGGATTCTCCCGCCCACCTCCTGGCTGCCGAAGGGGTGCGAGGCTGCAGGTAAACTCGGCCCAGGTTTCCAGAACCAAGGAGGAGCTCCGGGGTCGGTGGCCTCTGCTTTCCTTGAAGCAGAGGGGCAGGTCGTGGGCTTTCGATTCACACAGACCTGAGTCCACATCACCTGCTGCCTGTGGGATCCGGAGCCAGTTACTTCATCTCCCTGAGCCTCAGTGTTCCCTGGTCTCCAAAACTGAACCCAGAGAGTCACACGTGAGAGAGAACTTTGAAAAATACAAAGTATGCTCAGGTGTAAGATCCATGATTTTTTTTTTAATCAGCAGGCTTTATTTTTAGAGCAATTTTATGTGTATCGGAAATAAGTAGAGTTCCATATACCCCTCCCCACCCCAGCTTCCCCACTATTAACCTCTCACGTGAGTGTGGTACGTTTGTCAAAGCTGATGACCCAATGTTGATACATTGTTAGTGTGCCAGTTTGACTATATTGTGTCCCCCAAACGCCATTATCTTTGCTGTAATCTTGTGTGGGCAGATGTTATCAGTGTTGATTAGACTGTAATTCTTTGAGTGTTTCTTTGGAATGTGCCCCACCCAGCTGTGGGTGATGACTCTGATTGGATGATTTCCGTGGAGGTGTTGCTCCGCCCATTTGGGGTGGGTCTGAGTTGATTAGTGGAGCCATATAAATGAGCTGACAAACAGAAGGATGTCAGTGCAGCTGAGAGTGAACTTTTGAAGAGGAGCTACAGCCAAGAGGGACACTTTGAAGAAAGCACAGGTGCTGCAGATGAGAGACAGTTTGAAGACGGCTGTTGAAAGCAGACTCTTGCTCTGGAGAAGCTAAGAGAAGACAAATATCCTAAGTGCAACTAAGAGTGACATTTTTGAGGAACTGCAGCCTGGAGAGGAAGGTCTTGGGAGAAAGCCATTTTGAAACCAGAACTTTGGAGCAGACGCCAGCCACGTGCCTTCCCAGCTAACAGAGGTTTTCTGGACACCATTGGCCATCCTCCAGTGAAGGTACCCGATTGCTGATGTGTTACCTTGGACGCTTTATGGCCTTAAGACTGTAACTGTGTAACCAAATAAACCCCCTTTTATAAAAGCCAATCCATCTCTGGTGTTTTGCATTCTGGCAGCATTAGTAAACTAGAACAGTTAGTAACTAAAGTCCATAGATCACGCTGCAGTTCCTTCTGTGTTGTACAGTCTGTAGGTTTGAGGAATGCGTGATGTTATATCTCCACCAAAACAGTATCAAAGAGACAGTTTCACTGTGCCACTCGGTCAGGTGCCCCCCAACTTCCCCCAACAACTGATCTTTTTACTGTCTCTGTACTTTTACCTTTTCTAGAATGTCTATAGCTGCAGTCACACAGTATGTGGCCTTTTGAGACTGGCTTCTTACACTAAGCAATGGGCATTTAAGTTCCCTCCATTTCTTTGTGGCTTGATAGCTCATTTGTTTTTATTACTGCACAATCATCCAGCCTATGGATGGACCAGTTTGTTTACCCATTCACCTGTGGAAGGGCCTCTTCAAGTTTTTGGCAGCTATGAACAAAGCTGCTGTGAATGAACATCCATGTGCCGGTTTCTGTGTGCCCATCAGTTTTCAGCTCGTCTGGGAGAATACCCAGGGGTGTGATCCCTGGTCACAGGGTGGGAACTTGCCAGGCCATCTTCCAAAGTGGCTGCACCATGGTCACGTGATTATCTGCAGTGTTCCTGGTGTGGACGAGTGGCCCTCCAGCCACAGCCTCCTGGGGCCAAGGGTGGGTAAAGCCCCGCCCCCACCCCACGGAGACAGCACTACTGGGTGATGCTCCCCCAGAAGGGGGACGTGGTTTCCACTTGGTCTAGGGTGGGAGGGAGCCCATCCCCAGCCCAGCAGGGCAGCTCATCCCTGGAGGCTTTCCAGAGGCAGGATGGGTGGCAGCCCTGGGGCCTGCGGGGCTCAGCACCTGGGCAGGCCCAGTGGCAGAGTGAGATCCCCAGGCTGCAAGGAGCTACCATTCCTGCACCATCGAATGTTCTGAAGCCTTCCCTTCCCACCTGCCTGGGCTCCCGAGACCTGCTGTTGGAACAATCAATTCTGCATGCTTGCTAAGTGATGAGCCTTCCCTGGGAGCAGCTTAACGCATCATTTTCAAGCACTTAAAGCTAACTTGTCATCATTTAACTCTCAAAGGCGATTCTTAGGAATTGGAGAAATGAGTTCTGCCAATTTCCACACTGCCTTTGGTTTTCTTGAAGCGGCGTGTGTGACGGCTTATGGAGTGACTGTCGGGGGGCAGGTGGACAGGTCGTGCCAGCAGACCCTAGGGAGGGGGGACTGCAGGCTGGCTTCTCACTTATTGCTGTTTTGGATATTCTGTGGGTGTCACTCATTCATTTCAGCAAACTTTCCCAGACTGTCCGGCCTGGCTGAGCATGGGGGGCACAGAGCGAGGAGGCAGACAGACACGCAGCCGGGTCCCAGGGGGCTGAGGCCTTCCAGCGTCACCAGCTTCTTGGAGCGCCCAGGCCAGCTGCACGGGGGGCACTGCCTCTGTGCCGGGTGGCTGTGCAGGGTGGGCGAAGGAGGAGCTTTCTGAAGGTGGGGCAGGGAGAATCGGGCGTCCCAGGGGTTCTCAGGGAAGGGAGGCATGGCTGGGGCTTCCCAGGGTAGGGAGAGAGAGCGCGTGGGCTTTGAAAGATGGGTGGTGGGTTGTCGGGCAGGCATGGGGGAATGGGGGAGCGGCCTGGGAAAGGTGAGACCAGGTCAGCCTCAGGCCTCAGGGCTTGGCGTCCCGGCTTATTGCTGGGCCCGGCCGGGGTGGCAGCCTCTGGGTGGGCTCAGAGGGCCTGGGAGCTGCACGGAGGGGTTCAGCCCGGCCCCGCGGGTCTGGCTCTAACACAAGGAAACAAATGGTTGTGTCATCCTACTGAGACTTGAACTCGGCAGACTCTGTCTCCCAACGTTGGTCACAAAACGCACGTGTGGTTCTTAGCAGGCCAGGGGTGACTGGGCCTCAGAATCTGGTGTCAGGAAAACATGATCTCTGAAGCGCGGATGCACGTATTCCTTTCTGATATGCAGTGTGGGGAAACAGTCACATTCGCTCTTTCCCGGATTGCAAGAATCTCAGTGTGAAACATATTGCTCAGTAGGAGGAAAAAGTCATTACGTGCAGGCAGGGGAGGCTGGCGGGGGGTGGGGCCCAGGGCCCTGAGTGGAGAGCAGAGGAGGCGACTGTTTCACAGTCTAGAAATGTTCTCCTTGCAGGTCCTGGGCCAGGCACTTTGTACAAATGATTCTTCAAATAATGAGGAAATTACTGTATCGATCATCCATCCATCCATCCATCCATCCATCCATCCACCCACCCATCCACCCGTCCATCCAACCATCCATCTATCCATCCATCCACTTGTCCACCCGTCCATCTGCCCATGCATCATCTATCCATCCATCCACCCATCCATCCATCCATCCACCCACCCACCCATCCACCCGTCCATCCACCTATCCATCCATCCATCCATTCATCTACCCACCCACCCTTCCATCTGCCCATCCATCCATCCACCCATCCACCCATCCATCCGCCCATTCATCCATCCATCCATCCATCCATCCATCCACTTGTCCACCTGTCAATCTGCCCATGCATCATCCATCCATCCATCCATCCACCCAACCGTCCATCAACCCACCCACCCACCTGTCCATCTGCCCATCCATCCATCCATCCATCCACCCGTCCATCTGTCCATCTATCCATCCATCCATCCAGCCAGCCAGCCAGCCAGCTAACCACCCATCCACCCATCCATCCATCCATCCATCCACCTGTCCATCTGTCCATCTATCCATCCATCCATCCATCCATCCATCCACTTGTCTACCCATCCATCCATCCATCCACTTGTCCACCCATCAATCTGCCCATGCATCATCCAACCATCCATTCATCCACCCACCCACCCGTCTATCCGCCCATCCATCCATCCTTGTCCATCCATCCATCTGCACATGCATCATCCATCCCTCCATCCATCCACCCATCCATCCATCCATCCATCCATCCAGCACCTATCAGCTGTCCGTCATCTGTCTTCTATCTACCTGTCTATCAAATCTATATATATCTGTCCACAGAGCATGTGGGACTCATAGTTTATATTCATGTATTTCTATATACACATGTGTATATGCACACATTATTGTCACCAAAGGAAGAGGAAGCTCCGAGTCATGAATAACTGGCCACAGGTTTCCAAGGACCAGGATTTGAGCTCAGCTCTGGCTGACTCCCCGTCCACACTGGGCCTCTCTGCCACCCCGCCTGGCCCCCGCGTCACCGTGTTAGAACAAGAACTGGCAGGAAGCTGGTGTCCATTTGAGAGCCTGGGAGGGGTCCCTGGGATCCCTGTGGGACCAGTTTTCCATGTGTCAAGCTATCAGAGCACGGAGAGCCCTGGGCACCGGGAGAGGTCAGTATCCAGGGGTCCCAACCCTCTGTGCCAGCTCAGGGCTTGGTGCTGGGGCTCACCATCCCTCCTGGGGTGGCTCGGTGGCTGCAAGGATTAGCAGAAGGGTGAGGCCAGGAACCAGGAAGAGGGGTCCTGTCTTGGAGCAGGACTCCAGGCCCCCAGTAAAGAAACCCAGCCCTGCAGCTCCTTGTGCTGCCTTCTGTCACGGGGGCTCATGTACCTGGGACCAGCACAGAGGTAGATCCCAATGAATGAATGAATGAATGAATGAATGAAAGACCAATGGCCAGGGCCAGCCCAGAGCATGTAAGCACCAAGACACGGGGGAGGTCTTGGTCAGCCCCCCAGATGCACAGAGACCTGAGCTTGAGGGGAGAAGCCTGGATGCTCGTGTGGGGTGTTTCTAAGGTAGACCTGGCCATGACTTCCATCCCTTCCACACATGTCCTCTTGGCCACGCTCCAACTTGTGCCTCTGGCCACCTGCCTGCAAGGCTGGGAAACGTGGGTGCCCAGGGGCCAGGAGGAGGTGTCACCTGCCTCACACGGGTGTTTGTTCCGTTCTCTCCAGGAAGGAGTCCCCGGTGAGCCAGTCAGGGATGCTCCATAAGTGGTTAATATTGCACTGGCAGAATCAGCATCTCATAGTGGAAGGGCCAGAGGAGAAAAGGTTGGATCTGAGAACAAAGATGAGCAGGAGCTGCGAGGGAGGCACGTGGGGGCTGTTGTGGGTGAACATTCACAGCCCTGCCCCTGCTTGGCAGTATCCCTGAGGGACCCCGGGTCCGTGCTCTGCCATTCGTCCCTTTGCTGAGGCACTGGCTGGGCTGGCAAGGGGCTGGGGGCTCATAGCCAGGGTGGGGCCAGCCGGCCACACCATCCTTGTGTCTCCACTGCTTTGTGGTTTCCACACGACGCCTCCAGCGAAGTCACAGCGGCCCCATTTCCTGCGGAAAATGACCACGAAGTGAGAGATACCACATCAGGGAAAGTTGAAACCACCACCAGGTGTGGTGTGACGCTCCAAGGAATACAGGATTCTGGGAAAAGTGAAGTGGTCTCAAGGAAGAAGCTGTTCCAATGGTTCTGTGTCAGAGACTGGGGTCCCCCATGGCTCCAGGTGTCTCCCCTGTGAGCGTCACATCCTCCTGGAGAGGAGGCCCTGGTGGAGACTTTGCTGGCATGGCTCGGCCACCCACGGCCCCAGGTCCTGAGCGTGGGCCCCTCAGGATGCAGCGAGATGAGAGCCTACACACAGAAGAGCATCGAGTTCATCCCCATAGCGTGGGGACAGTGAAGGAGCCGGAGGACACAGAGCAGACCCTCCCCGTGGGGCCAGCCGTGGGCACCTCAGCCCCGGAGCCGGAGCTGGATGAGCTCAGAGGGTGATGGCAGGAGCAACAGGCTGGAAAGAAGAATGCGACGTTGTGGGCAGGGGACGGGGGTCCGGGGCTCAGGGAGAAGCAGCTGATTCCTGGTCACATGGCCCCACGGAGGTGGAGCTGGGGCCAAAACCAGCGAGGTGTCCCAGGCCAGCCCGGCTTCTGCTTCTCTGTGTGACTCAGACACAGACAATGAGGGGGAAGGAACCTCACGGGCAGTCCAGGCCCATGGGCAGTGGTGACAGGAGTGCCAGGCACGGAACAGCCCCTGAGTAGTGGGCGCATTTGGGGACCCACCGCCCTCCTGGGCCATCGTGGCAGGCAGTGTGGAGGGGTCGTGAGCAGTCGCCCCATGTTAATTGGCTCCCTTTGGTTTCTGTGTTTGGGGGTCCCCAAGCCCACCCCAGGTTTAGTGATTGACCAGTGTGACTCAGAGCTCAGTGAAGCTGGTGTGCTCACGGTTACAGTTTATTACAGCAAAGGGTAGAGACTGAAATCAGCAGCGGAAGGTGGCGCGCAGGGCAGGGTCCGGGGCAGGCCAGGCGTGGGCTGCGTTGTTGTCTCCCAGTGGAGTCACGCGGACAGTCCTGCGACAGCCATCAGGGACAGCGCACGCGGAGCACTGCCTGGGGGCCAGGGTTTTAATGGGGCCTGCTTACATGGGCGTGGCCAATCTTTAGTCTCCAGCCCCTCCAAAGGCCAGGCTGACACCACGCGGCCCCAGGTCTCCCCCTGCAAATTGCATTGTTAGTGTGACTTTCTGGGCTGACTCAAGGTCCCAGGCAGACAAAGACCCTCTTCTCAGGAGGATGTTCCAACGAGCAAGGCAAGGTCCCAACCTTTCTTTGGAATGTGTGGGGTCTGGACAACCCACTCCCAGTGACTGAATCCTTCCTGCAGTTTCCAAACACCTTCTCCTTCCGGGAGAGGTGGGGCAGGGGTGAGGCTTCCGGGCCAGCCATTGCACTGGGCGAACCACACTTGTCCCCATTTGGCCCTTGCGATGATCCCGGGGGAAGGGTGGCTTTCCCCAATGTGCACAGGGGATGCCCAAGGTCCAGAGAGGTTGAACGAGCAGCCCAAGGTCACACAGCCTGTGGGGTCACCCCGTCCCACCCTCTACGTGAGTGTGCTGGGAGGCATGCCCGCCGCCGGCTCTCGGCCCAGGTCCTTTAGTGGGGGAAGCGTCCAGTAGGAGAACAGGTCAGGGGAGGTGGGGCCCTCCCTGAGGCTTGCCACCTGCTCTTAGGCTTGCAAGGGGCGCTGGGCAGGTCAGGGAGCTCTGGCCCCTCTCCAGAACCGGGTTGAGCACCTGACACAGCGGGCTCAGTGGGCAAGTCAAGCTGGAGAAGGCCTGTGGGCCTGCAGGCTCCCAGGGGAAGGGGGGACAATGCTGCCACTGATGCCCTGTGCTCTGCAGATAGGAGCGATTTGTAAATTAATTTTATTTAAAAATTTTCAAAATTTACAAATACTCTATAACCACCAAGCACTAACTCACCCTCCCCTCTCCCCCCAGCCTCTGGGAACTTCAAATCTACTTTCTATATCTATGGATTTGCTATTTTTAGATATTTCATAAAAGCAAAATCCTACAATATCTATCCTTTGGTGTCTGGCTTATTTGACTCAGCATAATGTCTTCACGGTTCATCCGTGTTAGTGCATCAGAACTTCATTCATTTTATGGCTAATATCCCATTGGATGTACAGACCACACTTTGATTATCCATTCTTCCATTGATGGACACTTGGGGTGTTTCCACCATCTGGCTGTTGTGAATAAGCCGCTATGAACACAGATATCTGTTCAAGTCCCTCTTTTCAATTTTCTGGCTACGGGCCCAGGAGTGGAATTGCTGGGTCATCAGTGATTCTTTGTTTAACTTTTTGAGGAACTGCTGAACTGTTTTCCACAGTGGCTACACCATTTTGCATTCCCAACCTTCTCTTTTCTTTTCTTCTCTGTTTTTCTTTTCTTATCTTTTTGCTTTCCTTTTCTTTCTCTTCTTCTTTTTTTTTTTTTTTTTTTTTATTCTCAAAAACATTCACCTTATGAATTTCGATGAAGACTCTGGTGCTTGCAGGATGAGAGTGGTTCAGTTCTGTTTCATTTTATGACCACAAGTCAGAGTCTTTTTAAGTCTGTTTTTTTTTCTTTAATTTTTTTTTATTGTGATTGTTCGCTTACCATACAATTATCCAAAGATCCAAAGTGTACAATCAATTGCCCCGGTACCATCACACAGCTGTGCATCCATCACCACAATTAATTTTTGTTCAATTTTTAGAACATTTCCATTACTCCAGAAAAGAAATAAAGAAGAAGAAAAAAAAAAAAAAAGGAAAGGAAAGGAAACTCAAATCCTCCCATAGCCCTATCTACCCTCCCTCCATTGTTGACTCATAGTATTGATATAGTACATTTGTTACTGTTTATGAAAGAATGTTGAAATACTACTAACTGTAGTATATAGTTTGCAATAGGTATATATTTTTTTCCTATATGCTCCTCTGTTATTATCTTCTAGTTGTAGTGTCATACATTTGTTCTGGTTCATGAAAGAGATTTCTAATATTTGTACAGTTAATCTCAGACATTGCCCACCACAAGGTTTACTGTTTTATACATTCCCATCTTTTAACCTCCAACTTTTCTTCTGGTGACATCCGTGACTCTGAGCTTCCCCTTTCCACCACATTCACGCACCATTCAGCAATGTTAGTTATTCTCACAATGTGTTACCATCACCTCTGTTCATTTCCAAGCATTTAAGTTCATCCTAGTTGAACATTCTGCTCATACTAAGCAACCACTCCCCATTCTTTAGCCTCGTTCTTTATCTTGGTAACTTATATTTCATTTCTATGAGTTTACATATTATAATTAGTTCCTATCAGTGAGACCCTGTGGTACATGTCCTTACGTGTCTGGCTTATTTCACTCAGTGTGTTGCTCTCAAGTTTTCATAATCAACCCATTTTTTTTAAGATAGTTTTGTTTACACGCCATACATTCCATCCTAAGTAAATAATCGATGGTTCCCTGTATAGTCACATATTTATGTGTTCACCACCCTCACCACTATCTGTATATGGATATCTACATTTCTTCCACAAAGCAGGAGGAAGAGACAAAGAAGGTAGAGAGGAAAAAGAAAAAGAAAAAAAGAAAGACAGAGAGAGAGAAAAAAAAAAAACATGACAACTAGGAAGCAGCAAAAGGAAAGATAACCTTAGATCAAAGTAGAATAAAGAGTCAGATACTACCACCAATGCCAAGATTCTCACACCCCTCCCCTATGCCTTCCCTTCTCTGCATTTACCTTTGTATATTGCCTGTGTTACATTAAAGGAGGCATAATACAATGATTCTGTTAATTATAGTCTCTAGTTTATGTTGATTGTATTTTTCCTCCAATACCTCCCTATTTTTAACACCTTGTAAGGTTGACATTCATTTCTTCTCCCTCATGAAAAAACGCATTTGTGCATTTCATCACAATCGTTGAGCACCCTAGGTTTCACTGAGTTATACAGTCCCAGTCTTTATCTTTCCTCTTTCCTTCTGATGTCCCATATGGTCCTAACCTTCCTCTTTCAACCATACTCACAGTCATCTTTGTTCAGTGTACTTACATTGCTGTGCTACCATCAGCCAAAATTGTGTTCCAAACCTCTCACTCCTGTCTTTTCCTATCTGTCTGTAGTGCCCCCTTTAGTAGTTCCTGTAGAGCAGGTATCTTGTTCACAACTCTCTCATTGTCTGTTTGTCAGAGAATATTTTGAACTCTTCCCCTCATATTTGAAGGACAGTTTTGCCGGATATAGGATTCTTGGTTGGCGGTTTTTCTCTTTCAGTATCTTAAATATATCACACCACTTCTTTCTTGCCTCCATGATTTCTGCTGAGAAATCTGCACATAGTCTTATTAAGCTTCCTTTGTATGTGATGGATCACTTTTCTCTTGCTGCTTTCAGGATTCTTTCTTTGTCTTTGACGTTTGATCATGTGATTATTTAGTGTCTTGGTGTAAGCCTATTCAGATCTATTCTGTTTGGAGTACGCTGTGCTTCTTGGGTCTGTAATTTTCTGTCTTTCATAAGAGATGGGAAATTTTCACTGATTATTTCCTCTGTTATTGCTTCTGCCCCTTTTCCCTTCTCTTCTCCTTCTGGGACACCAATAATATGTACATTCTTGTATTTCATTTTGTCCTTAAGTTCCCAGAGATGTTGCTTATATTTTTCCATTCTTTTCTCTATCTGTTCTTCTGTGTTTAGGCTTTCAGGTGTCTTGTTCTCCAGTTCCCGAGTGTTTTCTTCTGCCTCTTGAGATCTGCTGCTGTATGTTTCCATTGTGTCTTTCATCTCTTGTGTTGTGGCTTTCATTTCCATAGATTCTGCCAGTTGTTTTTTTGAACTTACGATTTCTGCCTTGTGTACTCCCAGTGCTTTCTTTATAGCCATCATCTCTTTTGCCATAGCTTCTCTAAACTTTTTGAATTGATTTAGCATTAGTTGTTTAAATTCCTGTATCTCAGTTGAAGTGTAAGTTTGTTCCTTTGGGCCATAACTTCATTTTTCTTAGTGTAGTTTGTAGTTTTCTGTTGTCTAGGCATCTGACCTCCTTGGCCACCCCAATCAGGTTTTCCCAGACCAGAGCAGGCTCAGGTCCCAGAAGGAGGAATATTCAGTATCCGGTTTCCCTAAGGGTGTGTCTTAGAGGATTGACATACCCTGTGAGGCCTCAAGTCGCTGTGCTTTTCTACCCAATAGGTGGTGCCTGTCAGCCTGTAGCTCCAGACTGGTATAAGGAGGTGTGACCCATGGCTATTTTCCCTCAGGCTCTGGAGTCTGGTTCTGAATGGAAGGTGGATAGTAGAGCTGGGCCCCACTTTTTTCCTCTTAGGGAAGATATGCCCCCTAGAGAGAGGTCATTTGCATATAAATAGAGTCTTTGTTTCTCTGACTCTGCTATTTCCAACCTTGTCTGGGTCAGAGTGCTGCAAGTTTAAAATGGCTGAGGCTTTCTCTACTGCAGAGCACTGCGATCTGAAAACGGTTGAGGCTTTCTCCACTGAGCTGCCCAGGTTGACAGAGAGAGAAAGGGAAAGAAAGTCCCTTTTGCAAGTCAATCTTCAGTCCCCAGATTCACCTGTCAGCCAGAGATAGCTCCCGATCCTTTGGGCTCCCTGTCCCAAGACAGATAAGTCCCCTGACTCTACAAGGTTGGTCGTCACCAAAAGCCTCTGTCTGCTTTTTGGGGATTCACAGTCTGTATTGAGCAGTTAACATTAAAACCCCAGTTGGACTGGGCTGAGGTGTATTCACTTGTTCAGAGAGTGCTGCTCTCTGGCACTCTCTAGGCTTCCATGAGGGAGGGCTCTTGGCTCAGGTCTGCAGTTGTTACTTACAGAATTTATGCTGTGATCTCGGGCATTCCTCCCAATTCAGGTTGGTGTATGATGAGTGGGCAGTCACGTTTGTCCCCCTGCAGTTATTCCAGATCATTTACTCGTTGTTTCTGTTGTTTGTTAGTTGTTCCAGGAGGACTAACTAGCTTCCTCTCTATGATGGTGGTCTTAGCTCCTCCTAAGTCTGTTTTGAAGCCCACTGCCTAAGACACCCTGGGGTGGCCTGGCATAGGGGCCCTGGCCTTGGCGTCCCTCTAACCTACTGTGTGACCACGAGTGGGCGACTCCCCTTCTCTGGGCTCGCTGACCCCTGTCCTCACTCATGCAAGGGGAGCAGCAGAAGCTTGGAGGTCTCTAGGCCCTCACAGCTCTCACGGTGGGCTTGGGTGCTCGAGCGCATGTGGGGTGTCATCAGTGCCAGGTGCGGTGTCTGGGTGGGGACTGCGCTATCCTTCATCCTTTCACTCATTCATTTCCTCACTCAGGCACTCGGCCGGCTCCTTCCTGCTGTCAGGGCTGGCCGGCTACTGGCCAGAGAGCTGCTGGGAGGCAGTGCTGGCCTCAGGCGAGCTCTAGGGTGGACCCGGGGAACAGGAACTTTATGGCAGAACAGGGCTGTGTGGCTGGGAGCTGGGGACGAGCAGTGGAGGTGTAGGGAGGGCCGGCACGCTCTGGCGCCTTGGTTCTGCTGCGTAGCCTCAACATTCTGAGCTGCGGGGCTCTGAGAACCCGTCCTGTCCTGCCTGAGCCTCACCTGCCCCCTCTGCCAAATGGGGGCCTTCTGGGGTTGCCATCAGGTCTGCTGGTGCTCAGGACCCTGGGCTTTCTCCAGAAGGTGCCAGGGAGCCATTGAAGTTTGCTTGCGGGGTGGGGAGGGGTGATTTGCCTGATGGTGGAGAAGAGAAGAGGATAGGTTGAAGGCTCAGAGAGAACTTTGGGTCTCTTCTTGATATCATCTTTGGGTTTTATCAGCTTGGAAAACACAGTCTTGCATGGGCCGGGATGGTGCTCACAGAGCCCTGTGGTGGATGCCCTTTTCTTTCTAAGCAATCGATGCTCACAGGTGTAAGCAGTCTGTGAGAGTGGGAAGATAGGACTTTATGGGGAGCCGGAGTGACCTCCTTTGAAGGAACTGAGCCACCCTCATCCCCTGTTCCCAGGTGAACAGTGAGGGGAAAGTTCCCAATTCAGAACTGCCAAATTCTCTGTGCCATCCTAGCTCCCTTTTGAATCCCCCATCCACTGCCATGTTTGCAGGTGCACATTTCAGAAGCCTCTCCTCATTTGGGAAGTGGCTGCTGGTGAGAGGAGGTCTCCATGTTGGAGAGGTTAAGAGCACGGGTCTGGAGGGTAGACGGCCAGGGTTGAAGCTCAGCTCTATCATGTGCCATCTGTGCAAACTTGGACAAGTCTCTTTGCCTCTCTGTGCCTCGGTTTCTTCCCCTGGAAGTTGAAGGTGCTGGTAATGGCCCTTACTTTGTAGGAGCTGATGTGAGGATTGAATGAGCTTTCACACTGGGTCTAAGTCTCCCGGCTGCTATGGCAAATGCCACACAGTGGGTCACTTGGACAACAGGAATTTATTGGCTCATGGTTTCGAGGCCGGAAGCCTGGCTTCCTTCTGGGGTTGGTAGGGTTCTGGCTGGCCGGTGATCCTTGGGTTCCTTGGCTTTCCCATAGTGATTCCTCACATTTCCCTCTGGGTTCCGCTGACTTCCGGCTCCTCCTTGTGGCCTTCTCTCTGTAGGGCGTCCAGGAATCTGGAGTAAGACTCATCCTGATTCTGTTGGGCCACACCTTACTAAACAGAACATCTTCAGGTGGTCCCAGGTACATGGGGTTCGCACCCAGGGGGATGGGCTGGAGATTGAGAATGTGCTTCTCCTGGGGCCCTCACCCGATCTGCCACAACGTAGAAAGCCCTCGGCTTGACACACACGGGAGCTAACGGGTAATAATGATCCATTGTTGTCATTATTGCTATTATTGCTACCTGATATTACAGACAAAAGGCTAAGTCTCAGAGATCTCAATTGACTTGTCCAAGGTCAAAAACTAGACAAGGACGGAGGCAGCTCTGAGGTCAGAGCTCCTGTCTCCCGCCCGGTGTGGGTGTCGCGGGTGAAGTTGCCAGAAGGTGTGTCTTTAGGGGTTTTCTACTCAAAGACACCAAGGCCACCTACGGAAATGGACATACCAGGCTGTTGACTTAACTCTTCAGTGTTGTCATTGATTTGACCTTCATTGTGTATTCCATGAACTTTTTGCCATTACAGATTTTTAAGTGGTTACTCCCAATTTCATGGCTTAAGACATTTCTTTGACATTCCTGAGACAAGGAGCTGTGTTATTTGTGTGTTAATTCCTAATGAATTTTTGTACTTTGTATTGAAATCTTTCTCTCAGTATTTAAAAACAGAATTCCCTTTCAAATCACCCAGATCTCATCTGACAATGTCTTTAAAATTTTCCCCACTTATTTAAGAACAATCAATATATCATTTGGGTCACCTTTAGCTGAAACTGAATAGAGCCAACGGTTTCTTTGAAAAATCAATTTCGACTGTCAGATTCTATAATCTTGGAATTGACATATGAAAGTGTTATCATTTTATTCCAGGATCCCCTAAGAGTGAATGAGAACCCTTATTGTTTTGTTTTGTTTTTTAAATAAATTGAGCTATGAGAGTATCTTGGATTTAAGAGTACATTTTTAAAAAGCTACACAGAAGCTCCCAGCTTCTCACAGAGGCGGCCCACTCCTGGGACTTAAACCTGATGAAGTAATCCGAGATAAGGAGGCTGGAGACGTGCTTAAATAGTAACAATGTTCGTGAAGGGCTGAGTCACATGTAATAGCGATAAGTAGAAGAGAAAGGATTCCAAAATGCAGATCACGCCCCAAGGCCTGCCTTGGTGTTTGTAGAAAGGGCCGTGGATGAGGCTACATCCACCGATGGAATATTCTGCAGCAAGTGGGAAACGGCTGGCCACGCATGATAAAAACGGCACACACGTCTGTGGCCGCGTTGTCATCCCAATGCCTTAGCCCATGTTCACACTTGGACGAGGGCTGGACAGAGAGGAGGAAAGGGACACGGCTGGAGGCAGAGGGACACGCCTCTTGGGTGATGGCTTTTGCTTTCCTTCTTGCTGTTATCCTTGTAGCTGTTTTCAGTTGTTCTTGTCCATTATTTTTAAGTGATTCTAAGAAGGGCTGCGGATGTATCGGAATACAATGGATGGGATATATTTTGTGTGGATTGCTAAATTTCGGGGATTTTCCTGCGGATAGACTATAGGTCACAAAGGCAGCTTAACGTGACCCCAGCCTCTCCTGCCAGGCCTTGGACCACTGCATCCTGCTCCTGCCATGAATCTGCTGCCCACCCTGTCCAGTGAGGCACCCACCGATTGGGAGCTCTCTAGAAAGGTGTTATCTCACCGGTGGCAAGTGTGACTTTTTCTGTTTGTGTGCTTGCTGCCTTATTCTGCCCAGAAGCTTTTTATTTGAAACTCCTCAGTGCTTTAGAGTCGGCTGGCATCCTTCTGAGTGGAGGGGGTTTCTGGGAAAACACATGGGCTGGTGGGGTTCACCCTGGGCAGCCGGAGAAGGACGGTAGACTCAGGATGCTCATCCTGGGCAGTCACCAGCCTGTCCCATTCGTGGCAGGTGTCTGCTCTTCTGCCAACCCCTGTCTGCCCCTGACCATGCCAGGGTCACCCCAGACTCACCTTGGCCTGGCCATGAGCCCAGCCTGGTCCCATTTCTAATGAACCCAGAAGACACAGTGGGTCGTGTCCTGGCTGTGCTGGGGTCCCCACAACGGCAGCATCTCACCTTGGCCAGTGGGAGTGGCTGGGGGGATTGATGCTGTGTCCCCTACCTGCTGTGGCTGGCCCTGCCTTCTCCTGGCTGTGACGGGGCCAGGGGGCAGCTCCTGGATGTGTGCCCAGCCCAGGGCTTCTGAGAGCGGCTGTAAAAGCCAGTGCATCTCCCCAAGGTTTACGAGGCCCCGTCAGCCGGCTGAGCAGCAGACCCTGCCCGCCCCAGAATGTCAGTCACAGCCAAGGTCCAGTCTGGTGTCATTTAAAACCTCCAGAAATAGAACCAGCCAGAAACATGGTACCCCTTCCCTGCCACAGAGCCGGAAGCCAGTAGCTGTGCACAGTTTAGCGTCCAAGCCACGTTGTCTCGGCTTTGTCCTTTGGGACCTCAGGAAAGTGACGTCACCTTCTGAGGCCTCAGTTTCCTCGTCTGTATGAGGCAGAGGCATCGGTGGCCATGGGGGTTAAATGAGGTAGCACACCCGGCGTCTTCTGTCCTGTGGGTGGAGGCGGCCCAGCAGAGGGGCAGCATCTGGAGCAGGGCCGCCAGGCTTGTTTGCATCATGATGATATTTTCATCTGCGGCTCTCCAGGGCCCTTCTCGGGGCCCTTCTCGGGGCCTGTGCTCCTGGGAACACCTGTGCACATGTTGACTAGCCGGGACCTTTGGTGGGCTGGACCACGGCTGCGTCCAGTGACAGATGTGTTCGAGAGCGAGAGCACTGCGGTCGCCCTGCAGCTCTGTGAGTGTGAGAAGAGGGGTCAGAAAATCCAGGCCTGTAGGGAGTCTGCCGGGCCACTGTGAGACCCTCTAGGGATGCCACTGCCCGGCTTGATGGGACAGAATAGACGGGCTGAGAGTTCTGGCTGCCTGGACTTAAAACAGGGTGTCAGTTTCGCTGCTGCGTGATCTCTGACAAAGTACTCAATGCTTCTTAAGCCTCCGTGTCCTCGTCCGCAAAGCGGGAAGGCGCGCCCTGTTCCGATGGAGCGGCGCTGCTTCGTGAGGTCGCACGTCCTCCTCCCCGAGCAGCTGCCACGCTGACCAGGTTTGCTCCCTGGGGCTGGCTGTCTGGTGCACGTGCTGCCCCTGTCTGAGCAGTGGATTAGGGACCCTGCCTGGCACCCTTTGCACCCCCTGGCATTGCACCCCAAAGGCGAGGCTGCCTTGCCTTATCCTTTGCTCCCAGGCTGCTGCCTAGCTCCCCAGGTCACATGTCCCAGAACTGCCTGGAGGACCTGAGTGGACATCTCCTCACTCCCATCTCCCTCTGTGCCCCTGAGAGGTTTGCTTAGGAAGCCGCAGGCCGCGGACCCAGGCCTCCCCCTCCCGGGCCGTCGGGTTCCTCACGCCAGCTGGTCATCCAGCCGTTCTCGGCCCTCAGCCCGCTGCCCCCAGCCCTGGGCCCGGGCACGGCTCAGAGCCGAGTTAGCCGGGAAGGAACACCCATGACGTGGCTCTCCTTTCTCCGGTGCGGGGCCCAGGGCCGGGCGCTCAGGGCAGGGGTTCAAGTATGATCCGTCCCTGTATGGTTTTGGGGCCAGTCTCTTTCCTAGCTGGGTCTCAGTTTCCCTTTATGTAAAGTGCAGGTATTAATACTTAACCTGTGAACGACTTTCCACGAGAGCGAGTGGGAGTGGCTGTGGGGAGCTACTCAAGGGGTTACACAAACTGTCAAGTGCAGAGCCAATGTGGTGCTCATAATTGTCATTATTAGGGCACATACAGCGCGGGCACATGGCTGTGTGTCCCACGGCGCGTGAGGCGAGATTCCGGGGAGTGTTGGCCTCTCTTGGGGGGGGCACCTGCCAACAGTTGTGCCCACCTCATCTCTAACCCTCACGGCAGCTATTAACCCTTTATACAGATGAACAGGCTGAGTCTCCAAGAGGCGCAGACTCGCCCACGGCCACGTGTTTGCAGGGACCTGACGGCATCCGCTGCGCCTGTGCCCGGCTTTCCCCGAGAGCCAGTGGGAGTGGCCGGGGAGCCGGGAGCGCGTCCGCCGGGGAGGGCGGGAGCCGCACGTAAGCACCGCCATGAAATATATAGAGCTGGAAAATGACTTAATTAAATCATGTTTTTAAAAGTGAAGGTACATAAGCAGTCAGCAGTTAAGCTGGTAGCAATTTCCCAACCGTGCTTGCCTTCCATGTTTCCATTTGCCCGCACATTCGTAATGTGAATGAGCGTAGATTGGAGCAGCCGCACTCTCCGGTGCCGGATGCGGGAGAACGTGGGGAAGCCGTGGGTGCCGAGTGCTGGGCACGGTGCCCGGGACAGCCTGGCACAGGGGCGCACCCGGTGAGGGCTACGTCCTCCTTCCCGCCCTCCTGCCCTTCCTTCCTTTTTTCCTTCCTCCCTCCCTCCCTCCCTTCCTTCCTTCCTCCTTCCTTCCTCCCTCCTTCCTCCCTCCCTTCCTTCCTTCCTCCTTCCTTCCTTCCTCCCTCCCTCCCTCCCTTCCTTCCTTCCTCCTTCCTTCCTTTCTTTTTCCTTCCTCCCTCCCTCCCTTCCTTCCTTCCTCCCTCCCTCCCTTCCTTCCTCCTTCCTTCCTCCTTCCTCCCTTCTTCCCTCCCTCCCTCCCTTCCTTCCTTCCTCCCTTCCTTCCTTCCTCCTTCCTTCCTTCCTTTCTCCCTCCCTTCCTTCCTTCCTCCTTCCTTCCTTCCTCCCTCCCTTCCTCCCTTCTTCCCTCCCTCCCTCTGTCCTTCCTGACACTGAGCTCTCACCAGTGATTTTGCCGCCACTCCGAGATGGGAAGGAGAACTCCTGCGCAGGCAGGTTCCAGGATCATTAGGGCGCCTGGCCCAGGAGGGGCTGTGGGATTCGATGCCCTGCGTGTCAGTGTTGGCACCTAGACGTGTTTAAATCCAATCCCACACCTTTGGTGGCAACTTGCCCGGGAGAGCAGTGGCTGGCCTGGGGTCCCGCCACCCCCAGGGAAGCTGCTAGCGTTGCCGAGAGCTGCCGGGTGCCTGCCCGCGGATGCCCGGGTGCTCTGCTGACCACCCTTCCCACGGGGGTGGGGCGTCTGTGGGAGCTTCAGGGGGCAGGTGGCAGGTTCCAGTTTGCTCCTGTGCTCAGACCTGCCCCTCACTGACCAGCTGGGCATCTGTGGCAACCTGTGCTCTGTCTCCCCGACTGGTTCAGGGCAGTACATTCGCGTCCCTCCCTGCCTGCACTTGGGACCCACTGAGGCAGGCCTGGCAGTCAGCGTGGCGGGGGTCCATGTGGGCAGACACACCCCCTCCCCAGGGCCCGGGCTTTCCCCCTCCTCCAGGGCGGGGTGTGTCCAGCCCTCACCAAGCCCAGACAGGGGCTGACAGCTGCACCCCAGCCCACCCTCAGGATGCTTAGGGCTGACTGTGGCTCTCGGCGGAGGTGCCCAGCGGCCAGGTGTTAAAGGATCCAGGTGCCAGTCCCTGGCTGCACCACAGCACCAGCCCTGGGCCTGGAGGATGCCGACATGCAGCTAACCCTGGGGAGCCACGGCCAAGGCCCGGGCACCCGCACTGCTGTGCTGCCTGCTCTCTCTCTCTCACCCACTCTCCTTCTCTCCGAAACAACTCGGCCCCACCTCCGTGCACTCAGAGCCCACCTGCACCCCTCGAGCGTCCATTCTAAAGCTGGGCTGATGGACTCAGCCCTCCTCGGGGCCCAGCCCTCTCCCATGGTTCGTGGGCTTCCCACGGGCTTCTGACTCTTCGTCGGGGATAGCACAGCTAATGTGTATGGGGGGCTGGCACCGTGTCTTCAGCTGACAGGTGGGAGCCACGGTGCCCGCCTCGGGCCTGCCGGAGACCTCCATGCCAGCCAGGCGCATATGTTGTCCCATTCAGAGCCTTTCTTGTGTACAGTAGGGGCTTAATACATGTAGCTGCCCTAATGCTCTGCACCTGCTCTGCTCCTGCCCACCAGCCTTGTCTCCCCTCCCCTCCAAGTTCCCAGAACTTCCTCGTCTAATTGAATCCAGGCCTTCCACGGCACTGAAAACACAGCAAATAGCCAACCGGTGTGAGTGTTTGGGTTTAATGGTCTTTGGAGGAAAGAGCTTTTGGAGATTAAATAATGGTTAAGACCATTTATTCCCTCAGCCAGAAAATGTGCCATGGCGGCACCTTCTGCCCCCCATCCCCCTCCCTGGGTGAGCTTTCCAGGCCCTGTCCCCCCCTCCTTCCTCGCTTCTTCCCCCACACCCAACGCTGTCTGCTGGGCTCCGTTCCCTTTCCCTGACCCTCACGCAGCATCACTTTTAGGTTTTCTGACCGCGATCCAAGGGTCACTCTCCCCTTTCGATGAAGGCTGAGGCTTGGCGAGGGCACCACAGGCAAATGTGCCCCTGGGAGAGGCAGGGAGGGCCAGGCTGCTTCCCAAGCTGCCCCGGTTTGCAAGAGAGACAGCCCAGGGAGGGGGCGAGGGTCAGACAAAACCGTGAGCACCTTCCAGGTTTGTTCCTCGGAAGAAAGCTCTGCGTGTATGGTCACTGCTGGGCTCGTTTGCTCATCTGAGAAGAAGGTGGACAGCAGAAACCATGAGTTAAGATTCAGAGGCTCAAAGTGTTCCCCAGGAAAACAGGATCAGGGAAAGAGGTTCCCCAGACCACAGGTCTCCCGAGGACACAGCTGCCCCCAGCATCTCTCACAAGGGGTGCCAGGCGGCCAGGTAGCAGCCAGGAGAACATAGGAGGCTGCGGCATAAGGGCGTGTGGCCACAGCCTTTTACTCCGAAGGGGCCCGCTGCCCAGACCCTGCGTGGTCTACCCAGGAGCTGAGCTGTGCTGGCCACCACGTGCCACACCTGGGCCCCTCTCGGAGCCAGCCCCACACCTTGGGGCTCCCCAGTGCTCACAGGGGAAAGGAGCAGGTGTGGAGGCCGGCCAGAGCCAATGGGGTGCACAGGTGATGGTGCTCCCAGCCCAGCCCTACCCCACCCCACAGGGGGCATTAGGGGCATGATCCTGTTTCACTGAGGGGGCACCCCAACTCTCAGCCCAGCCCTCTACCTTCCCCCAAGCTGGGCCCTACCCCGGCAGCATCAACCCATCCTCTATGCCACCTGAGTCACCCCTCATTTCCTGCCTCACCTACCACCTCGTCCCCCCCGTGACTCCACCCCTGCTTCCGTGTGCCTCCCCATCCACCATCACCTGCCCCAGCCAGCACCCTCTAAGCACTGGACAGACACCCACTCCACTAATCCGGGGAGATGGTTCCTTCCAGATTCCACCCGCCCCTGCAGCCCCCTGAAACCCCTGGTCCAGACCAGGGCTGTCCGTGAAACACGTGAGCCACTCAGGTGACTTTAAATGTTCCAGTGCCTACATTTAAAAGGCAGAAAGACACAGGTGAAATTAATTTTAAGGATATGTGTTATTTAACTCAATATATCCAAAATATTATCATTTCAACATGTAATCAATATAAAAAATATTAACAAGATGGTTTAGGTACTTTTGTCCATACTGTGTCTTCGGAGCCCGGTGTTGTCTCTGCACTCTGCAAACTCGGACGAATTGGCTGTGTCTTGTGGGCTCAGCAGCCACGTGGGCGAGTGGGAAGCCAGGGCCAGTCTCCCTGTGGCTTGAGGACCTCGCCTGGCCCCCTGACCCCTGTTGCCTCCCCTGACACCCCTCTCTCAGTCTGCTCAGCCAGGCGGCCCGCCCTAGACTGGTCCCCATCTTCCTGGACCTTCCATTCCTGCTCCTGCGGTCCCTCGACCTGCTCAAATGTCCACTCGTGGTCAGCTGACCAACGGTCCCCAAAGATACCCTGTCCTAGTCCCCGGGGTCTGCGAATGGGTGGCCTCCGTGGCAGAGGATGACAGGATTGAAGCAAAGATCTCGAGGTGGAAGGTGACCCCGGATTATCTGGGGGGGGGGGGTGATGCCACCATGGGAGCCTTACGGGGGGGCAGAGAGAGACCTGAGGATGGAAGCAGGGGTTGGGGCCGCTCTGCAGATGGAGGAGGGGCCAAGGCAAGGGGACAGCTCCCCCCTTGAGCCTCCTGGAAGGCGGCCCTGCCCATCCCCTGCCCACCCCTTAATTTTACCCTCGAAGACACCTTTCAGGCATATGACCTGCAGAATGTAAGGGAATACCCGTGTCCCCCTTGGAGGCACTGAGTGAGTGGTCATCTGTCACAGAGGCTTGGTGACACCGTGGCCAGCTCTGCCCCCTCGCCCACAGCCTCGCCCCCCGGCCCTCCTTGTAGGCAGGTGGAGGGAATGAGGAGGGCCTGGGCCAGTGGGGCAGCGGGCAACGCGGATGTTGGGATGCAAGGTCCAGGAAGACGGGGCCTCAGGGCCAGTGCTGGGTTAGATGTGGCAGTGGGGGCGGACACCCCATCCCTGGCCGGCTTCCCTCT
The DNA here is from genome assembly GCF_015220235.1 of Choloepus didactylus. NCBI lineage: Eukaryota > Metazoa > Chordata > Mammalia > Pilosa > Megalonychidae > Choloepus > Choloepus didactylus. The sequence goes on along the minus strand of NC_051309.1, from coordinate 5,549,847 downwards.
CCGAGCCCTGCTGGGGCTCTCTGGAAGCCTCCACTGCGGGGTCACTCCCCACAGTACTTGCCTGCCCACTGGCTCTCAGATAAAGCCCCAAACGTGTCATTCGTGGGGTAGATGATTTAATCCCCAACACTCCTGGACAGCCGAGCCTTGGCCGCTCTCCCGCTCTGGGCCCACCTGGCAGGTGTGTGGTGAGCTGCTCTGGCCGCAAGGCCTGGAGCAGGGAGGAGGCTGGCGGGCTCCTGGCCAGGTGTGGGGAGCTGGGAGGGGGCCGGGGTGGAGGAGGGACGGATTGCAGGTGTCTGAGAGGCAGAATTCCCCAGGTGTGGAGCTGGCTTGGTGGGGGCGGGGAGGGCGAGGGGCGCCCCCCACCCGGCTGTCTGAAGCATCAGCTCCTGAACTCACCCATTTGTCCTGCAGGGCAGGAAGCTCCTGGCTCTCAGGATCGATCCCTGCTAATGGGCTCCCTCCCCCTCCTTCCCAAAGAAAATCCATTCTCTGAGGTTTTGAGGGTGAGCGCTGCCTAATTACCCCTCCACAGGGGCTGCTTCTTTGTTCTCTCCAGCCAGGTTCCCCCACCCCCCAGGGAGGCCCAGAGGGGTCTTCCAGCCCCAGTGCACTCCTGGGGAGGCCACCCAGGGCTGGGCCTTCCTGGGAATGGGGAGGGGGGCGCTGGACTCAGAGGACATTAAGCTCCCAGGTGGTAAGCAGGGCCCATTTTCCTGTAGCCTCAGTTTCTCCTGAGGATTTAGGGAGGAAATACGCATCCATGCAGAAACCACTGAGGCTGTGTTGGGGAATTGAGTGGAAAGGCTCCCGGGGGGTTGACGTGAAAGCAGGTCCCGACCCCCGCTGCCCCCAGGGGCACCCCCCGGTGGGTGGGGCTGAGACGCCCACTCTGTTCCCTCCGGGCACAGAGAGGGGAGGGGGCTGCGCAGGCCACGCGGCCGTTTGGGTGCACGTTGCAGTTGGAGCCTGTGCTCACCTGATGCCGGGGCCTGTGGCGGGAGCCGAGCACCCGAGCCAGAGGCCTGGGGCCAGCCCGCCCTCCTCTCCCTCACGGGTGCTTTGAGCTCAGCCTCCTGCCCTCGGCCCTCAGGGGTGACCGGACCGGGTCGGGGAGGCCTGCAGGGACCACGGGCAGCAGGTGCATGTAGAAGGAGGTGCAGTTCCTTGCCCCCCAGTTCTCTGCTTCTCACCTGTCAAAGGGCGGGTAAGACGAGTGCTAACAGATCCTCAATGCACGCACTTCTGGAACCTGCTCTTGCAGACATCGTGTGGTCATCAGGGCTGGATTCACAAAGCCAGGACCCGATCCTGGCTCCCCAAGATCCGCCGTGACAGCCCACTTTAGACGGTGCAGTCATGAGGGGCTCTGGTTTCAGGCTCACCGGTACTGGACGTTTCAGTATCGAATTAATTCAATGTCCTGATGGACGGGCTGCTCCCAGACAGCCCGTGTGAACTTGCCTTTGGTCGCCTCACTCCTCTGGTTCTTTCCTCCTCCTGGGGGTCCGTCAGGGCTGAAAGAGCGTGCGGAGGGTCTCCCTGCCTTCCCGCCCGGGGTACAGGTGAGGGTGGGGCTTGCCCAGGACCACTCAGCCAGTGGGGACGGCGCCGAGCCACAGCCGGGATCTCCCAGCACCCAGTGGGGACGACACTACTGGTGGCCGGTCCAGGGCTGTGGGTGTGATTCCCGGAGGTGGCGTGTCCCTGGGGTTCTGTGCCAGGCGGGCAGAGCGGGCACCTCCCTCGGGAGCTCCCAGTGCAGAGCAGGGGACACACAGCCAGAATGTTGCAGGATGGCTTGGCACGGCGGGTGGAGGCCGCCCAGCAAACAGGGCGTCAGCAGACAGCCGGTGTTCCAATCTTGAGAAGGCCGCTCGTCAGCTGAGTGATTTCAGAAGGAAACTCCTCTCTGAGCCTCCTTCTCTCTTTTTTTTTCTTTTTTAATTTTATTGTGGTAACATATACTTCACACAAAATTTCACGTTTTAACCATTTTTAGAGTACACTTCAGTGGCGTTTATTACATCGACATCCACCTTCTATTACCCCAACATTCTCGTTTCCCCAAACAGAAACTCTGCACCCATCGAGCAATAACTCCCTGTCCCCGTGCCGCTGGCCCTGGGAGCCTGCGGTCGCGTCTACTGCGTCGGGGCGGGGAGGCGGCCGGTTGCTGAACCCTCGGCTCTCGGGATTGCTCGGAGGGTACCGGCGGCGGGGGCTCTTTCCCGGAGGCGAGGGCGAGGCGGGGGACTGGGCCCAGTCCCCGGCGGAGGCGTGCAAGGTGTGGAGGGCGGCGAGAAGGAACAGGCGGGACACGTTTCTTTGAGGGTGAAGAAGCCAAGAGAGTTTATTAGGGGAGAGTACAAGCTTATATCGGGAGGTATAGAGGGCGGGGTAGCTGTAGAGGTTAAAGGCTTGGATTGGTTCTGAGAGGGCGCGGAGGTTGATTGAAAAGGGGCAGGAGTTGCTCCGGTAACGAAGAGGGTGGAGGGTGCGGGTAAGGCATGGGGGGGTTTTCTCCGGCAAGCCCTCCCCAACGGTTGTACTTTGGGGTGAGGAAATGGGGCCTGCATTCGGCTCCACTTTCTCAGGCCCGGGGGGCCGTGGAGGGCGCTACCACCCATGCCCCACTACCTTTCCTAGGGGCTGATCAGTTCCCCTGGCCCAGGCCCGCCAAGTCGGAACTCGATAACAGTGTCCCGCATTTCCCCCTTCTTTTCTAATTAGAGGAAGAAGCTTACCGGAGAGATCCGCCAAGGGATGAGGGAAAGGGGAGGTGGGGGAAGGGATAGGGGTAGATGGTAGTTAGAGAGGCTGGAGCTCGACGTTGGTGTGGCGCCCGGGCGTTCGAGAGGGGCCTCGCTGCTTGCGGGATGGATGAGGGTGGCGACGCTGCGGAGGGTCAGCTTCTTCAGTGGAGGCAAGTTGTTGATACTGGACTTGCACAAATGATGAGAAGACAGCATTGGCTTGGTTCTTAGCAAGCTGGACAATTCTGCGGATAATGCAGGGCCCTAGGGTGAGAGCTAGAATAATCATTAGTAGGGGGCCGAGGAGAGGGAGGAGGTATGGGAGGAGGGGGGTAAAGATGTGGGACCAATAGCTGGTGGCTTCACGGTCCCTTTTGCGTTGTTCTAGTCCCTCTCGGACCTTCTTTAGGCTGTCCTCGGCGAGACCTGTGGAATTGGCATATACACAGCACTCTTCTCCTAGGGCGGCGCAAAGGCCTCCTTCTTTGAGGAGAAGAAGGTCGAGACCTCGGCGGTTTTGGAGCACGACCTCAGAGAGGGAGTTGACAGAATTTTTAAGATGGGAAATAGCGTTTTGTAGGTGACGAATGTCCTCGTCAACAGCCGCCCGGAGGTGAGTTAGGGCGGAGCCTTGACTGGCTAATGCAGCGATTCCGGTGCCAGCGCCTACAAGACCTAGGAGGGAGGCAATTGTGAGGGCGGTGATGGGCTCTCGCTTTTGCAGAGTGGCAGGAGCTGCAGTTCTTTCCAGGTGGAGGAAGAAGTCTTCCTCGCTGTGGTATAGGACCCTGGGGATAAGGACAATTAGGAGGCAAGTTTCATGAGTTGTATTGAGGGTCTGCACGTTAAGGCAGGGGGTAAGTCCTGTAGAGGAGCAGAGCCATAGGGAGGAGTTGTGAGGAATAAGAAATTTGGCAGAGCTGCTGGGAGATGACTAGTTGGCACAAGCTGTGAGGTTGGGAGAGTTACTTGAGCGAGGGCGGATGCATTTTCCTGTGGAGGAGACTGAATGAAAGGTTAGGGGGACGGCAGAGGTATTCCAATTGCATTCCGAGGGGCTATTTTCTGTATTTTCTGAAAAGGAAAGGTTGGAGGCGACGGGCTCATACAGGGAGGAGGAGGTGGAGAGGCAAAGCCAGCAGGAGGAGGTAAGATTGGGGTTGGAGGAATTCACTGAGGTGAAGGCTGCTTGGATAAGGCCGAGGAAGGGAGAGGAGTAACGAGAGGGGGGTAGGAAAGGTTGGGGTGGTGGGGTTGGCGATGCGTTGTTTGCAGCTGAGGTGCGGCTGGTTGGAGCTGAGGTGCGGCTGGAGGGCTGTGGAAAAAGGGGGTTAAGGACTTGGTTGGGACCTATGCTAGAGGGTGTTTTTAATGCAGTATTTTGGCATGGTTGGCTTACAGCCTCCTTTTTTATGAGAATAAGTGATCCTTGGTTGGCTCCTTTCTCATAGATTCTGAAGCCCCAAGTTCGACCGAGTAACCAGGAGGGATCAGTGGGGAGCTGCACTGTAAGATTAAGATGTGTGCAGGATCCCTCGCTTTCTTGGCCGAGCCAGTTAACTGTAGGGAGTTTGCACCCTGTAGGGGCCCACTTTAAGGTAAGGTATTGATTAGGAACAGGAGGCTTTCAATTAGTGGCTAATGTTTTACACCCCCAGTATGCACAGTAGTACTCGTTGGGGGAATTGCAGTACGATTTTCCAGGATTTGAGGATGGGCACATGTAATACTGGTCTAGACTTTTGTTACTGCGAACTCTAACTCAGCCTCCCCTTCTAGAACTACCAGAATTGCTATTGGCGGGGGAAAGGTTTCGGGAAGAAACAGTTCAGAGGCATTAAAAGAAAAGGAGGGGGGTGTTGATTTCTGAGCAAAGAGAATGAGGTAAACCGTGGCCGCGAGGCCGAAGGAGACGGCGAGAGCAGAAAGCAGGGCCCTCTGGTAGTGGGAGCAGTCTGGGGAGGCGGTTGCAAAGAGGCACACGGCGCCAAACAAAGAAACAAAGACACAAAGGACTACAGCAAAGTAATGGAGGGGAAGAGGGAGAGTGTTTGGAGGAAGAGTGTCAGGAGGAATGGGGGACATAGGAAGAGAAGACGAAAGGTAGTCGGGGGCAATAGCCGGGTTAATTCGGGAAGGGAGGAGCGGCCCGGGCGCGGAGCTGCGAGGGAGAGGCGGCTCCGGACGTGGAGCGGCGAGGGAGAGGCGGCTCCGCGGGGCGGCGAGGGAGAGGCGGCCCTTACCTTGCAGGCGAGGAGAAGGGGAGTTGGAGAGGCGTCCGGGCGAGCGGGTGGTTTACTGGACCGCTGCGTGGAGAGGACTTTTAATCCCAGGGTCGTGGGTTCGAGCCCCACGTTGGGCGCCAGTTGCGGTCGCGTCTACTGCGTTGGGGGGGGAGGCGGCCGGTTGCTGAACCCTCGGCTCTCGGCGTTGCTCGGAGGGTACCGGCGGCGGGGGCTCTTTCCCGGAGGCGAGGGCGAGGCGGGGGACTTGGCCAGGTCCCTGGCGGTGGCGTGCAAGGTGTGGAGGGCGGCGAGAAGAAACAGGCGGGACACGTTTCTTTGAGGGTGAGGAAGCCAAGAGAGTTTATTAGGGGAGAGTACAAGCTTATATCGGGCGGTTTAGAGGGCGGGGTAGCTGTAGGGGTTGAAGGCTTGGATTGGTTCTGAGAGGGCGCGGAGGTTGATTGAAAAGGGGCAGGAGTTGCTCCGGTAACGAAGAGGGTGGAGGGTGCGGGTAAGGCATGGGGGGGTTTTCTCCGGCAAGCCCTCCCCAACGGTTGTACTTTGGGGTGAGGAAATGGGGCCTGCATTCGGCTCCACTTTCTCAGGCCCGGGGGGCCGTGGAGGGCGCTACCACCCGTGCCCCACTACCTTTCTTAGGGGCTGATCAGTTCCCCTGGCCCAGGCCCGCCAAGTCGGAACTCGATAACAGTGTCCCGCAGGAGCCTCCAGTCCACGTTCTGTCTGTGCATTTGCCATTCTAGGTGTTTTCTGTCACAGGAACCGTATAATATTTCCATCCAGCCTGTTTTACCAGCACAATGGTTTCTGGGTTCATGCACCCCAAAGCATGCCACAGGCCTGCCTGCCTTTTTACGGCTTGAGCCTCATTCTTTCCATCTGGGAAATGGGCACAGTGACGGGTGCCTTTCAGGGCTGCTGCAGGACCACGTGCCTGGCGCACAAGAGACCTCTGCAAGCGAGGAGACAGCGCTCTCACGTGAGGGCCGACCTAAACCTGGGGCAGGGCGGGAGATCGGGGGAGCTCCCAGGAGGGGGTGTCCCCGGAGCGGGAGACGGGCTGGGACTGGGAACCGGGAGGACCTGGGCTCGAATCCCAGCTCCAGACATGAGTGAAGCCTCAACCTTCTAGAGGGAGCCCAGATCTCCCCACCTGTCATCCAGGGCACACATCTCCTGGGGGGACAAGGGGGACCGAGTGGGAGGGGTCTGTGGAGGCCCCTGTAGCCCCCTGTGCTAACTATACGTCACCTGGAGGGGGACACTGCTGACGCCTGTTGTCCTGTTCCCCCAGGTCTTCTGATTTCGGGACATCCTACACCAAACTCACCCTCCAGCCGGGCATCACCACCGTCATCGACAACTTCTACATTTGTCCGACCAACAAGAGGAAGGTGGGTGCCGTGTCCGCGGGCGCCCCCGACCCCAGGCCTGCTTCCTGCTCCCTGGTGGGGGCGTGGACCGCCCAGCTCCCCACCGGCGCCTTCCAGCTCCGCCCTACACCGTTCTGACCCGTGTTTTAAGGGCCAGCTCGCCTTGGGAGAAAGGCTGTGCGTCTTCTCCAGGATGCAGCGCCCATCGGGCCCAGCCAGGAGGAGCCGAGGGCCCGTGTCAGGCGGGAAAGAATCCCGTGGGAAGGCGATGACGGGCTGCTGCGTTCTTCCGAAGGGCGTTTGGGTTTATTTGGCTGGATTTGGTTTGCAGTTTTCATCCGAGCTGCATTTCCCGTTTCCGTGGTCCGAGGCCTGGTTGCTAATTCCCTCCCTGGTGGCTGTGGAGTAGGGGACTTGGCACTCCAAGCCGCCCACCCTGCTGGGTTCGCTGTGGTCCGTCCCAGGCCCACCTCTTCACCCAGGGGGAGGTCAGAGGCGGCAGCCAAGGGAGGCTGCCTGCCGTGTGCTCACCCCGTGCACTGAGAAGCAGCTCAGCGTCCCAGACGGGGAGTCAGGCCGACCTGGGTTCGAGTCCTGCTCACGTCTCTGGGCCTCGGTTTCCCCATATGAAGATGGGAGTGGACCCGCCTGTTGCCCTGTGAGTCGGGAAGGCAGGGCTTGGGTGCCCGGCCCGTGGCCCTACACACAGGCACAGGGGCTGCTCTGAGGGTGATTGCAAAGGAAAGCCCCAAGCAGCTCGGAGCCCAGGAACCCTCTGTGTACCCCTTGAGCATCTGGGAAGGGGGCTCGCCGTGGTGGTGGTGCTCGAGGGATTTCACGGTTATGCAGACGGCAGATTAGTGGGCCTGGAGGAATCTGTGTTCTTGAACTTGGAGTTCTGCAGAGCCAGAGGTGGTTGGCTGGGATGTAGGGTCTGGGATGTGGGGTCTTGCCATCTGCTGGGGGCTGTCCGGCTGGTCTCAGCTGCAGTTTTTAAAGGCGTGACACTTTACAGAGTGGGTCTTTTTCTCTCTCTCAAATGTGACTTCTACGGCTTGTCACAGCTTCCTGAGTGACAGACCTGGATGCAGGGGGGTGGACTGAGGACTTGGGCACCTGCCTGGAGAAGAGGGTCTCAGGAGTGAAGGCAGTGGGGGTGGGTTGGTCTTATGCAGCCCCCGTCCCCTTCGATACCCCTCCTCGGCCTCCACACCTGTGCTCTCACTTGGCCTCATAAGGCAGGAGCTGCTATTGTCCCATTTCCAGGGCAGAAAACTGAGGCAGAAGTTAAGACTTCTGCCACCCCACAACTCCGGGTGGGATTTGAACCCCACTTCCTCCGACTCCAAAGCTGAAGCTTCTTCTTGTGGAGCGAGTGACTAGTGACCCAGCCCCCAAACCTGCAGCTTCCTCTGCGTTCTCAGCCCACCTGCTCTGCAAGCTGTCCCCACCCCTGTTCGGGGCACAGCTCATGCCTCCTCCGTCTGCACAGAAGGATGAGCCCGGGATTCCGGATCCCTCAAAGAAGCCCAGAGACTGTCTTGTTCGTGGCCATCCATGACTTGGAGGCCAGGAGTGGTGGTCCCTGCAGGCCTCATCCCCAGCCAGCCCTGCGCCCCAGGCCCCACCAGGCGGCTACCTGCTCCCGTGGGCAGCCCACACCTCTCTGTTACTAGTGATGGGGAACCAAAGGGCAGCAACTTGTGTACCCGAACTCACCAGGCAGCGCGTGCTTCCCTGCAGCCATCCTGACACCGTGAGGCTGCGGAAACAAGCTCGTTGCCTCTCAGGAGTGACGAGGCGTGGATGGCTGCCTGCCAAGTGGAGCTGGGAGCTGACCTACTCCCCTGGAAGGGCGTGGCCGGCAGCACCCATGACCGAGGGCCGGGGAGGCCATGCAGTGAACAGCCACTGGGGCCGGGCAGAGCAGAGGGCAGGGACCCGGGCCTGGGCCTGCAGTCCTCCATCACTAGCTGTGCAGTCACGGACGAGTTACCTAATCTCTCTGTGCCTCAGTTTCATTGTCTGTATAGGAATAAACTGGTCTGTCTGCTGCTGGGCTGGGTGACTTTGGGCGGATCTTACTTCCTTTCTGGGCCTCAGTTTCCCCACCTGTAAGATGAGGAGGTTGAACTGAAGCTCCTCCAGAGCCCCTCCAGGCACCCAAGTTCTGACTCTCCTGGTCTGCCCCAGGGGCTGTGTAGGGGGAGGGCAGGAGCTCGGAAAGAGACCCTTGTGGGCAGGAGCCTGGCCCTGCTCCATCTGTCCATGAGACTGGCCTTCTCTGCAAGGTCTCGAGCTCCCTCCCAATACCTTCAGTTGCGCTGTCCACTGGCCCAGATAGCGTCCCCGCTGTGCCCACTTCAGGCTTTGGGGGACGAACCTTCATCCAATCCTGCAGGCAGCGAATTCAAGTGTCAGTTATGTGCTGGGACCCTGGCCAGGCACTGGGGTGCAGAGGCTAACTGGACATACGAATCTAACCTTCTAGAACTTTTCAGGGTCCGACGGGCCCTGAGAAACTGAGCCTCTCCTGTTGCTTGGTTTGGAAGGAATGAAGTGGTCCCTCTCAAAACTGGCCGGGAAAGGGGCCTCCGGGGGCCCCCGGCCAGGAGAGGCTTTACCCCGGGTGGCCGTGTGCCCCCCAGGATCAGACCCTCACTGCAGACCTGCGCGAGAGGGCCCTGCACTGCGTCCCCTCTGTTACTGGGTAATGGATGGGTTTTTCAGGAAGACAAGAATGCTATTAGGAGTCCATTTAGCAACAATTACAGGCCGCGCAGCACTTTATAGCTTCTTAGGAGACTGCTTTGCAACCTGTCTTGCAAAATTAATTCCCTTTTATTTTTCATCTTGCCTGCAGAGTAATCAGAACTCTCGTGTCTTGAAGCCCACAGATGGGGCAGCTAGGGTGGTCACAGCAGGCCGGTGAGCTGGGGGATGTGGTGACCCCTGGACACCCCCATACCAGGCCTCCCCTGCCACCTGCAGTGCACGCATTTGCTTTGGGTTGACCATGCATTTCTGACTCGGCTGCAGGGACGCCCCAGTGCAGGGACAGTGTGTGAAGGTCCAGCCCAAAGGGGCTGCCCAGGCATGGAGTTGCATTTAAGTGTCACATTTTATATTAAAAAGTCATGTGAATTTTCGTTTTATTCCCTTATCTACCTGTGTTGGTTTGAATGTTAAAATCACACACACACACTGCCACCAAAAATATCTTTATGTCAAACTGACTGTCCACCTTTAAGCTCTGGGACCCCCAGCCCCCTGCCACGGACCTGACACTCCTGATTTGAGAGTTCACGGCTAGGACGGTACCTACTTCACTTCATTTATTCATTCATTCCTCTCACTCATCCGAGTCCTTTTAAGCCACTGCCAAGTAGTCCAGATTGTGCAATTAATCAAACTGAAATCTGTCAAGAAGCTCGGAGCATCACAGAAAGCAAAACGTCTGCTGGGAAGGGGCAGGGCGTGGACGTGGTGAGGGGTGGCCGCTGTCCCTGGAGACCCTTGGAGGTCAGGCTGGTGTTCGGGGCTGTCCGTGAGCCGTCTCCATCCCATGGGGGATGGTCCCTGGGCCACCTGCCGATGAGGACGAGAGGCTCCGGCCGGTCAGGGAGCTTCCCCCAGGGGGCAGGGTCAGTGGGTGGCTGAGTCAGGATTTGCACACAGGCCCAAGTGATTCTGCCAGTGAACCCCGCTGCACTGACCTTGAACAGCTGGGGTCACCAGGTCCCTCTCCTCCCGGGGGCAGGGGCCAAGGCAAAGGGTGCAGGTCTTGGAGCCAGAGGAGCCGAGTTAAAATCCTGTGCTGCCTATTCCCAAGTTCTCAGAACCTCAAGAGGATGGGGTGAGGAGAGGCTCAGGAGGAGGGGCTGAGGATAGACCCCGGAGGACGGGGCTGCTTCATCTCCGTCTCCTTCTGCTCCACATGTCGGCCCTGCAGGCTTTCATCCCACGCAGACTCCAGGCTCCTCTCTGCCTCTTTTTCTCTCTCCTTCCCTCTGTCTCTCTCTCCCGCCTTCTCTGCCTCTCTCTCGCTGTCTCTGTTTCTCTCCATCTCCCGGTCTCTGTCTCCCTCCTCCCTTTCCCTCCCCCTCCCATCCTCAGACCCCTGCCTTCTGTCATGTGAACCTGATGCCCAGCCCCTAAGGTGTTGCCGTCTCCCCCCAGCAGCTGCCCACCTGATCCCTTGGCCCTCCTCATTCTGGGGCTGAGCAGGGCATCAGGTATGTGGGCCCCACACTGTAGCCAGGTTAGCCCAGGTCTCGGGGACATCACCCCCTGTGGACCCCTCCTGCCTGCTCAGAGAGCACCTGAGGGAGGTGGTCTCCAGACCCCCGAGCTCCGTCTATGAGCACAGCAGCCAGTGTTGCAGTCTGGCCGCCTGTGCATTTTGTGGGACCCCCTCAGTGCCATGCTGAGGGGCTCATGAGGCCCAGGGAACATCCCTGCAAGGCCCAGAATCTGCTCCTGTGCTTTGAGGGCTAACACTTTCCAACTTGGGACCCAGGCCATCATGGGGCTGCCCCCACATGAGAAATCACTCAGAGCAGGGCACAGAGTGCACTTCCTCCACAGCCCATGGGGCCCCCCGAGAGCTGAGGCTGGGCAGGAACAGTGCTGTTCTCCAGGGCAGGTGGGAGGCAGGGACATCTTGCTGATTTTCATTTCTGCTGTCAATTTTTTCGAACCGGATGCTTGTGTTGCTGCATGCTTGCAAATTGAAGGAGTATGATCCCTGGGTAAGATGTGGGTGGGCCACCGGAGGGGGAAAATCCAGCTCTTTGGTTGCCAGTGGCTCCTCAAGCATCCCTGGTAGGGGCCCTGAGGCACCAGACCTCTCCATCAAACTGGCTGCTTCCCCTGAGCTGGGGCTCCTCACGATTCAGTGGACACCAGGATCCTCTGCATAGTTCAAACATATAGCCCCCTGCTTCCCCTGCCGAGGGAGTGCATCAGTCTGCAGACCACACTTGGAAAGCAGTGTCCTAGCCATCCCTCCATCCATCCATCCACCCATTCATCCATCCATCCATCCATCCACCCATTCATCCATCCATCTGTCCATCCATCCATCCATCCATCCATCCTCCTATTCATCCATCCATCCGTCCATCCATCCATCCATCCATCCAGCATCCATCCATCCATTCAGCCACCAGCCACTAGCCATTTATTCATTCAACAGCTATCGATCAGATGAGCATCTGTGCTGCCCCTGACACCTGTGAGGAGGCTGTTGCAGATGTGCAAGTGGGAGACGAGTGTGAACCTGGGTGGGTAGGGACATGCAGGGCTAAGAGACATTTTGTGGATTTGACGATCAAGAGGGGAGCCAAAGCCAATCCCTGGCCTTCTGGCGTGAGCCACAGGTGGATGGGAGCAGCTCCCTGAGGGGGCAGCAGTGGAGGGGCAGTGGGCCTTGGGGAGAAGATGAAGGGCTGGGACAGGACAACTCCCAGGAGACCCTTGGGGTATTTGGGGTGAGCTCAGATAGGGTCGGCAGCAGCTGCTCTGGGTTCTATTGGAGGACTCAGGGGCACTTCCCCTACGTGTGACAGGCCTTCCCGGCCTCTTTCCCTGGTCAGCCTTTGCCCAGAAGAGGCGGCAGGAAGGGCAGGGGGTCTGGTGCCCTCCGGCTGCTGGGAGGTAATGCAGATGGCGGAAAGGCCCTGGGAGCCCCTGGGCTGATGGAACCCCCCAACCCCCACCACCACCACCAATGACGCTCCCGGGGCCTCCCTGGCTCAGAGTCGGCCCAGGCCCTTGGAGGTCCCGCCCCGTGGGAGGAGGAGCCCAGGGGCCCTGTGGAGGCCTGGGCATACAGCGGGGGCTAACTGGCCTCGCCTTTCCATCGGCTTGTCCTCTGTTTCCCTCAGTAGCGCCGTCCTCTCTTGTCACGGAGAAACCCAGCTCCATCGGGCCTATGGGTATACAGGTCTTCCGTGAACCCCATGAATCGCCAGCCCCATGCTTGGAAAATTATTCCCTCTTAGTGTTGGCAAGTTATTGTAGGACAGAGGGAGAGAAAGGGGAAAAACCCCGAGCTCCTCAGAAAACAAGTCTCCTGGGGCCTCTTGCCTTTGGAACTAATAACACAGAGAGAAAGAGACTGTGGGTTTCCTGTCTCTTCCGCGGATGGTGCAGAATCTAACGCCCCGAGGAGACCACAAACAAACAGTAAATACAGTGGAGAAAGGCCACCGTGGGGCACCCAGGTGCTGGGAAGCTCGGGCCCCTTTCCACAGTGCCCATGGAGACCCACCACGCGCCGGACGCTGGGCTGGGCGGCACGAGATCATGTGTGCCATCTGTTGAGGCCGGAGGGAGCAAGGGGGACGGTCAGCTAAATCAGGGGGTCCTCTTACCCCCCAAGGCAGGGTTCACAGCCAGCGCAGTAGGAACGCTCACCGGGGATCCCTGACCTGGGGACCCAGATTACAAGGTGCCTGGTTGTGGGTGGGATTTGAACTCACGTCTCCCTGGGGCCCAAGCCCACCTCTTCCCTACCACAACCGTCAGCATCACCGTCACTGCCGGCCCTGGGAAGGCCAGGTGCCCGTCTGCCCTCGCTGGATCACAAGTACACCCCCTTGCTGAAAGCCGGGCTCCCTATTCAGGGGAAATCAGCTGTGCCCCCTCCCTTCAGGGCCCCCGAGGTGGGGACAATGAGACCCGCTAAGGGACCCTGCTTGGACCCTGGGCCGGCTGATGGCGAGCAGAGGCCCTGTCTCGGTGCCTTCACTCCCTGTTCTTGGCGTCCTGAGTGTGTGCGTGCTCCATGCCTCGCCCACCGCCCTCGGGGGGGCCCTGCACTGGGAGGGGCCCCTCGCCCTTCACATGGGGTCCTGCCCCCTTCCGGCCTGTCTGCGGCCTCCATCTCCACGACGGGAACCTGGCTGCCCCTCAGCACATGTAAACGATAAACGACAACATCCTCTGCTGGGCAGGAACACGGACCCACCGTGGAGGACGGCATGTCATGTGGCCCCGAAGATCAGCAGCTTCATTCTGCGAGGTCAGTGGGTGGACCGCAGGGTGGACTGTCCCTCTCCTAGATGGGACAGAGTGATGACTCCCCACCACTCTCACCGGTAGAACAAGGAATGGTCCCTGAAGATGGCCCTACCCCAGCCCCCAGGGCCGGGGAAGACACCCCCTGACGTGGCGGAAGGGACTGTGCCCGACGCTCTCACTGGCTTTGAAGATAGAGGAGGGGCCACAAGCCAAGGTATGCAGGTGGCTCCATGAGCCGGAAAAGACAAGGAACAGGACTCTTCCCAGCGGCCCCGAGACGGAACCAGGCCTGCCAACACCTACAGGACACTATGCAACTAGGGACTCGGAAGTCAACGGCATGTGCAGCCTTGTGGACTTGGACATGGATTAGCGGGAAGAGTGGGGACAGGCCACATCACCTCCCTGGAGCTCCACCATATCTAGGGTTGGTTGAAAATAGGTTTTGTCACTGTCTACCACCTGTACCGGATTAGCCGTAGCTCCGTGGAGGATGGGACGGGAGGGATCTGAGACCCTGCTAGCTCGGTGGGAAAGGCCTTGGGTGCAGAGGGGTGGGTGGCAGCACCCCCATCCTATAGCGGCCGTCCGTACGTGCCCTTTGAGTGTCCTTCTGGTTTCTAGCATTCTGTGTTATATTTGTTTTCCTGTGACAAATCGGCCATCAAATCAGTGCCCAACAATGCCATGCTATAAAATCAGGACTCACTCAGTTGCAAGGGACATAAAACCAGCTCAAACTCCCTCAAACAAGAATGGGTGATGTAATCGTAGAGTCCAGGGGTAGAGCCCCCTTCAGGCTCTATCCAGGGCCTCCCACAGTGGCGTCAGGGCCCAGTGTCTCTCCAGCTTGCGGCTCCACCCTCCCTGGGCTGGCTTCAGCCTCAGGCACACTCTTGCCCTTTGGTGGAAAAGACAACCCCTGGCAACCTCAGGCACACATGCTCCTTGGCACCAGTGGCCTCAGAAGGAGTGAGGTTCTTTCCTGAATAATTTCAGCCCAGGTCCCGGGGAGGGCCCCTGCCGGCCTGCCTTGGGGCGGATGCCCCATTCCTGGAGCTGTCACTGTGGCCAGAGAGAGTGGAGGCTCTGCCGGGCCAGGCCTGGGTCTCGTGCTTTCTGTGGGGCGCGGTCAGCCACCCAACCCGCACGGATGGGGGGAAAACAGTGCCGCAAACCAAGCAAACCAGATGCTGTGGCCAAAGCCGGGGAGGCAAGCAAGAGCACCCCCATCCCTGCACCCACCAGCGTCTGCGGAGACAGGCCCTGACCCCATCTTGCTGTTTCTGCATGTCTTCTCACTTTTCTGTTAAGAGCATCATGCCTTATTTTAGACTTTAAGAAACACATTTTAAAACATCTTTTTTAAATCTCAAACTCCCTTTCTACTTCCTCTCAATGCAGCAGCAAATGTCTATTTTAAGCTTGAAAGAGGGACCTCCAGTCACCCTTCAGCTGCCTCCTTCCTCCAGGCCCAGCCCAGCCTGGAGAATTTCCTGTGCTGGCTCTTGTGGAGGTGGGCTGGGTGGGCTGGGGATTGGGGTCCCTGTGCCTGAAGGGATGGCACTTCTGTGGACCCCAGTTTCTGTATCTGCACAAAGAAATGTTGGCTCCTGTCAACTCCAAGGCCCTCTGGGCACTGCTGCTTGGTGTTGCTGTGATTAAAATACAGAGGGTTGCAGCTGGGGGTCTTTGGTGTAAGCCATGGAAATGAAGGCAGGCTAGCAGCAGCAGGCAGGGAGCTCATTGGAGAGGTGTCAAGTGGGACCTGGAATGAAAAAAGGCAGCTGGAGGACTGGACTTAGCAAAGGGCAGGGAGCCAGGAGGCTGCCAGGTTCTTAGCGCAGCTGTGGTAAGGAAAGACCCCCAGTGACCGCCCAGACTGTGTATCTGTTAGATCATGGACTTGCCCCTTATGGAGATGGGGACATTGGCTGAGAGTTCCAGCAGGGAATGAGGTCCTCTTACTGCACAAAGTGGGGAGTGGGTTCTCAGTGACCGAAACACACCACAGGTCCATTAACCACACGGTGAAACACTGTGTTTTAGTTTCCTAGGCTGCTGAAAGCAGATACCATGAAATGGTTCAGCTTGAACAATGGGAAATTATTTGTTTAGCTTTGAGGCTTGGAAATGCCAAATCAAGGTGTCATCAAGACGATGTTTTCTTCCTGAAGCCCGGCTGCCGGTGATCCTTGGCTCCTCTGCCACATGGCCAGGCACATGGCGGTGTCTGCTGGTCTCTCCATTCTCTTCCAACTTTCATAGCTTGCAGCTTCTTGCTTCCCTGGCTTTCTTTCTATATATTCATTCCATTTATAAAGGACTCCAGTAAGAGGATTAAGACCCATACTGATTGAGGTGGGCTATACCTTAACTGAAGTAGCCTCCTTAAAAGGCCATACCTACAATGACTTCATGCCCACAGGAATAGATTAACTTCAAGGATGCTGTTTTTCTGGGGTACACACAGCTTCAGACCACCACACACTGTGTCCAAGTGTCCATGTGTCAGACCAGGAGATCACGGAGTATGGTGGAAAGACAAGGTCCTGGAGGTCAAGAAGAGCTTGGCTCATGTCCCTGTTCTCCTTTCCATCAGCCTCTGCATCCCTGGGCCAATTGCATGGTCTCTCCGAGCCCTCTAGTTCTTACCTCTGAACTCTGAATGGATGGTCCCTCTTGCACAAGGTCCCTTGAGATACTTGCTCTCTGGGTTGAGCACCTATGGTGGGCCCATTGGGAGCTTCTTTGTGCCACCGATAGAAATAAGGACCAGCCGAGGACCATGCTGCTGAGAAGCTCAAAGTCCAGGGGGGTAACAGAGAGGAAAACGGGTGATGCTGGAAGATGGGCCCAGCTCACAAGGTCAGGAAAGGCTTCCAAGAGGTCTCCAAAAGGAAAGCTAAGAGCCAGCTGAAGTGGGTCGGCCACTGGTGTGGCCACGATGCTCCCCTGTTGTCTCACGTCAGGAGCAGGACTTGCTGCTGGGGTCAGGTACTGGTGTCAGGTGTGTTTGCACAACCCCCTCGCCCCTCTCCCCACTCAGTAGTGAGCAGGAGGCAGCCTGCTCGCCAAGCTTTTCATCAGATGACTTTTATGTTATTTTAAAAAAATTGATCAGTGCCTCTTGGGCAGGGTCCCAGTTTGTGAAAGGGGACTGTGATTAGGTATATGACTAAATTGTAATAGACAAATAATACCACCATGTAATTTCTCGGGTATAAGAGAATAATTACATGGGTAATTGTACTCTGTAATCATCGGTGCTGGCTGCACCACAAATTGTGGCATTTGTAATGACTGCAGGCGCAGGAACTGGGCCCCATGTAAGTCATAAATAGATACCTAAGTACACCATGCGATATGAATTCTAATTGTTATGTGATTAGAGAGCAATTGAATAGTTAGTTGTCCCATATAAATTAGCCATTATATGTCCTTCAAAGTCCTACCACGCTTTTAACAAAATGTGGCCATCTCCCTCACTGGCAGTGAAATAAAATGCCTTTTTCCCCAGAGCAAGGGCCCACATGAGATGGAGAGCAGGATTTCCAGGGATCTTCAGCGGCTTGTGTGACACAAAAGCTGTGATAGACCCGAGGTTTCTGAGCCTAGAGTTGGCGTTATTTTCCTGGTTGTTGCATGAAAGATAAATATTCCCAAGGAGGTACAAGGGCCCCTTGCACAAGGGTGGAGAGGGTGATTCCCACTGAAACTCAGGGCAGGGAAGGCAGGCAGGGTGGGGCCTTCTCAAGGGGATGGCGCTGATTTCTGGGAAAAAGGAGGGGCAGCCCCTGCCACCAGCTTCCCCAAATTATCTCTGAACTGACTATGAAGGCAGAGCAGAAGGTAGACTGCCAAGAGCAAAGAACTGACAGACCATTCTGGAAAGCAGTACCTTCCACTAAGTCAAGGTACATGAAATGGAGAAGCTTGACCTCCTGCAAATAGCTGGGGGAGCACCCCTCACAGCCCCAGGTGGCTGAGCACCTCCTGTCCGTGTTCACTGCTCCTGGCACACCTGAACTGCCTTACCTTCTTACCTTCCTGATCTCCCCACTTCAACACCCCCATGTCCTGTATTTGTGCAGCCTGCCAAGTGAGAAGTGGGATGTGGAGAGATCTCTGGAAGAAAAGCACATCCTATGATATGCAGTCCCCAGTTAAGTACAGTTGTTGTGGGTGAAAGATGGAAGGTTAAGGAAACAAATGGAGAAGGAAAGGCAGCTCCTAGAGAGGAAGGCAGAAACAGGAAGGGAGCTAGGTGGGATTAAAGAACAATTACAAGCAAATAAAAATTGCAGTGGCAGAATTAAAAATCCATTTTTGGAGCATGAAAGAGCAGAATGGGCACTCCAGGAAAAACAAATCAGTGATGTGGAGGCTAAACTTTGTAAGTTCTCCCAAATGAGGTTCCATGCAGTACGGAGGAAGATGATAGAGAGGAGAGAGCAAGCCAGCCAGAGAACCACAGGCATTTCCCAGTATTAATCCAGAGCAACTCGACCCATAGCAGTAATAAAAGATGTGTATGTGTGTGGGGTTGGGGGTGGGAAGTGGGGAGCAGTTCCTGAGGTGAAAAAGTCATTATTAAGCTGATCCTCAATTTTTTTGTTTTTAAATTTTTCCTCAAAAAAGAGAAGTTGTTTATAAGTGAATAAGATTTAGAACATTAATGACATCTTTGGAATACTAAATTTCAAAAGAAAATGGATTTCAATGCTTATAGGCAGGTGTGATAAAGATATTTTATCAGAATTTTATACCCAACTAAACTGTCATTCATAAGTTTAGGCTGTATCTAACAGAGAGCAGAGCCTCATAAATTACATGTCCATGTGCCTGTATGGAAAGGAAAACTACTTGAAAATATATTCTGCCCAGCAGAGGGATGGATCAAGCCTAGTGCTGGGGAAGGGACAGCCTGGTATAAGCAGCAGACTGAGAGGACTGGGGCCAGGTAAGCACACACTCATTTAAAAAATTATTGTAAAAATGGATATAGATAATGTACATGTCAAAAAAATTGGGGGAAAGAAAAAGCTATAGCCCCAAACCTTGCTTATCTTTTAATAAAGACTATGATGTTGGGAATGTGGAGTAGGAAGCTGAAGGTAGAGAAGGAAAATCATGCTGGGCTCCTTCCATGACACAGAAGTGCCACTTCATTCCTTACTTTAATAACTGGAAACATATAAGTTGAAGAAGATTTTTGAGAAACTACGAATAATCTTTAGTTGAATCCAATCTGGAGAGTCACTCCTCACATCGCTGGAGAACACAAATGCAAGTTAACAGTGTCCATGTGGAAAAAGACACCAACCACATGGAATGGCAAGGAAGTATGAAAAATGAGAACTTTTCAAAAACAAGTTGATGAATAAAGACAAAAAGTCACTTACGACTATCAGCTAGATGTTGATTCCTTTCCCATGGTCTCTGTGGGAGCAGTAGGCATCCACAGGAGGGAAAGATGAGGGACAAAGGGCACCAAAGGAGGAGCCACACCTGCTTCTAAATGGTCCTGGGGAGCTTACCTGATATGACCCCAGTGCTGGAGGAGTGAATATTGGAAACATGAAGAGGCTTTGCAAACTGTCAAGTATGAAAATTATTGGTGTTTATCGCTGATGGGTAGGGGGATAGGACCACTGGGGAGTGCCAATCAAATCAGTGAATGGCATTATGTTGTTTGAGAATCTGAATAGGACCTCCCTGCAACCTCCTCTCCATTCTGCCCCACCCCATCCCTCCCTCTACCGGGAAGCAAAACCTTTCCTCCCACAGGGTGGCTGTGGTGCTGGACATTCCACCACCAAGGTATTCACTCCCAAATGAAATTCAGCAAACGCCTTTGAGGTGCTTAGCATATGTGGAGGTAGAAAGATGAGAAAAGGTGCCAACTTTGTCCTCAGGACACTTTCGATACCGGGCAGAGACACACAAAAAGGGTCCTGCAAGGCAGCCTGTTGTGTGCCAAGACCGATGTGTGCAGAGTGCTGCGGGGGCTTGGAGGGAGGGCTTTTCCCCAGGGAATCCCTGCATGGCTGAGCCCTCACAGGTTCAGAGCTGGCCAAGCACACAGCAGGGCCACATGGGAAAATGGGGGGCAGCATAAGGCGTCAGGGAGTGTCAGAACATCAGCCATCTGTAGCAGAGAGCAAGGTCCTTGAGGGAGCTGAGGCTGGGGGCAGGTGGGGGCCAAGGCTCTGAGACCAAGGTTCAAGTGCACAGAAATCATTGCATCCACTGGCTCTGCTTCTGGAATAGCTGAGCACATCGGCTGTTAAGCCAGAGGGGTTGAGAGAAGCATTGTTCAGCTGGTGTCCTTGTTTGGATCTCTCTGAAAACTGAAGTTCAGATGGAAGATCTCCAAAGAGCCCATCATGGTATGGTAAACACTCCTGGCATGTCAGAGTGATGGTGATTGCTTGAGACAGATCATTCCAGACCTCAGGCTGTAGGAGTACGTAGCTATTAAACTGTCTCTTAATGGCCACTCTCCCAAGGAGCAGTTAGGTGCAATCCCCTCCAAAATTGTCTGTGAATGATTTAAAGGGGCTGCATCCTGATGGCATCTCTTAGCAGGGGCCATTTGCAGACTCCCCGTCCCTCCCAGCCACAGCTGCCTACTCACCGGAGTGAGCCAGCAGGGCCCAGAGGAAAACGCCCGAGTGCCTGCACCAGGCCAGCGGGTGATGAGGTGTCCAAGGTAGGCTTCCTCGGTGGTGCCTCAGCTCATCTACCCAACTCCAACATTCGGGGAGAAGCCCCACTTCTTCATTCATCCATGCAACCAGTTATGCTGGGAATTGAGAAGGCATAAAACAGACATAGCCCCTCTCTTATTCCCCTGGGGGCAACTGACATTAATTTTAAAAATCAAATGCATGCATCAAATTGCAAACCTGGATGAATTGAGGAGCTTCACATTAAAAAGTGTCCCTTTAGCCTAAATCTGAAAAAGGGAACAGCAGGTACAAAGGCCCTAAGGCTGGGGAGATGTGGAGAAAGTCTGGTTTGGCAGCTGGCAGTTGAGGCAAAGCCCTCTGGGGAAATTGTCGGAAAGAAATAGGCAAGAAAGATGTGTAATTAGCATAGGAATAGTTCACTAGCAAATAGTGTTGACAGGGACTGAGCCAGACACTGTAGAAAGAGAGAGAACAAGACTGAGTCCTGGGCTGGTGGAAAGTCTGCACAAACTCAAATCTTAACAAGACGAAGAGTACAAATATGTACATGCAGTCATACAACTAGGCTCCTGAAGGTTACTGTCCATCTACTCATCCTTCCATCCATCCATCCTTCCATCCGTCCATCTATCCATCCATCGATCCATTCATCTGTCCATGCCTCCTTCCTTCCTTCCTTCCTTCCATTCACCTATCCTTCCTTCTACCTATCTGTCATCCATCATCCACCTGTCTCCAGTCATCCATCCATTCATCCATTTGTCCATCCTTCCATCCATCAATCCATCCATCCATTCTTCCATCCATCCATCCATCCTTCCATCTACCCATCCTTCCATCCATCTGTCCACCCATCCTTCCATCCACTTTTCCTTCACCCACCCTTCCTTCCATCCATTGTCCATCTATCCATCCTTCTTTCCTTCCAACCATCCACCATCCACCTGTCCATCCATCCTTTCACCCTTCCCTCCCTCCCTCATCCATCCATCATCCATCATCTGTCTGTCCATCCATCTGTCCTTCCTTCCTTCTTTCCTTCTTTTCATTCATCCACCATCTATATTTCCATCCATCCTTCCATCCTCCCCTCTTCCTTCCTTCATCCATCCATCATCCATCATCTGTCCATCCACAATCCATCCATGCATCCATTGCTCATCCTCCATCCCTTCATGACTTGACCTGTTCTGGGAACACCCTTGAGATGTTATCAGCTCAGGGGGCAAACAAGTGTGCAAATAGACACTTACAAGGAGGAGAGGTGTTGTCACAATGCAAACAACTTACAGAGGGATACAGAGGAGAGGGCACCGGAATCCACCTTACCTATAGAGGAAAAAGACCCAGTGAGAGGCTCCCCAGAGGCGGAGACAATTCATCAGGGGTTAGACAATCAATAGAGGACCAAAAAGAAGAAAAGGCACTCATTTCCCCGCAGAGAGAGGCTCAGAGGTGTGAACGCTCCCCGTGGGTCTGTCTGACTACAGAGCAGGAGGGGAAGTGCTGAAAAATGAGCAGGTAACAACACTCTGTCATTAGCTTATCAATTGTTCATAAATAAAATGGTGCTTCTAAAGTGCTTGTAGGGACTTGAAACAGTCTGTTAATCTTATCCTTTACATCTTTACAACCACTGAATTCATTCATTTGTTCAACCAACCAACCAACCATTACTCCGGAGGTTTGCCTCTTCCTTCTGCTTACAGTCATGATAGATTCATCACCTACCCAGGAGGCGATGTGATTCTCATTTCCCAGCCTCAATTACTCCGTCTGTAAATTGGGCTTGGCGAGTCATGTGCTGTACAGACTGTAAAGTGTCCTTGCAGTGGGAGGATTCACACTCCTGATCACAATATCTAAGTGGATAGAGGTTAGTAACTAACCATGGAGACGGAGAACTGGATCAACTGTTCTGGGCTAGATTTGAGTATCATAATGATAATAATTTGCTCACCCAATGAATATTTATGTTTCCCTGCATGAAGTGCCTTTAGAAAGGCTCTGCCTTAGATCAGCCACTCTAAGCCCCTTGCTCTGCAAATGCTTCTGGGAAAACTCACAGGGCACCCCAGTCCTCTGAAAAAGGTCGTGGTTTGAGCCTGCACCTGCAGCCCCCCGAGTGGGAGACAGAGCAGGAGCACCGCTGCCTGGAGCTCCCGCAAAGAGCAGGGGCCACCCCACCACCGAGTGGCTCCCGGGCACCTTGTCCTAAGCCTTTTGCATCCATTAGAGCTTTGCATGCTCCAGCACCCCATTTTGCAGATGAGGAAAGCGGGGCTCAGAGAGGCAGGGCAACTACTGAGAGGATGAGAAATGGAGCCAGCGTCTGGCCAGGCAGGACCCCCAGCGACGCCGGATCCAGGCTGGGGGAGCGGGGAGGTTGCAGGGAGGACTTAGGGGAAGGGGACCCAGCCCTTCATCACTGCCCCCCACGTTCTGAGGACTGCCTTGGGGCCCTAATCATGCCCTCTCCATGCGGTTCAAATGGAAGAGGGATGAATAAAGCGGGAAGCAGGTTTCCCTTAGCCCAGGCTTTCTCCCCCTTGGCACTGTGGGCATGTGGGGCCGTCGCATGTGTCCCTCTGCCTCCCTGAGCCTCCCCTGCAGGCCTGGGTGGTGGCATCGCCACTGACCATCGGGAAGCACGGCTTGCGGCATTGCAGGGGCCAGGTCCAAGCACCATGGAGTAGGGACTTCACTCCCTGTCCCTCGGGCTGGGAGCAGGCTGACCATCTGAACTTTACCCGTGCTTGCTGCAGCGCTGGCTGAGCCGAGGGCGGGCAGCTGGGGAGGGGCCACCGCCGAGCCCCCGGGAGATGGAGCGGCCTCCTTCCGTGTGACTCAGAAGCACACAGCAGAGGCAGCCGCTGAGCCCACACGTTGGCTCCTGATAGCCTTTATTGATCTGTCGGTTTGATCTCACTCATTCCTGTCTGCAGTAGCTGGGGTTGGGAAGCTTCCAGCAGACTGTCTGAGGTTTGGTGGTCTTTATTTCCTCAGCCAGTACACGCAGCCATGAAGAACATGCCAGGTTATGGGGTAGGGGTGGGGGGCAGAGGGAGAGAAAGGGAATAATTGATCACCTGAAAGCCAATAGCTGAGCAATTCTGATGGCAGGATGGTGAGGGGAAAGAAAGAAGACAGATCTGTTGGACATACTGCAGCCTCTGCCTCTTCTCCCTGCTGGGCCTGGGCAAGGGACCCAGGTCTCTGCACCTCTGGGCTCTCACCTTC
This sequence comes from Choloepus didactylus, assembly GCF_015220235.1. NCBI lineage: Eukaryota > Metazoa > Chordata > Mammalia > Pilosa > Megalonychidae > Choloepus > Choloepus didactylus. The sequence goes on along the minus strand of NC_051309.1, from coordinate 5,526,511 downwards.
AAAGTGAAAGTGGCAACACTGATCCCGTGGAGTCCTCGGAGGCGTGGATGAGAACCCACACAGAGCGCCTGAGGCAGTGCCAGGTACAAGGCTTGTGCCCAGAAAATCGTGGCCCTTCCCCACCCAGCCCCAGGCCAACCGGCTTTGAAGGGTGGTGAGGAGGCAGCTCTGGGCATGTGTGCCCGGCCGCCGAGCCCGCTCAGCACCATGCACTTGTTCGCTTTTTTCTTCTTACACTCTTGCTTAAGCCTGCTGTGGCGGGGAGAAAGACACCTGCACGGCAGTTCATTCTTCTTTGGCTATTGATCCTCTGAAGACTGTATAATGGGGTCCCCATTAGCATGCTGATAATCTCTGGGAGTTAGATGCTTATTTCCCTCTCAACAGAGGTTTGTGAGAGTTAAAATGCAGCCTTAGAGATACAGAAATTTAGGTTGAGAGCCTTCTAGTCGATGGCTCAGAGGAGTGAGACAGAGTTGGTGCTGGATTCAGTGGGCAGTAGTTAGTGGGTGGCAGGAGGGGTGGGGAGGAGCAGGACTTGAACTCAGGCCTCTGGGTCGAAGTCTAAACCAATGGCCAATCTGCATGTCACCTCCTCCACAAAGCCTTCCGGGATCGCTACAGCCAGTTCTAACTGCATTCCAGGGACTTTGCAATGGACACAGTGGTTTGATACGTTATCTCCAAGTAACCCAAAATAATAGTTGGTGTCCAATTAATGTCTCCTCTGGGCTCCCACAGTGATTCCTACTTCCCGGGGTGGCTGGGGAACTCAGCCCCCACGTGCCAGTTTATCACGAGATGACGATGGAAAGTATTCCTTTCCAAAGGCTCAAGGTTCAGCCAAATAGGGCCTGCACAGGGGTTCTCGGGCCCGGGGAAGGGTTCCCTGCTGGTGTGCTCCCTCCCGACTTGTCTGTTGGGGACCCCTCCCCATCCTCCTTGACCCAAGCCAGGCATCACCTCAGGCAGAGGGGTTTCTCGGCCCTGTGCCCCTCCTGATCCCTCCGGGTGCTCCCCCAGCCCCGAGCTCCCCTCACACACAGCACTGCCTCGGGGCTTTGGGAACTGGCCAGTCTCGCTAGTAACCTGAACTTCGATCAGGCCCAGCAAGTGTGGGGTCAAGAGAGGCTGGTAACTGGAGGCTCCGGGAGTTCAACGAAGAGCAGCTCTCTGGAGGGAAGGGAGGCCATGGCTGCAGGAGCAACGGCAATCCGGGAGGTCAGGCAGGAGGCGGTGTCAGGCGCAGTGGGTGGGACACTCCTGGGCAGCAGGCCCAGCCTCCCACAGAGCCTGAGGGCCAAGCACAAGCCCTGGGAGGCTGAGAGCTCAAGGCAGGCAGGGGGCTGCTCCGGGAGAGATCTGGGGGCTGGCGCCTCCAAGGCACCAGCCATGCCCAGCAGGCCCTGCTGCCCCCACCCCCACCCCGTTATCGCCCGGGAGGATTGTTCCATGGAGTGAGCAGCTGGTTGGCTTCATCTCTGGGTCCCCAGCGCCCTGCCTGGCAGGGGGTCCCAGGTCAGAGCAGAGACTTCGTATCCCTTTGTTCATTAACCTGCTGGGTTTTCCATATAATCGCACAGAGCACCAGGGTCTGGTAAACAAGATCTCGAGGCAGCTATTGAATCTGAGGTCCAGGTATAGGAACCAGGCCAGGCAGGAACCCAGGACCAGAACTACAGACACGCAGGGATGAGCCCCGAATCCAAGCCAGCTCAGAGGGCTATTGAATGTTGATTGGTTCATTTATTCATTGGACAAATACACACAGGGTACTTACTTGGCCTGCACAAGTGCTGGTGACTTAGCTCCTACCTGTGGCATTGACAACCTACTGTGGGGGCAGGTGTTGAGTGAGTAATAGCCTGATTAACGGTTTCAATTATGATCATTAACTATTGATTGTAATGAATTACCACTGTGATAGTCTTGGGGAAGAGGAGGTGAGGGTTTGCAGAAAGAGCGTAACGTAGGACTTGACCCAGTTTGGGGGAGTCGGTGGGGAGAGGGCTGCTCTGAGATGTTGGTGCACGAGCTGCCGTCCACGGCTTGTGCAAAGGTCCTGGGGTGGGAGAGATGGTGGTCAGTGCCTGCGTGTGGCCAGGAGGTGGCTCCTCAGACAGGCAGGGGAAGTGGCCTGGGCTGGGGCTGCAGGGATCAGCAAGCTCTGCAGGCTGTCGTGGGAAGACGGGGTTCGGGTTTTTCCAGGGAGCAGGCTTCGGCAAACTTTTTGTGTAAAGAGCCAGATGGTAAATTTTTTAAGCTTGTATGAGCTACATGAAACAGTGTGTCTCTGTTGAATATTTTTTGTTTTGTTTTAATATACAACTTTTTAAAAATGAGAACACCATTTCTGTTCCTTTGCTTACAGAAAAGGGCCATGGGTTGCTGACCCCTGCCCTAGAGTGACAGGACCCTGCAGAGAGTGTCCTCCCTCGTCCCTCGGCGGGGGGTGGAGAGGGCGAGCGTCACACAGGGCGGCAGGCTGCAGCATGGCATCTCCTGCAGTGACTGTGGATTGCCACCGCGGGTGTGCCTCGGCGTGGGACTCTCACCGAACTTCCGTCCTGCAGGGTCTCGGGCGCTCGAGCACATACGGGCTCCATACCGGGCCTTGCACGGGCACCTCAAGAACAAACCCGTGCGTTCAACACCTTTATTTCCATTTTACTGATGAGAACATGGAGGCCGCACAGCTGGCACGTGAGGTAGGGGGTCTGGATGGACCCCCAGTTCTGTCTGTCCCTGAAGCCAGCACACCCTCGTCTTCTCCCTGTGCCCTCATGTCCCCCATCAGCCATGATTCCCTGTTGTTCTTATACTTGAGTTTCCTGGGGGAATTTTCTCTTCAACTTGGGATCCCCGCATCCCACTTCCCATCTCAAGGTGAACCAGAAGGGAAGGCAGCTCCAAGAACTTGGGTTTGGAAGGGAGTCCGACCCAGTCCCCCTTCCTGGGAGTACTGTCCTTGACCAAACACCACCTACCTTCACTTGATTCCTCCCACGATGGGTGACTCACTCCCTTTAATTGGCAGCTTAGTCAAGTTGATGAGTACAGTGGGTTCTCGTTTACAGAGCAAGTGTATTTCCTCTCCTCACACAAGCATAGAGCCCTGCTTGTTTCTTTAATGCCCCCTCATGTGTTCTAGAAACAGCCTAGTCATGCTTTTATCTATTGTGAAAACAGAGGGCCTTGTGGCTTCTGGCTATCACTAAGCAACTTAAGTGGGGACAATTTGGCTCCAGTATAAATAACCTAATTCCAGTGAAACGGTACTTGTTAGAAAGTACTTTATGAGACGTAAAATGTCAGGTTACTTTATTTGATAATGTGTTTCTTTCTCCCTTGCAGTTTTTCACTTTGGGGTTTTTTACGGTAGCCCAGAGCCAGCCAGAGAAAGGGCATGAGATGGGAGCTAAAGCCACGGGGACCCCTCTTGGCAGAGGGGCAGACACGACTGTCTCCCTGCTTTGCGGGGAAGCTGGTGTCCAGTGGCGTCCTGGCACTGTGGGACTATGGGGCCACAGGCCCTGACTCAAAGCTCCGCCCTTCCCCCCGTCCAGTGAGGGGTCCAGCAGGTCACAGCGGGGGCTGTTTGCACCTCTGTGAATTGGAGACCATTCTGCTTACTACTCTGCATGGTTTGGGGGAAAGAGATGAGTATCTGGGGAAGCACACAGTGAGGGTCCTGCTCCCTGCAACATTTGCTTTGTTTGTTTTGGTGGATTATTAGCTATTGCATGGCAGGAGCTATGAGTTTTTCCAGTCCCCTGTCTCTGGAATATAGAGCTGTCTTTAGCATGAAGGACACACTCCATAAGTACCTGGAGAATGAGTGAGTATTCTGGAGAAAATGCAGGACTCCAAAATCAGGAGAGCCAGGCACTTTCTAAGTGATCATTCCAGGCCAGTGGCCCTGCTGACCTTCACGGCCCCGAGGTGGGCAGGCTCGAGGAGGGGGCTCGGCTGTACCTGAGCGGGTGGCCATGGACAGGCCACTTCCTCTTCCTGGGAAGTCCTGCCCCATGACCCTCCTCGTTCTAAGCTGATGGCTCCATGGCCGAAGACCTGTGCCATCCGAGAGCTCCTCTCCTGGGCCCTTCTGAGTGGCGGTTTCCCACCTCCGGGGCACCGTGCTAAGTCCCTAGGTGCCTCCCACCCCATGAGGGGTGCCCCGGGGTTCAGGTAAGGAAGCCGAGGCTCAGAGAGGTGAAACAATTATCCCAAAGTCACGCAGCCAGAATATGGCCGAGCCCGACTCTCACCCCTGCCCCCAGCCTGGAGCCCTTGTGGGTACAGCCATTGCCACTGAGGCAGCTCCTGCAAACGTGAGCTGAGAATCTGAACCCAGGGGGAGGCTCGCAGAAGTTTTCCATCTGTGGAAGCCCCCATCAGGGGATGGGCCAAGCCCTCCATTCACCAGCTGGGAAGCAGTTGCTGAGCTGGGATTTGAACTCAGCCCCCACCCCACGGTAGTCAGCAGGCTGCACAAAAGCCCTTTGTGAGAGGGAAGCCCTGCACTGCCCTTACTCTCGCAGTGAGTATTTTATTCCAGAAAAATGAAGCAAATGGTCCCAGTAATTAGGAGGAAATGTCCCAATTTCCTAGCAATTTTCAGACTGCTTTCAGTTGACACTTGCCTGGTCCCCAGGATGGACAAACTCATTCTTCCCCGCCCTTGATCAGGGAGCTGACCTTCGGAAGCCACAGCTTGGCCCCCTGGGGAAACACAGCGCACTGCAGACTCTGGACTTCTTTCCCCTCCTCTGACTCGCGCGCGTGTTGCTATTATGGCTTGTTTGTGAGACCGTGAACCCAAGGTGCTTGGAGGGAGGGGGAGCAGGGGCCGCCTGGCATTTTGGGACTCTGCAGGGACTCTGCTTGCTCATGCCACATTTGTTTCCCCTGACTGAGGATCGATGAAACACGATTTTAAAAATAAATTGCCGGTCCCTGAAGAAGCACTTTTTACAAACAACTCCCTGGGTGCTCCTGAAACAGGGGCTCCCGCCCTCCTCCTCGACTGACTGAGGGCGAGAGGGTTGCCCTGTCCTGGCAGTAAAGGCTGTGGGTTTCCTTTTCATCAGAAAACACTGATGATGGTCATGATGAAGATAATGATCATGTGATGATGATGATGGTGATGACAATGTGATGATGATGATGAAGAAGGTGATAATGAAGATGATGACGAAGGTGATGAAAAGAATGATGATGATGAAGTTGATGAAGAAGACGATGATGAAGCTGATGAAGCTGATAATATGATGTTATAATAATGATGAAGGTGATGAAGATGATGAAAAGGATGATGATGAAGAAGAAAGCGATGATGAAGACGATATGAAGATGATAAAGATGATGATATGATATGATATGATGATGAAGAAGGTGATGAAGAAGATGATGAAGATGATATGATGTTATGATGATTATGATGAAGATGATGAAAAGGAAGATGATGAAGAAAGTGATGATGAAGACAATATGAAGATGATAAAGATGATATGATATTATGATGATAATGAAGGTGATGAAAATGATGATGAAGGTGATGAAGATGATGATGATATATGATTATGATGAAGATGATGAAAAGGATGTTGAAGAAAGTGAGGATGAAGATAACATGAAGATATGATGATGATGATATGATGATATGATAATGATGGAGTAGGTATGAAGATGATATGATGTTATAATGACGATGATGAAGGTGATGAAGACAATGATGAAGAAGGTGATATGAAGGTGATGAAGATGATATGATGGTGATGAAGCAGGTGATGAACATGATGAAGATGTTGATATGATGATATGATGACATGATGATGGTGATGGTGAAAATGACGGCAATCTTAGCATTGCAGTCATCTTTGCTAAGCCGCTACAATGTGCCATGTCACATTCTCACCCTGACCTCCACTGTACCGATGAGGAAACTGAGTATCAGGTGTGATATGGTTAGTGCTGGGGTAATTCATCCCAGCCGCTGTGACAGACAAAGCCCAGGTCTCGGTAGCATGGTACAACACGAGATTCTTCTCACTGAGGTGAAGCCCATGGCCATCTGGTGGCTCTCCCCCACCTTGGAGGAGGCACTCTGCTTCCTGCCTCCCTCAGCCAGGGTGACGCACGGTGCTCTCACTCGCAGCTTGTCACACGGCCGGACCCGATGCAGAGGAAGCTGGGAAGCATAGAGGCATGTGGATACGGGGTGAGCACTCACTTGTTTTTCCACCCAGCGAGGAAGTGCCCAAGCTCAGGTTTGAACACAGCTCTGCCAACTTCAACACCCATATATAGGCTGTATTTTTTACATAAACTTTTAGATTTTAGAACAGTTTTAGATTTACAGAAAAATTGAGAAGCTAGTATAGGCAGTTCCTGTATGCTCCCATACCCCATTTCTTCTATTATTAAAATCTTACATCAGTGGGGTATGTTTGTTATTATTAATGAACCGATATTGATACCTTATTATTAAACTCCATACTTGATTCAGCTTTCCCTAGTTTTTACCTAATGTCATTATTCTATTCCAGGATCCCACATCTACATTTAGTTTTCATATCTCCTTTGGGTCCCCCAGGCTGTGAAAGATTTTCAGACTTTTCTTGTTTTTGATGATCTTCACGTTTTGAGGAGGACTGGTCAGTACTTTGTAGAATGTCCCTCACTTGGGATTTATCTAATGTTTTCCATAATCCTGTAGACTGGGCGGGGGGGGTTGGGTTCTTGGGAGGAAGACGCTAGAGGTAAAGTGCCGTTTCCATCATGTCACCTACCATCAGTATGACTCATCGCTGTTGATGTTGACCTTGATTGCCTGGCTGAGGTCATGTTTGGCAGGGTTTTGCACCGTGAAGTCGCCCTTTTTCCCCCTTCCCGTACTGTTCTATCTGGGCGGAAGTTGCTGTGTGCAGCCCACACTCAGCTGTGGGGAGTTGGGCTCCACCTCCTCGAGGGCGGGGTACCCACATGGAGTATTTAGAATTCTTTTTCATGGGAGATTTGTCTCTTCTCGCCGTTTATTTACTGAGACATTCATTTATTTATGAGGATGACTCATGAATATTTATTTTATTCTTTGAGTTTTTTCCAATGCTACTCTGTGTTCTTGCACCAATGGTTCCAGCTGTGGCCCCAGGAGCTCTTTCAGTTGGCTGAGTGCTTCCGGCACTCCCCGTCGTTGTGGTTTTCAGTCTTCTTTTTGTAGCACTTCCTTATTTTATGGCACTGGAAGATGCTCTGGGCTAATCTTGTGTATTTCCTGCCCCAGTTCCAGAATCAGCCTTGTTTCCTCTTCACTGGAGAATGGGATTGGAAACCGCGATCTGCATCCTAGGCAGCATCTGTATTTTCTCCCCACTATACCAGAAGTTCCCCAACTTCCCCAGTTCACAGCACCCCTAGGCAAAAGGCAAAACAAACACCTAAAAGTCCCGTTTATCAAGTAGCTAGGTCCAGACAACTTAATAACTATTTACATCCTAATAACATAGCAGTCATTTAAATAATGATACATGTAGAGTGAAAGAAGCAATCATACTTTTATTTCATCCCTTAGCCATCTCAGCTACTGACAGGTGGGACGTGTGCCCCTGTGGGCACCACAGCCCCTCAGTCCTTGGAGTCAGACCCGATCAGATGCCATCACCTGCATTTCCTCTTTCACAGTGACTTTTCAACACAGCTGCCGCCAAAAACCCAACTCTGTAAAGTTACGGTTTCATCGAAAGGCATGAAACAAGGAACACCCTCAGGCTGCTACTTCCTGTGGGGTCCACAAGGTGTCTTCCTCGGAGCTGGAACTCTTGCACCAGGCTCCTGCGTGTTCTCTGTGGCACCCCTGGGGTGCCCAGCCCCACCATTTGGGAATCATGGCAGTACCCAATTGCCATCTTACTGCTCTTACAAAGTAGGGGTGTATTTGGGGCAGATGTAGTTCATGTCTGCCCGTATGGGTCAAGAACGGATGTGCAATCGGCTGCAACCCCCCCCCCCAAGCATGTTTGGGACAGCCTCGAGGGGCCTGGAACCCTCCCCTCACCCGCCTTGGACCTGTGTGGCCCATAGTGCACGCACCTTCCCATCGGACGGTCTCGCCTGTCTCCATCTGACGGCCAGCGAGAGGAGCCCCAGGGGCTGTGCAGGTGTCCGTGGTGTCTTCAAGGACAGTGGCGTCCCTGTTTCCCATCTCCCAGGCCGCTTTCAGGTGAGGGTGATTGTGGAGAAAGTGCATGGCCAGGAGGCGCGTCCTCGGGCACGGGCGGCTCTGCGCACGTGGGTAGCTGGCCCCCTCCCTGCAATGCCTCCTTGGCGTCTGAGAAGGGAGCAGGGCACAGGTGGGGGAACTGCTGGTTGCTTGGTCTTTATGTTGTGCTGGCGTGACAGCGGCAGCCAGGGAAGAGGCCAGCTTCAGCAGCGGTTCTGCGGTGTCCCCCAAATTAGCATCTGAGAGAAGTAACAGTGGCCAGAAGGCAAGGAGCAAAGAATCGCAGACCAGGCATCCCAGGTGCTTTCCGTGCTGGGTCCTACCTGACCCACCTTTTGGCAGGTGTGACTGGCCCTTCTGGGGACAGGGGTCTGTCCCAGGCTCTTCTGCTGTGGGAAGGGGCTTCTCCTTGTCAGCTTAGCCTTGGGTGGGAGTCGCTGCCTTCAGGCCAATGGGAAATGTGCCTAGAGCTAGGGTCAGCCTACAGTGCACCCCACACACCTCGTGCCCCGCCCACCGCCGTGGGGTCATCCTGCAGTGCCCCACCCACCGCCATGGGGTCAGCCTGCAGTGCCCCGCCCACCACCACAGGGTCAGTCTGCAGTGCCCCGCCCACACCAGGCAGTACAGTGAGACACGCTGCTCTCCTCCTGGCAGAGAGAAGTCTACATCCACCAGAGCACCCATAACCCGACCCCCAAACCTAGAACCTACTGCTCGCCAGCACTGGGCATCCTTCAGGACCATGGACGGGCGCCTTCCTGGCAGCCTCACAGCCTCCCCTGCCTGTCCCTTCACTGTCCCCAAGGCCCGGGTTCTCCTTGCTGCCCCTTGGATGTCCCACGGCCGTGGAGCCACACCCCCCTCCTGCCTGCAGAGTGTGTTGGGGAAGGGGGAAGGAAAGCTCATTCTTCTCCATCAGTATCTCAGATAAGTCGAGGCTGAGGCTGGCCCACCCTGGGGACTCTGACTGCAGGGTCTCCTAGCGCCTGGGCCTCTGCTCTGCCCCCCAGCCCCCCTCAGGACCCCACGGTTTGCCAGAGGTTCTGTCTCAAGCACAGCTGGGGCCACACCCGTCCCTGCTCAGTGCCCCTCAGGGGCTGCCAGGGAAAGCCCAGCCCCCTCTCCGGGGCCTCCAGAGTTGTTCCCCACTTCTCAGTGCCCTCAGCCGCCCCTGTGCTTCTGGCACCACCGAGGCCCGTCGGTGTGGGGTTGCCTGCACCTTCCTGTCCTCCTGGACTCTTGGGTCTGTCTGTCTGTCTGTGTGCTGAGTGGAGGGATGGCAGGAGGCTCCATGACCAGGCAAATGAGTCCACAGCCAAGGGCCACACACTCGGAGCCCCGGGTTGCACATCCTTCATTTCTGGGCTCCTGGATCCAGAACCCAGGGCCCACCATGGAGAATCATGGAATCGAAACAGCTTAGGGATGGGAGAGGCACAGATGGGACGTCTGTGGTCTGGGCGGGACTCTGCTGCTTTCTGACTGTGCGACTTCGGGCCAGCCATGTTGATAATCTCTCCGAGCCTCAGTTTACTTCTCTGAAATGGGCAGAAGTCTAACAGTACAGGTGGGTGGTGTGACACCCATATTTAACTCTCAGGAACTCAAGTGTGTGTGAGGGAGGGAGGAGGATGTGATGGGAGGTGGGGGCTGATGCGTAGCACCCTGGGTGTGTTCGGAAGGGGCCCCCCATGTCTGCTCCATGGTCAGAGGGGGACCCCGTGTCTGCTCCATGTCAGAGGGGGACCCCATGTCTGCTCCATAGCCTCTTCCTGGGTGTCAGCCACACGAGCACTCAGCCTGCTGGGTGTGCAGGGGTGTAAGGAGCTCGTACTGTAAAGGTCCATTCTTCCAAGGATCCTTATTTTATACTGTCATCACTTCCTGCATTATGGACACGTGTGTATGTGTGTGTACGTACAGTGTTCTGTCTATATATTACACATATATATGTATACATGTGGTACATACATGCAACCTACAATTTTGGCTAAATGTGTATATCTTGCACCCACAATGCTATGCCCCCTTTTGTGGGTGTTTCTAAAGGCTCTTCAGGGTTCTTTCTGACACTCTTGATCCCCCCCAAAAGGACAACTCTGCTCTGCCCCTCAGGGCTGTGATCTGGGGTCAGCAGGTGATATATGAAGGAACGTGGCCCTGTTCAACTGTCCTCAGCCCAGTAAACAGTCCTCTCTGAACCACGGGATGGATGAGCCAGTTCCAGAATTTCCTTCTCCCACTCCCTGATGGATGCAGCATTTAGTGACAATCAGGATGATCTGCCAACAGCCCCAGAAGGTGCTTTGTTCTCAGATGTGTGGGGCCAGGAGGGGGCTCCCAGGCTCATCTCCAGGAGAGCAGGGGGAGCAAGCTGCTGCTGCAGGAGACGAGACGGGAGCTCCTTCTCCAAATCCGATTCTGACTCTAAATACTAATTGTTCGGTCTAAGGTATTATTGATAGAGCCGCCAAGAGGGAGTGGGAAAATCCATTATTTTGGATTTCAGTGCCACAGAGGGGATGGCAGTGAGTAATGAATTAGAAAGAGACCTGCCTTCTGTGCAGTCCCGATTTATGGCCCCATAAGGCAGTGGCCGGTGAGCTCCGGGACCAGTGGGCAGGTGAGCGAGCGTCTCGGCCTCGCGTGCGGAGCCGCCTGGCAGTTTCCCCATAACCACAGGTGCACTTCCATCGGGGGCTTCCCGGGATGCTCGTCCTTCAATCACGCTGTAGGAGCCTGCCTCAGTGGCTTTCTCCCCCTTGGAGACCCAGCGGCACCCCACGGCGTGCCGGACACACCACTGGAAAGCCTACTGGCCCTTGCCTGTGCCAACCATACAAAAATCCTGCCCCTTATTATTTTGAGGAAATAATCCAGTATGATTCCTTGCAATGTAGCCAAGTGCCCCGGAGGAGGGCAGCATCTCCCAGCTGCTCACTTAGCTGTTCTGCCCCTTATCAACCCAAGGCAGCCGTGGAGATGGAGTCGAGGCCGGGCACCTCCTTTCCGTGGAAATCTCTGCTTGCAGCTTTAAGGACAATCTTGCCACTACTGTCCCTGTTGCCTGAGCCAGAGCCCCCCATGTTTAGTAAAATACTGAACCCTGGTGCTGCAGCCCCCAGCCGCTACCCTCTCTTACACCAGCATTTGTTTGAGAAGTGGGGAGGCCATCATGGAGAGTCCTCAATATTTGCTCTTTCAGCTTTTCAGCAAATGCTCTCTGCACCTCACCTCTGGGTTGAGCCTGCTGCTGGGGTCTGCAGGCATGGAGGTGAGCCTGGTGCAGACCCCTCCTCAGGAGAGGCAGCCTTCAAGCTGGAGCAGGAGGGAGGAGTCCTCTGCCGGGTGGAGGATGAGGGAAAGGGCCTTCCAGGCGGTGGGCAGGGCCCATGCAAGGGCAGGGGGTGGGAGACACCAAGGAACAATAAGGCGGGTGGCTGCATGAGCCTGGGCTCCGGATGTCCCTGCATCCCCCCAGCATTTGGCCAAGTGGGACTTGAAGTGGGTTAGATGAGAAGCACAGGGACCCTTCAGGGCAGTCAAGCATGATTGTGGATTAGAAAAGAAAGTCTGGTGTCGGGGAACCCAGAGGCTAAGGAATCAAAGAAGGCTTCCTGGAGGAGGGGGCAGCGAATGGGAAGAGCTGGTCAGAGCTCTTCCGAAGTGGGGGGCTCTGAGGCTGGAAGGGAAGGCAGCCCTAAGAACCGGGCAGCTCTGAGCCAGCAGAACGCGGTGAGAAAAATGACCCCCGAGGAGAGCAGCTTCAGCCCCAAAGGATGTCACGGCATTAAATTATGAACATCACCCACTGTTAATAATGGTGATTATCATCCATAATGGAACGGGACAAACACATCCTGTTAACAAGTCCAGCTAGCTGGCTTCCGGGGCCTTGCCGCCCCCTTTGTGGTGACAGAACCATCAGTTAATGGCTCTTTGGAGAGCGCCACGGATTTCTCAGGTTTGTTCCATCATCAGATCAGCTGGAGCCAACCGCCCGCGAGGTGCCGAGCTGGGCCCAGGGCCCCAACGGGAAGGACCTGGCAGCCTGTACCTTACGTCTGCAAAGGCAGATTGGATCCTATGTCTCTCCCCGGCTTAAAACCCTTCAATGGCTCCCCCGTTGCTCTCAGAACAAACTCAGGCCCTCAGTGGCCTGCCAGCCCCCCTGCCTCAGAACTTTCCTCCCCTCTTTTCTCCTCTGGGTTCTGCAGTCGGCCTTGACCGTCACCCTGGGGCTGTCCTCAGACCCCTGCAGGAGCCAGAAGTCCTGCTCACCCCCCCTGCCACACACACACACCGTTAGCACGCTCTTCACATCCTTCAGCTCTTCTCTCAGAACCGCTTCTTCCAGGCAGCCTTCCCTGATCCCCACACAGGCCTAGTGGCCTTACAGCTCTTCCATGGGGCCCAATACCTGTCCCATCTCATGAGACAGGCAGCCCTCACCCGTCTCCCTCCAGCCTGTTTGCTCCCCAGCACAGGGGCTGGGTGTGGCTGGCTCTCAGTTCCATCCCTGTTCCTTGCCCAGTGCCTGGAGCCCGAAGGTCTCCACACAAGTCCCTTAGCTGAGTGGCTCGCTGGCGAGGACCTGGCACATCCTAATCCCCTCCACCAACTCATGTCCTGGGCCACACTCGAGCAGAGGATTCTGGGAGAATGGAAAAGGTGCCCTTGTCCCAGGGGCTCATTCTTCCAGGTGTGCTTGGCCCCCAGCATAGCCTAGGCATGTGGCGTCTGGAGCTCCCGCTAGACAGCCTGCTGTTCCGAGAGGCAACAATCTAGAGAGGAGACATCCCGTGAGTATTCCCCAGGGAGCAGGGGAGAAGCTTATTCTTCTCCCTCTGGGCAGTGTCCCAGCTTCTCCTCCTCAGCCCTCAGTCCCCTTCTCCTCTCTGGTCCCCTCCTCCTCTCCATGAGTGATTGAGGGTCTTCACCATCCCCTACAGGTTGGGCTGCTCCACCTGTTGGGGACTCTTGGCTTGGACCTTGGGGGATGATGGTAGGTGTCTCACAAAGAGAGGGGGAAGAAGTGTCTCTACAGCCACTCCCCTGCTGGACAGCCCCCTTTGGGCTCCTTGGCTTCTCATAGCCCCCATGTTGCCCTCTGTTCTAGCACAGACCTCCCTGGGTTGTTGTTAACTGTATATGGTGTCCACCTCCCTCATCAAATGAGCTCCTCCAGGAATGGATTGATAGATGGATGGATGGATGCATGGATGGAAAGATGTGTGTATGGATGGGTGGATGGATGGAAGGATGATAGGATGGCTGGATGGATGCATGGATGGAAGTATGGATGGATGGATGGATGGATGGATGGATGGAAGGATGGATGGATGGAAGGAAGGATGGAAGGAAGGATGGAAGGAAGTATGAATGGATGGATGGATGGAAGTAAGGATAAATGGATGGATGGATGCATGCTTGGATGGAAGGATGGATTGATGGATGGATGGGTGCATGGATGGAAGGATGGATGGATGGATGGATGGAAGGAAGGATGGAAGGAAGGATGAATGGATGGATAGATGGAAGGAAGGAAGAATGGATGGATGGAAGGAAGGATAAATGGATGGATGGATGGATGCATGCTTGGATGAAAGGATGGATTGATGGATGGGTGGGTGCATGGATGGAAGGATGGATGGAAGGACACATGGAAGGAAGTGAGCATGGATGGATGGGTGAATGAATGAATGGATGGATGAATGGATGCATGCATGCTTGGAAGGATGGATTAATGGATGGATGGGTGGGTGCATGGAAGGAAGTGAGCATGGGTGGATGGATGGATGGATGGATGGATGGATGGATGAATGGGTGGGTGGATGGATGGATGGATGAGTGACTGACCATGGCACTGAGGGACCCTCCCCACCTCCCACCTCACCTTCCCCAGCCCCTGCCTTGGAAGGACATCCATCCTGCCAGGATTCAGCCCAGGGGGGTGCTAAGAAATCCCTAAGACCAACAGTGGCAGGTTTGGGAGAAGCAGATAAAAGTGCAGGGAGAGGGATTACTGAGGGGTCACAGTGGAGGGTGCGAGAAGAACTAATGCCTTTTTCAGGTGCTTCCCTAGAGGCCCGAGGCATTTTGGCTCCTTTATCCAAACAAAACTATTGGGCACAGGTACTGAGATTATGCCCATGTTTGGATGAAAACGACCACATGGCTCAGGGAAGTCGACTGCCCAGGGGCCACAGGAGAGCGTGGTAGAGCTGTGTGTGTGACAAGGGCAGGCTGGAACACATCGTGCTTGGGTGCAAACACAGACCAGGCCACTCTCCAGCATCCTATGTCCAAAGAGGCCGGAAAATTCCGGCCTGGCCCAGGGCTGCCCACCTGGTGTGTCTGGGAGGTGGCTGCTAGGGTTCCATCTTAGCATCCTCGTCTTCTCTTTGCCATCCTGTGCTCTGCTGCACTCTGTGAACATCCCATTCTTGAAAGTCCTTGGTTTCCAACAAGCCATGGTCCTCAGGGAAGCCAGATATACAATGGCAAGACAGTAGCACAGGTCTCCCAAAGCTGTGGTCCCAAACTGTTTCCATCACTTACCGCATCATTAAAACATGTGTACTAGGCACCCCCACTCTCCATGTATTGACATATAAGTTATATTCATGTACAACTCCGCCAGGATATTAATTACATACATTGTTAATATACCCAAAATTTACAAATTAAAAGGAAGAGCTAAGGAGTAACTAAACAGTAATTTAAACTCAAATTTCCCCACATGAAATTTTTTGTTTGCAGTAAAATTTTTAATATAAATAGTGTGCTGGTTTGAATGCACTATGTCCCCCAGAAAAAGCCATATTCTTTGATGCAATCTTGTGGGGCAGACATATTAGTGGGGATTAAGTTAGAATGTTTGGATTAGGTTGTTTGCATGGAAATGTGCCCCACCCAACTGTAGGTGATGACTCTGAAGAGATATTTCCATGGAGGCGTGGCCCCACCCATTTAGGGTGGGCCTTGATCAGTGGAGCCATGTAAGTGAGCTGACAAACAAAAGGAACTCAGTGCAGCTGAGAGTGACACTTTGAAGAGGAGCTACAGCCAAGAGGGACACTTTGAAGAAAGCACAGGAGCTGCAGATGAGAGAGAGTTTGAAGATGGCCATTGAAAGCAGACTCTTGCTCCGGAGAAGCTGAGAGAGGACAAATATCCCAAGTGCAACTAAGAGTGACATTTTTGAGGAACTGCAGCCTAGAGAGGAACATCCTGGGAGAAAGCCATTTTGAAACCAGAACTTTGGAGCAGACGCCAGCCACGTGCCTTCCCAGCTAACAGAGGTTTTCTGGACACCATTGGCCATCCTCCAGTGAAGGTACCTGGTTGTTGATGCATTACCTTGGACACTTTATGGTCTGAAGACTGTAACTGTGAAACCAAATAAACCCTCTTTTATAAAAGCCAATCCATCTCTGGTGTTTTGCATTCTGGCAGCATTAGCAAACTAGAACAAATAGTATTTTAGTGAGAGCAATGGGATTACAAGTACCTTGTTGTTTCTGAAAATCTTTTAACCTTTTTGTGAAACAACAAGTCTCTGGGTCAGTAAGTTTCAGTGCTTGGTTTTAATGGTCTTCAAAGCTTCAAAGCAGCCTACTGAAAGGTAGGTCGCTGCTTGCAGATGAAAAGTATTTGTAATGTCACTTGGTAAACGTGGGTCTCATTTTTCAATCCCCTCCAACAGTTATACAGCATTTTTGTTGAAACAAGGCTGGCATATTTTCACCAATTGCCCATCAATTTTCTTCCAAGCTCACAGGAAGGAGTTGCATTTTTAAAATTTTTAACAAATGGGCTAAAAACATACTGAACCCCTTTGTTTGGAACATGTTTAAATAAGCAATGAATTTCCAAGATTTTAAGGTCTGCATACCTAAGAGACTTTGTAAGTGATACACATCACTTCATCATATTGGAAATATTTCCGAAAATTCATTTTCAAAGGATTTCCCCCATAATCTAAATTTCTCAGGAATGGAAAGATTTTTCTCACTTATTATTAAAGTAGTACTTGATCTTGATAGGAGAAGTTGTATGTGTTGATTCTTTTTGAAAATATAAGCTGAGTAGTGTAGCAGTGACAGCTACCTGCCCTCAGAAAAGGTTCCCCATTTGGAACTTGTGTCTTTTGGTGAAAGAAAAGTACGGAATTCATCTTCTAGTTCAGCACTCTTGAAAGTGCCTTATTAATGAGGTAACCACAAAACTCCATCCAGAAAAGACTGAAGTTCTCTGTGGCCAGGCCCCATTTCATTACAAAGTGTTGTAGAGATCTTGTATTTAAGGAGCTGCCTTTATCAAACTGACTACCTAGAGACACCCCCCATGTGTGGATGTCAGCAGGACAAGGAGAACACCCTCATCACCGCGGGTAGCCAGAGGCCGGCGAAATCCGGCAAGAGTGCCAGTGCCAGTTCTTACGGAATCAATAGTAAAGCCAGTTTCTTTGTAATTTTCAGATAAAACAGAAGCGTGAATAGAAGTTCTACTGGTTTTTATTGTACCTCTGCTTTAAGGCATTAGAAGGACGAAGGAAGGGACAAGAGGAGAGAGTTTGTGTGCAAAGCATGGGGTGGGAAACTAGATGCCAGTGCCCTGCAGGCTCCTGCGTCTTGGCTGGACGGTGGGCCCTGGGGCTTCACGCTCCCGGATCCTTAGCTTCAGTGGCTCCCACACTCACAGAATAAACTTCAAACTGTTGCCCTGACCCCCCAGGCCAGGCCCCCTCATGCTCGGCTCAGCGCCCACCTCCTTGTGTTTCCATGGACGTGCCGGGCTGTGCCAGCTCTCTGCGCAGGGGCTCTCCCAGGCCTCCGCTCCCAGACTCTCCAAACACCGCCTTCTCGAAAACTGTCCCTGCTTGCCCTGCCCCTCTGGAGTGTGACTCCCCACCCCTCATTTTCCTCCAGCCCTTCGCATTGCTTTGTTTTCTTCAAAGCACTGGTTGGCTTTCGGGAAAGATCTTATTTACATGTTCACTGGTTCTCTGTCGGTTTTTCCCAGAAGCTGGAGTGTCAGTCCCTCGGGGCGGCTCTGTCCCATGTACTTGGCGGCCCAGTGCCGTGGCCTGCAGCGCAGCCCTGCGCCCTTGGCTGCGAGGTGGCCACGAGGGGGTGTCCCGCTCCTTCTTTGCACGGGCTAGCCCGGTGGGAGGCGAAGGGAGGGCACATCCTCACCCGCAACAGCAGCCGGCAGGTTTGGAGCCAAACACGTATGTGTCTGCTACTTGGAGAGCAGTGGGTTGATGGTAGTCATGCCTTGCAGAGTGACGGAGGCCTCCCCAGCTCCCTGCACCGCTGTCCTGCTCGCTCGTCGTGGGTGTGTCGCTTCTGACACATGGGTGTTACACAGGACACGGGGAGGGCAGCAGGTGGGACCATGGCTCACTGAAGGAGTGAGGGTGAGAAGGGGAGGGAGGAAGGAGGAAAGACCTCAGTTTGTTCTCTCCTTCAGTCAGGAGTCTGGAAGATGCTTCATCATCCACCTGATCCATCCTGATTTTGTGTCCGCACAGTGCAAGAGAAGTACAATACAAGCCACATACATAATTTTAAATCGTCTAGTGACCACATTCAAACAGAAAATAGAAACTGGTGAAGTTAATGTTAGGGTTATATTTTACTTTTATCATTTCAACATGTGATTGACATAGAAGTTATTAATGAGATCTTTTACATTCTCTTTTTCTTACTAAGTCTTTGAAGTCTGATGTGTATTGTCTACTCACAGCACATCTCAATTCAGTTGCTGAATTTTCATTGGAAATACGTGATCTGTGTGTAGATTCATAAAATTCCCAGTTAAAAAGTAGATGCACATACCCAAGTTGTTCCAAATTTATGTAAGTTTACCAACAACTGACTCCAATAGTTTTTCCATTTAAATTTAAATTAATTAAATCAGATAAACTTAAAAATTGAGTTGCACTGGGTGCATTTCAAGTGATGGGCTGCCACGAGCAGCTCAGTCCTGGTTTATCCGAGGCTTTTGAGTTAGCTGCTGTATGTACACGTGATGACTGAGAAGGTTAAGCAAGGCTTTTGTGGTTTTTTCCCCTTTCAAGTTGGATCAAACCACGGTTGCCTGTCTGGCTGGTGAGGTGTGAGGTGTTTATGGTCCAGTATTTACAGTGGGGGAAGGAAAGTAAATCGTCTGATGTTTTTGTTTCTGTTTAGTAACTTGACAAATGAAAGATCAGAGTTCAGAATTAAGAAACTAGTTTTTTGAAAAGCTCGGTTGACTCGTGAATTGATGGAGTTGAAATTGTCACATTTTCGGGGGGTTGGTGAGTCACAGCTCAATGAACAAACAAGATTTTAATGACTGCCTCACAGCTGCATATATGAGGATGTGGCAAGTTAAGAAGGACAAATAAGAGCCCCCACACTGGAATATTCTTTCTGGAAAGCAGGATTAATTGACATGCCAGGCAGAATTCAACCCCAGTAGCGTTTTGCCTTCTGACCAAAGCCATATGCTCAGCTAAAAAGCCACTCCAGCAACAAAAAAGCTGGTTTCCTGGCCCCATGAGTCACTGGGAGAAATAGGTTGCCTTTATAAAGCTGAAAGTGAGGAGAGCTCTAGTAATGAGTAATTTCATTCTAAAACTATGAAGTTACTTCCAGGATATATTTGGGAAGCTTTTTTTAAAAATGAGTTGATTGCATCATGTTTTTTAGAAGGATCACAGCTGCTGCAGTGAGAAGAACAAAGTGGAGGGTGCAAGCTGGACATGGGGTCTGGTTAGGAAATGGTGGCACTTGCCCAGAGCAGAAACAGGAGAGAGCAGACAACAGATGTAAGTTAGGAGGACTGAGTGCCTCTTCCAGATCATCTTTCAGGTGATCACAGAGGTGAAGTCAGGCAAGCATACAGGTGAAGAAGTCAGGTGGGCACACAGGTGAAGTCAGGTGGGCACACAAGTGAAGTCAATTGTGCTCACAGGTAGAAGTCAGGTGGGCATACAGGTGAATAAATCAGGTGGGCACATAGGTGAAGTCAGGCAAGCACACAGGTGAAGAAGTCAGGCGGGCACACAGGTGAAGTCAGGTGGGCTCACAGGTGATGTCAGGTGGGCACACAGGTGAATAAGTCAAGTGAGCACACAAGTGAAGTCAGGTGGGCACACAGGTGAAGTCAGGTGGGCTCACATGTGAAGTCAGGTGGGCATACAGGTGAATAAGTCAGGTGGGCACACAGGTGAAGTCAGGCGGGCACACAGGTGAAGTCAGGTGGGCTCAGGTGATGTCAGGTGGGCACACAGGTGAATAAGTCAGGTGGGCACACAGGTGAAGTCAGGTGGGCACACAGGTGAAGTCAGCTGGGCACACAGGTGAAGTCAGGTGGGCTCACAGGTGAAGATGTCAGGTGGGCACACAGGTGAAGTCAGGTGGGCACATAGGTGAAGTCAGGGGGCACTTTAAAAGTTTTTCTGGTGAACTGCCAGCAGCTCATGTCTGTGCCTTTAAATTATGAACAGATTATCCACCACGATCACTTCTAGTTGATTTGTCCTGCTAAGCCTGAAATGGCTTGTGGGTTTCCTTAATTTTGATCCCATGTTCAAGGGCTTGTTTAGTTCCCCTGCATCTGAAGTGGGTCTAAAGGCAAACAGAGCTGAGAACGAGTGCTGGGTGCTTCAGAAGCTGGGGGGACCTCCCAGTGCCAATTCTAGCTCAGAGACTGACCTGGCGCCACCTCGGCTGCTGACGTGGCATGTCTCTCTGGGACACAGTTTGCCATTCTACAAAATGCAACAAGTGGAACGTGTGGTCTCAAACTTTCTCCCAGTTCTGGAATTCTGCTCAATGTCATACTTTCAGCAAAATGTTAGTGTTTTAATTCTTACATTTCTTTTTGCTCTATGTATGACCATCTCACACTTAAGTTAACTTCTTGCATCTTCTAAAGTCTGGCTGGGTGTGAAGAAGCCGGTGGGCAAATAGGGGAAGACAGGTGGGCACACAAGTGAAGTCAGGCAGGCACAAAGGTGAAGCCGGGTGGGCACACAGGTGAAGAAGTCAGGTTTGGGACTGATTTCCCACCATTCCGCACACCCACAAGTCTCTGCATCTCCCAGGCTGGAATGAATGAATAAATGAAGCGATCAGTTGTCCATTTCATCTTAATGTTTGTGGAGTCTGAGCATGGCCTAGTGTCCCCTTCTCAGACACCCCCAACATGAAACAGTAACCCCAAGCTCATACTGTACCAGCTCCCCTTGGATCTTAGAGGATATCACCTAATTCTGCATGTTTCCATGTGGAATCCCCTTCACCTCTCTCATCCATGAATGATGAGGCATGGGTGGTTTTAATAATGCTCTACTTGTATTATGATTATTTTATTTAATTTTATTTTACTATGTTTAAATAGTGACCTTATATTGAGTACCTACAAAATTCCTTGCACTTGGATAGACAATACATACACATATATACATGCATACATACACATTTGTGTGCATGCATGTATATATACATGTGTGTGTAGGTGTGTGTCTATATATAATATATATGCACATATAAAAATTTCACTGAATCCTCAGACTAACTTTTAAAGGTGGGTGTTGTTAGCTCCGTGGAATAGCTCATCAAACTGAGACGCAGAGAACTTCACTTCTGCAAGGTCACACAACTAATAAGTGGAAGAACCAGATTCGAATCCCAGTCTTGCCTCTTTCCACCTCCTCGTGTAGCTCCTTGCATCCTCCTTGTCTTTCAGGACCTGTTTCAATTATCCCCAGGGCCACAGGGCCAGTAGACATGGGGCCATCATGTCTTCTAGTCAGGTCAGCTCTCAGCTGAGTGCACTTTCGGTGAGCACCTGTCCTGCCCTGGGCCTCCTGTGAGGAGGAAATGCCCAGCAGTGCATGGGACATGGCCCCGCATTGAGAGCTCACTTTCGAGAGGGGGAGATAAACCACAGCACATCTGGGGCTAGGAGATCATGGAGGAGACACAGATTCCTTCCAGCTGGGCAAGAGAGCGGGCTGGAGGAGGAGGCAACGGTGATCGTAGTGGAGTGATTTCGGGCAAAGGAAAGAGCATGGGCAGAGACATGGAAGTGGGAATGTGCCGCATATGTTTGGAGTCAGCAAGTAGACGTGAGCTTATACAGCATGTAAATGGATGTTTGCTTACGCTAGTTTACCCAATAGGCTGTGTAGCCAAAACCCAGGATTGGGGCAAAACCCTTAGGATTAATGAGGCATAGGTTTAATTTGTCATTTTCTACACAAGTGGACAAAGCAATACCTTTTGTAGCTGAGAGAAATTGCTTTGCCTAGCTACTCACTTTTTTACAATTGTTTCCTGGTTTTTTTTCATTTTCTCTCATAGAAAGTCTCAGGCAGGCACTGAAAGTTTTTAATGTCGACTTGTTGGAGAGTCATGGTGGGCTGCAACAGACACCCCCAAGAACAGTGGGGCTCGGAGAGATGTGGGAAGAGCTGGGGCAGCATCTGGGGCAGGAGGCAGGTCTGGTAAGACATGGGTCCTGACCCCTGGAGCTGGGGACCTGTGGGGAAGCAGGTTGAGCTAAGTTTTCCAAGTTGCAGTGCAATGGAGGAGTAAGAACTGACAAAAACTCTCAGGTTTCATGTTCTTTTTTATTACATACACTATCTCAAATCCTTACAACCACCTTACGAGGAAGCCACGATACCACCCTTTTACAGATGAGGAAACTGAGGCTCAGAGAAGTGATTTTCCCGAAGATAACCGGGCTAGAGAGCGCAGGCCAGAGGACTGCACCCAGATCTCACACAAAGGCCTTTCGACCTTCATCCGTCCCTAATTTAAAAAAGTTACAATAAGATTTTTTTTTTAAAAGGAAGATGGGGAAAGGGCATACAAAAGTAATTCACAGAGAAATCCAAACTAATAAACACATGAAAAGATGTTCAGCACTATTCTTAATGAAAAGCAAATCAAACAATGAGATATGTTATAATTTCTTACATTGGCAAAAAACTGAAATACCATTAATAATAATAATAACCAGTTTGGCGAGGGACTGAGGGAACAAGCCCACCAGCAGCATGTACTTCTAGTCATTTTATTGCATATATTACTCTTATTTTTAAAACATGTTAAAACAAAAAAAGGCAGTGCCCTTTCAAAAGACCACCGCGGACCCCATCCTAAAGAGACAGTGGGGCAGCATCATGCACTTGGCTGGCCTGACCTCTGGGGTGGAGGCGCCCCCGCTGTGAGAATGTGGGGGCCCACTGGGGGTCCCACCCAGCTGCGGCCAGGCTTGGTCTTTGGAGGCCGGGAAAGGCTGCCCTGGGCGCTGTCCGTGGTGCTGATCCTGCTGAGCCTCTGGAGGCTTGTGTCCACAGGGGTCTGGCCAGTCCTTTCTGTGTCCAGTGGGGACTCCTGGTGCCAGAAACCTGCCCGGGCTGTGAGCCCTGCACCCTCCCTGCAGAGTAATGCTTTTATTTGAACACTGAAAATTAAGTGTTACCCTTAAATCCACTCCCCAAGGATGGTCTTTTAATGTTTTGATAAATGACCATCTTGTCTTTTTCCTATGCATTATTATTATATAGTTGAGACACTTTTACTCTCAAATTTTCATTATACAAGTATTTACCCACATTGTTAGGAACGTGTTGTAAACTGTTTTATCAGCTTCAAAATAGTCTCTTGTGTAAATATGATGATGTAGCCATTTTTGTGTTTAGCCACTATTTGTTAGAGACATACTATGCTCTGAGCATGATTTTAAGCTATTTACAGACCAACTCTGAAGTGAAGGTATTACACCTACTTTTATAGATGTCGAAACTGAAGTTCAGAGAGGGTAAACAAATTGCCCAGGGTCACACAGCTCAATAAGGACAGAGACAGTTTTGAATCAGTGGATGCCTGATGATAAAGGCCATGATCTTATCACTGCTGCATATAGCCCCCACAGCCTTTTGTGTAAAATGAGTAAATAAATCATGAGTATATGCCAATTCACTTGTCTATCACCAGGCTGTTGCACAGCTAGATGATTTTGCATTGTCAAATAGGAGGTTGTTAAACATGAAAGGAACACGGAAGATTGAGATTGGGAGACATGTGAGGCATAACTGATGTCTTCAACTTCCCTCTCTGTGGCTATGTCATGTTCAGTTAGAAAGACTACAGCCTCTGCTTGAATGCCTCCTCTGATGGAGAACTCACTACCCGAGCCAGTCAGTTTCTCTGGCAACAGCAATAGCAGGTTTAGCCCAGAGGCTGTTGGATTGTCCCAGCTAATCACAGCCTCCCACATCAGTCATCACTGTCCACCCTGAGGCTTGGCTACCCTTGATCCCAGGCTCATCTGTTGAATGTGAGGGTGTGACCTCCAGGACCTGAAACATTGTAGGTGCTCAATCCACACATGTTGGGATGAAGACAGTGGGCTCCTATTTTCCCACAGACCTTGGCAAACTGGCCAAAACCCTCCTCCAGAAAATTGCCTGGAACCACTCCACCCATATCAGCCTGGGACAAAAGCTGCCTCCAGAGGAAGACTTGGGTGTTGCAGAAAGCTCCTACCACACCTTCTCCTCGCCTGACTCTGTCTCACGTTCTTCCCCATGCTTGAAATAACTTCCAAGGGTCTGAGGTTTCCATTCCCCGTGATGTTAGAGAGTGTTCAGGCTTCTCAGAGAGGTCAGACATCACAGATGGTTTGCTCTGGATATGGCTTTGTCTTAGTTTGCCCAAGTTGCTATAACAAACACCATGCAATGGCTTGGCTTAAACAACAAGAATTTATCATCTCATGATTTTGAAGGTTAGAAAGGGAAGTTGTAGGTAGGGCTGCCCTTTCTCCTGGGCTTGTAGGGTCCTGGGGCTGGCGTTCTTGTCCCCTGGCGATGTCCCTGGCCTCCTCTTGTGGCTTCCTCTGGCTTCTAGCTTCTGCATCTTCTGGCTTCTCTTTATAAGGCCTCCATGATATGGATTAAGACCCACCCAGATTCACCGTGGCCATGCCTTACCTAAAAATAACATCTTCAAAACATCCTGTTTATGATGGGGCTGCGCCCACAGGAACTCAGATTAAGATGTGTTTTGTGGGGGGACATGATTCAATCCCCGGCAGAAGTTAAGGGTCATGTATTCCAACTCCCCCTGCCCACTCTCTAGAGGAGGAGCCTGGGGTTCCCACGGGGGCCTTCAGTGGCCCGGATCACACAGCTGCGTGATAGCAAAGTAGGGGTACAGCGCAGGTTGAACACTTAGACGGGGGCTCTTTCCGCATGGCTCACCGGCACTCCCAGCTATGGAAAAGCGCAGCAAGCGCACATCCTGGGGCCAGGGAGACCCAAGTTCCGCTTCTAATGTGCTGTGTCCACGTGCAGACCTCTGCTCCTCCATGTCTTAATTCTCCATCTGTAAAATAGGGTTTGTGAGACCTGCTCCAGCTGCTAGGAGGAGGATGTGGGTGGAAATTTGCAGGACTCTGTCATTAAAATGATGGAATGATGTGTTTTGTGGCACCTTCATCATCATCTTCCTTCACAATGACTCCAAGACAGCGTCTATCATGTATTATATCATATTACATAAATATCAGTTGAATAAAATATTATTGTTAATAGGTCCCAGTGGCATCTGAGTTGAGGCAGGGATAGGGCAAGGAGAGAACAAGGATAAAATGGAGACAATTAGGTCTGTGTCCAGCACTGGTCTGGTTGAGCTTTGGGAAACTGAATGAGGAAATTTAAGAGAAAGGTGCTTCTATATCAGGGTGGGCTGAAAGCAGAAATATTTAAAAGACATTTAAGCCTAGAAAGGAACTTAAAGACCCCTTCCTCTTGAGGTCTGGAGATTGTTAGGGACTCGCCAAGGTTGTATAATGACAGAAATGGGTATAAAGTCAGGTTTTGCTCAATGTCGAGTCGGTCGCTTTTCCTCTCTTGCTCCAAGGAACCAGGCTGCCGCCGTGGTGGATGTGAAAGGTACGAGTGAGCACGTGCCTCTGCACCCCCTTCCCCACACAGAGCCTGGGCCACAGCGGGCCTCCTTTGGAGGGAGTTAAAGCTGAGGCTGAGTACGCGGGCAGGCAAAGTTCCAAAGCACCATAATTTTGCAGCCCTCAACAGATTGCATGTGAGATTTCCAAAGTGAAATAAATGCTCCCGTTATCCAGTTCAACCGAGACTATCGCTGTCATTAGCCTAATTATGTGGGCTCTGTTTATAGACTCTGATGCTGGGCTCCAGGGGGATGTCAAAATAAAGCAAGCACGTTGCAGAACATGAAGGGAGGTGCAACTTGTGAGCATTTTGTTGTGATTCTTGGCACAACCTCCTTTCTCAACACACCCCCACACTGCAAGGGTAAGAAATCACATCCTTCTTGTCTGGTATGTAATATGTTCTCAAGAATTGTCTTGTGGGATGGATGGGAGGAAGGGAGGGAGGGAGGGAAGGAAAGATCTGAGCCACCCATGTAAAATGGCAGAATGTGATTTTCCCTGGGGGGGGGGGCCTAGTTTCTTAGCAGAAAATGGACTTAATGGGCTGTGAAAGCTCTCGGGTCTCCTGGTTTCCACCTCACATTGGGCCACGGGCTCTCTCAGGAGGCAGAAGAGCCTGGCTGAATTGCATCACCCGGGTTTGCATTCCTGCCCCAGAACTTCAAAACCATCCTTACCTCAAAGAAAGGGTGGGGGCAGCATGGGGGAGAGGAACACTGATACCTGAAACTCACCTGCAGAGAGAATCATCCCGAGGACACCTGTTGGGGCCTCACGTGCTTTCCTTCCTCCGAGCTTTAGACAAATCATCACCCCCACATTTCTTGAACCCAGCTGAGCCTCCAGCACTGCTGAAACTCCAACAATTAACAGGAACTCCAGGGGGACTGTGTTTTATTTCTTCTGCCTCTCCTGGTTATCATAGATGCAATTTACAGATTATAGCCATTAAAGTCTTACTTTTTCATCATATATCTTTGTTTTCAAGTATTAATTTTGGCATTTTCATTGTTTGATAACCATATTTTCTACAGTTGTGAACACGGCCTTATACATGGATGGTTTCTTTGCTCTAGGTGATTTTTACACCAGTCCTTCCCAATCTCAAGTTACTAACCTTGGCTGGCTGGGGTGCATCTGTTTGGAGGCTGAGTGTGGGCACGGTGGCCTTGCATTCTGAAATTTTCTTTCTATGGATGCCACTACACCCGAATGACATCTTGACTGAATAGTTTTTGAGTCACTGCCTTTTCTCCAAAAAGTCTGCAGGGGTCGCTGCATCTGTCTAATATTTAGCATGGTAGCGGTGCCTTATACCAGCCTTACTGTTCATTGGTTTTGCCTGGCTTTTTCTTTCTCCTCGTAATTAAATATTTCCATTAAGAGAGGTCCATATGTTAGGCCTCTTTTCATGGGCGTTTCCTGGGAGGTGTTAAGTCACTTCAGTCTGCAAGCTTCATTCCTTGTCCTCGATCTTCACTCTCTCCAACTGTTCCGGGAACACTGTGTTCTGATCTTCCTGACCATTTTTTTCCTCGTGTTATTTTTATCCATTTGTTTCATCTTCTGCTTTCTGGGAGAGTTCCATGAGTCTTTCTTTCAGATTGTTGATTTTTTTCCTACCTTTTTTATTCTGTCTTTCACTACCTCCCAATGCCAATTTTAATTCTACCCTTATCCCGGTGTTCTCTTTTCGGTCTTCCCCTCTGCCAGCTGGTTCTGTTGTCTTCTCGGCCTAAAACCACAGCATCGTTCCATCTTAGCTGTGTCTTGCCTGGCTTCTCACGCCTCTCCCTGGAAGGTCATATCTTCTTGCATCCTTCCAAAGATGCCAGTGAGACGTTTCCTTACGTTTACTTCTGGTTTCTGAGATTAAGTCCTTTACAGAGATCTTGTCTTTCTCTGAGTCTTTAAGATAATGCTCCTGTTTTGGTTTGCTAAAGCTGCCAGAATGCAATATACCTGAGTTGGGTTGGCTTTTACAATGAGGATTTATTAGCTTACAAATTTACAGTTCTAAGGTCATGAAAATGTCCCAACTAAGGCATCGATAGGATGAGACTTCTCTGAAGAAAGGCTGATGGCATCTGGGGTTCCTTTGTCAGATAGCAGGCACATAGCAGTGTCTGCTGGTCCTTCACTTCTGGGTTTCATTGCTTCATCTTCTGGCTTCTCCATCTGTGGCTTCTACTCTAAACTTCTCTGGGTGTTTCTCTGAATTTCATCTCTTAGCTTCTGTATATGTTTTATCATCTTCTAAAGGACTCCAGTAAGAGGATTAAGACCCACCTTGAATGAGGTGGCCACATCTCAAGTGAAATAACCAATCAAAAGGTCCCACCCACAGTAGGTCTGCACCCCAGGAATGGATTAAAAGAACATGGCCTTTTCTGGGGCACATGACAGCTTCCAACCACCATAGTTCTTTTCTGTTTGGCTGTGGTAATTTTTCATAAATCCATGTTGAATTGTTTCTTCTTTTTATTTAATTTACTCATCTTTGAAAAAGAAGAGCACTACACAAACAGAAGGAGATCAGGGTTTCCTCAGCCCTGCTCATTGTCCACCTGGGTTCTCATCACCTCCCATCCTCACGGCTCTGGCAGGAGGCACCGCACCTGCCCAGGTGGACTAGCTTGGCAGGTGGGTGCTGGGCAGCTTCTCCTCGCTGAGCCTCTTCCTGTCTGGCCTAGGGAAGTCATGACACGTTATGCATCCAGCATGTCTCAGCTCAGTTGCCGTCAGCTCCCCCAGGATGAGAAGCCCCCACCAGTGCCCTCCCAGTTCCTGGCATGGTGTTTAGGGCGAGTTTTTGTCATTGACTAGATTAGCAGGAGAGGGCCTGATGGAGGCACACCAGGGACCTGGAGGGGTGCTTTGGCCACGTCAAAGCAGCCCCATCCCCGACAGCCCAGGCCTGGGTCCTGTGATGGGCAGCAAAGGGTGAGGGGCTCAGCATCCCGCTTCCAACACTGACCTGGCACCACTGCTCCATTTGGGATGCCAGTTCCCTGTGACCCACCCACGGGGTTTCCTGACCTAGCTTTGTAGTCCATGAACATCACTCCCATATTTGGGGAGTGGGTGGGAAGTTTTCAGTTTCTTAGTTCTGCTGGGATGCTCCCCTTTTCCTGTGTTGGGTGCGTCAGGAATGTTGGAGAAGGTGCTTCAGGTGCCCTCGGGCCAGGCAGCATTTCAATTGGAAGTCTCCGTGTTCCTGGCCACCAGGCCAACACACCCCAAATCCAATAAAATTCCCTAAGTGGGGACTGCATCAGTGAGTGACTGAGCCATCAGTTCAAAGCTGTAGATGATGGAGAGAAAGGGGGGCTCCCCGGCATCAGTCTGGGTGCCTGGGTATGGTTCCCTCCATATAAAATCCACCTGCACTGGCTCCGGCAGGCTCTGTGCCCATTGCTGGGATGCAAAGGTGAAGAAAAGCAAGCCCTTTCCCTCCAGGAGCTCGTGCCCAGTTGGGACTCCTGGACCTCGAGGATGCCCAAGAGCCCATGAATCTGAAGACGTCTCAGGGTGCACGGAGACCCCGTCCTGGGCACACTGTTTAAACCTCCTGTAGAGCACAGCAGTGAGGCCCTCAGAGGCCGCCGCTGACGCTGAGCCCACACAGCCCTTTCCGATGCCCACGTTTTCTGTGGACCATTTCCCTTCTGGCAAGGCGGCCTGTCTTCTTCCCATTTCTTGGTAAATACATCAAGTCTCAGAGACTTACACGGAGGTAAGTGGCCAAACAGCAGCTGAAATTCCAGAGCATCTAACTCAAAGTCCATTGCTTTCTTCCCTGAAAAAAGCGAAGGAAAAGATAAAAGCAGTGTCCTTGCTCCAGCTGTGTTTTGCATGGCTCCACAGATAATTGCAGGCAATTAAAAAGTCCGCAAGCCTTTCCTTTACACAGAACATTATCATCCTTTTCACCCAAGAGCAGCGACGGAGAGGGCAGCAGGAGCAAGCTTCAAACCACGGACTGGCACCAGGCTTTTCAGCTGCTATTTTAGCCCAAGTATTGTTCCAAATGCAACCATTTGCCCATGTTGCGTGGGCTCTGGATTTCGTTCCCCAGGGTGGGCTGTGTGCTTCCAGAAGGGTGGGGCGAGGTCGGGCCTGGGACAGCCCTGGCTCTGCCCTGCCCAGCTGTGTGGTTTTGGGCATGTCACTGCACCTCTCTGTGCCTTCACTTTCCTCTTCTGAAAGTTAGGGTGGCAATGGCTCCTGCCGCCCAGGGTTGTGATGCAGGTGATGTTGGGTAATTCATGTCAACAGAGCTTGGCACATCCTGGGTGCTCCATGTGATAGCTGGTCCAGAATTTTTAGGGAAAATCATAGAAATCACTCTGGATGACCCAAAGCTGGGGTAGAAGTCTCTTCCACAGCCTTCCTGGGCACATAGTAGGGCTGCTTTCTGCCCCCTGCCCGGGCCCCTCCACTCCAGCTCACCCAGCCTCTGCTCCTCTACTAGAGTGTGCTGGGAGCAAAAATGAGGCAAACTGTAGGTTCAGCTCCTCAGAGCCAGTTCAGCCCTTGGGACAGGCAAGAGGTGTGTAGTATGCAGACCTCACTTGCCCTGAGAGCCTGGCCCGGGCCCCGTGAGAGGGACGGGCACTGTGAGAAAGGCAGGTTGAGGGATTTGCTTGGAGTCTCACCCGTGTGTGGGTTTCTGGTCCCTCTGCTGGGAAACCTCCTTGGCCCTCCTGCACGGCTGCTGGGTGGGCCCGGGTCTGCGCACCTGGCCGAGTCGTCCAGTTAACAGGAGCCAGAGGCAAGGAAAGGACCCAGGGAGGCTAAATATCCTCTTCCTCAAGACTGAATGGCCCCTCCCTCCAGCCCCTGCCACCCCCCACCCCGCCACCCCCGCCTCTCACCCCACTCTCCCACCCTCTTCTTTGAGCGCGCCCTCCCCTGCCAGCCTGTCCTCCAGGGCCCCTGACAGGTGCCCCCTGGCCTTCTGCTGTCCCGCCGTGGGCAACGAAGCGGGGTGTGCGGGATGGAGTCACATCCCCATGGAGACACCACGACACGCTCGAGTCCCAGCCCCGGGGCCCGTGGGGTGACCCCTTTGTAAATAGGACCTTTGCCTCAATCCAACACAGCTGAAGACCTTACAGCAAAGAAAAAGGGATCAAAGGTGGAAGAAAACCGGGGGAGCGTACAGCAGGACATGGTTCCCACGTGAAGGAGGACGGGCGGAAGGCTGGCACCAGGACGTGGCAGACTTGGGAGAAGGCACATCCTGCCAGTCCCTCAAGGTGGGACTTCTCCAAAACCATGAGCCGGTCCGTCCCTGTCATTTAAGCCGTGCAGCCTGCGGGGACGGTCACTGTGGCCCTGCAGCCTGGCATGGGGTGGCCCCGTGCAGGCTGCCCAGGGTGCCGATGCGGGCACGCATGGGGAGGTGCTGCCCGGGCCCTTCCTGCAGCAGCACCGACAGGAGAAACAGTGGCCAGTTAAAATACCTGGGTGGGGGGTCCACTGGAGGGCTGATTTGCCAACGGTTGGAAAATGTGTCTTCAAAGAATGTTCTAAATGACAGGAATATGTTTGAGTGGGAAGGCTGGTTACCAAAAATTTGTAGGCTCATCTCCTAATTTTCTAAGAGTAAAATAGATGAGCAAAGAGAAAATTACAAAAGGGAAATGCCTCAGAATGTGCATTAAGCCCTGTTTTTATTTTCTTCTGGACCCCTTTCCTGTAGTGTGGATAATCAATGAGTATTCCTTCTAACAGGGCAGGCCTGTGGCAACATCGCTCTCTCTGTACATTATTCTTAGAAGGATCTGGAAGCCTTGCCTGGAGGTGAGGAAGGGGCCTTCCTGTGATGAGGGCCTCCTTGGAGGATGCCAACACCTGCAGCTTATATGGCCCGGCTCTAAGTGACATCTCCGTGGCAACACATTTCCTCCTCAGGGTGGCCCCCCGAGGCAGGGACCACAGCTTTCCCGAATCCAAGATGGGGAAACTGAGGCCCAGGGAGGCCAAATAACTCACCTACCCTCATTCACCCATAAATGACAGAGAGCACATTGAACCAAGGCTTCAGGATCTGTTTGCTTCCCACCACAGGAAGCAATTTTGGACCGTGGAATTGAAGACAGTTGTGTGGAGTGACAGAGAATGAGACTCTGACAGAAATTAGGGGTGACTTCTTAGCAGCTGCAGATGTTCTGAGATGGACGGGCAGCCCTGGGAGGTAATGAGCTCCCTGTCACAAGGGGTGTGCAAGCAGGGACCAGATAACCACATGGTGCATCATTGTCTTGGATGTGAGTGGGAGGCTTTTCCACTCTTGGATGTGGGGTTTCTAGATCTTGGTACTAGCCAGATTAGAAATAGGAGGAGGATGGGGTGGGGGGTGTTTGGGAATATTTGCGCCCTGGCCTCAGCCTCCCTGTTGCCACCTGCTCAGCTGCTCTGTGACCTTGGCCAGGGTATGCCATGTCCTTGAGCCTGGGTCCCCTCTTCTGACAGGTGGGGATCTTGGTGCCTGCACAGTCAACCTGGTTCGCTCATTCACCTTAAAGACTTGTCACCCCAGGGCTGGGATGCAAGAGACAAGCCAGAAGGCTCCCCGCTTAAGGGTTTACGTTCTGTTAGGATATTACTATTGGGATTAGAGAGGAACCTGACAAATAGCCAGCATCTAGTGGATGCTGGATTTATGGGGAGCTGGGGATTGGGGTGTTTGCCAATGAGGACCTGGGGAGTCGTGGGATCTGGGAGCAGAAAGATCCCCAGGTTTCCATGGAGACGCACACAGCCATTTGCATCTTGAGTGGAAAGTAAAGCCTCCCACGCAGGTGGGACCTGCAGGCTCGGCTCAGCTGGGTCTGCCCCGTCTCTCCATCGCTTTGAAAATGTGAACTGGCTTCTCGGGGAGACTTTGCCCCACACCAGGATCAGCTGCCAGCCCCCTGCACCATGTGCCCAGCTGCCCTCCCTAGTGCATCGTGTTCTTATGAGCCAGCCTCTCAAGGAGGTGGAGTGGGAAATTCTCTCTCTTTTTTTAAAGAATCAATTTGTCATTGCAGTAGCAATAGAAAAAAAAAAAGATGTATTGCTTTTCTATAACAACAAAATGCACTTTATTGGGCCTTTAAAACCAATTTCTTTGACGGTAAAAATAGTCCCTGAGGAGTTGTCAGAACC
Organism: Choloepus didactylus; assembly: GCF_015220235.1. Lineage (NCBI taxonomy): Eukaryota > Metazoa > Chordata > Mammalia > Pilosa > Megalonychidae > Choloepus > Choloepus didactylus. The sequence continues at coordinate 5,494,140 of NC_051309.1, read as the reverse complement.
CCTGGGGACAGAGTTTCCATCTGTTTGATAGCTCCCAGCCTCCTTTCTCCTCCAGTCCCCCATCCCCAGAGAGAGGAAATCAGCAGGCATTAAAGTGAGAACGCCTCTCCATCTGCGTCCCTCCCAATAAGAAAATGGCTTGTTAGCGAGAGCATCTTCTGGGCTTGGCAAAATCCTTTCTTTACTCTCAGTGGCCAAATCGCATCCAGGTCCCATTTCTCAAGTGTCACTTTGGAACAGGCTTTGTGCTGCAAAACGTCTCGGGGTGCAGCCCACCTCGGCTTCGTCAGGCTGCTGGGTTTGACTTCCATTCCAAGGAAAGGCCAGACTCTAACCCGGGCTCTGTGCGGGTGGCCTTCTGAAGGTGGGAAACTTCAAAAGGCCACTGGCCGCCGGCCCGGAGAGTGTGCCGTGGGTCCACTTTGACCTGTGCCTGTGGGATGAGGAACTGAGGAACCACTTTCCAGAGGGTTCCGGGTCCATCCTGGAGCTCAAGGAGCTACAGCTAGAAGCCCAGTTTGGCATCTGCTGAATGATAACTCCAGAATCGAGGTTTTATTGGTGGCCAAAGGCCCCCTTCTGACTGCATTTCAGGAGATTTGTGAAGGTTTGCCTTGCCCACAGATGCACCACAGTAATTGGGGAATTAAAAAGTCCTTGAGAAAGGCATTTTGCTTGCCATCTTGGAAAACTGGAGTTGGCCGTGCTTTCAGGGATAAACTAGTTGGGGCCTCTGCCCTGGAGGAGCCAGGGAGCTAGTAAAGAAGACTGATGCCCATCTAACCACCCACCCATCCACCCATCCACCCAGCCATCCACCCATCCATCCATCCATCTGTCTGTCCATTCACCCATCCACCCATCCACCATCCATCCACCCACCCATCCACCCATCCACCGGTCCATCCTTCAGTCCACCCACCCATCCACCCATCCACCGGTTCATCCACCAGTCCACCCACCATCCACCCATCCACCATCCATCCATCCTTCCATCCACCTGTCCATCCAACCATACACACTCTCATTCACAGTACAGTGGTGAATACTCAAACACTGGCATGGGCAAGACTTGTTTTCGTGGCTTTGTTTTGCTGCTTTTGGTTTCTCCTGTCCGTTTTCTCTCTGAGCACAAAGATGATGGCTGTTAATTCAGCCAAGGCTGGGACACTTTGCAGAGGATGTCATTGTTGATTCAGAGACAAGTGAGATAAGCATTGGGGGTTTGGGGAACAGCATGTGCCAAGACACAGAGGACCATAAGGATGTCACCCGTCGGGAAAACCATGAGCATTTCAGGGAGCTTGGCCCACATTTGGGATGAAGCAATCAGGGCCAGATGGGGTTTGAAGGTGAGGGCCTTAAACAGTGTGTCAAAGAGTTTGGGCTCTTCCTACCTTATCCCAGATAGGAGTCTGCAAATTCTATCTGGGAGGCCACTAAGGAGACCTTTGCAGTAATCTAGGTGAGAGATGAAATACAACATCGACACAGGGTGAGAGGAGAGGACAGGTTTGAGAGAGACTCAGGGCCCAGGATATAAGGCATTGGGTGACTGTGTTAATAATAACCTAGTAGCGATGATGTCAGCCTCCGCCAACGCTTATGGGTGAGCGTCTGTTCCGGTTTGCTAGTGCTGCTGTTATGCAAAATACCAGAAATGGATTGGCTTTTATAAAGGGGATTTATTTGGTTACAAACTTATAGTCTGAAGGCCATGAAAATGTCCAAATGAAGGCATCAACAGAAGTATACCTTCATTGAAGGAAGGCCAATGGCATCTGGAAAACTTCTGTTAGCTGGGAAAGCACGTGGCTGGCATCTGCTGATCTGTTTGTGCTCCAGCTCCTCTCTCAGCTCCTGTGTGTTCTTCAAAATGTTGCTCTTGGGGCGTTTTGTCCTCTTTTATCTTCTTGGGAGCAAACACTGGGCTGGCATCCCCAAAGTGTCAGCAAAAGTCTGCTTTCATCAACTGTCTCCAAAATGTCTCCCTCAGCCACTCTGAGGTCCTTCTGTTTGTCAGCACTTTTGTAGGACTCCAGTGATTAAACCAAGACCCACCCTGAATGGGTGGGTAACACCTCCATGGAAATTATCCAATCAAAGTTCTTGCCCACAGTTGACTGAGTCACATCTCCATGGAAACACTCAATCAAAGGTTTCCAACCTAATCAACACTAATTTATCTGCCCCCACAAGACTGCATCAAAGAACATGGCGTTTGGGGGGACATAAGACATCCAAACTGGCACAGTACCCTTGCCCTAAGCTCCATCCTAAGCCCTCAAAGCATGTGGCTATTCTCATGATGATAGTGCAGAAGGAACTAGTATCACCCCCATTTTACAGATGAGGAAACTGAGGCCTAAGGTCACACTGTAGGAAATGGCAGAGCAGGATTTGAACGTAGACCGTCTGGATCCATCTGTGATCTAGACCACAGGGAACTGGACACTCAGCAGATTGGGCGTCACCGGGCTCTACGCGTGGCTGCCCGGGGTGAGGAGAGAGGGCACTGGGGAAACAGCACAAACGCTGGGGGAGAAGGGCCCTGGGGACCCCGACAGAAGGAAACAGTGGAAGGGCCACAGCGCTCGTCCAAGGGTGTGCTCTTAAGAACAAGTAGGAGCAGAGAAAGCCACCAAGCGCACCCGCCTGGGAGGCAGCCCAGCTTAGTAAGAAAAAAACAGTCAACCAAAATGTGACTTTCTCCAGCCATTTGTCCCAACCTTAAATCATGGCTATTTGGAATTTAAAGATGTGCAGGAAATGAGTCTCTGATCCCTTCTTCTGGGAGCGTCCGTGTCCCTGATTCCTGAGTGAGCCGTGCATTTCCATAGCCACGTCTCCGTGCTGCAGTTCAGGCCCCTTTGCTATTTGCTAACGTGATGGAGGAAAGGGCTGGTGAAGAGTCTGTGAAAGGATCTCAGCCATTCAGGCCCCTCCTGGGGACTCATGGAAATAAATTCCTCCAGGCAGAGAAGGAGCTCGGGCCTGGGGCTCCGGACGCTCCGCTGTTCATCCCGGCCGCCACCTGCTCTGCCACATTCAGTCCTCACAAAACACTGTGGATGAGGGAGGTAGAGAAAGTCCCCATTTCTGAGATGGGGAAACTGAGGCCCGGAGCATAAAATAACACTGACAAGGTCAGCCAGCAAGTGGAGAATGGGGCTGGGGCGCACCATCGCCTGGTCCAGGTCCCCCCATGCCCCACGGAGACCTCCGTCCTCTCGGAAACAGCACTGAGTCCCTACTGCGTGCCCAGGGCCTGAGGTTTGCCTGACTCAGCTTTCCCGGCAGGGAGTTGACTTCAACTCACTTTTAATCAAGCTCTAAGCCTCATCGTTTTTCCTATCTCGACGCAGAAGGGTTGACCACACAAGCAATATCCCAGGACACTCTCACACCCCACAGCCTGTGAGTGGATAATCAACCCAAGAATGAGCAGCAGCTGCTTTGGCATTTGTTTTAATATTCCTGTAAGATTTGTAGCACCCACGGTCATGGGCAGACTCACAGCCCCCAAAGGTGCCCATGTCCTCCTCCCTGGAACCTGGGCATATGTTACCTGACGTGGTGCCAGGACTTTGCAGATGTGACCTTGAGACGGGGATATGTCCTGTCTTAGACAGGTGGGCCCAGGCAACCTCAAGGGTCCTTAAAAGCAGAGAACCTTCCAGGCTTTGGTCAGAGGAAGACGTGCCTCGGGAAGAAATGTGGAGAGAGTGCACACTGCTGACTTTGAAGGTGGAGGAAGGGGCCGCAAGCCAAGGAATGCAGGTGGTCTCTAGATGTTGGACAGGTGAGGAGTCTTCCCTGAGAGCTTCCAGGAGGGAATGCGGATGCTGGCACCTCAACTTCAGTCCTGTAAGGCCCATGTGGGGCTTCTGACCTCCAGAGAACACGCTCGCATGGTTTTAGGCCACTAAGTTTGTGCTAATTTGTCACCGCAGGCATAGGGAACTCACACAACACTGTATTCGTAAGAGCTGAGCTCCGTTGTCTTCACAGTGTGGGAAATAATCCCTTCCTGGCAGGCTTGTTGGCAGATCTCAATGAAGAAGTGAGCTTGCAGAAGTGGCTTTAGCACGGCAGATGCCTGCAGCACGCTCTGCGATGCATCACTGTCCACATGCCCACTCTCGGTTGGGGAAACCAAGGCTCCAAGAGCCCCTGATCTTACAGTGATGGGGCTGGGCCGGGATCCAGCCCCTCTGAGTCCATTTCCCACTCTTCTGCTCCTTCCTCCTCCTTCATTCGCTCTCTGGTTTCTCCCTTGCCCTCATCCTCCCCACCCCGAGCCCACCTCCTGCCCCCTCCTCTCCTCCTAGTGCTTGGTTGTCCCACACCCAGGGCTTCTCCACAGCTTTATCAGTTACCGACCCCTTCAGCCTACAGACAAAGCTCGCTAAGAACCGGGGTGCTGTCTAGAGCTGGCATGCGGCGGCACCACGACCACCCAGGGCTGCGCCCCCCAAGGCAGACCTCCCCTCAACTCTAGCCGGGCCATCCAAGGAGTGGCCCTGGGGGGAGACCCTGGAGGGCTTCAAGGAGGGGGTGACTCCAGCATGGCTGGCGGGGGCCCAAGATCAGCCTGCCCTACCAATAGGAAACTGGGGTTCCTGGACCAGGCGGGAGCAGGCCCTTGTCCCAACTTACAGAGGTCCCTACCTCAGCTTCGCTCCTGGGCTGTTGCCAGCTGCCCTTTAAAGGTTTGGTGTTAGAGGATGAAGGGTGATTGGAGGTGGGGGTGGTATCTTAGCTTTGAAGAAAATCCTGCTCCTTCCCACCACCTCACCCCATCCTGTAGAACTTTCTACAGCTGCCCCCCAGCACCGATGAGGCCAGGCAATTACCTCCTAGCCTTGCTTTCAGGGTACCCGCCGAGGGATGTGCTTCCAGCAAACTCCCAGCTGCCTCCTCAGCTCTCTTGCTTGTGTGTCAGCTCCATGGGAATCTGGGACCCCCTCAAAGGATTAGGAGGGTCTACTTCAGCCAGCCTGTAACCAGGCAAAGCTACCAGGAAAACGGTGCAGCGTTCAAGTGGAGGCTTTCAGCATTGTGTGCAGCCTTGCGCGTCTCCCCTTTATCCTTTTTAGATCAGCCTCCAGGCGATACCTCTTGACGCAGCCTCTTTCATTTTATTGAGGCTCTGTTGTGCACAGCAGCCTGTCTAGTCCGTGGTTTTTGTTGAGCTCCAGCCACTTTCATCTCACCATTGCTACTCTGTCAGAAAACAAAACAAAACAAAAAACCAAAAAACTGTGCAGGCTGCACCGGGGTGCCCCGGTTTATTTGGAATCAAAGGAACCAGTTCTGCAACATAACTACCTGCTCCGTGCCCATAAGTAAGGTTCCGGGGCTCTCCGAACCTGGGCGTTCTCGTTCATAAAACGGCAGAAATAGAGGACAACATTGGGAGCACCTGCCAATGCCCAGTTCTCCTTTCCTTCCAAGTGCTGCACCTCCCAGCTCCCATATGGTCGGGCACGGCCAGTGGCGTGGGGGAGGAAGTGATTGGAGTCACTTCCAGACTAAGGCCATGAAAAACCCACGTGCCGACATAGTCACAGCTGCCTCTGACAGCTGAGGTGGCCCAGGGTTCCCGAGAGTGAGCTTCTGCAGGCCCGGATCCCTGGGGGCTGTGTGAGCAGAGCCTTCTCCAGCCTGCCACAGACAGAAGAGAGATGCGTGCTATCCCTGTGTCACTGGATTCAGGATGAACTTTTTTTGCAAAACCTGGCCTATCCTTTCTAAAATCTAATCGCTGATGTCTTAATGATGCCGCCACCCAGCAGAATGCCTGCCCTGTGCTACGTGCCCAGGAAATGCGAGCTGAGCCCCACTGCAAAGAGAAATGCCCAGAGGCGCCACTCTGGTTTCCTACCACTAATGGCAAAGCGTCCCAAGACATCCTGGCTTAGAACTCTCGGTCATTGTTCTCTCTCACAGTTCCATGGGTTGGCTGCGCCTGGCGGGAGGTTCTGGCTCAGGCTCCGTCACGCGGCTGCAGACAGATGTGGGCTGGGGCAGCCACCGTCTGAAGGCAGAGCTGGGCTGGACGTCCACGTGGGCTCACTCGCAGGGCCAGCAGGTGGGGCTGGCAGTCGGCGGGGAGCTCAGCCGGGGCTCAACGGGGCACCTGTGCGCCTGTCCACGGCCTCCACCTGTGGTTGGGCATCTCCCAGCAAGGAGGCCGGGCTCTCAGGGTGAGGGTTCCCGTGTGAGCATTCGGGGGGCCCAGGTAGAAGGGCAAGGTGTCTTACGGCCTAGCATGGGAGTCCCAGGATGGCCCTTTGGCCAAGGAAGTCACTAAGGTCAGCACAGAATTGGAGAGGGGCAATAGACCCCACCACTCAATGGGAAACCACCAGGTGACATTGCAGAGGTCAGGTGGATGGGAGATGTGTTGGCCTTCATCTGGGCAGAGCTGCGAGAGAGCACAGGTGTCCTGGGAACCTTCCAGGGCTCCTCCTTCCCCGTGTCCCCACCATTCTCACACCTGACCAAGCCCCGGCAGCCCTCGGAAGACCAACTCCATTCCAGAAGGTGCTCCTGCTGCTCAGAGATTGGTCAAAACCTGGCCAACCTTGGCTGGGCCATGGGGTGGGGGCTGCTCCAAGAGGCTTGTGAAAAGCAGGGGCAGATATGGGCAGCGTCCAGCAGGAATGTCATTTGTCAATCAGAGTGGGGCGATGCAGCCCAGCAGGTGTAGCTTCGTTGATAGCAGTTGCCTGATTTTAAATGAATTACATCATCATGAGGGTCAACTCGTCATCTCCAGTGACACCTCCGGCCCTCTCAGAAGTCTCTGTAAAGAAGGTACCTCATTTTGGGGAATGGAGTTCCCTTGGGCATTCATTTCAGGCCTCACGGCTGCTCCCTGCTTTGGCAGCATCTCTCAAGCGTGTTTTTCTGCCAGGGCCTCTGCTAGGATCTGGTGATACCAAAATAAAAACACCTAATCCCTGCCCTAAAGATGTCCCAGGTCTCTGGAGAAGTGAATCGAGGACAGAGAGAGCGAGGGGGCTGGAGCCTAGCCCAGCTCTTGCCCCCGCCTGGGTCTCTGGGCCTGGGGAGCCCCGTCTGCAAAGGGCAGCAGCTCCCTCGCCATCGTGACTGGTCACAGCGCCTGCCCCAGAGCCCGCACGTGGCTTTGAGCGGGAAGGAAAGGGGACAGAGACCTGCCCGTCTCTCAGCTCACGGGCACCAGGCAGGCCCCGAGGAAGGTGGACTTCGCAGCTGACTTCCCTGTCTGCTTCCAGCAAGGGAAGGAGGTAGAGGGGGTGGGCTGGGAGGTCAGGGACGAGTGGGGTGGGAGGTAACTGACATCCCACCCACAGCACAGACCTGCCTGGATCCAGTCCTGGTCTCTAATCCACAGGCTGTGAGACTTTGGGCAAATTCCTGCACCCCAACCTCCCATCCTCCTTTCATCCCTCCTCCCTCCCTCCCTCCCCGGTGAACAAACCCCAAACAGCCTCTGCCCCTGGAGGTTCCATGGTTTGGGGTCTGTGTCCCCTGCGCCCATAAGAACCAGGAAAATGCCCAACAGCTGCCCCCTCGTGTCTGTCCATCGTGCCTCGCTGCTGCAGAAGCCGGCAGAGCTGCGCATTAAGGCCGCGTGTCGCAAATGAGCTTAATTGGTGTGAGGCCGTCGTTCCTCGTGGATTTGACCCAGCAGCAGTTTGCATCTTTGGGTCAGGTCTCTGCTGCTATTAGAAGCCCTAAAAAACTCCACACGGGATTAAGCAGAGATAAGTCTGTTAAAGAATGGATTTGTGAGCCTTGCATTGACATATACAATCCAAAATGTTGAAATTTTCCAGCCAAGAGGGAGAATTTTGAGGATTCCGGCGAGATTCGCTAGGACCAGGCTTCAGCTGGCGTGGCAGGCGGCGAAGAGAGCTCCGTTTTCATTTTCCGGTGGCAGTGCAAGCCGGGTGCCTTTGACTCATGTTGCTTTTTATAGGGACTTGCTAGCCCTGCATGTCAGATTCTGTCTGCACAGTGCCCTGCGGATGCCAAGAGTCTGTTCTTTGACTCAGGGAGAACGCTGCTTAATTAGCAGCCTCAACATGATCCCCAATTATGAGTTAAATTGGGCTGGAACAACCTGTTCTTTCAAATTTTCCTACCCTTTGTGCCGAAACCCATTTCCTTCCCCCTTGGACAAGCTTGTTAATTTCTTTTAATGCAATTTTAAAAGAATGTTCCAGGAGAGTTTCACAGCCTTTTAGAAATCGGTTTAGGGATGCACTTGCGGACGCCCCTCGTGGTGGGCTGGGGGTGGGAGCCGCGTCGTCAGGCCACCATGACTCTGGTGACATTTGCTGAGCACACGCTGTGTGCCGGCTCTGGGCTGAGGTCTCTCACATTTGCACACACAGTCCAGCTTTGCAGGAAGTGGGGTCTCAGGACATGTCCTAGGTAGTGCAGCCCCTCAAGAAGAAGGCCAGGGTGCCAGGCCTGAAACCCGGGATGGCTAAAGGGCCCCCTGCTCCGCCCCGTGCCCGGAGCTCTCTTTGGGTGTAAGAAAGGCTGAAGCAGCCGTCCCGTCGGGCTGGAATGGAGGGTCTCAGTCCTGGGAGGTCGCGGTCTCAGAAGGCGGCACGAGCCTCTCGCCCTCATGGAGGTGGGGGGAGTCTGTTGGGAAGGAACCCCGGGGTCACTGTCCCCCCTCCCTCTGGCAGGCAGGTGCTGGGGGCTGAGCGGCCAGCTCTAGCCTGCTGCCCAAAGCAGAAGTGGGGCCAAGTGAGACACCCGATACGCAGCCATATTCAGATTTTAAAGGCCTCACAGGAAACACCAGTGATTTTAGAGCAGTTAGGGGTTTCGCTCTTCGAATCTGGAGAAAGCAAAGCAGGAAACACAAGGACTCAGGACACAGCTGTGAAATGGAGTCAGTTTCCTCTGCAAATAGAAAACCAATGCAGGCCTGGCGAGGAGAGAATTTTTTGAAAAGACTATTGCAGTAGGGCGTGGGGGCTGGGGGCTACTGCAGTGAGAAGGCTCTAAGGGTGCGACGTGAGCACCTCGGAGGCCAGGCAGAAAGGGATTTGCTTTTGTTGTTTTATCGGGAGGAGTAAACAAGTCTAGAAGGAGCCTGGGAGGGGAGGGGCCAGCCTGAGGTGTCGTGGACAGTTGAGGCCGGAATCTTGCTTTGTGGTCAGCCAGTCCTCAGGAGGCAGAAGGGCCGTTCTGCATTCCAGTGTCGCTTAACCTCAGGGCCAAAGTCAAAGTGCAGGGGGTGGTGAGGAGGGGAGGCACCTGGATAAAGTTTGGCCAAGCCAAGTTAGCGGGCTTTTGTCTGAATGGGTCAGTGGGGACACAATATGGGAATTTGGAGGGTCTGCATCTGGCCTTGTCCTCTGGAAACAAGGGGGGGAGTCTTCCACGAGTCTTCTCTAAGGTGCATGGGGGGGGGGGGTCTCTGCAGAAAGCCATTTTCCAGGACACAAGAGGGTGGGGGGGTCAAGCATCACGGTTTCTCAGGAGCCCAGGGTGGCCGTCATGAGTGCTTTCCAGTTCCCTGGTGGCCCAGCAGGCAGAGCTCAGCATCCTCCCCCGAGGTGGTCGGGGATGTGGGCTCAGCCCTGCCATTCAGTCCCCGCAGGGTCTGTGCTTCCGAGGGGCAAGGGCTTCTGAGGGGTCGACCTTGCAGCCAGGCCCTAGAGGTCATGGGAGGGGCACTGCATCCAAGCCGTTCTCTCCGTCGTCTTCTCCCCCTCGAACGCTAATTCAGGAATTATGAGCCCTCCCCTCATCATGTGTCAAGTGTCTCGAACCAAAGCCAGGCCCAAATTCCACGTGCAGGAAACATCTGAGAGCTGGATGGTGTGCCCGGGTAGCCCCAGGAGTGCAGGGCACGTGCAGGCTGCGGGCTGGTGCAGGGCAGCGAGGTGGGGAAAGAGGCAGACCACTTTCCTGCTTCTCAGAGTTTCAGGGTCCCCCTGCCAAGCTCGCCTTAGTTTCTTCCCTGAAAACTTCCTGCAGTGGTTTCAGTCTTCAGATGTACACCATATGCCTCACCTTTTCGGAAGCAAAGTGCCAGAGCAGGGGCTCAGGGCTGGCCCTCCCTGAGTGGGTGGATGAGGAGCTGTCTGCGTTCACGGGTGGGCCCCCTGGGCTGGGGCCACCCTGTTGGTGTTGATGTCACGGGGCCCAGATGCTCCTAGAAGCGGCAGGGTTGAAGCAAGGGTTCTGAGTCAAGCGGGAGGTGCTGCCCATGCAGCCGTGAGGAAGCTGGTCCTCCAGGGGCAGGAGGCCTGTCGCATCAAGAGGGACGAGCCTCCCTCTGCAGAGCCTCCCACGGCCGCCTGGAGCCCGGGCTTCTAAGACTGACGTTCAAGGCCTCCGTGTCCTCGTTGGCGATTGACTGCTAAGAGAGCTGTTAATCAAATTTGCACACTCACTGGCACATTTGTCAATTTCTTTGTTTGTAGTTCTGTCAATTTTTGTTTTTATTCTCATTTCAAGGCTCAGCTATATGGGCATATATAGAGTGTTACATATCGTTATATCTTTTTTTGTAAATGAACTGTTTTTCAGCATCTTAGTCACCTTTTGTCCCCCTAGTAATGCTTTTGCCTTAAAATCTATTTTGTGTCAAACTTAGGTAAACACACCAGCTCACTTTTGGTTAATTTTTGTCTGGTATGACTCTCTCTATCCTTTTTTTTTTTCAATATTCCTCTGTCACTATGTTTAAGTTTTCCCTTATTAACAGCATATAACTATATTTTTTGTCCTTTCATCTAGTCTAACAGATTTATACAACTCCTGACTTAGGGATTGCTTTTGTCAGGGATTTTTAGTCATCTAGGATTTCTTAGTTCTTTTAGTTTTTTTCCCCCAAATCCTACAAATTAGACATCATTAATATTGATTCATAAATTGATGTTTGTTTCGATAACTCACATATTTACTAAGTGTTTTTCTTTCCATTTCTTCTTGGATCACAGATGTTCTACTCTCATCATTCTGCTGGAACTTTGAAATTCATTTTAATGAGGTTCTGAGTCGGTAAATACTGAGTTTTGAGTGATGGACAAGCTGCCCTTCTCCCTGGCCATTCTTAGAGTTTGCTCCTTGTCCTTGGTGTGCTACAAGTTTATGAAGATGCATCTGTTTATTTCTTTACTTATTGCTTGGAATTTGTTCCAGTTTGCTAATGCTGTCATTATGCAAAATACCAGAAAAGGGTTGGCTTTTATACAGGGGTTTATTTGGCTACAAAGCTACAGTCCAAAAGCCATGAATATGTCCAAATGGAGGCATCAACACAAGTATACCTTCACCAAAGGAAGGCCAATGACACCCAAAAACTTCTGTTAGCTGGGAAAGCACGTGGCTGATCCCAGGTTGCATTTCAAAATGGCTTCTCCAAAATGTCAGCATCAGCTTCCAACGGCTGTCTTCAAAATGTCTCTCTAAGCTGCAGTTCCTCTGTGGTGCTTTATAGGGCCCCGGTAAACTAATCAAGACCCAAGCTGAATGGATGGGGCCACACCTCCATGGAAATAATCTAATCAAAGGTATCACCCACAGTTGAGTGGGTCACATCTCCATGGAAACAGCCTAATCCAAAGATTCCAACCTAATTGACACTAACACGTCTGCCCCCACAGATTACATTAAAGAACATGGCATTTTGGGGGATGTAATACGTCCAAACTGGCACAGCATTTATGTGGCCTTAAGAATCTCAAGACTGACTTCTTTCTAGAAATCAGCTCTAGAACATGATCGGTCATTTGTTCTTTGGTATTGCCTCTGTCCATTCTCCCTGCTCTGGACTCCTGGTGCATGTGCTACGACTTTCCCACATCCTTTCATGTCTCATAATGGAATATGAAATAATGGCATATGAAAATATTGTCATGCAACCTTCTGTTTACTGTGCTGTAATTCCTTGTTATTTTTTCAATTGCAGCATCTAATTTACTAAGTCTCTCTTTAGCTTCCTCCTCTTTTTTTTTTTTTTTTTTTTTTACTTTGGGTATGTTCTTAATTTCTAGAAATATTATTTGGTCTTTTTCAAATCTATTTGGTTTTTTAATAGTCTTTTGGTTTCTAGCCATGTTTCATTCTCACTCTTAATTTCTTTAAACATGTTAAACATACTTATTGTTGTCTGATAATTCCAGTATCTAAAATCTTAGTGGGTGTAATTCCACTCCCTGTTGTTTTTGTGCCTTTCATTCATAGCGGCTTGTGTGTTTGTCATTTTTGACTGTGAAGTCTCGTTCTTTGAAATTTTATCTGTGGGGAATCTGATGCCTGGGAAGCAGGTGTGCTCTTGGAGAAGTTCTGTCTGCTTGGAGCCGGGGCACGCTGCTGGCCCAGGATTCCTTTAGAATTAATTCTCAGCTTGTAGTTTTCAGACACACATGTAGCCACATGAAGGCTGTCTTAAGGTTACAAATCCGTGCATATGTGTGTGTACTTATGCACTATTCTCTTTCCCAATGGCAAGGTAGAGATTGGCAGATTTCTTTCTGCATGGTAGTTTTATTTCTAATTCATTCTACTACAAAGACATAGCCGTCTGGTATCTCAGCTTTATGCAGATAACTTCTTTTTAAGCTCCCCTTCTTGGCTTTGTCTCCTGAGTCCCACACCCTAATCAACCATCAAAACAGAGGTCCAAGATCTCCAGTTGCATTAGGATTAGTTTCATTTATGAATAACATAAAATCCCAAACCAAAGTGCCTTGTTCAAGATGAAAGTTCATTTCTCTCATAACCAGGAAATCTGAGGTGATCATTGCAGGGCTGGTTTGATGCTCCCCAGCGTGAGGGATCCAGATTTCTTCTTTATGTTTCACCCTGCATGACTTCCATTTCCAAGGTTCCTCATGGTTCAGAATAGCTGCAGCAGTGCCAGCCATTGTGCATATATTCCAGTTATTAGGAAGGAGGAAAAGGGGTGAGGAAAGGCATGTTGTCACATTATGGACATTTCCCAGATAGTTCACATAACACTTCTGTTTCCATTCTTGGGCCAAATTTAGTTACACAGTCAGGTCACCCTGAGCTTCAGGGGAGACTGGAGAGTGTGGTCTATTCTATGTGGCCACATGCCCAGCTGAAAAATGAGGGTTTTTTGTTAAGGATGAAGAGAAAGATGGATATTGGAGGACAACTGCCATGCCTGCCACTCTGGGTTGAAGCAAATGCGGAGAGGGGAAGTGGCCTCAGGGCTAGATCTGCCCTCTGGGGTTCTAGTTCCATTTTAGTTTTGGCCTGAAGATTCCTATTTTCTTGGCCATTTCAACGATGCACTTTTTCAGGCTTTCTTGTTGTTTCCCGTGGGAAGGATTTTTATGCCATTTAGTCCCCTCTATTACTAGAAAAGGACATCCCCACAGGTGATCTCGTTATTTCCCACCTGTCCTCACACAGCCATCAGACACATGCCGTGTGTGGGGGTCCCTGTGGGGCCTCAGTCAGGGCAGGGAGGGCACACAGCTGCATTGCATACACCTGTCCAGGTGAGAGGCCACAGGTGGATAATCCAGCGGTGGGACAACCTCTAAAGCCAGTGGCCCTCCTCCAGGAGGTGGTCTCTGTGGAGACTGCCCAGGGACCTGCACCCCCGAAGGTACAGACACAGAAAGGACACACATGGGAGCCCAGGATGGGGGGACTGGTCGGAGAGTGGGGCATCCTGGGGCCGGAGAGAGATTCTCATGGCCAGGAAGCAAGGCTCGGGCCTGGTTGTGTGAGCAGGTTAGGTGGGGAAGGAGACGGAGAAGGGGCTTCAGTTCCAAGCTATTGAATTTGGACCAGTCTCTCCCCACTCCCACAAACCACCCCTGCTTGATGAGAATTTACCCTTTAGAACCGTGCTGGATGCCTTGGACGTGAGACGCAGAAGGGTTGCTTGAAAGGGGAGCTACTGTACATCACAGAGCAATTTGCTCTCCATCACCTGTTGAGAATGGAGACTTGGCTTTTTTCCTAAGCATTGGATAAAACCAATTCAAACCCCGTGGACTGTGGACTTTTTAAATACATACTAAATGATTGTCTCTGGTGGCCTTGGGGCTTCAGCCAACCATGGAGATGGTCCCTTCGGGTTGTCATTCTCACTCCTCACTCGTGCCTCTTTGTCTGGGAAGTCAGTGTCACCTTCCAGGCGTGTACAGTTCATTTTCCTCTCTCAGAATTTTCCAGAGCTCCTCTTTCCAGTGGCAGGCTTCTCAGAAGACAGGGCTCCTGCACCTTCTCTAGAATAGGGAGATGCAGACTAGGGCCTTGGGGCATCTCTTCCGGTTCCGGCTGGGCCAGCCCCACCTGTGTCCCCACAGCGAGTGAGCGTGGGCAGCCGGGCACTGAGGGAAGGAGGACAGAGCTCCCGGAGGGACACGCGTGCAGTGTCCAGTGGCCGATAATTAGAGCTGACGGTGTCTGTAGTGCCTTTCTCCATCAAAAGGTTATGGGGGGCTCCCAAGGCTCCTGGGGGTTCCTTGACTTCATTTCTGAAAGAAATCGGGTGGGGGTGGGGGCTGCAGCTGATTCTGCTGCTTGGCAGCTAGTAAATAATGCAATTTGTCTTGAGCTTTTCTTCTGAAGCCATTTAACTAGGAGCATTTAGCTTGGAACAAGAGAGCCCCAGGCCCACAATCAATTTCTCTGTCACCTGTTTACTGACATAAAACCCTGCTGATAGATCTTTATTTTTAGCATTTTAATTGACTTTATTGTGTGGCCATGGACTCATCGATTGGAAGCCACGGGTTGCCTTCTTCAAAACGGATCACTCTGTGTTTCTGGTGTCATTATTCTCTTTTCATTGGCCTTTCAATAATGAAAAGAAAAAATTGTGACAGGTCTTTAAATATTTGGATTTGTGCCTGAGCCCCACACGCATGTCTTTGGCGCCGTGATCTGACGGGGAGGCAGGCGGGCCTGGCTGTGTGGGGGGCAAGTCGCGGCAGCCTTGGGCTCTAGCCCATCCATCCTGGATTCAGACACATCCCTCTTCTTCCATGCAGCCCTCCGTAAATCGTCTGGCTGAGCTGCTGCCCCTCGCGCTTTGTTGTTGCGTGTTTCTGGGTTGCTCAGTGATGCACAGATGACCTAGTCTAGTCCTTAGGACAGCTCCATGCATCAAGAATGACTGCCCCCATTTCAGACACCACCAGGGCTCCGAGCAGGAAGGGGCTTCTTTCCAAGGCCCCCACATCCCATGTTGGAGGGATCCGAGACTCCAGCGACATCTCTCAGGCTCCCTCCTCCAGGCCAGGCTGGGCCAGTGGGTGACTCAGGATTTTGGAGCCTTTGGGGTCTCAAGGTGACCCAGATCTCTGCACTCATTCTGTTGATGAGGTGGTCAAGGCTTGAGAGGAAAGGACACGTGGCTAAGGAGCGGCAGGCCTGGGTTCCCCAACACCCCACACCCAGGCTCTCTCCCCATGTCCCTCTGCACCCCAGAGACCCTGAGCAGCCCCCTCAAGGCCACAGTCCAAGGCTGCTGTGCTTGTTTCCTGGGTGCCTTGTGCTCTGATTTGGGTTCCCGCAGAAGCAGACCCTGAAATGAGGATTTGAGGGCAGGTAGTTGGTTTCGGAAGTGATTCCTCCTGCAGAGAGTGGCGGGAGTGGGCAGTGAAAAGAAGGGTGGGCAGCCTCTGCCGGGTCCAGCACAAGCATATTTCCTCTGGGGGATGGTGTTGGGCACACACCTTAGTGTCACCCCCCTGAGGGGTGGGGCTGGGCTGTTTCTCCACCCACTTCCAACCATCCGCGGTAGAGACTGCATGGAGAGCAGGAGGTCCCCTGGCACTGCCCACCTGCCTGGTTCTTTGCAGAGCAGCCTCCTGGCAGGTGGATGTTGGACCAGCAAGACACAGAAATGATGAGGTTCAAATGTCACCGCCTCAGAGAAGGCCGCCCTGACTGCTGGACCCAAAGTCACCCTTGGTGACTGCCGGCCATGTCCCACTGTTGCACGTCTTCGTGGCCCTTCTGCCACCTGAAACCACCTGCTCATTAGTTTTTTCCTTGTGTGTTGACACCAGAACTCAAGTGCTGCATGACACGGGCCGTCAGTGTGATTTCTTTGCCGTGAACAGAACAGCACCTGGCACGTAGCTGTCACTCAGAAATATCAGCTGAACAGGTGACCACATCCCCACCCCAACCCCCGGCTGGAAGATGGTGAAAGTGGATTCCCAGGGGGCTCGGGGAAGGGATGATGTTCAAAATGCTTGCCACCCCAGGTGGGGCACTGTGCAATTGGCACAGAGCTGGCCAGTGCAGCTGGAGATGCCTCTGGCCACACACCCCTCCCATGGGGTCTGGATGCACCCACGTCTGTGCCTATTGGCTTAGCCCTTCTGGCCCCCGGGGTTGCCGGCTGTGGCTTGCCCAGCTTCAACTGCTCTGTGACCCAGCATTTACCCTGCATTTGGTCCATGACAGATTCTGGGGTCTGGGGCAGGATTTGCCACACTGCCAGCCCTCCAGCAGCTCCCACCCCAAGGGAGAACGCACCAAGAGCCATCGGAAGGCACTGCCTGAGTACCCGCCATCCTTTCCAAACTCATTTATCAAATGTCTACTATGTCCAGGCCTGAGATGGGCAAGAGAGCTGAGCAAAAGACCCCAGGATCTCATGCTAGAAGTGCTAGCATTCAGATTTTAAAGGGCTAAGCGCACACGCGTGATGCCAGACTCTGCACTTACTTGCTGTGTGGCCTTGGGCCAGTTACTTAACCTCTCTGAACTTTCCTTCCTTTCCTTTGTAACGCCAGTAACAGTTCTTGCCTCCCAGGGTTCTTTAAGGAATAAATGAGCTGCTATCTGTCAGCGCCTTACATGTAGTAAGTTCTAAACTCAGTAAAGTTGCCTGTGAATATGAATTTCCACCCCTAACTGCTTCATGCGGTTAAATACAGTGCACCCAGCTCCTGACGCACAGCAGGTGTGCAGGGAACGTCTGCAGAGGGAGGGTAGAAGCAAGAGCCGGGGTTAGGGTGAGGCAAGCGAGACCCTCACCTTGGGCACAAAATTAAGAGGGTGCCAAAAACCTCAGTAATCAAGATAAATATTGTTTTGATGTAGTGTTTTTAAAAGATCAAAATTAATACAAGAAATCCACAATGAACAAAATATCAGCCTTTTTCAATAAAGATGGGCTGTCATTGTTGGTTTTACAAACCCATCATGGTGCCCCAGGAACAGTTGTTTCTTGTCAGTCTGCAGCTCCTGGGCCACGCGGCCATCGCACCCCTGTGGGGCAGGTTTGTGGGGGCTGACGATGGTGTGTGACAGATGGGGCAAAGTGGGGCTTTATAGCGAATCATGGTTTTTATGGTGTTTTTATTGACTTCCTCCGCCTTATTCTGGGGGGATATTTTGATACACATATAAGGGGGTACATATTTTTCTTTTGGGTCAGGATGCCTGATATGGCTCATCAGAGCACTTGGCAGAGAGAGGCATGGAGCACAGTGACCCCGGGCCCTGGCCCCTGAGCTCAGGGCCTGTATTGAGCAAGCACACCCCAGGACTCTGTGCAGGAGGCAGCCCCCCACCCACCCTTTCAGCCGGAGCAGCACATCCAGGCAAGCCCCCCCACGCCCCCACCACCTTCCCAGATGGAGTGGCCCCTTCTCCCCATTGTGAGGGCCCATCTCAGATCCAGGAAGCAATTGGCAACTCCAGGCTCACCCTGCAGCCCAAGACATCTCAGGAGACTCTGGGTGACAAGCTAATTTCCACGTCCCCCTGAGCTGCTCCAGCAGGTGTCAGGCACGGTTAGGCCCCTGCCAGCCTTCACTCTCAGAAGCTCATGGCACTCCCTGACACGCCATGTGACACAGGGCCAGCAGGATCCGAAATGCGAGCAGCCACAGTGGTTGGCGATTGGCCCTGACCAGCAGACCGAGCCCCGGCCCTTACTGGGGCCATGGGGAGAGAATGTGGGGCCAGGAAGCCCGTTTGTGCCTTACTTCATCTACTCTGGCCCCAACCGCCCTTGGGTCAGTGCTGTCTTGGCGGGAGGCCCCTCCCTGCCACGCTGTCATGTCCTGGGGAACCAGAGAGCCGAGACTTTCCATCTGGACCCCTGTGGTCCCAAAACCCCCAGGGCCTCTGCTAACGGGACATTCCCCACACACCTCCCCTCTGCCTGCCCTGTTTCGAGGGCAGGGGCCAGAACAAGGGTAAGATGTGGTTCTTGTCCTCGGGACCACTCTGTGGCTCCCTCCGGTACCCTCTGCCCAGCTCAGACGCAGAATCCAGCCTTCTGGGGCACTCCCCATCCCCAAAATAATAATAATCCACTCACTCAGAAGCATTAGAGGGCTCAGGAAGAATTGTGTGCAACTGCTAAAGACAAACTAGCAGAGGCTTGAGTAATATAATGGTTCATTGTTCTCTAAAATTGAAGCTGCCTAGAGGGGGCAGTCCAGCTTTGGGAAGGCAGCTCATGTCATCCCTGGCAACCCGGCCCCTCCATCTCTGTGTTCCACCATCCTTAGCACATGACTTCCATCCTCAAGGGTGCCTCATGCTGGCAAAGTGGCTGCTGCAGCCATAGCCATCATGCCTATGTTCCAGTCAGGGGAGAGATAGAAAGGATGAAGGGGGGCCCTCTACGTGGAGTCAGCCCTTCTAAAGGGCTCTTCTTCAAGCCCACCAGTCACTCCCTTCAACTCACATTGGCCACTGTTAGTTGCTCCATGAAGTGGGGGGAGGGAGCTTTTTTCTGTTAATCTCTGAGTTCCTGGTGTTTAGGATAGTGCCTGGAACACAGTAGATTCTCAGTAAGAGGCAGCTGAGAAAGGGACTGAGCTTGCGGGAATTCTGTACAATAAGCAGAAAGGACAACAAAGCAAAGAAGAAGAGAAACCAGCGCACTCTGAACTGCCACTGAGTGTCTCCTGCCTGCTGGGGATTTGCAGGCATCCTCGCCCGGGAACCTGCCTGAAGGGGGATCGTATGGCCTCATATCTGAGGCCCGGGGAGGTGAGCTGACTCTCAGGTGGGGTCTGCTCACAGGACCTGCCCCAACCCAGCCCAGCTGCCAAGCTATGTTCCCAGCACCCAGTGGCACTGGGTGGCTTCCGGGCCAAGACGCTCCACCCCTCACTTCTGGGCTGGGGAGGGACGGAGAACAAGGGTGCAGCTGAAAGCAGGAAGGTGGGAGATCCTGGCACTGGCTCTTGGGATGCTGTGGCCCGGGCACCAGGACAGCCTGTCCCCAGCTCGGCCCTGGCACTTACCTGGGCATCAGGATAGGGATCTCTACCAGGGAGGGACTGGGCAGGGGGGAGGCGGGCCCCAGCCTGCGAGGGGACAGGTGACTGGAGGCAGAGGTGGCCCCTCAGTGCCCGCGGCCAGCAGCCTGGCCTCTGTTCCACCCTCCAAGTCCAAACCCGACCATGCCACGTCCTGCAGGGATCCACCGGCCCTGCCCCTTCTTACCTCCCCTCTTGTGGCCTTCCCCCGCTCCCCACCAGTGCTCCCCAATTGAGGTCTCTGGGCAGACGCTGGGCCGTCGGGGGCCACCGATTGCCTTCCCCAGGAAAATCTGTCCTTTATTCTGAGGATGGGTCCTTTCTCCTTTGAGGTATTAAAATGTCCTTTCTTTTATGCATTGGTGATTGAAGGTGGGAATTCTTTTCTTCTAGTAACCTCCCTTGGAAAAGTAAAAGGTGTGATGTAGTACGGACCCCACATTTATATTTTTGCAAATTGTGGTGGTTGGTCCGTAAAGCCAGAAAGCCTGGGAACTGGGCTCCCTGCTGTAACCTGCAGACCTGCAGCTGTCCCCAGAATTGCCAAGCCCTTCACACGCCCGTGGGGCCCCACCTGCTGTACCCTTCTTCCCTGTTGGCCCTGGAGATCCAGCTCGCAGTCACCACCTCCAGAAAACCTTCCTGATTCACCCTCCTGAGTCAGTCACCCCTCTTCTGGATTCTGCCCTGTCCCAGCCCCTGTGTGTTCCTCTCTCACAGTCCTGCCGCCCTGTATTGTAAAGGTCTTTCTCCTCTAAACTGTGGGCTTCCCAAGGACGGGGACCAGGAGGGAAGTGTCAGGGCCAGAGCAGCCAAGAGGCCGGACACGGGGCTGGGCTTCAGAGGGTGGGACAGGACTATGCAGGTGACCCCCCCCCCCAACCTGTGAGCTCTGGGCAGGCTCTGGGAGATGAAGGGGGGCCGAGCTGGGGCCGAGGGGCTCTGCTGACCACCCTCATGGTGTTTGTGTCCCTTGTGGGTCCCTGGTCAGCTCCCCCACCCAAGAGCCTGTTTGGATGGAGTCACTTGCTCCCACACCCAAATGCTGTCGGCCTCACACTTTGTATTTTATTTGTATTTTATTTCTGACTCATGCATCTTGTTTTCCTTCATTATTTGGCAATTGTGCCCAAGGTGAAAAACTCCAGTGAATTTTTGGCCATGTTCATCTGCAGGCCAGTTTCTCAATCATGAAGCTGATGACCAGTTCACTTCATGACTTCTCCCCAGCCTGCCTGCTCGTCGGGCTCTCCAGACTAATTATTGCAAGGTGTGCTAAGTAGAGTTCACAAGGCCAGGGACTTTTCTGGAAATTTTACCAGCTCTGAAATTGCTGGATGTCGAATGCTTTAGGAAGGTGTGACTGGCTGTGGCTGGAATGGGAGATTGTTGGAGAAAGAATCCCAAGGAGTCACACCCACTCCCCACCCCTGCTGCCCCCGTGCTGCACGTGCCTGCCTCCAAACCTGGGTGGAAGGTACAAAGTCTCCAGTTCAGTGAGGATGTGCGTAAGTGTGAGGACGTGAGGCTGTGTCCTCGAGGCTATGTCTTTCATCATCTCGACAGGCCACCTCCCTCCATCACGGCCGCGCGTTCTATTTCCGTGTCTGCACCTGCTGTCACCACTGCCTGATGGGGATTCAGCATGAGATTCTTGCTTGGTGCATTCCGTGAAAGGTTTGCAGCAACACTTTGGTTTAGTCCTTGTTTAGTGCTCGGCTATCACCAGAAACCTGAGTCCGTAGCTGACGTCATTTCACCTGGGTGGGGAGGGCTGGGTCCTTAAGTGTCTTAAAAATGCAGGCAAAAGTTGTGTGCACATGTGTGTGTGCACATGTGTATGCATTTTCGAGTTGTGTGTGTGTGCACATGTGTGCAGGGGGCATGTTAGATGCTGACTTTTTCTAGGCAACCAATCCATTGTTTCCATTGGGTTCTCAAAGGGTTTAGAACTGAAGTTTAGAATTATGGTTAATATAATCATCATAATATTGTTTCATCATTTGTACCACACTAATGCAAAATGCTAATAATGGGCAAAACTGTGAGTGTGTGGGTGGGGTATGTGGGATCTCTGTACTTTATGCACAATTCTCCTATAAACCTACAACTGCTCTAATGAAAAAAAGTAAAAAAAACATTATTTTAGAGTCTTTAAAGTATATTATTTCCTTTATTCGGTCTCTGATCTTCACAGTACACCTAGGATGTGGTCTTCTCATGCTCTGCTCTATTTGTTTCTGTTTTTTTTTTTTTTTTTCATTAGAGAAGCTGTGGGTTTACAGAACAATCGTGCATAAAACACAGGATTTCCACACCCCGCCCCACCCCACCACCCTGCATTGGTGGGGAATATTTGTTACAGTTGGTGATAGTGTTTAAAAAATAATTGTACTATGTTTTTTAACAGTAGTTACCTTTGTTACAATTGATGAAAGATTATTAAAACATACTATTATCTCTCAACTATAATTTACATTAGGTGTATTTTTTCTCATGCACTACCCTATTATTAACACCTTCTGTTAGTACGTATGAATGCACAACTCCACGAATGTACTAAAAGCCACTGCGTGTACATTTTGGATGGATTGTATGGTGTGTGAATATATCTCATATATTGCAAAACTGCTTTTAAAAAATCTTCAAGGGAAAAAAAAGAAATGCCAAGTCCACAGCTGAGGTCATTTCACCAGAGTGGGGTGGGGTGGATACCTTGAAAATGCAGGCAAAATGGTGTGTGCGCGTGTGCACGTGTACGTGTGTGTGTGCAAGTGTGTGCATGTGTGCACATGTGTGTCATGCACATGTGCGCACAAGGGTGGGTGTACGTGTGTGCATATTTCATGGGTTGTGTGTGTGCATGTGTGTCCACACAGGTGGGCATGCGTATACATGCGTGCACATCTGCATGGATGTGTGCATGCATGTGTGCACATTTCACGGATTGTATGTGCATGCGTGTGCACATGTGTGCATGCATATACATGTGTGCACATCTCCATGGATGTGTGTGTGCGTGGGTGTGCATGTGTGCATGCATGTGCTGGTGTGTGCATGTGTGTGCACAAGTGTGAGTGTGTGAGTGTGTGCACATCTCATGGGTGTGTGTGCATGTGTGTGGAGGGGATGTGTTGGATGCTGACTTCTTCTAGGCAGTCCATCCATTGTTTCCATTGGATTCTCCCAGGGTTCAGAACTGAAGACGGGTAGGAATTAGTGATGCCACAAGGCGGGGTGACCCGTGAAGAGACATGAGTCCACTGTGTCGGGAGCTGCGACTGGAGAAGCCCTGGGAACTGGGGAAGCCGGAGAGCAGCGCCTGATCCCGCAGGGCGTGGGGCGGAGGGCTGAGGGTGAAGGGTATGCCGCCTGAAGTAGTTGGCATTTTGTCAAAAGATGCTGAGAGCACCCAGATGGAGCAGTCCTCGGTGGGACTGGAGTGGGGACTGAGGGGCGGCGTGGGTCAGGTCTCTCGGGCCGTCCCTCCTCCCCCCACCCCCCATCCTCTCTCGCTGACCCACAGGCCTGGCTCACCTCCTCCCCCTCAGGGTCAGGTCTCCTCTGAGCCCCGTCGGTGTCCCCGGCGACAGGGTGTGCCCCCCCTCCTCTCTCCTCTGAGACCCTGCATGGCAGGGCGGACAGGGGCAGGGCTCCAGGGTGTCCCCCAGCTGCTCCTCACCCGCCAAGTCCGGGTTCACCAGGGCCTGCTGTGCTCCATGGACTCATCTCCATAAAGTCGTCGCAGTTTCCCATTTGCCACAGACTTTCGCTGCCATGAGGCCGTTTAATCCTGCCCAGGGACAGCATGGTTCCTGGATGAGGGAGCTCGTCTGAGCCAAGCTAAGCCCTGGCTCGGAGCCTGTCCCAGAGGAAGCCCCTGGAGGGATGACGGGTCTGCTCTGGGGGGCAGGAAGGAGGGAAAAGGAGGGGGCTGGTGGCGGTGGAGGACGGGGAAGGGAGGAGGGGCGCAGGGAGGACAGAGGGAAGAGGGAGAGGCTGCGGGAGGGGAGAGGCTGGAGGGCTGGCCCTTAGCGGGTGCCTGCTCCACCTGCCAGGACGCCCCACCCCAGGGAGGAGCCCCAGGCCCTGCCTCCGAGGACCTCGGGTCCAGGAGCTGCTGGGCGCAGACACTCTGGACTGTGAAGGCAGAGCGGCCTCCCGGGGCTCCTCACACCTGGAGACGCCAGGGAAGCTTCCGGGAGGCAGGTCCACGAGGCGTGAGCAGGCGCTCGGTGGGCGGACAAATGGGAGACGTGTCAGCATCCGGGCAGAGGAGCGAGACTCACCCGTGAGAAAGAGCCACCCGGCACTGCCCGTGGCTCATCATGGGGCGACATCTGAGGACTTGGGGTCCCCTGCCTCCTGTTCCAGGCAGGAGACCAGGGAGCAGGGGCTGAAGGCCACGGGGGACAGGGGAGGGAGGAAGGGGACACGGGATGTCTGTGATGTGACTACTTGAGCCAACTTTATTGAGCACCGACTGTATGCTGCTCAGGGAGCGCGCGCTGGGGGGGGAGCAGACAGGTCAGTGTCCCCTCTCCAGGACAGCGCCCTTCCCGAAATAGGACAGATGTGAGCAAGGTGAAGGCACGGTACAGAGGCAGGGGGGTCCCGAGAGGAGCTGATGCTGGAGAAGGGGGGTGGAGGGTGGGTCAGACGAGGCAACACGCAAGCCCAGGCCTGAGAGGGACCTGAGGACCAGGCTGGGGTCCTGGGTGGACAAGGACCCAGCTACTTCTAGAAGGGGCAGCTCAGTGGGCAGGAGTGGGGGACACAGACTGGAGACGCGCAGGCCCCCTGGGAAGGGAGTCACTGTCCCTGGGAGGGGGCCGAGCAGCCAAGCTTTCTTAAGGAGCAGACAGAGTCCACTGAGCCCCCTGACACCCTCGACGGCTCACAGGCCTACACACGCAGGACCCCAGGCCTGGTCCACCAGGAGGGCAGCCCCTGGCCCCCACTGCCTGGCCCTCCCCCATGGTGCCGCCTCCCGCTCCCCAGGCAGGGCCGCAACATGGGGGCGTCACCATGGGGGTGAATGAATGACCACCCGTGGGCCTCACAGAGGGGCAGACAGCCAGCAGCACAAAGAGCTTCCAGGTTCCTGCTTCCTGCCCCCCAGGCAAGTTGGGGGTGGGGTAGGCTCTGCTTGGGGTGTTCCTATGTCACTCTCCAGCCTTCCTGGGGATTTGTGAGCTCCTGTCTTGTCATTTGGGCCCTTTGTCGCTTGTGCCGGCTGGGAGGGGCTGCTTCTGGTGCTCACCCCAAGCCCCAGCAGGTGCAGTGGCTCAGTTGTGGACACTTGGGAAAACCCGACTTTCGGAGCAGCTGCTCTAATCTCCCGGGACCCGTGGCCAGGCTGAGGGGTTGGTGGGTGCTCCCCAGGTCAAGCCAGAGGAAAGTGCTTAGAGACGACACCCCTGGGAGTGGGGCCAGAGCAGGGGGCAGGATGCAGCCTGGGTGGGGGGGGGGGGAACCCAGCCCAACCCCCCAGGGCCATTGTCTTCGTCAGACACCCCCACATGGTGGGGTCCTCCTCCCCAAGGTCCCAAGAAGGGCCCCATCTTCCTGGCTGGGTGTTTTTCTGCTTGATTAGAAAATCCATTTCCATAGAAATCACAAAACAGAACAACTTGGCTATCACAGAGACAGGCTTCATGCTGATAGCTTAAAGGGCTGTTTTTAGAACGGACTGTAAAGCCACTTAATTACTTGGTTTTAAAACCAGCCATGTGGAAATTATGTTCCCGGGATGTGCAACTTGGAGGTGATTTCTGGCAAAGAGAGCGTGGTGCCGGCGCACACAGGGCCCACTCCCCAGGGCACCTTACAACCCCTTAGGCAGCACCAGCAGGTGGACAGGGCCTCGCGGCTCCAGCTTAGAGGGGACGAGCCCAGGCCCAGCAATGGGGACCGGAGATGCCAGCCAGGTAGCTAGGAGGGAGCAAGGGTAGGACAGAATTCTGACTTTGACTGCAAAGCTGGTCTTTCCCCCATGCCTACCAGCCAGGGACCACCCACGACACTTACCTGTGTGTTCATCCAGCCATTGCTTGTCCCTTCAGTACCCACACCCATCACCCACCCATCCATCACCCACCTGTCCATACAGCCACTCACCCACATATCCATCCATCCGCCCATCCATCCAACCATCCATTCATTCAGCCATCCCACCCTCCGTGTGTCATTTATACATATATTCATGTGTCCACAGTCTGGCCCATCTATCCGAACACTCTTGCACCCATCCATCTATACACCTGCCCATATAGTCATTCATTTATTCACTCATTCATTCATTCAATCAACTTCCTAGAGCCTCTCAGAAGAGTCCAGAATCCACTCCTTGGCCTCCAGGAACTCGTGGCCCTGTAAGACATGTCAGCCACTCTACTGAGCTGTAATAACTTCTTGAGTTGTTCTTCTAGGTGTGTACGAACTGCTCTGGAGCCATGGTTAAGGGTTGGGCTCAACACTAGAGCAAGGAGTGCTTCCTGGAGGAGGTGACATGAGCTGGTCCCTGAAGGATGTACAGGCGTTGGCTATGTGGACGAAGGGAAGGGTGATTCTGAGCTGTACTGAGTTCTGAACCAAGAGCCTCGAGCTCACACTCCATCTCTGCCCCTCACTAGCTGTGTTTCCAGGTTTGGTTCTGGGTCATTTGAGCTCTGTGTCTTCATCTGTAAAGGAGGAGCACCCTCCTACCTCTTTCACCCACCTTCCCTCTGCCCCTGGCCCATGACTGCCTCCCGTTCTCCACTCCTGCTTTCCCTCCAGGGGTCAGGGGCAGGGGCGGCACGCTCACGGATACCCGGGGTTTCCCTCTCTCTCTGCCGTGAGCTCGCCCAGCCTCGTGGCTTCACACACCAGGAGTGCCCCTGATGCACATTCCCAACCCTGCTGTCTCCTTCAGAATCCACATCCAGGTCTCCACTACCTCCCTGGCCACTCCTCCCAGGGGGCACGGACTCCTCAAAGCCCACCCATCCTCCGGACGGCTCCCCAGCAGCTTCTTCTCGGCTCCTCCCCATTAGGGGTCACCCTCCACTCCTTTCCCCCCACATCACACACCGAGCCCATCTGCAGGCCCAGTGCCACTGCACGGAAGAACCAGGCAGGACCATCTTTTCCCAAACACGCTGCCTTGCCCCTTCTCACCTCACGTGCCATGGAACAGCCCTTCCTTCTGCTGCAGCTCTGCCGTCCGCTCCCTGCATGGCCGCTGGGTTGCCATTCCAACTGGAAGTGGATCACCACACTCCTTGGCCCCAAGCCTGGCCGTGGCTTCCTGTCCACTCTGAAAGTTGGTCTCCTTGCTCGCCTCTGCACTCTCTCTGCACCTCCAGCTATAGGGTCCACTGAGGTTCCTCAAGAAGCCCAGCTCCTTCAACATCAGGGCTGTGCCCTTGCTGCATCTCCCCTAGAAGGTTCCATCCCCTCCACCTAGAAGACTCCATCTCCCCACTGGATGTTCTATCCCCTCCCCTAGAAGGTTCCAGCCCCTCCCCCAGAAGATTCCATCCCCTCCCTCCAGAAGTTTCCATCACCTCCCCCTAGAAGGTTCCATCCATTCCCTCTAGAAGGTTCCAACCCCTCCCCCAGAAGTTTCCATCACCTCCCCCTAGAAGGTTCCATCCATTCCCTCTAGAAGTTTCCATCCCCTCCTTCTGGAAGGTTCCATCCCCTCCCCACTATGAAGTAGTTTGAGACCCGTGCTGACTGGGCTGGGCCACACCTTAACTGAACTAATCTCTAATGGGTCCACACCCACGGGAATGGATTAGGCTTAAGAATGTGTTTTTCTAGGGTACAGACAGCTCCAAACCACCACATTTGTTGAACAAATCCAGAGGGCACAGGGTGCCCCATATGGAAATGTGTCCTTATAGCAGGCAAGTCCTTTCAAATAGCCCAGAAGCCTCGGCCGGCAAAGCCTCCCTCTGGCCCGGCCACCCCTTTAGCCCAGGTCAGGGGCACCAGGGGTGTCTCCAAATGAGGGAGGGTCTCCTGTCGCGGTGTCAGCCTGGGCAGGTTCCCGGCCGGGCCTGGGGGCTGTGCACCTTGGAGAGGAGACTCCGGCTCCTTGGCCCCAAATAAGGGGTTTGGACTAGGTGGTCCCGTGGGCCCTCCGCTCTGGCCCTCCCTGATCCTGATCTCCACACCGAAAGCTCCGGAGGGACTTAGCACCTGCCTTCTCCCCCAAGGTGTCAGGGTGACTGTAGGAACGTGTATGTGCACACGCATGTGAGCATCACCATGTTGCACCATGAAAAATAAAACTGGTCTTGGCATAGATTCCCCCCACCCTCACACCCCAGCCTTTGGTTTTCTCCCATTCTGAGAAAGGGCCCGTCTGGGTCTCTCCCCTGCTCCAGCCCCCTCTGCGTCTCGGAATGGGGACATCGCGGGACGTGGCTCAGAGCCAGGTCCTCCGTCACTTCTGAGGCTTTTGGTCCTGCAGGGGAAGAACCAGGCAGGACCACCTTTTCCAGGGCAGCCCCCCACCCCGCTGTCTCCCACAGTCCCACTGTTTATTGTTTCCTTTGGTCTGGTCGCGGGTGCTTCCCCAGCCGTCTGTGCTCCTGCGCATCCGCGGGGCTCCCTCCAGCCTGCAGCTCAAGCGCCCCGAGTCCCACCTGCTGTGCCAGACCCTGGGGACACGCGGTGGCAGAGACAGCCCAAAGCCTTGCACCCGAGTAGCTGCTAAGGAGCTGAGACGACAGCTTGCAGAAAGCAGGTGGACTTTGGTGGGAGCCCGAGGCAGGAGCTCTGTGCTGGTGTCTTGCTGAGGGGGGCTCAGGAGGGACCCGGAGGGTGGCAGGAATAAGTGAGGGGCTGGAAGGATGCACCTTCCAGAAGGGTCCAGCCAAGGCCAGACCCAGGGGGCTCAGGAGCATAAACCATGCCATGGGATCACCCCCTCCGTGAGGCGAGAGGCCGGCCTGTTTACCCACTCACCTTCCGTGGGCCACCCATGGGGAGCTCTGAGCTTCCCCGGCCAGGGGCTCCCATCGGCCGAGGGCGATTATCTGACCCTAAAGCGGGTCCAGGTGGCTCCTCAGCTGAGCGCTGGCATCCGTCGAGTGCGGTGACGTTACTGGCAAGGCTGGTCTGCATCGGTGACCTAGGAGGTTGGCATGGGAAGCTATTTGCTCCCAGCTTACAGTTGGAAAACCAAAGCTTTGTGAGTGATTTGCCGAGGCCTCAGGGTCAGTAAGCGGAAAGGCCGGGTCTGGGGTCCCCATGGCAGGGGCCTCTTCCGCAGTGCTCAGGGTCCTTGTCCTGGACTGCAGCCGAGCCAAGCAGGCAGGTGCCCTGGGCCCATGTTCTCCTCAGCCATGTGGCCTGGACCCCATCCTGCCTGTCACCCCCACCAGTCAGCCCCCCACACGGAGCCTGCAAGAGGCAGGGGCTGGGCAGATAGGGGGGGTCACCGGCCAAGGGAAACGACAGCAGGTGGAGCAGGTCCCAGCCCAGCTGGGTGGCAGCAAAGAAGGAGCTCCCGGAATTGCTCTGCACCTCCGGTGCCTCACCTGTCGGGGGTGGGGGGGGCGTCCGACCCGAGGCGGTGGGAGCGGAGCCTGGCCCACCTGGTGGTGTCGGGGGGTGTCAGTTAGCAGGAGCCACAGGGAATCTTCTCCGGGGTTCTCGGGAAGCTTCCAGAGCACTCCGTCCCCGTTTGCAAACTGCGGGGTGGGGAGTGATTAGACGAAATCAAAGGTTGTGAAACATTTCTTAGCATCAGACCCTTTTGCCAATTAACACGTGCAGAATTATTAACTGGGTTGAATGTGAGTGGAAATGGATAGAGGTGAAGGTAGCATGTTATTGTGAGAATAATTGGCCGTGCTGAATGGTGTGTGGTGGAAAGGGGAAATTTGGAGTCACGTGTGTCACCAGAAGGAAAGCTGAAGGTTAACGCACGGGAATGTAGAGCAGTGAACCTTGATGTGAACGATGACTTGCGATTAACTGTACAGATATGAAAAGTTCTTCATGAACTAGAACAAATGTACGACACTATTACGAGGAGTTAATAATAGAGGGGTATATGGGACAAAAAGGATCTATTGCAAACTGTGGACTATAGGTAACAGTAATATTTTAATATTCTTTCATCAGTGGTAACAAACATACCACCAATGTCAGGGATCAATGGGGAGGGATATGAGTGTGGAATGTTTTGAGTTTTCTTATTTTTCTCCCTCCCCATCCCCACCCCGAGTAACGGAACTTTTCTAAAATTGGCCTTGGTGATGAATGCACAATTATGTGATGATACTGTGAGCTGTTGATTGTATACTTTGGGTGGATTGTATGGTGTGTGAATATATTTCAATAAAATTGCATTAAAAAAGACAAAAAAAAAAAAAAAACCCTTTGCCAAACAAAATCTTACCCAAAAACCCGATCAATCAGGTCAAAGCGAGGCTGCTGGGGACCTGAAAGGCTGTCACCCCAGTTCTCATCCCCTGCTCGGTCCTGTTTGGACGGAGCCCTCTGGGCAGGGTGTGACCCTCTCAGGGTGTGTGGGGTGGGGGTGGGGGGTCCTGGAGCAGCTTGTGGGGGGCAGAGTGACTGCTCCCCAGGAATGAGCAGTGTCTGGCCGGGGGGCTCCTGGCTGCTGCCGTGGTTACTATTTATTGTTATTATTACTTGGCTGGACGATCTCCGTGCGTCGTCACAGCTGTTCATCACCACACCCCCATGAGTTATGGACTTGTGATCCTAGAGATCGCTGTGTGACCTCAATGGCGTCTAGTCCGAGGACAGCCCCGGAATATCAGAAATCCTGCCCTGGTCCTGGTTCTCCTCCCTGGACCCCCAAAGCGCTCTCGGCCATCAAGGAGCAGATCCCCCAGGGAGAGATGCCCACAGAACAGCCACTGCGCCAGCCGAGGCGCGGGGAGAAGGAAGAGACTGAAGAGAGGGGAGGAAAACGGTGAGGGAGCCTGCCAGGCAAGCTCGTCTCAGAGGGCAGGACCAAGGTGCCCAGGGGCCACGGAACTGAATCAAAGTCACGCCGGTGTCCACGGCAGAGCCAGAATTCAGCGTAGGTCTGTTGAATTCCAAACGCTTTCTTCTGTGTCTTTGGAGCTGAGCACGCGATAAAGAAGAATGAACCAGCAGTGAGGTAGTGAGCCTCTCATCGCTGGAGGAATCCAAGCACAAGGGCAGGGATACTATCTCAGTGACTCCAGCACCAGGATGTACACTGGTCTGGTTGGCACCACAGCCAGCTCGGAGGTGCTTCAGCTCTGCCTGCCTCCGTTTCTGGGCGTCACCGTGTGTCCCCCCACCCTGCCACCTCCCTGCCCCACCTGGCTCTTGGCTCTGTGCCTCCGGGCCTCCACTGCGGGTGCTCTGGGTGTGGGGTCCTGGGGAAGCTCTGTGCCGGGTGGCTGCTTCCCCTTCTCATTTTGCAAACTCCGACGTGTATCATTCTGTTCCGTCTCCCCATGATCGCTGAGAGCCCTCGGGAAATCCCCTCTTCAGAGCTCTTTCCCAGGAATGTTAACTAAAGCACCGATCCTTTGAGGTGGGAAGGATGAGCAGCAGCTGGCCTTGCCCGTGGTTGCTGTGTGTTTGTGCAATTCACCCGCCACTTCAGGAGCACCTGCTCTGGGGCAGGTGCCGGGCCAGACCCCAAAGCGCTCTCGGCCATCAAGGAGCAGAAGCCACAGGGCTCGGTGACTGAAGCCGCACGGTGGGAGGATGGAGGGAAGGGGTAAGGGCTGGTTCCATTGCGTCCCCACCTCTTCCTCGGGTACCAACAACCCCCCCACCCCCACCACCACCACTGACAGCCAGTGGCGCTTGCCCAACCTTCCCCGTGCCTGAGCTCCCCGTGACCCTGCCCCATGCCCTGCCCCGTGCACTGCCCCGTGCCCTGCCCTGGCTGCCTGGCTCTGTCCTTGCCCAGCTCTTGCCCTATCCCTTAAGGACCCTAAGTGCCAGGAGCAGGTGCTGGGACAGCTTGGTTCCCGACCATCCACCTGGATGCTTGCCAGACCCCTTATTGCCCATCCAGGGGGTTCCACAAGTCCTGCTGCCCCTACCTTCTTTGCCTCTCCCTCTTCCAGCAGCCACAGCAGCTCGTCCCCCTCTGGCCAGGTCACCTGCGGGCCTCACCCTCCCTGTGGTCTGGCTGATCCCCCCCGACAAGCTGGTGCCTGCCCTGCTCCCCTCATCGCTGAAGGGGAAAACCAAGCTCCGCAGCCTGGCAGGCAAGGCACCTCCTGCCCGCTCTGCCCGCTCCCCCCGGGTGAGCTCCTCCCGCCAGCACCCCACACTCCTCTGCTGAGCAGCCAGAAGCACGATGCCGCCCGGTCTGCCCTGGAAAGCTTCCCTCCTCCCTGGAGACTCAGCTCAGGCCCCCTCTCCCAGGAGCCTCCACAGGGCACCCACCCCTCCCTTGGGCCATCATCACCCTCCGCACCTGCCCCAGGTGCCCACCGTGTGGGTGAGCTGTCCCCACCAGGCCGCCGGCCGCCCACGGGCTTCACAGAGCAGATGCCTGGCATTGGCTTCCTCAGCCTTTCCCTGGGAGGTTTGATGATGGCCTTCCCCTCGGGCCTCGGGGACCCAGGCCCCTTGCGCTGTGGTTCTGCCTCCCCTGGGGCTGCCGCCTCCCCTGCACGTGGCCAGCAGATGAGGAAACAGGTGGGAGGGGGGTCTCAGTCCTTCGGCGAGACTAATCGTAGGGTCCCACCTTGATGGAACAGACTGGGTGACAGCTGAGACGTGTGTCCCTGGCTGGGGGGCCACTCCCAGGGAGCCCCTGCCCTGAGGACGCCTGCCCAGGCCTCAGGTGTCCAGCCAGCGTCCCCGCCACGCATGGCACTGCACATCTGCCCCCTCCCCAGGCTGGGAGCGTCTTGGGGACCACCCTCCCGGGGTCCCTGTGGTCACAGCAGCTCGAGTGGATTTTGTATGTACAAACCTGATCTTCTGGGCCTTTCCCTGCTTCACATCCTTCGCCGGCTTCCCATTGCTCTGTTCCGAAGGCCACGGGCCCCTGGGCGACCCCGCTTCACCCACCTCCCCCGCGCTCCCCTCTCCCCAACTCTCACCTTCCTTCGGCCCCTGGGATGCAGCCCACCCCCCACCCCCACCATGGGTCTTAGTTCCGGCTTTTCCTGTGTGTCCCCAGACCTCGGCTCAAAGGTCACTTCTCAAGGCCACTTTCTGTGCCCCCAAGTCTAACAGGGCATCCTGTCCCGTGGGCTGCCACCACCCGGGGCTTCTCTACCCCTGCATGGCGCCAGGCTGGAATCAGCCACGGCGGGAGCATCTATACCGCGGGAACCAGCAAACACTGTGCACCACAGGCTTGTCTTGTTCTGCTTTTTGCAGAGACGTTGGTTAAGGCTGATCCCCCTTTGGGGTCTGTAATGGCCTGCTCATGTTGGACTTTGCTCATTGTCAGTCTCGTTCCTGGACTCTGCACCCCACGGAGTAGGGTTCGGCTCGGTTGCCCATCACCCTGTGCAGCCAGCGTGGGTGCAGTGAGTACAAGGATGGAGCAGCTCGGGGCCTCATCCATCACCGTCGTGTGGCAGCGAAGCTCAGGCCGCCTTGGCCACCTCCTTGCTCCAGCCCGCGTGACCCAGGCGTGTGACCCAGGTGGTTGCTTCCCAGTCTGGGCCTCACTTGCTTAAACAGGAATACTTATTAATTTGGAATAATACTTATTAATTAGGAATAATGCTATTAATTAGGAATAATGCTACTAATTACCTCACTGGAAGGTTGTGGTGAATATGTATATAGTTTTCTCTGCAGGGCCTGGCATACCCAGGTGCTCCATTAGTAGGTGCTCTGGTGACGCTGGGCGTGATGATTTTATCACCAGTGCGGTTGTCTGCTCTACCAACGCCCAAGTGCTTCATTTAAGCAAACCACAATTCAAGTGTCTATCAGCCACAGACCCTGGCCAGGCCTGCTCCACGTTTTGTTTCCTCCTCACAACATGAAAAGGGTGGACCGGGGCCTTTTGGCTCTGTCCCTCCTTGATTCTCTGGACACGGAATCTCATCGGCCCCTCAGCTGACGATGGTGGCCTGGACCACTCGTTTGCAGACGCTGACTCACCGTCAGCCTTCAGACTTTCCCATCTAGGAACAGTGATGGAAACGGCTTCTCCTAGAAGCCGATGCAACGTTTGGTGCCAAATCACAAATATTAGGGGAGAGAGCCTCAGGAGATTCCGCGGCTGTTTCCAAAAGCTGTGCTCTCCACCCAGGAGGCCGTCGGAGCCGTCGTTGAAAAGGCATAAACACAAAGGTGTGGGATTCCATTCCCTGGCCCTGCACTGTTCGGTTAGGAGACAGATGGATAAATGAACAAATTGTTCACAGATTTGATCATATGCAGTTAACGCAGCCGTCCTGATACAAGGCAGTTCTCCGGAACAGACCCTCCAGAGAATAGCCAGCCCGCCGCACTCGGCCAGAGCAAACAGGCTTTTTAGGATTGTCTGCAAAATGTCTTCAGACAGCCGAGCAAAACGCAGTTAAACCAGACCCACCGAAAAGCCTCAGGGCAAAGCTCCTTTAGAACAAAGATCATCAATAATTCTGGGGGTGGGGGTGGCCAGGGGCCTCTTACTTCACAAATGCTACCGACGAGACAACCAATAAATCAAGGCTATAAAATACTTGTGATGAGTTATTTTTATATGTACTGAAATAAGCTTGCCTTATTGTGTTAATATTGATCAGACACGAGATTTTCCAAGTCAGCCTCTGGCCAAAGGGAAAAGGTTCATCTCTCCACTGAATTTACAAATGTTCTCAGGGAAGTTTCCTGGCATTTCAGTGATTGTCAGGCTAGTAATTAAAACAGAGCCAGCCCTTTCCTGGCAGTCAAATCTGCGATTCTGTTTAAGTGGCTGTTTTATTAAATTATGTTGGGTGCTTGTCAGCTCCAGCCCGGCCACAGAGGCGGGAGGCTGGCTTTGGGCAGCAGTTAGGGTGGGTGTCACGCTACCTCGGTGGTGCACAGGCCGTGGGGTCTCGAACAAGTCATTTCACCCTCCACTTTCTTTTCTTCCTCTGTAACACAGAGGCAAACACCTCCCACCTCATAGCTGTTGTGAAGCTAAAACGAGGACTCAGGTGTGCCGGTGCCCAGCATGGAGCCAGGCTCACGTCAGGGCCCAGTGCATGCGATTCTCCCCCAGCATCCCCTCCGCCTCCTTGGGACTTCAAGTCGTGCAGGACCAGCCTGGGAGACCCGAGCTACAGGGCAGGTTCAGGGGCAGAGCTGCTTGGTGACGATTCCAGCAGGTGACTAAAACGCACGGGGCTCAGGGTGTGAAGCTACTGTCATGCCCCACACCAATTTCAATGGCTAGATGGATGGAAGGATGGATGAGTGGATGGACAGATGGATTGGTGGATAGACGGGGGATGGATGGAGAGATGGGTGGATATGTGTGTGGATAGATGGATGAATGGATGGCTGACTGGATGGATAGATATGTGGATGGATGGATGGGTAGATGGTTGGGTGGAAGAAAGGATGGATATTTGGATGGAGGGAGGAAGGGAGAAAGGAGAGAAGGAAGGAGAGTTAGAAGAAAAGTATGACTCACTGTTTAGAATTCAACTTTTTTACAATTTTCCTGCTATCTTGATTACTCAACAGAGAACTGAATATATATATTTTAGACTTTGATCTTAAGCACATTATTCTTTCATCAGTGTATTCATTTTTTCTGATTGCAATTTTAACACATACTCATTTTTAAATATCAATTTACAAAAATGGTTTCATTCATTCCACGAATGTTTATCAAGTATCTCTTCTGCGCTAGGCAATGCATGGCAGACTACAAACGGAAGCACAAGCCCTCTAAAAAAAGGGAAAATATTAATACCCTCAGTCTTGTCATCTGGCAACAGCATTTTTCACCTTTGGGCCTGGTTCATCCATTCTTTTTCTATATATTCGTGCATGTATATCTCTTTATAAATATATACATATAGTCTGTATATGTCATACATCTACATACATGTGTGCTTCTATGTATGTAAATACGTACATGTACATACAGGCATTATGTCACCTGAATTTCCTCTGCTCAGAGCACATTGCACAATCTGAAATTATGGAATTCCTGCATTTCTTTTACTACCTGTCTCTGCCACTAGGAGGTAAGCACCAGTGGAGGGGGCAGTGGTTCCGTCTATACAGATCTGGCAAAAAAATTGTTGGCTTGGCATGCAGCTTGCAGGGCTCAAAAACATCAGACAATAGGACTTCCCACAGATCCTTTCTGAATAACTGCATCTCCAATCCTGGCTTGTACTGAAATGGCTGGCTGGTTCCAGGGTTCGTTATATCCTCACGGGGGGCTGTAGCCTCTGGGGTTTCACTTTCTGGAAGCAGAGTTTTCCAGACTATCAATTTCTGGTTTCTTTGAACCCAAGAGTCCAGTTCTCAGCTTATTTCTTTCCTCTCACATTTTACTATAAGCTGCCAGGAGAAGCCCAGGCTGCATTTTTCATTTGGAGATCTCTTCAGCTAAGTAACCCAGCTCATCACTTTCATATTCTTCCTTCCATCTGACACTAGGACTCAATTTTGCCAAATTCTCTGCCACTTTAAAACATGGATTGCCTTTTTTCCAGTTTGCAAGGACACAGTCATCGTTTCTGTTTAAGGATTCAACAGAAGTATCTTTAGCGTCGTATTTCCACAGTCTCCTCAAAGCAGTCTAGGCCTTCTCTATCAAGCTCCTCACAATTCTTCCAGAATCTTCCTCTTATCCATTTGAAAAGTCATTGGTATCCCACTTCTCTGGTACCAAAATCCGTTCCGGTTTGCTAATGCTGCCATTATGCAAAACACCAGAAATGGATTGGCTTCTATAAAGGGGGTTTATTAGGTTATAAATTTACAGTTCTCAGGCCATAAAAGTGTCCAAACTAAGGCATCAACAAGAGGATACCCTCACCGAAGAAAGGCTGATGGTGTCTGGAACACCTCTGTCAGCTGGGAAGGCACGTGGCTGGTGTCTGCTGATCCTTTGCTCCCAGGTTGTGCTGCTTTCAGCTTCTGATTCTAGTGGCTTCTCTCTAATTGTCTGGGAGTCCTCTCTTAGCTTCTCCAGGGCAAACTCTGGGCTTCATCTCTTAGCTTAGCATCTCCAAATGTCCTTCTGTCCGCAGCTCCCAGAGTCTCCAAGTGTCAGCAATCATCTGGGTCTGTGGCAGGTTTTAGCTTCTCTCTTAAATACTCCAGTGAACTAATTAAGACCCATCCTGAATGGGCAGGGTCCACACCTCCATGGTAATAATTCAATCAAAGGTTCCACCCTAATCAACAGACTAATCAGCCTGCCCCCACAAGATTGCGTTAAAGAACATGGCTTTTCTGGGCAACACAGTATATCCAAACTGGCACACAACCCCAACATCAGTTTGCTCAACTTGTAATAAATTGCCAAGAGGTGTTCATAAATTAGCACACCATCTGGGGTGGCTGGGGCCTCACCTCCTATTTCAATATATTTTGCAGGAATGGGGCAACTCTCTTTTAGGAACCATGTTTTGAACGAATGTCAAAAGGCCTCTCCATCTTAGCTCTGCCTTGATTTATCTTTTGCCTAGAGATTTCATTAATATATTATTTTGGGAGTGAGTCTTTCTTTAACTCATGAAGTGCCTCTGTAGGTTGAGGAGCCTCTAGAAGGGTCTTACCATAGCAGAATTCTTGGATGGTGGTAGGTAAAAGCTGAGAAGCCTTAAGACTTGTGGTGGGGTGAACTAAGAAAGGTTTCTGAATTAAGGCTGAGATCTGCTCATTATCCCTGGTAAATGGCTCTAGCTACGGCCATTAGTGCACCAGTGTGGGGCTGGTCAGAAACCACTTTAGGTATCTGGAGCAGGAAGGGATTGAATACAGGGACTTGGAGATGTGCACAACTGTTGGAAGGGTTGGGAGTGAAGGTCAGAGAAAACACTGCTACCACCCAGAAATCAGAGAGGGCGGGGAACTAAGAAACCGCAGCCCATCATCTCCTGCCACCGAGGCTGTGGTCCTTGGGAGGACACTGGGACCCTGGCAAAGCCACACACCTTCCTCTC
This sequence comes from Choloepus didactylus, assembly GCF_015220235.1. NCBI lineage: Eukaryota > Metazoa > Chordata > Mammalia > Pilosa > Megalonychidae > Choloepus > Choloepus didactylus. Next base: position 5,456,792 of record NC_051309.1, on the reverse strand, counting down.
TCTTCCTCCTGCCAGTGCTCAAGGGCAGGTGGTCCGTTTGTGGCTCTAGGGGAGGCTGGGAACGTGGTCCCATGCTTTCAGATCCTGGACTTTGGGAGTAGGGCTCAGAAGGGATGAAGGGTCTGATTATCGGGGTGAGGGAGTAGCTGCACAATTAGGGAACCCTTGCCTCAGCTCTCCGGGGCTGTTCGGATGAACACCAAGTTGGTCGGCTTGAACAATGGAAATTTACTGTCTCGTGGCTTTGGAGGCTTCAAGCCCAATGTCAAGGTCTCGAGCGGCCGTGCTTTCCTTGAGCCGATCGCTCTCTGGTGCTGGCTCCCGCAATCCTTGGGGGTCCCTTGGCTTGCATCCCTGCCTCTGTCACTTGGCCATCTTCCTCTCCTCTGGAGTCTGCTCCTCCGGCCTCTACCGACCGCCTGCCGCTGTGTGAATTTCCCCACCTTACAAGGCCTCGGGTCATGTGGATGAGGTGCACCCTTGTCCTCGTCTACTGGGTCTTCACAGATCCCAGCCACAAATGAGTTCGCAGCCACAGGGGTTAGGCTTGAACGTGTCTTCGTGGGGACGTGATTCAATCTCCCACACCCCGTATTGTTAAAAGTTTGCTAAAGATGAGAGTTAAACACATTCATTCAGCAGATATTGACTGAGCACCTACTACGTGCCAGCTGGGGCCTCGGGATTCAGCAATGAGCCAGACAAACGGGTCCCCCAGCTGCAACGAGTCCAGACAATAAGTGAACAGAGGAATGTCAAGGGTTTTCAGACAGTGTTGGTAATTGCTACTAAGAAAATGAAAGAGTAACTTGGGGCTGGGCCCACTTGAGTCGTGTGCTCAGGACAATGGTCTCTGAACCCAGAGCTGCACTCTGCGCAGGGACCAGTCCCACAGCCTCTTGGAGGTAGGGCCCTGCAGAACCAGACACGAAGATTGAGGGGCCCGAGGCTGGGGGCTGGAGCAGCCTGTGTGTGGGGACGGTGGAGAGGAACTGTCCGGGGCCAGTCCCATGAGGCCCCGTGGCCCCGGGGTGGAGGAGGATGGAGGGCAGAGGTGGGCGGGGCCTCTGGGGGCCGTGGCTCCCACCAGGTGAGGGGGCAAACCCCCACCTGCCCGGCTGTTCCTCCTCACGCCCCCCTGGGCCCCTCTTTGTGGTCCCTCCACTCTGCCTCCCAGGCCAGTTCTTCTCACTCCACCCTCTCCCTGGGTGGGTTCCTCCACTCCCGGGACCCCCATGTCCCTGCATATGCATAGGACTCCCAAATGCCTGCCACCCCCAAATACCAAGCCCCGAATCTCTCCCCACCAGGGCATCTCAGGAACCTCTGCCTCAGCGTGCCTCAAACCGACTGTTACTGCACGGTCCAGTGTGGCTGGAACTGGGGACTCATGGTGGCAAGGTCAGCAGGCTGGGGTCACGGGGAAAGGTCATGCAGGCCAGACTCCGGGGGATGGGCAAGCGTGACCCCAGAGGGCTTTCAGCAGGGACCTGATACTGCAGGTCTGCACTTACAAAAATGCAGACTTCTCCAAGAATAGATCTTTCTGGTTTTAGGAAAGCAACCAAATAACGATGAACGCTCGCATTTCTACAACAGTTTCAAATGTTTGCTTAATTTGAAACTTCACGCCAACTCTGTAAGACGGCACAGAAGAGATCACGGTCCCCAAATTAAGGCTGAGGAGAGTGACTCAGCCAAGATCACTGGATGTGGGGGCGGCAACGGCACATCTAAGCCAGGCTGCATCCTGTGTCACCCCTGCCACCCAGCCGCTTCTGTGCTGTGCTCACTCGAACCCAAGCCCTAAGGCTACGGGCGATTCCTCGGAACTCGGGCAGTGCCGCCGAGTGTGTGCGGAATATCCCGGCAAGATGCTCTCAGCCACGGGCCTGCAGCATGTGGTGGCGGGGTTATTTTTGTCCCTCCTGACGCACGCAGGCCTGGCGAAGGCTCCGGGCAGAAGCTAATTTGAGATCCGGGGGCGGCTGCTGCTGTGTGTGTTTGCGTCCTGTGTCTGCCTCTCCTGGAGCCGAAGCCAAGTTTTCTGTATGGCCAGCTGGGTGTGCTGGGTGTCTGGCCCTGAATAGACAGGATGATGGGGTTTTAAATAGAAAGGTAACTCCAGAGGACACCACTCCTGGGGGTGTGCGGGGAGCCTGTTAGGGCTAAACTTGGCAAAGGGCAGATGAGAAACATCCTCTCCTTGATGAACGATCTGTCAGCCACAGTTCCGGCCGAGGCGAGGACTGGTTTCTGGATCTTGTTTCTCTGGCTTCTTCACGCTTGGAGTTTTGAGACTTGTAATTTGAGCGAGCCTCACTGCAAGGCAGACTGGGTGCTGGCACCCCTTTTGGAGGAGATGGGTCAGACGCCCCGAGGTGGGAAGAGGCGGGCCTGGGAAGGGACCTTGGTGGCATCCAGCGGGAGCAGGGGGTCGGTGCAGGTGGCTCCAGCCAGGTCAGCGGCCGGTCCCGGCAGGGTCGAGGCGGGACATGGGGCGTCTGTTTATTGCGACATCAAGGAAGGGAGTCAAGGGTGGGCTCGGCAGCCCTCTGGGCCTGGCGGAGAGGAAGGCTGCCCCCCGTCCCCCTGGAGCAGCTAACCCTGACCCAGTCCCGTGGGCTCAAACATCAGGTTGCTTGCAGAGACATCCCTGACAGCTCTGCCTCCTCTCCGTCCAGCCTGGGTGCACCTGTACCACCTGCTCATGGACCCCTCTCTCTGCTGTGAGCTCCTCAGGGACGGGCACCCAGGGGGTCTACCTCCCAACCCAGGGCTGGACACAGCCAGGAGTTCAGTGAAGATGTGGTAAATGAGTGAGTTCCTGCTCTCGGAGAACAAGAGAAGGCCCCAGCAGGGAAGCAGGAGAGGATGGAGATCCTCGGCTCCCCTCACCCCCACCCCCACCTGGCCCTGCCTCTTTCCATCCCCAAAGCTCTGACCAGACCTGCAGACTTCTGAAATCCATGTCTGGTCTTGGAGGGTGGGGAGGATCTCTCCAGAAGCTTCCTGGTCCCTCATCTCGGGACCCGCAGTGTTTGTTAGCTGCTTCCTGGACAGCTGCTGTCATGTCGGCGCTGATGGATGTTGGGGGGCTGCAAGTGAGAGTTGAGCAAAGAACTGGGTTTGAGCCCAGCTGACCGTGTGATCTCCAAGAAGGCACCCCACCTTCTGGCCTCAGCTTCCCCACCTGGGAGCTGGGGATCGCGGCACCTCCCACGCAGGTGAGACAAGAGCCCTGGCTCTGAACACCTGCCCATTGTCCGAGCACAGCTCTTACCTGCCAAGTAGGCTTTGTCTCCCAGTCAGACGCTGCCCAGGCCCTGGAGATGGCAGCCGTGGCCCAAGCAATGAAAGGAAATAACCAAATGGGATCTTGTTAATAGACACACATCTGTTTGCAGACCTGCCACCCAGCACCTCCTGGCAGAGCCAGATAATTAGAACCATTTCTAAACCAGGGCCTAGGGGTTCCTGGGGAGGTGTCCCAGCAGGTGGGCCGGTGCGCCAGACACAGGTCCTGGTAGCTCCGCCAGCCGCGGCTATCCAGGAGCACGGCCCTCAGTGGGTGGCGAGACCCAACGTGTGGTCTGAGCCCCCGCACCCCCACCTGCTGGACGTCCCTCTCCACCCCTCCTGCACAGCAGCTGCCTTCTGTTCTCACTCTGGCTGCAGTGACTCGCAGCTCTTCGTGCTTCCCTCGCTGGGCCCCTCCCAGGCCGGCCTCCGTGCCGTTTGGCTCTTCTCCCTGCCCGATGCCCAGCACCGGGCTGCCCCCGGCCACCCCTCCTGCGATGCCTGGCTCACCCCGCCAGGGGAAGGCGTCTCATCCACAGCCAACCCTGTAGCCGGGTTCATTCTGGCATCAGCCGAGCACATCTGATAAATGTGTTGATAATAAAATCTGCAGGTAAAATCCAAGCACATTTCACCCTTGGAGTGGACACTGGTCACTCAGGACTGTTTGTAGCTTCCCCAGAGCCCCAGTCTCCCCAGTCTGTCTCCACTCCTGCTTCTGCTGCTGAATGCCCTCCGCTGTTACCGGCTTCCCCCAGGGAGCTCCTCTTTGTCCTTTGAGGCCTGGCTCAGATGTCACCTCCTCCGGGAAGCCCCCAAGCCCAAAGCCACGGCTAGGGCGAAGCAAGCAAGTCTCCCAGGATGCAAACTTAAGGAAGAGTTCGCTCTCAGTTACGGACCCCGAGAATACCACCTCCCAGCCGTGCTCTAGCCTGTGCCCCACCTCAAGAGAGGGGTCATTCACCCCGAAACAGCTTCTCTGCTTTCTGCCAATGCTGGTCCTGGGATCTAAGGTGCCAGTGGTCGTGTGCATCCGCCCCTCTCACCACCACCTACCAGCTCTGGCCACTCCATGGCCCTGACCCCAAGACATGCTTGGCCAGGAGCTGTACTGAACTTTTTAAAAAACCAAAAATAATATAATTATAAACCCGGCTACCATGTATGGTGTATTTGCTATGTGCTGGAGACTGTGTTAAGTCTGCTAGACACATGGCTTGATTTAATTCTTCTAATCACCCTTGCATTTGGAGTTCCTAGTTTGCCAATGAGGAAACCGAGGCTCAGAGAGGTTAAGTAACTTGCCTGAAGAGGCACAGCACACAAGCAGCCCAGCTCCGTGGGCCTCCAGCGCCTGCACCCCCTGCCCCTGTTTTGGGCATTGCATTTTGCACCACCCGCCATGACCTTGGGGGCTGCCAGCATTAGCCCATCTTGCAGAGTGTCATCAGAGAGGCTGAGCAGCTGACCAGGCCGCCAGGGCTCCGGGTTCCAGCCTGGCTGCTCCCACTGATGATGCCACGACTTACCCTCCTGGGTCACCTGTCTCCATCTGGAATATAAAACCGAGGTGACGACAGGGCCTCCCTCCTGGAGTGGCCACGTGGAGAAGGGCTTCCAAGAACAGGGCCTGCTGTGCGGGGTGCTTTCTGAACGCGCGTGTGTTATTTCGTTATTGTCACCCAGAGGGAGGGAGCAGAGGGCTGGGTGACCAGCTAACAGGCACAGAGCTGGAAACCAGTCACTGCAGCTGCCTAGAGGGACACTTCCAATGCAGCCACCACACTCGGGGTGTGCAGGGACCTTGTTAAAATGCAGATTCTGACCCAGCAGGTCTGGGTGGGGCCAAGACAGTTGCCCCTTCCAGGCTCCAGCTGATGCTGGCACAACTGTATCTAGGGCTCATTAGTTGAATAACTTCGGGATGATCAGGGCCAGCGGCCCAGGAGGGGACATGGGCCCCACACTCAGAAGGACCCTAGTTTAATGCTCCATCGTCGCTGCCTTCATTTTGCTATTATTTTTGAAGAAGGAGGCCACGCATTTTCACTGGACACTGGGTCTGGAAGATTCTGTAGCTGGTGCTGAGGCTCGGGCTTCAAAGGGACTGGCCATTCATCAGATGAATCTGTCAACTGTGTCTCTTCAACATGTTGCATTTGATTTCAAAAATCTCAGCCTCCTGGGCCCCTGGGACCCAGTGCAGGCACCATATGTTTCCTCAGGAATAGTAAGCAGTAAAAATACACCGTTTCAAATAGTCTGGTTCCCAATTTGGGAGCACAATCTGCCAGCCTGCACCCAAGCGCGATGCTAATTGTTTTGTTTTCTTTGCTCCAGTAGTCTTTTCCTTGTCAGCACTTTTTTCTTTCCCCATCTTTCCTGGCTCACTCCTCCAGCTCTGAGGCCCAAAATAGCCCCCTCCAGATTGCTGGGCCCCTGGCCAGAATTGCTTCCTCAAACTCTTCCTCTTTTCCCCTCGGTGTCTCCTCCTGGCAGAGCCTTCCCAAGCCAGGGCGTGGGCAGGGCAGAAACGGGGCTGCGATGGAGCTGCAGCCCTCTCCCCACAGGCCTTACTCTATGTGAACCATCTATCGGGAATGTAGCACCCATCAGGGCCAGGCCCTGTCCTCTGGGCTGGGGATATGGTGCTGCTGGAGTGTACAGCCTTCCTGGCTAGAAGGAAAGACATCCTCATAAAGAGAGCTCTAGGGGCAAATGTGTGCACCAGGTGGTGGGGGAAGGAAGGAAGGAGGAAGGGGAACTCTGTCAGGGGCCGTGTATCACAGGGTGCTTCCTGGAGGTGGTGATGTTTAAATGAGCCTCAGCGGACAAGGAGCTGTTTGACAAGCAGATCGCAAGGGGAGGGCATCCCATCATCAAACCAGGCTAAACTCACCCCAAGCCTTCCTGCAAAACAGGGACCCCCTAAATAAATGCAAAACATTCTGCTTTGATGACGTTACCCAGAATTTTGTGCTCAGAAAGCTTGAAAGAAGCTATTTTTACTTTGACCACACATGGTTTTGTGTCATTTTGCAGTTGTAGAACTGGACTCTGAATTACATCTGGTGGGGTTGGGGTGTCTTGGTTCCACCATGCATTCCAGCCAGGGGGGCACGCAAAGAGGGTCAGCATGCAAAGGTCACGTCTAACTGGAGGAACACGGTGTCTGGTGGGGCTGTTGCCAGGATCATTGGGGAAACTTGGGGCAGGGGTAGATGAGGTTAGAGCGAGAGGAAGGGCATGTCGTGGTCTGCCCGAAACGCCCGCCCCAGACCTGCCAGTTGCATTCCCAGCCGTTCTCCGTGCTGGCCTGAAGCCAGGTCCTCTCAGGAGCCGTCCTCTTGCCCCCAGACCTGCCCTGCACCTGGACTCTATTTCCCCTCTTGTCTGCTCCCACAAAGCCCTGTGCAAACCCAGATGCCTGCATGGACCACCTGGTTTGTGCAGCTACGCATGAATGAATGAATGAGCCTTCACTGATGTGCAAAACTTTGAGCAGTGAAGAGGAAAAAGTGAATGAGTTTTCTGATGAGTTTTGTTCTTTAGGCTACTTAAATCTCACTATGAATATTTTCCTCCCAAAGGAGGAAATTAAACATACAATTCCCATAGGAGTTGCAAACTGAGATGGAATTGTTCATTCATTCATGCATTCATTCGTTCACTGGCTCGTGCATCCATCAGGCATCCATGCCGGCTCCGTGTCAGGCTTGTGCAAGATGCTAGAGGTACAAAGGAGGCGTGAGGTCACTCTCCCTGTGCTCTAGAGGCACAGTCTAATGGGGGAGGTAGACAGATAATTGCATCTTAAGAACATTTGGAAAAATGTGTAATGGGAAAAGGGCTTTAATGAAAGAAATTTGGGCTTCACTGGCTGAATGGCTCTGAGCAAAGCTGGGTGACTGGGCCGCTGGCCTCGGGGGGGGGGCACAAAGCCTGGCGCCCGCGTGCTGAGTGGGTGGCGAAGGAGCCACGTCGAAGCCAATAAAACAGGTAAGAAACTGTGAAGATCTATTTAATCTTCCCAACCTCCAAAGATGCCACGTGAAGAGTGGAACGTTTAGAGGTAGGGGGACCGTGGGGGCACACCTTGGGACAGAGGGGCCAAGCTGAAGGGATGCCCGATGACCACTGCTGGACCAGCGTGAGCAACTAAGTAACAAAACAGTATCATATTCTAGCAAAGAATAAAATGACCCTTGATGAGTCCATAGCTATAAAAGTAAATGGTTGAGTAAGTGAATAAATGGAGAAGACACAAGTCTTCCAGGCAGAAGAATTCCAAATGCTCTCTGCGGATTCTCCCCCCGCCGGGAGGGGATCCCAAGTTCCCACTAGTCCTCAGACGTGGGCGGTGCCTGGCGACCCCCTTCCTTTCCTTCTGGAGAATGGGGAGGCAGGTAACTGTCCAGCGGGGAAGCCCAGCCCGGCCCAGCCGGCGCGGTCACCGTCCTCCGTGGGCAGTCACGCGGACAGCAGGTGCCCCGACGTGAGGCAGTGGAAGGACGGTCGCCCCTGGGGTCACCCAGGAGCACAGGAGCCCAGTCTAACCGCGAGACAAACCCAGACCAGCCCCACCGAGGCCCGTCCATGAAGTCCCGACCAGCTCCTCGGAGCGCCAAGATCCTGAGAGGCAGGAGAGCCTGAGAAAGTGCCGCGGCCCAGAGGGGCCTCCGAGACGTGGGGACACGGCGCAGTGGGGCCTGAGTGGGGTCAGGAGACAGGAAAGGGCATCAGGGAAACTGGTGGAATCCGCAAAAGCGTGGACCTTGGTTTGTTAACTGTAATTAATATGACGTAGGTGTTGACATGGATGTGAAAATACTGGGAATTGGGGAAATGGTGTGTAGAGTGGATGTGTCTCTCTGCACCATCTTTGCAACTTTTCTCTAAATCTAAAACTATTCTAAAATAAATAATGTGTTTAAACTAAAAATGAAGGAATATTTTCCTTCTAACCCCACCACTTAGAACAATCACTGCTAGCATCACCCTGTATGTCCTTCCATGCTCATTTCAATGCAGTTCCACTGACCAGCTTAGAATTACTTACCATTAGCAAAATTATAGTATATTTACCTATAATTTTGCCAATGGAAAATGCATAGACATAACACTTACTTGTAATTTTGTACCATGCATTTCTTTTTCATGGGCATACACACCCCCCATCATGAAAAGTTCTCTGTAAACATGTTACACTCCTTGTCTCCCATTGGCCATTCGTCAGTTTTTCCCCTACTTTTCCTGCATATTATCACCGCCGTGAGGGACATCCCACCCACATCTCAGCTTATTTCTGGGAGGCATTCTTGTCCCCCAGAGCAAATGAATCTGCGAAACCGGTCCGAATGTGCCACGCAGCTCTCCTTCGGAGCCTCAGTGCAGTGACAACATGGGGGCTTTGCACAGAGCCCACCAATTAGTACCCCTGGGAGCTCCTTCCGGTTCCCTGGGAGGACACGGCAGGTCGGATGAGCATCTCTTCACCTGACGGCAGGTGCTCGGTGCAGCGTATCGAGTGCTCTGTGTGCTTCCTCGTCTCTTAGAGGAGTTTCCGGGCTGGAAGGCCACTGGGTGTCCCGTCCCCCCCCCCACCCCGGGGTGGCTCCCTCACCTTCAGCAGGGCCCATCCGAACACCACGCCCTGCCTCAGTTCGCCCCTTAGAGCTGAGAGCAGCGCCCTGGGGTGGAGATCGTGGCTCCTCATTGCCAGGCAGGGTAATGACAGGACAGCGAGAACCCCCGTTGGTCTCTCAGAAGCCGACCTGGGCCCACCAAAATGAGCATTCGCTGACAGCGCCCGCAGGCTCTGGTGAAGGGCTTCCCAGGCGTGATCTCATTCGGTCCTCGCCATGGCCGTTGGGGAGCCACTTCACTGCCACCATTTCACAAATAGGGAAACTGAGGCACGGAGCTATGCAAACACCTGAGGTCACACGTCTGCTCCCCCTAATCCCTACTCATGGTGTCTGCTGAGCCATTCATTCATTTTCTCATTCATTCATTCATTCACCCATCAATAGGGGTGGAGCCGCCGCTCTGCCCCAGGTGGTCTGCTGGGCCCTGCTGGGGTGGGAGGGGAGGGGGCGATGTGGTGGTGAACTGAGACGCGGCCCTGGCCAGACAGGGCTGACAGTCCCTGGGAAGGGACATGGCCCCCCCAGGAGGCCATCTCATGAAACAGCAGGGAGTTGGCCCAGCTCAGGGTGAGGGAGCCCCTGAGGACATGAGGTGGAAACTGAGGGGGGCAGGAGCCAGCCAAGCTGGGGGGTCTAGTGTCTGTGTGTCAGGAGACCAAGACCCCCTGCCCTTCCTTTAAGAACCCCAGTCCCACTGGATTGGGGGCCAGTCCTGATCCAGTGGGGCCTCCTTGTAACTGGTTCCATCTACAGTGACCCTATTTCCAAATAAGATGTCAGCACATCTTCTTGGGGGACACAGACCCAGAACACAAGGCAGCGCCCCCCATTCCGGGTCATTTTCTCTCTCCGGATCCCACTTATGACCTTACGGCTGAGTTTACCCTATTTTTAGAGAGCAATGCATTTGTCAGTACAACAATCCATCAGAAGGCAACTCTAGAAGTTTCCGGTCACTTTTCAGGCGCGAGTAGCCATCCCTGAAGTCTGGGCATTTTTCGAGACTCCCTTGTTAGGAGTGCCCAAGGGCAGTTTCAGGAGGCAGGAAGCAACCAGCTTGTGTAGCTGCCTTTCTTCCTCTGGTCTCCTGGGGTCTCTTTCACCAGCATTTAGGGGGGCCCGTGTCTTAAAGACCAAGTGCTGGAATTCCATCCATGAGCTCCGGGATTCGCAGGGCAGCCTTGGGAAGGTCAAAATTTACACTAAGGAAAGAAAAAAGGCAGCGTAGGGTCATTACTGAGTGGTATAAGGCACCGTAGTTTCACTCTACAATTCTCAGGGCAGGAAGGTACCCCAAAACAGCAGGGGTGTGGCAAGACCACAGTTCTGTGTATGTGGGAGAGAAGCTCCTTCTACCTACAATCTCCCCTGCTCCCCACCTCAGGCCCCCCCATCCCGTCTCTGGAAAAAAAAACCACAGGTGGTCTTCAAATGAGGCTTGGATACCGCCTCCTCCAGGAAGTAGCCCTGATTGCCCTTGCCATCCGTAACTGAGGACCCAGCCCCAGCCACACCCTCTCTAGCTGCGGTAGGGTGCACCAGATATCAGGGCATGGCCTCAGCTCTGTGCCATCCCTTTGGGGGGCCTGGGTCCCACACTGCCCATCTCTGCTCGTGACTTCCCCATGGTACTGTAGGACAGCTGGACCAGATCTCTCCAAGGGGCAACCTCAGCTAAAGCGTCAGCTCCCAACCCCACACTCAGCAGCTCCTCTGGCCTCATCTGTGAAATGGGGCTGGTAATTCCACTTGTAGGTGCCAGGGAGGGAGCCACGAGGTCTCAGAGGCTACACTATGGGGCAGTGCAATAAGGGCATTGTGTGAATGAATGAATGAATGAGCATTGAACCATCAGCTGGTGCCCTAGAGAGGAGGCATGCCCCCTTGTCCTCCGGACTGGAAGCCCATCCTGGGGTCAGCCCCCACCCCAGGAGACGTGTCAGACCAGGACTGCCCTGGAAAGACCACCCGGGATGAGGGCAAGGGCCAGAGGTCACATTGGAGGAGGTGGACGGGGCCAGCTATTCTACCAGGACATGGGGAGTCCAGCGCTGCAGCCCTCAAGTTCCCAAAGTACTGTTAGGGGGCAGAGCCCGGGAGTGGGTGTGCCAGGGGGTGGCTGCCTGGCTGTTGCTGCCATGTGCAAGGGGCAGCTGGATGTCACTGTAGGGACGTGTCAGAGGCAGTGCATGCCTGCAGGGAGTGGCTGGGGCAGTTGGAGCAAGGGGCTGCTGTACCATTTGCACCCCAAGGTCCACGGCTCTCGTATGGTTTGCTCAGCTGACCCCAGCCCCCAGCCCCCTGGCCTCTGACCTTGCCACCCCTGGCCCCACCTCTGATCCCTTCGGTGTCCCTCCATGGTGGGCCGGCAGGGGGAGGGTGTTCTGAGCCTTGTTAACTGATCGGAAGTCCCCTGCTTACACCAGAGCATGGAGCTGTGGGTGCTTAGCTAGATGCACGAGAAATTGGAAAGAAGACGAAATCCTAAAACGAGCCTCAGGCTGACTCCCCTGAGTGGGCCCAGCCACGTCAGCGGGGTGGGCAGATCCTAGGCCACGTCCCAAGGTGGGGCCCAGATGCCCCTCAAGGAACAAGCTGGTGGCACTTCTCTCGGGGGGCTTTGTTCGCCAACACCAAAACACAGTGGCACCCGGGGCCCATTTTAAATGTCTGCCTCTCCTGTCATTTCAAGTCCACCCCAGTGCATTTGGTGGAGAGAGATATGGATGTCCCAGATCTGACCGAGCCCCCAAAACCCAGCCTGGATGTGCTGCACCCCTGCTCCTGGGGTTCCCGATGCCCCATTCTCCACCAGCAGCTGAGTGGATGTTCTGAAAATGCAACAGCCCTCCGCCCCTCACCACAGGCCTCCACCACAATTACATGGAGACCCCACTTTGCAGACCCTTCCCCACAGTCTGCAAGACCTCCCTGCCCCACCCCCACCTGCCTGTCTCCTGCTCCATTTTCTGGCGTCACCCTGGTTCCCCCGAGCTCCTGCCACCCGGCACACACCAGCCTGTCCCTCGCCTGGTTCAGCCTTTTCCTCTGCTGCAGATGGCCCCCGTTGTCCCCTGGGCCCCTCCACCCGATCCACCCCACTGTCCTGCTCTGTCTCTTCTGTGACACCAATCACCCCGCTTATTGCTGTGCTAACTTGTCCTGCGCCTCCTCTCGCACCCCTAGGCTTACTGCCTGGCAGGCCCCCGTGTTTGCTGAGTGAGTGAGTGAATGGGCAGCACCGATGGGCCGGCTGGGCAGCCCGCAGTTCCTGCCCTCACCCCCACCCCACGTCTCACATCCCCTCCCGGCCTTTCAGATCATCCTCGTGAGCTCCGCGCTCAGTGGCCGCGAGCAGAGCCTCTTCCTGAGCACGGACGAGGGCGCCTCCTTCCAGAAGCAGCTTGTCACCTTCTTCGTGGAGACCCTGGTTTTCCACCCCAAGGAGGAGGACAAAGTCCTGGCCTGCACCAAGGAGAGCAAGGTAGAGGGGCCCAGGCCACAGCTGGGGGGCTGGGGGCTCACCCCACTGTGATGTGCAACCCTCGATCCACGTCGTGAGGAAATGGAGGCTTTTCCAGGGAGGTGGGGCCGAGCTGGCCGGAGAGGGGCCTCCCCGGACTCGGAGGTGCTAGATCTGCAATTGAGTGGCAAAAAGTGGGTACGTGGGACGGGACCAGTGAGAGTAGATAACTATTAGAATTATTCCACTCCACCTCCCCCTCCCCCCGCCCTCTGCAGACCAGCACAAGAGATTCCTCCACTCCCAGAAACTTCCACACACCCTCCCAAGCCAGGCTTTGCCAGGCCGTTCCCTGGACCTGCTGTGCGCTCCTCACCACCTCCACCACCAGAAGTGAATCATCCTCAGATCTCAGATCAAACGTCCCTCCTGGGGGGCTGCGTCCCCCGAGGTCCCTTCTCAAGGGCGCTCTACAGAGTGTGTGCAGGGCTAAGGGGAGCCTCCCTGGTAGAGCCCCTGGGACAGGCACCCGGGGCCACCAGTGCCACCTGGGCCCTGAGTAGCTGCGGGAGAGTGCCCTCCAGCAGAACACGACCTGTCTGAGCTTCCCGTGGCGGCTGCAACAAATCAGCACAAAATTAGTGGCATAAAGCAATAGAAAGTTATTACCTACAGTTATGGAGGTCAGAAGTCCAAAATCAGTTCCACTGGGCCAAGATCAGGTGTCCGCAGGGCTGATCCTTCTGGAGGCTTCAGGGGAGAAGCCCTTCCTCACCCCTTCAGCTCCTGGGGGTGCCGGCGTGCCTTGGTGGGTGGCTGTGTCACCCCCTGCCTCTGTGGTCACCTGGCCATCCCCTCTTTGGTGCAAAACCCCTACTGCCTCCCTCTTATAAGGTTACAGGTGACAGCACTTAGGGTCCACCTGGATAATCCGGGGCCATGCACCCATCTCGCGCTCCTCAACTCAACCACATCTGCAAAGTTCTTTTCTGCCAGTAAAGGTCAGTCACAGGTTCCAGAGGCTGGAATGTGGATATCTTCTGTGGTCCTTTTCCAGCAGGGACATGGCCTCCTGAGTTCTTGGATGTGGCCCAGGAGCTTTGGCCTCCATAGTCCTGGGAAAAGGCCCGTAGGAGGCGTGTCCTGGGGCAGAGCAGCTCAGTCTCCGCCAGGCTGCGGCCAGCTCGCCCCTCCACCTGCTGGACTCCTCCTGGTGCCTCCCACTGGCTGAGTCCATCCAGAGGCCAGAGGGATGGAGCCTGTGGATGCACAAGTCTACACAGCTCAGCCCCCCATGGTCAGAGCATGGGGGAGAAGGGCAGAGTGTGCATCAGGAGGGTGCGTGGAGGTGTCCAGAGCAGAAGCCTTCCTTCAACCCCCCCAGGCCAGCTCAGGCCCCACTTTCTACACTCTTGAGGATTCCCATGTCTCTTTCCATTTGTTTATCACACTGTACAATCATACATTTGTGCCATTTATTTGATCATGTGCAGCCTGCATTCACACTCAGGGTAAGCTCCTTGAGGGCAGGGGCTGTGCCTGGTTCTTGTCACCATTTTATCTCAAGTGTCTGGATGGAAACATTTGTTGAAAGGATGAATAGGTGGGTGGGTGGGTGGCTGGCTGGCTGGTTGTATTGGATGGATGGATGGATGGATGGTTGGATGGATGGATGGATGGATGGGTAGGTGGATGATTACATGGATGGATGGATGGACGGATGGTTGCATGGAATGACAGATGGTGGATGGATGGGTGGGTGGGTGGATGTATGGATGGATGGTTGCATGGATGGAGGGATGGATTGGGTGGATGGATGGGTGGTGATTGGTTGGTTGGATGGATGGATAGATGAATAGGTGGTTGATTAGTTGGACAGGGTGGATGTATGGATGGATGAATGAATGAGTGAAGTTCTACCAATAGGAAGTACCCAGACCAGGGACCTCCAAGTAGAGAATCCCAGCTAAGCCACGGCTCTATGGACCTGGTCTCCTTGCCAAGGCTTGGCCCCTGCTGATTGGAGTCCCACATTTTTCTGGCCTTGTCTGCTGCCTCTTTGCTCCAGGCCCCTGCCTTCTGGACAGCACATGCTCCTGGGTACTAATAGGGCTACTTAGCCTTCCATGTAATTAGACTAAAACACAATCTCGGAGACTCATTTTCCTGCAGAAATGGATTGTATTGCAATTGCTCTTTAATTTATGGTGCCCTGAAAAATTAATGGAGCTGAAATCTTGGTTATTTTCCTTGGTTCTCTCTGTGGACTATAAGGAAAGATTAAGAAGCGGGGGTGTGACTTAGCAGTAATTATAAAAGGAATAAGACATTTGAGAAAATTAATAACAATGACACTAGGGCTTTAGATTGTTTTAGAGCTTTACGGTTTTCAAAGTTCTCTAACTCCCAAAACAGAGGGTGGCGTTGGTGGCATAGCACCAGCTTTCGGTTCCAGCAGACCTGCTCTCCCAGGCAGCCACCCGCTGCCATCAGAGCCCCAGCCCTCAGCAGCTTGCGACCACAAGCTTCCTTTCTAACTCCCGGGTCTGTGGTCGGCTGTGACCCTGCTGGGCTCTGCTGGGACCGGCTGGGCCTGGCTCCTCACTCCCAGGAGGGTTCACAGCCCCCTGAGCCTCTGATTTGGGACCAGTGGTTATTCAGAACATGCTGTTCTCATGATGGAGGGCAAAAGTCTCCGGGAGCCGAGCCAAACCCCGCACAAGCAGCTTCAGAATGTCTGCTTGACCTGGATTGCATCCCATCCACTCACACTCCAGTGGCCAAGGCTGGTGGTGTGGCCGACCCAGAGCCCAGGGGGCCGGCGCAGAGAAGGAGCTACAGATTTATTCAAAAGCAAATGCCCTCCTCCATGTCCTTCCTTCCTCCTTCCTCCCAGAGACCTGCCTCTGCCTCTAGCACACAGACTGTCCGTCCACTCCCAGAGGGCTCTGCTCGCCGCTTCCCCTCCCCTCCCTGACTGCACGCTTCTACTTCGGGGCTCTCCGGGCTGCCCTGTCTGGAGCCTGGATGTGGGGCTCTCCTTCCAGGGCTCTGCACACCCGTTGGGCTCCTGGATCAGCAGGATGCGAGGACCAGTGGCATCTCCCTGGGCCGGCTTGCTGGGGGATGCTGGCACAAAACCGACCAGCCTGTTCTCCCCGCTCGAGGGCAAAGCTCTGGGAGCTTATTTCTAAAGCCTTGTTGCACCCACTCTTAGAGTTTATTTTACTCCTCATCAAGAACCTCCTCTGCCTCCCCACACTGCGAGGAATTGTTCTCACCCCGAGAGTGCGCTCCAGAAACTCAGCAGGGGGCAAGGAGACACCTGTGAATGGGAAGTCAGAGGAGGCTTCCTGGAGGAGGGTGCTTGAACAGGGTCAAGAGTGGGTCAGAAGATAGGCCTGTTTTTCAATACAACTTTAGAACAA
The DNA here is from genome assembly GCF_015220235.1 of Choloepus didactylus. Classification (NCBI taxonomy): domain Eukaryota; kingdom Metazoa; phylum Chordata; class Mammalia; order Pilosa; family Megalonychidae; genus Choloepus; species Choloepus didactylus. The sequence goes on along the minus strand of NC_051309.1, from coordinate 5,440,953 downwards.
CAAAGATGATCACAAATGGAAAGAAAGATAAGTAAGTGCCCACAATTGTCCATCCCTGAAGGAAAGGCAGAGTGTTGTCATGGCAATGGGTGGGCGAGGGGAGGAGCCCCCTAACGTGCAGAGTGGGAAAGTGGTGGGGGCTGTGGGTTTACCAGGCAGGTGAGCCACCCCAGGGCCGAGGGCCTCAACACCATGCTTACCGCCCTCTCCGCCCTCAGATCTCCACACCAGGAAGAGACTGAGCTTCTCCCCAGGAAACAGAACAATTCTGTAAGTGACGAGAACCTCATATGTCAGTGTTCATTTTTGCTCTGGTCATTTGCATCCAGCAGGGCTCCAGGCAGGAAACAGGCCCCATTTTGGGTATTTTAAGAGGAGAAGGGATTGAAGAGGGGGGATTAGATGCTCTGAAAATGGTCAGGAGGGCTGAAGGAGGCAGCTTCAGGCTGGGACCCCAGAATGCTTCCCAGAAGCCTGAGGACCTGACCCACCGGGGGAGATTCCACTTCTGCCCTAGTTGGGAAGATGGGAGACCAGGAGCCCCCCACTGGAGCCAAGACCACATGGCTGAGGCTAGATCCAGGTACATGGAAGTCGCCCCTGCTGCAGCCACAACCTCCTAGCCACACCCACAAAGCCAGTGACGGACACCGGAATGCAGACTCCAGCTGCTGCCTCCAGCCCCACTGCCCCTCCACCCTCCAGCGTGGGGGCTGGATGCTGCAGCAGGTCTCCGCAACCCTGCTGGCAGCAACAATGACCAAAAGGGCAGGAAGATGCCTCTGTCTCGCTCTTGCCTTCCAAATGTCACATGAGTGCATGAGTGCATCTATTTGACCCAAAAGCCTAGCTGCAAGGGAGTCTGAGCAGTGTTGGATTTTAGCTTCCCAGCCTTGTTCATACCACAAGGTACCGAAGAGTGCAGAGGGAAAGAATGCTGAGTCCCGGACAACCACATCCAACATGCCAGTAAAAGCCCAGGACAGAATCACCAAGACTCTGGTAATTGTGCACAGCTCACAAGCACACGTTTCTGTGTGTGTACCTGCCCTCCAGTTGGACCCTTACTTCCTGCCTTGATAAGGACTTCTTATCACTTTATCTTTCTAGCTGCATCTCTTATGCATCCCTGTTCACCTCCTCAAGTCCTTTGTGAGAGGAGCCATCTAGAAGTCATTCAATTACCCTTTTTAAAAATGTCGCCATGCAAGTTTTAGCTGTAGGTAACTAGAATGTCACTGGCATGTTTATTCTTGTTTATTTACTGGTGTTTTTCTTTCTATTAAGCAGAAATGGTATGTTTCTGCAGCCGTTGATGGTGAATTGTAAAATCATCTCCTGTGAGACCGAATTGGACAGGCTTCATAAAGTTCCCGGGCAGGCGTCATAAATAGAAGCGCGTCAGGCGACGAGGGCCGTGATAAACCTCCATTTGTGAAGAGATTTTAGTCCCGGGCTCCTGGAAATTGATGGCTGCAGGCTCATTTTCTATTCACTTCCTGCCTGAGTGTATGAGCAGGAGGTCCTTTTCCAGTTTGCAGATGGGTAAACTGAGGCATGAGGTTGAAGGATCCCTGGCCTAGGTCACATGATGACCCTGAGGAAGGGCTAGAGGTGCCTAGACAGCCTCCCGAAGGGCCCCCCCACTGCTGTGCGCCACTGACAGCTCCGCGCCAAGAGGTGGGGATTGCTGCTGTGTGACCTTAGCCACTTATGTAACGTCTCTGAGATTCAGCTGTTTGTCTATGAAGGGAGGAATTGCCCGTTTTATGGTGCGTGTGCGCGCGTGCGTATGTGCATGTGTGTGCACGTGTGGATTCAATGCGGTAGCATTTGGCTGCACTTCTGCAGTGCCTGGCTCCATGAACGGTCACAGCTCCCTCAGCCTTTCCCAGGGGGACCCAATAGACAATTAAATGCAAAACCTGTTGCTGGTTCCAATGGAACTTACTGACCACTTACTATGTGCCAGGCACACTTCCAGGTACTTAACCAAACACGTGGGTTCCTTGTGCTTCTGAAGGTTACATTCCAGAGGATGAAAACTTTTGGAAAAAGTTATCTATTAATATTAAAGGTGATAATTTCTTGTCATGTCCCTAGGACAGGTGTCAGCAAATGATAGCCTGCAGCTGTTCTTGTAAATAGTTTTATCAGCACCAGCCACGCTCTTTTTTTCATGTATTGCCCGTAGTTGTTTTCCTGCTTTAAAGGCAGAGTTGACAAGTGTGGCAGGAACCCTATGGCCTGTAAAGCTGAGAGTAGTTACCATCTGGCTATGGGAGAAGTTTGCCATCTCCTGCCCTAGAGTCCACTTCCTTCGTGCATCCAGCAAACAAGCTGCGGCAGCCCCCAGTGCCAGGCAGAGGGTCGGGCTCTGGTGACCGAGGCGAGCAGGGCAGAGAGTGTGCCTCCAAGTAGCGTGCCTTTCGGCAGAGAAGAGGGAAATAAAACTCCCAAGTCCCAGGAGACATGGAGCGGGGCGCTCAACGAAAGGCCAATGGCTATGGGCTTCAGAGGGAGTGAGCTCTCCGGTCAGGGAAGTATGCAAGGCAGGCTAGTGGAGAAAGCTCCCCAAAGAAGGAGGCAGCCAAGCAGGGCCTGGGGCCGGGTGGACTTCGGGGTGCAGATGGTGAGAGGTGGGCATGCCTTCCGAGAGAAGAGCCGGAACAGGAGATTCACAGTGGGGACTGGGACCCTTCCTTTCGGTGGTGCGTGCGGCTTCTGCTGCAGCAGAGGAAGGATCCAAGACAAACTCTCGGGCAATCCTGGAATGCCAGGTGAGGATTCTTAGACTCACCTGCAGAGGTGCAGACCCAGGAAGCATTTGGGAGTAAGACCGCCCTGAAAGATGGGTCAGCCAGGTGGGGGAGCGAGGGGAAGGGAGTTCCAGGCAGATGGAACAGCATGCGCAAAGGCTCAGAGGCAGTAGAGCAAAGGGCTCAGAAAACAATGAGGAATTCCATGCAGCTGGACGCTAGGGCGGACATGCTGGGGAGGGAGCGCCCTTTCTGAGTCGGTTGGGTTTGGGGGCCAGGAAGAGGTGAGTTGCTCAGCAGTGTTCACTCACGGTCAGCCCTGGCTATTATTGATAAGTGGCCCTTGTTGTTATTGATATTGTCATGAGAGTGATAGCAGACGATTTGTGGAGCACCTGCCACAAGCACCCACTTCACATCAGTGCCTGGTATGACCCTACTACATCCCTGTTTGACAAAGTGGGGAAATCGAGGCACAGAATGGCCTTGCAATAAGTGCAAGATCATGTGGCTGAGCACAGTGGGGTCTGACAGAAGCCAGGCTGCCAGCCCCAGGTCTGTGTGATCACAGATTCACCTCTTCCAAATGTTACAGCCAGGGAAACTGAGGCCAGGAAGCCGCATGATGGAGCAGCAACCGAGAGAGGGGCAAAGCTCTATGAAACCTGGGCCTCTGCCCCCGAGGCTGCCTCTTCTCCTTCCCCAAGGAAGTTTGCCTCCTCGATTAACAGCACTTGCTGCAGGGAGTACCTGCAAAAAGCGTCCTGGTCCAGGCCTGTCTGTCACCAGACACATCAGACTCTGAGTTCAGCTTGCAGAGTGCAGGATTTCAGTATGTGTAATGCTGTGTGGGTCCCTGAGCTCCAAAGGTCAGTTCAAACCCACACGGCCCCTCCTCTCAGGAACGGAACGGATGCTTTATTGTTCCAATAACTCCACCTAGGGGCTGCCAGGAGGGGAAACACAATAAAAGATGAATCGGGGACATCAATTATAGAATTGTTCGCACCCAGTATGTATGTTTACTCTTTGTATGAGAGTTAGTGATGAAGCTTATTGAAATGGAATTGAGCACACGGAGCACAAATGAAAGCAGACGAGGGAGGGAGGGAGCTGTTGCCTATTTCCTGAGAACAGAAAAGGGAAACCTGTATCTTGCATGATCTGTGTGCCCGATGCTGGCATGCGGCACGTGTCTCCTTGAGCTCTCCTGACCTGAATGAGGATCGTCGTTTCCATTTTACACTCAGGGGAACCGAGGCTTGACTAGAAAACCCGCCCCGGGGAGAGCAGGATTTGAACCCTGGAGGCCCCGGGTTTCCTGATCTTGCTGTTAAGAGATTGTCCCTGTCGTTCTGGACAGTGAAAGACAGAGGGTGGCCTCCAGCAGGGGCCCTCTCCCGCCGGCCCACTCACCGCAAGCAGATCACACAGAGGAGCTGTTTCACGACTCCCCAGTCCCAGAGGACAAAGCCGGGCTCTGCCCCTCACTCCCACGCATTGCGCCACCGTCCTGCCCATGACACCTGCACCCTGGAGCCGGGCCCACAGTCTGCTGCTTCGGGGCCCGTGGTGGCTGGTGCCCCTGCCCCCTGGTTGGCTTTGGTGCCCTCTTCTGCCTCCAGACACCTCATGCCCTTTGGACACAGGTCTGGTGCCTGCAGCCGGCATGGCAGTGAGGAGGCAGGGCCCTCTCCAGGCACCTCACCCAGAGGGAATTTAACGCAGGGATTCAGTTACCACGGCACTGAGGGGCTGGAGGTGCAAAGGGGGGAAGACCAGAGACTTCCAGAAGCTACTAGCACCCCCAGGCTGGATGAAAAAAGGGGGAAGGCTGTGCCAAGAGCCCCGATGGCTGAGCGGCTGGAGCCACGGCTGTCAGAGCCGAGCTGCTGGATCAGGACCCGGGCACCCTCCCTCGCCGGCCTTTCTGCAGTGGATACCGCCCAAGTGCACTCCAAGGTGGCGACAGCTTCCTCCTTCTGCTTCCCGACATCTGTGTGTGCCCCTCAGTGCTGGGACCTGGAGTACAGTTCACAGTTCCCCCAGTCACCATCAGGCCCCACCGCGGTAGGCAGGGTGTTAGGAGGGTGAGTGCAAGAGCGTGTGTGTGTGTGCACTTGATGATGTGTGTGCATGTGTGAGCCTGTGTGTGCATGGATATGGATGAGAGCCTGTGTGTACATGTGTGTGTGTGTGTATGAGTGTCTGGGTGAGCACACGTGATTGCGCATACATGTGTGTATGTGTGGTCTGCATGTGTGATTGTGCGCGCACGCATGTGTGCATGCATGTGTGTGCCTGTATATGAGTGTGTGTGCATGTGAGTGAATTTGTGTGTCTATGTGCACATGTGTGGGTACAAATGGGTGAGTATAGTGTGCACATGTGTGCATGTGTGTGTGTGTTCCTGTGTGTCTCTTTGTGCATGTGCACATGTGTGTGTGACTGTGTGTGTGCAGAAGCTTTCTCCAGCTTTCCGGATCCGAGGGATTGGTGCCCCTCTTGTTCTCCCGGGGGCATCAGACGTCTGCGCCCATCACCCAGCACTTGTTTCCTGGTCTGTCCTTTCTCCTGCCAGGCTCTGAGCTCTGCAGATGGGGCTGTGCCGGGTTTGCCTCTGGATGCCCAGGCCCCGCTCTGGGCCTGGATGAGCCTTGGCCTGGCAGGAAGCCTGGCATGGGGCAGAGGGGCACTGCCCACCTCCCTGGGCTCCTCCAGCCTAGGGGCTCCTGCTCAGGGCCTGACCCCGACTCTCGACGCTGAGAAACCAACTCCTCCTGTCTGTCCCCGGAGCTGGGCCGGCTGCCCACGGACAGTGCCGTGGGGGGGAGGGGGGCGCCGCACACCCAGCACTGCCACCACACCCACCATGAGGGCTCTTAGCTGCGCCGGGTCCTCTGAGACAAAGCTGTGCACCCCACCCCTGGCATGGCGGGGGTCAATGCTGGCACAGAGGGGCCACACCAACAAGGGGCTCCGCCCTCCCACCCCCACCGGCAAACCCCAGGAGTGGGCTCCTGCCACCCAGAGCAGAGCCCACGGCTCCCTGGACGGTCTCACCCACTGCAGGGACAGAGGCCCCTGCCCCGCAGGCCAGTGGAGGGGAGGGGCGCAGCTTTGCATCTGCCCCAGGGGCCCCAGCAACTTCCACTTGGTGTCTCCAAAACCCACCCCTCCTGCCCACACAGGTTGGGTGTCTGTTGGAGCAGGTGGGCTTCCCCGGGAAAGCCGGCGTGGGTGCGTGGCTTCCGTCTCTCGGAGCTGTCTCCTTCCGCGGGTCGTGACCACACGTTTCTGTTTCTTTCCTGCCCCAAAGCTCTATGTTTCATCCGACCTGGGGAAGAAGTGGAATCTTCTGCAGGAGCGCGTCACCAGAGAGTGCGTGTTCTGGTAAGACCCCCAGTCCCACCCCGCCAGCGACTCGGGGTCCAAGCCAGCCTCCGGGCTGTGGCCCCCTCTGTTCCCATCGGCCTCCTTGGCCTCTGCCCCCAGCCCGGTGCCCTGCTCGTCCAGGGGACCCCCGTGTTTTCCCTTCTGCCCCATGGGGGTGCAGAACAGGGAGTGGGGTGAGTGTCAGCTCAGCATCCACCGGCCTCTGAGCCAGCTGCCGGCTCCGGGCCTGTTTCCTCCTCCGTGGATGGAAAGAGGTGGCAACATGCAGGGCGCTTAGTGGGCACTCGGCTCCTCAGACCCTCCCTCCTGAGCCCCGGGCGTCCTCAGCACCTGCCCACCTTGGCTCCCCTGCCTCGTCTGAAGCCTGGCTCCCCGCCCCTGGCTGGGGGCTCACCTGGCCGCCCCTGCTGGGAGCCAGTGGGTGTGGTGGGTGCAGGGATGTCCCCCCGACCTGCAGGGGGGCAGGGGCTCCCATCTGGGACACGAGACCTGCAGGGGGCTGCGTCCAGCCTGCCCAGGGCCAGCTCTTCACCGGCGTCGCCTCTAGTGAGCCTCCTGGGGAAGCTCTTCGTCTCCGAGCCCCCTGAGGAACTGGTGCTCGTTCGTGTTCACTGGGTGACCGCCGAGGCCCCCAGAGGACACGTAGTTCAGCTGAGGCCACAGGCAGCAGAGCAGCTGCCCAAAGCCACAGCTGCCTCCACCCAGCGGCAGGGGGCAGAGGCCGCAGCTTCTCCTGAGCTCAGGGCCATTGGCTCCTGGACATTTTGCTCGTGGGGAGAAGTGACAGCTCTCTGTCTGGGTGGCTGCCCATGGACGACCCGGTTCCTTCCTCAGAAGCCGGTGCACTGTCCTCTATCACCAGTCTTGTCAATGATGCCAACTCTTGGGGGCCTGAGCTGCTCCCGAGAGCTTGCTGGATGTGGGAACGGGGGTGAGGGGTGGGGTTTCTGAGCCGTGCTGGCCTGATGAAAGGGCACCTGCAGTGCCATGTCCTGTCCCAGCCAGGCCTGGGTGGCCCTCGGGAGACAGCTCTGGGGAGAGAGAGTCACCTGCAGACGCCACAAGGTGAACCGGCTGTAATTCAACCATGTTAATATCTCGGGCAAATCAAATTACTTCTTCCCTGAGTTTCTCAAACTGCTCTGAGTTGTTCCACGTTGGACATAATCACTCCAGATGGCCCAGCACTCGGCCGGTCCTCCTGGAACACGGCCACAGCCGGGGAGATGGAGACCCCCTGTTGTCGTCGGCGGACAGTGCCGTTTTGACAGCATTTCCACGGAGCTCTTTGGCCTTGAACGGACAGCGAGAATTACCAAGGGCCGCGTTCTGTCTGAAGCTCAGACTCATTAGTGTTTCGAGAAGCTGAACACGAGGTGATCTCATTAGAGTGACCCCCCGGGTGGCCGGGAAAGAGAGGGCCGTGCCACCTCCCAGGCCTGCGGTGGGCAGCAGTGCTCAGCCACCTTGTCCTCTCCACCACCCCGAGCAGACCCCGAACAGACCCCACCAACGGCGCCCCGGCCGCCAGCCCTGTCACCCTGCTGAGACTCTCAGGGCAGCATCTCGTGGAAAGCTCACAACAACCTCTCCTGCTACAGAAGAGGAAACCGAGGGTCAGGGAGGCTGAGGGACGGGTCCAGGCTCTACACCACGTGCGTTCCACCGCCCTGCTGCCCAGTGGCCTGGCTGCCGGCCCTTCCCAGGCGTCTCCTGCTGCCCCCTCGTGCCCCCGCTGCCCCAGGGGAAGCCTCTGCCTCCACCGTTGGCCCCAGGGTCCCGTGCCAGGTGTGGGGCAAGTGGCAGGGGCCCTGTTGGTGGACGGAGAAGGGAGGGAGGTGGGAGGTGGGATCCGTGAGGGTTTACAGAACCACTTGCATTGGTGCTTCACTCCGCATCCAGTACGCGTAAAAATCAGTTCCTCACACCCGCAAAGAGCTTCACTCTTCCCAGAGGCTGCAGGCCCAGGCTCCCTCTCATGTAACTGGTAATTCCAACCCTCAGCCCAGGCCTTCCCCCCACTCTCTCTTGGGGTGTCCACAGGAAGGCAGGGGCGCAGTCAGCACTGGTGGGGTCCTGCGGGGCACTGGGCTCCGTCTGAAGGCGTCAGACGCCGTCCCACATGGCTGCTCAGAACCCCGGGACCGAGGGCTTCTGGGGCAGGGGCCTGACCTCCAGCTCTGTGCCCCCTTGCTTAGCCCAAGGTCTGACGTGGGCGCGCGGCAAGGGCTGCAGGAAACGGGTCAGAGACGCTGGTGAGAGCAAGAGGCGAGTGGACAGGAAAGGCGAGTTAAGGTCTGGGGAGAGCAAGGGGGCTGCTGGTACTGTTACCCCCACTTCGCAGACGACGAACTGCGGCTCTAAAAGTCCATCTCCCGGCTGAGGACAGGCCCAGGCTCCCCGTGAAAGGAACAACATCCCTCTCTATTCAGAAAGCAGAGAGGAAAATGCCAGGCATGACACCCCTTCCCCGCAGCGTACAGCACTTCCCCTGGAAAGCGAGAGCCCTGTACCGAGGATCGGACGACTTCGCTGCTGCTGCCCGGCTTGAGATCTCCGTGGTTGGCTCCGGCCACCCCACATGCCTGCCCCGGGGCCTCTGCACCTGCTGCCCTCGCCGCTAGAATATTCCCTCCACAGATGCCGCGCGTCACCGAGTCAGACAGGCCCTCTTTGGCTGCCTTGTGCAAAACGTTCCCCCAAACCCCCACGAGGTAACCGGCTGAATTTATTTCTCCAGCTCTCGCCTCTCCTGACACGCTGCGTGTTTATTCACTCACCCCACTAGAATGTCAGCCCCCGGAGAGCGGGGACCTTGGTCCAGCCACTGCTGACTCTCCAGCCCCTTGAAGTATTGAGTGAGTGAATGAATGAATGAATCCCCCAGGTTTTCATGTGCTTTCTTAGCCTCGGCTTGTTTTGTCTGAAACTAAAGCAGCAAATTCCAACTCTTGGTCTGGTGATGAAAATTAGATAATGATTACAAGGTGCTTCAGTTAGTGTCCAGCACGCAGTAGGTCTGCGAGTGAGGCCTCTCCCTTTCCCTTGCATTCTCTGAGCCCCATTTGTCCACCCAGATGCACTTAAGAAGCATCTGTTTTGTGCAAGCACACGTTCTGTTCCCTACAGTCAGAAAGACCACAACCGCCCAAAGACCTGGCTTCCTCCCGCTCGTGGAGGACGTGACGATCTTATGCTGCAGGATGGGGAGAGCCCCCTGCCAGCCCTGCCCGCACCCCGGCCCGTGCACAGACGCTGCAGGAGACTCTGCCCCCTCGCCCCTGGCATGACCAACTGGCATGCTTTGTTGGCAAACTGGTTCCTAAAGAGTTTGAGCCCGGGACACATGTCCACAGACCTTTTTCCAGACTAGGAGCCCTTCAAGGGCAGGACCTGCCTCGGGCTTGTCTATATTTCCAGCCCCAGCCTAGGAGTTGGCACACAGTAGGTCCTCAGTAAACGCTGGATGAATGGAGGAGAGACGGATGGACAGAAGGATGACTGGATGCATGGAGAGATGGATGGATGGATGGATGTGTGGACAGATGGATGGGTACATGGATGGATGGATAGGTGGGTGGATAGAAGGGTGAAGAAACAGATGGATGAATGGATAGCCAGATGGACAGAATGATAGACAGATGGATGGACAGAGAAGTAGGTGGACAGAAGGATGGATGGGCAGGTGGATGAGTGAATGAATGGATGGGTAGACAGATGAACAAACAGACGGATGAATGGATGGGCAGATGGACACATGAATGGCCAGACCAATGGACAGATAGACGGATGGATGGACAGATGTGTGCCCTTGGAGACCGTAGCCATGTCGCCTTCACCTCTGGGTCCTCACCCCACACACAGCGAGTGCGCTGCAGATTTTTATGGAGCACACCCAGCAGGTTGACATGGACACGGCCTTGGATGTGGACATTTAGCCCAGGGCCAGGGCACCCACAGTGGCAGTAAATGATGACAGCTGAACAGCTGAGAGGCTCAGTGTCCCTTGTTAACCTGGACATTGGCCTCTGCCCTGCCATGATGGGCCCCTGAGCCCCGAGAGGGGAGATGCCCCATAAATCGAAGGCGGGATTGTCAGCGGTGTTGTGATTAGAGCAGCCAGATGGGAGCAGCGGGAAGTGACAGAGCGGTGACCTCCAGCTGGCACAGGTGGGGCGAGCCGTGGTCCTCGCGGATGCACCCAGGAGGCCCAGGGCTGGTGGGTGGGAGGGGGGTTCCCACCAAGAACCTGGGGGGCAGTTTCTCTCTGTGCGCCTCCATCCCATTCCATGCGTGATGGCTCTGCTGCATTACTATGGGCAGCCCATGCGGTGAAGAAAGGTGAGCTATGGGCAAGGGGCTGGCGAAGGGGCTGTGCTCGGTTGGCTTTGTGAGCATGGCGGGGGGGGCACCTCCGGGAGCCTTGGGTTCCTCGTCTATAAAATGGGCACAACCAAGCTGCCCATGGCTGTTTGCAGAGAGTGAGAGAAAGCAACCAGAGCCCCCGGGCCCCTCCGCCAGACCTCAGTGTTAAAAGGGGTCCCAGGGACAGACCCTCAGGACCAGAGTTCCCCAGGAGGAGTTTCTGGTGTAGTGAAGGAAAATCTCTGTCTCCCTCTCTCTTTCAGCCCTCTTACCCCTGCCTGTCCCGTTCTCTCTGTGTGTCTCCGTCACTCTGTCTCCCTTTCAATCTGTCAGTCTCTGTGTCTCTCTTCCTCTCTCTCCATCTCTCTTGCACACACACACATGCACACGCACACGTAGAACCGTGGCTGACACCCGAGAGTCTGAGGGTAGAGGTCTCTGCTCTGTGCACCGGTTCTAGGAGTGGGTCTGGGGAGTGGCCTGTGTAGACAGTGATGTCCCTCAGTCTGGGGGCAGAGCTGACCCACAGCCAGCCGTCCACACCTTCGACTCATGAGGGAGTGGGCTGGGGTGAGCCTGCGGGCGGCTGGAGTATGTGGGGAGAGGAGTCGGGAGATGGGGGGCAGCAGGGCCCAGCCTGAGCCTCCTGACCCAGCTGTTAGAGGGTCCCCAGGGAACATGGCGGAGGCAGAGGCCTGGCCAAGACCCTGAGAGCCAGGGAGGGGCGGCTGCGGTCGGGGGGCAGTCAGGACCTCCCCTGGGATGGGGCTGCGGGTTGCCATGGTGTTAGGAGGGAGTGTGCCAGCTGTCCTTTGGGCCTTTCCTGAACCCCACTGTCCCATCCAGCCCTGAGTGTGGATCATTCTCGAGTCACCTCCCAAGGCGACGTTGGCCGCAAGGCCAGCTGCCCTGAGGGAGCGTGTACCTGTAGGATCCAGGACGCGGCTGCCACCTGCTTAGAAGGTGGTGCAGGGCCACTTGAGCCCACCTGGGCTCCGGCCTGGCCGTCCCCGCTCCAGCGCTGGGCCCCACGGAATAGCCCCACTGCCCCCACAGCCTCGTCCCCACGCGGGGCCACCAGCCCCCACCTCGGTGCCGAGCCAACACGAGGCATGAGGGGAGCCGGCCCCAGCCGTGGGCACCCCCAGTGCCACTGCAGCCCGGTGTCTGGCACCGATAGGCCTCCAGGGCCCTTGTAAGGAAGAACTGGTCATGGGGTGTGGACGTTCCGGAAGCCTTAACTACCGTTGTTGCCATGACCCTGCACCCCAGGCCATCAGTGACCAAAGGTGTCTGGGCCACCTGGGAGACCCCCTCACCGCCCCCTGCCCCAGCATTTCTTAGACCCTTTGCATTTTCTGAACGGTTAACAAGATGAGGTGTTGTCCTCAGTTGAGGAACACAGTGGATGGAGAAGTGCCTGAGGGGGCACTGGCTGCTCGTGGCCCTCATGGGGCCCCCCTCAGCAGTTTCCCCATCCGTGTGCCTGTCCCAGAGCACAGGTGAGCCCCATTCTCGAGGATTCCAATCAACATAGGTGTTTTCTCCACCTGGACACAGTTCAGGAACTTGATGCAGATTAAATGTTGAGTGTCCCCTAACTAGTGAAAGCAGGCGGAGAAGGTCTCCTTCCTCGATCCCGCCACCAGGGCCGAGAGCCGCTCCCCAGCAGGGCCCTGCCCCGTGCAGCAGAGGCTCGGCGCCCCATCTGCCGCTGGAGCCCATGCTGCCCGGGGTTGAGCATCCTGATGCAGTGAGTCCCCTGGACCAGCGGCAAGCACAGCTGTGCCTGTCCGTGGGGGTCACAGCGGTGCATGGGGTGGGCTTCCAGCAGACCCTGATGTGTGTAATCATGAGCTCTGCCCATCGTGCCTTCATCACCAAGGGCCGCGCCAAGCCCTGTGTGCCCAAGGGGCGGGTGCTGTGCCTACCTCCAATCAGCCACCTTCTCCTGAACCCTGCAGGGTCTGCAGCATCCCCCCCCTTTTCACAGAGGTCTGCAAACTCGCCCACTGCACCTGCTGGTGATGGTGGCACCGAACTCTAACCCAGGCTGCGTGTCCCTGAAGCCCTTGTTCTTTCTGTTGCCCTGGTTGGGAAGGGCTGAAGCAGCGCAAAGGACTGTGGGAGGGAGGGCGGGGGGGAGAGGGGGGTGGGAGGGGCACCTGGGGGAGGGAACAGCAGCTGCAAAGGCCCAGAGGGGTGAGCGAGCTCGGGTGGGGGGGAGGCCTTCTGTGTGACTGGGAGGGGGGTGTGCCCGCCCCACCACCCTCCTGCCCACCCCCTCCCCTGGCCTGGAGTCTGCGCCCCTGACCCACCCGGCCAGGCCTGCTCAGCCCCATTTAAGGGCCGCATGGTGGGGCAGGCACGCTGCTGAGCCCGTGTTTCGGGCCCATCTGACCCTGAAGCCCCTGCCCACCGCCGCTCGGTGCTGCTCCCTCCCGGCTCTCACGACAGTCCGGGGAACTCGGCCGGGTGGCACAACCTCCCTCTGTTTCCACTGCTGCATCTGTAAGGTGGACACCACTACGTGAGGGCAAGTTTGGAAGGGCACGGCCGTCCGGATGGTGGGCCTAGGAGGAGGGCATGGACGGGGCAGCGTGGGGCTCACTGAGGAGGGCATGAGCTCGGGGCCAGGCAGAGCTGGTAGGAGCCCAGGACTGCCATGTGCAGGTGTCTCGGTGCCTGGGGCAAGTTGTGGCATCTTCCTGACCTCAGCACCGTGGGTGAAAGGCAAATGCTGGGGCCGCCTGGCAATGCTGAGCCCAGCGCAGCGTGTGGGAGAGCCTCACGCAAACTGTCCAGTGCCGGGATCAAAGCTGGGCCCTCCAACCAGTGCCTTCCCCTCCCTAGAAGGACCCGGGCGAGGGCCTGGGGGGAGCCCTTCGGTGAACTCCTCAAGGGGACGAAGGCTGAGAGCAGACCCTCCCATGGGCGCCTCGTCGTGGGTGGTGTGACAGCGGGCAGCACGGTGGAGGGGGCAGAACAGACGCCTCAGCCTCGGACACAGGCACTGACAGCTGTGGGAACCTGGGCGAGTCGCTCAGCTCCTCTGAGCCTCAGTTTCCTTATTTGCAAAATTAGGGGGCTATTCCCAGGCCACCTGCCTCCTCAGCTATTTTTGATGATCAAAAAGAATAGTGTAAAAATCTTTTATAAGTAATAGCGTGTCACCCACACCCGGGTTCCTGCAGGGAAGAGGCAGGGGCGCTGCCTCTCTCCCAGGCGGTGGTGGGCTCCTGGGGAAGGCTGTGTCCCCTGGACCCACAGAGGGGCTGCGAGGCCCCCATCCCTGACACCGACCTCGGCCTGTTCTTTTCCAGGGCTGTGGCTGGGGTGGACAGTGACCCTGACCTGGTGCACATGGAGATCCAGGACCCCAGCGGAGGTGAGCCGGGAGGGGCGTGGGCCCCAGTCAGTCCCCTGCCCTCAGCCACTCGCTCTGACGGCCGCCCTCCTCGTGCATGTGCTGGTTTTCCAGCTGGAGAGAAAGTGAGGTCAGGGAGCTCTGCTGCAGGGGAGAAGTCTAGTAAGAGGGCAATTTGTTTGGGCCCCTGAGCACTGAGTTTCGCACCCGCTCAGCAGCCCCATCCCCAGCGAGGACCGAGGCAGGACAGGGCCTCTGGTGGCTTCCTCCCGCCGAGGGGCAAGTGTCTGGCCCTCCCACTGCAGTGGTCTTTGTGCCAGAGAGAGCCTGGGGCTCCCAACTATGAGAAAGTCCTCTGTGTTCCCGAGGGAGGACCATGGGCCTCAGCACTGTGGAATGTACTAGAACATTAGAGCTGAGGGCTGTTCTGGACCATCAGAACCGGTAATCCAGCAAGGGCTCCTTAGCCCCTCTCTGGGCCAGGCCCAGTGCTGACCCTGTCAGGGACCTGGAGACGAGCACAGCAACCTCTGACCCTGTGGAGGGTGCGATCTGCTGGGACAACAGCTCAGACACAATCCCCCCACACAGGCGGAGGGGCCAGTGTGTGCTGGGACAGAGGCCCTGAGGCCAGTGGGGCGTGACCCTGTGCCTGTCACTCAGGCCAGCCACCTCCACCTTCCCGGGTCTGATCCGGCCCCCAGATCTCAGCACCTTCGCGTTGTGCAGAGTGGGTGCCACCTTGGGTTGGTGCTAGGGATCCCCAAGCAGAGTATCCTCCATGGGGTTCGAAGGACAGACTTAGGGCGAGGCAGTGGGGCTGTGGTCGGGAGCAGGCAGCTGTCAGCTTCCAGCCCTGTGAGCCCCGGGACCTGGAGCCCTGGAGGCAGAGGCGAGGTCTGTGGACTCTCCTCTGTGTCCGCAGCACAGATGCCGGTGAGCAAGCACATGGCCGGGTGCCAGCCCTGGAGCAAAATACCCAGTGTGTGTGTGCCAGTGGTCATCGTCAGCCGCCAGCCGCTCTCCAGAGCCTCAGCTGGCCCTGAGCAGGTTATGCACAGCCCGGCCCCACCGTGTGCTCAGTAACCCCTCCGTGGGAGACCGAGGTTGCCATGGGGTAGTGTGGACGCCACAGAGACTGGCAAGCACTACAGATCAGGATCTCATCCCTGAGAGCTGGTTGTTACACATTCACCAGCACAGCCACCATCAGTGCTAGGATGGTGGCCTTTGTCTCTTCTCACTGCAGCTGCAGGCCCTGGAACAGTGAGGGCCTGCCCATGGGAGGATGAATGAATGAGTGGGTGAATGAATGAATGAGTGAGCGAGTGAGGGATGAGTAAGTGAATGAATAAGTGAAGGAGTGAGTGAGTGGATGAGTAAGTGAATGAATGAGTGAATGAGTGAGTGAATGAGTGAGTGAATAAGTGAGTGAGTGAATGAATGAGTGAGTGAATGAATGAGTGAGTTAATGAGTGAGTGAATGAGTGAGTGAGTGAATGAGTGAGTGAGCATGTGGTGGTCCCCTCCGAGTCCAGCCCTGGGCTGCTCTCCCACCTCGTGTCCATCCAGGCGAGTTCAGTGTCGAGCACAGAAAAACCAGGCGTCTAAAGCGCAAATGGACACGCTTCCAGGGGCCGTGGGCGGTGGTGCTGCCCTCGCTGACCCAGTGCCTGCTGTGTGTGGTTGTCTCATCAAATCCGTTCAACAACTCTTGAAGGCCGGCATTAATATCTCGGTTTCCTGCGGAGGCTCCTGAGGCTGCAGTCACCCAGTGGTCAGCAGTGGGCCTGGACTGGGCCCCTGACTACTCTCCACGCTGCCCTGCCCCCCAGGCCATGGGCAGGATGTGCACAAAGCATGTGGCCCCACTGGGTCCCTGCAGCTAAATCACGAGGAGACGCTGGTCCCTCTGTACAAATCCACTGGCGCCCCAAACCCATGGGGGTGCACGCGCTGGGAAAGCACAGGACGAAAAGTAAAAACAGCAGCTGGCCAGCAAAGTGTGCATTGCTTTTCTTGTACGTAACCATCTGGAAACAGACAGAAGCATCTGCCTGATGTCAGGGGGAGAAAAAACACACATCCCGCCCCCCGCACCCACCCCTGCTGTAGACATGAGGGATTTCAAGACAGTGGGGGTGCCCAAGCCGTGATGGGGGTTTGGGGGGGGGGCCCTCTGTTGCCCTGTGCTGTCCCTTCCCGCAAGTGCCCACAGACCCCCAGCGTGCTGAGCTGGGGTCAGATGGAGGCGTGGATGGAGGGGTGAGGCTCCTGTCACAGACTCTGAGTATGAAGGCAGGACCTCTCCCCAGAGTAGCGGCATCCTCGTGTCCACGTGTGGGTGGGCTCGGTGCCCGCCGGATGCCTAGGGCAGGGCTGGGGGCCGCGTGGACCAGTGGCAGAACACGGAGAAAGTCCTGCACACACGCCTGCTCCCCCCGCACAACCTTAGGCCAGGGTCAGCGAGGTTCTGCAAAGGGCCGTGTAGTAAATATTTTTGGCTTTGCAGGCGGAGACCACATGCAAATGATCAGGTGTGGCTGCATGACAATAAAACCTCATCTGTGGAAAGCTGGCAGTGGCCAGACTTCATGGGCCCGCTCTGCTTTAGACAAGTTCCCTGGCCTCTCAGCCTCAGTTTCCTCGTCTGTGAAATATCTGAGGACCTCAGGCTCAGAGCCTGCCCTGGTCAGCTGCTGTGGTCACAGGGCCCTGCCCTTTAAAATTCAAACCGTCACAAGCCCCCAGCAAGGGCATTGGGACGCTGCCACAGCCACGAGTGACTTAGCTTGGCATCGTGTCTAAGCTGTTCCCAGCACCCTCTTCGAGTAGAATCTGCCCACTTGGCATCTCATGCGGCGCATGGCGGGCTCTTTTCTCCTGCAGGTTTTCGCTACGTCACCTGCCAGATCCACAACTGCTCTGACAAGACGCTCACGACCCCGTTCGCAGGCCCCATTGAGCACAGTTCTCTGACCGTGCAGGACGATTACATCTTCCTTAAGGTGAGGTGCTTCCCAGGGCGTTCAGACAACATGGTGCACAAGCCACTCGGGGGAAACGGGATTGCCCAGAAAGGAGCTGATAAACGGCTGTTTTACTCTCAGGAGCTGCTTAGCAGTCCGTGCTTTTCCACAGACGCTGGCACCCTGGCTCAGGGGTGCTGTCGGCCCTGCCTCCCTTCTGCCCACCATGCAGCTCCCCACCCCTTGGGGTCCCCAGTCCAAACTCGGTTTGCCCCAATGGGTTTTGGTGGCTTTGGAACCAGCAGGAGGCTGTTCCTGGCCATTGTCCTTGGTGACCAGGCCCAGCTGACCACTCCCCAGTGGCCAGGATCCTGCGGCTGTAGCTCCAGTGCCCCCAGGTTCCCAGGAAGGGAGACAAACCCCCATTAGGCCTGACCTAATGCAGAAATCCAGTGAGCAGCTGGTCATACAGCTTCTTGATCACCCCCATTGATGAGGAGCTCACCCCTTCACAAACAGCCTTTCCTCTCCAGGCAGCTCAAATCGTTAGGAAGTTCATTCCAATGCAGGGACCAAATCCGTTCCCTCTGGTCCCTGTTGTGACCTCTGGGTCTCCATGAGACAAGTCCGAATTCTCCTGCTGACAATCTGAGAACAGCCACTGGGAGTTCCCACTGCAGAATGTCCTTCCATGTACCCCGCTCTCCCCCCTGCCCTATTTCAGGGGCCCTTCATCACCCAAATTGCCCCTCTCTGTGCACAGCGGGTGACAAGGGCCCCCATGAAATGTGGGGGCTAGAGCTACAGGCAGCACCGGCCCCCAGAATAGCAGCCCCCCTTCTGCCACCCCCAGCCCTGCCCTTTCTGCATTGCCCTCCACAGACACCAGCCCCTGGACTGTGAATCGCCCCTGTGTATTTGTACTTGTGAGTCCCCGTGTCTGAATGCTCATGCCCCTTTCCCCAACTAGCCAACTCCTTCTCCTCTGAGACACCATCCAGCACCACCTCCTCCAAGAAGCCTTCCCTGATCTTGCCTCTGCTTCAGGCTGGGCTGGCTGCCCGCTCTGCACACCCCAGCCCCTATGCCTTCCTCTGCCACAGCCCACACTGCACCATCCTTTGCTGCTTCCTCTTCTGTTTCTGCCCCAGACTCGAGGCAATTAAAGGAGAGGGGAGTGGGGTCTGGGCTGCCTTACCACCGCCACCTTCCCTGCACCTGGCATTGCATTTCTGGAAATAGCTAGTGAGGGTTGGAGCAAAGATGGTGTCAGCTTTTCGGCAGCTACCTACGACCACCTCTTCTGGTCGGACAGTGTGGTTGTTAGTCCTTGTTCTGGGGAGAAGGCTCCCCCGTGGGTGCCTCCGTGTCCAGGCTGCCGTGACAGCCCCACACACAGGGTTGGCTTAGACAGCAGGGATCTGACATGGTCTTGGAGGCTGGAGGTCCCGGATCCCCCTGTTGGCGAGCCCGGGCTTTCCTGGAGTCTGTGGAGACTGGAGCTGACCTGGTGCCCTCCTGCGGCCTCTGGCTCACCTCCGCCCCGGCACACACAACGTCTGGATCCCGTCCCATGGCCTCTGACCGACTGTGCCCAGGTTCCTTCTGCTTTTAAAGGACTCAGGTCACATGGACCAAGGCCCACCTGACTCGGTTGGGCCACATCTAGACAGGACCCCGGAAGACCCTGTTCCCAAACAAGTCCCCACTTCAAACGGCCCTGTTTACAGATGGACGCACGCCCATGTGTCCACGGACTCTGAATGAGAATGTGTGTTTTCTTGGGTGCGTGATGCGATCTAGCCGGGCCTTTGTAAGAGGGCATTAGAAAGACCCTGCCATAGGATTTGGGCTTGTGTTAGGTGATTTGGGGGATGGTCCAAGGAAACAGGGCTTTGTTCCAGATTGGATGTGGGCAGGATGCAGTGGCAACCCTGCAACTGGGTATCTTAATACCTTTTATCTAGAAGCAGCGAGTCTAAACTAAAGCTGTGATTGGAAAAGAGGCAGCCACCCTCATCTCAGGCGGGATGGGGGGGCTTTGGCCGATTCGGGGTTGGGACGACGTTCACATCCCATCTGTTCAGATGTGGATACTGGGTGGTCTTGATTTTGTCCCAGTCCACCACAGTCACGGAGGGCCTTGTCTGATGTGGGTGTTGGGTGGGAGCGCTGTGCTCGACAGGGGAGCAGCGGCAGAGCTCATCGCCCCCCACCCACCCCTGAATCTCTCTAATTTCACCTTTTCCTGCCTCCCGACTCTGAGTTACTTGTCACCTTTTCCTGCCTCCCGACTCTGAGTTACTGAGGAGGCCGCCGGCCTGAAGTCCCTTTTCCTCTGGCCTGCTGCTTGCAGGGAGGCCATGAGTAAATGCCGAGAGGGACCCTGCCTCCAGCCCACCCTCTTCTTTCCTTCTCCCGCTTCCCTCCTGGGTCCTCAGTGGATCCGAGCTGCCGGCCCCTGCTGAGACTTAAGACCCCTCACCTCTTCCTGGGCTGGGGACCACGGGCCACTCACCTCCAACAAACTGTGGGATGAACTTGAAAATCCATTTCCTGGGGAAATTGCCCTATAACAGTGGTGAGGGAGGGGTCCTGCGGGGCTGAACCGGCTGCACGGGGGGCCCAGGCGGTGGCACCTGCCTCTGTCCCCACTGGCTGCTCCTGCGTTTGTGTCCTGCACGAGGGGCCAGACGCCCTGCGGCCACCACTGCTGTCCCAGCCGTAGTCAGCACTGCCCCCGTACCAAGCACCTCAACTGGGACAGGTGCCCATAAACTGCTTCCCTCCCAGGATTTTGTGCCTCTGCAGGGACCCCGTTTTGCTGAAAACTGAGGCTCAGGAAAACTGTCCTGCCAGGCAACACCAGGTGACCAGCCGAGCATTCCCGCCCTCCCCTCTCTTCCCCGTGGCCACGCCACTGAGGTCGGCAGCGGGCACTGGGTGGGAGGAGGGGTAGAATGGCTGCCTGGCCCCCTCTCCTCACCCCGCTGTCTGCGTGGCCCCCCACGCTTCCCAGGGGACCGCAGGTGATCGCTTCTTCCCCCACGGCCATTTCCTGGCAGAAAGCGCCTGGGCTTGGGGACAGAGAATCCCCACCCTCCACCAAGGGGCCGGTGACCCTAGGCATGGGGATGTGGTAACCAGCTGTGCCCGCACTTGGCAGGGGGCCTGGCCTGGCCTTGGGGCCCTGAGAGTTAGGCCCTCCTGGGGCCGCGGAGAACCTGGCAAGGGCACAAAGATGCGGCTGTAGGAGCTGAGCGGCTCGCAGGCTGTCCCTGTGCTGTTCCCGGAGGACACGGAGGCCCCTTGTGGAGCAGATCTGGGTGTCTTCATCAGACGCGTGTGGGGTGGCCTGAGCCTGGCCGCGCCCTGCCTGGCTTTGTACTAAGCCATCAGACCTCTGAGCCTTCATTTGCAAACTCATGAAATGGGTGTTGATGACCCCTCCCCAACAAAGCCTTCCAACAAAAGCTGGCATCTCCCTCTCCCGGGGAAAGACCCCCATGCTGGGTGCAGGCTGCTGGGTCCCACAGGTAACCTTGATGTGGAGAGAAGAAAATACACCCATGCAAACCCTCCCACGTCTGTTGCCGCCCCGTGGTGTGGGGGCTTCAGGGTCGTGGGTGTGAGAGTAGTATGTCGAAGGGTTTTGCTGAGTCTAGAACATTCCAGCAGGTGGAGGCTGGCCTCCCTGGCTCAGCTCACCCAGCAAAGAGCACACATGCATCATCTAGAGAAGGCAGTTTTGCTCTACTCATAGCCTCAGGATTGTGGCTTCTACCCACCCCTGGGCACTTGCTGAAAGTGCTAGCCCCACCCCCACCCTTGCTTCAGTCATAAACGAGGCGGGGGCGGTGGTCTCGAAGGCCCCTTCACCTCCACCAGCACCTGACAGCACGGCCGGGCTTCCTCTGCCACTGGCTCTCTGGTCCTGCCCTCACTTGCTGAGCATCTATCCACCCATGGCTCCCCATTGCCCTCAGGAGGAATTTGAACTTCCAGTGGGGTGTGAAGGCCCCTGCGGGGTGGCCCTGCCCTTTCTCCTGCCTAGTCCCTGAGAACATAGCTCAGCTCCCGAGGCCTCTGAGAGCTGGGTCACCACAAAACCTCCTGATCCCACCCTCATGCGCAATTGTCCAGAGAGATTCAGGTGTCATCACAGCCAGGATACCTTGCTCATCATCGACCCATTGTCAGGATCACTGTGTGTCCGTTGATTCGTAACAATCCCAGCCTCTAACAGCTGCGTGATTCCCACCAGAGGCCCTCGCATTTGCCCCGTGAGTGGGCCTCTGTCACTGTCGTCCCTCCTTCACAGGGGACAGAGGCTCAGTGAGGTCAGGCAACTCTCCCAGGGCCACCCGGCAGACAGGGCCGGAGCTGGGACTTGAAGCCAGGCAGCGATGCAAGACAGTCAGTGCTCTTAAGTACCGCATGACGTTGCTGTGTACACACCTGCACACACACAGGGTGCACGATCACACACGTACACACACTTGCACAGACACAGGACTCGTGCTTACACACACACAGAATACACACTCACACAATGCATGCACACACGGAGAACACACACAGGACACACTCATACACTCAAGCATGTGCACGGCACCCACCCATGCACATTCAGGCACACCGAAAACACAGCATATGTACATGAGGGACGCTTGCTCACACATGGCATGTCCTCGTGTATACAAGAATGAGACCGTGCTCTCACATGCATACACACACATGCACACGCAACGGATGTTCACGCTGACAGGACACGTGCTCACACACATGCATACACACACTCACAGTGTGCACACACAGGGCACCAGCTTATGCACTCACACTCACACACATGCACATACCCAAAGCGAGACTTGGAGGTTTTAGGAAATTGTCTTCTAACAAACCACCTGGACTTCTCTCCTCCCTTTTGCTGCCTTTCGGCTCCTTCTTCTTTCCCTTGCCCCACCCCCAAGAAAGCAAATGCCTCTCTTTTCCTGGCTCCTCTGCTACCTGCTATGGGAGACAAGTTATTTAATCTCTGTGCTTCAGTTTCCTCCCCAGGAAAATGGGGTTGTTCTGAGAATCGAATGAGCTGCTGGGTTACACACAGGAGAGGGCAGAAGACGTCAACCGTTCTCAGTAACTGGTGGCCCTTGTGTCATTTTTCCTGCCGAGCAACTTAGTGGACAGCTATTGTGGCTTCAGTTTGCCTTTAGCCTGTCCCTTCCCCCACCCAGTGGAGCTTACGAAGTGTTCCCCCTAAGAGAAATTCTGGAGAACAGAACATTCTCTACCTGTTCCATAACTCAGCTGCAGGGGAAGGAGTGACCAGTGAGTATTTCACTGGAAAGGTTGACACCATTGCTACGAGAGCATAGGACCAGGGGTTAGGTCTAACTGAGGGAGCTGGAGGAAGACTTCTGGGGAGGGGGGGCATTTGATCTGGGGCTTTGAAGGATGAATAGAAGTGTGTCTGTTTCAGGCAGATCACGTATAAGCAATAGAAAAGGGCCTCTCCGCCAGCTGGATCCAATGCATAGTTTTTCGTTTTTGAGGATCTGCCTTGACAGAAAAATCAACCCCCTCTCCAACATGTTTCTTCCCTCCTGTTAGGCAACCTCAACAAACCGGACCAAATACTATGTCTCTTATCGTCGCAATGAATTTGTCCTCATGAAGCTGCCGAAGTATGCGTTGCCCAAGGTAAGAGCGGTGTGCGGCTCCCCCACCTGTGGTCAGATCCTGAGCCTGCGCTGCCTCTTGGGGCAGGTGCTCAGGTCCCCACGTCGGCAAGGACACGACAAGCTGAGCACTGCCTCATGGGTTTGAGCTCCCTTCCAGCTGCTGCCCCTCACACCCTCTGCTCTGGCCCACCTGGCATGTTCTAGCCTCAGATGTGCCTGGTTCTGTGCTGCCTTGGGGCCTCTGCCAAGCTCTTCTCTCTGGTTTGCCTTTGCTCATGGTGATGTTTTTAGGAGAAACCTCACTTTCTAATGGCCCCCTGGGCTGGTCCAGGCCTCTCTTTTCCCTCCCACCCCACCTCCTGCCAGTCCCTGCCTCAGCCCCACAGTGCCCTCCTGGTTGACATGCCATTCCCATCTTACAGAGGCGGAGGTGGAAGTTCAGAGAGGCTGAGTAACCCGTCTGAGGTCACACAGCTGGTTAGAACCAAAGGCAGGTCTCACGTCCAGGTCTGAGCTGGGCCTCCTGCCACAGGCTCCTGCAGAGGCTGTTTAAATGGCCCCCCGGTGGCTCTCTGTGACATGTGCGTAATTCAGACTCACAGAATGAACCGTCCCTTCCTCCTGCACGTATTTGCTGAGAATCAAATACTAGCTAGGAACTGCGACAGGAGCTGACGCTGCAGCTGTGAAGCACACGGCCTGGTGCCTGCTCTCCTGGGGCTCCAGGGGGAAACGGGCAGAAAATCAGGCAAACAGACAGGTGTGTAAAATAACTGCAAGTCGCGAAGGGAACAACCAGAGGGTGGAGATGGAGGATCCTGGAGGTTGGAGGGCGGCTGCTTCGGGCCGAGCAGCCCATGGAGACCCCTGTCGGGGGGCGTTTCACCTGCAGCCTGAGCTGGGAGTGGAGACGCTTTAGGAAGAACACGGGGGGTGGGGTCGGGTGGGGGGCAGCGCCGGGGCCAGGCTGCAGCAGGAGAGGGCCTGGCTGAAAGGGGCCGAGGGGAGAGGCTCTGCGACCCCCAGGTCCGGGGGAGAGTGGGGGTTGGAGGAGGAGATGCCCCATGTCCCCCAGGCCCTGGGGGGAGAGTAGTGTTGGGGGTGAGGGGAGATGCTGTAAAGTCCTTAGACATGAGCCACCCTGACACTGTCAGACGCTGGACCTGACATGGGAAAAGTACATGAGCCTTTTCTTTTCACTAATCTTAAAAAAGAAAAGAAAAACAAAGAAAGGAAAGAAAGAAAAAGAACACGCTTAGTAGGGTAACTCCAGGCTTGGCTGAGTAAGTAAGCTGAAAGCTAGTGGCTTCATTTGGAGTGAAGGCGGCAGGTGCCCTGGGGTCAGAGGGGCCCCCTGAGCCCTGAGAGGCTTTTCCTCTACCCTTCGGGGCGGCCCTGGGGACAGCAGCATGGGAAGGGGCCCTGACGTGTGTGGTGGTAGGGGGCATGGCCGAGGAGCCTGACCCTCTGGCCGTGGGACCCTGGGGGTCTTGGGGGTGGCTGGTCCCGCAGCGAGGCCGTCTCCAAAGCTGTTGGCTGGAGCTCGGTCTCCACCTGTGACCACATGTCCCAACTCTGCCCACAAGCGGAGGCTGCCCCCTCTGACCTCTGGGTTCCCCTCAAGGTGGGGATGTCCCAGTGTGCCTCTCAAGGTCACCGGCGAGATTTGCAGCAACACCCCCGTCTCCCCATTGCCCCCTGCTCAGCGTGTGCACGGAATGCTCACCACCCCTGTTTTCTGTGGAAATGGGAGGTCATTCCAAAGAATGATGAGGCTGTAACGGAAGACACGCCCCAAAACAGTAACCGGCAACAGAAAAGACAACGCACACCGTAATGGCAGCCATGGTTTCCAGGGAAGAGCAAGGCCCCTTTCCGAGCACATCTGCCTGCAGCTGTGTCCTCCACTGGGGCCGCATCCGGGTCCCAGGGCCGGCCGGGTAATGCCGAGCTGGGCTGCTCCCCGGGAACTGGCCCAGCGCCCCGCAGTCTTCCCACCGGGGCCCCTCTCCCGGAGCAGCTGCCAGCTGAGCCACCGGGCCCTGCTCCCTGAGCCGGGGCAGCCCGCCAGAACCTGACGTTCCCACAACTCGCAGCCCAGGCTAACTGTGTTTCCTAATCAGATCTGGTTGTTTGATAGTGAATTTGTAACTCTTGCCTGTTTCCTGCCCCTAAAACCACCCTCATCTTTTTTTTTTTTTTTTTTTAATTGCCCGACTAACATCATGAAAACAACAGAAATCAGAGCCAAGGGGACTTGCCCACCAGCCTCCCTCCCCCGGCCACTGGTTCCCTGCTTGGGTTTGCCTCTGGTCCTTGGCCACGTGCCAAAGGGACTATGATGTAGCTGAGTCCCACCACGTGACATTGGCTCCCGAGAGCAGTTTCAGGGAGATATGTGACATCCAAGCCACTGTAATGACCATGAAACCCTCATTTGGAGGTTGGACCTCCCTTAGCCAAGCCCCCATTATTTGGACATTTGGGTTGTTCATTTCTCATAACTATAAGCTCTCGCACTGAATGAGCTTGGGAATATGGATCTTTTGTTAAAAAGGATACAACTATTTGTATAGCTTAGTTGCTTTCTGGAAGGATTGTAGCACTCCACCCTGCCACCTACAAAATTGGAATTTATTTTTTTTAAGCTTTCTTAAAAGTTTCAGCACAGCTTCGCCACTTTGGTGTTTTATCACTTTTTTAATTTCCTTTCTACTTTGAAGGATATAAATATTACTGTTCTGTTTTAATTCACCTACCTGTAAGAAATTGAACAGGTTTCATTATATCTGTTAGGACTGTTTGCTTGAATTGTTTACTTTCAATGATTTAAAAAAAAAAAAACAAAAAAAACACAAAAACTCAGGTTCCCTAATAGAAAAATAAATGGGCAAAA
Organism: Choloepus didactylus; assembly: GCF_015220235.1. Classification (NCBI taxonomy): domain Eukaryota; kingdom Metazoa; phylum Chordata; class Mammalia; order Pilosa; family Megalonychidae; genus Choloepus; species Choloepus didactylus. Next base: position 5,415,517 of record NC_051309.1, on the reverse strand, counting down.
ACTATAAACAGACAACCAGGCAACAGAGGAGAAAAATCCAAATAACGATCAATTATATAAAGAATAAGGATAAAACACACAAATAAAGGTAATGCAAATTTAAGCCAAAATGGCATGTTATTTATCATTGTATAATCAGCACAGATTTTTAAAAGACCATTCTCAGTGCTGACAAGCATGAAATGAAACGAGGGCCCTCAAACCCTGCTGATGGGGACTGAATTTATAATCTAAACTTTCAGGAAAGTAATCCAACAACACACACCAAGTGCCTTAAAAATGCTCCTTGTCTCCCAGGCAGCAATCTCCCTCTGTAGGATTTATGTTAAGGAAATAACCAGAGGCAGAGATCCATGCTCGGGAATGTTCCTTACGTATTGATGTGTGATGGGGAACTTTGCGTGTTCAATGGTAGGGAAACAGCTCGATGAATTATGAGGGGTCCACAAAGTGGAAGAGCACACAGTCATTAAAAACAGTGTTTATAAATAATTTTAATGACAGAGAAAAATGTCCCTCTACCATTTAAAAAGCAAGCTACTAACTGTATATGGAAAAAAAAAAAAAAGATGTGTAAGTCATAACTCAGGAAAAAGCCCCAAAGTAAATAATTTTAAATGTTAGTATTAGGGATCTCCAGATGTGGCCCTGGTGATAACTTTTATTTTCTTATGCATTTTTCTTTGATTCCCTGATTATAGCAAACGTTTACCCAAATGCACTCCCCAGCTTGTAGCAAGCACTGGCCCAGGTCCAGGGGACACAGCTCTGAATTAGCACAGTGACAGTGGACACTGCACATCACAGAGCTGGAGTGCTGGGCCCCACCAAGCCTGGGCCACGCCTGGCCCCAGGTCCTACCTCCTCGTCCCCCTCCCCCTCCCAGGCGAGGGGCCAACAGATCTCCATTTCACAGACGAGCAATCGGGCACCCAAGGGTTTCTAACCTGCTCTCGGTGGGTGAGGACCCTGCTTTGCCCCCACCCTCTGACCCCAGAGTCCAGTTCTCTGCCCCAGCACAGGCTGCTCAGCCTTCCGCTCTGAGGGTGAAGAATGGCCAAGGCCCCAAGGGAGGCTGGCTTCACTCCCCATGGCTGCCCTGGCAAAGGGCCACAACTGGGGGCTTTCAAACGGCAGAAGCTTATTCCCACCCAGTTCTGGAGACCAGGAGTCCGAAATCCAGGTGCCGGCAGGGCCAGGCTCCCTCTGGGACCAGTAGTAGGGCCTCCTCCTGCCTCTCCCAGCTTCCAGGCTCCTTGGCACTTGCTGGCGAGCACATGCTGTGCTCCAGGCCCTGCTTGCATGGTCCCCAGGCCTCCTCTCTGTGTCACCCCTTAGGAGGACACCAGGCGTCCTGGGTTTAGAGCCCACCCCAGGGCAGCGTGGCCTCAGCTCCTTTACTGCATCTGCAAAGCCCCTGCCTCCAGATCAGATCCCTGGCACAGTACTGGGGCTCAGGGGGCAGGCAGATCTCTTGGGGGACACCTCCAGCCCATCACAGACACACTGTGCCATCAGGCCCTGTGGCCTGAGTTGTGGGGGTCAGGGGGAGCAGGAGGACACTGCTGGCCTGTGGGTGCCCCCACCACATCCACAGATGCCCAGATGGGCACAGCCAGCCCTGCAGCCCCTTCCTGGTTACATGCTGCTTCCGCGCTGGTCTCCTCTGGGCATTAGAGGGGCGTCCTTGGACAGAGAGGCCCTCCTGCGCGGCTGCGGCGTCCATCTGTCTGTGAGATGCCGAGTGCCTGCTTCCCAGGAGGGGTCAGCCATGGTCGCGGGTCTCAGATGCAAATCACTTTAGCCACCCTGAGCCCTGACATGAAATGAGAGCTGTAAAGGGAAGCACGTCCCCAAGCGGTGACCCGCATTTGTGGTCGTTCTTCTCTGCACCCTGCGCAGGGCCCCCCAGGCTGGGCTGGGCAGCCAGGTGGTTGGCACGGAGTGGGGCGCCTCTGCAGGTGAGGGGCAGCCCCCCATCTGACTCCGCCCCTGCATCTCAGCGGCTGTGCCATCACTAGGGCCATAAAAGTTCGGGGTGCTGGAATGCAAAAGAATAAACGCTCTTTGGGGTTCAGGCTCTCAGCCGGCCCCACGCAGCAAATGGCACTGGCTGGGCAGGGACAGAAGAGCCAAACCCCAAGGTCGGGCAGGTGTTTTTCTTCTTTTTTGTTGGTTTGGGTTTTGGTGTTTTCTATCTTGTAAAACTGGGATTGGAATCCAATGTAGCCGTGCTGGGCCCCCTCAGGAGACTTTTACAGGCGTGGAAACTGAGGACTTCTGGGGTACCAGGCAGCCATTCTGGGGGTCAAGGAGGGTGCACGGGTGCTGCCCCTGCCTCTGGCCTCCTCCCTTCATGGGGGACGGCAGATGGGACCCAGCCCTATCTGGCTCAGGCCGCACATTTTAACCAGTGTTTGGGGACCAGCCTCCCTGGCAGCCTCCCTGCCCCTATCTTCCCAGCTTCTGGGGACCCCGAGGCTGTCTTCGAGCTGTCCTGCAGCCCCCAATGCAGCCCTCTGTGCCTTTGGCTTTGCTGCTCGTGCCACAGGGGGCTCCTGTTGCCTTGCTGGCACTTTCACTTTCAAGCCTCACCTCCTCCAGGAAGCCCTCCTGTCCTCATCTCTGCCGAGTGGCGGCTGCCCCAGACTCACACGGTCCCCTGGGCTTCTGTGGCCGGGAGCTGGCCACCCATTAGGGGCCCTGTCTGCTGGCTTTTCCCCTCTTCCCCAGGACTGTGAGACCCCAGGGTCCAAGGGCTGGCTGTGCCCACCGCTGGGGCCCGTCCCGGTCAAGGAGCTGGCTCAGAGGGCCCGTGGGTGAGGGCACCTCACGGAGCAGGTGGGGGCAAAGTTCCCTGACATGAAGCTTGAATGAATTGATCAAGGCAGTTCAGCACCGGTGTCTGTGACTTTGTCTGGTTCTGTGACCCCCTGCCAGCCCCCATGCCTAGAACAGTGCCTGGGACACAGTCGGTGCAAAATAAACATGTGCCAAGGGGGGGAGGGCTCAGCTGATGCTGGGAGTATGGGTGGGGGGGGAGCACACCCATCGCTGATGAGCTGGCGGGGACAAGGAGGAAGAGCTCCTCTTCCCGCTGTAGAGACAGACAGACTGCGATGCGGGCTGGTTGGAGAAGGTGTCCGTACGTCCTGCCAGGTCCTGGGCCCACCCCACCACACCCCAGTGTGGGGGTCGGGCCATCACCCCCCTTTTGGAGGTGTGGAAGCAGGGCCTGGAGGGGTGGAGGCTGTAGGGCAAGGCCACGCAGCCCCCACTGACCCGCACCCTCCCCCCCGTGCCCCCAGGACCTGCAGATCGTCAGCACAGACGAGAGCCAGGTGTTCGTGGCCGTGCAGGAGTGGAACCAGGCAGACACCTACAACCTGTACCAGTCGGACCCGCGAGGACAGCACTACGCACTGGCGCTGGAGCAGGTGCGCAGCTCCCGGCAGGCCGAGGACAGCGTCCTCATCGACATCCTCGAGGTAAGGCAGGGACAGGGGCACCAGGGGTGGCACGTGTGGGTGGGTGCCGGGGGGTACTCCCTGGGTCTGTCAGGAGCCCGCCCGCCCCACCCACCGCTTCTCTCCTCTCTCAAGCTCCATCTCATCTGTTAGGGTCCAGATGATAAATATTTTCTGCTTTGCAGGCCAAGAGGATAAATTAAGGACATTACATAGGTAATTTTATAGCAAAAGAGAAAACGAATCTCCACAAAACTTTTTACTGACAAGATTCAAAGTATAATGATAATGAGTACAATTTTTTATAATACGTTTCTACCAATGAGAAGAATGGCGTTCTTTTGAGGGGGACAACATTTTGCTGAGTTAGGGCTCCACATCTGGGTCCCCCTCATCATCCTCTGGTGAAGCCATTCCTAGCCCCCATGTCCTAAAATCCCCTGTGGGGCCAGATCTGGCCCGAGACTCCCGCTCTGGCTCAGCCTCTCCATGACACGTCCCTGAGAGCCCCTGCCTCTGCACCCCTCAGCACCTCCTCCATCCCTGCCCTCGGGCACATCCCATCCATGCCTGGGCCCAGGGACGCTACCCAAGGCCAGCCCCGAGCAGACAGTGGGAAGGAGCATGTTGGCTTCTACATGGGAACCAGGCAAGACCTGTGCATCCATCTCAGTTGTCAGCAGCAGCCATTTCCCCCGAGAAAGCAATAATTGTAATTATTTGTTTGCAATGAGAACCCATTTGTCAGTGTTTCCTCCGCATCCCGGATGCTGCAAGTGAACGCAGCCCACCACTGAAAGCTGCTTCTGCATGCAGGTAGCCGGCCCAGGCAGCCCCCACCCCCACCCAAAGGCCCTGTTCTGGCCCGAGTGTCCAGGAGGGTGTCTGGCTCCAAAGGCTGCTGTCATGGCTGCTGTAACCTTGCCCGTCAGGGAGGCCGAGCGAGAGTGACGGAGGCAGGTGGCAGGCAGTGTGGTCCCTTCTCTCCAAGGACACGGAAGGATATGCCACGTGCAGCCTCTCTCAGTGGTTCCCACTGACGCTTACAGTTGGCCAGTGCCCGGGAGCACAGTGAAGGGGTGCTTGTCCAGCCAGCCGTGGGGATCAGGGGGTGCTTCCTGGAGGAGGAGGTGCAAAGACTGAGAGTCAAGGCTGAGCAGAAATTATCCAGGTGAGGGACTGGGGAGCTGCAATCTTCATGCAAAGGCCACATGCAGAGAGAAGGAGGAACCAAGAGAGGCGCATGGTGGCGAGGGCCAAAAGCAGGGTCTGCTGCCCACCATCTGGGAGAGCGTCCCTGAAATATCCACCAAATAGGGGTCATGGCCCTGCTTACAAGCATGCTCTGGAGCCCTGGGTTCAAACCCCAGCTTTGGTACTTCTTTGCTGTGTGACCTTATGCAGGTTACTTAACCTCTCTGTGCTTCAGTTTCTCCATCTGTGCGGCAGCTTCTTGTAAAGTTGTTGAGAGGATTCAAGGATATTATGCCTGTTAAACACTAGAGCAGCGTCCGGGGCTGAAGTCAGTGTCCAGGGAGTGCTCGCTGTTTTCCCCGCCGTGCTTGCATTCCTGGGGATTGGAGATGTCAGATGATGACATCTTAGTCTGCAAAGCTGCCAAGACAATTACCGCAGGCTGGGTTGGCTTAAACAGTGGGAATGTATTGACTTCTGGTTTCGAAGGCTAGACGGCTGCTTCCTCCGGGGTCGGCAACAGCCAACATTCCTTGGAGTTCTGGGCTTGAATCCTTACCTCACGGCATGGAGACATCCTCTCCTTTCTCCCTGCCCCTCTGGTTCCTGCTGACTTGCAGCTTCTCCCTTGGCCTGTGAACTCTGGTTTCTGGTTTCTGCCTTTAAAGGCTCCAGTAATCTGGAAGGTTCACCCTGCTACTTACCTGAAAGTGACATCTCCAAAAGGTCCTATTTACAGTAGGTTCACACCCCCAGGGATGTGGGTGCAGATGACGCACATGTCTAAGTTGGGGTCCCTGGGAGGGCCTGGCCGGGCGCCCAACTGGGAGGAGGCCCAAACACAGCCAGGTTGTTATGGCCATTGTTATTGTCACCTAATGGTCTATCCAGGAAAACATTTTTACCTGAAGTCACAGGCAATACTGCTTTGGAAGGCCCGGGCTTTAAAGCACCTGCAGAGTACCTCCCTCTGCAGGTGCACACAGGTTCGAGGCAAAATGGCAACACTTTTCTGGAGCCTGTGGCTTGGGTCAGAACACGGCCCAGGGATATCTCAGCAGAAGCCAAATACAGAGTTTGAATCATCTGGGAAAGATCTGTAGAGACTCCTCTTGCCCAACAGAGTGGGGTAAATGAGAGGCACAGGTTCTTGTGAATTTCATGTCAGTAGAAACACGGCCAACTTGGGTTGAAGGGACACCGAGGACGACATAAAAAAGGCTGCCAGACTCTCCTAATTATACAGGCGGGGAACAGGCTGGAAAACCCCACAGTGGCACACATGAGCTACCTTTCATGAGCAAGAAAGGATGACGGGTGGCAGAGCCGTGAGCTGCAAAGGGTTGTTCTCAGGCGTTGAGACCTAACGGGGTTTGCCCAGATGGATTTCAAAACTGTGGGGATCAGGGCCTCCTCTTTTCCTTTGTTTATCCCTGTTTGGACCAGGATGTCTCTAACTATTATCCTCTGCCTGCCCCTGCACTGTTTTGGAAGCAGGCAGCTTGTTTCCTCATTTCACAAGCCCACAGGTGCATGGGATCAAGCAGAAACAGAGCTTCCCCAATCTGATTTAGAGTAATTAGATGGTGAGATCTGGGACTTGTGAGCTAAGGAGACGTAGCGGAGATTTTTGATGTTGGGCTCTGCTGTCAAATGATGAGAGCTCTAGTAACCTTAAGAGAGGTGACTTTATAGTTGCCTGTGGGCCTGATGTGCATCTTGGGGGGCTGAACCGTTGTGCCAGTTTGGATGTATTATGTCCCCCAAAACACCATCTTCTTCAATGCAGTCTTGTGGGAGCAGACATATTAATATTGATTGGGTTGGAATCCTTTGATCAAGTGTTTCCATGATGTGACTCAATCAACTGAGTGAAACGTTTGATTGAATTATTTCCATGGAGATGCGGACCCTGCCCATTCAGGGTGGGTCTTGATTTAATCACTAGAGTCCTATAAAAGAGATCACAGACAGAAGGACCTCAGAGCAGCTGAGAGTGACATTTTGGAGAGCAGCTGAGAGACACATTTTGGAGATGGCCACCAAAAGCAGAATTTTGCTGATACTTGGAGATGCTAGCCCAGTGTTTGCTCTGGAGAAGCTAAAAGAGGACAAAACACCCCAAGAACAACATTTTGAAGAATGCCCAGGAGCTGAGAGAGTTGCTGGAACACAACCTGGGATCAGCAGATGCCAGCCACGTGCCTTCCCAGCTAACAGAGGTTTTCCGGACACCATTGGCCTTCCTTCGGTGAAGGTGTACTCATGTTGATGCCTTAATTTAGACATTTTATGGCCTTCAGAGTGTAAATTTGTAACCAAATAACCCCCCTTTATAAAAGCCAATCCATTTCTGGTATTTTGCATAACAGCAGCATTAGCAAACCGGAACAACTGGTGGACTGTGGTTGGCAGAATCATGGCCCAAGATGCCCACGTGTCGGTTACCAGACTCCACCGGGACATTGCACAACATGGCGGAAGGAGTTAGGGTGCAGATGAGATCACAGCTGCAAATCAGCAAATGGGAAGATTATTCTGCAATATCCAGCTGGACCTGATGCAATCACAGGGTCCTCAAAAGTGGGAGACAGAGGCAATGGGGAGAATGAGATATGACCAAGGAGGAACGGTCAGGGAGATGCCAGGTCGCTGGCTCCAAAGATAGAGGAAGGGGCCACAAGCCAAGGAGTGTGGATGGCCCCTTGAAGCTGGAAAGGGCATGGAAAGGCATTCTTCTCCAGAGCCCCAGAAAGGAACACAGCCCTGCTGGTACCAGATTTGAACCCAGCAAGGCCATTTCAGTCTTCTGATCACAGAACTGTAACATAATAAATTTGTGCTGTTTGAAAAGCCACTACATATTTGGTAAGCTGTTACAGCAGCAATATAAAGCTAATTCACCATCCGTCCGTCCCTCCATCTGTCCATTGATTCATTCTGATGTCAGCGGTGCAGCCTCCTGGGCAGGTCCTTGGTACACCTGTGCACTGAAGACAGTAAAGGCTTTATCCTCCGGGGTGTGAGAATTCAGGGACGTGACACAGATTAAGCCAGCACCTGCCCCACAGGAGGCACTCAATAACTGCGTATTGTGGTGAGAATCATAATTATAATGCTTGACTGTGGAACTTTGGGTAAATTACGTAACTCTCAGAGCCCCCCTTTTCCTCAGGTTTGTTGTAAGAAATAAGGTGCCAAAAGGAACCTGCAGAACAAGGTCTCTGTGGGGGAGCCACTGGGTTGAGCTACATGGGTTTGCTGATGTTTGCACATTTCTTGTGGGTCAACTTAACCCACTATTGGGTGTGTTCAGGCCACTAGCACTGGAACCCTTGAGAAAGGGAGCAGGTTAACCTTGAGAAACACAGGCAAATGGGGCACACACCCATACAAATGGGTGTGCCAGGGTAGGCACAGACCATTGTCTTCTCACCAGGTGTTTTTGCGTGTGGGGACTGAGCCAAGGAAGGTCCTAGAAGAAAGCTCCAAGGCAGCTCTTCCACTGGTGCAGGACCTATGGATCCAAGGGGAGGAAGTAGGGAAGTGGGGGGTGTTGAGCTCTGACTCGAGAGCTCCAGGTGAGGCCCAGGTGAGACTCAGGTAAAGCCCAGGTAAGACCCGGGGGCCCAGGTGAGACTCAGGTGAGGCCCAGGTGAGGCCCAGGTGAGGCCCAGGTGACTGATTCTCAGCCAGGTGAGGGAAGCAGGGCTCTAACTGACAGCCTGATGTTGGTGTCTGGGCCTGAGAGCACAATTCAGGGTGGAGAAAGGCCATCATGAGTTGGGGTCAGACACGATTGGCTGCTGTCAGAGCCTTGGAGCCCCTCTGAGCCTCCACTTGCCTCTAGAACATGCCTGGGGGTCCCCAGTCTGGGATTGTTGTGACCCAAGGTCATGAATGCAGGGCACTGCGCAGGGTGCCAGCAGGTGGTGGCTGCTGAGTCTCTGAGAGCTCAGGGACACTTTTTTTTAAACGATCTTTTTTTTTTTATTATTTCTGTCCCAGGTCAGAGGGGTGAAAGGAGTCTTCTTGGCAAACCAAAAAATTGATGGGAAGGTGAAGACGCTTATAACCTACAACAAGGGCCGCGACTGGGATTACTTGAGGCCACCCAGCACAGACATGAATGGAAAACCGACCAACTGTCAGCCTGTAAGTGCCTCCACGCGCACCACATGCCTTCGTGGGGTGGACACAAGACAGTGTTGCCGAAATCCGGGACAGTCAGAGATGTTGCCACCTGAGACACACCCCCCCATTTCAGCCAGGGATGGTGGAGAGGGTCAAGTGAAGCACCTTGTTTTACAGAAGCATTAATTGGGAATCAGAGAAGTGTATCAGTTAGCTCTTGCTACAAATTGCTGTTTAACAAACACCCCAAAACAACAGTTCCCTCGCTCGGGGACAGCTGAGCTAGGCTGAGCTAGGCTGGGCTCTGTGCCACGTCTGGTGGCCTCCTCCTGGGGGCAGCCCGGGCACCTCTCGTGGCGAGAGCAGAGGTGCACAGGAATAGGCAAACACACCTGAGTTATCTCTGCTAACATCCTCTTGGCTAAGGAAGGTGATTTTAAAAATCCCTTGTGGCATTGGGGTGAAGATGAAATAAAATAATGCCTGGAAAGGGCACTCATAATCAAGATCAAGCCAGCAAAGGAATAGCGGATCCCTTCCATTTTGGACCAACCCCTCTTCCCACAAAGTCCCTGGGGCCCAGAATGCCCTTTCCTTTTTCCTCATCCAGCAAACTCTTACTGACACATGAAAACCCTGCCTAAATGCCCCCTCCACTGAGAATCCTTCCACAGGCTTCTTTTGCTCCCTATCATGTGAACCCAAGCCCCTGAACCCATCCTTCTGCTTCTCTGGGGCTCGGTTTCTTCACTGGTAAAATAGAATAGTGTCTGTTTTACAGGGTTATTCATTTAACAAGTGTGTATGAGCAGCTGTGTGTGCCAGGCACTGTTCTGGGTGCTGGGAATACAGCCACAAAAAACAAGCAGAAAACAGTCTTGTCCTCGCAAGAGCACACGGTAGGGCCCAGAGAGTGTTTGACCCCTACCCCAGCCCCCCAGCCACAGTGCCAGCCCCCAGGGGCCCCTGTGTTGGCACCATCATTCTGGAAGCTCCGTGCCCTCCATGGTGGCGGCAGGGTTGTCTTCCTGCTCCCCAGCCCGCGGCCTGACCCGGGCTAACCGGCCCGAGCTGACACGCATCCTTTTCGGACCTGCTGTTCAGCCTCTGTGTGGCTCCCACCTCGCTCGACAGTGGCGGATCGTCACACCTGTCGACCTGCGTGGAGAATTGATTACCTGCCACCTGCCGAGCTGCTGTGAAAGGGCTCATTTTTGTATCATCATTGGCAAAGTTAAGCCACGTTAATCTGTCAAAGCAAGTTTCTGCCAAGAATAGATTCTTGTCTGCAATTACGCAGCTCAGTGAGGAGATAAACTTTACTGGATTTATGTCCCGGCCTTTAAATAATAAAAGTCGGAGCTGAGTGGTGGAGCACAGGGCAGGAGGAGAACCCAGCTGGGCACAAAGGCGGCAGAGAGCACAGTGCACAGGAAGCCCGAGGGGGCACGGGAGATGGAGATAAAGCGGCGGCTTGCAGGGGTCCAGGGGGCCTCACCATGTCCCCACGGCTGATGGCAGGGGCCGAGCAGAGAGGAACGTGACCCCTCACGCGGAGTGTCCCCCCATATTAGTCACAAGTGAAGCTTCCTCTCAGCAAACGTGGCAACCTCATCGAGGGCTCGTTTCTCAGCCTCAAAGGAGCCCCTGTTTAACTGCAGAAAACTTGGGAAACAAAAACGCATGAGAAGGGCAATAAGGGCCAGCGGCGATCTCACCACCCAGAAATCACAAGCGCGCTCTGTTTTTCTTCACAAACTTTTATCTTATAGGCACTTTTTAAAAGTCATCATTGGATCCTGATGCTTCCGCGATTTTTCTGTTTTCTGTTTTTCACTTAACTCTGGGTCACAAACATGCCATCGCCTCAAATTGCAGAACGACTCTCAGTCTGGGGAGAGCTGTGATAAAACAGAAATGCCAGGAAGTTCCTTAATCAGGGAGTGGTGTGATCAGGTTGGTTTTAGGATGATAAACCTTAATCAGAGATGCTTTTAAATCCATTTAGCATTTCAAATATAGGGAAAAAAAACAATATTTGTTGATACAATCCTCAGTAATCTTCTGAGACATGGGGCCAAATCGAGAAGTGGGAGGTCCAGGTGGGCTGATAATTGGGGTGTCCAGGTGGGCTGGTAACGTGGCTCCGTGCTCAAGCAGACCTGTAGTGTGGGCCTCTCCCTGTCTGATGCACCCCGTTTCAGACCGTGGCGTACGAGATCAAGGATCTATGCACTAGTGTGAGGGGCAGATGACACAGCCAGGACTGGGCTGCTCTGGATCTGGGGACCCAGCAGGTCTCCCTGGGAAGGTGACAGGACAGTGGAGGGCATCTCAGGTATAGGGAGCAGCGTGGGCACAGGCGGGGGCAGGGCAGGACGACGGTCTGGATTTTGTCTGGTCGTGGCGGAATCCACTGGGGACTTCCCCTGCGAGTGCACTGATGTGTTTGTTAAGAAGCATGCTCTGGCTCCGGGTGGAGAAGGAGAGGTGGGCGCAGGAGAGAAGCAGGGAGCTCGGCTGCAGTGCTGCCCCAGTGTTCCAGGGCCAGCAGACGGTCCAGGGACTAGACAGGTGTCGGAGCATGGGGAGAAGGGGCAGGTGGACGGGACCTGCTGAGGAAGGGATGCAGGTGGCTATCAGGGACAATGTGCAGACATGAACACCTGAGTGGGGGGGCCCACCACTGCAATGGGGAGCCGGGGAGGGGCAGGCTGGGGAGCCAGGGGTGAGCAGGTTGATGCCGAGATGTGATTGGACAGCCAAGAGAGACAGCACGGATAGCACTATGGCAGCCTAACGTGCAGGAGGGGCTGGCGAGGAAAACTTGGGAATCATAAGCAATTGATGGAACCTAATGTCGTGGGCCTGGGTGAGCTCCCCTGAATTGGGGATCGGTGATGGTTCAGATGCTCCCGAGTTCAGGCAGGGGATGAATGGGGGGCAGCCTCAGGCTACTACCCTGCCCAGCCCCCAGGGGGGCCGCCACGCGGGAGCAGCAGGCTCCCAGCACTGGGATTTCTTAAGAGCCGTCAGAACCCCAATTTTAAAATATTAGCAGCTAATCCATATTTAAGGGAAAATGTTTATTTTGACCGCACAAAATTTAGAAAACTTTGAGCAGCCAGGAATATCCTAGGCAAACTATAAACGGTTAAAAAGAAATGGTGGCAAAATGTCAACTCCCCTAAATTAATCTATGAATTTACTGCTAAACAAGTAAGACACTAATAGGTTTGGCTGGGACGTTGCTGTTATTTTATTTTCTTGTTTGGTTTCACGTTGTTTTCAAAACCAAACAAAATTTATCGAGGTAAATATATCTGCCTGGGTATGTCAAAGTTCAGTTACAGTTTAAGTAATCGCAGACCTTTTATTTCAATCAAAATATGATCTTTTAACAATCTAGCTCAAGAGGGCCTAACGAAGTGGGAAAAATGTATTCATAAGAATTATGTTAAATTATGTATATTTGAAGAACACTGTCTTAGGAAATATAATTTTGTCAAACTTCAACAAGAGCAAATGTAGCATCAATTAAATTTCAGCACTTAACACTAAAACAGAATCAATCAAAATTGCTTTTAAAGAGAGGAAACAGGCAGTTCCCTACAGCCGCCTAAAAACAGAGTTCAGCCTGCATCCTTGTGCCCTCGCTGCCAACTCTCCTCCCACCCTGGGGATCTGATGGCCCCTAGAGAACTTGTGGTTCCCGGGGACCCCTAACCCTCCCCTGGGGAGCTGATGGTCCCCAGGGCCCCCAGCCTTCTCCTGGGGATCTGATTGTCCCTAAGGTCCCCTGACCCTCTCCTGGGGATATGAAGCTCCCTGCAGACCCCTCCTGCCCTAGAGCCCTGAGGGCCCCGGGCCTCTGCCGAGCTGGGTGTGGTGTTTCAGGGGCAGGGCGCTCCCTGGGCAAGGCTGGGCCCTAAGCTCTGCGTCCACCAGTCTTCAGCAGTTTTGTTTCTCAGAGCACCGAGCTCTCTCGGTTGCCAGAGCTGCCAGCTGCTTCCTCGCACTCCATGCTCACTGGAGAGAAGGTGGCTTCTGCTGAAGGAGGTGACTCTTGGCACTTCTTTCCCCAGATCTTCCCCAGTGGAGCTGCACCTCGGGGGTGTTTGGCTGAGGTTTGCATGTGCTTTGGGAAGTTTCCTCTCTGCTTCCAGTGGTAAATGTCCCCCTCGATCAACTTTCTGCAAAGTGCCATTACGTGCTCTGGGTATCAGTCAGGCAGTATTTGAAGTTTCAGCTGAAGCTTTAGAATCTCACTTTGAAGCTGCGGATTTTTCAGGCCAGGAAGATGCTCGCTCGGCGTGGAGACTTTTCACGTGAACTGTAAGCACCTTGCTCATTTGATTTTCTTCACACGGCTTTTTATATATTCCTTGTTTTTCTCCTTCAAGCATTTTTAAGGAAACATTTATGTTAAAAGCACCAATGATTTCTTAAAATTGCCTTCTGCCTGATAATCGTGGTCCCCATCTCCGATGCACGCTGGAAAACGTGTCTTCAGCATCAGAGATTTTACCCTGATCCCTTCTCCGTGTACGATCGTTTCCATTTGCACGTTCAGATTTCTGAGCACATTCTCTGTCCCTTCCGTTCCTCCCCCCCTTCCCTTCTACCTCACCATTTCTGGGAAAGCAGTTTCAGCCTTTCCTGAGATGCACGTTCCATCGAAACCGGCTACCCCTCTCCTCGGACGGCGTCCTGTGCCCCTCGGAGACGCTTGGGATGGGAGGGTCTCAAGGCATCTTTAAGAATCGTGTCCCTAGCTCCAGGGACGAAGGCTCAGGGAGCTTTCCTGTTCTTTCCCGAGAAGATCTACTGTATCCTCGAGTGAAGGAGGGGCCTGTTGGCAGCTTCTGTGCGGGCTCCCAGCAGGTTCCGCAGCGTCAGAGGCCCGGCGTCCCCACGGGTGGCCCAGGGCCGCGCTGACCATGTCTTCAGGCCAGTCATCTCCTGGACTTGATGACATTCGTCCACTCAGGCGGAAGATCTCTGGACTGGCTCCTTTCCCTTCTTGAATATGTGCTGCTCTTTACAAACAGCCACAGCAGCACGTACCAGAATGTCCCAGGGAAATCCAAAGACACTGGGAGCACGTCTCCGGCTTTCACACAGCACTGGCAGAGCCCACGCGGCAGCGCCCACTCGGCAGCTGCAGGCCCAGCCAGAAAGGCATTTCGAGGTCGTTACAGGCTGTGCCACTCCACTCCGCTGCCAGGATCCGTCACGGACCACACAGAACCCCACAGCCTGCTCGGCCTCTCATGCAAACAAGCGCTCGCTGGGCCAACAGGGAGCCCACCGTGGGGTGGGGCCGGGGCAGGGAGGAGGTCAGGTTCCGGGATGCAGAGCACCCTAGCTTTGCTCTGCTCACTGCACAAACGAAAAGGGGTATAATTTGTCCCGAGCATTGCAAATTGGGAAAAGCAGATTGCAGCCAGAGGAAACCAGCCCATGAGCTCTGGCCATGCTAGACCCACCTGGGCCTCCGACAAACCTGGGGGATCAAAGCAGTGCCAGGCAGCACCCCTTCCCCGCCGGCCAGCATGCCGGGGCATCACAGAGGGGCTCGCGCCGCAGAGGGCTCCTTGCCGTGGCCCTGGAGCGGGGGTGGGGGGGCCTGCTCCTCCTGTTTGAAAGTTTCTTTCTGCAGAAGGGAAGCCCGGGCCTGCCCCCCGGGTCACAGAGCTCTCTCCCCCCAAGACTCCCCCTCATTTGCATTTGGTGGGGGTGGGGGAGAGGACTGAAGATTCTCACCCACGGGAATAACTCGCTGCCCTGCTTTCCACGTGGGAGAGAGCAGGAGCAATCGGTGGGAACAGTGGGGTCATAACTCTTCATTACAGGGTTGTCATGGGGGCCGTCCGTCCCCCCTCGATCCCAGACTTCCTAGGTGGAGAGACGTCTCCTCCCTGGGGCGCTGTCCACCCCGGGGCCCAACTCTTTCAGTGCATGGCTCCCACGGCGGCCCCAGGGACAGTCTCCAGGCCCCCAGGTTGTCGCAGAAGGGTGGTCGCCTCTGCGGAGGGAGTGGGTCCTTCTTTCAGCTGAATTTACCACCCTCCCCTCCCCTCCCCTCCCCTCCCCTCCCCTTTCCTTCCTTCCTTCCTTCCTTCCTTCCTTTCTTCCTTCCTTCCTTCCTTCCAACAGAGTTGTTGAGATGTAACTCCCAGACCATACAATTCACCTGTCTAAAGTGAAAAATTCCAGGGTTTTTAGTAAAGTCCCAGATCTGTGCAACCACACTACAATTTTAGAACATTTTCACCACCTCAAGCAGCCCCCTGGACCCTTTAGCTCCCTGCCACCCACCCCCCTCCACCCCAGCCCCTAGCAACCACTGAAGTACTTTCTGTCTATAGATTTCCCTGTTCTGGGCATTTCATATGAATGGACTCAAATTAAAAAATGGCGCAACTAAGACTTTGTAAAACCCTGGGGGCTGACCAAATAAAACCCATCTGCCAACTGGACCGTGTCCTGGGCTGCCAATTGGTGGCATCTGCTCTGGATCAAAACACACTTGACTAAGCAATTTACTTTTTAACTTAGGACGATCTGTGTGAAACATCCTCAGTTCGTGGGCCAGAAGGACGCATTATTAAAAGCTGAAATGAAAAGAGGATTTCCATAGACGGTATAATGATGGACTGGCAGGGGGACCCCGGAATGACCCCTCCTTCCTCCCTGAGCCCCGTGAAGTGGGGGTGACAGGCACCCATCTCCGTGTGTCACATGAGGAGACAGAGGCCTGAAGCTGCCCAGAGCCGAGGAGAGGGGCCTCATGGGTCCACCTCAGAGCTGGCTCAGAGGCAGTGTCAGTTGTTCAACTCAGGGCCACAGCCAGGGCTTCCGCGCCCTCCAGCCAGGCACCCACTCAGGGCCACGGTCCAGGGGCACGGGGGTACCCCGCCACTCACGGTTACACTGGGCTTCAGCACACCTGCTTTACCCTCTACCGCCAAAAGAGGGGAGGGTGTTTATAGGGTGCCCTCCTCCCCCACTAGTCCTCTGGTGCCTGGACTCCTGGGGTCACATCGGGGGCCCCCACAAAAGATCCCGAGTGGATGCGTAGACGCCTGTGAGCTGGGGTTGCGCCTGCTCCAGGGATCGCACCCTGGGATGCCCCATGACATGCAGGAGCCGAGCTGGGAAGCCCACCCGCCCAGGATGCCACTGCAAGACCCTGACTCGGAGAAGCCCGACTGGCTCCACCCGCTGACCCTCCACATGCCTCAGCCGTCCCCCATCCCACCTCCTGCCACCTCCCAGGCCAGCGGGCCAAAGCGCCCTCGGAAGCCCTCCTCCCCACCCTTCAGCTCGCCCGAGAGCCCCCTCCCCACTCCCCGCCCACTCCTCCAGGGCTCAGCCGCCCGTCTTCCCAGGCATAAAGCCCCGGGGATGGAGTCAGCCTCCGTCCTGGCTTTCCTAAGGACACTTCACTTGCCCAGGTGTTGACAGTTGCTTCCTTCTCTCCCCCTGACAGCCGGACTGCCACCTGCACCTGCACCTGCGCTGGGCAGACAACCCCTACGTATCGGGCACTGTGCACACCAAGGACACCGCCCCAGGCCTCATCATGGGGGCAGGTAGGTGGCTGCCATCACAGTTAGCTGGTGGGTGCCATTGCTGCCTGAGGGATGCTCTGTTCTCAGGGACGAAAATGGATGGCTGTGGGCCTGGGGCCAGAGTGTGTCCACCAGGAGACGGAGCCACAGCATCTCCAGGAATCTCAGTCCTCCGGCAAATCCCGGGGAGGGTGAATGCATGGCCCACAATGGGCACACCATACATGTTGGCTGAATGGAAAGATGGAAGAATGGAAGGATGGATGGATGATGAATTGAAAGAAGGGTGAACGGGTGAATGGATGGGAGGAGGGGTGAAAGGACAGTTGGTAGTTGAGAGAATGGTTAGTTGAATGGTCAATGGGAGGATGAATAATAAATTGGAGAATGAATGAATAAAAGATGGGATGGATGTATAGATGGGTAGATAAATGCATGGGTGTATTGGGGGATGGTGACGAGTGAGCAGATGGGTGGAAGCATGGATGGATGGGTGGAAAGGGTGGAAGGAAGGGTGGAAGGGTGGATGGATGGATGGATGGATGATGGACAGGTGGATGGGTGGATGGATGGATGAGTGGAAGGGAATCAATGGATGGATGGATGGGAGGATGAGATGAAGGATGGGGGAATGGATGAATGGGTGGGAGGATGGGTGAAAGGATAGTTGGATAATTGAGAAAATGGATAGTTGAATGGCCAGATGGAAGGATAGATAACACAGTAGTGCTCTATGAATGAACAGAAGGATGGATGGATAGGAGGATGACATTTATTATTCCCTTAAGAAGGTTCTAGTTCAGTGGAGGAGAGAGACACATATTTAGCTAACCATGATAAAAATTAAAATTTTAAGTAGCATATGTGTCTGTTTCCCTCACTAAACTAGACCCTCCTTTCAGGAATCAAAAAGCACGTATGACCGACTACCCTCAAAATAATGTTCATTTCAGTTAGAAGAATCATTCGAAATAAAAAGCATGTGTCCTGAAGGTATACTGCCAGGAAGTGGCTGGAAACTTATTTGTTTTATTTGCATTAAGGGGCACTTTTTAATGCTCAGTGCTAGGGCAGCCTCTGCCCACTCTCAGTCCAGGGTGGATGCCAAGAACGACATTCACCAAATGACGAGTGCTGCTTCCCAGCTGCCTGACCTTGGGCGAGTCACTGGTGCTCTCTGAGCCTCAGTATCTTCATCTGCAAAAGGAAAGAACAAACTCGCCTTGTAAGGGTGATGTGGGGGTAGAGGGAAAGCATCAGTCTAAAGGTCGGCAGGTGGGGACGACTTGTCCGTTCATTGGGAAAGTTGCTGGACATCCTCCTCCGTGAGGGACACTGGGTAAGGGTCCTGGAACCGAGGGACAGCTGAGCCCTGCCCTTAGCCTTGGGAATTTACAGAGGCACAAAGGGACAAAGACTGCAGAGGAGACAGGCCCTGTCACTGGGTCCTTCCTACCAGAGGCCCCAGAGGGATATACAACAGGGCATTCACTTCTGCCTTGGGGTTGGGGTGACAAGGTGCTGGGGGAGACAGGGGCGCAAATTATCCTGCGTCAAGCAGACGCACAGAGGGCACCGAGCGTGCCGAGCTGTGAAGGTGAGAGTACCGGGCTCGGTGCCGCAGGGGTCGAAGGTGGAGCCACGACTCCAGCGAGGAGGGATCTGGACACAAAGACAGGAAGTCCGGCTTCTAACCCCGGGTGCAGAATCAGCCACATGGAGCCCAGGAATGGACCCGGCCGTGGCCAAGGACGCCAGCTGGAGTGTTCCTTCCACCTGGACGTGTCACGGGGACGGGAATCGTTGGGTCCTCTCCAGAGGCTTCCTAGTTAAATGTGTCGGAAGGAGCCTGGATTCTCATCTTTGTCCTCCTCCTTTCAGTAGGACTTTGGTCTTCATTTGGTTTTAGCTCCCTGAGCAAATAAACTCCGCTGCTCCAAAGTCTTCAGTGGCCAGACCCCAGCCTGGCCTGGGGCCCTCTTGGCTCCCACCACAGCACTTTGACCCACTCCCACAGGTGCCCCAAATAAGTCTGTTCATCAGAAGCTCCTAAGGCGCTTGTAAAATTAGGGATCCCTGGGGCCCACCCTGGCCAGTGAAATCCCAGGCCCTGGGAACGAGGCCCAGGAATCTGCATTGTTAGCAGGCTCTCCGAGGATGCAGACACAGGCCTAGAAACACTGCTGCCTGCAGGAATCACAGGGGCTGTACTGAGGGCTTGGTTCCCATTCTGACTCTGCCTTGCCCTGTGATCTGGGGGCAGGCTCTGCACCTCTGACCCTCTGTATCTTCATCTGTAAATCAGCATGATCGCGTCTTAAGCACGGGAAGATATCCTGCATGTGGAAATCTTCCCGGCACCCAGTAGGTGCTCAGTAAATTGCAGCTCCTATGTAGCCACTGAGCCCTCTCCCGAGCCCACCACCCTCGCCCACCCTGAGCCTCTGGCACGAGCCTCAGTGACTGGTCTGCGTGTCAAATGCACATCCAGACCTGAGCCCCTGGGACCGAGCAGGGTGCCAGGCAGTGACAGCTGCAGCCCAGAGAGGACAGAGCTCCCACTTCCGGTCCAGCTGGCATCTGCTGGCACTGGAACCACCTGCGTTTTCAGTCTTCTCCCCTGACCCCATGTTCTTAGCCACCCTGCGACCTGGAGGCAGCTTGAGGACAATAAGGGAGCACACATTCATTGAGCTCTTGCTGTACACCAGGACCTGAGAGCCCCTGTGGGAGGGACAGACAAGGAGCCCGCGGGGCAGGCTGGAGTGGTCAGTGGTGGGTGGTGGGGCCGGGGTCTGGGTGGGAGGTGCCGGAACGGCTGAAAGGGGTGTCCCAGGGGAACTCTCTCTCTTTACTCATGGCCCTCACCCCGGCCTCCGTTTCCCCATCCATAAAGTGAGGCTGTTGGCTCCTGTGTTCTCACATGTGTCCGTGAATGTCCTGACTTCTCCCCAGTGTGTTAGGTGATGGGCACCCTGACAGTTCTGGGGGACGGAGCAAAGAAAACCACGTCTCTTAAAGACAGATGTCTGCACAACTGAGATCACAAACACCAGTGTGCGTGCTACAGCGTGCCGACGCTGTGGCATTCCACGGCCCCGCTTCTGCAGTGGATGTGCCCGTCCCCAAGTCTGCAGGCACTTGAAAGAATGGACAGATAAAGGGCACCCATTCCTGCTTCCACCCACCCCAATTCATTGGATTCATTCATTCATTTCACTCATTTCATTCGTTCAGGAGACATTTCTCAGCACCTCGTACCTACCAGGCACGCGGCTTCACAAGTAGAGGGGTGGGGAGGGCACCACAGATCCAGAAGCGGCCCCTCTGTGCCTGGGTGTGACGGCCGCACCCTCTCCTGAAAGGTGTTCCCCTCCATCATGCACCTTCCCATCTCTGTGCCATTGCCCAGGCTGCTTCCTCCACCTGGAGCCCCCTTTTCCCTTCACCGACTTGTTTCTGTCTTCCAAGGCTCATCGCAGAGGTGACTTCCTGCAGGACTCTGTCCTTGCCTACCCTCCTTCACAGGTCCGGTGGCTGTCTCTTCTCTGCACTCATAATCCCCTTGGCTTCTAGCTCCGTGGCTCTGGGTTCATTTGCACAGCCAGGTGCATGGCACCCTCTCCCTGCCCTGCTAGGTTGACAGCTCTCAGGGCGCAGGGACCATGCTTTATTCAGCTTGAACTCCCCAGAGCTTAGACAGGGCGGGGATGGGAGTAGGCACTCAGCGAATGCTAATGAATAAATGCAGGAATGGATGTGTGGGTGGAATTAATGAAGAATAGATGGATGGGTGGATGGGTGGGTGGATGATTGGTTGAGTGGATAATAGACTAATGATGGATGGATGGATAGAAGGATTGATAAACTAATGAATGGATGGATGGATGGATGGCTAATCCACTAATGAAGGCTGGATGGATGGATGAGTGGGTGATTGGTTGAGTGGATAATAGACCAACGAAGGATGGGTGAAAAGATGGATGGTTGGATGGATGGATGGATGGATGGATGGATGGATGGATTGTAGGACCTTAAAAAAATAAAAGAAGCCAACCACACAAATATTTTGCCATTCTGCATGAGGACTTATGTCAACTCATCTATTTGAGGACAATCCATCTCCTTTGGAATTTTCCAATAACTTCTAAACTTGACTGTGGATGAAATACTTCTAAGAGTGCCATATGAATAAGGCTTCAGTGGGAAGTGGCATGCAGACCACCCAAGGCAGGGACTCCTGGGGCTCCAGATGGCGGGCCACCGCAGCTTCAATGCCATCACCATAGGCCGTCCTGGAGGCTTGGAGCCCTGGTCCCTGCCAAGACCAAAGGGACATGGCAGGGGAGGGGGGGCTGCTCAAATTCAGCTCACAGACAATCCCTTTGGTGGTGACCCTTCCTGGGAGGCCACTTGGGGACACCAGGTCAGTTCCCAAGGCTGCTGTGGTCTTCTTGGTGGCTGACTGCTCATACGTGGCCACTGCCTTATCTACAGGAGCTCTCTCTGGGCTCAGTTTCCTCGTCTGTGGAATGAGGTTGGTTGGTCCTGGGGGGAGACTTCTTTCCGTTATGAAGTCACCCATGGGATTAAGTCCACATGTCTCAGTGAGACCTCCAAGCCCTCGTGACTGACCACTGACCAGTGTGGGAGCCGCTCAGGCACACCCAGGCCAAGTGGGAGATCCCGGGCTGCACAGTTGTTTCTTGCCCACCCCTATCCTTCCAAATATCTCCTGAGCCCCTTCTGTGTGCTTGCCCAGACCCTGCCTCTCACCTGGACGGCCCCATACCTACCAGATCTGCCATTTCCCTGCCGCCTCCCAGCCTCCAGGGAGCAGACCCAGCTGTGTCCTGCCCCAGATGGCAGCCCCTGGCCCCCGTCCCACCTGGCCTGCCCCTGACTGCCACCCCACACTGCTGCTTCTTCAGCCACGTGGGTCACCTGCAGGACCTGTGACATGCCCGCATTTCTCCTGCACGTGGCCTCAGCCTGGGGCCTCCTCATGGTCTGGCAAATCCTCCTCTACCCTCTACCCCCTGCCTACCCGGCGGCCTTGGGGTCCCCCTCCCTGAACCTCTGACCCAGCACTCATCATCCTGTCCTGTCAGCATCTCTCTACATGCTTTCCCCATGCACCCGGCAGCTGCTGCCAGTGGGGGACATGCACTGAGGGTTCCCAGTGCAGGCCGCAGCAGGGTGGCTCTGGCTGCAAGTACAGATGAGGATGATGGGAAAGGCCAGCAGGCCCCGAGCAGCTGGGGTGGGTGTCCGGCCAAGAGGGGCAGCTGCTGGAGCGGGCAGGGGCACCAGGTGGCAGGAGGGGCAGACTTGATGTCTGTTGAGAAGTCCGAGCACGAGGATCGACTGGCGAATTGGCTGTGGGCATGAGCACAAGAGCGGTCAAGGAGCTCATGGCTTTCAGAAGAAGGCCCGGAGGGTGAGCCACTGTCCGCCGAGGCGGAGAAGGGGTACGTGCAGCAGATGGGAAATTTGGTGCAGGGCTCACGGTGGTCAAGATGCATGGGCACTGACATCTGAGTTTGCACTTTGGGCAAGGAGCCGAGGCTGAGAGGGACGTCTGAGTGTGGCCGAGAGAGCTGGTATTTAAAGTGAAGCAGCTGGGTGGATGGAATCACCCGGGGATGAGCAGAGGGCTGGGTTCTGAGCCCTGGGCCTCTGAGTTAGGGGTCAGGTGGGAGGAGGGCGAGCAAGGGAGACTGAGAAGGCACAGGAACGGGCATCAGCTGGGGGCCCTGGCACCTGGGAGCTCCGTTACAGACCTGGGTGTGGGGTCAGACAGAGGGTCCCACAACCACCCTCACTGCTGACACCCCCTGCAAGTTCGTGGGTCTCTAAGAAGCACTCACAGAACTCAGCAAAGCTGTTCTATGTGGTTGTGATTTATTACAGCAAAAGGTTACAGATCAAAATCAGCCAAGGGAAGAGGCACATTTTAGTTTCCAGGCTGATCAGAGCAACATCATGAAATGAGTTCAGCTTAAACTGAACTCATTTTTGGAAATTTATTCACTTATGGTTGAAGCCAGGAAAATGTCCAAATCAAGGCATCATCAAGACGATGCTTTCTTCCTAAAGGCCAGCTGCCAGCGATCCTCAGCTCCTCTGCTGCACGGCCAGGCACATGGTGGCATCTGCAAGTCTCTCCCTCCTCTTCCAGGTTTCATCGATCTCAGCTTCTTGCTTCCCTGGCTTTCTCTCTCTCTGTATTCATCCCATTTATAAAGGACTCCAGCGAGAGGGTGAAGTCCCATCCTGAATGAGGTGGCTCACACCTTACCTGAAGCAGCCGCATCACAAGGTCCTACTTGCAATGAAGTCACACCCACAGGAATGGATTAGTTTAAGAACATGTTTTTCTGGGGTACCCAGAGCTTCAGACCACCATGAGGCATATGGGGCAGGGTCCGGGAGAACCCTGGTGGGTGCTTCCGGCTGACCTCACCAAGTGGAGCGTGCAGACAGAGAAAGCTTAATTCTTGCAGCCACCACATATGGCACCAGGGAGCTCACCCCAGGCTCCGCGTCCCAGGTTTTGGTCAGGGCCTGGTGGCATAGGCATGGCTGACCTCCACGTGGCTGCCCTTTGTCTCCAGGCCCCCCAAGGTCAAGCTGCTGCCTCATGGCCCCAGGCCCCCCCTAAACTGCATTGCTAGCATAGACCACCTACTGTAGCCCAAGACCCCCGTCACACAAAGACACTCTTAGCAGGGGATTCCAAAAGTGAAGAAGTGACCTCCCAGGGGCCAGGGTCAAAGGCCAGACCTCTCTTTGGGCAAGAGGCTGGGACCCAGGGCCCGAGTGTGACCTTTGACATCCAGGAGCAGTCGTTGCAGTCTGTCCATTGTAAGAGGAAGGCAGAGAGAGCAGCTAATTGATAGATTTGGTGCTGGGAGATGGAGACCCAGGGAAGACCTTGTCTGGGATTTTCTGGAGCCAGAACTCGATTCAGGGGAAAGCTGGGCAACCCTCAGAGCAACCCTGCCCCCTTTTCTTTCGGACCAGGTAACCTGGGCTCGCAGCTGGTGGAGTACAAAGAAGAAATGTACATCACGTCGGACTGCGGGCGCACCTGGCGGCAGGTAAGGTGGCAGAGGAGGTACCTGGCACCCCCGCCTCAGCCCACAGGGACTTCCAGGACATGTACTGTTTGGATACTCACCTCCCTGCCCAGAGGTTTCACCTGAGAAATTCTGAGACACATTTCTGTATCGTCAGCCAGCCCAAATGGCTGTACCTTGTAGCCACTGTCACATCTGCCTAATATTAAAAGCACGTCCAGGCAGGGATGGCTCAAGCCACCCAGCAAGTCCTCTGATGGCCAGTGCTAGAGAATTCTGGGAGGCCTGAGACACTTCTGCACATCATCAGACGTGTCACCCATGAATATCCAAGAAAGGGATCTAATGGCAGGAATTGGGAGGAAGCCATGTGGGTTGAGGGTGTCTGAGGGTTGGCCTGAGCTCTCTCATGAGCCCAGAGGCCAGTCAAGGGGGGTCTGTGACTCTCCGGGTTCCCGGCCAGGGTGGCTGTTAGGTGGATAGTGAAGACATCCGTAGAGAAAGAGATTATGAGGGTAGTGGCATGTTTGGGGGACATGGTGAGCTTGGGTTGGGGCATCTGGGGACCTCCAGAGGTGATGGTTTGACACAGCTGTGTGGCCTGGGAGGATTCAGAAGGATGCATTGAAGCAGGTAATGGCCCAGCCACCCGCACGTCCCTGAGCTCACGCAGCACCTCCGTGGTGCCCAGATTCATAGACCGGGCCCCGTGGAAACAGGGAGGCTGAGGGAGGGCTGGACGCTCTGCCCAAGGCCCCTGGGAAGGGCCCTGCCTCACTCCTCACTTGCTATATTTTTCCAGAAAAAAAAAAAAAAACAACAAGAACAAAAATGACCTCATGCAGCCCGCCTGCTGCACACAGTGACGTCTGCTTTAGATGCTTTAGGAAACGAGCCAGCCCTGTGTGCACCCCTTCCAGACAAGGCAGGACGCCCTGTTTGTAGGTCAGCGTGTGCATCAAAGGCCAGTTTTTTACACGCTTGAGTCCCCCAATTGCAGCCACTTGCCTGGGTACCGTTGGACAAATATGATAATCCCCCAAGTACGAAAGCTCACCTGCAGCCTCAGTTTAAGGCCTTGACGTTTTTTTAATAATATGCAAGAAACAAGGAATTTTGAAAAGGTCAAAAGAGATTTCTATTTCACTGAAACTAGTGAAACATGTCTAAACTTTTTAAAGGTCACCGTCTGTCCGTTTGTTAGAGAAGCCCCCACCCCTCTCCTTTATCCGATGAAACGGACGAGGGTGAAGTAGAAGAGGTTTTCTAATTGCGTGGAGGCCCATCGCAAGGTATTCATATCAGCTGCTTTTGCCAAGCAGTTTGCTTAGATTTCAAACTTGGGAGTGTCAGGATTCAATGGGAAAATGTCTGCCAGAGTGCTGAGCCCTGAGCCTGGTGACAGCCGTGCCCAGGAAAGGCTCGGCCCTTCCCAAATGACAGCGGGGCCCAGGGGAAGAGAAAGGCCAGCTCAGCGTGGTGCTGGGTTTTGGAGGATTTCACCAGGAGCAGGACGAGGGGAAGGGGCTCCAGGCAGAAGACAGTGTGGGACGAGGACACAGAAGGTGAAGTGTCCTGCTGCCCTCTGGCTTCTCCACGCTGGCCAGTTGTCGGGGATCTATCATGAGATATGGCCGAGGCATGTGTCTCAGAAAACGAATTGAGAATGACAGAGTGTATTTTGTTTGGTTGATATAAACTTTCAAAAACCTGAGTTCCTTGGGATGATCAAAAAAAAGCCAAAAGATGTTCAAGGAGCCCCAGGCTCAGGGTTGAGGGGAGGAAGAGAAGGAGAAATGGATGAGAGCCCAGACCCCCAACTCGGCCCTGCACCCTGGGGTTGGTCAAGGCACAGAAAGCACATTAAAGAATGTTCAGGGACCCCTAACGCCCCACTGTTGGGGTTCGGGAAGACCCCGAAGCCTCCCTTCCTGCACATCCCAAGCTATGCGGAGTGGACATTGCTCCGTGGCCATTCCAGAGCCCCGAGGATGGCTCGGAGGCACCGGGTGGCCTGTGGGCCTGCACACCCCGCGGTCCAGGGGACAGATGTGGCAAACGCCTCCTCCCTGTCCTGGGGGAGAGGGCACCAGGCATGTCTGAGCCACTGGCCACCTGCCCAGCTGGTGCTGCTGGCCGTGGCGGGCACCAGGCGGCACAGCCGGGAGGTGAACTGCACTCCAGAATGATCGGCTCTGTGACGCCCACCCGGCTTTCCTTTCACTGCAAACCCCCTGCCGTTTGGCAGCCCTGATCTTCTGTGGGAGACCCTGCAAGCTTGTGGCTTAGGCCCCAGGGGAGCTGGGAAAGGTGCACGCCCTGCTGTGCGCTGGGCAGAGGCCCCGAGCATTCGAAGCTTGGAGATGGGAGCGGTTGTGTGGGGCACAGATCTGTTCCCATGTGTGTCTCGTTCCACATCGCAGAGCTGACTGTGAATTCCCCCTCCTAGCAGCCCAGGGTTCCCAGGAGCAGCATCCGTGGGGGGTGCCTAACTACTGGAACATCTCCCAAGAAAGGGTGCTCACTGTTTCCTGAGGCACCTGGAGGAGAAGCCCATTAGCTTCAGGATTCATTTCCCTCCTGGGTCCCAGCATTAAGGGAGGGAAGGAGAAGGGAAGGGAAAAGGGAAAGAGGGAGGAGGGCGGGAGAAAGGCAGGTGGGAGGGAGGGGGGAGGGAAGATGACTCTGGGACACATTTACTGGCTTTCCACCCTTATTTCGTGAAGGGTGTCTCTTTTTATTCAAGCCAAAAGTGTCCTAGAGAATCCCATAAGCAGTGGGTAATGCCCGCAGGACTCTGATGAGGTAGAGATATCTGGGGAAGAGCTTTGCAGGCAGGGGGGCAGGATGTGCAAAGGGCCTGTGGCAAGAACACGCTGGGCACCTTGCGGAGGGGAGACCAGGGTGGCTGGCTGTGGGGGAAGGTGGGCAGGGAGAGCTCCCGTGGGGCCCTGCAGGCCACGGAAGGGGTGCCTTTACCACGGACAGCCCTGGAAGGTTCTGCTGGGGCTGGGATCTGCCCGACATCCATGCTGTGGGCTTGGCCCAGAGGCACCCACCCTGCCCTGCTGAGACCTTCTATTCCTAAGATGCGGGGCCTGGGCTTCGTGTCCTCCCTGGGGGCCTCCTGCTGGCTCCAGAAAATCCAAACGCCAAACAATGAAAGGCTCAAAACGGAAGAGTCAGGAGAAGCTGGCTGGTTTTGCTTTCTTTACAATTTCCCCAATACCGTTTCCCAGCTCGCTCTCGGTCCTGGAACAATCCCCCAGAGCCCGGGATCCTCCCCGCTTGTTCTAGAAGGGAAAGTGCAGCTGCTGCTCCGTTTGGATCAATGTCTGTGTGGAAGGAGCCAGCCGGGCCCCACTGACTTCTGTCTTGCTAGGCTCTAATCCGCATCCAAGTCTCCAGCTGGCTCTGCTGCAGCTGCTGTCCCCGGCCCAGGAGAGGCCCCTGAGCCACGAGCCAAGCTGGGGCGGGGGGGGGGTGTCCCCGGTCTTCCCCACCCACTGGAGGACTCGGCCAGGCTGGGCCCTTCCGAGATGGGACAAGCCTGCTGACCCTGGTGGGGGGCTGGTGGGGCCACGGCTTGGGAGCCTGCTCCGGTTTGCTAATGCTGCAGTTCTGCAAAACACCAGAAATGGATTGGCTTTTATAAAGGGGGTTTATTTGGTTACAAAGTTAGTTTTAAGGCCATAAAGTGTCCAAGGTAAGTCATCAACAGCGTACCTTCACTGAAGGATGGCCGATGGCATCCAAAAACCTATTATCTGGGAAGGCACGTGGCTGTTTGCTCCCAGGTTGTGTTTCATAATGGCATTCTCCAAAATGTTGCTCTTGAGCATTTTGTCCTCTCTTAGCTAGCGTAAGTCTGCTTTCAATGGCCATCTCCAAAATATCTCTAAGATGCAGCACTGAGTTCCTTCTGTTTATCAGCTTTTTTATATGGCTCCAGTGATTTAATTATGACACACCCTGAATGGGGGGCTGGGTAACACCTCCATGGAAATTATCCAATCAAAGGTCTTGCCCACAGTTGATTGAGTCACATCTCCACGGAAACACTCATTCAAAATGTTCGAACCTAATCAACAACAATACTTCTGTCACCACAAGATTTCATGGGGTGGGGGAGGGTGGGGTCCTGGACAACAAAGGACTCCCCAACTGCTGGCGCAGAGGGGTCAGTGACAGGCGTGGGGTCCTTTCCTGGGAGGACGGGTGCAGTTTCAGGGCAGCATGCAGAGGATGTCAGTGCCCCTCCTGGGCAGTGTCCAGAGACCCTTTCTCATCATCTACCCACTCATGTTCACTAAAGATCTGTGTGGAGGCCCCCGCATGCCAGCCACAAGCACAGACTCAGGAGCGGGCCTGGCCCTGCCACCTGCCAGCTGGAGGCCTTGGCAGAGCCCTTGTCAAGAGTGGAGCCAGCTGGGGTTGCCGGGCTGCCCAGTGTGGACACAGTTGATGAGGATAATGAGCCAAAGTGAAAGAAACAGTCAAGCCTTTAATCGCCTACTGTGGTGGATAAGCTCAAGAGACAGCGCCAGCTCCCTCAGTGTTCCCTTTCTCCCCAAGGAACTGGGCTGGGGGACAGGGGCCCAGATGTGTGGGCACAGTCTCCTGCTGAGGGAGCCCCCAGCCACAGGCTCCTGCCCTTTTAGGGACCCCCGGGCTGGGGAAGGGCTGGGGACCGAGTCTGTAGGGTAAAGCGTCTCTGACCTCCATCCATCCATGGAGGCACTTGGGCAAGTGTGAGCACAGCACACACAAGGCAAGACAGCCATAGGTAGTTCCTCCTCTTTGAGTCCTGTCCAGGCTATTTGGCCTTTTGTCCCCTGCAGAGTTGGTGGTGATTCATTCATTCGTTCATTTGTTCCACACCGTGCATCCTTTCTGATCTCCTGCAGGCTACGGGCCTTGAGCTGAGCTATACTGAACCACAAAGAGAACCCAGACACAGGCCCCACTTGTGAGAGGCTCCTCCCGACACAATGACAAAGTAGTGTAGTAAGTGCTGGGACTCCCCACCCAGCCTGTGCATCGAGGAGAGCTTCCTGTAGGAGGTGGCGCTTGAGTTGTGTCTTAATGTCAAATAGGGCTTTCTTTTCACTGACAGTATTTATCATAAATGCTTTTTTAAATTCATTGCTTGTTTTTCATCTTCACCTTGTGGGCATTTTTGTGTTTGGGTTTTCCTTCTAGAGAGGGCCACCTACAGCAGTTCTTAGCAGTTTTCTCTCTCAAGTCAATGGCTTAGAAATTGTCATCCATCGCGTGCTCATCCCACGTGTTGAGTCTGGGTGGTGTGGGAGAGCCCAGGATGGGTCTGGGGGAGACCGGGAGACCCTCAGGCCCATGTGCTGACAATCCCACCCCAGGAGCAACCCTGACCCCAAGCCCCCTCTTCTGCAGGTGTTTGAGGAGGAGCACCACATCCTGTACCTGGACCACGGCGGCGTGATCGTGGCCGTCAAGGACACCTCCATCCCCCTGAAGATCCTCAAGTAACTGCTGGGCAGGGTCCCGGGGCAGGGCGGGCCACTCCTCTCCCCTGGGAACCTCCCAGAAGAGTCCCCATATCAGCCGCCCTTTGGGGCCGCAGCACAGTGCACTGAACCCTGCAAACCTGGGGTGGCAGCAAGCTGCACAAACCCACCCTGAGGGGCTGCTCCCATCTAGGTGGGGTGGGAGGAGGGCTGGGGGTGGGGGCCGGGACAGTAGACGGGAAAGGACAGCACAGTCTTATGAAAGTGAGACAAAGGGAGGCAGTGGGCTATGGGGTCCAGAGGAGGCCCCAGTCCAGCCCGGGGCATCAGGGAGGGCTTCCCAGAGGAGGTGACTTTTAAGCATTAGCAGGAATTAGTTAAGTGGAGGAGGTGAGGCCAGGTGATCCGGACGAACAAAGCAAGCAGCATATGTCTAGGTGAGAGTGGGTTTTGTATCATCTTCAGACATCCCAAGGGCCAACATGGGGAGCCGAAAGCAAGCATGAACACTGGCTCTGAAGGCAGAGCTGAGAGGCTGCCAGGAAGCCCCTATCAGATTAGCCTGGAAAAGAGCTTTCTGTACTGCGAGCTGAGTGCACTGGGAGGGCTGCTGTGGGTGCAGGGGGCTCCCTGTTACTGCCCTGGTACTGGGGTGGGGCAGGACAAGATCCTTTCAGGGCCCAGGTAACCCTGTGATTCTGGGGTGCAAAGCACCTTCGTGGTACCCAAAGGAAAAACCCAGGACTCCCTGGCCCCAGCGTTGCTGGGGAATGCAGATGCCAGAGAGGGGCAGGTCAGGGGTCTGGCTGTGGGGTGTTTGCCCCTGGCCCCACAGTTGCTGACACCCCCTCCCCATCCCTGCAGGTTCAGCGTGGACGAGGGCCTGACCTGGAGCACCCACAACTTCACCAGCACCTCGGTGTTCGTGGACGGGCTGCTGAGCGAGCCAGGGGACGAGACGCTCGTCATGACGTGAGCGTAGGGGCCTGGCTGGTCACTGGGGGTGGGCAGGAGGGTGGCTCAGAGCACACGCCCCGGGCAGGCCATGGCCACTCTGGGGTGGGATTCAGGCCCCGGCCAGCCAGTCTCCCTTGCCCCCTCCCCGCCCTGACCACTATCTTTCCACCTGCCGTCTGATCCATCCCCGGCCTGGGGGGATGCCCTTATGTCCACTGTCTCCTCCCGTCCTCCAGCCACCTGGGAGGAAGCCACTCCGTCCCTATTCAGGAATACCTGTCACCTGCCCAGGATCACCTGGCTGGGGAGGGGCAGAAGCAAGCCCCAGTCCTCCCTCTGCTGCCCCCTGGGCTGGCTGTGGACCCCACCCACTCCGCCAATCAATGGTGGTGACGATGACAATGATGATGATGACGATGATGGGCCATTGGCACCTGTATATGGCTCCACCCTCATTTCCCACACAAGGCCCTGAGACTCCGACAGGCTGGCCTGTCTGCTGCAGCCCCCACCTCACTCTCCTGTCATCAGCCAGTGTGTGCCCAGCCACGTCCTGGCCAGATGTCACACGAGGCACACTGAGGGGACCAGGGACAGCGGACAGCGGACAGCACCCTGTTACTGCAGAGCCCCTTGTGGCCCAGGAACCAAGACTGGGGTGATGGGAAGGTTGCTCCATCCCCCTGTGGCAGCTCATGGGGGAAAGGCATTGGCGATGAAGTAACGGTCAGTCGGTCATGGAGCCCACTGCCATGCGTCTGCCTCTGTGGACTGGCCATGGGCAGAGTCGGATTCACTGGCTGCGGCGGCCACAGGGTCTGCCTTCCCAGCAGCAACCAGCTGTGATGCCCCTGCACCCCTCCTGCCCTCATCCAGGATGCCCACAATGCCCCGTCATGACCGTTCAGCGTGGGGCCAGGGGCCTTGGCCGGTGGGGTCGGACCTCTGGCCTTAGGGAACCGCGTTCTCTGCCCACAGCCTCTGGAGTTATTTCCTTTGCATCATGCTGTTGGATGGGGCCGGGGCTGGGTCCCCCATGGGTCCCCTGTGGGTGCCCCATCCAGGGAAGGCCTGGCTCAGGGGCTGCTTGGCGAGGCCGCCTCCCACAGATCCCATCTGGGACAGGTGAGCAGATGCTCCTGCCCACGTCCGTGTCTCCCACACCACGGCAGAGGCCCGAGGCCAGACCCTCCTCAGTCACCGGGCATGGACAGCCTTGGCCGGGCACCTGGAGTGGGCTGGGCACTGTCCACTCTGTGGACCCAACGGGGAGCCGGCAGACAAGGTCCTGCACCAAGCTGGTACCCCAGGGGCAGAGAGATCAAACCGAACATGTAGCCAGGTCCTCACTTGCTGACATAACGGGCGAGCAGCTGGGCCGGGAGGAGAGGAAGGGGGTCTCTGAGAAACTGCCCTTTGCCCTGTGACCAGACTGATGAGCAGTAGCCTGTGGATGGAGCTGTGGGTCCAGAGGCACCGGCGTCTCCCACGCGTGGACACGGACAGGCCTCTCCGCCTGCTCCCAGCTGTGTGGCCGGGGCCGCCTGAGCCTCTACCACAGACGTGGGTTTCTGGGCTGTCCCTCGCTGGCAGGGCGTCAGCGGTCAGTCCTGGTGACCAGCTACCTCACACCTGGCATCCACCCTTGGTGCTGACGGGTGCTCTGCACCCATTACCTCGTCCAGCTCTCCAATCTTAGCCTCTGAGTGCCCCAGAGAGGCTACATGGATAACGCCCAGGGATGCCTGCCCCCAGCCAGGGTCGTCCTTCTCCCTGCCCTCCCTCCTTGGAGGCACCGGCCTGGGGCCTGCGGACGGGGTGCTTTGTCCTTCACTCTTCACACAAATCTCCCCCGAGGCTGTGGGGTGGAGGGAGCCCCAGGCTGGGGGGTCAGGCCCGGCTTTGGCACAGACACCGGGGTCCCCCTGGTCCAGCCTCCCTCTGCCTGGGGCAGGGATCGAGGCCCAGGACTCCCCAGAGCAGGGGTCCCCTTCATTTGTGAGGGGCTGTGCTGATGCAACTCCTGGCCGATCCCCCTGTGGGGACTCAGCCCCTGAACCCATCTTGCTCCCCGGGGCGGGGGCTGGGAGCTCGGCCTTGGAAAGCCCACACTGCTGGCTGCAGCCGCCTCAGCAACCCCAACCCGTTCCTCCTCCTCAACCCACTGGCCAAAGCCCTGCGCCTTCCTCTTTGCACCCGAGGACACCGGCTGCACCCAGGGACGGCCATCATTCGCTTCCTGAACAACAGGTGCTGAATCCTGGGAACGTTTTCCCTGGAGACGACCCCCGGGGCCCCAGCACCTTCCCCGGACTTGGGACTGACCGCTCCTCCCCCTGGGTGCCCGGCCTGCTGCTGTCACACGGCCCGGAGCCCACCCGGTGGGCCTGGGGGTGGGAGCCCGGAGCTCAGGGCGCTGGCTGTCCCACTCCCTCGCCCGCTCGTTCTTTCGGCCGACGGGCACCGGGACCCCCTCCTGCTGGCTCAGGGCTGAGCTCTGGAGACCCCGCTCGCCCGTGTCCCCACACTCCCTGCCCCCTTCCTGCTCCATCGCCCCGTGGGGGTGGCTCCCGGAAGCCGGCTGAGCACCAGCCACATGTTGCGGGGCCGTATTTACTCATCGTTGCATCCTCTTCTCTTAAGACGTCTCCACGGGAGGATTTGTTTCCCCAGGTTAAGAGGTGCTGAAATCTCTCAGAACGTTCTGCCCCGAGGGAGAGGCGGGGAAGGGGACCCTGTTCACATCTGCTCACAGCAGTTCCCAGAGCTGGGGAGAGAGCACCCCATGTTCCCGTCCTGTGAAGTCTGGGGGGCAACCGCACCTTTCATTCCCAAGACCCCCAATGTTTCTGGTCTTCCTGTCCTGGCCCCGGGGTGCAGGACGACACGACTTCACAGATTCGTGCCCCCCTCATGCTACACTGGGTGGCAGCTCCGGGCAGGAGGGGGCGGCGGCCTGTCCCCCACTTTTCCAGAGGCCGGGAGCTCGTCCAGGCGTTTCTCGGGAGGGGTGGCGAGGTGCGGTGCAGCCTCACCGGCCTCCGGGCCTGCTCTCTGTCTTTGGGGTCCGGTGGGCTGAACTGGCCTGGACCCCTTGCACGGTGGAGCTATTTTGGGGGCCAGAACCACGGAGCTGGGGAGGGGCTGGGAAATGCCAGGGGCGAGGCAGGCCCTGACTGGCTCAACTCATCCTCAGGCCTCCGCTTCCCCAGCCCAGGCACGGAGCCCTCTCCACCCCAGGGCCTCGGAGCTTGGGGAGGCCGAGCCTGCGACCCCCGGGCCACCGCGTCGGGCAGTGTGTGGGCCCCAGCCCGGCTCTCGTCTTCACTGACACACAAGCATGGACCCCCGAAGAGAACGGCGGAGTTCACAGCCAAGTGCTCTCCCCCTTTACACTTTTCCAGAGCATCAGAGCGGCCTCCTATTTCACCGGGCTGCGTGGTCCAACACCCTGCAAATTCCCGTGACATGGAACTAAACTGCAAGACGGACACACCAGCACGTGGGAAGAAAGTTTAGCTCGTGTCTCCATCCCTGCCGGGTGGCAGTGTCCTCGCCCAGGCCGAGCACCGCGCTCTGTCCCCCTCTCCTCCCATCCCTCTCTTGCGCCGTCCGTCTTCTACTCCTTCTCACTCCTCTTGCCCACGTGCTTGGGACGTTTTCTCAGACAGCATCTTTGTCCTCGTCTGCTCGACGGTCCCGTCTAAGCCGACTGTGGCTGCCTTTGGGGAGTTTTTCTCAGCATAGCTCACCTTTGCCTGTTGTCCCTGTCCCACCAGCCACAGCCTCAGAGCTGGGAGGGCACAGCGAGGCCCTGGGGCTTGGATGGGGACTGGGGAGGGCGCCCCAGGGCAGGGACGTGCCTGTTTAAAGGGCCGCCATGTCTGGCCCGTTCCCCGCAGCATGTCCCACAGTTACCTTCTTACTCATGAAGCAATGAATAGGCTTCTGGACACCTCCTTCCTGAAACTCAGACTCAACAAGCTGTCCGATATTTCTCATGGAATCTGCAGACGTTTTAGGTCTCATAAGAGGCAGGACTTCAGAGACATCCAAAGGATTCATTAGATCAGCATAAACAGCCTGTCTTCTCCCAAGCTCAGAAAGCAGCTAAGACTGAGCTTTTTTGGGGGTGGGGAGCTCCGCGGCTGGCCTAGGGAGGCCACGGGGTTGTCACACTCGGGCAAATGCCGGGCTACACTCCCTGTGCCAAGCATCAAGTTGCAGAGTCGCCAGCCCGAGCTCCCAGCCCGGCTCCACCATAGGCGGGCAGGGACAGTGCCAAGACGGTGGGCTCATTGCCCCAGCCTCTGCCTCAGTTTCCTTGTCTGTGATATGGCAACTAACAGCACCTGCCTCCGGGGTCTGGCGAGGCATAAAGGAGATGCAGCGGACATGCACTGGTACACAGTCGGTGCTCCGGACAAGCCAGCCGCTGCCACCGCCACTATTCTCCTGGTCACGTGGTCTGCAGGGCTGTGAGAGACCCAGTCCATGGCGTGTGGCCATGCTCGCAGGGACCCCGGAAGTTTTCCCCCAAAGAGCCTTCCTTCAAGTGAGATAAGACCCTCAAACCACTCAAATAACCAACCCAGCGGGCTTTGCTGGAGAGAAGGGAGAGAGTGAGGCAAAGAAAAGTCTCCAACATGTTTACCCTTTTAGGAAAGGGGGGCTGTCAGTGTAAGGATTTGTCTCAGAGAGACAGATGAGGGGACACCTGATGGAGCCTGGGTGATGCTGGGGAGACACTGGGGCTTCCGGGTGACCCAGACCCACGGCGGCTCTCAGCCCTCACCCACCCCCTCCTCAGCTCATCCTTGGCGTCTCAGCGGCACGGGAGAGCCTCCCCAGGAGGCGCCTGCCTGCCCCGGCCCAGGTGCTCGGGAAAGGAGCTCGCTCACCCCCCAGAGGCTGGCTGGACCTGGGAATCAGCATTTAAGCTTGCCGGCAGGGAGGACGCAAAGCCAGGCGTGACGATGGGACTATCAGCCAATAAAGGCAGGGAGCGGGTCTGTCTGCACACTGTTGTCTCCCACACTGAGCATGATGTCTGGCCATGGAGAGGGAAGAGGACCGGGCCCAATGTGCTGTGTGACCTTGGGCAAGTCTCCTAACCTCTCTGTGCCTTGGATTCTTTTCTGTGAGATGGGGATGGACTCACCTCACCGGGCTGGGGTGAGGAGTAGAACAGACAGCAAAAACGGAGCTCCCAGCACACTGGGGTCCTCCACAGGCAGCTGGCTGCCCCTCCTCCACTCCCCACGTCCTCACCCAGTTCTCTCTGGGCCTCCATGGCAACCCCCTATTTCCATTTGGATGGCCAGTTCTCTGTGGGAGCAAACATCCCGTGGCCCAGCCATACCCAGCTGGGCTTCTATGGTGTGAAACACCCACACGTCAGGCCAACAGAGGCTGGGAGAGGGGCAGGGAGAGGCAGACAGCACCAGACTCAGCCTCCTAGCCATGTGTCATCCTGCAAACCGTGATACAAGGACCAGCCCTGGGAATGTGGAAAGGCCTCGGGTGGCGGCTGGGAGGCCAGGACTCCTGACACCCTGGGCACCTGCTTCCTCGCCTATCTTGTGGGGGCCACATGGGTTCAGATGGTGTGGCAAGTGACAGCTGTGATAATACGACAATACGCAGTAGTTGTGGAAAGCCAAATGCCCACTGCTGACCAGGGCCCCCCAGCAGGCCAGGCCCAGGGCCCGGCAGTGCTATCATTCTGGTTCCTGGGGGCGGCCCTGAGATGGCCAGAGAGGCCTTGCTGGGCCCCTGGTACCAGTGGGGAAACTGAGGCCTGGAGGGGAAGTGGTTTGCATGGCAGGGACAGGGGCTGACCCAGGGTGGTGACTTCTCCCCACCTCCGCCCTCCTCTCCCCAGGGTCTTTGGCCACATCAGCTTCCGCTCCGACTGGGAGCTCGTCAAGGTGGATTTCCGGCCCTCCTTCTCCAGGCAGTGCAGCGAGGGGGACTACAGCTCCTGGGACCTCGCAAACCTGCAGGTGGGGGCCAGACCCAGGTGGGGGTGGGGTGGGGGAGAGTGCCCAGGTGCAGGCTGAGGGGGAAGGGGTGCCCAGGTGCAGGCTGAGGGGGAAGGGGTGCCCAGGTATGGACTGAGGAGGGGGAGGCGCCCAGGAACCTTTTTTGTGCATGGGGGTGCACTGGCCGAGATCTCCGGTCACACTCCGTGGGTCACAGGCCCACAGGCCGTCATTCAAATCCATGGAGCCAACCATGCCTGGGACACAGGTGTTCAGGTCCTAGGAGGGTAACCCAGTGTGGCTGCCACATTTATGTAGCTCCCTGTGGGGTCTGGGGCAGCCCCTCACCCCGTAATCTCAAACACATGAACATTTCCACACTCTTCCCACTGAAGGAACCGATATGAACTACAGATGGCCTCGTGCTTCACCGCAGATCCTGCTGCCAAAGGAGGAAACTTGGAGTTTTCTGAGATAAGGGCGGAGCAGGGGGCTCTGGAGTAGCTGGAAGGAGTGTGGCCTCCAGGGGAGCAGGGGCAGGGCCTGAGGACTGACTGTGTGTCCCCCACATAAGCTTGTCCCCTGCACCTAAAGGGGGGCCGTGTTGCCAGCAGCTCTGTGACCTCCCAGGGCCTGGAGCTTGTACACAGCAGGTGCTCAATGAGTGCTGTGGGTCAGGATGAAAGGGAGGCTGCCCCAGTTGGACTCAGGCAGGCCACGCCTCCACCTGGGCATCAGTTTCCCCATACGAAAAATAGGACAAATCCTCGCCGCGACTGCTAGCCATTTCGGGGACTGGAAAGTTCAGCCGTTTGGGTCAGCGTGGAGCGGCTGACCCTGCTGGGCCGGCTGCTCACCTTGACCTCCTGGCTGCAGGGCGACCGCTGCATCATGGGCCAGCAGAGAAGCTTCCGGAAGCGAAAGCCCACGTCCTGGTGCATCAAGGGACGGAGCTTCACTGCAGCGCTCACGTCCCGCGTGTGTGAGTGCAGGGCCTCGGACTTCCTCTGGTGAGAGCTGGCTTCCCCAGGGGGGGATCGAGTTCCACCTCTAGAAGCGAGACGCAGATTTGGGGGTCACACACTAAAAGCAACCCCAGGGCACCTGGGGCTCTGCCCAGGGACTCAGCTGAAAGCCACTGGTCACTCCCTCCCCACTCTGCTCAAAGCCTCCCGTGCCACCACTGCTCACAGGAAGAGTATCCGGGTTCTGGGAGCTGGGCCCCGAGGCCCCCTGTCCTCCCCACCTGCCCCTCTGGCCACATGACCCCCCATCCCACCTCCTCCACCATCCTCCCCTTACCAGCCTTGGTGGCGGGTTCCTGCCCACAGTACCCGCCCCACTCTCTTCCCTGGCTATCCCCCACTCGGCCTTGAAGTCTCTGCTCACCTCCTCCAGGAAGCCCTCCAGGACCACCCAGGCTGGGCTCAGTGCTCTCCCTCTGAGTGCCTAGCGGCCCCCTTGCCGCCTCATCACCTTGGACCATCACTGTCAGTTTTCAGACCTCCCTCCCCATCTAGGAGAAGATTCCTGGATTTGCCTGTGCGTCCCCCCAGATGGGGGTGCAGTGGACTGGAAGTATGGGGCTTCCTCCCCAGCCCCCTCAGACTTCTCCTAACCGCTGTCCTTCCCCCTCCAGCGACTACGGATTTGAGCGTGCCCTGTCCTCAGAGTCGGACGCCAACAAGTGCTTTGCCAATTTCTGGTTTAACCCGGCGTCTCCTCCCGATGACTGTGCCGTGGGACAGACCTACACCAGCAGCCTTGGGTGAGCCTGGGTAGGGGGGCCTCTGGGGTAACCCCAAGGCCAGAGCCAGGGTGCTCCCCGAGCCGTGCCTGCCTGGGTGCTGGTGACCACAGCTGCGTGGGTCAGGGGAGAGGCAGCCAGTGCTGGGGGTGGTCCTGGGCGTGTGCCCACCTGTCGGCAGGGGCTCGTGGGAATCCCCCCAAGCACAGGTGCAGGAGCCGAGCTCCTGGAGCAGAGGAGCAGCAGGGGTCACCGACCTGAGCCCACCTGGGCCAGCAGCACAGGGGAGAGGTGCCTTGAGCAGGCTCAGAGCAGAGACGCCAGACAGACAGGGGTCTGAGGCCCCTTGTAACCCCTGCCAGCTGCAGGGCGTGGTCGCGGCCCACCCCAGGAGGCAGCCCCCATCTGCTGAGCCTCCAACCTGCACCCATTTACTGCCACCTAGGGAGCCAGGCCCTGAGCTGGTGGCTAGAGGGGCTCATGCTCCATTTGGTGACAGCTTAAATGGCACTTCTTCCAGGAAGCCTTCCCTGACCACCTTGTGCCTAGCTTACCTCTGTCATGGCAGGCACCCTGCTGATTGTCATTGCTCACCTGACGAGTCCTCCCCGCTGGACTGTGAGCTCCGGGACACCCGGGGGTGCTCCTTCTGTGTGTACCACGTGTGGTGAGCACAAGCAGTGCAGGAAGGTGACGGGCTCGGCAGGAGCCAGCAGTTAGGATCCTCTCCTCCGCCACAGGCCAAGCCCTTGATAGAAAGGATAAACTTCATAAAAACCATTAGCAAGAGCCGAGAGCCTTCGGCTTCAGGGGGCCTCTTGCGTGCTTTGCCTTAGAGACCCTGCTTCTCCTTGAGAACGTTTTGAGAGAGGAAGGAAAAAGCCCACTGCCTTATTAGAAAATGGCCATCACTGCTTCTGGGCGAGGGCAGGGAGGAGCCTGAGGAGCAGGAGCAGACATCACAGGCTCTGACCTCAGCGGCATCAACCTCACCATCCATCTGTCCATCCATCCAGTCATCTATCCATCCCTTCATCTATCCATCCATCTGCTTATCCATCCATCCTTCCCTCCATCCCTCTATCCATCCATATTTCCCTCAATCTCTCCATCCCTCTATCCACTCTCCCATCCATCCATCCTCCCACCCATCCATTCATCCATCATCAACTCATCCATCCATCCTTTTCATCCATCCACCCATTCACCTGTCATCGATATTGACCTCCATCCCTCCATCTACCATTCATCTATCCTTCCATCTACCCATCCATCCATCCATCCATCCATCCAGCCTTCTATCCATCCATCCATCCATCCACCCATACATCCATCCATATTTCCCTCAATCTCTCCATCCCTCCGTCCACTCTCCCATCTACCCACCCATCCTTCCATCCACCCACCCATCCCTCCTCTCACTCATCCATTCCCCCACCCACCATCTGGCCTCTCTAGTGCATCCATGAGGCTTGGCAGGTGGAGCTCCCACCTGAAGTGTCAGAGCCAAGACTCTCACCCAGGATAAAGGATGTCATTCATACTCTCTGTGCACTGTGGGACGCAGCACACTGCAAGCAGATGGCTCCTAGAGAGGTGCATTTTTTTTTTTCCAAACTAGCAATCACATGTGTCTTTGCACAATAACTTTTTGCAGGTTCATTCCGTGGCTGAGCCACATGGGAGAATTTGGCTTTGAGGGTGGCAGGCCACCAGCCTTGGGGTGTGGGCAGCCCAGGCTTTTGGCAGGGATGCTGGTTTTACAGACCCAGAATCCCCAGGGTAGCCTGAAGGGAGCCTTGCAAGTGGCAAGTTGGGTGACACCACCCTGGAGTGATTTTCCTCCTTTTAGAAGGAGCTCCACCCCCCTTTCCCTCTCCAGCCTTGTGTCCCACTGGCTCCCACCCCTGTGGGCTCCAGCCATGATGCTGCACACCCCAGGTCCTTTGCACACACTGTCTCCACTGCTGGGAGCTTTTCCCCTCCTGCTCACCCTTCCAATCGCAGCTTTTTAAAAGCTGCTTTCTCCGAGAGCAGATTTCTGGGTTCTACCCCTTCCAGTGTTTGCCACAGTCCTGATTTTCCACTGATGTGTAAAATGGTTTACTGATCCCATCTCCCCCATTCTGCAAGGGCAGGGACTGTGTGCAGTCACCCCATATCCCCAGTACTGGACTCAGAGTCGACACTCAGAAAATATATGTGGCATGAATGAGTCGAAGGCGTCATCTAGCCCAACTTTCTCAAGGTCAAAGGCCCAGAGCTGGGGGGAGAGGTATGGCTGGCCCAGGTCCACACCCCAAGGCAAGGTCAGGACTGCACCCCAGCTCCTGGCGAGCACCCTGCCCTCGCTGGGACGAGGTGTCTCAGCAGAGCCACACGAGCCTGCCCAGTCCACAATAGGATGATGGTGTTACCATCATTATCCATCAACGATCAGACCCGGAAAGGTCCAGGGATCCTGATGCCCTCACAGGTCATTCTCACCCTGTGCCTCAGTTTCCCCATCTCTAAAATGGGCGCACCAAATGCAGTCGGGAGGTGGACAGTGCTCCCAAATGGAGCAGTGAGGGTGCAAAGCCAAGAGCCGCACCTCGGCCAGGAGCCCAGCCCCGTCCCGGCGGGCAGCCCCGTCCCCCAGCCTGGGCTCACCCCCACCTGCCTCCCTTCTCCGCAGGTACCGGAAGGTGGTGTCCAACGTGTGCGAGGGAGGCGTGGACCTGCAGCGCAGCCGGGCGCCCGTGCCCTGCCCCCTGACGCCGCCCCGGGGCCTGCAGGTCAGCATCCGCGGCGAGGCGGTGGCCGTGCGGCCGGGCGAGGACGTCCTGTTCGTGGTGCAGCAGGAGCAGGTGAGGGGCGAGGGGCGGCCTCCCCAGGGCACCCCGTCGGGGCAGGCAGAGACGTGCGCCCACCGGACTCTCCCCACATAGAAGGAAGCAGAGGCCGTCGCCATCGGACTGGCCGTTTCCAAACCGCAGGGGCGGCTGGACAGTGGGCGGGAAATCCGCTCCTGGGACTGAGCAGAACATTCGGGAGGGCCCTGGGATGTGGGAGAAATCAACACTGTTTCCAGCACGTCTGTGCCGGGGATGCGTGTGCACATGTGTGTGTGTTTACTGGGCTGTGAGGAAAATGTGTTCATTCCTGTGGGAGACAATTAATTTCTTTAGCCCCTGATTTTATTGATTCTGATAATTTGTAATTTGTTTTTTTTTAAATTCAGTTTTGTTGAGATATATTCACGTTATACAGTCACCCATGGTATACAATCGTGTATAATCAACTGTTCACAGTACCATCATATAGTTGTGCATTTGTCATCCCAATCTATTTTTTGAACATTTTCCTTATACTAGAAAGAAAATTTTTTTTAAAAAGCATTAACTATAATCCCATCACCAAACGTATCAGTTTATTTATTACATATATATAATTATATGTAAATTATATAT
This sequence comes from Choloepus didactylus, assembly GCF_015220235.1. Classification (NCBI taxonomy): domain Eukaryota; kingdom Metazoa; phylum Chordata; class Mammalia; order Pilosa; family Megalonychidae; genus Choloepus; species Choloepus didactylus. The sequence continues at coordinate 5,374,437 of NC_051309.1, read as the reverse complement.
AAATTTCCTCCCAGTCTGTTTTTTAGAGCAGATGTTGTCTTCTGATTTAAAAATAATATCTGCTCATTATAGAGCATTTGGGAAATACATTACAAAAGTCAAGAATATCAGTGTCACCAGGCAGCCTATTTGTATGTCCTGCTAGTCTTTTTTAATTCCTGCTTATTATGCTTATTTTTCTGATTGTAGAAGTAACCAATGCTCATTGTAGGAAATTGCAAACCAGAAATTAGGAAAAATTCCCAGCAGGCAGAGAATCCCAACCCTCCAGGAAAGCAGGAAGGAGAGAGGAACGCGCCCTTCCCCCGCCTGGAGCGAGCCCGGCCCTGGCTGCCTGCTCTCCCCGGACACGCGTCTGCCGGGCGTTCCCATGTCTGGGGGGAGTCCGTGGGGGGTGAAGCAAGTGTGGCTTCAGGACTTGGAGTTTTATTTCAAGGGCATCCTTCAAAAGATGGAGCCGGCTGGGGTGGGGTGGGGCGATGGCAGGGGCTTTGGCGTTGGAGGGCAGGGCCCCAGCGGGAGCCCACGGGGAAACTGAGGCCCATGGGCACAGGCCTGTGCTCGCCGAGGGCCTAAGGGTCTGGGCTTTGGCACACGCGACTCGGTTTGGTCCCCGCCAAGGCCTCCCCAGGAGGGACTCTTGTCCACCCACTTTGTGGTTGAGGCAGCCGAGGCCGGAGAGCGGGGTCACCATCCAGGGCCTCCCAGGGGCCAGCGACAGGGCTGGGTCAGCCGGAGCCCTGGGGCTCCATGGCAGGCGTCCAGGCCACCTGCGTCAGGTGGGCCCCGGGAGGCAGGCTCTGCGCCCCGGGGCAGCCCCTTGGGCGGGGTGGGGGCCCCTCTACCCACCGCAGTGTCTGGGGGAAGCAGGGTCCAAGCCTCAAGAGTGGACGGAGCTTGTGCCCCCACGTTTCAGGGGGGAACTCCAAAACAGATGACCGTCTGCTGGCCCCTGGAGCACAGAACCCAGGGGAGTCGCTCCTGCAGGGTGTCCTCCCGGAGCCAGATTGTGACCCCGGACCCTCTGTGGTGGGCCGGGCCCCTGGGCGGCCTGGGGTTGGGTTGGCAGGGAGGGAGCGTGGTGTGCAGGTAGAGGAGAGGGGCCCTGTGCACCCCACCGTGGGGACGGGGCCTCCTGGGAGAGGAGGGGAGGGTGGGGTCAGAGTGTACACATATGCACACTTGTGCACCCTCACATACTGTGCACACACATGCATATACACATTCACACACTCCTGCACTCCCCCATCACACATATTTTCACACACCCTTTCACACTCACACTCAAACACTCAGACACACACACATGCAGTCACACACACTCTGACAGGTAGGCCCCGCCCGGCTCACTTGGCAATGGCGCTGGGCTCCACGGAGTCCAATTTTTTTTAAATATCTAAGAATTCAAAACCTAAGACCAGATGGAGAACCCAGAAACACATCCAAATAGGCCCAATGGATTTCTGACTCAAGCATAGAAGCAGTTTAGCACACGATGGACAGCTGCTTCCACAGACACCCCAAAGGGGAAACTTGACCTAAGCCTCATAGATGATAGAAATAGCAGGTCAAAATGGATCACGGGCTTAAATGGGAAATGGAAAACTATAAAACTTTTAGAAAAAAATGCAGGACACAAGCTTTCAGATCTAGGGATAGTCACAGGGTTCTCAGACTTGACACCAAAAGCACGCGGCCCACAAAAGGACAAAGTTATACACTGGACTCCGTCAAAGTGGAAACTTTTAGCTCTGAAAGTCCCTGGGAAGGAGAGAAAGTCAAGCCTAGAGAGGAAAAAATATTTGCAAATCACATACCTGACAAAGGACCAATATCTGGAATATATAAAGAAGCATCGAAAGTTAATATTAATAAAAGACAATCCAATTAGAAAATGGGCAAAAGATATGCACAGAGAGCTTACCAAAGAGGATATGCAGATGGAAATCAGCACGTGAAAAGATGCTCAACATTTTTAACCCTTAGGGAGATGCAAATGAAAACCACAATGAGACAGGCTTCACACCAATCAGAACAAGATAAACAATAGTGACCACACCAAATGCCTTGAGAAACCGGGTCACTCATTGGTTCCTGGGGGGAGTGTGAGAGGGGAGGGGCTCTGGAAAACAGCTTGGAAGTTTCTTACCAGAGAAATGAAGACTCGAGTTCACACAAAACCCCTTCTAGGAAGGATCATAGCGGCTTTACCCTTAAGAGTCAGAAACTGGAGAAGGCCCAGATGTCCTCCATGTGGCCTGGGCACCACAGAAGACAAAGGACAGGGAAGGGGACAAACTGCAGAGACCCTCCAGGAATTAGGCTGAGTGAGAAAAAGCCAATCCCTAAAGATCCATCCACATGATTCCATCCATACAGCGCCCTGGAAAAGCAGAGGCACAGAGATGGAGACCAGCTGCTGCTGTTGGGGTTCAGGGCGTCTGGGAGCAGCGGGGGTGGCTGTGAGAAGAGAACCCCTGGGGCTCGCTCACCTGTCCTGGGCTCTCTCTGCTTATCCACTGTCCTAGCTGTGGAGACAGGGGAAGGTTCCCTGTGAACCTACAACTCTCTCAGCATAAAAGATTTAGTTATTTTGTGTAAAGTCCTCAATAATAAACAAACAAAAAAATAGATCTGAACAAACACTCTGAGATGTTAATGACGGGAACTACATGGGGAGTTGTGGGTCCTCGTTATTTCCTTCTCTTTGCCCTTTGGATTTTCCCTTTTCCTGCATTGAGAGAGTACTACTTTTGTGCTTGGAAAAAAAATGTATACGTCATAAGTTATTTCAACCAAGTAAAATGTGTCAAGAGCTAAATGTGCATGGTCTGGCTGCCTCGGGGGCGGTGGAGGTGAGGGGCGGCACCTGTCCAGGGTGGGACTCGTTCTCCCAGCTGCCACCCTGAGGCCGCCCCGGGGTGCAGAGCCCCACAGCCGGCCCCCGGGCTGCCTTTGAGAAAGAGCACTGTGCACTGAGCCACCCCCCCTGAGAGCTGGAGCCTCCACCTTCCAGCCTGGGGATGGGGAAGGTTAAATGAACATAATTCATGTAAATGTATTCTGTCAACTATTAAGATTTGACAGATGTAAACTTCGAAAAGTGCTAAATGGGCATTAGTAATCCCATTTCTTTCTTGACAACTAGGAAATGAATTTCTGGGTGTTCTTGAAGGAAAAAGGGAAGGGAAGGGAGTAGGGAGGGCGTGAAAGCAAGAGTGGGAGAGAAAAGGAGAATGAAATAAGAGCTATTTCTTGCCACAAAGTTGGAAAAACTTTTGTTTCCTTCTCTCGATTTCCCCAACTCTCTTAGGAAAATATGGTCGTTTGACAGGTGATGCTCCAGGCAGAGAAGGTTACGAGGCGGTCACAGGGCTTCTGTGGGTGGTTGAGAGTCAGAGCAGGGCTGGGAGGCAGCGGGGTTGGGGTGGGGGGGGCGCCTCTCTGCACAGCCTGCTGCTGCCCAAGCTGCACTCCCAGGACTGTAGACAGAGAAACAAAGTCAGGGCCTCGGCATACGGCGGGGGAACGTCCTCCCGACTTTCTGGGAGACTGGCCAGGGCCTTTGGGGGTCTTTCTTGTCACCTGCATCCTGGCTCCAAGCCTGGCTCAGGCCCCGGTGGGCCTCCCGGACCTTTGTCCCTGCCCCCGCTGCCCTCCGCGACCTCACCCCTGGGACCCTCCAGCCCCTCTCTGCCACCAGGCCGGTGTTCTAGGATGTAAACCCAACTGCGGCTCCTGGCTTGAACCCACCTGCGCTCCCCAGGGCTCTCTGGCTGTGTCTGTCCCCCTCAGCCAGCACTGTGTTGTCCTCCTGACCCCAGGGCCCGGGGAAGGAGAGAGTGACGCACAAGTGAGTGATGAGTGAATGAACCCACCCAACCCATCAGCCCCACGTGCACGGGGCCCTCTCCTAAGTGGCCTTGTGGCGTTTCCTTGCAGGGTGACATCCTGGCCACCAAGTACCAGGTGGACCTCGGGGACGGCTTCAAGGCCATGTACATGAACCTCACGCTGACCGGGGAGCCAGTCCGGCACCGCTATGAGAGCCCTGGCGTCTACCGCGTGTCTGTCCGGGCAGAGAACATGGCAGGGCACGACGAGGCGGTGCTCTTTGTCCAGGTTAACTGTAAGTCGGTCAGGCTTGGAGGCCGAGGGCTGCTCCCTGTGGCCGAGAGAACCGGGGCTCTGGGGAAGGCAGAGGGAATCCCCCAAGGCTGCTACAGGTCCCTGGTCCTCCAGACAGAAATTAGGGAGAGGTCAAGTCCATAGCTCCGGTAACCTAGACGGTAGGAGGGCTGGTGGTGCTGGGGTGTAGGTGATTATATCAGTGGTGGTCATTAGTGGTGGTCAGCATGATGACAGTAGTGGTTTTGGTGAGGGTGGTGGTGGCGGTGATGATGGTGATGATGCTGGTGGTCATGATGGTGATGGTGGTGATGGTGATGGTCATGATGGTGGTGATGGTGGTAGTGATGGTGGTAGTGGCAGTGATGGCGGTAGTGGTGTATAATGGTGGTGATGGTGATGGTGGTGGTGGTGATGGCGTTGGTGGTGATAGTGGTGGTGGTGGTGGATAATGGTGGTGATGGTGATGGTGGTGGTCATGGTGGTGATGGTGATGGTGGTGGTCATGATGGTGTTGGTGGTGGTGGTGATGGTGATGATGGTGGTGGTGATGGTGATGGTGGTGATGGTGATGGTGGTGATGTGATGGTGGTAGTGGTGGTGATGGTGGTGGTTGTGGTGATGGTGGTGGTGGTGGTGGTGGATAATGGTGGTGATGTGGTGGTGGTGGTGGTGGATAATGGTGGTGATGGTGATGGTGTTGCTGATGGTGGTGGTAATGGTGGTGATGATGGAAGTGATGGTGTTGGTGATGATGGTGGTAATGGTGGTGGTGATGGTGTTAATGGTGGTGATGGTGGGTAGTAGTGATGGTGGGGGCTGTGATGGCAGTGGTGGTGATGGTGATGGTGGTGATGGTGATGGTGGTGGTGGTGATGATGCTGGTGGTCATGATGCTGATGATGGTGGTGGTGGTGGATAATGGTGGTGATGGTGATGGTGTTGCTGATGGTGGTGGTAATGGTAGTGATGATGGAGGTGATGGTGTTGGTGATGATGGTAGTAATGGTAGTGATGGTGGTGGTGGTGATGATGCTGGTGGTCATGGTGGTGGTGGTGGTGATGGTGGTGGTGAATGTGTTAATGGTGGTGATGGTGGGTAGTAGTGATGGTGGGGGCTGTGATGGCAGTGGTGGTGATGATAGTGATGGTGGTGGTGATGATGGTGATGATGGTAATGGTGGTGGTGGAAGATCGTTGATGAGGATAATGGTGATGGTGATATGATGGTGATGATGGTGGTAGTGTGATGATAGTTAATGAAGTTAGCGGTGACAGTGACCAGCAAACAGCCCCTGAGAGGACAAGTGCCCTGACACCTCTACCCCTGCCCTTTCTCCGGACCTGGCAGCCCCCCTGCAGGCCCTCTACCTAGAAGTGGTTCCTGTCATTGGCATCAACCAGGAGGTGAACCTCACAGCCGTGCTGCTGCCCCTGAACCCTAACCTCACCGTTTTCTACTGGTGGATTGGCCACAGCCTGCAGGTATGCTGATCCGGAGCCCTCCGTCCTCTCCTCCCCTCCAGCTGCCTTCTGGGGTGGAGCGTGGGGGCAGGGCACTGCCCAAGGATGCAGCAGATGGCACAGCCCCACTCCTGGGGAGCGGAGGCGGGCACACACCAGTTGTCCTTACTCAACTCCCCCTCTGAGCATCTGCTCAGGGCCCAGCTCTGTCCAAGTGTGGCAGACACAGGGATGAAGGGGACCAGCCCTGCTTTTTCCTGGGGAAAGAGATGCAAACAGAGGACTTGACACAACTTAGGATGCTCAAGTGTCCAGGGAAGGGGCAGGTGAGGTGCCAACAGCTTCAAGGAAGGGGAGGCCATTTCTAGTGGGGAGGTCAGGGAGGGTTTCATGGAGGAGGCGTTACTAAGGCCTGATTAGATGTCGGAGACCTTACTCATGCACTTGTGTTGTACTCAATAAGCTGTGGGGAGCCACAGACAATTCTTGAGCAGGAGACGGCCCAGATCAGAAAGGCCCATAGGAGCTCCTAAGGGCCTTTGCAGGGCAAGTTGCCCAGCTTGGGGCTGAGGGGCCTCAAGACCCAAAGAGGAGCACCTGGCATTCATTTGGCAAACAGCCCCCACACCCCCAAGCAGCACCCCCTCCCAAGCAACAACAAGGGCCAAGACACACCGGCCCCAGAGAGCGAGGGGCTGCAGGCTCCAGCTTGTGTTTCACTGAATGGGAGGGGACGAGGAAGGGGCACAGGCTCCAGGTTCGAGTCTCAGCTCAGCCCCTTCCAGCCAAGGGCTTCAGGCTTCAGTCCTGCCCTTCACCCCCAGAGCCTCTGTCCTCCCATCGCAAGGCGCGGTGGCCTGTCCTTCTCCATCCAACCACAGTGAATATCACCTGCCCTCACGACATGTCTGTCCAGAGGTGGGGCTGAAGGTGCCTCAGTTTACCCAGAGCCGCCACAGCCATGTCGGGAATCGGGGAGGAAAGGAGATCAGAGCCGTGAAGCCCCCGGCAGCCACCTTAGGCCTCTAGGATGTCCATCGAGGAGGGGCCCAGGCAGCCGCCGAGACAGGGCAGCCCCACCCCCCGGGTTCGCTCAGCACCTGGGTATCTCGGGGGTCCTCCTCTCCGTGCTGCCCCCAGGCACCCCCATGGGGGTCCACTTCCGATGGGTGTTCTCAGCGAGGCTCTGGGCAGCAGGTGCAGGTGCCAGCGACCCTGCCCTGCCTCCCCCACCGTGTGGGACCCCTGACCTGCGCTTGTGCCCCCGCAGCCTCTCCTGTCCCTGGACAATGCTGTGACGACACGGTTCGTGGACGCGGGGGACGTGCGGGTGACGGTGCAGGCCGCCTGTGGGAGTTCGGTGCTACAGGACTCCAAGGTGGTCCGTGTGCTGGGTGAGCGCCCCGAGGCCCCAGCGGTACAACCCGTCCACAAGGGCCGGGCAGCACAGGGTCACAGTCTCGAGGTCCTGGCCCCCCGGAGTGGCCCGCGGTGGGGCAAGGGGAGTCGGGCAGACACAGCTGTGGCGCCCGGCTTTCTGGCCATCCTAGTCTCCCAGCCTCCCTCTCCTCGTCTCTAAATAAAGTGTGACACTTCCTCGGGTCACCTGCGCCTCCCACAACACACAAATGAGGGTGTTGTTAAGTAATTTGTCCACGCTGCCCAGCAAGCGCGTGAGCGGGGATGGGACTCAGAGCCCCGGGTCAGCCTGACCCTCAGGTTCTCTCTGCTCTGCCCACTGGGCAGCCACCGAGTGTCACTCGATTGTATTTTAAAGCAAGAGGACTTTGTTGAGACTCCTGTTCTGAATCTGTATCCTCATCTGTCTGTGCTCATTGGAGCGCTAAGCTGCTCGTGGGGAGTTTTACAATAGAAAATCAGCCATGAGAATGAGAGAGAGAGAGAACAGCCCCTCCTATGGACAGTGGCCATCAGTTAAATGCTCCATGGGGACCAGCGTGCAGAGGGTGAGAGAGGGGCCATCCACATGCCCCTTCCCAGCCTGGAGGGGCCTCCCTCAGCCATTCCTTCATTCACACATCTGTACTGGGTGCAGAGGCAGGGGGGGTCTGAAAAAGTCGTCACCACAGCAAAGCCTCCTCCTGTTTTACAGAAGAGAAAACTGGGGCTGGAGAGAGAAGCAGAAACATTAAAATGGGTTCTGAGGCCCCTGGAACTGGGGTCTTGCCACTGCCCCCTGCTCATGGCTCTGGAATAGGCCTGGGAGCCGAGAGCCTGAGAAATGCGAGAGGAAGAGAAAATGGGCCTCTGCATCAGAGGACTTGTATTCTGGTGGGGGGACCAGCCTAGTCATAGTCCACGGATCAGTAAGAACAACAGGCCAGCTTCATGGGGTGTGTACCACCTCATGAGTTGGTGGAGCAGAGCTGATAGAGGGGCTCACCCAGGCTAGGCCCACCCGAGTCGGCGTGGCCTCTTCATCACAGCAAGGTTGGCACCACTGTTTTACATGAGATGGTGGCCGACAAGGTGGGCCCACACAGGACACCCCACAAGCCTTTGGTGTGCAGAGAAGGGTCTTGTTTTCCAGATCAGAATCAGGGGCACTGGCTGGCTTGAGAGGATTACAGGGACAGGGGCCTGGAGGACCTGAGCCGGGCTCCAGACTGATCAGCTCCTCCATCTCTGCCTCTTTCCAGATCAGTTTCAGGTCGTGCCTCTGCAGTTTTCCAAGGACCTGGACGCGTACAACCCCAACATTCCCGAGTGGAGAGAGGATGTCGGCCTGGTGGTCAGCAGGCTCCTCGCCAAGGTGCCCAGCTCACCCGGTGCCCAGAGCCTCCCCAGAACCCAAGGGGACCTCCAGTTACCAGAGGAGCTCATGGGCCCCAAGGGCAGGGCGGGGTGGGTGGCACTGCCCTGGACACACGGGTGCTCTGGCCTTCAGCAGGGGGCACGTGCCATGCGGGGGAGGGACAGGAACTGGACCTTCACACACATCCACTGAGCACCAGCTGTTTGTACGAGACACGGTCACTGTTCTCCAACAGTTTAGAAGCTCCTAAAGCAACTGTAATCATTCATCGAAGTTCTCCTCTGGGCCAGACACTAGGGACAGAGAGAAGATTCAGATGTGACCGTTGCCCTCAGGAGCTCGTAGAAAGCAGACAGGGGCAGTGTGTCAGGGTGGCCTTTGGCTCCCCAGTGAGAGAAGGACCAGTCCCTTACAGGCCATCCAAGGCCACTCACGGGCAGAGGCCCACTCTGTGCTTCCTCGCAGCACATAAATAATGCTGGGAATATTGTCTGTGGCATTGAAGGATGAGTAGGAGTTTGCCAGGTGGAAGTTTGGGGATGGGACTGCCAGGAGACGGACAGATGTTCACAGAAGAGCCTTGTGAGCTGCGAGAGTTACAGTTGGGAGTGCCGTGGCTGAGCGTGGGGATAGGGGAGTGGGAAAGGGGAGGAGGTGGGGGCAGCAGAGCCAGGCCACAGTGGCCTTAATGCTGTGATAAGGAGCCCTGAAACCCCGGGCATCTGGGAGGCCACTAGCCAGAGAGGGACATGCTCACCCTGGCCACAGAGTGAGGCGTGGACTGGAGGGGCAGGCCTGGGTGAGGGGAGGCTGCTGGGGAGGAGGCCAAGGGCCTGAACCCAGGAAGGGGCTGGAGGACCCGGAGACCTGAGCTGCAGGGGTGGCACAGGGTGCAGTAGGATGTGGGGCCGTCCCCACAGGGTGGTTGTAGGACAGGTGACTGGAACCCGGACAGGCCAGGTCTGGAGAGTGTTCCTGGGGCCCCTGGTGTGGGACAGGGGACGAGGAAGCCAGGGTGATCGGAGTGGCTTGTCTGTGCCCCTGCAGGAGACGAGCATCCCCGAGGAGCTGCTGGTGACCGTGGTAAAGCCGGGGCTGCCCACCCTGGCCGACCTGTACGTGCTGCTGCCCCCTCCCAGGCCCACCAAGAAGAGGAGCCTCACAAGTGACAAGGTACCCCCTGCGGCCACCCAGCCCTGGGCTCCAGGACCCTCCCTGCACAGCTAAGGATTTGGGAACCGAGTACATTGGGGCAACTCAGGCCAGCTGCCACCCACAGGAAGCCCCAAAGCAGAAATCTTAGCAGCTTAGTTTTCACCATGTCACAGTCCGAGGCAGGGTGGCTGGCCCTCCTCCACTTTGCAGCAACATGGTCTGGCCTCACCTGGCCTCACCTGGCCTCACCTGGCCTCACCTGGCTTCCCAGGTCACTGTGGCAGGGGGTCGGACCAGGAAGAGGCCCTGGTCTAACCTGCCTCAGCAGGGAGTGATGTGCAGAACTTCCTCTCCAGTTTCACTGGCTGTGAGGTGACCCTAATACAACTGCAAGGGCTGCTGGGAGAAGTAGGCAGCACCTTTCGAGAGGACACCTGGGGAATGGGTTCAGGGCCCAGCAGGAATCAGACGCGTCCAGTTAGCAAACGCCTGTATTGGCCAGGACAGCTGCCCACCACAGCCCTCCTGGAGCTGACAGAGCCCTCCCAGGAGCGTGACGTGACTGGGGACTTGAAGGTGAGTCAGGGCCACCGCACACACCCTGGAGGGGCTGCAGTCAAAAACCCGGAGAATCACAAGTCCGCGGCGAGGGCGTGGCGAATCGGAGCCCTCATGCCTTGTGATGGGAGGTAAAATGGTGCAGGCACTTTGGCAAACAGTCTGGCAGCTCCTCCAAAGGCTGGCCCTCGAGTTGCCACATGGCCGCGCAATTCCACTTCTAGGAATACACCCCCAAGAACCGAAAATCCCATCCACAGAAAGCCATGTACATGAAAGTTCATTGCAGCATTATTCACAATTGCCAAAGCATGGAAACAACCCAAGAGTGCATCAGCAGAGGACGGATAAACAAAACGAGGTGTAGCCGACCGACGGAATGCCACTCAGCCACGGAAAAGGATGACGTTCCGAATCACGCTACACATGGATGAAGCTCAAAAACAACACGCTAAGCATAAGAGTCCAGACACGAAATCGTAGGATTTTATTTGCATGAAATGTCTAGAATGGGCAAATCTGTAGAAACAGAAAGGAGAGTAGTGGGCTGGGGTGGGGGGAGGGGGTGGGGAGTAACATTTTGGGGGGATTAAAATGTTCCCCAACATGGTCATAGTGGGAATGGTTGCACAGCTTTGTGGATATACTAAGAACCATCAAACTGTGCACTTTAAAAGGGTGAACTTTACCTCAAAGACAAAAAGGAAAACACTGAGTCAGAACCCCCGTAACCTCCAGGCTAGACATGGAGACAGACACTCACCCAGACAATCTGGAAAGAGCGGTCCGTTCTGTGCGGGGTGCACAGATCCCAGCAGCCTGGGGGGTGGGTGGCAGTGTCCCCTTTGACACCCAAGGCTGGGTGAGGCTGTGCACTCAGGGCCACAGGCAGGAAGGGGATTGGGGGCCCAGGGCACGGCCCGGGTCTGTCCCCCGCAGGCAGGTGACTCTCCCGCCCTGACCAGCCACATTCCTCAGAAAGGATCCCCGGCCTGGGGCCTCCAGACGGCCAGGGAGCTGGGCTGCCCCGTCTCCTGGGGTCGGATGGCCGAGAATGACCCTGTCTGCTGCTCAGACAAGGAAATGGCAGGAGAGGCTCAGCCTGGGGAAGTCTTTGGGGTCCCAGCTGCCTCTACAGGCCTCGGGACCCCACTCGGGACACAGAACCCCCTGCCCTGGTCTGCTCCCCCTATCCCCAAACCGCTCATCATCATGTCCACAGCTCCCTGGGATGGAAAGGACCAGCCAGGCTAGTTGGAAGGAGAGGAGGTGCAGAACACAGGGACGGCCCATGCCAATTTTTCCCGAGTGCCAGGAGTGAAATTTGCACACCCAGAAGTCAGCAGAAATCACAGCGATGCTGGCAAAGCTGGCAGGATTCCAGTCACACGCACAGCAGCCCTCCCTGGACTGAGCTCAGGGCTCTGGGCATCGCCTGAGATACCCTCTGAGTCCTCACAATAACCCGGCAATGCAGAGGGGGGCCGCGACTTCTCTGCACCTCTCGGTGAAAAGGGGCAGAACCAAGAGACTTCCCTGAATCTTCTGGAGCCAGGCCTCTGTCCTCGGGCCCATGCTGCCTGGGGAAGATTTCCTCGGTCACCCAGAGTACCAGGGTTGTGGGTTCAGCTGTGTCCCCCAAAGAGTTATGTGGAGGTCTTAAGCCCCACTACCTGTGAGCGGGACCTTATTTGGAAATAGGGTCTCTGCAGATGCATCAGTTAAATTAGGATTTAGGGTGGCCCTAAAGGCAACAGCTGGTGTCAGCACAAGAGGGACTTTTGGGCACAGAGACATGCAGAGAAGGCCCGTGAGGATGCAGGCAGAGGCTGGAGGGACGCGGCCACGAGCCCAGGAGCACCAGGGACGGCCGGGAACACTGGAGGCTGGGCCAGACCAGGGGGGACGTGGCCCTACACACGCCTGGTCTCAGACGCCTGGCCTCCGGGACCCTGAGAGAACACGTGGCTGCTGTCACAGCAGTCCCAGGAAAGGAAGACACCCAGATTCAGAACCCCTCGTTCACCCCTCTGCCCAGAAGGAAGACGCCTGAGCCAACCCTGGGAAAGTGGCCCCTGGTGAAACTGCGGAGCCACCAGGCCACGCTGCTGCTTTAGGAACAGACAGCGGCTATGGCTTAGGGTGCAGATGGAGGGAAGCCCTTTCTCCCTGCGAAGACCCAGATGCCAGGAGCTGGGAGGCTGGGGTTGACACCCCTGGTCTTGCTTCCTGTCACGGCCCTGGGAGGCTTGGGGTCAGCCCAGCAGGACCTGACTGTGGTCAGAGCCCTGAGGACCCAGCCACATGGGCCGTGGGTCAGCAAGAGGCAGCCAAGCCTGGCTGCCCCCCCCCCCTCCCCGGAGAGGCAGCTGAGAGGGTGACCACTCACCGGGGACCCAGAGGGATGAGAGGAGCTGAAGGGAACACACAGGTTTTCAGAGGCCCACTGTGCGCTGGGTGCCAGGCAAGAAACCTGGGGTGTCCACAACACAGATCCTGGAGGAGGGCACCCCTGACCTACAGTCCAGGGTGGGGCTGCCTCCTGCCCAGCCTCAGCCACCCCCCCGCCCCCCTTCACCCCACGATCTAGCAACTTGCCTCCTGTGATTTCCCCTTGCTCGTGTGTGGGCCCCCCCACCTGGGTCACCTGTCCCATGCCCATTTTGTCTTGGTCTTCCACCTCCAAGAAGCCTTCCCTGACCACCACTGGGGCTAGGGGGTCTCCAGGGTCACCCCCTGCTTCCCTCAAGCTTTGCAATGCTCTGTGGTCTGTGTCTGTTTCACACCTGTTTCCAGGTAAGGCCAGAGTTCCCAGAGGGCAGAGCCCTGTCGGGGTGGCCTTGGAGCATTGAAGGCTCTTGGTTAAACTTGGCTGATGGATTAGTCTTCCCTATCTACAGGGGGGGAAACTGAGGCTCAGAGAGGGGCCCTCCCCCAGCCCCCTGGCTCCAGAGGGTTAGAGCGGGGTCCGCACTGCCTCCCCCGGCTGGACCCCACCTGGGATGCATCTTCACTCCCTCCCCCTCCGTGTTCCTCCTCCCCCCCCAACCGTGTGTCCCCCATCCCCACCCCGTGCTTCCAGAGGCTCACAGCCATCGAGCAGGTGCTGAACGCACAGAAAATCAGCTTCTTCCTGCGGGGCGGCGTCCGCATCGTGGTGGCCCTGAGGGACACTGACACGGGTAAGAGGCAGGAGCTCCTGCAGCCTGGCCAGGGCCCCCCCCAGCATGGCAGCACGCACGTGCCTCCGGCAGAGGGGCCTCCCCAGGTGCCCCGGCCCCCCACCTCGGTGAAACCCCACCCCACCCCAGCCCAGCCAGAGGGGGCCCAGGGGCCACGGCAGGGTCCCAGACGAGCCTCTGTCCCACCCCTCCGGCCCTGGGGCTGTCCTCTCCGGTCACAGTGCCCTATTCCCTCGGGGGCAAAGTTCCTTTCTTCCGACTGTGCCTTTAGGAAAGCTGGCGGGTTCACCCAGCTTGGTGGGGGCGGAGGCGTCCACTTTCCAGAAGGAAGGGCCGCCACTCAGCCTCCCGGGTCTTCCTGGCACCCAAGACCCCACCCCAAGGCCGCGCGGCGTGACCTCCTGGGTCCTTCACAGTTCCCACCCCTGGAGCCCCTGGGCCAACCCAGGGAGAACCGGGCCAGGCCATGTGCGGCACGCCCCGTCCAAGGAGGCCGGGCTGGGAGGCGGGGCCGGGGCGGGGCCGAGCAAGGGCGGGGCCTGGGTGGGGTGGGCGGGGCCGAGCAAGGGCGAGGCGGGTCCGGGCGGGGGCGGGGCCGAGCGAGGGCGGGGCGGGGCCGGGATGGGGTGGGGAGGGGCCAGGGGCGGAGCTAGGGCGGGGCCAGGGGCGGAGCTGGGGCTGGAACGCGGGCGGGGCCCAGGACGGTCCCACTAACGCGGGGCTCTGCTCGCAGGAGCTCGGAGGCTGGGAGGAGGCGGCGGCTACTGGGCCGTCGTGGTCCTTTTTGTCGTCGGGCTCTTCGCCGTGGGAGCGTTCATCCTCTACAAGTTTAAAAGGCAAGCCGCCCTCGCTTCCCTCGTTGTCGGGGCTGTGACCGCGGGGCAGCCTGGCAGCGCCAGAGACAGGGGCTCTAGAAAGGCTTCCTGGAGGCGGTGGCTTCGGTGCGGGGCCGTGGAGGGTGGTGGAGCGAGCGTCCGCACCTGTGAAGGGTCCCTGAGGCTCGCAGCCCAGCAAGCGTCTCCCACAGCTCCTCCCCGACTCTGCTAGAGCATCAATCATGCCCCCCTCACCTCGGAGGGAGAACATTTTAGAGATGAGGAAGCCCAGGCTCAGAGAGTTTCAGAAACTTGCCCAAGGTCACACAGCTGGTGGGCGGAGGACCTGGGATCTGACCCAGGGCTGTCCCTGTCCCCTACTTCCTCAGCCCCTCCTCCATTGCTTCCTTCAGTGAGTTTGAGTGAGAGCTACTGCCTGCCCGGAGAGGGCTCCGGGGAGGGGAGCTCAGGGGCACCCTGGGTGGGGGTGTGGTGGGCCGGTCCTGAGGCTGGGATGAGGCAACAGACATGCTGCGGGTTCCCCATCTGGGCCTGCCCCTCACCTGTAAAATGGCCTTAATAACCGCACCCCCCCCAGCCCCCCACTGGGATTCATCGGGCTGCCCTAGAGGGATCGGGGAGTCTGAATCTCCCTGGATTCTGGACCTGGGAATGAGCAAAATGACCAACAAGTGTCATCGGACTTGTGCCCTTCAAAACACAGCTGCCAGAGGTGACCCGGTTCTCTGCCCCCTTTGGCTGATTCCACTCAGCGGCCTTGGGTTCAGCCTTGAAGACCGTCTGAGGACATCTTCCTTTCCTCCATCTTGTTTGAAGCTGAAGGCCCCTCTTTTCCAAGCCACACCCTGACCTCCTCCAGCTCTGGACACCCCCTTGCCCCTCGTGGGGACCCCTTTCCAGCTGTCTCATGTACGCTGTTGGCCTTTTCAGCAGCAGATTATGCCCGCGCCCCTGCTCCTAGAGGGCCTGGTGATGTTGTGGCGTCAATGAGGCAGTGCATTTCCTGCCCTCGGGGAGCCGGGTTCCGGTGGGCGCTGCATTCAGCTGCTCCTTCCCTGCCTGGATACTCAGTTCCAACTGAAGAGGAGCTCTGAGATCTGAGGTGGGAAGACCTGAGTTTGTCTGGAGAATCAGGGAGGGCTTCTCTGAGGAGGGGATTTCTGAATGGAGATGCTGAAGAATGTGTAGGTGTTTGCTGGGCCACAGTGCTGGAGCAGGGTTGAGGCGTGGCCTTTCCTGCTTTGCAGACTTACAGAGAGACTGAATTCAAATTGAACTCAGCTGCCTCACCCCAAAGGCCTCTCCTGAGTGAAGGGCATGGCCCTTGGTCAGGCGCCCATCCTTTCTGTCTGCTCCCTCCCGTCAGCCCCAGATAGTTATCACTTGAACCCCACAGCCACCCTGGAAGCAGGGTTTGTCATCGTGAGGAGGTGGCAGAGGTGGCATCTGAGCCTGAGGATTTCTGATCCCGAAGCTGGGGCCCCTCCACCACCCTGAAAACAGGAGCAGTTTAAAGTTGTTGTTGACAAAACCCCGGGGGCTGCAAATCCTGGTGCTGGCTCTCGCTGAACTTACTGGCCGTGGGTGAGAGGTGTCCCCTCACCTGCCCCCCTGACTCCCCTTTGGAGAGACAGGTTTGCCATCCTCTGTCTCCCGTGGGTGTTTCCAGGTGGCCTTTGGATGGGCTTCTGGGTTTCATATTGACTGCTGGAGAGCTGCTGACGATTTCTTTCTGCCTTGGGGCAGGGGTCATGGTGATTTCCATTTGAGGAGACGTCCTCAGCCTCCCCCTGCCCCTGACGGGAATCGGGCTCGGCCCACACTGGACACGGCCACACACGCTGATGCAGTGGGTCCCATGCACGGACATTCTTGCCTCGAATCCCCCGAACACAGGGGGCCACCTCCCAGCTGCCTCCAGAGAATGGCTGTCCTGCTCCCCCCCGAAACCCCCTGCCCCAGCTTCACTCTGTTAATGCTGAAAATGGAGCCGTGGAGACGGGACAGCCTGGGGGTAGCTGACAAGAGCCTCAGGCTCGTCTGTGAAATGGGGAGCCATCTCCTCGGGGCCGTCAGGAGCTTGCACGTTGGTGCTGTGTAAGTGTGGCCAAGAGCCTCTGGCGCCTGCAGAGACCCCACAGCCCCCTTCAACGGGGAGCAGCAACCAGCCCTCCTTGGACCAGCCTGGAGCCACGTGACATAAAGCACACAAAACCCGACGTGGCAGCAACTCGTCATAAAGAACATCTGACCGCTGGGTCTGAGACTGGCAGGTGCGGGAGCCGCTTGTCAAACCCACGTGGCTCCAGTTTGGGCAGAGAGACCCCGCGGGGGCTCTTTCCTCAGGTGAACCCGATGAGACCCCAGCTGTCTCTGCCCCTCAATAACCTCCACCCTGGACTGGACTGCAAAGCCCCCGTCCAAGCCCAGCCCAGCGTGGTGACCCTACCCCGCCACTGACCAGCTCTGGGCTCAGCCAGTCGCTTCCCCTCTTGAGCCTCAGTTTTTCCTTCTGTAAGAGGGGATTAAGGAGGAGGAAGAAGAGGAGGAGGAAGAGGAGGAGAAGGAGGGGAGCAAAAAGGCACCCTCCAGCTCCTGCAGGCCCTGTGCTATGTGCTTTCCTTGCTACCCTCTGTGATTGGTCGGGACCTTCCGAAGCCGCCCAGCTTGGGCCTGGCACCTGGTGGGCTGGGGTCTGAGCGCCTGAGTGGCTGAATAAGGGGACAGGCTGAGAGCCTCCCCTGTAGCCTAAGCCGGGACATGGAGATGCCATGGGACGTGGCCGTGCTCCTACCCCAGGGTGCTGGCAGCTACCAGGGGAGGCAGTGGGCAAAAGCGCGGGGGTCATTGCTGAGCAAAGGGGGGGCCAGGCAGGATAGGGTGCCCCATCTGGTCCTGGGAGCTTGGACGGCCCATGAGGGAACCTCAGAGCCCTGAGGGCGGAGGGTGCTTTGGAGAGAAGGGTCAGCACGTGTGTGGCCTGCAGGCAGAGAGCAGGCTGGCGGTCGGGGGTCAGTCGGAGAGACGGCACCTGCCAGGCCATGGGGGGTGGGTTTTGTTCATTTCTTTAGGTAACGGGATTTGGGGCAGACCTAGGATTGGGGACTTCACCCTTGCAAACTCCCCACAGACCCTGGGGAGGGACAGTTCCCCTCAGCAGCTGGTGGCGTGAGGGGACAGGAAAGCAGGGATCCTGGTGGCCTGGCCATTTATCCAGGGACAGCCCGAGAGCCCTCCCTCCCCCAGGCACCCCACGTGGAAACTCCCCCGGGGCTGTGCAGTGGGTGACCCGGTCCCAGGCTGCGTCTTTAGCCCCGGGTTCAGGAAAAGGCCGCGACTGTTGCAGTGTCCTGAGCTGCTTGGCAAGGAGCTGGCAGGCCCCGGCTCAGCTCCAGGCCCCCTCCAGCATGAGCCCAGGGTGGGAGAAGCCTCCAGAAGCCACGGCCTTTGGTCCCTGGCCTCCAGGCCAGAGTGTGCAGGGGAGGCTGCTTGGAGGAGGTGGGGAGCAGTTGAGCGGAGCCCCAGTGGTGCTCCAAAGTGGGGGTGGATGTAAGTGGCCGGCCCAGGGCCAGGCACACTCAGGGCCTCCTTCCTTCCTTCATGCCTTTGAGGCGGGAAGTTGCCATGGAAACAGCAGATGCACAGGCAGGGGTGCGTGTCCTCCACCAGGGCACAGGATGCACACAAGGAGGAGAGCAGAACAGAGCAGACTGCAGCCAGAACTCTGAGAGGTGCCTTGTTCACCCCAGGAGTCCTGGGGCGCCGTGCTCTGGTGGGCAAGTTTCCAGGTGGCGTATCTGTCAGAATGTGCTGGGCCGGGCTGCGGTGACGAGCATCCCGGAAGGCTCAGGCTCACAGCCAGAAAGGTGATTCCTCATTTGATCTACGTGTCACTGGAGGTTGGCTGGGGTGTGGACTTCGTGGTCACTCAGGGACCTGGACTGGTGGCAGGGCTGTGTCAAGCATGGTGGGCACCCCGCCAGAGGGAAAGAGACTGCTCTGGAATGGCTCGTGTAGGCACTGAAACCCTCCAGCCTGGAGACGACAGTCGCCACCTTCAGCCTCCCTCCTCGGCCGAGCTTGTCACAGTCCCCACCCCAGCCCTCCTGAGCCTGAATGTGCTTCCTGCCATCTGAGTCCGCCTAAATATGTCCAGAGAACTGGGAAAGTTCAGTAAATGACATCGGGCAAAGTCCGGTTCTCCCACTGTGTCCCAGTCTGTGCACTGGGGACAGGGGTCCCCTCTGGGTGTGGTGTGGATTAAGTGGGGTGTCGGGCTTGAAGGAGTCTGCCCAGGGTGGGTCCTGAGCACAGCCCCAGCTGAGGCCGAGGGACCGTGCCCAATTCTCCCCTCCCCATGGACTGGGGCAGGGCTTGGCAGGTGCTGCATGAGTCACAGGAAATGTGTTCACAACTGCACCCCTCTCCCCATGTGCGGGTGGTTGCTCTTGCAAAGTTATTCAGTGTTGAGGATACAAAAGAGAATGAAACATCCTGTCCTTGCAAATTACCTTTGATCCAGTTATCAGAAGAAAGACAGACAGTGAGCACCCAGTGTGCTGGTGCAGAGGTAGAGCCAGGAGGGAGGGCTTCCTGGAGGAGGTGGCTTTGTACAGAGACCAGTCAGGAAGCGAGACTCAGAGGTCAGGGCTAAGAGCCTTGGCTTGTTGACTGCACCCACTCACGGTGGTTGGGGGCCCAGCCAAGGGGTCTAGGGGGCTGGTGGAGGCCGCCCTGAGCTGAGCGGTGCCCCCGCCTCTGCCCAGCAGGAAACGCCCTGGCAGGACTGTGTACGCCCAGATGCACAATGAGAAGGAGCAGGAAATGACGAGCCCCGTAAGCCACGGTGAGGACGTCCAGAGCGTCATCCAGGGTGAGGAGTTTATAGATGATGATGAACTCGACTTGCAGACTCTAGGTAACGCCCGCCCCGAAAACCCACCCCCTTCTTCCCGTCCGCCCCCGCCCCGGCCGTCCCAGCCCGTGGAGCCGGAGCACACAGGGCCAGGCCTGGGCCACCCAGGGCGAGTCGTGTCCCCTTCCAAGTGTCCTCACCTAAGAGGTGTTACCACAACCCTGCCAGGGCTGCCACGAGGATTGAGGGGTGTGCAGAAGCTGCCGGCACCCTGCCTGGCAGCGGCTCGGGGGCCCCACATGTCACCCACTGAGGGTGGGGCAAGGACAGGAAAGAGGGCTGGTTTCCACGAGGTAACCTGACTCTGGCCTCGGGATGTTGGGGGTCTTCCCCCAATGACACCCCCTGAACTCTCCCAGACCCTCCTGTTGACTGGAAAGGTGACTTAGTAAGCACCGTTCCCATGGGCGTAACCACCGGTGCACAGCACTTCACAGCGTACAAGCATTTTCGTTAGCACAATCTCAGTTGTGCCCACCTGTGCCCTGTGGGGAGGGTATCTGTCAGCTACGGCTGCATAACAAACGACCCCTCAGTGGTGTGAGTGGCACCGTCGTTGGTTGCCGGCATCTGTCCTGGTCTGGGGGTTGACCAGGCTTGGCTGGGCGGTTCTCCCAGGGTCTCTCTGTGGCTGTGGTCAGTGGCCTGGGCTGGAAGCAGCACAAAGGCTGCCTCACTCCTGTGTCTGGCCACAAACATGGGTGGTTGGTGGAAACCTCCCCAAGGTCGCAAGCAGAATGCCCGCCGAAGGGCGCTGGGGCTTCCTGGAGGCACGGCTGCTGGGATCCAAGAGCACATGGAGGGAGGGCCAGGAGGGAGCCCTCTCACCTCCTGTGGCCCAGCCCCGGAGGTCACGCTGTGTCACTTCCATCTGGCCCTGTCGATTGACGCAGTCACAGAAGTCTTACCCTGTTCCAGGGCAGGGGACACAGACTCCGCCCCTCCGGGGGGGTGCACCTGGGGTGGGGGGCTGGCATGGCTGCGGCCACTCGGAAAATGCATCCCTGCACAGGTGGGCATGGTGGTGCCTCCTTGTCTGCAAGTGGGGAAGCTGAGGCTCCGGAAGGCCCTGAGATTGCCCCTGTTCCACTCGGCCATGTGGAGAGAGCATTTCTAGGAGCCCGGCCTGGCCGAGCACTTTGTGAATCTGCTCATTCCAGCACCCTCAGAGGCTTTTCTAGGGATGGGGCAACTGAGGCCCAGAAACACGAAATATCCTCGCCCAAAGTCGCCCAGCTGGGGGTGGAGATGCAACTCACACCCAGACAGACTCCGGAGCCCCCACCTCCCCCAGGACCCCTCTCCCTTAGAGAGTCCCATCTGCACCTCGCTGGACGTCACCATCAGGCCTGCCTCAGAGGCTGCCGTGGAGATTCAACAAAGCGTCTAGAGCAGGGCCTGGCATGTCGAAAGCACCGTAAAACTATTATTATTATTATTATTATTATTATTATTATTATTATTATTAATTAGCTGCTGTTATCATCATCATCAAACTTTAAAAGTCACCCTTGCCTCCTGTATCTTCAGAACTAAGAGGTAGAGATTTTATTCTCACTTTTTAAATTATTGAACAGTCGTTACTCAGCCAACACGTGGCTGACCTCGGATGCCAGCCCGGCTCAGCCTGAGCCCAAAGCCTCTGTGCTGTCTTGGAGCAGTCAAGGGGGCCCTGAGGCCTGACTCCTTTCTCCCACCCATGTCAGGCCCTCTTGCCCCCAGACCAGAACAAACTGGAGCAGTTGGCTTGGAGCCGCGGCCTGGGCTGCAACCCACTGATGGGGCACAGGGCTGGTTCCTAATACTCCAGTGCATGTGGCATGTGGCCCTTCTCAGACCTGCCCGCGGTGGTTTGTGCAGCCCCCTGGGAGCTGATGAGGATGCAGGGTAGGGAGGGACTCTGAGCGTGGGTGCTGCCAGCCCCTGTACCCCTTGCAGGGCCAGGGCAGGCATGCTTAATCAATCCTGGCACTCCCATGTGGGCCTCAGACTCCTTATCCAGGCAGCCCTGACCAATCGATCCAAGTTAGCCCAGAGCAGGAAGCCCATTGCCCGCCCCCCACCCAACCTGGTTCCATCTTATACTTGGCAAAGCAAGGTGGGAGAGCACAAAGAGTGCCAGGACTTTCTCTCTCTCCTACCTTTAAAATAGAAGCAACAGTGAAAGCAGCAGCTAGCATTTGTCTGAGACCCACTGCTCCGGCCGACTCTCCCGGGTCCCCTGGGCCTCTCCCTGGGGCCTCCTCTGCCGGCTCAGGCCATGGAGAGGACTCACCCTGGCCCTGAGCCCTGCTGCTCCCCACTTCCCCTGGCTGTCTCCCTCTGCTTCCACATGGCCCGCACGCCCCCAGGCCTCCAGACAGACCCCCCGACCCCCTGCAAGGACTTCCTGCTCTCCAAAGAGCCTCCACCCAAACTGCATTGTGTTTACTCCCCACTAAAGGTGGAGTGGGGGGCTCAGGCTGGGGTCGCACAGTCTAGGAGTGCTTGCCCCTCACCTGCCAGCCCACCACCGAGGAGGACACGTGCCTTCTTCAAAGATGCCAGGTTTAAACCCACGTTTGGTTTGAAAACTCGGGCTCGAGGGGCAGGCCCAGAGACCTCCCCTTCCTTCCCCGTCGCCCCTTCAGATGCAGGAAAAGGCTCCTGCAGCCGGACCTTTCCACTGACGCCTCAGGGTCAGCGATGGAAACAGCAAGCCCCGCTACACTGTTAGGAGGTGGTCCCCACACCTGTGGACCCCCATGTCAGAAGCAGAGCCCCAGGGGGGCGGGTGAAGGACAGAGGGTTGCGGGGCCAGTGTGAGGTGGACGGAGGAAGGGGACTGCTAGCCAGGCCCCATCTTCCCCACACTTGCCAGCCCGGATGAGCCCATCGGAGTGATGGCTCCGCAGCCTCTTGGACATAATCACAAATTTCTTCAGGGCTGGGCCCAAGCTCAGTGCTTTCGGGACATAACTGCTCAACCCACCCCCTACCCACTGGGAAGTGGGCGCCACCTTCACGTCCATTTCACAGATGGAACCCGGGGTCCAGAGAGGCCAGTCAGCTCCCCAGAGTCACTCTGCTAGCAAAAGGCACAGCCAGATTCAGAGTTAACGTTGGTTCCAAGGCCCTGTGCCCCTTCCCCACCACTGCAGGCCCCAAAGACCCCTCTGGTCAGTCTGTGCCACGGCCGACAGGCAGGCATGTCCCCTCCCAGGGCAGACGGTGCTCAGGCAGCATCTGGTCTCAGGGGGCTCCACACAGTTCCCCATGTAGCCTGGCCCTCAGCCACATATGGGAGATGTCACCTTCCCGTGTCCCAGAGGTGGCCACCGAGGCGGAGCAGACCCAGGACTTTCCACCGAGGAAGTGGGTGCCCCCAGCTGTCCTGCCTCTGATAGTCATCTGCTTTCACGACCTCCCCATGAGGAAAAATAACATAGTAATAAACATAGGTTGTTTTAGCTAAGCCCTTCGTCCACACCAGGCACTGCCCAATTGCTACAAGTGCAACCGCTATAGAATCCCCACCATTTCCATGAATTAATTCCCCCATTGGACAGATGGCAAAACCGAGGCCCACCTCAGATGCAGGGCTCAGACCCCTCGCCACCCCGCAGCCTGGAGCCAACAGTGCTGTTCCTCAGATTTGCTGATGCGTGTGGGGCACAGGAGGTAGGGGGCTGCCAGTAACGGGAGCGCGCTAACCGGGTGGCGTCCCTTCTGTCTCCTAGGCAACCACTCGGGCGTGGTCCTGGGCATCAATTCCCGCGAGATGCACAGCTACCTGGGGAGCTGAGGGGCCGCCCTGCTCGCCAGGTCTCCCCACCGCGGAGGGCGCGGATCGCGCACGTAGCTGGCCCTGGGGGCCCGCGACCGCCCCGCCTCCAGCTGCCCCGCGCCAGGTGACAGACACCCCTTTTTCTGTCCCGCCAACTCCCACCCACACCCGGCCTGGACCCCTGCCCCAGAGCCCCGCTGCCGCCCTGGGCAACCCTGACTTCTGGTGGCCGAGGCCGGCTCCATCCTGGGGCCTGGGAGTGGGAGGGGGTGAGTTGGGGGGCTGCCTGGGCCCACACGGCCACTCCTGCCTCTGCGAGGGGACCTGGGGCTTCTCCCCATGTGGCTTCCTTCCTCCACTCCCACCCACAGGGTCCCACCCAGGCCCCCCTGTCCCAGAGACTCAAAACCACCCTACACCCCAATCCTGCCCTGACTGTCCCTCCTCTTTTCAAACTTCAGATCATGTAAATACCTCTCTAGGTAGCTGTTTGAGGTTTTTTTGGGTTTTGTTTCACTTGCTATTTTTATGGCCAGGTAGTAGCCCTCTGGCTACTTTGCCAACGCCCCGTTCTCGGGAACCCCTTTTCCAGAATGCCCAGGGCTCCTCCCTGCCTCTCCTGGCTCCATCCCTCCTCCGGGCCCAGAGGGGCAACGCTCCCTCACACAGGGCTTGCATCTGGGGGAATTGGGATGGGGGTGTCAAAGGGATTCGGTGCCTGCAATTCTCCCTCCAGCCTGCAGGAGGCGCCCCCTTCAGACCCTTCCGGCCCCATGGCTCACCTCCAGCCAGGCCTCAGCCCGTCGTGGGCCAGTCTCCAAGCAGGCGGGAGGGTGGGGAGGCCTCGAGATGCACCAAGTTTTCTTTGCTTCCTGATAGCTTTAGGGACCCGTGCAGACCCCAAACCAGAAGAAGTTCAGGATGTCAGAGCTGGGAGGGTGTCAGAGATCCTCTCCCTCATTTTGACGGTGGGGAAGCTGAGGCCCAGAGAGGGAGGTGACTTTCCCGTGGTCACACAGCAAGACTTAAGCAGAGGGGGCATGAAAACACAGCCCTCTGCTCCCCATCCCCTGTGCCCATCACTATCCCCACATGGCCTAGAAAAGGATGCTCGCTGACACCTGCTTGCACAGGTCTATAGGGGGTAATAGTTTCACCTTTTGCCTTGAAAAGGGAAGGCTGTCTGTCTCCCCCTCCCCCCTCCTCACCCTCCTCCTCCTCCTCCTCCTCCCGGGCAGGCCCCTTTGTGGCCACAGCCTTTCCCTCAGGGGCAGGGCTTGCCAGGGTCCAGGCTGCTAGCTGGTGGCCGCAGGGAGGACACGGTTTAGAAGAGACACGTGGACAGTGAGGGGGCGGCCCAGGGCTGCAGCCCCAGCCCCAGCGCAGTGCCCAGAACATGCTCGGCCCTCAGTATTTGTCAAAAGAACGTGCCCAGGCAGTTGACACCTCCTGTCACCACTGGGAACCCCGAGTCCAGAGGGAGGGAGGGAGTGAGTCCGTCCAGCGTGCACAGCCAGCTGGTGGAGGCGTCCTGGCTGAACCCAAACCCGCTCCCCACCCAGCCTCCTGCCAGCGGGGGCTCCAGAGGTCACCCTGCAAGTTGTCCTCTCCTTGGGGAAGGGATGGGGACTGGGACCTGGGAGAGGGGCTGGTCAGGTGCGTGCCCAGCAAGAGGCCGCGACCCTCCGGGGCCTTCACCACAGCCCCTGCCCACCTGCTTGTCCCCACCGACACTGCAGCAGCGGCCAGCGGCCTGCTGTCCCCACACCCTGCTGTCCCCTAGCCACTCACCTGCCCGTGAGCTCAGACACACACGGCAGACACCTGTGAGCACAGCCCAGGTCTGAGGCCAGCATGGAATCTCCTGGAAACCGTCCCCTCGCCCCTCCTTCAACTCACCAGTGCCTGTGGGTAATCAACTTTAGGTCTTTGGCCCTCCTCACCCACTGCATTTAATTCAGCTGTTTGGGTAGGGTTTTTTCCCTTAGTTATTTGTGTTTTTCTTGTATTTTATGTTATTTCTATTAAGAGCATTTTGGGTGCATGGGCCAAGGACCTGGGAATGAGGTGGCATCTGCTAAACCCACATTTCCATCTCCCTGACCCTAAGACACAAGTCCACAGATTTATTGGGTTATGAGTTTGAAGTTCTGAGCGTTTGCCCTGTGGTTCACCGGGCGCCGGGGAGTGAGATGGCACCCGCTCCTGCTGTCTGGTGTCCGTGCGGCCGGGTTGTACACACACTTGCTGTATGCACCTAACAAAGATGCCATGCATTCTTTTCTTATTTTTTCCTTTTGAAAATCAATAAATCATTTGTGATGCTTTTAACAAAGATTAAATGAATATGAGCAGCTTTACCTCATGACAAAGAGACGCTTCAGAATCAAAGCCCACACCCTCCAGCCCCTGCTCGCCGGACTCCCGGGCCCCCAAGGCAGTGTGGCCCGGGGGTCTGCCAGGGAACGCAGGGGTCTGTGAGGGTCAGCGAGGCGCTGTTCCCGAGCACGGGAGGGAGATTGCAGGTGCCCTTCCCCTCCCAGGTGGGGCACACGTGCCACCTGCAAAGTCCTGTCGCCGGCTGTCAGAGCCCTCAGGTGTGGCTTGCGTCATCTGTCCCTCACCACCACGGAGGAGGCTGGAGGTGGCAGCGACTTGCCGGACGGGGGACAGAGGTCCAGAGCTGTAGGCCTGGGAGCACGTCGCCCGGGACACGGCATGGCCCGGTGCCTGGCAGAATTTCTGTGTTTATGAAATGCCATTTTGTTTAGTCCCTGAGTTGAGAGCGGACGTGTGGATCCAACCCCCACCCCCACCCCCAGTTGATGCTCTGACCTCAAAACTCGTGCATTTACGGTCCCCGGGGACTGAGTGTCAGCAACCTGTCTGAAACCTCATTGGAAATATCCTAAAGAACCCATATTTTCTTTTCATTCTCCTTCTGTATGGTTATGATCAGAGAGAGAGATCTATGCATAAGCTGCTTTATAGGCACTTACACACGTGCCAAGTGTTTCCCAGCCCCGTTTCCAGACTCAAATGGGGTTGAAATTGTGGGGCAGGCTCTGCAGAGAGGACTAGAACCGGCAGCGCTGACCATGAAAAGCCCTGGCGGTGGCAGCAGGCTTCTCTTCCGCGGGGCGGCCTTCTCCCGGCGAGAGTTGCCCTCAAATGTAATAAACTTGCACATGGAAGTATTTTAAGTGGTTTAATAGAAAAGGCATTCTCACATTCTGGAGTGGTGACAATTCTAATTTCTGGCTTTGCACTTTGTGTATGAGAAGCACAGCACCGAGTCAGAGCAAGGCAGCCTCAGGGACAGCCCTCCAAGAGCCGTCACCAAGCTGCACCCACAGAGGGGTCTTGGATGGGAACGAAGCAAGCAGATCTAGGGAGGTGGGATATAGTCATCACCCTCACACGCACACACACTCACACACACACACCCCTCCTTCTCTGTGCCATGATACAGTCTTGTGGAGTGAAAACAGTCATCTCCAATCCAATATCAGCGTCCTTAAGAACTTGCAGCTACATCTTGTGTCCTTTTGAACTTGGCCAGGTCCTGGGCTGGGCACAGGGCTGTAGCAATGAATGAATGAGGCCAAGCCCTGGCACTGGAAGGAGACCCTTAGCTGCTGGAGTCTGTCAACCCCAGACCACGAGCACATGGCTCAACCAAGGGAGCCCCAGGCCCCAATAGGGCCTGGGTGGAGGGTGCTTGAGTTGGGTGGGCAGGAGGAGAAGGTGGCTTGCAAAGCAGGGCCAGAAGTTGGGGGCCTCCAGGACAGGGCAGCCAATATGCAAAGGCCAGAGGTGTGGGTGTGTGTGTGTGTGTGTGTGTGCAGAGAGAGACAGACAGACAGATGAGAGAGGGGAAAGACAGAGGGAGGGAGAACGCGAACAGTGCACTTGGAGAACCTCAGCATCTGGCCATTTTATCCCCTTTGTTCTAACAGCCAGGACACAAGTGGAGGCGAGAATTCCTCCAACACTCCGTTTGTCCATTTAATTCCCACTTCAGCCTGCTGGGGCTCTGTTGAGTGTCTTTTTTTCTGGGAAAAGGCTGATTGTTGTGACATGGTGCTCTGCTGCTTGCACATGACTCCGTCTGGAACCTTCTGCAGTAATGATCTATCACACTGGTGGCAGGAAGCCACATTGGTAGCTGGGGGGGACCCGGGAGGAGCCAACAAGGATGACAATGGTAAAACACGCCCATCTGTTCTGCATTTTTGAATCTCCTATAAAATGCTGTTTCATCTGCTGTCATAAGCGAATGCCACAGAGACGGAGCAGGCGGGAGGATTTGCGCTACAGAGAAGACCCAGGTGGAGCCAGAGGTTTGGAAAAGGGGGCAATTCTTTTTCAGCTTCAACAGAAGTCATTGCTTCAACGCTTCAGCTCATCCCTAAATTCCAAGTAGCCTCACATTTGGGGCTCACCGAACACCCTTCAAATTAGGTGCCCAGCATTATGTATTTAGATAATGGTAAATCTCTAAAGAACAGACAGAAACATGCAACATCACTGACAAATTGGAATGAGAGGCAGAAAATTCTTACTCAGAAATCTGCTGTCATTGTTATTTAGTTCTGTGAGTGAAACAAAAACAGCCAATCACCAATGAAATTCAAACCAGTTTTCCTTCATCAACACCAGTGGCCACCCACCAGCCTCGTGGCCCCTTTTGGCCTTTGGGAGACAGGAGGAGCCTCTGTGTGCCCGGTGGACCCTGAGCTGGGATGTCATCACATCCCCCCCTTGCTGGCCATGGAGCTGGGCTTCCAGCACGTCTCCCGGCAGGATGCTTTTCAGAAGATGCCTGACCAGTCCGAGCTCCAGCAGGCGAGTGAGGTATCCACTGAAAGGCTCCTGGGGACGGACACCTGCTTCGAGGGATCTGTGTAAAATCAGGGTCAACGGTCCATCTGTGAGCGAGCCCACGGAGTTGGAGAGAGAAGAGCCAGGCATCTGGGAGGCGGTCTGGCCCTCCCTGCCGGGCCTGGGGCTCTTCCGTTGAACATGGGTGAGTTCAGAGAATGTCAGCGTCGGACACAGCCACTCGGCTGTGACGAGGCCACACAAAAACAAAACTGCTCTGTAACCGTGTCCAAATATGGATGAGACACAGACACTGTCCCAACCACGAAATTGACCAGACGCCCCCCCATCTGGGCTGGGCTAAGTGGAGGCTGCCCCCTCCCCAACCTCAGCTTTAGCCCCCCCTGGAGTCCTCCCTGCTAGAAAAGGTTTTCGGAGAGTTACCCCCGCTTCCTGGCAGCATACTCTCCAGGGCAAAGCCCAAATTGCCTTCCCAGAGTCCTCCTCCCAAATCACCTGCTACACGGCTAAGCCACAGGCCCTCCTGATACCCTCTGACTGAGACTGCCCGCGGCCCCGTGTGTGCACGCCCCTTGCTGCCACTTGTCCGGCTCAAGGCATGTCCCGGAGATCTTGGGCCGAAGGGCATTGGCAGGGCCCTCGACTTTAACGGGGGGACCGTGACCGTTGTCTGTGTGGGAGCCAAAATGCTCCAGCCTGACGAGAACCGTGCCATGTCCCAGTGCTCAGATCCAGGGAAAACTGGAGCGGTGCATCCCACCGATGCTTCTGTGGGGGTCTCTGCAGCTGCACCCCAGCCCAAGCGTACCCACATTCCATCAGACATGAAAACGCCTGACGCACCTTAGGCCACTGAAACAATCACCAGGCACTGCCATTTCCTGCTGGACTCTGCCGTCCCCAGCGTCTCCTGGGCCTCGGCACATCCCTGTCTTCCCCGACGCCTTGTTTTGGCGACGTGCCGTGCGAGGCCCGGGTGGGTGTGTGCAGCCAAGCGAGCTCAGGCTTGGCAGGTCCAGGCACGAAGTAGCGCCAACCCCGGGCAATTCCGTGACCCGAGCGCCCCATCCTCTGCATCTGCGGACCGCTGTAATTAGATCGCGGGTCCCAGCCAGCACCCAGGCGGAGCAGACAAATACCAGAAAATGGTTTGACTCAAACAAACACTTATCGTCTCATGGTTTCAGAGGCTAGCAGTCCAAAATCAAGGCATCAGCTAGGCCATGCTTTTTTCCAGGAATCTGGTATTCTAGGGCTGGCTTGCTGCCACACTGCTTCCTTGGGGGTCCTTGGCCATCCTGGGGGTCCTCGGCCATCCTGGGGGCCCTCGGTATCCTGGGGGTCCTCAGCCACCCTGGGGGCCGTCGGCCATCCTCGGGGACCCTCGGCCATCCTTGAGGGTCCTTGGCCATCCTGGGGGTCCTCGGCGTGCCTCTCTGCCTCCTGTCACGTGGTGATCTCTCTCTCCTTGTGTCTGGTCTTCCGTTTCCACTGGCTTCCGCGGCTTCTCCCTGTGGCCATCTCTGATGTCTGGCTTCTAGTTTCCTCCTTATAAGGCCTCCAGGAATGTGGTGAAGATCCACCCTCCCTCAGCTGGCCACAACTTACCTAAAATAGCATCTTCAAAAGTTCCTACTTACGATGGTTGCACCCACAGGGATGTGGATCAAGATGAAGAACATGCTTTTGTTGGGATCTATGACCCTGGCTACTGCCCACGGCCAGCCCAGATGGAATTTCTGGAGCCGCCCTGGTCTTCAGCCCTGTGATCTCCCCCAGGCCAGGTCGGGGCTCCCCCATGGCTCCTGGGGAACGGGAGATTCCACAAGGAGGCCACACAGCCCTGACACCAGCAGACAAGCCGCCCACACGTGTCCCTGACCTGGACAAAGAACGGCTGCAGACGAGGGTACCCTCAGCCTGTGCAGCCCTCCCACCAGACTGCAGCTTCAGGGGAAGACCCCCCTCAATTCAGGGGACACCCACAGGGATGGGCTGCCACCCCAGCAGCTCGTGTGGGGGCTTTGGGATCAGTGTAGGAAAGAAGAATTCCTCCAGCATCTAGGAAGGCAGTGAGGGGCTGACAAGACACAGCTCGTGAACCGGAAAACACCTGATGGATGGGGCGCTCTCCTCATGCAAGGACCAGTGACCAGAAAGAGAACCCCGTGCAGCACCTGGTGCTGGGACGAGAGTCCCATGGTGTGAGTCTGCTGGCGGGTTGCCCTGTGGATTCAGAGAAAAGCTTCATTTGTGGGTAAGTTTATTTCAAGAAACTGAAGACACATTTAGAAATTGTGGGCATTATGTTTTCATGTGAAATACCAGGAAACAGGCTCTCTGAAGTAAGGGGGTGTCCACAGGGGGCTGACTGGGAAAGAAGGCCAACCAAGTAAGATGAGCAAAGAAAGTAAAAAATGGGTGAGCAGAATTAAAGATAATAAAGAGCAGCCAAGGGCTGAGGAAACTGTGTCACCACTGAATAGGACAGATTGTTTCTCTAAAAATAGCCAAGGAATGGGGGATAGAGGAAATAAAAGAGAAGCAAGAGAACGAGTGGACTCAACATAAAATAATAATAATAATAGCTTTGCTCAGGAATGAATCAACACAAGTTGCCCTAAAAAAATCTGAGTCTGCAGCTCAAAGAGGCTTACTAGTAACAGGCAAAAGTAGATCCTGTAGAAATGTTTGAATTTGAAAGATAAAGGTAAAAAAAAAAACAAACCCTGCAAGCTTGTAAGCAGAATAAACTGAA
The DNA here is from genome assembly GCF_015220235.1 of Choloepus didactylus. Lineage (NCBI taxonomy): Eukaryota > Metazoa > Chordata > Mammalia > Pilosa > Megalonychidae > Choloepus > Choloepus didactylus. The sequence goes on along the minus strand of NC_051309.1, from coordinate 5,344,054 downwards.
TTCTTACAAGGGGAAGGAACCCTGTAGGGCCGAGGCTTCTCCACAGATGGCAACGATAGAGGGGTTTTCAGAGAGATGGTCAGGAAGAGACTGGTTCAATTTCATTTGTAAAGGAAGCAGAAACATCCTGTCAGATTCAAGAGCACTCAGAAATCCGATTCATGCATGTTTCACAACAGGAAAAAGTTGAAAGCTCTTCTCTTATCAACCAAAGGTTGAACTGAAAGCCAGCACTCCAATAATGGGTTATTTGGAGCATAAAAGAATTGTGCAAGGCGTCAATACCACTTAACAATATTCATCCAAACAAATGTGAAGCTACAGAGAGGACATTTGAAATCCCTGAGTACACATCAAACCTGAAGGCTCGATGTCTTAGACAATCAGGATGACATTTCGGTGATTCAATTGGCTCCACATGACTCCTGTTTGCTTTCACAACCCGGAGTCCCCACCAGCCTCCTGCAGCGTCACTGTGGGTGTGTTTATTCTGCCATCTCCCAGCTGGGTTATATTTTGCCAACTCAGCATCACTAGGATCTCCTCTGTACTCAAAGGAGAAGCTGAGAATTACGTGTCACAGAACTGCCTCCGTCCCCTGTGATTCAGGAGTAGACTCATCCCCAGACGGGGCCCTGGTGTGGGTTTGGACAGCAGGACAGGACAGGCTGCTATTCCAGGGGGCAGTTATGGGTGGCCACGTGGGCAGATGCGAGGTCTGAGGTGTCCTGGAGAGCCCTTGGAGCCATTTGATGTGCGGCGACACTCTGAGATCGCTATTGGGAAAGTCCTTGAGGGGCTTGAGATTTGTGCAGCTCTGGCCAAGTCGTCGAGAGCCCTCTTCATTCACGCCAAGGACGGATTCTCATGGGCTCTCTTGCCCTTCCCTCCACCAGCCTTCCAGTGGCTTCAGAAGCCTCCGGTTCCCGCAGTAAATCTGTCACACTGGGATCACCTGGAGCAGCGCCCGTGTTCCTGACAAAGCCCTGGCCGAGACGGTGCTGGGGTAGCTGATGGCTTCATCCCGAGGGATGGGACAAGGGAGAGCGGCATGTTGTTTGTGGAAGTGGCACACCTGGGCCCAGGGGGAGGTGAGGACTGTCCCAGGACTGCCAGTGCCGATCAAAGGAGGGGGGAGGACACGAGTTCGTGAGGGACACGACCATGCACCGGCGTCTCCTTGTCCAAGCAGGTGTCGTGGACCACATTGAACAGGTGGGGACGCTGGGGCTCGGAAAGATCCGACAACTACCAAAGTCGTGGCCAGGGAGCACAGCCAGCCTGCAACCTGGGTTTGTCTGGTGACTCTGAAACCTACCTCCGTTCCACGGTGACAAAGTGCTGAGTCTGTTGGGCATGAAAGGCCTCTGCAGACGGGGTGGGAGCCACAAGGCATGGCTCCGGAGGTTGGCGCCCCTGGTCACTGATAGTACCCCATCTCCGTGCCCGTGCAGCAGCATGAAGGAGCGGGCATTCTGCAGTGGGTTTGGGGGTGTACTGAGCTGGCCCCTTGAAAAGTCAGGCATTGCTTGAACTTGTGTAGCAGCAGAGAACAGAAATGGCCTCCTCACTGGCCTCCCGGCTTCCACTCGTCACCCTAAACCCGCTCCCCTCCCAGCCATCAGACAGCAGAAGTCAGACCTTGGCGCTTTCCTGCCGGAAGCCCTCCAGAGCCTCCCTTCAGGCGTAGAATAAAATCCTTGGGCTGCAAGACCCTGCCAGCATCTCCATGCCTTTCTGCTCCTCTCTCACTGCTCCCCGTCCTCACTGCCAGCCGACCCAACGCTGAGGCTCCACAATCCTGGGTTCACAGGATTGGGAGCTGCCGAGCTGGGGCCAACCAGCTCTGGTCTTCCCGCCACCCTAAATGGCATCCCCTTGGGGATTTCTGAGAATAAATGGAACCCTCTTGGGCTCTTCGCCCAGAAGAGTCAACCAGAGCCATGTGTGGGGGCTCCCCACAAAGCAGGCTTTCCTCCTTGGAGCCCTGCACCCGGCTCCAGGGGCCTCTCCAAAGGGCGCAGGGTCCCCGTTGGGTCTGGGGATGCCTTCTCTGGTGGGTTTCAGGGATGTAAGGAGCCCATGCAGAAGTCGCCAGCCAGAGATTTGTCTGGCTTGGGGCAATCCAAGAAAGGCTCTGGCTGGGGCCAGCTGGGGTCTATCACTGCCTGTGCTGGGTCATGTGGTGTCCACAACATTCACGTCCTCCTAGAACCTCAGAATGCCCTCTGTTCTGGTTTGCTAATGCTGCCGTTATGCAAAATACCAGAAATGGATTGGCTTTTATAAAGGGGATTTATTAGGTTACATATTTACAGTTCTAAGCCATAAAAGGGGGGAGGCATCCTGGAGCCTGCTGCGTGGGGGCCAGCCTATGGGTTGGGGCCAGGGACGGAGGTGACAAGCTCTGCTTTGGACTCAGCCCCGGGAGTGGCCAGTGAAATGCCCTGACATGACCCTCACCAGGCAGCTGCCCATGTATGGCGTGGGGGTCAAGAGAGCTGGCTCTGGGTGGAGACGCACAGGGCCAACCTGCCTCTTTAGACTTCCCAGGTGGCAAGGGACGGAACACGCTCAGGTGATGCCTGGTGACAGTCTTATTGCAGGTGAGCCCCAGGGCCCATGGGGCTCCTCCTGTGTCTTCCCGCTTCTGGCGGGGGTGGCCAGCCCTGGCGCTCCTGCTGGGAGCTACCCCCCTCCAGCTCTGCCTCTGCCCTCACGTGACCGTCTCTTCCCCAGGGTCAGTCTGTCCATCTTCTCTCCTTCTTGCAGGGACCCCCGGCATACTGGAGCAGGGCCCCCCTTCCCTGATATGACATCATCTGAACTGATTCCATCTGCACAAACCTCAATTCCAAATAAGCTCCCACCTGCAGGTCCCAGGATCAGGACTCCAACATATCTTTAGTGGGAATGTAGAGAAAGGCCCTGCAGCAGAGCCCCGGGAGAGGCTGAGCTTAAGGGCTGCCCAGAAGTGGAGGAGCTGGAGGCCGTTTGCCTGGGGGGGCAGAGGCGGGTCACTTGAGGTTCGACGGGGGCCACACCGGGGCCAGCTGGCCTCCATGCTTCCACTACGGTCCCCTGAGGCCAGTGCTCAGAGGGAAGCCAGAGCACCCCTTTAAACGTGTAAAGATCCAACCGCTCCCCACTTGAGCCCCTCAGCGGCTCCCCGTCCCTTCCTGAGAGGCCTCTGCTGTCAGCTGCCTTATTGCTTGTTCACAGCTGACCTGGGTCATCTCTAACCCGCAGCACAAAGCGTCCTCGCTGCCCCGCTGCCCCAGTCGCCTTCAGCTTCGAGAGCTCCGCGTGCTCTGGCCCCTTCTTGCGCCATCCTCCCCTTTCCCCTTACGCTCCCTCTGTGCCTCTGCCTGAAATGCAGGGAACTTACCTCTTTTGGCTATTTTCTGTTTACACATCTTTTTTCCATCATCCCCACTTCCTGCCTTGCAGATGTCGGCTCTGGGAAAGCAGGAATCTTGGCTGTCTGTTCATCAGGTTAGTGCTTAGAGCAGCTCGTGGCCTTGTTCTTCAAACAGTTTAAGATGCTATTTGTTGGATGAATGTGTGTTTATTGAATGAATAAGTGTCTTTTGAATGAATAGGTATTTGTTGAATGAAGAAGTGCTTTTGAATGAATAGGTGTTTTTGAATGAATAAGTGTTTGTTGAATGAATAAGTGTGCTCCCCCCACTCTGGCTGGCCACTGCCTGTCTGATCATGGCCTGCCTGTGATCAGGGGAAGTGACATGCCTAGTTCATCTTCGTGCTCCCAGGGCCCGATACCACCTGGTGTGTGGAAGGTGCTCTGCAAAAGCTGTTAAATTAAAAATCCCCTTAGAATAGTTTCAGGGCCTAGAATGATAATGCCGAAGAAGTGTTTTCTCCCCCACCCCCTCCTTCCGTGGCTGCTGTGACTGTGGTCAGAGGATGTAGGGACTTGGAGACACTGTGCTCTCCCGGCACTAGCTGGGCAGTGGCTTTCCCTGGGGGAGACACGGCAGGGCCCCGGCAGCCACCCCTGCTCCGAGCTCTGGAACGGCCAGGTCCTCAGCGGCCTTCGCTGGCATCTTGTCCTTCACTGAGGAGGGAGGCAGGGAGGAAAAGGCAGGGGTGGGCACCTTCCCTGGCCTCTCCTTCCCCATCTGATAAACAAAGGAGCTGGCTAGATGTTTGCTGCATGATAAAGAACCTGCCTGGTCTTTGTTCCGTGTCCCCCACTAAATCTTTGGCATCTGCCATGATAAAAGTGTCTTCATAGTTCGCCGTGGCCCCAGCCCACACCAGTTGTCTACGCTGGGGAGAGGGCTCGGGGTGGGCGGCCACCCATGTGATGAGTGGGCTTCCAGCGACAGCTCGCCAAGGACATCGCACCAGCCTGACTTCTGGGCAGGGGAGAGTGGAGACTGGGGTCCACCCGGGGCGCTGATTCAATCAGTCTGTGAACAAAACCCCCGTGGAAACGCGGCACACCAAAGCTCGGGGGGCTCCCCTGGTTGGGAACACGTCATGCTGCTGGGAGGGGGATACAAGCTGACCCCACGGGGAGAGGACACGGGGAGCTCTCGGCGGGGAGGGGGGAAGGGGGAGGGGGGAGGGCCCCTCCCCCAGGTGTCTCTGCTGATTTGCTTCCTTTTTGCCAAAAGAAAGGCGTCGTGGGCCAGCGTGTTCCTGAGCTCTGCGAGTTATCCCAGGGAACCACTGCAGCTGAGTGGGTGAGGAAGCCCCTGACTTTGGGGCCAATTGGCCAGAAGTGAGGGAGGCCCTGGGAAACCCTGACCTTGGGGCTGTGTCTGGGGGGCGGTCCTCCGGCAGTGGGGGTCAGTGGTCATTGCAATGCCTCTTTCCTGTTACGATGACATAAACCTTTTTCTTCGGATCTGCTCTGAGGAGGAAAAGTTCCTGCCCAGTCAACATGGGAAACAGAGGCCCGGGACGCTGTGCCAGGAGAGTGGGGCACAGGCTGAGCTCCAGGCCTCGGGGCCTTTGGGGTCCCGTGAACCCGGGAGCCAGGCCAGGCCCTGGGGGTGGGAGGTGCCTTCCCCAGGGCACCCACCAGGTGACAGCTCGGTGCTGGCTGCACGGTGCTTTCACCCTGTGTCCTCTGATGCCCTCCTTGCCAGCAGCCCTATTCTTGCACCCGATGGACGAGGAACAGTGAGAAAAGCAAGGCCGGCTGCAAACCTCAGGGAGCCTGGCTTCCGCGCCCTGTCCACAGACCTGCCCCTCTTGGCCAGCAGAGCCCTTCACCTGCACTGGGAAGGTGGCGGCCAGCTCCCAACTCCCTGTCCCTCCCGCCCGCAGGGACAGTTCCAGGCCCAGACAAACCCTCCCAGGGCTCAGGCGCAGAGTGATCCAGCCCCCAGGCTGGCAGGTCAGGATGCCTGAGGCCTCTCTCCTGCTCTCTGCCATCATATTTTTGGACTAATTTGTCCCTTTGTATAAAAAGCTAGCCATTTTTAATAGCATCGTAAAATGGATGATATTTCTATCATAAAATTTCTGGATCATCTACATCAGCTAATGTTCTCCCCTGTCCCCACTAAGGAACCGGCTCCTGATTTATGTTGGAGAGGCTTCATGTCACCTGGTCCCCAAATTATAACTCACATGATAAAAACCCGTGGGCAGTTTGCAGCGGTTTTAAGCAGCAAAGCCGAGAGCTCTGCTTTCCTCCTGCTTAGCTGTAGAAGAAATTAGAGAGGCGTTTCCTTTCTGTTCGGAAGCCACCAGAACATGGCCTGTGTTCAAAACCCGAGAAGCAGCATCATTTAAAAACAGGTGCATGAGGCAAATCTGAGCAGCTCCCGGAGAGGATCTCCTCGCCATTATGCGTTGGCCCAGGGCAGGGTCTGCCTTCCCCACTTTCCCTCCCAGCGTCCGAGGGGAGCTCAGAGCCCTTGAGAAATGACTTCCCATCATCAGAGGGGCTGGAGAGCGAAACTGCACCTCCCAACTTCAGTGGGAGCTTAGTACACAGCGAAAGCACCCCTTCCTCTCGCGGAGTGACGGCCGAGGCCCTAGCAAGAACTGGATCCAGGAGAAAGGTGCAGCACCGTGGTGAGGCTGTGGGGTCCGGGTGTTTGGTCAAATGCTGGACTAGGTTTGCCGTGCAGCTATCTGGTGGATGGGCTTAGCTTCCACAGTCAGTGACGTCAATAAAGGAGATGCCCGCCACCGTGCGGACGGCCTCACCCGAGGGTTCCAGAGGGAAGAGGACATCCTGTCTCGAGACCACACCCTCCACTGCCGAGCTGCCAGCCTCCGACCTCCCCAGGGAATTTGGATCCAAGGCTGCACAACAACTTGTACTGGAAATTCCCTGCCCTGTACTATTTCGACTCGCCAGCACCCAAAATCACACGAGCCACCTCCTTCAATTAAAAACGCTTTATACATCTCCCGCCAGTCCTGGTGATCTGGAAAGACCTAAAAACTGGCTCTAGAGCTTCAAGGGTGGGTCTAGGAGGCCTTTGTTCCCTAGTGCTCCCCTGGGGCCTGCAGACACACCTGGGCACCACAGGGCCACACCTGCTGCGGTCACACTGGCCTCTCTTACCTGTCCTGTAGGCACATTGAATTCGGCAGGTCCCGAACTCCTATCTATGCTCCACGTGCCCAGGCTGCCTGGCCCACAACCCCCCCCCACCCCATATACCTTCTCTCCCCTGGCTGCACAAGTCACTGGCTGTGCAAGCACTTTCAGTACGACCAGCACGAGGTTTTAGGGGGGAATATAAGCTAGAAACCTTGGGGTGTCCTTCATCGGTTTTACCTGCCTTTTGCTGGAGTCAGTGAAAGCCCTCTTGAACCCGTGCCCTGCCTTTCTGCTCCTGCCTTGCTTGTTTGACGCCCCCCCCCCCCTCATTCTCCACCTGGCTGGCAGTGGTCTTTCCAATCAGCAATTTGACCTCATCCCTCCCACAGGAGAAGCCCTGGGTGCACCGCTCTGCCTCAGAGTTCACACTTCTCCACAGGACCCGAGGCCCTCCACAGACTCTGATCTGCTCTTTTGGACACACCTGCCATCTCTTCCCCCTGTGCCTGATGTTCCAGCCACACGCAAGTGTCTGCCACTGCCCAGGCAGCTCCCCACTTCCGCTCCTGCTGTTGCCTCGGACTGGAGTGGCTCCTTGCTGAACTCCTATTCGTACACCACGGCCCAGCTCAAATAACCCTCCCTCTGCAAAACCCTACCCAACGTCCTCAGAGTTAGCTGTTCTTGCTTCTTTGATTCCAGAAGCCTTCATACCCTCCTCTACTCAGAGAGCATCAGAGTTATCTAATAACTGTCTCCTCAATTAGAGTGAGCTCCTGGAGGGCAAGGATCAGACTGTTTCATTTCTATTTCTAGCACCGACACAGAACCCAACATTCAGCAGGCATGCAAACATTTCTTGAATTGAATATTCGGGTCTGTGGACACTTAATTTTTTTCCCTACAGTTCCTTCATGAGTGAGGAGTCTTGAAAATATAAATGAAGCACCTTCTCCCCTGTTACTTCTTACCCCTTTCTGTTCCCTATCAAATGACCCACTGTCTGCAAACTACCACCATTCACCCGACAGTGAGGACATGAGGAAACCGCGTAACTTCTCAGTCCAGCAGCCAACACTCCCAGGCCTGGTTGGAATAGTAAACTTTTATTAATAATACACAAATGGGTCACGCCAAAAGGCGCCAGTCAATCTGTTTGCTACAACATGTAAAACAGTAGAAAACTCAAATCAGTAAAGCAGAAAATCCAAGTGAAGCTACTACAAAAGGGGGTAAATGGACTGAAAACTAACATTTTCATTGCAAATTTCTTTTGATAAATTTTTTTACTTTATGAATTAAATACATTGAGAAACACAGTGATAATATATTTACAGTCATTTAAAATGGGCACTGCCAACATATTTAATTTAAAAAATCTCTCCTGTTTCTTGCCTGTTTCTTTCAAAGAGAATTTTAAATATGACTTTAGTTTTTAAAAAATACAATAAGGAAATAATTACATTCTCAATATGAAAACATTTTACAACTTATAGCCATAGTCAATTAATTCTGAATATCTATAATTTAAAAATGGATGTTAAAGTTTAAAGTGAATATTTCCTTTCTTGTTAGAAAATCAAATAGAAAGATTATCTTATTAAAAACACCATTGGTCCCTAAGAATTATGACCCAAGGATACGTTTGCAAAAATATCTTTTGTGGCAACAACAAAAAATACCTGATAATACTTGTACACTGTAAAGTTAAAATTTTCTGGAAGAACATAACTGGAAATACCTCACCAAAGAGGCAAAAGGATGCCGACAATTTCCTGGGTACAGAGATTTTCTTTCTTTAAACATGACATGTTGTCTTGCCATGGCTGGGATGGCCGAGGTGGTCGGAGAAGGGGTTGTGTGATTAAAAAGGCCTCATGGCACAAGAATTTTAGTTTATTTCACAGTTTGAATCTAGCCCATCGTGGGGATAAAAACAAGAGTAAAAACAACAAGAATGAAAAAATTGGCTACCCTCTTTAAAACCATGCCATTTATCGGAAATCATTTTTCCCATCAAAAATGTATTCTAGAAAGGAAACGAAGAAGGTGATAGTTTCACATTGAAATGCTGCCGTGGGGGCGCATCTTGTCTGCTGCGTGATGCAACAGAACTTTCCGCTAGCCGTTGTCCTGGGAGAGGCCATTGATGGCCACCAGCATCTGCTCGACCAAGGGGTCCGCTGGGGGCCCCAAGGCATCAGCCCCCGCCCACAGCACCAGGCGCAGTGTGGGGGCAGCCGGGGTCAGGCCAGCAGCGGATCCCTTTCTCAGGTGGAAGAGGCTCTGCCCAGCCTCACCTTGACCTGGCAACCTGTCAGGGTTCCCAGTCGCGTGACCCAGCGAGTAAACTGGGAATGAATGCTGCACGGTAAGCCAAATTCACACCCTCTACCCCCTCCCCAGACACCGCGCTAACAGACTCAACAGACTTCTCTGGAAAGATGAAGCGTGACCATGAGAAAACGCACACCGCTCGAAAGCCCATGACGGCAGCTCCCGGCCGTCCCCGGGAAGCCTGGCAGGGACGTCCCCGTGTCGCCACTATTCAAACATGGGTGATCTTCTGGGGATGGCCTTCAGAGCCTGGGACACACGCACGTGAAACAGACTTTTCAAAAGGTGGCGGATCTCCACAAATCAGAGCGGTGTGGGGACAAGAGCGATGGCTGAGCTGGGGCATCAGGCTGGACAACACGGGGTGGGCAGCTGGTACGCAGTCACCCACAGAGCTCCAGGGAGAATCTGCAAGGGACGGTCCTGCTTGCAGGGATGGGGAGACTCGGACACGTGGGGACCACAGACGCCCCGCTCAGTGACTCTGCAGGGGCAGCCTTGGCTCGGGGGGCGGGAGGGCAGCCAGCGGCCTGCTGGATCTGCCTCCCAGAACCTCTGCAGGCTGTGGGGGAGGTGACCGCCACTGCCTGTGCCCACGCTGGTGGTGGCCAAAGCCAGCCCTTTAGCCATCGTGTTTGTTGCTAGGCAAAAGGTGGGTTAGTGAACCTTGAAAACTGTAAGAACGGAGAGGTTCTTGAGGGCTGAGGACAGCTTCCTGGAGCAGAGTTCCAAGGAACGTTACCCCACAGGGCTTGGTGGCCTCTCCTTCGACCCGGCCTCGGGCCAGCCCTGGCCGTGTGGTCCACCATTCCACTCATCCGGCCGGGACCGCCTAGCCATTTGCTAGCAAGCAGTGAACACGACCATCGGGAAAAGCAACGGGCGACATTTAAAAAGGCATCTGATGTGGCAGAGGGAACGTGCCAGGCACACCCCGGGAAGGAATGAGATGGGGCCTCCTCCCTGCCCGGCCCGGCTTCGCTCACCAGGAGGACAGCTGTGCTGTTTGGGGAGGATGGTGAGGTTCCCGCCAGAATTCTGACAATATGTCTAATGCGTGTCTAATATGTACACATATAAATTAAAACTATATTTATTGAACATATACAAATAAATAACTTACTTTGAAGCAAATGCTTTAAAGTAACTTTCTGATCAAATCTAAAAAAAATCAAGGGGAACATCTGATATCAAAGGAGCCCAGCGTCAGTGCTCTATCTTCCTCAGGACCCATTTTAAAAGGGCTCCATGGAACCTAACAGGATTCATTTAATTTTGCCATCCTCTCTAAAAGGCTTAGCTGTGGGTATGAGAGCGAATTACAAACCTGGTTTTTTTAAGCATAAAATATGGACCCCGTGAGTCTGGAGCCCAGGGTCCTACCCCTGGCTCTGGCACCAATTGGATCTGGGTCTTTGGGCAAGACACGCACTCTTAAAGCTCCAGTTTCTTCATTTGCAGAATGAAGCAACTAGGCTGGGTGACTTTGGAGGTCTACCTGGCTACACCGTGATTCTCATGGCTGCTTCCCCACCGGGTTAGAAATGCCCACCTACGCCAGGCTAAGGTCAAGAACACAGTGGCTCACTTTTTTCTCTTCCTGTAAGAAGCATCAGTACCTGGCCCAGCTCTTGGGAGCAAAGAAGGCAGCCCATCCGAGTGGCCCAGCAGCCTTCCTTGGAGAAACTTAGATAAGAAGGCAGCCAAGACCTTGCAAGGTAGATGGATCCCCCAAATTTTACCTATAAGGATGTTTTTTCCTCAGTAAGAAAGGCCAGCTGCGGAAAAGGGAGACCTATGGTGGATCAAACTGTTTCATTTTTATAGAAAATTGTTTTCATATGATTTGAAGTAGACATAGCTTCCTATGATGCTAGAAAAACACATGAGAGAGGAGCAACTCCCAGGCCACATTGAGAAGACAGGCTCGGTGCTTTCTAGAGGGCTCGCTCCCTCCTTGGCCTCCCCATTTGGATTTTCTAGTGGGTGGGACCTAATGTCCTGCATGCTGGCGTGATGGACCTCCACTAACTCAACTGGGGAAGCAGGAGCTGCGGGGGACTGACGAGCAAGGAGGTGGAGAAGGGGTGCCACCTCCCCGGACTGTCCGAGAGAGCGGCAGCCGCCCAAGGCCCCCGACTCATTCATGGCTTCGATTCTGAACTGGAGGAAGGGGGAGTGGAGGTGGACCAGATGTTCCCTCAGGCCCTTCCGTAGCCCGAAGATGCGACGATTCTGAGGCTGGACAATTTCCAGAACCTGCTTCCTCTTCAAAGCATGGCACCAACCTAACACATCTGTAAACGTCCAGTAAACATATGATCGGCCCAAACCAGCTCAGCATGTGCGGCTGCCGGGTCTCGGGAGCCACCTGCGGCTCTGACGTGGGAGGAAGGCTTTGGGTGTTAGGTAGGGGGAGAAAAGGGCTCACGTCCAGGAAGTATTAAAAACACTGTTGCCTTTCAAAAGCAGTACAAATAATTAATAAAATAAGATACAAAATCTCTGGAAAATTCTTAAATCTACATGTGACACGCAATAAAAAGAGAAATTTTGAAACGATCTTAAAAGAAGGCAGCTTTTCATGTCCTGGTGACAAAAGCATCTGTCCAAAGGGGGAAAAAGAATAAAAGGTAAAAAAACTGCTTCACAGCACACATTTCTCATTCTGTGACCTCTAGTGACCAGGGAGCAGGGCACTGGGGAGGATGATCAACGTCAGGGACAAATGGTGACAAGGGAGCTCTGACCCTCCTATCGCGAGGACGTCTGTCCCGCCGCTTGGACATTGGGTTCGCGGCCCAAACTCTCCCCGCTCCATCCACGGGTCCCCCCGGCTGCTCCTCTCCAGTCCATTCGTCCTCCTTCCTGGGCTGGGCTGAAATTGGTTAAAGCCATCATTTCACTGGTTGCAAAGATGTCACTCCTCCATTTGCCACGTGATTCTTGCACAGTACTTTTTCATTCCCTTTTTTTTTTAAAAACAAAGTTGGAAACCAAAGCATTACAAGTACATTTTTTAAAGGGCACCGTTACACAGTAGAAAGAATGCAGGTGAGGCAGGCTGCAGGCCCCGGGCCGGCACTCAGGACTCAGACGCTTGACGCCACTTTCAGGTGGTGCTTCCACGGTGGCGTCGTCCGGGGGTCCGAAGCCTTCTTTAGCGGACGCATTCCTGCCTTCCCTTTATGTTCCGTTCTTCAGTTCCCATTCCTAACAAATTAAGAGAGAAGCAGAGTCTTAGCAATTGAAACAGCAAGACAGCCAGCCCAGACAAGCCCAGTTACGTTCCGTTGACCTTGTGACTTACAAAGGAGGGGTGCTGAAATCCGGTCCACGTCACAGGTCGGCACCCGTCGTGCCCATGCGTCCACACTGGCTGCAGAGACCTGCGGCTCCCACCCCCCAACCACATTGTGCAGCAAAGACCACGAGGACCACGGAAGTGGGCGCCGTGCTGAGCACCAGACACAACTATAACTGTCCTGACGAACATCCCACATGGGACATCGTGTTCCCATTTCACAAAGGAAGAAACATAAGCTGGGACCAGACACCCAGCCCAGGGCCCATCCCATCTCCCTTCTACTCCAAAGCAGGCCAGGCTCTTTCCTCCTGGGCGGATCTCTCTGTTTGGTGCTCGGGCCACCCCCCCAGCCCGTGTCTGCTGGCCAGCTCGTCCTCGTTCTTGCAGACTGAGCTCCAGGGCCGCCTCCCCTCCCTGAAAAGTCCCTTCCACCCCCTCCTCCAGGAGGCAATGCCATACTCTCCTCTGTGCTGTTTCTATCCACCATGCCACAGTGTATTATTAACTTATTTACTTGGCTGCCTCCCCAATAGACAATGAGCTCCCTGAGGGCACTATCCCTGGCACCCATGCCACCTGCACAGAAGATACACGTTTCCACGTCCCTGTCTTCCAGCAGTGGGGGGAAGCCGGAGCCTGGTACCGATGTCCCTGTGGAGCTGCGTGGACCTGAAATGGGGCTGTGCCCTGAGGTTTACGTGCCAGGAAGAGGAGGCAGCACAGAATTCACGTCTCCTTCTCCTCTAACTGACCTATTAGATTTGGAGGAGGAGGCAAGGAGGAGAGAAGAGAGCAAGGCTGGGAATCGGGCTGCTGTGGCTCGGCCACTGGGTAGCCCCGGGCAGGCTGCCAAGTCTCTCTGGCCTTAGGAAAATGTGAGCATGGCCAAGGACGGCACGGCATTACACAGAACACCGAGTGGGCCTCTCGTGCGTTTGGCACCGCGTGGGGTCACCAGATACGGGGTTTCCGTTCCTGTCCCCTGTAACGCTGCGTGTGGTGCAGTGGGATCTGGCCTTCTACCTGTATTTCCAGGGATTTACTCATCAGGTGCCGAGTATACTGCATATTTTTGCATACAGTTTAAGAATTTATGACCTTATCCAGAATCCAAACTTTGAGGTTAATTAATGGTGAAAAGCACCCCACATTAAACTGAGATGCTGGAGCGAGAGGCTCCAGGGTTCTGTCCCCCAACAGAAGCTTTAAACAACCAGCCATAACTGGCAGGACCATCCTTCTCAGAGCTCCGGGAAACAGTTAAAGGGCTGTAGCACCAGGCAAGTGCTGAATCAAGAAAAGGGCAACTGAAAAGAGAAGGAAATTTAGAATTGTACATTAAAAAAGAAGGAAGATCTCAAATTAGTAATCTAAACTTACACTTTAAGGAACTAGAAAAAGACAAGCAAACTCAATCCAAAGGAAGAAGAATGAAGGAAATAATACAGATGAAAGTGGAGATAAATGAAATAAAGAATGAAAAAATAGTAGAGAGAATCAATGAAACCAAAACTGGCTCTGTGAAAAGACTGGTAAAATTGATACAAATAACAAAAATCAGAAACACAATTGGAAACAGTATTAGAGAACCTAGAAAAGCACAAACTACCTACACTGACTTAAGAAGAAACAGAAGATCTCAACAGACCAATAACAAGTAAAGAGATTGAATCAGTCATCAAAAACCTCCCAAATGGCTTCACTGGTGAACTTTATCAAACATTTGAGAGGAATAAACACCAATCCTTCTCAAACTCTTCCAAAAAATTGAAGAGGAGGGGACACTTCATAACTCCTTCTATGAGGTCAGCACTGCCCTACTACCAAAGACAGATAAAGATACTACAAGGAAAGAAAATTACAGATCAATATCCCTTATGAATATAGATGCAAAAATCCTCAACAAAATACTAACAGACCAGATCAACAGCACATTAAAAGGATTATACACCATGACTAAATGGGATTTATCCCAGGAATGCAAGGGTGGTTCAACATAAGATAATCAATTAATATAATACACTATGTTAATAGAATGAAGGAAAAAACCCACATGATCATCTCAATTGATGCAGAAAAGGCATTCAACAAAATCCAGCACTCTTTCTTGATAAAAAAAAAAAAACTCAAAAAACAAGGAATAGAAGGGAACTTCCTCAACATGATAAAGGGCAAATATCAAAAACCCACAGCTGCATTATGCTCAACTATGAAAGACTGAATGTTCACCCACTAAGATCAGGAATAGGACAAAGATGCCCACTGTCACCACTGCTATTCAACACTATACTGGAAATTCCAGCCAGGACAATTAGGCAAGAAAAAGAAATAAAAGGCATCAAAATTGAAAAGGAAGAAATAAGGTTATACCTTTTCAGAGACAACATGATCCTATATGTATAAAATTCCAAAGAATCTACCAGAAAGCTATTAGAGTTAATCAATGAATTCAGCAAAGCTTTAGGCTATAAGATCAACATGCAAAAATCAGCAGTGTTTCTATACACCAAGAATGAGGAATCCAAAAAGGAAATCAAGAAAACAATTTCACTTAAGATGGCAACTTAAAGAATAAAATATCTAGGAATACTTAAACCAAGGATGTAAAAGACTTAAAAACAGAAAAGTACAAAACTGTTGCTGAAAGAAATTAAAGACGTAAATAAATGGAAAGATACCTCATGTTATGGATTGGAAGACTAAATATTGTTAAGATGTCAAATCTACCCAAAGCAATTTATGGATTCAATGCAATCCCAATCAAAATTCCTGGAGCCTTCTGTGCAGAAATGAAAAAGTCAATCATCAAATTCATATGGAAGGGCAAGAGGCCCTGAATAGCCAAAACCATCTTGAAAAAGAAGGAAGCTGGAGTGCTCACACATCCTGATTTCAAAACTTATTACAAAGCTTTAACAATCAAGAGTGTGATACTGGCACAAGAACAGACATATAGACCAGTAGGAAAGAACTGAGAGATCAGAATAAACCCACACATCTATGGCCAATTGAATTTTGACAAGGATAGCAAGTACACTCAATGGGGAAGAACTAGTCACTTCAACAAATAGTGCTGGGAAAACTGGATATATACATGCAAAAGAATGAAAATGGACACTTAGCTCATATCATATATAAAGATTAAAATGGATCAATGACCTAAATGTCAGAGCTAAAACTATAAAATTCTTAGGAGAAAACATAGGGAAATATCTTTAGAACCTTGTATTGGGTAATTGATTATTAGACTTTAACCAAAAGCATGAGCAACAAAAGAAAAACAGATATATTGGACTTCATCAAAATTAGAAACTTACGTACATCAAGGGACATTAACAAGAAAATGTAAAGACAAGCTACAGAATGGGAGAAATAATTTGGAAACCATATATCTGATAAGAGTTTAATATCCAGAATATATAAAGAATTGCTACAACTCAACAACAAAGAGACAAACAACCCAATTTACAAATGGGTAAAGGAGAGGCAGGGCAAGATGGCGGCATAGGGAAGTGTGGAACTTAGTTGGTCCTCTAGAGCAACTAGTAAATAGCCAGGAAAAACTAGCAAATACTCTGGAAAAACTGTGGGAGGACATCTGTGACAGTAGTCTGGAATAGGTGGAATGGTTGGGATCACAGCATAAGAACTGTAAGTAGAGTCCCCCAAACTGCGGAGCTGGCACCCCTCCCCCACTGGCATAGCAGGCTGAGTTAGAATGCTTCTCTGTGGGGAAAAGAAGCAATCTACTAGGAGCAAGGGAAAGCAACTCAACCAAGCTCCAACTGAAGTCTTAATTAGCAAATCTGGACTACTGAATATGAGCTATGAGCACAGACAAACCTGGAGGTGGGACTGATGGGAAAAAAATAATAATAAATAAAAAAATACAGAGACTTTTGAGGTTGGCTGAGCTCAGAATACTGGAAAAGGACTGTGTTCCAAGAAAAGGCCCACATAGAACTGGGTACAAACTCCGGTCAACTGATGAAACTGGGAGGCTTGGGACTGGCTCTGAAAAGGGGATTTCTTTCTTTTTTCTTTTTTTTTTTTCTCTCATTCTAAGTTGTTCATTAGAGAAAGCCACAGGCATTCTCAATTGTCAGCTCTGACCCAGGCAAGGGTGGAGTTAAGACCGTCAGAGGAACAAAAGAAGACATCAAGTGAAGGAGATAATTTCCTAAAAAGCGTATCTTCCCTAAGAAAAGGAGGGTGGGATCCAGCTCAAGTGGCTACCCTACCTCAGAGAATTCAGACCGCAGGGACTAGGGGAAAATAAAAAAAACAGAAACAACTTAAGCTTGGCTTTTTACAACCTAGGCCCCTGGCAGGGACAGGAGCTACTGAGAATTAAAGTCACTGCACCTCTTTATGCCAGTGGGGAGCTGTGGGCTGACAAGCGCCACCTGCTGAGCAGGACAGGAAAAGCACAGCATCCAGAGGCTTCACAGGAAAGTCTGACAACCTTCTGGGTCTTATCCTCAGAGAAATTTGATAATGATTACATCCTTCTCCTGAGTTCTGCCCATCTGGTCTGTGAAAATCTTATTGGGGTAATCAAGGAACCCAGATGCCTATACAACAAAAAATACAGGTCACACCAGGAAATTTGAAGATATGGCCCAGTCAAAGGAACAAACTTACACTTCAAATGAGATACAAGACTTGAAACAACTAATTACAGATGTTCAAACAAATCTTCTAAATCAAATCAACAAGCTGAAGGAAAATGTGGCAAAAGAGATGAAGGCTATAAATAAGACACTGGGTGACCATAAAGAAGAATTCAAAAGCTTGAAAAAACAAATAGCAGAACTTATAGGAATGAAAGGCACAATAGAAGAGATGAAAAACACAATGGAGGCTTACAACAGCAGATCTGAAGAGGCAGAAGAAAGGATTCATGAACTGGAGGACAGGACATCTGAAATCCTACACACAACAGGATAGGAAAAAGAATGGAAAAATATGAGCAACGGCTCAGGGAACTGAATGACAACATGAAGCGCATGAACATACATGTCATGGGTGTCCCAGGAGGAGAAGAAAAGGGAAAAGGGGCAGAAGCTATAATAGAGAAAATAATCAATGAAAATTTCCCATCTTTTATGAAAGACATAAAATTACAGATCCAAGAAGGACAGCGTACCCCAAACAGAGTAGATCTGAATAGACCTACTCCAAAACACTTAATCAGATTTTCAAATGTCAGTGGCAAAGAGAGAATTCTGAAAGCAGCAAGAGAAAAACAATCCATCACATACAAGGGAAGCTTGATAAGACTATGTTTAGATTTCTCAGTAGAAACCATGGAGGTGAGAAGGCAGTGATATGATATATTTAAGACACTGAGAGAGAAAAACTGACAACCAAGAATTCTATATCTGGAAAAACTGTCCTTGAAAAATGAGGGAGAGTTTAAAATATTTTCAGATAAATAGACACTGAGAGAGTTTGTGAACAAGATACCTGCTCTATAAGAAATAGTAAGGGGGCACTACAGGCAGGTAGGGACACACAGGAGAGAGGTTTGGAGAAGAGTGTAAAACTGAAGACTATCAGTAAGGGTAAAAGGAGAGAGAAAAAAAAATAAAAATAAGATACGACATAAAAAATCCAACAGACAAAATGGTAGACAGTAGACATTATGTTGAGTGATATTAGCCAGAAATAAAAGACAAATACTCTGTAGTATCATTAATATGAACTAACATTAAGGTGCAAACCTTGAAAGTTAAAGTTGAGAACATAGGTTATCAGGAGATAGAAAGAGGGTAGAGATCAGGCATCTGATGCTGAAGGAGTACAGAAAGTTCAACAGGATTGATTGTATAGCTCCAGAAATAGTACAATACTGTGTGATGGTAGCACAATATTGTAAGTACACTGAACAAAGATGACTGTGAGTATGGTTGAAAGAGGAAGGTTAGGGAATGTAGGACACCAGAAGGAAAGATAGAAGATAAAGACTGGGACCGTATAGCTTAGTGAAACCTAGAGTGGTCAACGATGGTGATTAAGTTTACGAATATAAGAACGTTTTTACACGACGGAGAACAAATGAATGCCAACATTTCAAGGTGTTGAGAACTGGATGGTATAGGGGAAAAATGCAATCAATGCAAACTAGAGTCCATAGTTAACAGTAACACTGTAATATGCTTCCATTAATTGTAACATAGGCAATATAACAAAGCTAGATGTCTATAAGAGGAGGATGTGAGGTTGGAGCATGGGATTCTTGGTGGTGGTGTTGTTTGACCTTTACATTTCATTTTATTTTTTTCTTCTATCTTTTTTCTTCTTCATTTTTTTCCTCCTCTTCCTCTTTCATTGTAGAAGAAATGGAAATGTCCTCATATAGATTGTGATGGTAGACGCATAACTATGTGATTACACTGGGAATCATTGATTATTTATTTAGGATTGATTGTATGGTGTGTGAATAAAACTGTTTAAAAAATAAACAGAGGAATACACGTGCTGGAGAAAATGTGGAGAGAGGGATATACCTATTTAGTGTTGGTGGGGAAGTAGAATGGTGCAGCCCAGCTGGAGGGCAGCGTGGTGGTTCCACAGGAGGCTAACTATGGGGTTGCCATATGGTCCTGAAACCCCATTACTGGGTATATATTTGAAAGAACTGAGAGCAGGGACACAAATGGACATTTGCACATTGGGGTTTATCGCAGCAGTAGTCACAATTCACAATGGAGGTGGCCTAAGGGTTCATTGATAAACCGAATGGTGAACTCTGGTGTATGCATACAATGGAATATTGAGTTGTAGCAAGAAGGAATGAAGTTGTGAGGTAGGCAACTAGCTGAATGGACCATGAGGACAGTAGGTTGAGTGAAAAAAGCCAGAAATGAAAAGACAAGCATTATAACACCTTACTAATATGGACTAACAATAATGTGCAAGAGAATTGAATCTGGAAGCATGCGTTTATCAGAGGAAGGCTTATGTAAAGGTTCCTAGATTGTGAGCTTTTACAGCAATCACATCTGTTCATGAGACGTAACAATTATTTCTAAACTCTGAGATGCTGAGCTGTTTGCATGTGACCTCATCAGTCCCTGAAAGCTTTGGGTGTCTGTGTGGCGCCTGGGACTCGGAGCCAGAGGTTGGCAGCTGTGAGTGTCGGCACAGCCCCATGAATCATCTATTAAAGAAGCTGAGAAGGAGACCAGACTTCGATTGGAGTCATGAACGAATGGACTTGGTTGAGACTGGGTTAGATCAGACTAAAGGGTAGAGGATGATATTAACCATGATTTAAAACTTCAGCTTGTGTGTGGGAGCAAAGGAAGAGATGTTTATTTGGTGCGAAACCTATATTTTCTGTAGCACACTATATAATTTAACTAGTATGGCACCATAATTACATGGACCTTTGAATAGGGAGTGAGATCTGGTTGGTTTATACAGATTAGCGTGAAGCTACGAAACATCCCAGAGTAATCTGGGCAGAGAATAAAAAGCATTTGCAAAGCCCCCTTGAGGGACTGGGGAAAAAATGTGGAAATACTAAACTGTGGAATTCCTGATATTCTTGCAAGCATTGGGGACTACCAGTTTAGTAGACCAAGCCCTCAGTCTTGGGGTTTGCCCTTATGAACCTTGTTACTACAAAGGAGAGGCTAAGTCTACTTATAATCGTATCTAAGAGTCACCCCCAGAGAATTTCTTTTGTTGCTCAGATGTGGCCTCTCTAAGCCGACTCAGCAGGTGAACTCACTGCCCTCCCCACTATATAGGACATGACTCCCAGGGGTGTAAATTTCCCTGGCAAAGTGGGAAATGACTCCTGGGGATGAGCCTGGACCTGGCTTTGTAGAATTGAGAAAGCCTTCTGGACCAAAAAGGGGAGGAGAAATGAAACAAAATAAAGTTTCAGTGGCTGAGAGATTTCAAATGGAGTCAAGGGATCATTCTGGAGGTTATTCTTATGCATTACTTATATATTCCTTTTTAGTTTTTAGTGTATTAGAATAGCTAGAAGGAAATATCTGGAATTGTTGAACTGCAATCCAGTACCCTCGATTCTTGAAGACAATTGTGTAACTATATAGCTTATATGGTTTAACCATGTGATTGTGAAAACCTTGAGGCTCATACTTCCTTTACCCAGTATACAGACAGATGAGTAGAAAAATGGGGACAAAAGTAAATGAATAATAAGGGGACTGGAGGGGTATGGGATGATTTGGATGCTCTTTTTTTCAGTTATTTTTTTCTTATTTTTATTTTTTGCAATAATGAAAATGTTAAAAAATTGATTGTGGTGATGAATGTGCAACTGATGGTACCGTGAACAACTGTTGTACACTTCGGATGATTTATGGCGTGTGAATGTATTTCAATAAAATTGCATTAAAAAAATAGACAAAGGAGTTGAATATTCCTTTCTCCGAAGAAGATATACAAATGGCCAATAAACACATAAAGAGAGACTCAACATCATTAGCCATTAGGGAAATGCAAATCAAAACCACCTCATACCCACTAGAATGGCTACCATTTGAAAAAAAAAAAGGAAAATAAGTCCTGACAAGGATGCAGAGAAAAAGGAACCTTCGTACATTGTTGGTGGGAAAGTAAAATTGGGCAGCTGCTGCGGAAAAGTTTGGTAGTTCCTCAAAAAGTTAAAAATAGCACTATCATATGACCCGGCAATCCCACTTCTAGGTATATACTCCCCAAAACTGATGACAGGGGCTTGAACAGATATTCATACATTAATGTTCATGGCAGTGTTACTGTCAATTCCCAAATCTGGAAGCTACTCAAGTGTCCGTCAATAGATGAACAGATAAACAAGATGTGCTCTATACACACAATGGAATAATATTCATCTCTAAAAAAGGAATGAAGTTCTGATACACAAAACAACATGAGTGAATCTTGAAGACATCAAAATGAGTGCTATAAGCCAGACACAAAGGGAGAGATATTGTACGACTCCACTTATAAGAAATAACTACAATATGCAAATTCTTAGAGACAGAAAGTAGAGCACAGGTCAGCAGAGTGGGGGAGGGGTTGGGGAGTTAATGCCTGGTGGGTGCAGGGTCTCTGGGTGATGGAGAAGGTCTGGTAAAGGGTGGTGGAGATGGGAGCACAACATTGTGAATGCGATTAGCGCCACTGAATCGGGTGCTTGGGAGTGGCTGAAATGGGAAATTTTATGTGGTATATAAGTCCCCACAATTAAAAGAGAGAGACTAAAGAGACAAATGACAATCACCTGCAACATATAACCCTGGATGAATCTAATGATGGGGGAGAAAATGCCCAATCGATCATTATTGGGACAACTGAAAAAAATGGAATATAGATTGTAAGCTTTATTTTGTGGTAAGATTTTTTTGAACTTGATAGTTGTACTCAATGTGGTTACATAAGTAAATAACCTTTTTCTTAGGAAATGTACTTGTGTTAAGTAGTAAAGGAGCATGATAGATACAACCTACTCTCAAAGGTTTAAAAAACAGATCATATAGACAGATATGGATGAATGGATGGACGGACTGATACATAGATAGAATGTGGCAACATTTTAGAAGTTGTTTTATCTGGGTTATCTGGGTCTGGGCATATGGGATTTCTACTATTTCTAAATTATTTTTGTAACTTTCTCGTAAGTTTGAAATTATTGCAAAATAAAGTTATATTAAAAAAAAGTGCTGTATTAGCAAATGTGGCAGAAACAAAAACAAAACCCGGGCAACCTTCGATGACAATAAAAACAGTTTGAAATTGTTTCAAAATAAAAAGTTATATTAAAAAAAGGTGCAGCAATAGCAAATGTGGCGAAAACAAAATGAAAACCCAGGCGCCCTTCAATGACAATGAAAGCCTGCCAGGGGCACGAGCAGGCAGTGGCTGAAGGAACCCCACTCTGTAAGGAGCAGAGTGACCACCGGGGCTCCCGTCTCACACAGGCCCTCGCTCTGCCTCAGTTTCCCTGGGAAATCTCCATGGACCACTACAAACAGTAGATGTCCCCAGGGTAAAAGCAGGGGCCAGCAGAAACTGGCAGCTCTCTTCTTTACAGTTGGCCAATTTCCTACAGGCAGTGGAGAGTTTAGAGAGAAGAAGACATATACATTATCTACAAATGTCACCAAGTGGGTTTAGCAAACAAGCTCAGCAGATGTCATGAAACTGTGACGCACGGGTCCTGCTGGCCCTGAAAGGAGAGGGAGAGAACGGGACCTCCACGGGAGCACCGAGCCACGGGAAGGAAGGGCTGGCCCTGTTCGGAGAAAAACCGGACCCCAGCTGTGTGTTCCATTGAACGGCTACACAAAGGTGGGGACGGGTCGGTCCCTGCTGGGACACGAGCATCTCTAGGAGAGCCCAGGCCCTGTGGCCTCTGGGAGCAGCTGAGCTGCTTGGCCTTGCAGGCGAGCACGGCCGTGGCTGGCCCCTGCCTGGCTTCCCGGGGTCCCGCGGCTCACATCTAGAGACTGAGGGGTGGGACGTGCTGGGCCTGGTGCTGGAGGCCATGGCCATCTCAAGACGGCTTCTAGGAGACCCTCTGACATGTGACATTGCAACCACCCCGCTCTCCAGGGACTCTCTCCCATGAGTGGAGCCTTCTCCACAGAGCTGGGAATTGTTCTAACAATACTGCCGGCGGGGGGAGCAGCTCTCCCAGACTCCTCGGGGCCTCAGGAAAAAGTCGGGGTGAGCAGATGAGACCGGGTTTGGGAATAATAGTCCCAGAAAAGGCCACGCCGCCCCCGCCTCCAGCTGGGCCCCTCGTCACCTTTTCAGGACTCCCAGGAAAACCCTGTTCAATCCCACCCTGTTGGCGAGGCCGTGGACAAGACTCCGCTGGACAGCCAGAACCACTTCCACTGCTCCGTCTGGGCCTCCAGGCGGGCAGCTCCGTCCCCAGGCGAGGGAAGGACAGGTCTGTCCAGCCAGCCATGTGTCTAGGACGGAGTGAAACCACGGGGCTGACGGGCAACACGAGAAAGTGGCAAGAACTGAAGGCACCCACGTGGCGGGCTGATGCGGGCAACGGGCACCCTTTCGGAGCTGGGGTTACACAGTCTGAAATCCAATATCTTTGACAGCAAAGGAGCCAAATAAATGAAATATTTTACAGCATCTCGCATCTGTGGTTAGCAACGGGGGCTTCAAATGGGGCAGCTCAATTCTAAATGGCTCCCAGGCAAAATGTTCCTCTAAATACACATGAGAGTTATAGCTGCAGAACGCTTGGTGGGTGCTAAGGAAAGTAATGGAAATAATAAAGATTAGCTCTTCCTTTCCCCAAATTTACCAATATGCCCAATTTTAAGTCAAAAGCATTTGTTACGCCTTTACAGCCACAGTTATCAGGGACCTCCCCCCAAAAACATACCAAGGAGTTTAGCAAGTGGAAAACACCCATGTTCTTATCCAACGCTGGACCCACTCTTCAGAAAATAATATATTCTATCCAGTTTGGAACAGGCTCCAAAAACTGGCAGAGAACAAAAATAATGACGGCGATCAGAGGGCATAATGGAGAGAGAGTGAAGGGAGGCTGTCTGGCATCAGAACATATTAAATTAATCTGGGTTTGCTGTTAATGGAATTATACCAAGTGTGAGTTTTATGTACAATTCATTTTCAGTCAGTGCAGCCAAGAACAGTTTGCTTTAATAAACTAGAAATACTCTTACAAGTTTCCTGAGGTTTTACATTTGGCATCAGAACTTGCCAATGGCTAATGAGAAGATTGGAAGGCGCTGGAGGACGGACAAAGAGGTTTCCTGGTAGATCCTTAGATCCCTCGCTGAAGAGGGCGGGCTGGGAGGGGACCGGAGGAAAGCTTACCCCGGGACTGTTTTCTCTTTTTTTTACAAGAATCCTAGCATTTGGGTGCTGGGGAGATCTTAGCGGCCCCCTGGCCCCAGCTCTCTCTACCAAGGAGGAAACCGTCCGGAGCCCTGCCCGTCTCTGAGATGAAACCAGAGCCGCTGGTCCTCGCTGCCACTGAATGGGGACCCCCTAGGGCAGGGGTTGGGGCTCTTTTGCCTTTGACCCCCAGCCCCTCCAGGAGGGTCTGACTTGTGGGGGGCACTTGCCCAATGTTCCCGAAGTGGCACCCACAGACGGCTGCGTAAGGTCCGGCCGGCGACACCCCACACTCACCTTGGCCTTCCGAAGCACGTGCCCACGGCACGGGGAGCTGCCAGCGACCGGCTGGCGCTTCTTGAGGACGGCGGCACTGTTCACTGGCACGGCACCTTCCGTGTCGCTCGTGTCGCAGCTGGAGATGGGCGAGTTCTCCAGCGTCCGGTGCCGAAACCCTGGGGACTGCGAATGGAGAGCGGAAAGCCTGTGTGAGCTGCGGCACCCGAGCTTCAGGGTCTCAGCATGAAGGAGGCTTTGGAAATGGACAAAAATCACACCACTGACAACAACTCTCACAGTTAGTGTCCAATCCTCGGAACACCTTTAAAACTCCCATTTTATAGACAGGAAGACTGAGACTCAGAGGGACGTGAGAGTCGGCTGGTCGCAACGGTAAACAGCGACGGTGGGATTCGAATGAAAGGACTTCAGCTACATGGCGTGGCCCCTCGTTTGTCCACTTGTCCAGTGCTTTCTAATTTTTGAGGCGCTGTTACACCTGCGGTTGCCCTTGTGGACCCAGGAGCAGAAGCCACCAGCGGCCACAAGGAAGCAAGAGTGGGAGCGTTGTCACAGCTCCAGGATACTGAGGGATTCCAGACTGTTTGACAACATGGTTTACATAAGCCAGAGAAAGATGTTTTCGGGAAGGCTTAAAATGGAACAAATTGTGTCCTCGGTGCCAAGGCCCCGTCCTGGCCCCTGGGTAGGGGAGCACCAGCTGCTCGTACCGTTGGCGGGTGGCTGCAGCTGCCCGGACGGAGCCCCAAGGAACAAGCCCTCCCTGTTACTAATGCCGTGTATGTAACGCAAAAAGACGCTGGCCAGAGTGTATGGAGTGCTATTCAGGAGGACAGTGTTTCAATCATCCTTTAAAACGGGTTTAGCTCAGAGTCCCCTGGGTGGGGAGCCTTGGCCAGGGGCCCCCAAGCTGCCTGCTTTCACCCATGTTCTTGCTTTACTTGGAAATGTTTTCTACAAGGCAGTGCTGGCTGGGAGGGAGCAGTAAGTGCCATGGTTAGTAGAAGGCAGGGAATAATAATTTGATGCATCTGGGAGATGCTGAGCTGAGTTCTGACTAACACAGCCTGTGCCACCCGCCTGGGGCCGTGTGCTCCCCGAGGAGGTGACGTGGGAGCTGCAGGTACCAGAGCAGGTGACGGCGACACAGACCAATGAGGGACCCTCAAAAAGGAGAGGAACCGAGAGGTGCCGTGGCCTGGCTGAGGAAAGCCAGCCCTCCGAGCCAGCACGGAGCTGCCAAAGGGGACCTTGGGCTATGTGGGAAAGACGGACGGCGGTGGAGTAGGAGGGGCTGACAAAGGACCATGGACGTGCTCTGGAGAGATGGGGAGCCAGCAGGACGCGGGGCTCCTGCAGACAGAGAGCAGCTGGCTGAGCCGAGGCCGGAGGTCAGGAGCAGCTGGCCAGCGACACGACGAGCTGGGCTGCAGCGAGTGGAGAGCCAGGGGCGAGCTGGACTCCGGAAGGACAGACAAACATTCCCCAAAGGGAGACGTGGAAGGAAGGTGAGAAACGGGACGGTGACTGGAGGGCGGGGCCAAGGCAGCCATTGGTGTTTTTAAAGATGTGACAATCCAGAGAATCTTTAAATGGTTTGAAGGAAGGGAGGAAAGAGGGGAGGTGGTCCCAGGGGGTCCTGGAGGGCACGGGAGGCTGGGCCCAAGCGCCCCGTCTGAGGCACTGCCTTGGGTGGAGGAAGCCAGCCCTTCCTGTGCCGGGACCAAGGAGGAGTGAGGCCCGGCACCCAGGCCCACCCTTCACCCCCCTCCAAGCCCCCACACAGGGGTCAGAAGCTCAGGGGCCATGGGCCCCCCTGGCCCCGGACCACCATCACCAGGCGCCAAGCCTCCTCCCCACCCCGACTCCTACTCACGTCCGACGCCAAGAAGCCCAGGGCACCTGGTCCCCTGCCCCCCGGGTGCCCACTCCACGGCACCCGCCCTCCCTCCCCTTCAAACACACTTGTGTTCCCCCACTAGGACATCAGCTCTGAGAAGACAGGGGTTCTCCTCTGGTATGTTTACAGCTGTGGGCCCGGGAGGCTGGGGCACTCCTGGCACACACACAGCAGGAGCACGACGGTGGAGAGGTGTCTGGAGAATGAATGAACACACGTGCTCACGGATCCAGGAATGAGGGAGCAGATGCACAGGCTGGTGCCATGCCGGGAGCTCCGTGACCCCGTGAGGCTGGCAGCACTGTCCTCTCCTTTACAGAGGGAACACCGAGGCTCAGGGGCCTTCTCTTCAAACCCCTGCCCTGTGGACCCCAGAGCCCACCCTCCCGGGCTCAACGCCGTGGTGGCACAGGTGGCTGGTGGTCTTGTTGATGGGAGCCCCTGCCCAGCTGCTGGCGACACTCTGCCGGGGAGGAGGAGGGGCCGGGCCGTCTTCTGAAGGGAGGGGTCATGGATGCAGGGAGACCTGGGGTCTGGAGGAGCTTGGAGGGGTCGGGACCGTCTCGTGGAAAGCGGAAGGGTGTGGTGATGAGGGGACACAGCAGCAGGCCCAGGCAGGGGGGTGTGGGTGGCTGGACGCCAGCGCTCTTCTCCACAACCCCCACCCCAGTGCTTGTGGGAGGAGGGCAGGGGGCTCAGCTAGGCCTCGCATTTTGCCCAGTGGCTTGGACAAGAGGACACGAAACAAGGGCACCCCGGAGAGGGGTGGGGTTAGCGCTGGCCCACGGGGGTTCAGGTGGAGAAGGAAGGCACTGAGGCAAGGCCTGGCCCTCACCAGCTGGACACTCCTGGGCAGCCTTCCTCGACTTCTCTGGGCCTCAAGCTCCTCAGCTGTAAGACGGGAATAATAACCACCGACTCACCGGGCAGGACGGATTGATGGAGCAATTATGTGGAAAAGATATCAGTAAGTTCTCAGTGGTCGTTAGCCAAATGAAAGTGAACAGGAAATCCCCTACAGTGATGACTCAGGTTTGAGAAGGATTCCCAGTGGCTCTGTTAGGCTCCACGGGCAGAGAGACCGTGTTTCCTTCCTGTCAGTATCCCAGCACCCAGCACGGGGCTCAGCAAACAGAAGGCGGTTTATAGGAGGACACCACATTGAATTAAATTTTCCAGCTAATAAACTGTCCTCAAATTAGGACACGGTTCAAAGGAGAGGAAAGAACTGGAGCTGTTGCAATCAGATCATGCAAACGGAAGGAAAATAGACTGTTTCCACCAGCTTTGCACAATTTTAGTGAATGATAAGAAAATTTAATTCCAGAGAGATTAGAACTCCACTGATGAGGTCAGAGGCGAACACATGACTTGTGAGTCCGGCCGTGTGGACGCTCAGAGCCGCAGGGAGGCCACCTCAGGGACGGTCGCACGGTCACTCCGAGAGGCCACGCAGCCTTGGTGGCAGGCGGCGGGAGGGGGCGGGTGCTTACCTGCGGACTAGAGGCCCCCGACTTGGGCTCGATGGCCAGCCCCAGCGTGATGCCGCCGGCCAGCGCCTTCTTCAAGCTCTCCTTGACCTCGGTCAGCTCCAGCTCCAGGCTGACGCGCTCCGACTCCTTCTGCTTGCACTCCTCCTCCAGCTTCCTCAGCTTCTCTTCCAGGATCACCTGGGACTTCCTGCCTGGAATTCCACAGGAAACACTGTGTGCCCACCACAGGCAGAGACTCTCAAAACGATGC
The DNA here is from genome assembly GCF_015220235.1 of Choloepus didactylus. Lineage (NCBI taxonomy): Eukaryota > Metazoa > Chordata > Mammalia > Pilosa > Megalonychidae > Choloepus > Choloepus didactylus. The sequence goes on along the minus strand of NC_051309.1, from coordinate 5,316,073 downwards.
TGGAGAAGCACCCGGACCTCCTAGGGGACCTCGTACAATTCCCAGGGTGCAGCGCCCCGACCCGTGTCCTTCCCACAGAGCTCCGAGCCAGCCGTCCCTAAAGGAACAGACTCCTTTTCCCACCCCCCTGCTGTGGCTGGAAGGACAGGGGCCGGGAAACAGGGGAGCTTGTTCTCCCCAATCAAGGCATTTCTGGGTCGGGGCCTCAATTTACTCACTTGAAAAACGTGGAAATTAAACTATGTGATTTCCAAAGGAAATCTGCGGGTCTATTTCTGTTCTTTTCCTTCCACTGGTTGTGCCAACTTGCCCCCGGGGGGGTTCAAAATGTAACGCATGGAAGTGGCACTCATTTCTTTAAGGCACATTCACTTTAATTGTTCTGTCTGAAATTTGTTATAGTGACATAAGAACACAGCTGTTGCACCCACTGGAAGATGAGAAAACTAATTCAAAGTGGTCAACGAACTTGTGCACGGTGGCTGCACTCGTGCTTGCTGGAACTTGAGATTTTCTTTCTTGAGGCTAAAAGCTCCTCTTATCCATCTCCTCCCTCCTCCATCTTCACCCTCTTCTATCTCCTCCCTCCTCCGTCTCCTCCCTCCTGCATCTCCACTATCCTGCAAAATTGAAACAAAGAAGGAAGTTCCACCTCTGCCTTGTTCAGGGATGCTCCCATCCAGTTCCTCTGCCTTCACATTTGCTCCCTGCTGGGCAGCCCCATGCTGGGTTTCACATCCTGTCCCTCCTATGGGGCTACCCCTGATCTGCCCAGCCTACACCTACCCTCCCAGGCTCTAAACTCCCGGAGCATTTCTTTTAGCATTAATTACTTAGACCCTAAATCAGGAAGGCTTAGAGCTAACCAGCTGCTTTGTGTGCACTCCTCAGCCCCATCCCGTGTGGCAAACCCCGCAGCAGTAAACATTGCTCGCCTGCCCCTCGCCAGCCTCTGCAACCTGCAGTCCTCCACCTCCCCCTGCAGGTGAGCATCCTCTACATCTAAAAACCAACCTGGAACTGAGGCAGAACAGACCCTAGCAGCTCCGGCCCTGAAGCCAGGAGCTCAGTCCTGGGGACCCTGCAGGAACCAGCAAGGCTGATCTGGGACTTCTGGCCCCTGCCTCGTTCTCCCACTCCCTGTGCCTCTCCTCCTAGTTCCTGTTTTGGGGTTTGAGTTCCACCAACCAGGCTCATTCCCCCAATCTCTCCCAAGATGCAGACACTGTCTTCCTCTCACAGGCCCTTCTCAGAGAGCAGAGGGCTTCCTCTCCCTGCAGAGACCCCTCGTCTGGATTTCTGACTGTTGCCCACCCCTGCGCTCTACCCTTGTGTGGAGAAACCCAGCTGCTGCCCCTTGCACACTGAACAGAACCGTGGGCCCCCGGAGGCAGGGCTTGTCCTCAGCCTGGGCCTCCACTGTCAGCACCTGCAGCCCCTCCAGCACCCGGGCGGCCTCGGTGACAGGTGCAGGTGTCAGCCCTGGCCGCTCCATCAGCTCCCTTAGCAGATGCCTTTGGCACTGGCCTGGGCGGACCAGCAGTGCTTCCAAACCCCGAAAAGTGCCACAGAGAATGGACTAATCTTACCAAAACCAGAGCCCCGCTGAGTTCCAAGCCTTTGGGCCAAGTGGGAAGAGAGCTAAATCCCCGAAACAAATGGGCATCCTGGGCCGAGTGGAAAGCCTTTCATACCAGCGTTGACTTCTATGGCGGCTCGCAGGTCTCTCCTCTCCTTCCGCAGCTGGGCCAGCCTGCTCCGCAGGGCCTCTTTCCTCTTCAGCAGCTCTTCTTCTTTGGTCTGCAACCGCTTCGCATCGGCTTCAACCCGGTTCTTGCCATATTTGTACTGTTCAGCATCTTAAAAAAGAGAGAGAAAATTAGGTTAAATCGGCAGATAATAGAGCAACTCATAAAGCTTGCTTAATCCACCAACTTAGCATAAACGAAAAGTCAGTTATTTTGCTAATTTAACAAGAAAAAGAATAGGACCGTTTTGAGCTAAGTAGAAAAGTGATTAATTCAAATATTTCAGCATGCTTTGAATCAAATTTTTAAAAATAGAATATGAGGACATTTTCCCTTTAATTCACTTCTCTTTGAGGTATGTGACTTATAAGATTGCATTCAATAAAGTTCAAAGTGAACATTCTATAATCTGGAGAGATAGGAGTCCGTTAATATCAAAATTATTTTCTTGACTTTGTGTAGCTCTTTATATTTTCCAAAAAATTTCCACAACATTATTGTGGCGGCTTGGAGTTACAGACCCCGGAAAAGCACACTCTTCATCGTACTCCATTCCTGTGGGGTGCACACATTGTAAGCAGATCTTTGATGAGGCCACTTCAGTTAAGGGGGCGCCCAACTGACCCAGGATGGACCGCAATACCTCTCCTGGAAGCCTTCTAGAGAGGGGGCCACGGGGAGAGGCCCTGGGGAGCAGCCGGAAGCTGGAAGTCAACAAACCCAGGAGAGCAGGGAGAAGGCACCGCCACGTGCGTCACCTGCGATGGGAAAGCCAGGGAGCCCCAAAGACTGTCGACCACCCAGGAGATCCCGACCCCTGGAGGAAGCCACCCTTCTAGTCTCCGAACCCAGGAGCCAACACATCCCTGATGTTAAACTAGCCCGTTGCATGGTGTTTGTTTTAGCAGCCGGGAAACTAACACAACGATCACATCTGATCCCGGCAACTACTCATGGCTGGAGGGGGCAGCTATGTCCCCAGTACTGGGATGAGGACCTGGTACACGTAGCAAGTACAGCAAAACACAAGACAACAAAGACGGAAATAAATGTCTGTTGAATGAATGAACAAATGAACAAATCAAGAGGCGACAGAGTCCTGTCCAGAGGCCACGTGGCCTGCCACTTAGAGCTGCGTGACCTGGAGCAAGGTGCTCAGTCGCTCCGTGCCTCTTTTTCCCCATCTGTGAAGTGGGGAAAACGATGGGGGACAATTTATAGGGTTGTTGTGGGGATTAAATGAATTGATATTTATAAGGCACTTAGAACAAACACCAAATGAGTTCCATATGAATGCTTGTTAAATAAAATGAATGAATGAAGAGGAAACATCTTAAGAGAAAATTAAGAGATTTGGCCAATTTCATACCTCTTTTTAATCCAACAGTAAAATCCTGGCCCAGTGCTCATTTTCTTTTATTATATTGGCCTTTGATAGTAAAATTAAGGGGGAAAAAACTCTTTGGAAAAACATATGGAAGAGATAAAGATTCCAACATGCTAATCAAGGATCATTGGGTCTAGAGCTTGGATTTTCTCCCATTTCCACCTGACTGTGGATCCCTCAGACCTGATTCCACCTCCGAGGCCCTGTGATGTGCACACCTCACTGCCCACTTGCACACTGCTCGTTCCCACGTCCGACCCCCCTGGGACCAATCGCTGCTGCGGGGAGGGGCCGGGAGGGCGGCTCTTGGGGGCACAGGGGTGGGCGTGAGTCTGGGCTCTTCCCCTTACTCACAGCATGATTTGGGGCAAGCAATTGCCCTCCCTAAGGCTCAGATTCACCCTGTGTAAATGGGACATGGTAAGGCCTGCCTTGTGGGGTTTTCAAAAATTATAAATATTTAGTCTTAAAGATCTAATAAAACAATCTGCTGCCTGGGATGTGGCGGACACACTTTGGTGGCACTTATCATTATGCATAATGGATTTCCAGGGCTTCACCCACTCAGAAACGATATGAACTGTTTCTAGTTCTCGTCTTAAATGCCAAATTTGCCAATTCTTGCAATGCAAACCATCGTGATTTCAGTATAATATTGCACTTATGAAGGCAGATCTAATGTCATCCTTTCCCAATCAATTTTCCCCTCACAGAACACGGAACAGGATTCAAAGGATCGGCAGCACAGGGACAAGCAAGTCAACAATTTGAAATAAAAGTATTGCTATTAGTGATGATATGTTTTGCAAACCAGGGAAAGTCCAAACTCTAGTCACTTACTTCTAAACTTAAGATGTCCCCCAACAAACCTACACATTTCCACATCTCTTGGTTCCCCATGCAGTAAGCCCCATAAAGTCTATAAATGCAACTGGCTGAATTCAGCAAAAACAAAGAATGCAATTATTTTTCTTTTGTCACCATTAGATGTCACCCAAGTCAATAAAAATTCCCCACAGAAGGGCTCATAAAATAAAGGAGCAAATCACCTAGGAAATAAAATCATCATGGGGACTGAAAGTGAAATGTTCTGGAGACAGAGACTTCCTGTGATGCAGAAATCGCTTAACCAAGCTCTCCCAGCACAAATTCTCCCACGGCGGGGGGGGGGGGGGAGGTCACTGGCTGCAGCTAACTCGCCTGAGCTCCGTCAGTCCAGAGACTGATCTGCTAGCACACTGATTCGGATTCAAAACATCCAGACACAGCTCCCAAGTGGCAAAGACACGCATTCATACCAAACTGTTCAAGTCTAACTCAAATCTTCCTCCTCTGGGAAACCGTCTCTGACATCACCGGACAGGAGCTCCCCAACCTGGGAGGAGTCCCCACTGCCCCTACAATGGCTTACCTGGCCCCCGATCCCCTCCTAGACTCAAGGAACCGGATGGCAAACACTGTCTCATGTCATTGTACCTCCAGCAACAAGCACAGTGCCTTGAACAAATGAAGGCTGCCTGGGGGCTCCCAGCTGGACAGATGAACAGGCATCCAATGGAATCAGGGCTGAGAAAAATAAAAAATACGCCCTGATAATACCATCACCTTTAGACTGATCTACCTGGAGATAAAGGGAAAGGATCCTGAGCTCTCGGGAAGGCTGAGCCTTGTCCGTGTGTCCTGCTGCTCACTGCCAGCCTTTCCTTCTAGATTTGGCGTCTGGAAACCCAGGACTCACTCTGGCTCTATTATTTACCAGCTGTGAGACCTTGGGTGGGCCACCCCACCTCTCCAGATCATTCTCTCATTAGTACAATGGGGTCGATGACAACACCTACACTTATAAAGATGCTGTGAAGATTAAATGGAATGATATGAACAACAGCTTGTTGTAAACCTTAAGATTCTGCAGGAATAATAATGCCTTTTAAATTCTTACATTTCTTTAGTGCTTTTAAGGAAGGACATTCCCTTTATTATCTCCATCATAGCAACCACAGAAGCCGCCTGTTCACGTATCTAACAGACGGGGACACTGGGTTTACGGAGGAGACGCGGCTTGATCAAGTCACCGGGTCAGCAGCACACCCGGGACACTGACCGGAGCCGGGGCCACTCATGTCCGCGCCGCAGCCCGTTCCACAGCTGCCTCCAGTTAGACGCGCCCGTCGCTTTGGCAGCAAACAAACCAGCTTTGTGTCTCCTCTTACACACAACCGTTGGGGATGGAATCATGCCCCCACAAAAGACACATTCAAGTCTCAATCTGCGTCACTCATTCATAAACACAACTTCGAAGATGCTTTTCTTAGTTAAGATCTAGTCAAACTGAGTCAGGGTGGCTTAACCCACGTGACCAGAGGCCTTGTACAGAGAGGAAGTCCAGGCACCGTCAGTCAGAAGAAGCCGGAAGCCAGCGGAAACCAGTGGGGGGGTGGGGGGAGACAGAGAGACAGAGGGGGGAGAGAGAGCAGGTAGAGAGATGGAGGGAGAGAGAGAAAAAGCCCACTGTGGGACAGAGGACACCAGCCGTGGGACAGAGGACGCCAGCTCCAGAGCTATCCCGATCCTGGGGGTAGCGGGGCTGTGCCGATGCCTGGATTTGGGATGCCAAGCCTCCGAGCCACGAGCCAACAAGTGCCTGTGGTTTAAGGCAACCTGGGGTGCGGTATTTGTCACAGCAGCTCAGGCAAACTGAGAAAACAAGATTTCTAAAACGGGTTAAAATCATCCCCACTCTTCAATCCAGAAAATAAAGGACAATGATGCATAGAGCCCCTCCCCACTGACCTTAAAACCTGGGCAGGTGAGGGAGAGGCAGAGCATATGGTCCCAATCCTGCGAAGTGCTCCTAAAACCTGGAAGTGAGAAATCAAATGGCAAACTTACTTGAAGGTGTACGCTTCACGCTGGCTGCGGAATCAGCTTTTCTCTGCTGACTGCTCAGAGTCTTCCCTTTTCCTGTAACCCCATTAGATGCTTCTGGGGGCTTTTTGCCTTTGAACTGTTGAAAAAAATACATTAGAAAATTAAAAACAAAACAAAAGCCTTGTTGTCTTGTTGTTGTTCTTTCTTTCTTTCTTTCTTTTTTTTTGGCCGTAAATTGTTTCCGTCTCTGGTTCTTAAAGTAGAAACTAGCAGAGATGGGAAAAAATGAGGGTAGTAGACAACCAGTTTGGTTTCCAATCATTAGACTGCAGTGACTCTCCTGGAATGGCTAAGAAGGTTCTAGCATTGAGGCTCAAAGCCAATAAAGATTTGCAGGATGCCTTCAGTTGGATGCTATAATTCCTGTTGGGAGACTATAAATGCCAACCAAGAAACTGGTATAGGCAGTAGATGATCAAGAGCATTCAGCTGATCATCAAACTGAAAGTTTGAGTCTTTAGAGATAAACTGCTTTTACTTTTGGTGGATTTTTTTTCTCAGGGGAGTGGCATAACTGTGCTGTCAGGTTTCTGTTTCAATGGCTTTTATACAGAGTGATGTCCCAATGGGATCAATCACTTCCTTTTGATTTGCTGATATGATCTAAGGAAGAAAGCAAGAAATGCACAATTTAGAAATGGCATGAACTAAATCTTGATCAACCACAGGCATTAAAAAAAAATTCAATATGGTTCCTAGTTCTTTGATTCCTGCAAGCCAATGAATCTAGTATTTTGCTTAAAGGATATGTGTGCCTTAAATGTATGATAAATTCAGCTTGATGGCAAAGGTAAGCTCTAGAATCCCAGCCCATGCTTCGTCCATCATCCCACATATCCTTCTGCTGTGGGCCTGGGTTTTTACTAGGCTGGCAGATCTAGCTTTCAATTCTGGCTGCATCAATTAGAAAATGTTGGGCGAGTCCTTAAACCTCTCGGAGGCTCTGCTTTCTCATCTAAAACTATACAATGCAAATGTCTACCCAGAGTCCGCCTGAAAGGATTAAACACCAGGCGCGCACACACACAGCATCTGGCCGGCTGCGGGGAATCGCCGAGGGCTAGGGCCCTTTATTTCCTTCAGGACGACAGTGACCAAATGAACGCAGGAAAACTAAAGGTACATCAATTCAAATCACAAATGTGATTCCTATTAACACAAAAACAAAACAGACATGAACAAAAACCAAACTCGCATGAGCCACGTATCAAATGATTCCAAACTAATTTGGGAAATCCAATTGTACATGATAGCACGTTGGCCCATGATTTTTACCAACGTTGCCTCTAATGCTAATAAAAAGACAGACAAATACCTAGCAAGGCACATGCCTGCTTAGAGGACAGAGAGCCTGCCGGAGTTTTGACGTGGTAGTTATAAACAACTAGAGGCCAATGGTCTTGCAAATACCAGCCGGGGCCTCCTCAGATTTACTGAATCAGAATGTCCAGGGACAAGGTTTAAGCATCTGCTGGTAAAAATTGGAACCGAAAAAGAAAGAAAATCTTCCCACGTGATTTTTGATGAAGCCGATGTACGGAAAACGCTGGTATCAGCCGCTACCATCTAAAATTCTAGGATCTTCCCTGGTATGCATCATTCTCTTAAGATTATAAAGAAAAAAATGGAGGGAAAATAAAAAACTTAAAATGCATCCATTTTCTTTTTTATTAATAGAATATTCTTACTTACAGAGCTTAGATCTTTATGCAAAGCATAAAAAATTCTTGGGTTGAAAATGCATGAAAACACAAAATTAGTATATGCACTGAAATGTTACAGTTTGCCACAAATATGGGGGTGGGACAGATGATAGTTCAATATCAAGATTATTTATCACTCAATGATCAGTGAAAATCATTATTATTATCTACTAGATTTTAGGGAGTCCTCTTTTATACTCATTTGGGAAAGCTACTGTGGCACTCTGAATAATCCTATTTAAAGTTTAGATATCAAAAGGCAATTACTGACTCCAAGGAACGGAATGAACCATTCCTCATTTGTATATAATGGGAACATATTAATGAAACTTGCAGCTCAAGAATACTCTGAGAAGTTTTATTGTCCCTATCCTTTTTTTAAATCTTTGCCTTTAGCCAACATAACTCACAAAATTCGTTGGGGAGTTTTCAAGAGTGGAACGAGAGCCAGATGAAGGGAAAGATGCAGCGCTTGCACAAACTTAAAACTAGTTAGGAATATTTCATCCTTGGTAACCAAATATGGATGGCATTTGCAAATGATATTCTAGCTGAGAAAAAAATTATGCTTTACTCTTGATGAGTTTCACCTCCCACGCTTCAGTGAATGTCCTATCATTGCAAACACCACTGGAGAACCATGGCTTAATGGTCAGTCTTGGGAATAGGACACAGTGAGATGCTGTACCTGGGAGTTGAGCCCGGGAGACCCCCTCCCCAGAGCAGAGGTGTTAGTGACAGACGGAGCAGAAGACAGACCGCAGGATGCAGGGTGTTTGTAACGGTTAGAAGACAGTTTGTCAGCAGATGGTCTAGAAGCCTTTCTGTCAGCAGGTGGGCAGCGTGCAAAGATTTTCGGGGACGGCAAGTTATCGTACAGGCCCGCGTTATCATAAAGCACCTCTTCTCTACAGGAAGCAGGAGGGCCATCTTCAGGTTCCCACTGTAATGCACACAGCTTTGTGGTTAGTGGCTTGGCCACAGGAAACACAGCAGACTTTAGCATATCGAGACATTGTTAGCACCCCCCAAAACACTTAGGTGCCCCCACGAGCTGTTATCAATTAAAACACACACGTAAACAGGTGGGTTGGTTCAAAAGACCTTTTCTATTATGGGGTCTTAGGGAAAGATTTCTTTTTCTCCTAAGTCATTCCTAGCATCATTGGTTTATGAAGCTTTTAATTTCGTTTTGCTTTTGAAAGCAGAAAAAAAGTACTGATTTGACATTTCTCTCTTTGGAGAACCAGACTTCAGAAGTCTCCTTAATCCAGGAGGTGGGAGCAAGATGAGGTTCCGGCAGGACAGCAGGGCTGGGGAGACCCGGGGGGCCGGCTCCATGGGAAACACACGCTGCCTTCCTGGGCAAAGCATTTGGTTTTATTGTGCAGAAGGAACCATGTTCTGGACATTATTTTAAGTGCTTTACAAATATTAACTCACTTAATTCTCAGCAGCAATCTGATGGGGTCTGAGATGCTGAGGCTGAGAGGGGACACAGCCAGTAAGAGGCAGAGCTGGCTGCAGGCATCCGGCTCTGAACATGCTAGGCTGCTTCAGGCCCCAGGCTCCTTCTTGGTGAAAGGAGGGGTTAGACTGGACAAGCTCAGGCTCTCCAAGTCCAGCCTTGTCATGATTCAAGACCCATGGATCAGAAGGGGCTGCCAACATGCTCTCCCTGATGAAAACATCATAACCAAATCATGGTCTATTAAAAGAAAAGTCACAACATCATAGAAATCAGGGTGTTTCAAAATCTCACTTATATAATGGTACTGATTTAGGGGAAGCCTTTTTACAAAACTAAAATAGCTACAAGCCACATCATGGGACAGGGCAATTGTAAAGCATGGACATTAAAGTAGAAATTAAAACCAAACATTAGCGACCACAGTCAGGCCCTTTTAAGTTTTAAAGGTCTTTATAAATTGCCTTGCATTTTAAAAAGGGGAAATATTAATTCATATATTTTGCTCATTTTGCCCTATTTTTATCCCCTTCATGTAGAGTTCTTTTCCGCCAGACTGTAATTACAGGCTTTTGTTATAAAAATAGAAAAGATTTAAAACTCCATAGCAGGCGTGTTTTTATTCTGATGTGTCTATTTTGGTGACGCAGGAGACCCATCTACAAGCTAAAAATAATGATGCAGGCAGATAAACTTGGATGTGAAAGTTTCATAATGACAGCCTAGCATACATTTGCCCAGAGTGATTAAAACGGTCTAGACTAGGCTATCATTTTCCTAAAATACCAAAGGATTCAGTCACATGAAAGTCTTGGATAAACACCTACAGAAATCCCATAGAAGTTTCTAGATGTAAAGTATGCTTGTGGGCGTGCACACATACACACGTTTATGTCAGAAGCTCCTTCTTGAGATTCAGGTTTATCAGTTTAAGCATCCAGAGGGACAGTGTGCTGGCAAGATTTACTGAAGTGCAAACACCTGGCTAGAATGTCAGGCACAGGGTCATGTGAAGTGTGAACTTCATAAGACCAAGACACAAAGCTTCCAAAAGAGATTACTTGGTAAAAGAGTCCAGCATGTAGAAAAATAGTTTCAAAGAAGGGTCACAGCCGAAGAAGCTCTTCATAAGCTAAAGAACTGCAAACACTGGCCACAGTTTGCTCTACGTCTTCAAAATTTATATCACCAGCCCAGCAGTATGTACAGACTCAATCCCAGGAGACAATGTCCTTATTTATTTCTAAAACAGATTAAGCTGTGAACTGACCTAAAGAATGCTAATTCCTAGGATGAACCCTAGGGACGGACTGAATGAGATTAGTATTTGTGCAGTTTCATGGATTCTCTAACCCATTCAGCTCACTCTTACACTCTCGTGGTTAAGGTGTGTATGCAAGTGGGGAAATTTTTTTTTTTTGATATCTTTCTGTTTATTTTTAAAACAGTTTTATTCACACTCCATACAATCCATCCTAAGTGAACAACCGAGAGATCCAGGTATAGTCACATGGTTATGCATTCACCACCACAACCTATATGAGGACATTTGCATTTCTTCTGCAAAGAAAGAAGAGGAAAAAAAAAAGACTAAAGAATAAAGAATTTAAAAAAAAGGAGAAACACCACTATCACCACCACCAAGAATCCCATACCCCTCCCTTATGTTCCCCTCTATTGACATTTAGCTTTGGTATATTACTTTTGTTACAATTAATGGAAGAATATTACAATGTTACTGTTAATTATAGACCCTAGTTTGCATTGGTTGTATTTTTTTTTCTACATACCATCCCATTTTCAACATCTTGCAATGGTGACATTCATTTGTTCTCTCTCATGTAAAAACCTTCTTATATTTCTACATTTAAGCATCACCATTGTCCAATCTAGGTTTTGCTAAGTTATACAGTCACAGCTTTTATCCTCTATCTTTCCCTCTGGTGACATACATGCCCCTGGCCTCCTTCTTTGAACCATACTCTCACTCAGCTTTGTTCATTATACTTACAATTTTGTGCTACCATCAGATAGTATTGTGTTATCCATTTCTGGATCTTTACAATCAATCCTGTTGAACGTTCTGTACTCCTTCAGCATCAAATGCACAATCTCTACCCTCTTTCTACCTCCTGATAACCTGTGTTCTCAACTTCAACTCTCAGAGTTTGCTCATTATAGTTAGATCATATTGGTGAGACCACACAGTATTTGTCCTTTTGTTTCTGGTTAATTTTGCTTAACATGATGTCCTCAGGTTCATCTACATTGTTGCACACATCATGACTTTGTTCTGTCTTACAGCTGCATAATATTCCACTGTGTGTATATACCACAGTTTGTTTACCCACTTGTCTGTTGATGGACATTTGGGCTGTTTCCATCTCTTGGCAATCACGAATAATGCTGCTATAAACATCGGTTTACAAATGTCCGTTCGTGTCCCTGACTTCAGTTCCTCTGAGTGTACACTTAGTAATGGAATTACTGGATCATAAGGTAATTCTATACTTAGCTTCCTGAGGAACTGCCACACTGCCTTCCAGAGCGTTTACCCCATTCTACATTCCCACCAACAGCGACTAAGTGTGCCTCTTTTTCTACATTCTCTCCAGCACTTGCAGTTTTCTGGTTTTTTGATAATGGCCATTCTGGTGGGTATGAGATGGTATCTTATTGTGGTTTTGATTTGCATTTCCCTAATAGCCAGTGAAGTTGAGCATCTTTTCACATGTTTTTGAGCCGTTCGTGTTTCCTCTTTGGAAAAGTGTCTGTCCATGTCTTTTGCCCATTTTTAAATTAGGTTGTCTTTTTGTTGTTGAGTTGTAGGATTTCTTTATAAATTCTGGATATTAAACCCTTATCTGATATGTGGCATCCAAATATTGTTTCCAGGGAAACACTTTTGTGAAAAAGGTATACGAGGGAATATTTGAGCAGGAAAGTCTAGAGATGGGTTTGTGTGTGGCTTAAATAAAACAAAACAAAAAATTGGAGGCTCAGATCGAAGGCTCAGACAGGCAGGTCACTCTTGTGAAGAGTGCGAGTCCTGTCTAAAGGCAGGGAGCAGACTGCTCTGTCAGGAGAGGTGGGGGTCATGCAGAGCCCGGGGAGCCAGGGGAGGCAGAAGAGCCGAGCGTGGGGGGGCCCCCTTGCAAAGGGCACGGCAGCTGCAGTGAGCACAGGGAGGGCCTTCGGAGCAAAGACTCTGCCTTATCCATTTCTTCCTCAAGTCCTAATGCAGAGCCTGGACAGCAAGTAAGGTAAGAAAGAGAGGGAAGAGGGGAGCAAGGCAATAGGGAGGGAGGGTAGGAAGGGAGGGGATGGGGAAGGAGGGGGTAGAGAGGGAGGAGGGATGGGAAGAGAGGAGGGATGGAGAGGGAGGGGGGATGGAGAGCAAGGGGATGGAGAGGGAGGGGGGATGGAGAGGGAGGGGGATGGACAGGGAGGGGATGGAGAGGGAGGGGGATGGGAAGGAAGGGGATGGAGAGGGAGGGGGATGGACAGTGTGAGGGGAATCAAGGCAGGAGCTGGGGACAGACTGCGCACCCCCGGCAGCAGCCCCAGGGTGGGTCCAGTGTCTGGTAGGAGGAGGGGCCATCGAGGTACCCAGGCTCAGGGACACGTGGCATCACAGCTCTGGGGAACTGGCAGGCACCCCTGACTGGACCACACTGTCCCACCTGTCAGTCTGCTTGGGGCGTCCCCATCCCTCCACTTCCCTCCACGAGCCAGCTGTCTCCTGGTTCCTGCCTTGGGCAGATCTGGGTTTCATGATGATGCAGTAACAGGCTATGACAGATGACGTATATCAGAACACTGGAGAAAAGGATGGAGAAACAAAAGACCAGAAAAGAAAAAAAAGTCTAAAAGACCTGCAAAGGTTGAATACCTAACAATAAACCTACTCCATGCCTACCTTTGAAAAAGATCTTACATAGATGCCAATTTAAAATTCATCCAGAACTGGAGACGAAGGGCATAAGGTGTTTCATGCGCCTCTTTTGTTACCTGCTCATCTTCGAATGCCCAGAACCCGGCCTCACGCCTGCCCAGAGAAGATGCTAGGAAACGACGAATAGTATGGAGACAGGAAAACTAGTGCTGTTGATGAGTTCCACTCATGACACTTAAAACCCCAAATACTGAAGGCCGTCACTAAGTGTCGGCAATATTTCTACATGGACACAGAGAGCCTGGACCAGGATGCAGCTGCTCCGTCTCCCCGAGGAAGACTCTGGAGCTGCGAGACCGTCTCACTCCCCAGCAGCGCAGCCTTTCAGATGGTGACGGCTCAGCACTTGGTCATACTGGGAAATAAACGCAGCATTTTTATCCTGCCCGGGAATACCAATAACTTACATTGTGTTGTATTTTGATTTATCCAAGTTACTGTCTCTAGTATGTTATTCTTTAGCCAGCATTTTAAGTCTGCCGAAATGCTTAATTAACGACATTGGCACTAAATGACAGACGGTCCAGTGGCATCGAAGTACCTGCCTGCTCAAACGCAGATTAAGACGAACAGCGAGTCAGAGGGCGGGAGATGAGAGAGGGCCTGGAGCAGGAGAGGGGGCCCGTCTCACCTGGACTGAAACCAGGCGCCCTGGATTACCGGCTAATCAGACAGCCTCGCCTCTGAGCCACACAGGCCCTTCTCGCTGTACAGAGGCCACTCACCGAACCGTTTATGCAGGGGACATCGTCGTAGTGAAGTGCTGTCCCGCTGGGATGTGCATAGCCGTTGGAGGAGCCTCCGAGGTACGGGTTAGTGGATATCACACGCCTGTTCATGAAACTGAAAGAAAGAAAGCTCGTTACAATCTGTAACATGACGTTTTCCTCCAATCACTCAACAAGCATTAAACGAGTTCTGACTCCATGCTCAAGGTGACGTTAGAGGCTACAGGGTGCAGAGCAGGAGTAGACACCGGGGACAGAACAGGGATGCTGAAGTGGGCGTGTGGGACAGACTCCGCCTGCAAGGTTAGGCTGCCACACACCCTGCAGAACTGTGGCAGGGTTGACGACAACGCGCGCCGGGCCCACCGAGCAAGCACTTGACAGGCATCCGACAAGTAAGACCATTTTTATTACCACAGTCTGCAACAGCGGCTGGCTCCTGCTCACCACCTGCTTTTGTAAATAAAGTTTTATTGGAACACATCTTGTCCATGGCTGTTTTCACCCTCAGTGGTGGAGCTGAGTGGTCATGACAGATGCCATATGGCCTTCAAAGCCGAAATACTGACTTCCTGGACCTTTGCAGAAAATGTCTGTGGACTCCTGGTCCATAAGCTCTTTAGAATGTTGTTTGATAAATGTTTGAGTTATCCATTCAGCGTCGCTATGGCCAAGTACCTCTTCTCTGAACTTTCCCGACCACTGCAGAATCTCTGAGGTTGGCTGCAGGACTCCTGTACAAGGCATTGGATCCTGCAACCCTTGCTCTAAACCCCCCAGTGGCTTCTCAAGCCTCCCCCAAAAAACCCTGAGTGCTGCCCACGCCCGCAGGGCTCCGCGGCACCCGGTCCAGCCCCACCCTGTGTCACCCCTCGCCACTCTTGCCCTGGCTCGCCCCTGAGGGGTCTCAGCACCAGGCAGATTGGCCTCGGGGCCTGTGCCTCTCTCCGCCGGAAACCTCTCTCCCAGGGCCCCTCACTCTTCAGGTCTCTGCGCAAATGCTCCTTTAGGGAGAGGCCTTCCCTGCCCACCCCAATAAAATAGCACCCTCCACCTCTGCATTCACTACGCTCTACTCCCTTTGTCTTCTGCATATTACAAGCCAGCACCTAGCACATTATAAATTTATTTGTTCATTGTCTGTTTCTCTCTACTTGGCCAGTTTTGGTCACTGCCCTATCTCCAGGTTCTAGCACAATGGCTAACACATAAGGGCCCAACACTCATACTTGAGTGAATGTAAGCATGAATGCTTTCCCATGAAAACAGGCTTGCTACAAGTGAGAACTGACAGTATCTCTGGAAAAAAATAACCAACACAGCATTTCTGCTCATTGGGGAAAACTAAAACAGCCTGGAGTAAAAACACACAAACTTTTTTTTTCCCCAAATTTTCTGTTTCTCTCCAAGACCTTACATTTCTCTGGCAACTAGATGAATAAAAAGGGAGGGAAACCCAGGGGAAAGTAACACCTGCTTCTGACAAGCAGCCTTGCAGTAGGGTTAAACTGTCTTTTTAACTCACAAGAGTGAAAGGAAATTGTTTTTACAGATTAGTTGCAATATGAGGTTGGTCAGCTTCCACTAGTTGGCAACTATTAGATTAGCTGGTTTCAGCACAGCTTGGTAGAAAAGGTAGTACACACTACCCTCTACTGGAAAAGGCAGCCATGCGCTGCTTGTTGCACTTCCAACAAATTTAGCCTGTACATTATAAAATGACTCTTCTCGCTTTATTCTGCTAAAAATTAATGCAATGATTCTACTACACTTAGAAATACATGAAAGTGTACGTAGGAAAGTAAAATATATAGGAAAAGAAAAAATAAGAAGGCAAGACATACCAAATTAGAAAAGCTGCAATTACAGAAGGTTTGTTGGTCCTTTTCTTTACATAGCTAAGGTTTCCTCACTGAAATGACTCACTGGAGGCTATTTCTGCGCGAGGAGCCATGTTGGCTGTTTGTTGGCAAGAGGCAGGGAAGGGAGCGCAGGAACTAAAGCCGCAGTGTCACCCGCTCCCCGGGGAGGGGTCCCCAGGTGGGCCCCGGCACTGCCCGCGTGGGTCTCTAGCCCACTTTTTCTTTACGTGTCGAGGGCAGTGCCTGATGGCAGCGACAGTCTCGGCCGGGCCGGGCCTCTCCGGCCTCCAGCCCTGTGCCCAGTCCCCACGTCCGTGCAGACGGTGCAGGCCCAGCACGGGGGCTCTCGGTGGCTTCTCTCGAGGGACACGAGGATGAGAGGCCCCAGGCTCCCGGGGTGGGGGGTGGGGGTGAGACCGTCACCGGCAGCCAGGCCACCCCTCATCTTGCCGAAAGGGGCCTGAGCCCCAACCAGGACGGAGAGAACCCGTGGGGCCGAGACTACACGCTGGCCTGGGGCTCTTTCCACAACCAGCATTTAGCCAAATATGAAAGTCGAAGCAAGAGAAGGGACTATGTGTCACTTGTCAAGTGAAAAGCATGAGAAAATTAGGGGAAATCTGTTTTAAAAGACTTTCCCGAGTATTTGGATGAGAGGGCGGCCTGAGAGGACAGCTTTCTCATTACAGCTTCCACTCGCGTCTCTGCAGCTCCACTGCTTTTTATCATCGTTAGAATGATGATCACTTTCTGGTTGGTCTGCAACTAAGAACGACTTGAAAAGAGCTCAGGAAAAACAATTTAGAACATTTCCTTTGCACAGTTTAATCTCTATGCCACATTTAAAAATAAGCTCTCAGATTATGTTTCAACTGTTTACCATTATTATTATTTCTAAATATGCCACTTTCCCTAGGGGTTTACATCATTATTTTTTTCTTTTGCTTTCCTCTATCTGAACTATACTTCTGCCACTTTCCCCTCAGACATACACATTGCACTCCTGATATCCCCAATAACCTTGAAAAGATTCATTGTCAGTGGCTGCCAATTAAAATAAAGGTGAAAATTCAGTTAATCCCAGATCATTTATCACAGTGCCAAGCTAGATATTCTGAACATTGTTTCCTTGTTAAATCTCTTCTCTCTTCAGTTTTACAAGAACCTTCGGCTAGAGAACTAAAAAATGAAAATAAATTTTATTGCTAACTGACATCTCCTATGAAGTTTTTAATGAGGTAGCAAAGATTCTTGCAGCTGTAACTTTATTACGTGCATCTTTTTAATAAACGTTTTCTTAATACCGGGATTTACATTCCTTTCTCCAAAATGTAACCTTCCCACATTTGGTGTAGATTAATATTCCACTCACTATAAAGTGAAAGCTAAGTTGTGCTGGCAGAGAAGACACTTATTCAGAGTTTCTCTTAAATCTGGTTATCAGGTTGTTGATTATATTTTAAGTTAGCATGGACTTTTTAGAAATCTAGTAACTTCCAAATAAATACAGTAAAACAACCAAAAATGCTTTTCTTTTATGTCACTCTAGTTATGCCAATTTTGCAAAGCTGGTTCTATGGATATTTTATTTATTAAAAAACTACTTTAAATGTGCTTTATTTACTGCATAGTGCTCAAGATGAGAAAATTCACTGTAAGTCACCGTATTTTGCTGATTAGAAAGAATGTTGTTAAACAATAATGAGTATGAACAGCACAGTAAGTCCTTGGCTACGTCTATCCAGATTTTCACCAGAAAGAACAATGGGAAGAATAGTTTGTACTTGAGAAAACTTCTAGCCTTACTTCTGGCAAAGTTCTATAAAACAAACTCATTTAGTCAAGGCTGTTTGCCTTAGTTGGGTATAACATGGTGACTCAACTCCTGATATGGGTCAGTTATCTTTACTATGACCAAAAGCTTTTTCTTAGCCTCAGAATGGCCTAGCCAAGCATTAAATAAATATTCCCTGTGCACCACCATTCAAGATACAAAGGAAGACTGCGCAGATTCTCCATAAACATAACCTGCTGCAACACTTATGGTGGTGTTGATGCTAAATAGGCAAATAATTGTGTGGATGCTGGCATTTATCTTCTCCATATCCAGAAGGTTCCACAGTCTTAGACGGCACTGGTGGGTTGGCCAACAGTTGTTGGTACATTTATCGTCATGTGCCAATTATATGATCCCAGCAGAAATTCTACCACAATCCACCATTCCTCACCCCAAATCCAGACTCTAAAGATGAGGGACATATAACAGGAGCCAAGGGGTCAGAGGCTCTAGAGCAAGAACAAGTTTCAGATGGCATCTGGCCTAACCTCACTCCCCCTTCACAGGGAAACTGAGGCACTGAGAGGTCATAAATGACGTCTGAAATTGCCCAATTAATAACAATTACAGCCAGGATTGGAACTAAGCTTCCCTGATTCCTGGTCCGAAGCTCTTCCCCTCACAATCCCACAGGCTTTAGACCTAACACTAAACCCAGCCCCATCACTGGTTTCAGGGCTGTCCACGGCTGTTTCTGCACCAACGGCAGAGCCAAGCAGAGACAGCAGAGAACGTGTGGCTCACAACAAAGCTGCAGACACTGACACACACTCATTGTAGGATATTAAAAACAGCACATTCATCAATATTACCACCCATCTCACTGGAAAAGTCTGTAACTCTTGGGAAGGTGTCAAGTTCACAGTGACAGATACAAATTTTCCAAAATTCTAATTTCTGTGTGAAAGCTCAGCTCAGGCTCAAATACAATGCAGGCAACAAATACTGCCAATTGTTTTCCTTGAGACGGCAGGCGGGCTTAGTTCATTTTAAAGAAAATGTCTGCAAATATGTAAGTCGCAATAACTATAGTTTGTCAGTTGTTTTTCAAGTAAAAATGAAAAAAGAGCAGCTAGTTCAGTACACAACTCAAAACTACAAGTGGTTTTTCTCGAGACAGCCGCTGGACTTGAGCAGGCAGAGGGGCTCTCGGTGTCCTCTCCATAATGTCGCCAGAATATCAACGAGGCAGGTTCTCAAGGGATTTAATAAACGCATTTATTGTCTGGCCCTACATAGAAAAGGGAGTAACTTTTATTGCATCACCAAGGACACCGTAAGTGAAGTCGGCATTTTCTTAGACTGCAAAGTGGGGACAGTGAGGACTACAAAAGAGCCACTGCTTTGATTCATGCTAATGCTTCCCCCCACTGCTTTCCCACCAGTGATGCAAATGTCAGAACAGTGACAAAGGAAGACAATTTATGGGTATCATTATGAGTGTCGTTTTGACTTTGTGGAATCTCTGGAAAGGGTCTTGAATGCTCCGGAAGTCTGTGGACCCCACTTTGAAGATGCTGCTTTAAATACCTTTGCCATTATTATGTTAAAGAAATATGCGTGGTTCAAAAGAAAGTTTTGGATGCACCACTATGAGATGATACTCTGAACCATGGATTGTATATGGATGGATTTATGGTGTGAACATATCTCAATACAACTGCATTAAAAAAAGAAGAAAATTCTGGGACACAACAACGTTAACTTAAAAAGTACACGAGAGATGACTCTGAAGACAGTCTTAAGGACAGCAATGTATGAATCATTTCTGCTTCATAGAACTCTTCCTCTGATACTTGGGTTAGCAAACCACAGCCCACGGGCCGAATCTGGCCCCACACCTGCTTTTGCAAATAAAGTTTTATTGGAACACAGCCAGGCTCATTCACTGACGCGCTGTCTATGGCCGCTTTTACACGGCAACAGCAGAGTTCAGTGGTTGTAACAGGGAACAGATGACACACAAAACCCCAAATACTTACTCTCTCCTTTACAGGCAAAGTCTGCCAACCCCTGCTCTACCAGAAAACACAGAGGGTTGAACTGATGGAAGTATTTCAGCAAAGTTCATCTAGGGGAATGCGAGAGTCTTCATTTAATTTTTTTTTTCTGGGCCTACATAGTCTCACAAAAAGTCATGTTCAAAAGTTTGGGAAAAGAAAAAATGATCCGAACACCAGTGCCACTTACCAGAAGGTCTGCTTGGCTGTCTGGATGACATTTGCAGACATTTCCACATCGATGTAGTCGTAGTGAAGGGCTCCGGGGTCTGTGGACGAGCCCGTCTCGGCGAGCAAGATTCCAATCCACCGGCCCATGTCTTCTGAAGAAGATGCCTGTGGGGTGGAGATGGAAAGTACATTTCATTTAACTAAAGAGTTTTAAAATTTCCATATTTTCATTTAAATATGTCAACAAAGAGACTGCCTGATAGGAACGGCGTGTGAGACACATAAAGGAGAACGAAGCGACACCTGTTTCCCGGGGAACGGATTTACACTGCGTTCAGACTAGTTACATACAGCGTACACCACACGAAATCAAAGCCTGAGGTCCTAAAATGCCTTCCAATGATTTAAGAAATGGGTCATTTGGGGCAAAGGCCCAGGGTGTAAGGTATGAAAATTAATATGATCAGTTAAGTTCCCGTTAGAGGAAGTTGTTGAGAAAGCCTCCTTAATTTGGCAACAAAATCTGGCCCTAAAATGAAGTCCACTTCTCCAACTGCTGCTGGCTTAACTTAGAAAAACTGATCAAGCTCCATGGCCCTATTGGTCTCAAATTTTTCTGATCAGTGGCCCTTGTCACAGACCCCGAAACTGGCCCAAAATGGTAATTTTGTTTCTCTGATTAGAGGGTTTCCATCACCTGTGTTTGCACATGTGTGACGATGCTTTGTAGCCACTGCGTTGCTGAGTGCAAGCTAGTTTTTAAGACATTCGAAATCCCCCCAAACTTGGGCTGCTTAATTTGCAAGTCTGACCTATTATAACTTTAAGATTCTATTCATTAAATTATAAGCCAGTCTTAAGTGACTTAGAATCAGTTACACTATAATTTTAATGGTGTATGACATGTCTAAATAAATTTAATCAAAGTATGTGCACAATGTTTGAAGTTTAGAGAAATTTGAGTTATCCAGCTTATGAGTTAACAGAAGGCCAAAGAAAAAAAATGTTCTTATTTTTTATAAAAATTACCAATTTTTTTTTTTTTAAATTAAGAAAGCTCTGTAAGTTGAGCTTAAAGGCTTAAGGAAAATTGGTTTTAAAATGATAACCTTGACAAATTGAACACTGTATCAGGGTACAAGCAATTGTAAATATTCCACTCCAGGCACCAAAGACTCACCAGAGGGGAAGTGCCGCTAACAAGTAAGAAGCCAGTGGGTAAAACCAGCTCATGACAATCTCCAGGTAATAAATCATTCCGAATTAGTATAGATGAGGCTGTTAGATCAAAACATTCCAATTATGGGCCCTGCACAGAATATGAATGTACTCAGTGTTTGCTAAGTTAAAAAGAATTATCTGAATTCTTGGATCAAAAAAAAAAAAAAATCCACAACTGTGTGCTCTTTTGACCTTACCCAAAACAAATCTATAGCAAGAATATACCTATAGTTCAACCTATATCTATATGTCTCTAACTAGACTCATGTCTATTTCATCTAAGCATTCTAAAGTATTTTAAACAAAATCAATATCTAAGTGTGGTCAATACTGCCACACTAGACTTTACTTCCTGCTTTATTCACAGGCCATTTTAAGAAATTTCCCATTTGTTATTTTTAATTTTAATAACCTTGAGGTGTTGGACTGGAATTAGAGGCATTAGTTATGATCTTATAGTCTGATAGATTGATAGATAGATAGACAGATAAGGAAAGTGGGTACAGCTGTGTGGGTGTATGTATGTCTGTATGTCTACTGATGTGCATATATACATATAAATACCTGCATAACATATAAAGATGCGTGAGCCTGTGCATGCAGGTGTGCATGTCTATCCACACCTACATCTATTTCCTAGGTTTGTCTGCAGAAAAGTCCCCAAACAACATCCCAGCAGCAATGAGCACACGCAACAGCCAGCTCCTGGTTTCTAAATGCCATTTCCACTTGGAGGAGCCGGTGCCCTTTGGAGAAACGGGAGACTCCAGGCTGGGGCAGGGAAAGTTCCAGGTGAGCCTGGAGGCCTTCTCTTCTCAGAAGATAAGGAAGGGCTCCCAGAGCGATGGGGACGCGGCCTCTTCATTACAGGGACATGGTACAAGGTCACAGGGGCTGGCGAGGAGGGGCTTCCCGGGACTGAGTCTGGGATAACGTGGCCAAAATAAATTATGATAGTAGAGGATTATAATCACTGATGAAAATAATAATCGATGAATCCCCACCGACATACAAAGATATGTAAATGCAGGATTAATTAATTAAATGGGAAGGGAAAACTTTTTCTGACAGTTGAATGCTAACTCGTAAATATAGAAGGAATAACAGAATTAGAAAGTCGCCATTTGGCAATGATCATTTTAGTGACTGCTTCAGGCAAGCGTCATGAACGGATGCTACACGTGGTGGGTGAAATGTTGAGCAAGAGCAGGAAACTTCCCCACAGCACACTTACTAAAGACAAAGGGGAAGAGCAGTGACTCTACAGTGGGGAAGCCCTGCAGAGCCACACCCAAGGGATCAAAACTCCCACCACCAGCAGCGGGAGAGAATGGCATTGTGTGCCTCCTGACAGGACAGAAAAACCTGTGACACACCTAACCTCGCTTCTGGGGTTCTCCTGCGAGCACGTCTGTCCTGATTCTAACCACGAGGAAACACACGATTTATCCAAACTGAGGACCTGCCTACAGAAAACAGGTCCGTCTGCACCCCTCAGAAGTATCCATGTCCTGAGACACAGACCAGAAGAGACCAGAGGCACGACAGCCAAACACAGCACATGGTCTGGAGTTTTCTTGGCTTATGAAGGACGTTGTTGGGATAACTGGAAACATCTGATAAAGATCTATAAACTATGTGCTAGTAGTGCATGAAGGTTAATTCCTTGATTTTGATAATTACACTGTGCTTCTGGTAAGAGATGTCTTCAGTTTTAGGAAATACACACATTCACAGTAAAGTATTTAGGGATTAAGCGGCAACATGTCTGCAAAAGGTTCTGAAACACACACACAAAGAAAGAAAAAAAGAGAAAGAAAACATGATAGAATGTGAGCACTGGGGGATTTCTTTGTGCTGTTCTTGCAATTTTCCTGTAATTCTAAAATCATCTCAAAATAAAAGTTCAAATAGAATGATCTTGGAAAAAGTACAGACAGTATATCACAACTTGGTCAGTGTGGGTGGTTGGCTCACCGTATTTCATTACCGATAAAGGCAGAATTCTTTGCTGATGTTGGAAATGTGCTCTTTTGTTTGTGTGTTCATTTGCTTTAAGGACTGGAATATGGAAGGACTTCAACAAAGCTTGCTTGATTCAGTTTTGCAGCTGTAAAAACAGTTGTCTTAACAACCAGAGATACTGGTTAAACTTCAAATTCCTGCCATCCCTCAGGAAACTGAACCTACTATTCAGCATTCTCCAGGAATGAAGACCCCCTTCAGCGTTCCTGGCATGTTAGAAGGCAACGAAACACTACTTCCTTTCAAGGACTCGAGGCATGCGCCTAAGAGGCACACAGCAAAGGCACAACTGGTCACCCTTTCCCAACTTCTCCCCTCTCTGCCCCTGCCCCCACCCCTTCCTCAGCTTCTCTCTTCACCTGGGCATCCAGCCAACCTGCTATCTCGGACCACAGGCCCGACTTTTCACTCTCGTGTGTCAACACGTGTCTTCCTTCCTTGCATCTGCGCTCAGATGTGCTCCCGAAGCTCTCATATAAGACCGGCATTGTTTCATCAGTGTCTGGTGTCTCAGTTAAGCTTTTCTCCACGGCCAGTCTTCGGCCCACATAAACATAGGCTCACAAAGTACACTGACTCAAAAAACATCAGGGCTACAGGAAGGAACTTTCAAAATCATCTAGCCCAATGCTCATGCTTTACATACAAGCAGTGAAGCTGAGAGAGAAAGAAATATGATTGCGAGCCAACAAGTCTGGGACAGAAACGACACTGGATCCCAGGTCCCTGGGTCCAAACAAGTCGTCTTTCGGGTAAACCCTGCTGCTGCACGATCAGCCACCAGGGAGCAGCAGTCGGTCCTCTTGACCTGTTCCGACAAACCACATGCCAAGTAAGGGGCTGTAAACCCTGCGGGGAAGAGCAGTAGTGCTAATCCTGCCTGCACCCACACAAGGACTTTCTGCGGAGACGGTCTTAAACAAAGCCCTACTGGTGAAATCCAAGATCTCCCGGACGCCCACCGGGGTGCCCCTTCTCCCACACAGACTCTGGTCAGCAAGTGATGTGACTAAAGTAACTCGGAACACACCTCGGCTCCTCCCACCAGCCTGTGCACACCCTCCTCTCCATTGGCCACGGGCCACAGACACACCTGCACGCTCTCCGGAAATTCTACACCCGGCTGTTTGTGTGCCCGGGCAGAAATGGGTATGTGGGTGGTCCCTGACTCTTAATTTAATCTCGACAATGCTAACTTGAAACAAAGACAAAGGGAAAAAAAGGTCTGAATTAATAGAGGGTGAAAATAAACTAATAATACAAAACAGATAAAATTTAAATTTGAAAATTGACGGCATATAGCTAAAAAATTAGGTATAATTGCTTTTTCTGCCTTAGTGACTAAGAAGTTCTAGAAAAACAGCCAAACAAATAATAAAGTGTCTACAGAATGAAGGGGTCTTAAGACCCAAGGGTTTTCTAACTACTGTCTCTAAGGCAATCAATTGGTCCAAGGAGACGTCTGATCCATCTCTAAGGAAGTCAGTGTTCCAAAGGAGAAGGTAAAGGAAACATCACCGTTTTAAAGGTAGACCTTAGCTAGAAAAGAAAAGATTTACTGGAAATTTTAAAACGAGTTCTTTTCTGGCCACCTCTGAAAAGCACTCCACAATATGGAACTGTGCATTTAATTTCTATGCAGACACGTATAGAAAGGAAACGAAACAAGAAGGCAATCTGGCACCTCTTACACATGCAATTTAGTAAAAATTGGCAGTATGTTGTTTGCAATATCAATACCTCCAGGACAAAGGAACTGGAAGAATTAAAAAATGTAGAGACTAACAAAATGCACAAAGTGAGAGAAAAGGAAATGAATAAGAAAAAAAGGTGCAGATAGGCAACATAAAAGGAATTTTGATTAAGAAGTCAGAACATGGCTTTTGAGGGAAAGTTAACTTGGATCTGCGCAGGCACCTCCGGAAGACACGGTACCTCCAACACGGAGACCTCCTGTCCGTTGCGTAGCAGCCGGAACGTCAGCGGGTGCTTGGAGTCCAAGCCCGGGATCACCTCGCAGCCTCGGAGGGGGATGGAGGCAATGTGGGTTTTCAGGTCGGCCCGGTCCTTGTGGAAGATG
Source organism: Choloepus didactylus (assembly GCF_015220235.1). Taxonomy (NCBI): domain Eukaryota; kingdom Metazoa; phylum Chordata; class Mammalia; order Pilosa; family Megalonychidae; genus Choloepus; species Choloepus didactylus. Next base: position 5,290,960 of record NC_051309.1, on the reverse strand, counting down.
AGCTTGTTGTCCCTGACTCGGCACCAGCGCTCCCGCCAGCGGCTGTTGGCCAGCACGTTGAGGTAGCCTGCAACGACACGCAGCCGACACGCTCGCCCGTGGGGAGGACGAGGGCTCGCGGAGAAGCTGTAGTTCAGCCGTGTTCAGGCTCTCGCTACAGAAGCCCTTACACAGCCCTCACACGACCGATTTTTAAGTGCAAATTCACGTACACCAGGAGAGCCGCCACCACCAAGGGCTATCTGACAAACAATTTGGGGGCTTTTTGTAAGATAACACAGACCACACCAAGAAACCCCCAACTCGATATACGTGCTAAGCTAAGGACCAGATGCCAGATGTTTAATGCTTACGTGGGAATCTGGAATTCATCCAGCGTATGTGAAGAGTTACTAAGCTGTCATTGTGGGGATGATGAGAAGGAAATGGGGACATGACAGCTGTCTTCAAATAACTGAAGACATGTCAGATGAGAAAGGATGCAGGTTTATTTTTAGGAACTGAAAATGACACAACTAGGGCAAAAGTTACAAGAACGCAGATTTTGGCTCAACTTGAGAAAAACTAGCAAAAATGAAAGCTTTCCAAGAAATAGGAGGCCCCAGGAGGTGATAAGTTCCCTGAAACTGAAAGAATTCCAGCAGACAGTGGAAGGTCTTCGGTGGAAGATTCCCATCAAGGGCCCAAGGTCTTTATGCTCCATTCCAGTCTGGCTGAGAAGACTACGGCAAAGTTTGCCCAAATAAAATCTCAATTCTTGAGTCTGAATGTCTACAACATTTTGTCATTCACTATCTCTGATGCTGTGCAATATCTTTATTACATAAAGATTTTTTATTTATATATAGTCATATGTGATAGAATTATAGGAAGAAATTATCACCCTCATTAAAAAACAAGAAAACCCCTCAGTTACAGGAAGGAAATAGACAATTTTCAGTTGTCACAAACACTGAATGCATTTTCCTAGAAATAATAAGATGGGAATAGATTTCACAGAATGGGCTGTGATTCCCCACCACCACTCTGTAATGCCAGTAAATTAGTACTCTAGCCCACACCCTTTCAAGATTCAGGAAACTTTGAGTTAAATAGTGTATAAAACATTGACTAGAGGTCCAAAAGGGAGACAGAAAACAAGGATTCCTGACTTAAGTCATTGAGATACTCTTTTAGTTCCTACATGCACACACACACATACACACACATATGGGCGAAAAAATGATAAGGAAGGAAAACAAAAATAAATCTTATCTAATCGTGATTTTTTAAAATGCCTTTCCAAAAGTGTACCAGAAGATGCTTTTTACTTCTTTTATGTTCTAAGCCTTTATTAGCAATGAATAAATGCTATAAAGACAAAACATATAGGTATTTTAGAGGCCCCAGGAAAATAACTTAAAAGGTTATTTATAGATATTCGCAAAATCCTTGCTCAATGCATTCACCAGGCAAATGCTTACAAAGCTTAAGCCTTCGTTTGACTGAGTGTGACGACACGTCACACACCTACCGACATACACTAAGCTTTTAAAAGGATGTCCTGCTTCTCCTGGGACTGAGGCCTCGCTTGGGTGTGAACCGCTGTGTTTGGGAAAGAGCAGAGCTGGCGGCTCTTGCTTCTGACTCTGCCGCCCTCTTGCGTTAAAAAACAATTTAAATTTGACCCAAGTTCCTTATATTTTATACATTTAGGAGGGACTCCAGGGAGGCGATTCTCTGTTAGAGAATCAGAGTCCGAGTCTCGAGCCCATGGGGTCCCCGGCACCCCCAGGTGCAGGGAATGTCTTGTCCAAGGCCACGAGGTGGCAAAGCCGGGCCAGAAGCTCTTCCAACAGCTACAGGAGGCAAATAAAGAGCTGCTGCTCTAAATACAGCTGCACACCTGACACTGCCATTTTCACTCTGTGAAATACTGTTTGTAAACGACACAGTTCCAATACATTCATTCCGGAAGCAAGGGCTCTCCTTGAAAACGTGGTCAAGCTGGAGCCATGCCTGTGGGAGCTACTGGGCAGCCAGGATCTGGCTGCCATCTCGGAGGAAGGAGCCGCGCTCGAAGCCGGCGTTTTTATTTGGACGTCTCTGAAATGACTGCCAACCCCATCAATCCCAAATACTTTCTGAGCACGACTCCAGAAACGTGGCCTTGTGACCAGGACGCAGGGGATGTATGGATGGGACTGTCCTCAAGCCAGTCGATCCGTGGGGCAAGGGGTTGAGGCGCAGGAAAGCGTGTCTTACGGAGAAGCGCCGCACCTGGGGGCACCCACAGCCCCGAGGGAGCCGGCAGAGGGTCCCGCAGAGGGGTCCGCCCCGTGGGGAGGACTGAGGGCCTGCCTGCAGGAGAGGAAGCAGACGTGAAGAATCCACGGCCGACCCCACGGACAACCCCTTCTGGAGCCCAGCCTGGATGCACTGAGACCTGTGGCATTTAAGAACTGCAGAGGAAGGAAGGCCTTTGCACCACACTGACAACATTTTAAATCTCCATACAGTTTTGCAGATTGAGGATCCATCACTGCGCGGGCTCTTTCTCAAGCACAGCCTCTCTCAGAGAAGAGGGACAGAAGCTCCTGGTTACCACCCCACTAACCTGAACGAACAGACACAGCTCCCAAAGCCAGGCTGATCTGCTCCCACGGCATCTCCTTCCCTGACGGACTCCGGTCCAAAGTCACCCGATGCTACGAATTTCTCGACATGTCAGGCCCCAAAGGAAACATCATCCTGGGCAGATTCACGTTTTACTTACACTAGGACCTCCCAGGAAATGACCGCCTTTGAACACACTCCCCAGACTCATTTTCAGTCCCAAAAAGAGAAAAGAGAGAAGCCACACTGGATAGCAGACCTGTTTACACAGACAGTGAACCCCACGAAAATGCCGGGGTGCACGCTGGGCCACTGGCCCCCCTTCTCCATCCACCCCCTTGCCCGGCTCTGCTCACGGGGTGGCCGGAAGCCCCTCCCTTCCAGGGAGCATGAGAGGAGGCAGGGGCAGCAGGGAGGTGTCAGGCCACCCCACCGAAGGAGTCTGGGGTCCTCCCCACATCCTCCCACTCATCTGGCCGGCCCAGCCCCAGAATAACCCCCGGGGAATATTTAGGCTGGAGCAGACACCACCACCAGGCAGCCCGGGCACCCCGCAGCCGGCCCGGGAACTCGGGGCTGGTCAGTTTCACAGGTTACCTGGTCACTCTGCGTCCTAAGGAAACGCCACATAAAATTTTAATGGGGGGGGGGTCCCATTTATCATGTTACAGTGGGATGTTACCATATCTTAAAAATTTGGGAATTTCAGTTTCGTGTTTTGAGACTATTTTGGTTTCCAATTCTAAAGAAAGAACTCGAGTGTTTCCCACAAAGCCATGGCAAGCGTGCCTGTGGAGGATTCCTTAGAGATATAAAACCAAGTTTACAAAGCCTGAGATTAAACAACAAAAACACAGAAGGAAGGGGGGCAGGCCCGCCTCCTTCAGCCGCTCCCAGTTCTGGGGTCCCTGGCGGGGGCTCCCAGAGGGCAGCTGAGCCGGGCCGGGGGCGGCAGTGTGCAGAAGTAGGGGCCGCGCTGCCATTTCTTTCCTCCCTGCAGGACGGGAAGATCAGGTCCTGCCTGGAGACCCCCGCGCATGGGTGCACATGGTCAGCTCCCTCTCAAAAACTTAACACGTCCAAGAGGAATTCCATCCCCATCTAAGTATCGGTTATATCTTGGCAAATCTGAGTTTATAATCAGCTGAGAGGAGAGGGGCCGACAGAGGCAGCGAAAGGGCACCGTGGGTGGGGGGTGCCACCAGGCTGCCACAGCTGGCTCAGCCCTGTCAGCGCCCCAGGGGCCGGAAACCTCACCCACGACCCCCCGACACGGCCGCTCACAGTGGCGAAGCTTTCCTCCCTCTCTAGTCAACGTCACCTGACTGTTTTTGTAGGAGCAGATTCCGATAAGAAGAGAGAAGCATATAACTCTCCTGTAGGTCCACTGAAAAATCCCAACACTGAAAACTGCATAATGCCACAAAATACTAGAGATCAAAGAGACCCTAAAAACACCCAGCTAGTCCCTCAAAATCAGTTTGGGGTGCCCCGACTCCAGGAAGACCCTGGCCGGGCAGGTAACGATCTCTTCCTGTCTCGCACCTTACCTGTGCTGCTCACCTGCAACGAGCAAATGCTGCCTTGAATGAGTCTGAATCTGTCTGGAATGCTTCGGTTTTTCATAAACAAGTAAACAAGGTGAACAAATGAATAAAAGAGTGACTATTACTTAGCATAAATGCATAAATTATGGGCTGGGTATTGAGCTAGGAGTTTCATATACATCACCAATTTTTATGAAAACCAAGCAATTCAATATTAAGCCCATTTCATAGAGGAGGGATCTGAGCGGTTCCTGCTTGAGGAACTCATTCAACAAGCACTTAGGGGGTCACTATTATATATATTGGGGTGCTGAGGACATGGCTGGTAAGAAGATTAGACCTGAATCTTAACCCAGTAGTGCAGAAGAGGGTGTTAGAGAAGCAAGTTAAGACCAGGCTGTTAGAGGGCCTGAGTACGCTGCAAAGAGATTTTTTTTCCCCCCAGCATAGGCTGATATGATCTGTCTAGAGTTTCAAAAATTCCTTCTGGCAGCTGTACGGAGGGTGGCCCAGAGGGGATGACAGTTAGAAGGCTGACTGGTCGAGAGGCTTATGGGATAGCCCAGCTGATAAAATGGGGCCAAGAAAGAGAGAGAGAAAAAATTTGAAATGCATTTCTACTAAAATAGCTCAATTTATAAAGTGACAATAATTCCGGGATTGGTAACACTGGAGAAGGACAAAGAAAAAGCACCGTCTTGGCTATGGGCCTCTGTGCAGGCCTCAAATCCTATGATGTGGGTGCTGGGTGCAGAGCTGACCCTGGGACTGCTACAGGCCCCACTTGGTGACTGAACCTGGAAGGAGGTTCAGTCATCGACCTGTGGAACCAGGCTGTGGCAGCCCCCCTCTCCTAACCTGTGCAGCATCTGAAGGACAGGCCCCCCTTCCTCCTGAGGAAGCCCCTTAGGGCATTTTTCTTATGCACCCAGAGGCGCAGCTGAGCAGGCTGCACAGTGGACCACGCTACAGAGCTGAGCAGGTTGCAAAGTGGATGAAGCTGCAGAGTGGACCAGGCTGCACTTGGTGGGAACATGGGTGCTTGGCCTCTGGATTCCTCCCAGGGGCTCTGCTGCTCCCATCCCACCCTCCCGGCCCATCCAGCGCAGCTCTTCCCACTTCCTCTCCCTGGAGCAGAAGAGCAGGAGCTCCTGAGACGCGACTTGGCAGGGTGGGTCCTTCGGGCCTTTATCCAGCTGCAGCTTCAGCCTGAGACTTTGCAGCTGTACTGAAATAACTGAAAATGGTCATTTCCCCCCTTTATATTTCTAAAGACTCCTCCCCTTTCCCTTTGCCCCAGTAAAGGACTGGACGACAGTTTAAAAATCTCATGGACAGAGGCAAAGACATCCACTGAGCAGTTTACCAGAAGCCCCCGCGGGTTTGAAGACAGCTGCCGATGCACGCTTCCTGCTCTGAGTGGTGGAGCTTCCAAGGAAGCACTGCGCCCGATCACCACCACTGATCAAGCCAGAGATCAGGCGCTAAGGGACTGGGAAGAGCTTGCTGACGCAAAGGCATTCAGAGGAGGCGTGTGGCCCGGGGAATGGGCAGAGCGGGTGGGCCTCCAGCTCTGCCGCCAGCCAGCTGGGCAACCCACAGCCAGGCATCGCCCCCCTGAGCGCCAGGGCTCTTGTGTGCAAAGAGGGGGCTGGCCCGGCAGCTCTCCATTGCCTTCCATTACCAGCGCTGTTTCTCACAAAAGCATCTCTATTTCCTACACTGACCTAGAGCAGTTTAAAAACAAAAACAAAACTGAAAGAGTAGTTTGCTTTCTGTGGGAAAACTCCCTCTTTCCACTCTTCATGCCCAAGCCCCGTGTTATCTCAAGGGCTGATAGAAGAGGGAAACAAAATCCACATCAGCAGGGGCTTTTCATGGCTCCCCGCAAGGCAGGAGGCAGTCAGAAATGGCACGACGGCACCAACCAGCTCATCTTGCACTCCTGCCCCTCTATTGAACATCTGCTTCACCTGGTTTCCTGTCCTCAGCAGGGCAGGGGTTCTCTGAGCTGTCTCTCTTCTGTGTTAGGCTGTGGAAGAGACCCTAGCCTCGACGGCTCCTCAGTCGCTGCCTGTCGAGGGGGAAGAGATGGGGCCTCCTGACCCCTGTGCTGTCCTCAGTCTGTCCTCCAAACCCAACCCCATGGGCGGCCGTTTTGGTGGAAGCTCTCGGAGACGATGTCTCCCAGCATGCCCAGCCTTCACCAGCCTCCATCCCACCACCTCCACTGCATGGTGCATTAGAAGCCCATCACTTCACTGTGTCCACCAAAAATTAATATTCTGCAACCTTCCTGTGAGTTACTGCAGCAGCCCATCTCTTCGTACAGCCACCCAGCCAGCACACGGCGGCCTTGCCCGTCGCCGTCACCGAAGGGCCTGCTGCGTGTGCTGCCTTTTCAGAGAAGAGCCCAGAGCCTGGCACACGGCACCTGTGGCAGAATCCAGCTCTGCCTGCAGGGCCCAGCGTAGGAACCATCGGGCAGGGTCTAAATCATCTATCTTTCGGTATCGCCAAAATAAAATCCAATACCTTAATGGATGTTAATTATAGAGAGAGGTAAATGGAATTACCATAAAAATAAAAGGAATTAGGATTTATACTGATGGAAAGCTGAACGGTCACTATGCAAAGAAAATTACACCCCAATCTTAATTTTAATAAAAGGGTAAATACTCATCTTTCAGCTTATAACATTCTTCTCCTTAAAAAAAAAAGAGCAGAACGATTCTAAGCGTGGTTAGGTATAAACCATTCCATGTACGAAGCCTCACTTATCCACTGTTTCTGAGGCCATCCCAAGCACCCTGCCCAGTCTAACTGAGGTCCCCGATACCCCCTTGTCTCTTTTATTTTTACTCATATTATTCATCAGTTAGTTACCACCCATTTATTTCTGTGATTGCATCCTTAATCCTCATCTTTTGCTCCTGGACTGGGAGCTCCGGGAGGGCACGGACTGTTTGCTCACTACTCTAACCGTGGACTTAACACAAACAGCAGCTGCTCAGAAAATAACCGAGGGAAGGCACAACCCATCAGGAGGGGTGGTGGATCAGCCAGGCTGGAGGGAAGCCCTGTTCCAGTCTCTAAGAAAGCTTCGTCATATTGCTTTAGCCAGGGGAAAGAAATGATCTTAATTCTGTAGGTATTTTGCCAAGCTTTAAAGAAGCTTAAGAGGAGTTTGGGAGAACTTCGTGGGGTCAAAGAGAATTTTTTGTTTTAATCTTCAAGATTAACTTTAGAGATTCTCTCAAGCCCCTCCAAAGTCTTTTATTAATAAACAGTAAGAATGTAAAGATTTAACACATTTCCCACAATTTGAATGACCACAAGCCTAACTCAAAATAGTCCACAGGAACGTTGCATATTACAAGCATTAGTTCCTAATACTAAAGTTGAATGAGTTGACATTTAGCCATCTTGGTGTTTGTGCAACTGTAATGTAGATCTGAGACGCAATGCCAACTTTAAGACCTGAACTCAAATACACATTTTTATCAAATTAAAACAACAAAAAAAAGCTGAACTCGGCAGAGGAAACCCCAGAAGGGGACGGCACCCGGGAAAGCGGGACTCTCTTCTGGATGGGGCACCTTACCGCAGGTCGGAACGTCCTCCTCGGCCGACGAGGTCTGCTCATCCGTCGAGGGCTTCTTCTTTCCCAGACCGATGATCTTGGTGATTTTTTTCCCAGTGACTTTAGACACGGTTCCTTTGGCCTCAGATTTGGAACTCTTTTTCCTCTTAACTGTCAAGAATCACAATAACAACAACAACAACAAAAATCAGCATGTTTTAATGACAGGCTTTAATTGGGAAAAAAAAAAGCATAAGTTATAATAACAAATGTTTTCTACCCCCAGCTTGTGTCTACTGAGCACCTGCTGTGTGCTGGCTGCGGGTCGGCCTCAGAAGAAAAGTGGATGCTCTGAGGAAGCCCTCATCCCCGGGGGCTGGGAAGCTAAACGGATAGGAGCCAGCCGGGCACAGGTCAGAGGGGACACGGCCCAGGAGGGAAGGGCATCTGCTTAGGCCCAGCTCGAATGCTGGAGGAGACGTGGGGTGCCTGGGGAACCAAGAGGGGGTGGGGCAGCTGGACCCAGGCTGGTGAGAAGTGGGTGGGAGATGATGGAGGGAGGGGAAGCTGGGGCATCCACAGCCAGCACTGCCACTGCCCCCACCTCCCTTACATACACGCCCATCCCTTACACATGCACGCATCCATTACACACTGTCTAGTTTGGATGCATTATGTCCCCCAGAAAAATCCATGTTCTTTTGATGCAATCTTCTGGGGCAGATGTCTTAGTACTGATTAGATTGGAATCCTTTGAGTGTTTCCATGGAGATGTGACCCACCCAACTGCAGGTGATAACTCTGATGAGATAGTTTCCATGGAGGCATGGCCCTGCCCATTTAGGGTGGGCCTTGATTACTGGAGCAGTATATAAGCTCAGACAGAAGGAGTGAGCCAGCTACAGCCAAGAGGGACACTTTGAAGAATGCACAGAAGTTGAGAGAGTAGCTGCAGATGAGGGACAGTTTGAAGACGGCCATTGAGGGCAGACTTTTGCTCCGGAGAAGCTAAGAGAGGACAAACGCCCCAGGAGCAACTGAGAATGACATTTTTGAGGAACTGCAGCCTAGACAGGAACGTCCTGGGAGAAAACCATTTTGAACCCAGAACTTTGGAGCAGACGCCAGCTATATGCCTTCTCAGATAACAGAGGTTTTCCGGACGCCATTGGCCATCCTCCAGTGAAGGTACCCGACTGCTGATGTGTTACCTTGGACACTTTATGGCCCTAAGACTGTAACTGTGTAACCAAATAAACCCCCTTTTATAAAAGCCTATCCATTTCTGGTGTTTTGCATTCTGGCAGCATTAGCAAACTAGAACACATGCGCACCCATCCCTTACACACCTGTCTCTTACACACGTGCCCATCCGTTACATATGTGCTCGACTCTGCCCTGATCTGGAGTGATCTAATCAGTAGCCTGCGTTTCAGCCCACTGTGGTTGGTTTAGCCTGCATGGCGTTCAATTCTGAATTAACCGCTAATATGTAAAATCCATAAAAGTTTGGTGTCTAAAATGATTCTGGGCTTCTGTTGGAAGATCTGGCAACTCTGGAGCCCTGTGGGCGAGTGACAGTGGGCTGGACCAGAATGGCCATGTCCCCACAGAGGGACCCGCTTAGGAGGTCCTGGTTCCTCCCTGTGATTGCTGGTCAGTGGCCATCTATCACCCTTTCAGCCACCTGCATCCTCTCCCCAGCCCCCTGCGCTTGGTTGTGATCTCTGGCGGAATTACAGGGGTTGGGATCATGCAAGAAAATCCCAATGCACAGGTGAGAAGGACACAGAAAAAGTGCAAAGACCCTTCCCGCCAGGGAGCCGCTCTCCGGGGCGGGTTGGTCACTTGGGTCAGTCACCAGGGGCCATCACTCACCTGCTGCAGGGCCAGACCAAAAAGGCACTGAATGGACAAAACCCTGCACCTCAGCCCCAGGGCTCCCCCGACAGCCCCAAGAGGAAGCCCTGCACCCTCTGTCTGTGCCCTTCTCTAGATCACAAACCCTTTTGAAAACTCAAGGAAAGTCAAGAATTCCTTCTCTTCCCCCATGATCAAAGAGCGTGCGCACGCACACACACACACACACACACACCCCACCACCCGGAGTAACTTCAGAGAAATCGGATGCAGGACCCGAGATGATGAAGTACAGACCGAATTCCTAAACCTCCTTCTAAGCATATGTGCACACAGGTTTTCCTCCACCTTTTCCCCATTTCCTCCTGTCTGGTGGGGAGCAGGGAAGTGTTTTGTTTCCACTCCACCACCACGCTGTAAGCAAGACACCCGCACAACCTCTCCCCCCACTCCCCCGGCTCAGGGAGATCCTATGAGATCAGTCACTTGTAAAGAAATGAAAACTAACAATGTCTGAGGCAAGAGGTGCCATGTGACAGTTAAAAAAGAAGCCAAACAAAAGCTCAGGATAAACAGTCTGAGCATCTCTGAGTTATTTTAAACAAATCAGATTAAGGCTTCACATAACATTGGAAACAGGGAAAAGAGGAGCACGACTTCCCCCCCGCACATGTTCTCCCCAGACACACACGCCCTCCTCAGAAACAAAGCTCCAAGAATCTACTGGAACCCTACAGGACAATTAGCAGCAGCTACAGAGTCTGCCGCTGAGATCACCATGTCATTTTGATTTCAGCTCAACTAAACCAAAGGTGCAGACAATACTGGATGGTCACCTTAACTGCCTCTGACAAGCCCCAAGACAACCTTGCCCTATGTTTAAAGGAGAAGATTCCGCCAGCTGCGGGCAGTGGCAGCACCCAGAGGCAGCCTTTCGAGAGGCCCGTGGGCCATGCTGAAATCTCCCTGGCTGCGGATGCCATCCGTCCCACGACAAAACAAAGGAGCTAGGCTACTTGGGTTGTAGATTTATTTCTGGTTATACGAAGACTGCATCCTCGGGGGAAAGTACTAGCTCGACTCTTTGACTACAAAGGAATGAGACACTAATTACTGTGTCCAATTCCTTGAATGCCCACTGATTTATTTTTTGCAAAGGCAGAAGTGAGGTAATCCTCGGAAGAAAAAGTCTTACGTTATGGAAGACTAAAGGAAACCATCAAGAACAGGTTGATGCTGTTTATTTAACAAAAGGCCGGATGTAAAACCTATAATAGAATAAAAAGAAACCCGAAACTCAGGCATCTCAATGCACGGTGGAAAAGCTGTTGCATCCGCGTGGCATTTGCCAGCAGTGCGTGGTGCACAGAGCTGTGATGCTCACAACTGGAGCACAGCTAACTCCGGGCACTGGTTTTGAAAGCAGTGACTATCAGAAACCCACACAGCTCGCTGGCACGCTGCTTAAAGGGAATCCTGGGCCCTTTTTGTTCCGGCCAGTGGAGGGGCTGGGGCATGGGAGCTAATATCTCAGACTATTTATGCAATGAGGCTGCCAGGGGATCCATTAACAGAGAATAAAATCTTAGATGTGCAAAATGCTGGCTGTGCTAGTAGCTTCTAGATCACTGGACCCAGGCCCTCAGTGCTCTGTCTTCACATCAGCTGCAGAATCAATAAGCAGTTGTCTTACTCTCCTGGGGCTGTCATAACAAAGAACCCAAACTGGGCGGCTTAAGACAGTCGCGGTTGATGGTCCCAGGTGGCTGGAGGTCAGAAGGCTAAAGCTGAGGCTGGGCAGGGCTGGGCTTCCTGAAGGAGCGAGTGGACGGCCCTGCCTGTCTCCCCCGGCTTCCAGTGTGGCCGGCACCATGGCCTTCCGGGCCTGTCGCTATGACAACCCAGTCTCCGCCTCCGTGGACACATGGCTGTCACTTCTCTCTCCTTGTGCCCAAATTCCCTCTTCTTACAGGACACCAGTCATAGTAGATGGACACCCCCAATCCAATGTGGCCTCATCTCATCTAATCACATCTTCTAAACAAAGTCACGTACCGAGGCCCTGGGATTAGGACTTCAACAGGCTTTTGGGAGACACAGTTCTATCCGTAACAGATGTTTACACCAAGTCACCACACATTGTTCTGCGCTGGTTTATTAAACTCTAAGGGTTGCCACCTCGAAAGGAGAAACAGGAGGTGTTGCTGTTTCCTGTGGTTCTCTCTGACTCTATGCGGCCTGAGCTGCTGCTGTGTCCAACGGAGATTCTGGGCATTTAGGAAAAACTGCACGCGGTCAGGATTCTCTCCGTGCAGAGGCAGAGAAACAGAGCTGAGTCACGCCACGGCCAAGAAAAAGGGCGCTTTGCCAAAATCGCTCCATTGCACATTGGCCAAGAGTGAACAGTGAGAAAACAGCACAGAAAGAAGGTTAACGTGTATTTAAACTACCAACTTCCTTCAGTAACTATTTATTGAGTTTCTGCTGTACCCAAAGCACCAAGTCAGCCAAAAAGAAAGTGTTGAACCTAAGGTCACCTTTCAATTTCAAAGTACAGAAGGTTGTTCCTGGTAAAAGGAAAAAATACAAAGAAATGGGAGACTTTTAAATATAGATACAGTTGCTTGCAGGCACATCCAGACATATATAATTATTACTCTGTGGAACCTAATTTAAGTATGTCCACTGGGAGAAGAAATAGTAAACAAGAAAACAGGCATCTGCTGCCTCTCACAGCCCAGCAGGAACGGTGAGATTGCATGTTATTTCATTGCAGGGCAGCAGTTAAAGATAGCTTTCCTGGTTTTGATTACACATAATGTGCCCTGTGGAAGACAGAGATAACACTTCCCCTGAATAACTTCCGATGGGGTGAACTAAAATTACACATGGATAGAACTGAGTTAGAAAACCACGTATGCAAAAAGCAGAGCTCGCGACCTTCAGTGTGAACCCTGTCATATCACAACAGCCCAGCTTATTTGGGCTCCAAGATTCTTCATGGCCTGGATTGCTACTTGGTTTAATTCTTCATTTCAGAGATGGGAAATGCTTGTTTCACCCCAGTAGTAAGATGCGGGTTAGTCTGGCTGGGCAAATAATACACTTGAGAAGCCAAGGTCTCGGGTTCAAGAACCACACAGGGCCATTTTGGCTTTGCTGAGGGAAAAATTCCACTGCTGCCCACAAATCACATCCCTCATCTCAGTTCACAGACTGTTAAGGAAATGAAAGGTCGAGCTACGGATTGAGAGAAAATGTTTATATACAAAGCACATCTGATAAAACACTAGTATTCAAAATATATAATCTCTTGGAACTAAAAAGTAAGTACAAAGAATCCAGTAAAAACATGGGCAAAGGAGTTGGACAGACATGTCACCAAAGAAGACTTACAGATGAAAAATAAGCATCAGTGCCCTCAGTGATTAAAACTACAATTAGAAACCACAATGCACCTAAGAAAATGGCTAAAAGGAAAAACAAACCAAACCAGACCGTTCCAAGGCTGCAGAGAATGTACACGGCTCAGCACTAGCACTCCCAGGTAGGTACCCCATGAGAAATGAAAACGTGTCCACACAAAATCCTGTATGCATTGTCTAAAGCCACTTTAGATTCATAATCTCCCCAGCCCGAACAACCCAAACGCTCCTTGATGTGTGAATGGACAAACCAACTGTGGTTCATCTACGCAATGGAATAAAAAAGGAGCCACTGTTGACAAGTACCACGATGCGGAGACCTCCTGAATGCATTATGCCACGTGAAAGAAGCCAGACTCAAGAGGCCCCTACCTGGTGATGCCCCTTATATGTCACTCTATAGGGACAGAAGAAAGACCCACAGTAGCCAGGGGCTGGGGTAGAGGTCGAGGTGACTAAAAGGAGCACAAGGGAACATTCTGGGATTGTAGAAACGTTCCTTCTCTTTATTGTGGTGGTTGCATGTCTGTAAACAATAGTCAAAAATTTATAGAATTGCAGCCAAGTGGGTGAATTTTGTGGTATGTATATTATATTTTTATAAAGCTGACAAAAAAAAAAGAGTTCAGAAATCTCTCAGTCTGGCCTCCTCACTTGAAAGATGGGGAAACTGAGGCTTGAAGAGGGAAAAGACTTGCCCAGCATCACTTGGCTGAGCCAGGGCTGGGCTGGGCACATGGATTTCCTGAATCAGTGTCTGACGCTCTTTGCACTGGACAGTCAGGTCTCCTGGTAAGAAGCAGCTGCTCCTCGGTGCCAGCTCTTCCAGGTAGAGAACTGGGTGAGGACATACCTGCCGTGAGTCAGGTATGTAACGTGTGTCGGGCACCCACACAACCATAGGAAGGAGGAGGCTGAGGGGTGCTGGGAAGGAAATGAAGATCTGTGCGGCTGATATGAACCAAAGGGGCTTTGCCTGGATTCCAATAAGTCTACTATAGGGTGATGCCAGCTGCATAACTGAATTACAAAGGAAAATGTTCACATAATCAGAGTTTATGGAACTGGCTGTAACATTTTTGTTCTAGTTTGTCTATCTCTGGCAGAACAGAACTCACCTTGTTCTTTTCCATTGCACACTGAGATTCCATTTTCTACAACCCCCTCCCCATCTGAGCTTGGTCTCTCTGAAGACAGTTTCTGTGAAGATAAAAAGGATTAAGTTATTCTTAATATGGTTCCAAAGCCAAGTGCTGTATGATAGATCACTTAAAAGTCAACTAAAAAGTGAAAGAAAATGTGGGCCAGATTCCCAATGACAGAGATCAGGCTCAACCGTAACAGAGACCAGCTGGTGAAGTTGCTACAAAAACACCAAAAACATCAAAAATGAAGGGAAAACACACTGAAGGTGCACTATTATGTGCCATAGAAACATGTCTATTACACTCAAATCACTCTTTCTTGCAAATGATTTTGGAAAATTATTAGGATAAAAAAAGTACTCCTCTTGCCATATTATCCATATTAACCTTCCAAAAATAAAGTTCCATCATTAATTTAATTCCTCCTATCATTCACCAATAATTGGATGTCAAGTATTTGCTTTCAACAAATACATTCCGAATGTAGCCACAGAGAGACAAGTTGCTATCAGGACCCTTAAAAGAACATTTTGAAATATTTTACTCCTAACATCTCATTTTAATTAGCATAATTAGGACTCCAAGTTAGTACCGAAATAAGATGCACTGATAGAAATGGACCCCTTCCATTCCTACATGGAACCTCTGGGGTCACCGTGGAGAAAACAGCCTCCAAAATCCCCTTCTGGGGTCCTCTGCTGGATGCTTCAAACCCAAGTGCCATAGTGGACCACCAGTGGGGAGATAAAACACTGGGGGCAGCCACCAAGAAACACGCATGTTCAGCTATGACTCGGAGCCATGGCCACGTGCACCGAGGCGGCAGGGGGTGTTTGCAACCCTGCGGCACTGCGGACAAGGGCTGCCACAGGAGGGCTGGTGCACCAGGGCACTGCTCGCCAAGTTCCTGCGCAAGCCAGCAGGGCAGCAGCTCTCAAACCAAGGGGCACCTGTGAGCCAGGCCAGCAGGCCAGGGCAGCTTCAGAAACCCAGGCTCAGTGATGGACTCACAGGCACTGGGGATGCAAAACTGAATCCAATCAACCTCTTTGGAAAGCAATTTGTTTACAGCCATGCGAAGCCAGATCTTCAAAAAAGAGTTTTATCCTTGGGCCTAGTAATTCAGCTTCTAGGAATCTACCCTCTGGTAACAGGAAGGCAGCAAAGACTGAGGCAAAAGACATCAAGTACCATGTTATCTTAAAGGACCTACAGAAGAAAAAAAGAGCCTAAGGGGGTGGGAGATGGGGGTGGGGGGATAGTTATGTAAGTGGTGGAACTGTCAGACAAACCCGGAGCAGGAGATGCTGATTATGAGTTTTCAAACACTGGGAAAATCGCCGATAGTATTAAAGCTAAGGCAATACCTTTCACTAATATAAAAGTAAGTGGGAAAAAGAGCAGCACAAGAAATTTTATGCATAGATTATTCAAATTGTAAACAAAAATTATGCATAGAGAAACAGTGATTTCGAAAACGTGTTCAGAGGAGCTATCCCTAGGTGGTGAATTTGGAAGTGACTTTTTTCCTCCTATTTATGGTTTTCTGAACTTTCTCATGTGAGCAGGTATTAGTTCCATAATCAGGAAAAAAATGAAAGAAACAGGGCTGCTATGTCACCAATAGGATAAGGGATGTATTCCCGGCAGGAGATGAAACGAGGAGGGCTCGGAAAGTCCCTTGGACTCGAGTGCAGAACACTGCCTGGCAGGAAGCCGGGTCTCCAAGGAAACCTGATCAGTTAAACACAGAAAAGGAAAAGGAAAGTGCAGCAGGAAGGCCCGGCATGTGCTGGCAGAGAGGGCCTTACACATTCCTGGCCAGAACGGGGTGTATGGACAACTGGCTAGCCCCCGCCCCCCACACTGTGCTCTCTTATTCTGCCTTCAAACAAACAAAAGGAGCATGAAGCAGGAGGGGCAGGGAGAGAGAACGTAGCCTGGTCGACTGGGAGTGAGCTTCTGGAAGTACATTTGTTCAGGAGCTCTGCCCAGGTGAACCAGGTCCGCCTGCACCAGCCTCCGCAGGTATCCTGGGCATGGCACGCCCACCTCCATTATTCTTGCTGACCTGCACGAGGGTCTTGGGAAAGTGTAGAGCAAGTCTCAGCACGCCCACTGCAGAGGTGAGGAGAACAACAGCAGAGGCCACGGAGCAGGCAGGAATGCGGCGGCTTGAACGCCGGGCTCTGACCACACCACCCGTCCGCCATCCTCTAAAGCCAGAGGGCCGCGGGCTTAGCCAGTATGGTGTGAGGGCTCACAGGGGAAAGGATTTACGTAATTTGGAATGCAAAAATAAGGAGACTTCTGTAAAAGGATTTTGAAAATTGACAGCCCTCTAAACAGTTACAAAGAAAAGGGAATGGGACATTAATCAGCAGCAGATTCCTTGCCCCCACTGTATATGCGTTTGGAGTTTTGAGAAGGATCTAGAACATCTTGGTCCTCTTATCAGAAGATGTGGAAATGGACCCACATCCAGATTCTGACTCTGCTGCTGCAAAGCCATGTGGCCATGCCCAAGTGCAGCTCCCCATCCCTACACAGGAGTTGATAAAATGACTGACTCCAGCTTAGGACTGAGTGGGCACTTTAAAAATGGTGGCAAACTTTATCACTCCATTGGCTGCCCACCTGAATGGATGGGGAGCAGGACTGCATTTTTTTTCTATGAAAGGCTGAAATTCTCAGAGAGTGTTATTTAAAACTTTGAGAACAGCCTAAATCAATGTTGAGGCTACTGTCTACAGAAATAAATACTCTGCTTACCTTCTCCAGCTCCGCCTTGTGCACCGGGGAACTTGATGGGGGAGGACACTCGGGGCCCAGCGGCCCGCTGCACCCACTGTAGACCTCCTTTATCACCTGCAAAAAAGGGCAGAATTTCCTGAGTGTGCCAAGGGCAGAGGTGCTTACAGGGAGGGTATAACCGTGGGATCAACCCAGCAGAGGCAAACCGGGAGGGCAGGAAATCCATGGAGTTCCAGGGTGCCAGGAATTCGTTTGTTCCTTCCTTTATTCACTTGTTCACCCAGTGTTGATCGAAATCCTAGGGGGTGATGCATGGGAGGGTCCTGCTCGTGCACCTTACCCATTCCAGGATAATTTATATATCACCATAAATAATGAATACCACCAAAGAGAGAGAAAGAGAGAAGTAAGTAGCAGTAAGTGCTACAACGAATGACAGACGGTGCTTTAACGGAAAGGAGGGTGGCTAACTTGGATCAAGAGCCCAGGGAAGGCCTAACTGAGATAACACCCAGGCTGTGGCTGAGTGCACAGAAGGGACTGGCCATGGGAGGAAGTGGCGGAGAAGGTCCCGTGCGGAGAGGACCACCGGAGCCGAGGCCCCAAGAGGGATGTGGGTGTGTGGCGGGCAGAGTGCTGCATGGCAGGTGAGAGGGGAGAGAGGAGGGGGGTGAGCGGGAACCAGGGGGAAGATGGCACTGTACATGCATGATGAGAAGCAGGAGTTTCTTTCTGGGAAGCAATAAGCACAGAGGTCAAGAGTGAGAGCCCCAGGGCCAGGCCGCCTGAGGCTGACCCTGGCTCAAACACTGGATGAGCGACTCTGGCTTCAGTGAACCCCTTTGAAAAACGCAGCTGCGAGAGGGCTCACCTCCTAGAGACTAAGGGACTGAAAGCAGCACCTGGACCTCTCCCTCACACACGGTGGGAGCCAGTGTTCCTGCTCTGGGCTAGTCTTGCTGAGGGGCCAGCTCGAGGTCGATCGCAGGGGCCTGAGGTGTGCGGGCAGTGAGCCGCCTTGCAAGGAGGATGGCGGGGTGTGAGGGAAACCATCGTGGACTAAATAAGCTCTGGGAAGCCCCCTCAGGGAAGCGAGGCACTGCCCCTGCGGAGCCGGGACTGAGGCCAGACGCCTGCCCCACACTGGACATAGAGTGCATGACCCAGCGATGGTCCGGGGGCTTCCATGAGCACGCGCGTCAGCATCGGAGAACTCAGCAGCAGCTTTGAAGACAGCACCCACATTCCAAGTGCAGATTCCTGGTGCTGGATGGGACAGAGACTTTCTGCTCAAAGAATTGAGGTCAGTTGTTTTCACCTGTTGTGGCTCCTTGAAGGATTCGTGCCAAGAGGCTGCCTTTATTTCACCTGACAGGGAACTCTACCAAGATACAGGTGACTGCCTAAAAGGCAGTTTTCAAAAATATTTAAAAGCAAATGTATTAGCCACTGCCACCCAGGGCAAGGAAAAACTGTTGAGACAAACAGTAGACACCAAAAAGTCTGAGAAGAAAAGTCAGGGATTTAAAAACTTTGACGCATAAGGGCCATTAAAATCTCCCCACTTACTACTGTGAATCTAAAAGGTTGTACAGAGCACACACTTAGAAAAGGCCTAAGAAGGCCCTAAGTCCTCACCTTTGACTGACCTTCGGCTCTGCGCAAGCAGCAAGTGAAGGCCAAGGCAGGGCTGTAAACTGCCCCCTGAGTACTGAAGGAGTGCCCAAACACACCCACAGCCCACCAGCAAAGACTGGGAGGATTTTACTGTTGTTGTTGCTGTTTGTTTGTATTTTTAATTCTAGATGTTTTAAGGAAATTGTCAAGTCACTAGCTGACCATTAAGCTAACTGGAGACTTCAGTGGCCACACAAAACAAAGAATACAAACTTACAATATTAGCTCAGAAAAGTCACTAAATAAACAGCAGCCACCACAACAGGGAGCAACAACAAACAGGAGTGGGAAGACTCTGATTCTAGAGTTTATATATTTGTAATATTTGGAAGGTCCAGTTGTCAACAAAGAATTACAAGGCAGGCAGACAGTCAAGTATGGGCTATACACTGAAAAAAAGAAAAAAGAAAATAGAAACTTGCCCTGCAAAACCCGGAAATCAGAACATGGCATCTACAGTAGTGCATACTCTAGTATTATAAATATGCTCAAAGAGCTACAGTAATTAATTAAATTAGATAGGGGAAATCAGAGAAATTCTAAGAGTGTTCCAAAGAGTTGAAGTCAACCACAGAGATGGTGAAGATAAACAAAGCACTAAAAGAAATAATTCACCAAAGAGGATCAACAAATTTGAACCCAAAACAACAAAACTGAACAAAACTGAATTTACATCCACTGAGATTATCGAATCTAAGATGAAAAAAGAATGCAGAAAAGTGAACAGAGCCTAAGAAACTTGTGGGACACCATCAAGTGAACCAACATATGTATAATAGGAGTCCCAGAAGGAGAAGAGAGGGGGAAAGGGGCCGAAAGAATATTTGAAGAAATAATGGTTGAAAATTTCCCAAATTTGATGAAAGACATGAATCTACACATCAAAGAAGCTCAATGAACTCCAAATAGGATAAACTTGAAGAAATCCACTCTGGGACATATTATAATCAAACTGTCGAAAGTCAAAGATAAAGAGAGTATTCTGAAAGCACCAAGAGAGAAGCATCTTGTTATGTGCAAGGGATCGTCAATAAGATCAATAGCTGATTTTTCACCAGAAACTATGAAGGCCAGAAGGCAGTGGAGTGGCATATTCAAAATTTTGAATGAAAACAACTGCCAATCAAGAATACTATATCCAGCAAGACTATCATCCAAAAATGAAGGATAATTTAGCATATTTCCAGATCAACAAAAATTGAGTTTGTTGCTAGTAAACCTGCCCTCCAAAAATTGCTAAAAGAAGTTATTCAGCCTGAAGTGAAAGGACGCTAGAGAGTAACTTGAGTCCAATGAAATAAAATACACTGGTAAAGTTAGTCACACATGTAAATATAAAAGATAGTATAAGTGTATTTCTGGTTAGTTCTTCTTTTTTCCTGTATTATTTAAAAGACAGCTACATAAAATAAATCAATTCCAGCAGAGGTACAACATGTAAAGATGTAATCTGTAATAATAACAGGTGGGTGGGGGACAGATCTATACAGGAGCAGTTTTTATATAACAGGAAGACAGCAATGGAGGAATTGAGCAACAAAATTATGACCTAGAAAACTGAGAGCAAATGGCAATCTAACTCTTTCCTTATCAGTAATTACATTAGATGTAAATTGGTTAAATTCTAATTAAAAGGCAGAGATTGGCAGAACAGTTTAAGGAAACCATGAGTCAACTGTTGCTGTGTACAAAAGATTCACTTTAGAACCAAAGACATAAATGCAATGACAGTGAAAGAATGAAAAAAGATAATCCATGCAAACACTAACCAAAAGATAATTGGAGTGGCTATACTAATATCAGGCAAGATAGACATTAAGGCAAAAATTGCTATAAGAGATAAAGAAGAACATTATATATTGATAAAAGAGTCAATCCATCAAGAAGATATAAAAATTATAAATGTATCTATCAGCAGACTCCTGACATATATGAAGCAAAAATGATAGGTGAAAGGGAAAATAACAGTTGTATTTGGAGACTTCAACACCCCAACTTTCTGTTGGGTCGAATTGGACAAAAGATAAACCAAGAAGTAGATCTGAATAACATATAAAGCAGCCAGATATAACACAGAACACTCCATCCAACCACAGCAGAATACACTTTCTTCTCAACTGCACATGGGACATTCTAGAAAACCCATGTTAGGCCAAAAAATGTGTCAATAAATTCTAGAAGACTAGAATCATATGAAGTATTATCTCTGACCACAATGGAATAAAATTAGAAATCAACAGAAGGAAAATTGACAAATATGTGGAAGTAAAAAAATATGTATACACTTAAGCAGTTCATCGAAGAAGTTAGTAAATGCTTGCAGGTTAATGGAAATGAAACAAAACATACCAAAACTAATGGAATGAAGCAAAAGCAATGCTCAAGGAAATTTGTAGCTATACCAACATTAAAGAAGAATGATCTCAAATCAATAACCTGATCTTCCACCTTGATGAGCTAGAAAAAGAAGAGCAAACCCAAAGCCAGCAGTGACTTACGGAAGATGGTGGTTAGGAGAGACAGGGCAAAAAAACACCTCCATGAAAAATACTAGATAAAAGCTAGAAAGTCACCCAGAACACCAGTTCCAGTGATGCACCAGCTGGACAAGGTCTGCTAAATCCACAGGGATGGTGCACTTGGTGGAACCCAGAGTCTGTGTTCTGAAATGAGTGAGCAAGCCTGCTGAATATCTGGCAGCCATGCTGCAGTGTGGGGTAACTGTGGGCTGGCATTTGGAGTTGGAATAGTTCTTTTTTAAAAAACCCGAAAGCGGTTGCAGATACAGCAGCAAGAGCTGTACAGTGAAGCGCAGCAGGAATGGGCTGTGGGTACACCTCAACATCTGGCGTGAATGATAACCTTTTGCACACCCACTGCTAACTGTCTCGGAGTGAGGAAGGCAGAGATTAGCCAAAAGGGGAAAACAAAAACCACACACCTTACAGCCATCTTCCCGGTGGGCTGGGAACACTCCTGCCCGGCGCTGGTGCCACAGCCCAGAGCAGCACCAAAAAACCCAGTGCGATGGTGTTTCCAGCAATACGCGCGCAAGCCCCAATATCAGGCATGGACAGTAGCCTTTTGTGCACCCACAGCTAATTGTCCCGGAGCCCGGAAGGCTGAGCTGTGTGAAAAAGGGGAAATTAACAAGCTCCGTTCAGCCATCCTTTCAGCAGGCTGGGAACAACCCTACACGGCCCGGCAGCCCAGAACTTCCCTTGGGGGATGGCGTGCACTTGTGATGTAGCACAGTCTTCCCTCAGCAGAGGTCCTAGATGGGCACGGCTTGGAAGAGGTACCCACAAGGAAATTCCAGGGACCATACACCAATACCAAGGACTTGTGGGTCAGCGGCAGAGACAAACTGTGGCGAGAATGAACTGCAGTTTTACATTCTTGCAACAGCCTTAAATCTCCAGGAACAGCTGGGAGGTTTGATTACTAAAGCCGCCCTCTCTCCCTAACCGCTCAGACACACACCCCAAATTCAGGGCGGGCAGCACCAACAACACATGCAAACTTGGTGCACGAATTGGACCCCCACAAGAATCAGACTCCCACACACCACAAAGACAAAGCTGGGGAGAACCGGCTTGAGGGGAATAGGTGGCTCACAGACGCCATCTGCTGGCTAGTTAGAGAAAGTGTACTCCGCGAAACTATAGATCTGCCAAATTAGACAGGAGCCAATAAATTAGTCTGCATATCCTAAAAGAACTCTATCAAGTTAAGCAAATGCCAAGAGGCCAAAAACAACAGAAAATTTTAGAGCCTATGAAAAAACCAGACGATATGGATAACCCAAACCCAAACACCCAAATCAAAAGATCAGAGGAGACACAGTACTTGGAGCAATTAATCAAAGAACTAAAGACAAACAATAAGAGCATGGCACAGGATATAAAGGAAATGAAGAAGACCCTAGAAGAGCATAAAGAAGAAATTGCGTGAGTAAATAAAAAAATAGATGATCTTATGGAAATAAAAGACACTATCGACCAAATTAAAAAGATTCTGGATACTCACAGTACAAGACAGAGGAAGCTGAACAACAAATCAGTGACCTGGAGAAGGACAAAATGGAAAATAAAAGAACGAAAGAAAGAATGGGGAAAAAATTTGAAAAAATCGAAATGGACCTCAGGGATATGATAGATAATATAAAATGTCCAAATGTAAGACTCATTGGTGTCCCAGAAGGAGAAGAGAAGGGTAAAGGTCTAGAAAGAGTATTCAAAGAAATCGTTGGGGAAAAATTCCCAAATCTTCTACACAACATAAATACACAAAGCATAAATGCCCAGCGAACTCCAAACAGAATAAATCCAAATAAACTCACTACAAGACAAATTCTGATCAGACTGTCAAATATTGAAGAGAAGGAGCAAGTTCTGAAAGCAGCAAGGGAAAAGCAATTCACCACATACAAAGGAAACAACATTAAGTAGTGACTACTCAGCAGCCACCATGGAGGTGAGAAGGCAGTGGCATGACACATTGAAAATTCTGAGAGAGAAAAATTGCCAATCAAGAATTCTTTATCCAGCAAAGCTCTCCTTCAAATCTGAGGGAGAGCTTAAATTTTTCACAGACAGACAAATGCTGGGAGATTTTGCTAATAAAAGACCTGCCCTACTTGAGATACTAAAGGGAGCTCTACAGACAGAGAAACAAAGAAAGGAGAGAGAGAGATGGAGAAAGGTTCAGTACTAAAGAGATTCAATATTGGTTCATTAAAGGACAATAAGAGAGAGAGGGAAAACATATATCTGACAAACATAAACCAAGGGATAGGATGGCTGATTTAAGAAATGCCTTCATAGTAATAACGTTGAATGTAAATGGATTAAACACCCCAATAAAAAGATATAGATAGACAGAATGGATCAAAAAATATGAACCATCAATATGTTGCATACAAGAGACTCATCTTAGACACAGGGACATAAAGAAACTGAAAGTGAAAGGATGGAAAAAATCATTTCATGCAAGCTATAGCCAAAAGAAAGCAGGAGTAGCCATATTAATCTAAGATAAAACAGACTTCAAATGCAAGGATGTTATGAGGGATCAAGAAGGCCACTACATTCTAATAAAAGGGGCAATTCAACAAGAATAACAATCATAAATGTTAATGCACCCAGTCAAGGTGCCACAAAATACATGAGACAAACACTGGCAAAACTAAAGGAAGCAATCTGATGTTTCCACAATAATTGTGGGAGACTTCAACACATCACTCTCTCCTATAGATAGATCAACCAGACAGAAGACCAATAAGGAAATTGAGAACCTAAACAATCTGATCAATGAATTTGATTTAACAGACATATATAGAACATTACATCTCAAATCACCAGGATACACATTCTTCTCTTAAGCTCACGGAATGTTCTCCAGAATAGACCATATGCTGGGACATAAAAAAAGCCTCAATAAATTCAAAAAAATTGAAATTATTCAAAGCACATTCTCTGACCACAATGGAATACAATTAGAAGTCAATAACCATCAGAGACATAGAAAATTCACAAATACCTAGAGGTTAAACAAAACGCTCCTAAACAATCAGTGGGTTAAAGAAGCAATAGCAAGAGAAATTGCTAAATATATAGAAATGAATAAAAATGAGAACACAACATATCAAAACTTATGGGATGCAGCAAAAGTGGTACAGAGGGGGAAGTTTATAGCACTAAACACATACATCAAAAAGGAAGAAAGAGCTAAAATCACAGAACTAATGGAGCAACTGAAGAAGCTAGAAAAAGAACAGCAAACTAATCCTAAACCAAGTAGAAGAAAAGAAATAACAAGAACTAAAGCAGAAATAAATGACAGAGAACAAGAAAACAATAGAGAGAATAAATAACACCAAGAGTTGGTTCTTTGAGAAGATCAACAAGATTGACAAGTCCCTGCCTAGACTGACAAAATCAAAAAGAGAGAAGACCCATATAAACAAAATAATGAATGAGAAAGGTGACAGTACTGTCAATCCTGAAGAAATTTAAAAAATTATAAGAGGATACTATGAACAACTGTATGCCAACAAACTGGATAATGTAGAGGAAATGGACAATTTCCTGGAAACGCATGAACAACCTAGACTGACCAGAGAAGAAATAGAAGACTACAACCAACCCATCACAAGCAAAGAGATTCAATCGGTCATCAAAAAGCTTCCCACAAATAAATGTCCAGGGCCAGATGGCTTCACAGGGGAATTCTACCAAACTTTCCAAAAAGAACTGACACCAATCTTACTTAAACTCTTTCAAAACCTTGAAGAAAATGGAACACTACTTAACTCATTTTATGAAGCTAACATCACTCTACCAAAACCAGGCAAAGATGCCACAAAAAAGGAAGACTACAGGCCAATTTCCCTGATGAATATAGATGCAAAAAAAAAAAAAAAAAAAAAAAATACTTGCAAATCAAATCCAAAGACACATTAAAAAAATCATATACCATGTCCAAGTGGGGGTTCATTCCAGGCATGCAAGGATGGTTCAACATAAGAAAATCAATGTAATACAACGCATTAACAAATCAAAAGAGAAAATTCAAATGATCATCTCAATAGACGCTGAAAAAGCATTTGACAAAATTCAGCATCCCTTTTTGATAAAAGCACTCCAAAAGGTAGGAATTGAAGGAAACTTCCCCAATATGATAAAGGTCATATATGAGAAACCCATAGCCAGCATAGTACTCAATGGTGAGAGACTGACAGCCTTCCCTCTAAGATCAGGAATGAGACAAGGATGCCCGCTATCACCACTGTTATTCAACATTGTGCTGGAAGTGCTAGCCAGGGCAATCCGGCAAGACAAAGAAATAAAAGGCATCCAAATTGGAAAGGAAGAAGTAAAACTGTCATTATTTGCAGATGATATGGTCTTATATCCGGAAAACCCTGAGAAATCAATGATATAGCTACTGGAGCTAATAAACAAATTTAGCAAAGTAGCGGGATACAAGATTAATGCACGTAAGTCAGTAATGCTTCTATATGCTAGAAATGAACAAACTGAAGAGACACTCAAGAAAAAGATACCATTTTCAATAGCAACTAAAAAAATCAAGTACCTAGGAATAAACTTAACCAAAGATGTAAAAGACCTATACAAAGAAAACTACATAACTCTACCAAAAGAAATAGAAAGGGAGCTTAAAAGATGGAAAAATATTCCATGTTCATGGATAGGAAGGCTAAATGTCATTAAGATGTCAATTCTACCCAAACTCATCTACAGATTCAATGCAATCCCAATCAAAATTCCAACAACCTACTTTGCAGAAGAGGAAAGGC
Source organism: Choloepus didactylus (assembly GCF_015220235.1). Taxonomy (NCBI): domain Eukaryota; kingdom Metazoa; phylum Chordata; class Mammalia; order Pilosa; family Megalonychidae; genus Choloepus; species Choloepus didactylus. The sequence goes on along the minus strand of NC_051309.1, from coordinate 5,265,053 downwards.
TAGTTATTAAATTTATTTGGAAAGGGAAGATGCTTTGAATTGCTAAAAACACTCTAAAAAAGAAAAATGAAGTGGGAGGACTTACACTCCCTGAATTTGAAGCTTACTATAAAGCACAGTAGTCAAAACAGCATGGTACTGGCACAAACACAGATAAATCGGTCAATGGAATCAAATTGAGAATTCGGAGATAGACTCCCAGATCTATAAGGCCCCCAAAGTCACTGAACCGGGACATAACAGTCTGTTCAACAAATGGGTCTGGGAAAGTTGGATATCCATATCCAAAAGAATGACAGAGGACCCCTACCTCACACCCTACACAAAAATTAACTCAAAGTGGATCAAAGACCTCAATATAAAAGACAGTACCATAAAACTCCTAGAAGATAATGTAGGGAGATATCTTCAAGACCTTGTATTAGGAGGTCACTTCTTAGACCTTACACCCAAAGCACAAGCAACAAAGGAAAAAATAGATAAATGTGAACTCCTCAAGCTTAAAAGTTTCTGTACCTCTAAGGAATTTGTCAAAAAGGTGAAGACGCAGCCAACTCAATGGGAAAAAATTTTGGGAAACCATGTATCTTGCATATATAAAGAAATTCTACAACTCAATGACAATAGCACAGACAGCCCAAATATAAAATGGGCAAAAGATATGAAGAGACAGTTCTCTGAAAGGGAAATACAAATGGCCAAGAAAAACATGAAAAAATGTTCAGCTTCACTAGCTATTAGGTACAAATTAAGACCACAGTGAGATACCATTTCACACCAATTAGAATGGCTGCCATTAAACAAACAGGAAACTACAAATGCTGGAGAGGATGTGGAGAACTTGGAACTCTTATTCATTGTTGGTGGGACTGTATAATGGTTCAGCCACTCTGGAAGTCAGTCTGGCAGTTCCTTAGAAAACTAGATAGAGAGTTACCCTTTGATCCAGCAATTACACTTCTCAGTATCTACCGGAAGATCTGAAAGCCATGATGAGAACAGATATCTGCATGCCAATGTTCATAGCAGCATTATTCACAATTGCCAAGAGATGGAAACAACCCAAATGTCCTTCAACAGATGAGTGGATAAATAAACTGTGGCATATACACACAATGGAATACTATGCAGCAATAAAAAGGAACAATGTCGTGAAACATATGACAACTTGGATGATCCTTGAAGACATAATGCTAAGAGAAATAAGCCAGGCACAAAAAGAGAAATATTATATGCTACCACTAACATAAACATTGCTGGGGGAAAATGCAAGGGTGTTGGGCTTCCCCACCTCAATGGTTGCTGATGTGCTCACAGACACAGGGGACTGGTGGTTTGATGGGCTGAGCCCTCAATCACGGGATTTGCCCTTGGGAAGACTGTTACTGCAAAGGAGAGGCTAGGCCTGCTTATAATTGTGCCTAAGAGCCTCCTCCCAAATGCCTCTTTGTTGCTCAGATGTGGCCTTCTCTCTCTAGCTAAGCCAACTTGGCAGGTGAAATCACTGCCCTCCCTCCTACGTGGGATCTGACACCCAGGGGTGTAAATCTCCCTGGCAATGTGGAATATGACTCCCAGGGAGGAATCTGGACCCGTCATTGTGGAATGGAGAACGTCTTCTTGACCAAAAGGGGGATGTGAAAAGAAATGAAATAAGTTTCAGTGGTTGAGAGATTCCAAAAGGAGCCGAGAGGTCACTCTGTTGGGCACTCTTAAGCACAATATAGACAACCATTTTTAGGGTCTAATGAATTGGAGTAGCTAGCAGTAAATACCTGAAACTATCAAACTACAACCCAGAACCCCTGAATCTTGAAGGTGATTGTATAAAAATCTAGCTTATGAGGGGTGACAAGGTGATTGGGAAAGCCATGTGGATCACACTCCCCTTTGTCAAGTGTATGAATGGATGAGTAGAAAAACGGGGGCAAAAAAAGAAAAAACACCCAGTGTTCTTTTTTTACTTTAATTGTTCTTTTTCACTTTAATTTTTATTCTTATTACTTTTGTGTGTGTGGTAATGAAAATGTACAAAACTTAATTTTGGTGATGGACACACAACTATATGGTGGTACCGTGAACAAGTGATTGTACGCTTTGCATGACTGCGTGGTATGTGAATATGTCTCAATAAAATTGAATTATTTAATAAAAAACAAAACAAAACGAAACAAAAACCAAAGCCAGCAGAAGGAAGGAAATAAAATTTAGAGTGGAGAGAAGTGAAAGAGGAAAACAGAATCAATAAAACCAAAAATCGGTTCTCTGAAAAGATGAATAAATTTGGCAAACTTTTAGCTAGACTGACCAAGAACAAAAGAACACCAAAATTACTAAAATAAGCAATAAAGTAGGAACATTACCATCAACATTACAGGGATAGAAAAGGAATATATGAGAATACTATGAACAATTGTATGCTATCAAATTAGATAACCTGGATGAAATGGATAAAGTCCCGGAAACAAACTGCTAAAACTGACTCAAGAAAAATTAGAAAATTTGAATAGGTCTATGACAAATAATCAAATCCTTCCACCAACAAAAAGGTCCAGGACCAGATGGCTTCACTGGGGAACCTACCATAAAAAAACATCAGTCTTTCTCAAATTCTGCTAAAAAACAGAGAAGGGTATGCTTCCCAGCTTGTTCTGCAAGGCCCATATTACCCTAACACCTACCACAGCACCAGAAAGCACAATACAGACCAGTGTCCCAGCAAGTGCACATTCCAAAATCCTTAACAAAATGCCAGAAAACGCAATCCAGCAGCATATTAAAAGAATTATTATATACCATGACTAAGTAATTCCAATCTGAAATATATAACCAGGAAAAATAAAAACAAAGCTGTGCACAAATATTTATAGTAGCAATTTTCACAATAGCCAGAAAGTGGGAACAACCCAGATGTCCATTAACTAATGAATGGATAAACAAAATATGGCATCACCGTATACAGGGATACCATTCTGCCATAAATAGGAATGATTTACTGATACATGCTACAACGTGGTACCTTGGAAACATCGTGTTATGCGAAATAGCTAGAAAAGGCCACACGTTGTAGGATGCCATTTCTATGACCATCCAGAAAAGGCAAATCATAGTCCCTGAAGCAGATTAGTAGTTGTCAGGGGCTGGGGAAAGGGGTAACGGGGTGTGACCGCTTGATGAAAATGTTCAGAATTAGGTAGTGATGGTTGTACCACATTGAGAATGTGCTGGAAGTCACTGAATTATATACTTTAAAATAGTTAAAATGGTGAATTTTATGTTATATGAATTTTACCTCAATAAAAAGAAATCATTTCTATTCAAAAAAGACACACACAAACCAACCAACCAAAAAACCAGCACCTAGAACATAGTAAATAAGCTGTGCGCTATTATAAGACTTTAGATACCATCCTGGTTGTTGTGGGGAGAACGGGGCAAAGGGCAGCCATGAGGGGAGTCGGGGGGGCCGCAGCCGTCGTGGTGACGGGAGGAGCGAGGGAGCGGGGGCGCTTGGAGGAAGACACAGGGGTCCCGTGGGTGGACGAGCTCTGCGGCCCACGGGCAAGTGGACCCCAGACGGCGCCTGGACTTCTGCTGTTAGCAGCTGGGCGCCCAGGGTGCCCTTTACTCAGATGGAGAAGACGAGGGAACCCGGCTGGGTGGGAGAGAAGCCCAGTGGGGAACTCTGGAGTCCTAGGCGAATTCCCAGTCACAGCAGGAAATAAATTCAGGAGGAACTGGAAAGATGACACCTGAAGCCGTGGCCTGGGTGGGTTCACCAGGGGAGAGGGTGAGGCCAAGAGGGAGGTCAAGGGTGCAGGCCGAGAGCCGCCGGGCCCTCGGGGCTGGAGTGAAAGCGGGGAGGCTGGTGGAAGGAGCTGCATGGACCAGGCAGGGAGGCAGGCGGAGGACGGGGAGCACAGCCCCAAGGAGCAGGGGGGGAGCAGAGAAAAGGCTGGTTTCAGGCAGTGGAGCCGGACAGACAGACAACTCCTCGAGAGGAGTCACTGAAAAAGCAGCAGAGGGATGGGGGGCGGAGGGATGTCAGGAGGGGCACTTACGGAAGAGATGAGCATGGAAGGATTTTCCGAAGACGGGAGTGGACAACGAGAGCCAGAGGACAGGTGGGCACGTGGGCCTTTTCTAGGACAAGGATGGACACTCCGTCCATCCGAGCAGGTCCCAGGACGGCACGGCGGGGCAGTGTGTGCGGCGCTGGGAGTGGGGGGGACCTCCCGGGAGTTTGGAAATAAGAACACCCGGTTGCAGCTGCATGGCCTGGGTGGACGTCTCTAGCCCCTCTGGGCCTGTTTCCTCCCTAGCAAAGGAAGGAGTGTCAAGATTACCTGCTTGCAAAACGATAGTTGAATTACGAGAAAATGAGACACCACATGCCAAATACACAAGCACCCAGCATACAGACAAGCAAACGCGGTGGGGGCCATCACTATATAATTAGAGCCATAATTTGGTGTTCTTCTGATTTATGTCACGAGCTCGGAAGCTGATCCTGGGCGAGGAATGATTCTTTGCACGGGGGACGGTCCCAGCCGCCCCTGACACAGTCGGCCGCGGTTCCTCCGCCAATTGCTGAACTCTCAGGCCATTCCAGGCCCAGCTCTGGTCCCAGCCCAAAGTGAGACAGACGGGCTCCAGCTTTTGCGGAACTTCTGTTCTTGTCACTGAAAAGTGCACAGGCTGACCTTCAAAATGTCTGCCCTTCTTTTTCAAACTGAGCTGCAATTTGAGTTAAACCCCAGCCCCCCCTGGGCAACAGGGAACCGAGGGCCCAGATAGCTGTGTGGCAATTCTGCAACAGGAGCTGCACAGATCTCTCCAAATCCGCTTGGCCGCCCGGGCCCTGGGATCACATCCAACGACTGACAAGGGGCCGGGAGACCCGGCTGGTTAGTGAAACAATAACAAATGGATGCCCACATTTGAGATTTAAAAAGGAAAAAAAAACAAAACAAAAACGAATCCTCGAGAGCTTGTGGCAGTGTTTTTCCGCTCGGCAATTTTGAGGTGTGAAAGGACAATCAAGTGGACTCTGACCCAGAGCCCTCCAGCTTCTAAATGTACCCAGAGGGCGACGTGCCAGCTTCTCTCTTGGCTCTTCCTGGTTCTGGGAGAACTTGCCCGCGGCTCTTTTCTGTACTTGGTCTTCATGCCCTCACCCAACCCAGGCTGGCTATTCATCTTCAACTTACACGGCAGAACCGTATGTGATGTGAGGGAAAGAGTGGGTCTTTTCCTGGGGAAGGGGCATCACACAATGGAAAGCCCCTGGGCTTTCGTCTCAGACAGCTCTGGGTTTAAATCCCACTTCAGCCACTTGCTGCAGAGAGACAGGGAATGGCTTAGCTTCTGAGCCTCAGTCTCCTCAACTATAAAATGGCAAAATAATGACTCGGGGTTGCTGTGAAGATTAAATGATAAAAGAAAAGCACAGCATCCAGCCCAGTAGTTCTCCCACAACAGGCACCAAGTGAACTTGAGTCCCTTCCCAGGATTTTAGTTTTAAAGGAATAAAAACATGTTTGCATAATGCAAGCAAACCTGAACATCACAAGTTCTTTCTTCCACATTAAAAGCTCAACCCCACATAATATAAACCTACAAAAACCTCTGTTCTCTAGCAAAAGCTGTTACTCCAAAAACAGAGCTCTTTCCTTTTTCCTCCTCTCTCCCTCTCCCTCTCCCAGCACTTTGGCAGAACCGTCCCAAACGCCCCTACCAGCCACGTGGTGGGGGACGGGGAGATGGCTGGAACCGCACCCCTGCCTTTGACAAGGCAGCAGTGACGGTTTTCCTAAGTGACTCACAGACGGTTCTCAGGGACAGAGCGACGGACACCAGGCTGACCAGAGCCCTGGCCTGGCTGCAGGGAATCCTCGCGGACTTGCTGCCTTTTGGCTTCACAGTCGTGGAGCCGGCACTTCCGGAACTCTCTTGGGTCTATACTGCGAGCAACACGGGCAGGGCCCTCACTGGGACACGGAGGCCTTAGTCACGACAGGAGACCACGGGGAGCTGGAGGCCGCAGCTCAGGAATGAAATGGCAGCACGTTGGAGGGATGTGGGTGGCCGTTCCGCGGAGACCACGGAGGGGGAGGGAACCACGGGAGAGGACAGTCCGTTTAGAGGCCACGAGGCCACCCCGGGACTTGAACCACAGAGGGGATCCGAAAGGCAGGCAGGGGGAGCCCTTCCCACGCACCCCCACCCCGTGTAAGTCCCTCTGCAGGAAGCCTTCCCTGGGTGTCCCCCGAGCTCAATGGGGACAACCCCAGCTTGGGGCCCAGCCACTGACCTGGGCCACCCCTCCGCCTTCCCCAGGGCTCCATCTGCACCCTCCATAAGGGCAAGATGAGCAAACCTGCAAGACTTGTCAGCCCCGGGGACAACTCACGTGAAGCGCACATCACCCTATCAACTGCTCGGTACAGGGGCCGCCTTCTCGGGGCACCCCACACTTCCTCAGCCTCCTCAGCTACTGTCTCACGTCGCTCCCACACCCAGCTTACCTCCCTAACAGCAGGGAAGTGCCTGAACAGGACACAAGACCAAGTTCATTCACCACAGTCCGCCCCGTCTGGCTACCGCGGACGCGCGAAACAACTGCCTCCCTTGGCCATGAACCCCCCAACACCCCACTTTCAGAACTGGCCTCTCTCTCCTCCTCCTCCACTCCCAGAGAGCTCTCCCCAGGTCAGACCTGAGCACGCCACGCCCCAACCTGGGGCCTTGCCATGGTCCTCCATCCCACGTGGGGCCACCACATCACAGACCCTCAGGAAACTGTCCATTCCGCGGGCTGCGTGCACGGGACCCCCGGAGGCAGAGACCGGCCGAGGATGAGCCCCCTCGGTGCAGCCGCTCACAGGAGGCAGCCAGGCTCCCGGACACGGGTCCCACACATCGTCACCCGTTTTCATAGAAGGGGCTGTACCCACTTACATTGATATTCTCAGCACTGAGACCAAAAGAGCAAGTAAAGAAAAGTTTGATTAAAGGAAAACAAAACAAAACAAAACAAAACAAGGGAATGCAGAAATAAACTGGATGTGAGATCTTCTAGGAGGAAACAAAAATCAATAAAAACAGACGGAAAGAAATCAGGTCATCACATAGAATAAGTAGAAGGCCCACGACAAAGGTCCCCCAGGCCTCCGCACGGATTTCTGGAACATTCAACCCCAAAAGTGCTAGGAGGGCACGTGGGTGAAAGCTGTCCCTGCGTCGCCAGCCCGCGCCGTGCTGCATGAGCTCCATACAGACACTCGTGGTCTCCGAATGCCCCTGCTCTCCCCTCCCCGCAGGTGACAGGCCCCGCCTCGCCGGCACCCATTGGTGACCGATGCGCCCATCCCACAGGGAGCCACTGATGCCGACGCACGTCATGGCCTTTTCCGCCAGGCTTTTCCTGATGGGCCCAATCCATCCATCTGAAAGCCGAGAATACCTGATATTGATAAAAGACTCAATTTTGTCCTCTGATTTTTCACTTTTCTCCCTGCTGCACCTTATACGTCTTGAGAGCAGCTGGGTCTCCCACGGCACTGGGGAGGGAGCTGGGCCCAGGGTTGGCCAAAGGGAGCAGACGCCGCCTGGGTCGGCTGGGGATCACCCCGGAATCCGGGCACCAGGAGGCTCAACAACCATCACGCCGAGGTGCGGAGAAAGATGCTGCTGAAAAGATCAATGCACAGATCAACAACGACCTTTCTTCTCAGGGTATGTCTCAACGGTGGAGAGATCATCTCTACATATTGCCAAATTACACCTCCTAACGTCATTTGGAAGTAAAAAACAAAGGGTTTATCACTCCAATTCTCTGAACAGCTCATTCTATAAGTCATTATACGAATATATTTCTTTTTAAAGAACTGTATTGTATCAGTAGTCCAGTATGTATTTACCAGAATTGGGTCCAAATTCAGGATCAAAAATCCTTGAAAAACAAGGATTTTTATATCTTCTGTTATATGTTCTGTGGTATTTTTGTTTGCTTTTAACTTGAGCCCTCATCTCCAGAAACACAATCTATGCACATTTTTTAAGGAAATCTGACCGCTGGGTTTCTGGGAATGTGGGCTCTTGTCTTCTGTTTGACCCCCACGCAGCGGCTCATGTTTTCAGCATCTGCACACACACTCACAGTCGGTTAACTCTGGCAAGAACTGCTGGTGATGGGAGTTGCAGACAGAAGGGAGAGAAACAAATTTGGCAGTAACCCTGAAGAAGTCTGTGCTAAGTCATGCACGGGCTGAGCTCAGCCCTCCCGCTTCTCATTCCAGAAAAGGGTGTGTGTGCTTTCATTAGAAGGCTCTGAATTGTCACATTACAGCCGTCCTTCAAAATACTGAGAGTCAGGTTTAGGGCAAAATGGGGTAAGGGCAGTTTGGATTAATAGAAGACCTGGCATTTGTTTTAAAAAACAATCCATATTAGAGAGCTGCTGGAGTTCTTACAGAAGGAATCTGAAGGGGTAAGATTAATAACATCATTTACATTGCAACTGTTTATTATAATTCTAAAATTGCATTTATGTAATTTTCTCCTTCCACCTTTGGGATAACGCTGGTGGGTATAGATGGGCAACTGCAAGTTCTGTGACCTCCCAAAACACCATAAAGAGTTAAATGCACGGCGGTAACAGACCCCAGATCGCCACGTGCTTCCTTTAGTCTTCTACCTCTCGAGCCTACCACCTTCCAGTTAATTTTTAAAAAAACATCAATCATAAAGAGGTGGCCTCCACGAGGTGAAATAACAAGGCATGATAACAGCATCGACTTATTTCACATAAAACTATGATTACAAAGTTTTAAGCCACTTTGAAAAATACACAGCAAGGTGGAGGACAGCGACTACCTGCTTTCAAGACTCCCTCTGAAGTTGCAGTGTCACGGCAGTGCCATCTTGACCTAAGAAACTCACACTGACGAGGGAGCAGAACAGGAAGCCCAGAAAGAGGCCCTCGCAGACGTTCCATCAAGACCATTCGGGTCGTGCAGAGGTGCTGGAGCAACTGGATACCCACAGGGGAGAAAGTGAGCCTAGCCCCTGCGTCTCAGCCCATACACAGGGGTCTCCTGAGATGCACCAGAGGCCCGTGTGAGAGACAGAACCATAAAGCTTCTGGAAGGGAGCACAGGAGGAGTCTTAGGGAGCTGCAGGACTGTGCTGAGAGTTATCAGCAGGACACAAAAAGCACAGACTAAAGAAGGAAAAAACTGGTACACCGGATTTCAGATTTAACACTTTTTGCTCATCAAAAAGCACCATTCAGAAGGCGAATTTATCAGCAGACTAATCAGATGGGCATACTTTAAGGCAAGAAACATTGCAATAAAGAAGCAAATGTTTTACTCACGACAGGGTCTCCGCTACATGAGACAGGGCAGTTTACAGTGTCTGTGCTGGGAACGGGGAGAAACGGATTCCTGGAGAGACACCTCTGGGGTGATGAAAAGGTTTTGGAATGAGACAGAGGTGCCAGTTGCACTATATTGTGAATGTACAAAATGACAGTGAACTGTTCACTTTCAAATGGTTAAGAGCAACTTCCCCAGGTGGTTCTGACCCAGGCCCCCCGAGGTTGCAGTCAAACCGTCAGCCCGGGCTATGGTCATCTGAAGGCTACACTGGGGCTGGGGGTTCACTTCCAAGCTGGCCTCATGGTTGCTGGCTGGCCCCACTTCCCCCGAGGGGGACCCCTCCACTCCTGATCTCGAGGTGTCTCCACTGGCGTCCTGAGTGCTCCCCTGACCCGGCAGCCAGCTTCAAGAGTTTACAACCTAATCTCAGAAGTGTGGGGGCGGCTGCGGGGCTGTGAGCCCAGAGGCGGGGTCAGGGGACACCACCCTAGAGGCTGCCCCGCACCCCTCCAAGCCACCCAGAGTCCTGGGGCTCCAGAACGGGCACTACAAGGAGCAGCAGCCTGGGCCCCCTTGTACATCTGCACCGGGTCAACATGACTGAACTGGAACCACATTTCCCAAAACCCTCTTCTTCACCTGGAGCCAAGTTAGTGTCAGTCACAGAGGAAATGTGCGTGTGACAGGGAAGGCAGACGTGAAGCAGCGGCCGCCTTTTTCCAGTCTCAGGTCGCAGTGCGGCAGCAGGCTCTGGGGCAGCTCGGCACGTCCACCTCACCTGCAGGCTCATGGGGAGCAACACCTGGGCCCTCTCCTGCCAGGTGTCCCCGTCCAGCGGCTCCACTCCGGGGCCAAGTGGACACGCGGCTCTGTAGTAAAGACCACCTTCAGCACGGGGGTGGAGGGGGTGAGGCACAGATGTGGGTCCAGTTTGTGGGGGGTTCCGGGGTGGCCCCATTCTCGCCCAAGTCCACCTTTCCTCCTGCCTGCCTCTCAGGCTGACCCAAAAGTTTGATGCGGGGAAGAGATGCTCCACCAGCTGCCCAAACTGACTCCTTTACCAAATCCCTTCTTCTCTGGTTGCACCCTGACTGCTACAAACCCCAAGTTACCTTCTGCAGGAGTTTCACGGGGACGGCCAGTCCTCGTCCACTGCGACTCGTGAGTGAGGTAAACCGTTTGAGGTTAAGGCACTGAGTTCTGGGGAGTTATTTTTTATGGCAGCATAGCCTACACGATTTTCTGATTATTACAATTAGGAAAAAGCAAGCATTTGGCTATATATCAAAATTACAAATGCTTATAACCGTCACACAAGCAATCACTCTTTCTGGGGACTTGGCCTATAGACAAACTGGTGAAAGTGTGAAGTAATATATGCATGGGGTTACTTATTACACAATTGTGTATCCTATTGAAAGCTGAGGATCATCGAAATGTCCATAAATAGGAGACAGGGATTTTAAAAATACCGTCTATTTATACAAGGAACTGCTACATACCATAAAGAAGAAAGAGGGGGCACTCTGTTGTCTAAATTGGAAATTTTTCCAAGATAATTTGCTTAGGTGAAAAATGCCCAGTGGACCTTCTCTACGGTGGAGATGGGCGTAATGAAATCCTCCTTTCTGTATACCTGCCTATGCACCTGGAACCACTGAGAGGACACCCAGAGAATGAGGCTCACTCCCTTCCACTGCTGGTGGAGTGTAATCGTGCAGACAGCCCTGGCCGGCAATCTGGCAAGATCTAGTAACACTGAAGACGTGCGGATACCCTCACCAGCAATTCCAAAATGAGGTGTCTGTCGGGGGTGGAATCACGCCCCCCACAGAAGGCACATTCGAATCTTAGCCCACATTCCTCGGGTGTGAACCCCCTGGTAAACAGGGCCTGTGGCGATGTTGTTGTCAATTAAGGTGAAGACTCAACTGTGAACAGGATCTTCAAAGATCCCACTTAGATGAGGTCAGAATGGGCCTGGGTCCATCTGACTGAGTCTCTGTAAGCAAAGGAAATTCAGACGCCGTTGGGAGAGGCTGGAAGTCAGCAGACACGGAGAGAGTGCGCCACGCGGCGGAGGACGGCTGGAACGGGCACACTCTGGGAGAAAGTGAGCCAAGACCTCCACAGCGGACCCCCGGCCTCCAAACCCATGAGCTGATAACGCCTGCTGTGTAGCCTCCGTGTGGCATTTGTCAGAGCAGCCTGGCAGCCAAAGACAAGCTCCAGCGTGAGAAACTACGGCATGTGGGACACGGCCAGCACAGCCGAGGAAGCTCGCGGGGCCCAGCCTGCAGCCCTGGGAGCTGCAAGTGGGCCAGGCGGCACCAGCATGGGGACAGGGAGAAAACCACACGGGGGATGAGCAAGCCGCAAGGTAGCACGCAGAGTGTGAGGCCATCTACACGGAAAGGCTAAGATGCAAAAATCAAAATCATTCATCATGTGTGTGTACACACACATATGTAACTAAAAGTATTTTTTTAAACAGCATCCCTAGATGACAATAAAGACCAATTTCAGGATAGGAGTTACCTTTGAGGAGGGAAAGAGAAGAATTAAACCAGGAGGCATGTTTCAAATATAGCTGTAATACTATAGATCTTAAAAAGGGTAAAAGATACAAAGCAAAGAGACAAAAGATGAATCCGAGGTCTCTAGTGAATCTGAATCATTGGGGCCTGGAAATCTGCATATTTTTTAACCTCCAGTTCTTTCTACTAGGCAGTCAATACAATGACAGTATCTGAAAGAAACTAAACTAGACCATCTCAGATCTCTGCCAGTTTTTAAAAATTAAAATTCTTCAACTGATCAACTGAAACCAGTTTTGTCATCTAACTTCCATTTCTAATCAAGACTTCTTAGCTTCTACCACTGTCACATGCAAGAAAGATAAGAGCACACACCTAAATAGAGCAATTAATCCATTTAAACTTTTTAGAAAAAGATAATTTACCATGTATTATTTACTTCCCTTATAAAAAAAAACAGGAAAATGCTTAAAAAATTCTTGCAAGTAATCTTCATACACAATTGAAGTCACCATTTCACAACCAGTCTCTGATGTGTAAGGATCTCAAAATGGTGAATTAAAATGAAAGAAAATTTCTCTCTGTCAGCATCCGACAACTTGACAAGTTTTCAGTTGTCAATTTGTCAGGTACATGTCAGTGGGACGCGGTTTCCCAGTGGAAGACACTCCCTGGAAGATCAACGGCATCAAGAAGGGAGCTGGTCGTTGGTACGCGTGAAATATCGAATCAACAGAGTGGAGGAGAAAAGCGAAGAAGCAAGCTCACGCTTCCAAGAGGTCTCTACTCCAGAACAGCCGAACATGAGAATGCAGAAGAACGGATACAGGTGAAGAAAGTGCGGGGCCCGGTGAAGAAAACAGGAGAAAGGATGCTTTTCAGTGATTTCATAACTGTCTTCCCCCCTTATTGAAGCCAGGTTGCTAATATCACAGAAGTGAGGAACAACAGAGCAAAAGGGAAATTGTCAGATGGCATCACAGAGTGAGAATGAAACTTGAAGCCAGAAAAAGCTGTTTAGTTCTGGCTCTTCCACTTGTTGATCCCCGAATCTTATCACTGACCTAAGACTGAGGCTCTCATCTGTAAAGCAAAACTGCGATTAACAACTCCTTTCTCATGTAGCCATTTGGAGGATTCAAAGACAATTTTGGAGGAAAAGTATTTTATAATCCTGCAAGAGCTTTAGAGATCTGGGTGATTGTGGTGGTTGCTACAAAACTATTAAAGTTTTGTACCTGGAGGACTGAGTGAACACAACATCAAAAATGCCTGATTGAGAGAATTTTCTGTAAACTCACAACTTCCCTAAAAAAAAAAATTCCTGATCATAGGACTTCTGCGAGGTGGTGGTAGGGGGTGTCAATCTCCTCTATATTGCAGATATGCAGAAAGTCACAGCACTATCAACAAAACTGAGCAGGGGCATCTCTCTCCTGATGACGTAAGACCCTAGAGGCTCAGCAGCCTCCACCCAGCCCTGATCCTAACTAGGCCAGAGAAGCAACCACTGCTATTGTGATGGTTAGTTCATGTGTCAGCTTGGCCAGGTGATAGTACCCAGCTGTCTGGTCAAGCAAGCACTGACCTAACCATTGCTGCGAGGACATTTGTTGCTGGTTAATTAACCAACAGGCTGGTTTATTAAATCATCAGTCAAATGGCTGCAGCTGAGACTGATTACATCAATGAAGGGCGTGTCTTCCGCAATGAGAGAATGCAGTCAGCTGGATTTAATCCAATCAGTTGAAGACTTTTAAGCGAGACAGATAGAGGACCTTCACTTCTTTGGCTGCCCAGCGAAGCGTTTCCTGAGGAGTTCGTCGAAGTTGCTAGTCCGTTTCCTGAGGAGTTCATCAAACATGCTCGTCGAGGATCCCAGTTCATTTCCTGAAGAGTTTATCAAAGTTGCCAGTTCGTTTCCCGAGGAGTTCGTCAAAATCTTCATTGGAGTTGCCAGTTTGCTGCCTGCCCTATGGAATTTGGACTCGTGCATAACCACAGTTGCATGAGACACTTTAATAAATGTTATATTCATAGATATCTCTTGTTGATTCTGTTTCCCTAGAGAACCCTAACTAATACAGCTATCCTCAAAGAGTCTGACCTTTACACTTCCCTGTGAGTAACCCAGGCAGCACCACATACGCAGACTCGAGGGTAAAGATACCTGCATGTGATAGGAACCATTGTTATAAAATGTTTCATCAGATTTTACTGCCCACATCCCACCCTGTTTTTAAAACGTACCAGCAGACAACAAGGGCAACCTGATCTGGACCAATCTTCCTGACGAAGGCAATGAGGAGAGCAAGATGCAACACAAAAAGCATCTTCCGAAAAGCATTAAAGAGCTACTATGATGGTGAGGAATTGCTGGACCACGATCCAGAAGAAAGCAGAAGTCCAGGGAGGCAGCCCGGCTGCTGGGCCTGCTTGTACGAGGCTGGAGGAGGCAGTGGGGAGGCTGGGCAGCTCCTCCCACAGCCCTGCAGGGCAGGTGGATCGAAAGCTGGCACCCAGATGTGCCAGGGCGGGGTCCCTGGTAAAGCACCCACAGCGAGGGCTGGAAACCCAAAGCACTGTACCTTGGAGTAAAAGTGAAATCAAAATAAACCTGCCCTTGAATGGACTGCAGCCTGACTTCAAGCTACGCAGGCGGCCCTGAAGATCTCCAGCCCAGAAGTTAGATTAAACTGATTTCAGAGTGCTCACGTCCCCAGTCACGTGGCAAAGGCAAAATGAAAATGGACTGAAAGAAGAAAGCACGGTCCCAGGAACTGAATTATCTTGATAGGGACAACTGGATATGCACATGAAAAAAAATGAAATTGGAGCCCTCCCTCACACCATCTACAAAACTTGACTCAAAATAGATCACAGACTCAAATTTAAAAGCTAACACTATGAAAGTCTTAGAAGAAAACAGGGTGTAAGTCTCCAAGACTTTGGGTTAGGTGAGAAATTCTCAGATATGACCAAAAAAAAAAAAAAACAAGCAACAAAAGAAAAAATATGGATTGGATTTTGTCAAAATTAGAAACTTTTGTGCTCACTCAAGGCACCATTAAGAAAGTGAAAAGACAACCACAGAAAGGGAGAAAATATTTGCAAGTCATACATTTGGGATAGAGAAGCCTGGAATTGCACACTTAGTAAACTTGACCCATTAGGCATAAATGAAATATTGTACCCAATTCAAGAACAAACATTCTCTTTAATCGTGCACAGAACATTTACAAAAATTGACCATATGTCGGTTGATCTAGAGCAAGTGTTAACACATTTGAAACTAATGAAATCAAAAAGGATATACTCTAACCTCAAGGTAGTTAAGCTAGAAATCAACAATTTAAAATGCTAACTAGAAAACTACATATATTTATAAATTGACAAATACATTTTCAAATAAATCATAACAATGAAAAGAATGAAAATTAAATAATATTTTGAAATGATAAAATATGGCATTAAAACTTGTAGACTACTGCTAAAGTGTACTTAGAGGGAAATTTATAGCTTAAATGCATATGTTAGGGGAAAAATCAATGAGATAAACATCTATTTCAAAAGACTGGAAGAATGCAAAAGTGAACGCCAAGATAGAAAAAGGGAGAAAACCTTAAAGAGCACACAGTAATTAAACAGACAACAAATGAACAAAAGAAGAGTGTCAACAAAAGGAACATGGCCTAACACTCAACTTGTTTCATGAGGATAGCATAATCTTGGTACTAAGAAGAGATAAAATGTTTGATGAAAGTGAACATCCATTCATACTTTTAAAAAACCAAACAAATGAACATCTGCAACAAAAATCTCTTAAACCAGGAATGATAGAACTCCCTTAACAAGAAAGAATGCCCATAAAAAGTCTAGAACAAACATCATAATTAACGATGAAATGTTGAAAGTTTGCCCTTTGAAGTTCAGAAAGACACAAGATTGCATGTCGTCACTTCAATTCAACATGGTACTGGAAGTCCTATCCAGTGCAATAAGGCAGGAAAAAGAAATGCACAGAGTAAGAAATGGAGAAGAATACCGCTACACTTAAATAATAAAATTCAAAAGAATCTACAGATAAACCATTATAATTAATAAAAGAGTAGCTAGATATAAAACTCAATTGAATTTCTAATATAGCAGCAACACACCATTTGACAGATAAATCAGCATAATATTTTTAAAGATAACATTTTTACCAGCACCAAAAATATCAAGTTCTCAGCAATAAATATGCTAGATACCAGATATGCTATTCCCCTTTCTAGGGTGTACAGCTATGAAGACCCATTGACGAACAACTCAGGAGAGCAGAGAAGAAAATACTACCAGCCAGGGCATTTGAAATTTATAAGAATTCACAATGAATAGAAAGTAATACTATTGGGCATAACACATAAGTTTACCCACAATTGCTAAAGTTATATCAACAATAATTGCTAAGATTTGTTGAGTGTTTTCATGTGCCAAGCATTATGCTAACTGTGGATTATCTACGTCTTGCTATAATGGCCATCATTTTGCAGACTGAGAAACTGAAGCCCGGAAAAGATAACCAACATGCTTGTTCGAGCCACGCGGCTGGTAGATGACCAGGCCACGACCGAAGGCAGAGGTGGCTGACTCCAGGGCCCACGGCAGGGGGTCCCTTGTGCACGGCTCAGGTCTGTAAACTCGCTGAGTGCCAGTCAGGCTCCGTGCCGGCGGCTGAGGCTCCAGCATCATTTTAATGAGGGAGAAACACAATGAACAAGGGAATGAAGAAGTAGGGGTCACTGGTGACAACGGAGGAGGGCAATGGAGAGGACACAAGTAGGACTGGTATCGAGAGCCTAACTGGAGGGAGAGGCCTAACACTTCGGGGCTGGGAAAGCTTCTTGGAGGAGGTGACCTTCAAGTCAGAAACTGAAGGGTGGTCCAGGCAGGGAGAACAGCAAAGCAGAAGTCCTGAAAGAAAGAATGCAGACCTGCAGGAAAAAGGAGGAAAGAACCCAAGGAATGGTTAGAAAAGAAAAGAAGGGGAGAGAAAAAGGAAGTGGGGACTCACAAATGTTTCCATATGTTGACATATTTATGATTAAGGTAACAGTCTGGCCTAGAGAAGGGTTACTAAATTGCAAACTGTTTTTCCTTACTGTGGTTATTAACTTAGATTGAAAGCACAATCAGACACACACACTAGCACCCTCACTAACGCGGAGCCCTGCTCTTATCCTGGTCTTGTGGGAGAATGAAAATTAACAAGAAAGTAAGGAGGTACGCTGAGTTTTCTCCAAGAGTAAACTCCCTAAGTGCATCCTGTATCGCTTGACATCCAATGGTGGCAACTCAAGCAGAAAGATGCTCCTGAGAACCTCCAAGAGTCTTGATATCCCAAGGGAAGTTCAGAATATCTGGGGTGGCCAAGTGCGGTCTGGCAAGTCTCTAAAATCAAGCATTAACACAAAATGGGCTTCTGAGTAATCCCAAAGTAATCAGAATGCTCAGCTATCAAAGACAAAACTATTTGGGTTAATTGATTTATGCCCATGCTTGAAAAAATACAAATCAAAAAAATATTATGTCTCAGAAAGAGGACTAGAGAGGCTAACGGCTCAGAAGCACTACAGCTTACCTTCAGCCACTGCTCGGCCTGCTCCTTGCTCTGCACTGCAAGGACAAGGGGATCTGTTCCTTGCTGGGTAATTTTCAACTCATGTTTCTTCTTTTTGCTGTCTTTCGGCAGATATGTGATGTTACAGCCTTGGAGCGGCAGTTCCATCTGAGGCTGCTGGTCCTTGGAGCTTTTATAGCACTACATTTAACACACAAGTCAGAAGGCCACGAAGTTATTTTATCACACAGGTAGAAGAGACACATCGATAAAACTCTGGCATAATGAAAATGCGCATCTTGGCATCTGGAAGGCTAACTGAAGAGTGGAGATGCTGCTGGCAGATGGATCTGCAGACGGAGAGATATGACGTGTACAAAGCACCCACACCGAAGTCCCTGACTTCCATAAATGTGCAAATATGTGTATTCATAAATCAGAAAATCTTGCCAAACATCTATTATCTGATTCAGCAGGACAAAAAAACCTCAGGGAGCTTATGTTCCAATGGAGCGCATCCATTAAGTTACATGGACATATTTTATTAGAGCTGCTGAAACGGCACAGCCCCGAAGAGGGCAGACGATAGAGTAATCTGCATTCTTTACATCGATCTATAACTCATATCAGTTGGAATCTGTCCACTTCATCTGTCTCCCTTCAGAAAGGCAGATGAGTGAGACTGTCAAGAGTATAAAAATCATACACAGTGGACAAAAACTGCTACAAAGGTTTGCTTTCTAGTTGAGTCACAGATTCAAACTGCAAGCTGCTCCATTACCCAAGTGCCGTTCACTCCGAAGGTGACAACTGGTACAGTTAAAACTGAGGTTTTCTAATTTATGTCTATAAAACTCAGAATCAAACCTTTGTCCAAAGGTTTTCCACCCCTCTTTCTCTTTAATTTTATTACTTGGGACCAAACGCATACCTCTTAATGGAAATACAGTGTCTAAGAACTCAGATATCTAGGCCCAGGTCTGTTACTAATTTATATGGGGTCTTGGCAAGTTTCTCATGCATTCTAAGCCTATTTCCTCATTTTTAAAATGAGTTGTCCTATTGTTATTATTTTATGAAATGATGCTATAAGAATATTTTAAATTTTTAAATTTTACTAATATTTTTTAATTGTTAGCAATGATAACAGCTGCTACTAAGTATTATCAAATCACATGAGGCATTTCATACATCTTTTTTAATCAGTTTTGCAGATTAGGAAACCAAATTTCAGATCATTTAGGAAATTTGCCCAAAGGGAGAGAAGCTGGAAGGCAGCAGACCCCGGACTTGAGCTCAGACACGGGTGATTTTGGAGCCCACACCCTTGACTCTGAACGAGCCACTGACGAAGGAATGAGTTAGTGAACAGATACCTATTGGCAGAAATGATTTCCAGCATCCTTTCCTGTTTTGCGATTCAGAAGCCATAGCTCTGACATGGCACAGACATGGAAAATAGCTCCCCTTTTTTTTTTAATCGTTAGGGATGGTCACCTGATGTTTTGCATTTTGCTTAAGTGCAAAAAAATAAAAGGTGTTGAAAAAGAAACTAAATCACAGTATGGTGGAAAGAGTCAAAGAAGAAATTCCATAGTTTATACTTTCCTCTAAATCAAATGCCTCAAACGAGATGTGTTATCAGCAACAAGATAAACTGCAATGGAGATCGATGGTGGTGAGTTAGATCACCGGGAAGTCAATCCCAAGCAGAGCTCAGCACGCAGACATGCACTAAGATGCATGTGGACACCTGTGGAGGGGAGGGGCCAGGAGCTGAACCGGGCAGAGGCGGAGCCAAGCTGGGATGCAGCTCAGTGAAGGCCTTGGCTGACCCCAGGAGCTCTGGAGCTGGAGCGCTCTGTGGAGGTGCCGTGCCGAGGCAAGGGCTGGGCCTTTATGCCCAGGCACGGTCGGCAGCTTGAGGCAGGTCCCCGGGAAGGGGCACCACGTTGGCTAGGGCCCCCTTCAATGGGGGCAGTCCCCTGCGGGTGCTGGGAGCTAAGCGCCTCCTGCAGGCTGCCCTCCTTCCTTAGTGTGGGGGGAAAGTCCTTCAGTCCTGAAGGGGGGTCTGGCTGCACCAGTGCCCACCACAGAGCCTCGTGGGTATAGGAAGGCACGAGTTCTACAAGCACATACAAAAAACTCTGCACAGCAGCGCCAGCAGGAAAACAAACATGGGACACTCAGGGCAGAACACGGCCTTCATTTTCTGTTTATAGCTTTCTGTACTGTTTAAACTTTGAAAGCATATGCTTTTGACTTTAAATTAAAAAAAAAAAAAATGTGAACAGGAGTATCTGGGCGCTGGGCAAATTGGTCATTTTTGAACGAAAAAAGCATTGCAATAAAAATAGCCAGTCATGATTCTGCATTTTATCGATGCCAGTGTTTTCACGTGGTTTTCCATTAATTTCTTATGAAAAAGTCAGAACTACTCTTGCTGGTAGGATTTAGCATTCTGGCTTTGGTGATAGGAAAACCAAGAGGAGACCAGATGGAAGAAAAAGTCGGGGAGGGGAGAAAGGGTCGGGGAGAAGACAGGGGAGGGAGGCAGGGGACTCAGAGCTCCAGACACTAACTCGGACATCCGAGCCTGGGGCCTCACTAGCCGTATGTGAAAACAAGCGGATTTTAAAAATACTTACATGATATATCCACATCTTGTCATTATGACAGATCGTAAATAAGGATATAGGAATCTTTTTCATTCATTCTTTACTTTATAAATCCGTGTGGCATTGTTTTTGGCATATTCTAAATTTTGGAGAAATTTAGACCAATATAATATGTGGTAAAAAAGCCATTAATTTAAAAATATACAATGCTCTAAGAATCTAACAAAATTAGATGCCTATTAATTCACAGATAAAACTTGGCAAAAGCAAACAAACTAAAAAGAATGGATTATTTGCTACATTGAAGAGAGATACACAGTAACGTAAATCCTCATTTTTTCTGTTTTAAGAGTGAATGGTTTTTTTCCCAAGGTTAATTTGATGGAAAAACAAGAGGCAAAAATAGTATAGAATTCCCATAATCAACCATGGCTTGCAAAGCTAGGAAGGGAGAGAGGGAGAGAGGGAGGGAAGGATGGAGAGAGGGACGGAGGGAGGGACGGAGACATCACACCATGCTTAAAAGTCTACTTGCTTCCGTACTCGAGTCCCTGTTGGAGTAACACCTAAGAGCAAAGTGTCTGTGTCCTCCTGTCCCAGGCCCCTCTGCTTCTCACTCTATCTCCCTGTTCTCCCTCTCAGGTTAAAAAAAAAAATGCCTTTAATTTTCCAAAAGAATTTCCTTTCCTGGCCACTCTTGCTCCCAACCTCGGCCAGCCCACACGCCCGCGTCTATGACCTGGCTTTGAGGAATGCACTGACTCAGAGCAAATGAGAAAATACATCTTGCAGCCTCTGGCAAGTTAAAATACAGCGCATTTCCATGGACACAAACCCAGACACTGCCCCGGAATGGGAATTATTTTGTCCACTGGTTGTTCCGGGAGCTGGGCCTTGCAATGGTGACGCAGTTGAATGTTGCTGGCCGGGGTGGTGGAACCCACAGCTCGAGAGCTGCGACCCTCTCAGGGCTCGCTGACGGCTTCTGGGGCGTCCCGGCGCCCGGCTCCAGGGAGCTCACCACCCGGCTGATCGCGGACGTCTGAGCACGTCCATTGCCTCGACAATGACCTGGTGGGAACTGGGAATCCACTGCACCGCACTGGACTGTAAGCGCAATCTTACCGACTTCACCCAAAGCCCACCCAGCCGAGCAGCGCCTTACCAGCAGCTTGGTGTCCCTGACGACGCAGAGCAGCTTGGTCCACTGCCCGAAGCGCTTCTTCCGCAGCAGGAAGGCACAGATCCTGGCGTCCTTGACGAGGTCCAGGGCGGCCTCCTCGGAGGGCCACTGGTGCCGCGTTTTCTTCCCCTTCCCGTCCTCCTCCTCTTCGTCATACGACTCGTACGAGCTGCTCATCGCGTCCGAGTCACAGTCTGTCAGGACGAGGGACCAACGAGTGAGCGAGGAAGCGAGTGAGCCGACGACAAGGGCCCGGGTCCATCTCCGCATCCCACCCAGGGGCTCAGAGCACTTCCTTAGGGTTTAAACTGCCACGCGACTTAATCAGGAAGGGGCTTCCGCCTTCAGCGGGCCAAACAAACGTTAGCTAGTAAAACGAAGAAAAAAGCAACGCTTCGACGGGCAGTGGAGACTCAACTAGAAGTTTCAAACGAGAATGGGTAGGAAGTGCGTGTGCGCAGACATCATCCGCAGACTGCACTGCGGGCCTGGCGCTCGCGGGTGCCGTGCGGCCCCTCGCCACCTCCCTGCCGGCAGGCACCAGCCTCGTCGGCCGCGGGCTCCCCCACGGAACCCCTGCCCGCGAAGGCCCCTTGCCCTCCCACGGCCACACCCTACGTGTGGGTTCCTTCGAGCCTGCGGTCCCCTTCTCCCTCCTGGCACCACCACATGCCTGACCTTTCCCAACCTACCTCACCTAACTAGCCCTCCCTAACCTACCCAACTAGTCCCATCCAACGAGTCCCACCTAACCTACCTAACTAGTCCTTCCTAACCTATCTAACCTACCTAACCCTAACTTATAAGCCTAACCCACCTAACCCTGCCTAACCTACTAGCCCTATCTAACCTACCCAACTAGTCCTGTCTAACAAGTCCCACCTAACCTACCTAAGTAGTCCTACCTAATCTACCTAATCCACCTAACCCTACCTAACTTATAAGCCTAACCCACCTAACCCTGCCTAACCTACCTAGCCCTATCTAACCTACCCAACTAGTCCCATATAACTAGTCCCACCTAACCTACCTAACTAGTCCTACCTAATCTAATCCACCTAACCCTACCCTGCCTAACCTACCTAGCCCTACCTAACCTGTCCAACTAGTTCCACCTAACTAGTCCCACCTAACCTACCTAACTAGTCCTACCTAACCTACTTAGCCCACCTAACCCTACCTTATAAGCCTAACTCACCTAACTCTGCCTAACCTACCTAGCCCTACCTAACCTACCCAACTAGTCCCATCTAACTAGTCCTACCTAACCCTACCTAACCCAGCTAAACCTACCTAACCCTTCCTAACCCACCTACCTACCTAACCCACCTTATACAGAACAGTATTCATGTTCTTTACTCACTGGAAACTGGAATACAATCTGTACTCTGTAGTCATTTTTACATTTTACTTAATTTCCTTGGAAAATAATCACCTGGTGGGAGGCAGAAAGGTTAGAAGTTGAAGCTGAATTTTAAATCGTGAGGAGTCAATGAAGGGTTTGAAATGGAGTCAGGTGGCCAGAAGACGAGTCTGGGGAGAATGGGCTGCACTGGGGGGCAGGGCAGAGGCACCCCCAGAGCAGAGAGGCCGGGGGCCCGGACCACGGGTGTGACGGACGACCCTGAGGGGGGTGAGCCCCGAGATGCCGAGGAGACAGGCTGCGGGGTCTTGGTCACACCGCGCTCGTGAGTAGTGACCGAGACGACGTCCTGAGGTCCTCTCTCGTGGCTTCCCGCCAGCCCTTCTGCTAACAGGGGCTCTCCTCTGCCCCCCAGGACCTGGGCCAGCCCCTGCAGCTGCCCAACACCTGCTAATGCGGCAGCCTCTACACACGTGACACTATTTAAATTCTGGTTAAAATTAAATGAAATTAGAACTTCAGTTCCTGGGCTGCCTTCACCACATTTCATGTACTCAGTCGTCACTGGTGGCTCGTGGATAAAGAACTCCCACCATCGCACAAGTGCCATCATCGCACAGCAGTGGGGGGAACTGAAATACTTACAGAAGAGTGCGAGGAGGCCTTTTCCAGAGAGAGGCACTCAGGGAAAAGGCACAGTGGGGCCCAGAGAAGAACAAAGAAAAGAGATCGTCTTCGACCTGGTGGTGCGTGCAAGGTCTGAAACTAAGATGGAATGTCACGCGCTGCCCTGGCCTCGGGTGGAACCGGGAGGGCCTCATGGCCCAGCCCCTCCACTCTGCTCTGTGGATAAGGTCCAGGGGCCAAACAGCCCTCCCGGTCAGGGGACCAGGGGCGGAGCCTGCTGCCCTCCTGCAGAATTACCCAAACAAGCCATCGCATCCTCCGTGGGAACAAGGGGCACCCCACCGTCTCGTCTGTCACTACAAAGCTGCCTGCCAAGCCCCCGCTGGCTCCCCCTACTCCCGCGTGCCCCCTATACCCCCACGTACCCTTGCGTGGCGGGCCGTGTCCTCTCCCGGGGCACGAGTGCACGTGACTAATAAACCATGGACCCCCTCATCCACCCAGCGTTGGGGGTCCTGTGCTCAGCTGTCCCCATAGCCCGAGGGTGGGACACCCTCCCTCATCAACAGGGTGAAGAGGGGGCAAACAAAACACCTAGTCTTGAAATCAGTAGTTGAAAAGTAGGGCTTTCTGAGCACAGGCGCACAATGAGCAAAAGCACTGAAAAAACATCAACCACTTAAAAAGCAAGTTAAGTGATTACCATAAAGGTCAAGTTCGTGGTCACCTTTGGGGGTGGGTGATGAGGAAGGGGACTGCGGGGGCCTGGGGGCTGCCAATGTTCGATCTCTTGACCCGGGTGCTGTTTACAGAGGATTAAGCTGGATATTCATAGATATGCACTTTTTGATAAACAAACTATATTTTATAATAAAAGCATTAAAAAAAAAAGTTTAGCATGGCTGGTGTTCCAGTTTGCTAAAGCTGCTATTATGCAAAATACAAGAAATGGATTGCCTTTTCTAAAGGGGGTTTATTAGGTTACAAATTTACAGTCCTAAGGCCATAAAAGTGTCCAGACTAAGGCACCAACGAGAGGACACCTTCACTGAGGGAAGGCTGATGGTGTCCGGAACACCTCTGTCAGCTGGGAAGGCACGTGGCTGGCGTCTGCTGGTCTTGCTCTGCTGGTTGTGTTTCAAAATAGCTTTCTCCAAAATGTCTCTAGGCTTCTCTTAGCTCCTTTCTCTCAGCTCCTGTGCATCCTTGCTTCTTTCTCCTGGGTCGTTTCTCTCTAAGCGTCTGGGGGTCCTCTCTTAGTTTCTCTGGGGCAAATTCTGAACTTCATCTCTTTGTCCTTCTGTCTGCATCTGCCAGCATCTCCCAGCATCAGCTCCCAAGCATCTCTCCAAAAGTCTCTCTCAGCTGCTCTGAGCTCTTTCTGTCTGTGAGTTCTTATAGGACTCCAGTGATTTAATTAAGACCCACCCCAAATGGGCAGGGCCCACATCTCCATGGAAATAATTTAATCAAATGTTTCCATCCTAATCGACAGACTAATCAAATCAGTCTGCCCCCGTAAGATTGCATTAAAGAATATGGCTTTTCTGGGGGACATACTATATCCAAACCAGCACAGCTAGGATGTAAGTACCTGAAGGGAAGAGAGGAATGTGAACCTGAGAAGAGGGGTTAAGGGCAGACTGGGAAAGGCCATGTGCTACACCGTCATGATATAAACTGAGGGATGTGGGACAGGCAAGCGACAGTCATAGGCTCATTTTAGAAAGATCAGACCCACAAGGTCTGGAGAACTATGCCCCCCTCAGTCTCAGCTCATCTTCTAGAGTATCAAGTTGGTGTTCCATAAATAGTTAATGAAAAAAATGGACCACAGAGCAATGGATAAAGTAGTTATAAATGGGACAACTGCCTTTTATTTCATTCATTCAACAAATAACGTACTGAGCACCTTCTAGCTGCCAAGCAATAGGTGCTGAGGATAAAGCTATGAAAAGACAACCTGCCGAAAATTTGCAAGGGGCTTTCACACCCGTTGTCTCAGGTGACACCCTCGGCCATCCAGAGATTGGGCACAAGCCCTTGGCCTTATCTCAGAAAATAGCAAGAAACACATGTAAAGACTAAATGACCAGTACCTGATGAGAGGCAGAGCTGAAACTTGAACCCAAGTCTTTTGATTTTAAATTGAAAATCCAAATGGCCTTTTCATCCTGGAAATGGCTGGAGAGCTACAGCTAGGGAAAGGACAGTGAGTTCATTGTCCACCTTCCTCGTAGACGACCTCGTTTTTAGGAAAACTTCAGCCAACTCAGAAGGAAACAAAGAGCAGTGAGGAGTAATGGTTAGGCCTTAAAGGAAAATCTCCTCTCCAAAGAGAACCTTCTGCAGTTACCCCATAAAGAGAAAGGAGCTCTTGTTATTTCCACACCTGGGCGATTTCCTGGCGGCCCTGTAGGCCGTGAGCTGGTTTGAGCCGCGACCCAGACTTCCAGGAGTTCACCATCTGGTGAACTGTGGTTTCGGATTATAGTAGGAGGGAATGAGGGTTCTGTCAAAAATTAAAGATTCCGGACTGGGAGCAAGACAGGGCTGATCACAAGAAATTCGTGGGCGATTTGGAGGGAGAAGCAGCAGCTGCTATTGTCCTCTGTCCTCAGAGCACAGTGAACTCAGTGCTCGTGCCTGCTGCTGACCGGTCAGCTGGCCAGCCAGACGGCATCAGGGCTCGGGGCAACCCCACCTGCTGGGGCTCCTCTTTCAGGTCTGAGTCCTGGGCCAGGTGCACACGCCCAACAGCACCTGCACCTGTGGAAAGTCACCTGTGTCAGCAAGTGTGGAGGGAGTGACCGACAGATGGGTTGCCATTTGTCCTCACCGATTTCAGCCCGTCTTCGATCTCCTGCACATTGAGTCCAGCTTTTCTTCCAAAGTGCAGATCCTTGAGTCAACAGCCTTCCTGACTTCTTCAGCAGCTCCCATAATTGCATCTACATAAACCTTTTATTCCACATCACAAGGGTCTGCTTCTCTGATCCAGCCCCAGTGGTTACAGGACTTGGTGGGGGAAGCCTTTGGCAGGCTCCTCTAGGTGCGGCTCAGGTGCGGAACTTAGGATTTTGAAGCACGGCCATGCTATTCTCTGCAGATAACTATTTCACTTTGCAGAAGCTGCTCTGGCCTTGCAGATACCCTGGTAGAGATTGAATGCTTGACCTTGACATACCAAGTGATGATGCAACCTGAGCTGCCCACTGTGGACAGGTTACCTGACCCGTCAGGAGCACTCTGTCACCAAATCAAAGCAGTCTGCAAAAGAGCAGGACCCCCAGTTTCTGAAGACAAGAGCAAGCCGCATGTTCAGGTGGCTCAGAAGCCTTGGCTCCAGCTCCTGCTGCTTTCCTCCTTCTCTCAGCCTCTACGGCCTCATGGCCAGTTGACCACAGAAGAAAAGCATCCAAGACTGGCTCTCGGAAGATTTTGCCGAATGCTGGCATCATCTGAAAGTGGACGGCTGCGGCCACGGCTGTACTCCAGGAAGGACCTGAAGGACAGCAGTGAAGGGAAATCCTCCAAGGGAGCAGGACCGGGCGCTGTGCAGCTGCTTCTTCATTTGCCTGGATGGGGAGACGGTCAGAGGTCTGGGTTTATGCTGATTCATGAACATTGCCTAATGGTCTGACTGGATGGTCAAGACTTGAGAGGAATGTGATGAGGAATCTGGCAACAAGATCTACGGAACAGACTGTGGACAGAACTCTAAAAATGGGCCCGGAACATGAAGTCTTTGTGTACCAGGTGAACACTCAGCAGAAGAGGAGTTTAATAACCAGGTAGACAAGATGACCCATTATATAAATGTCAGGTGGCCTCCTTCCACTTTTCCAAATAGACCGTGTCTAAATTGGCCCCGGTGGCCGGGACAGAGGTTATACGTAAATCTCAGCCACACGGACTTTCACTCATGATGACTGATGTAGTTCCAGGTACTCCTGGGCATTCTACCTGCAGAGACCACAGATCAGCACCGACCCTCCTGATATGACCCAGATACACCTGCTACCTTGGAACAGGACATCCTCACTGGACCAGGTGAAGTGCAGCGTGGAACCCCTGGTCTTACTGTGTTCCTCATCACTCTGGAGCAGCTGGCCCAGGAGAATGACGGAACAGCATTTTGAATATTCTGTTTTGGTGCCAGCTGGTCAGTCCCACCTTGTGGGGCTGGAGGTAACGTCTTCCAGGTGCCACATGTGCACTGAGGCAGTGGCCAGCAGCTAGTGCTGTCTTCCCCACAGCCAGGATTCCCAAGCCCGGGAATCACGGGGTGGAATATGGTGGTAGCTCCTCTCACTATTACCCCTAGTGACGCCCTGGCAACATCTTGCTTCCCTTCCCTGCAGTTGTGGGCTCTGCTGATCCAGGGGTCTGAGTTTCTAAGGGCATAACGTTCTCTCCAAAGCACATGGCCGTGGTTCCACTAAACTAGCAGCTGGAACTGCTGCTGGCCACGGGGTGATTGATCCCGGCCACCGAGAAGCTGCTGCTACATGGCAGGGGGGACAAGAAAGCACATGCCTGGGACCCGGGCGATCCCCTGGGATGCCCACACCCGTGACGGAACTCACTAGAAAATGACAACCACGCGGGACAGGCAGTCCTGCTGAAGGGCCAGACCTGTGGGGAGAGAGAGCCAGAGCACCCACCAGACAAGAAAGCAGGCACTCGAGCTGCTGGCTGAGGGGACAGAAAACGCAGAGCAGAAGGAAAATGCAAGGACCAGCTATGGCCATGGACCAGCTACGGAAACGAGGACTGAACTAGTGACGTGCTTCTCCTCCTTGTTTTGAGATGGCTCCATCGGTGCACACATAGGCGAATTCTTTTGTTTCCTTCCCCTCTCACATTCTCCTACCATCTAAGTCAGACATGCTAACAGTAGTTAACCTTCTATCTCGGAATTTAAGCCACAGGCTACCGCAGAGGGCAGTGTCACTCAGCTAGACAGGAACAAACATCACCCAAAGATGGACAAGGAGACTCTGTATCCCCTTTTGGGGAGGTTGGCGAGTTTTCAGTTGCATGGGGATCGCGGAATCACATCATGCTGAGACACGATTTTGCTATTGTCTTCATTTGGAAATTCAGTGTGGTTAAAAGAGTGGCGGTTTTATACTGTCAACTTAGCAAGGCTGGAACCACATCTCTCCAGACTCCCTCTCCGATGTGACGGTGGGCGAGGGCCGGCCACAAGAGAAACCCGTGAGACGTCTGGGGGCAGGAGCGTGCACACTCCGAGGGTCAGCGTAGGGTGCCAGGCACCGCGGCATCTCAGGGCACGGTGCTGACCTGGGGGCCCCCGTGTCGGTGTGGCTGCGCTGCACCAGCAGCTCCTCCCACTCTGCTGCTCGGAGTCCTGGGCCAGGGGCACGGGGAGCTCAGGGCGAAGGTTTCCAGCATTCCTGCTGGTCGCCCACAGTATTGAGGCTAGAAGGGGTGCGAGACGGAAGTGGGTTCCAGGTTTTTCTATGGATTCGAAGCTGGGCTTCCTCTTTCAATTCTCATCTACTCTTCTTCACGAGCCCAGCCCTACCCAGAACAGAGTCAGCCACTTTCCAGAAACTTCTCCCCCGGTTCCCACAATTGCACGGGGCTAATTCCCACAATAAACCCTTTATTTCATGATGCTCATTATGGTTCTTCTCTGACGAAACCACACCTGATACAGGACTCCACGAGGCCGCCTCAAACCTCATAATTAACTGAAGGCATGAAAGCCTGGATTCTTCAGACAAGTCAACTCATCGCTGTCATCTTCACGGGAGAGGACACTAGGTCCATGAGCCAGCTACTGGCCCTGGGATGGCAGCACCAGGTCTGCTTAGAGAAACCACAGCTCCAGGGCACTGTGGACTCCGTGCCCCCTCGAGCTTGAGTTCTTCTTTTATCTTTCTTCTGGAATTAGGTGAAAGTTGCTCAATCGCCTGGCCTCACTGAGAAACAGGACCTATGACATCACTTACCTGGAGCTACTCAGACTGAAACTTATGGAACCCCCTGCCCCAAATCAAACAAAACTGCGACTAGTTTCTATCCCTTGAAAGTATGTTGGGAGTAGAAGACTAGAGCCGAATGCTTCAAATGCTGGGAAAAACCCTTATCAAACTTTTTATCCTCTGTTTGTTACCATTAAAAAGGAAATAATCCAATGAAGTTTTGAATTACATCAAGGCATTTAATTTTATGTGTTTTCTAATTACTCTGATTGGAAACAACTAGAACGCATTGTTCCCAAATAATTCTTACATGACAGATATTAAAACGCTCATCTCACAGATCTCAAAACCTGGTATTTCACAACCTCCTTACAAGAACCATCCCTTTTCTCACTCCATGTGCAGCAAGCATTTATCGAGTGCCTAGGCTGAGCCAGGACTGTCACAGATGCCGAGAAAACAACACGAATGAGCCGGAGAAAGGCCCCTGCCCGCAAGGAGCACATAGCCAGGCCGCCTCACATGTCATCCTGCAGAGAAGGACGCTGGGGGAGAGCCTGTAACAGTCTCCTTCTAACAACCAGGTTAGAGTTGGCCTGTTTGCTGCCAAGGGACAGGAAGATCAGCTCGCCTGCATGCTGGTTTGAATCTGTTATGTCCCCCAGAAAAGCCATGTCCTTTTAATCCACTTTTGTAGGGTTAGACCTATTGTGGGTGGGACCTTTAGTGAGGTTGTTTCCACGGAGATGTGACCCCACCCACTCAAGTGGGGTCTTAATCTTTTACTGGAGTCCTCTACGAGAGGATAAAAGACAGAGACATTTTGAAGAGAGCTCAGAGGTGCTTACAAAGAAAACGCCCTGGGAGAAGCAAGAAGGACCCACAAGAGAAGCTGAGACAGAAGCCCAGAGACATTTTGGAGAAAGCCATGAAAACCAGAAGTGAAACCCAGGAGAGAATATTCGGTAGAATCAGCCATGTGCTTTCCCATGTGACAGAGGAACCCCGGATGCCAGCAGCCTTTCCTCGGAGAAAGTATCATCCTTCTCTGTTGATGCCTTAACTGGGACACTTTCATGGCCTTAGAACTGCAAATTTGTGAACTAATACACCCCCAAATGTAAAATCCAATCCTTTTCTGGTATTTTGCATTCTGGCAGCTATAGCAAACTGGAACAGTCTGTCTGAGGAGAAGTTTCAGGTTATACTAAAATAATACTGGGATAAAAGAGAGCATTTCCACAAGAAGCAGAGGTGGCAAGAAAATGGTATGAAAGAATAATGTCTGGAGGGTTCTGCATTAAAATCAGCAACCACACTTTCACTTCTCATTTCAGCCACCTTTGACAAGAAAAGCTAGTTGGATTCCCTAAGTTAAAATCTCCTCAAATATTCCATTTTGGTTTCATTTTGATGTGACAATACCACGCTGCCCATTGGGATATTTAGGGCAGAATTAAAGCCAGTGATTCAAAAACCAATTCCAGAAGACAGTGATAAAAACGGTTTTTAAAGTCAGTGCATATTCTGTATCTGAAGTTGAAAGCTGGGTACTAACGACGAGATCCTTCTGAGACTATCAGCTGGCAGTTACTGGAGCAGTGACAACTATAGTTTAGGTAAATGTTTTTTCTGGTAAAACCCATACAACAGAGAAAATGAGAAACAGGAAGGCAGTGGTCAAGATGCCCATTTGTTTTATACTCAATTACTTTCAACCTGACAGTCAACCTGCTAAAACGACTCTAATCATGCCATGACAAACGCTGTCTTGGGGGGAAATCACTGGGTCAAAAGACCATGGGGTGGGGTGCAGGGGTGCAGTGCACCCGGAAACAGACCACAAAAAACCTTTCTCTTTGACCAAAAAGAACATGTTTCATCTACTGGTGGAAGCTTCCCGAGCAATATACCTCCCTAAATTCAAGTCAGGGGCAAGAGAACAATCTGAATTATCACAAAGGCTGACGACTGTTTAACTATGTAGCTTACACAGTGTGACTGTGTCAACCTTGTGGCTCACATTCCCTTTATCCAGTGTATGGACAGCTGAGTAGAAAAATGGGGACAAAAATGAATAATAGAAGGGAAATGGGGGATGGGGTGTTTTGGGTGTTCTTTTTTACTTTTATTTTTATTCTTTTTTTTATTTTTTTGGAGCAATGAAAATGTTCTAAACTTGAATGTGGCAATGAATGTACAACCGTACGATGGTACTGTGAACAACTGATTGTACACTGTGGATGACTGTAGGGTATGTGAATATATCTCAATATAACTAAATTTAAAAAAAAATTTAAAAAAAAGAAGTTATCCTCATACCAGCAATTGCTTTGAGGTTGATGTATTGGACAGAGTCCCTGAATATCCCATCCTCACCCTCTGCCTCTCTAAAAAAGCGCACACAGCCCACGGCCAAGGGCACGTCGGCATCCATCAGCGCGAGCCCCTGTCGGCACTGCCTTGACTTTCGCTGATTCATGCTGTAGCTGAATTAATGATGATGATATCCTCTCCAGTATCAGGAAGGCGCTTTAGCTTTTCAAAGTCCTCTCTGGGTTCAAAATGGACTTAACACCTCCCTTTCACAGTGTTTTATCACCATTCCCCTCCGTGCCCAGGGAAGGGGCTTGCTGGGCTCTCCAATGGCCACCAAGAGAGCCCAACTTTGCAGGGCTCAGCCCGACACTCACTTGATGTGATGTATTCCGGAGCTTTCCCGGGACTCAGCGGCACGGCTTCCTCATAATAACCTTCCGGGAGGGAAGTCGTCGGCAACGGAGGAGGCCCACTGTCAGGTGGCTGGGGAGACACAGGGCACAAACAACACAAAATCAGTGGGGGCATCTGAAATGAATTCTGTCTCTTGACAAATGGGTGCTGATCAGCAAGTTCCTCTTTCCTTCATAAAGACGGCGGCAAAATGAATACCACCCTCCAAAGAGGGCTAAGGCTGAGCTCCTCCCTGGGTCTCCACAGCTGTCCTGCTCATGTCCAGCCCCTACCCCCAGCCTGGCACACACCAACCCCCACCCCCCACTTGCTGCAGCTCACAAATGTGTGGCACTGGCCACTGAGTGGTCCTTTGCACAGAATGCTTCTAAAGCATGCAACCCCCGTCCCCTAATATACCCAGGCGAGCTCGTACTCACCCTTCTGGACCCCTCTCCCCAAGCTGAGGTGGGTGCCCCTCCTCCTCTATCCCCACAGCACGGACACACCACTGACCCCCCTCCATGCCCACAGCCCATTTCCTGGCCCATGGCCCACGTCTCTCAGTGGTAAGCTCTTGGGGTCCAGGAACTGTGGCCATTCACCTACAACCCCCGCAGGTAAGTGGCAGCTGAGCAGACGAACGAGTGAAGGGCTGCCCACACTCTCACCACACGCCTACAGGTGCCAGGACAACTGCGGTGGGTGAGAGCTATGCACCCCAGAAAAACGTGTTCTTAAAGCTGCTCCAGCCCTGTGGGTGTGAGCCCATGGCAAGGAGGACCTCTGGAGGAGGCGACTTCAGTTAAGGTGGGGCCCATTATAAGAAAATGAAATTCAGAGCGAGGGAAAGACACAGGAAGCAAGAAGCTAAACATCAATGGAACCCAAAAGAGAAGGGAGAGACCAGGAGACGCCGCCATGTGCCCTGCTGTGTGACAAGCTAAGGACCAAGGATCGCAGGCAGCCGGCCCCAGAACACCACAGTCTTCAGGGAGAAAGCATCACCTTGATGACTCCTTGATTTGGACTCTTTTAGCCTCAAAACTGAGCAAATAAATTCCCACTGTTTAACCCAACCCATGACATGGTATCTGTTTGAGCAGCCCAGGAAACTAAAACAACTGAAATAAAACAACACAAAAAAAACAAGAAACCAATCTCCTATGAGCCACTCTCTAAAAGAATTCTCTGGAGAAGAATTCTTCTCACTGAAAACAATCACGTCACAATTTCTTGGCAAATTCTGAATCTGCGCTCTGGTTTTGACAGTAAAACTTCAGGACGTGGAAGAGCCAGTGGGCTCGCCCTAATCCTGGAGACGATCTAAATTCTAAGTAGCTTTCAAGACCCAGCTGAAGTCCCCTGCCTCTGTTACTCTTTCCCTGATAAGTCTAACCTGTACAATACCTACAGGACTTACTGACTGTCACTGGCTGCTCCTTAAGCCAAAGAAGGGGTGGAAGGCAAGGAGACCCAGCATTTACCAAACACCTGCCAACTGCCTGGCACTTTCACACTGGTTATAGGTTACGTCAATCAACCCAATGGGAGTCCTTCAAGGTAGCTATTGGATTATCTTATATTTTACAAAAATAAAACAACCCACTCAACATCAGATACCAGTAAGTGACAAAGCTGTGGTTTTAAGACTCCAGGCCTATCTACTATGGAACTTTTTAATATTCCTATTCTCTCTCTTTTCTCTCCCTCTGCCCTTGCGTAACTATCTCACACTGCCTGTGCTCTGTAAGCAAATTGGGAAGAAAGATGTCACAGAGTAGAACAGGGTGCAGGCCCCAGCTAAGGATCAACCAAGTTAAGATTCCAAGTGGAAAAATGTTCCAGTGAAATCATAGGGTCTTTTCTTTATCTAAACTTTCTAGAATGTGAGGCTCCACCACTTTCCATGTAGTTCGACTTCTGAATCCAAGAAGTCCTTCCTGAATAACTACTCACCCACAGTACATTCAACCCACTCTTTCCCCTCGCCAGATAAAGAATGATAATTTACTCAAGATCTTCTGCACACTATGCCTTCATAACTTGAAGACGGTTACCTTCCCTCCCACCCCCAGGCTTTATTCCCTAGACTAAATAACTGCAATTCCTTTGCACTCCTCTCACTGGGCTGGTTTCCCGGGATTTCATCATTCTGTGGGATTATGCTGGACCATGACCAGGTCTTTCATATCTTCCTAAATAGGCAGGACCTAAAATGGAACCTGATCCCCCACCCCCAGCATCAGCCGAGATCTGCACGGGGCCACACCCAGGCTGGACCTCCAGCTTGTTGGATTTCACAGAGGCAGAGAGCAGACTAGAGGTGAGCGGGGCTGGGGGTCACGGGGAGGGGGCTAGAGCCTAGTGGGTGCAGGGCATCCTGCTGAAATGATGATGTTGGTCACGGCGGCACAATATTGTGAACGTAACTCAGACCAACGAATGATCCACTTCAAAGTGGTTAAGACAGGACATTTTCAGTTGTACTACGATAAAAAGTCATCAGCTGGCAATTACTGGAGCCAAGGCACCACAATAAAGTTAAAAAGGAAAAAAAAATTCTTGCTTATTGCTTTTGGAACATAACTGATTCACTGAGTGCCTTTTATTCATGAAATGGATTGTGTTTCAGTTTCCTTTTAGTATGTTAAAAGAGTCAAATTATTCATATCCTGGGGAAGCTTTAGGAATATTTGAATCAAACAAATGTTTATTAAATAGTGGAAGTCAGGCTCCCTCTCCGAGTGTTGCCAGTAAAGCAAACCACACGTGAAGCCAAGAGCTTGTTTCTCAATGACGGGATGTTCTGGACAGACACTTGCAAACCCTCCGGGGGGTAGTGAATCCAGCTTCCCCTTCGACCTATAGGCCTGTGGACTCAATAACTCCATTCAGAAATGCAAGCCAAGAAGGCCAATTGGTCAGATGAGCAAAAACGCATAAGGATGTTCAATAAATGTTTCTCAGCAAAATTTAGAATAATCTCCATCTCCCTCAGGAGAAGTATGCTTAAGTGTACCAATATATCCATACATAGATGTGTAAAAGGGAAGTGTAATTCTATAGCCATTTACTGGAAAAATCTTTACTAGATACTGTTGAAGGAAAAAAAACAGGTGTACTATGACCCCATTTATATAAAATTGATGTATTTATGCTGACATATGGATAAAGAGAAAACGCCACTCATCAAAACATTCATCAATGGTTGCCTCTGGGTGAGTTTCTTTCTTTTTTATACATATCTATACTGCTTGGATTTTTGACATAGTATTTATCATTGTAAAGTGAAAAACAATTTAAACTATTTCCACTTTGCAATAGCACCCCTCAAAAGAACAGTGTCCCTGGAGAGTGGGGGGAGCCCCTTCCTCCAAAGGGCATCAGTGATCAGCTGGAATGTCATGACGGGGCGGGGGGAGGAGGGGGTTCACGCACTGGGGGCAGAGGGGAGAGCCAAGAAGAGATGCCGACACTTTCTCAGTATTATTCATCTCAGAAGAAAAAGTTCTTTCAGATTCGTTCCAAAAGGTGAGAATTCACCAACATCACAGTTAACAGCATCCAAAGCAGGGAAAGCAGGTGTCCAAAACGCATCCTGGAAGGCCAGGGGACAGGCTGGACGCAGGCACAGAGGAGGCCTCAGACGCCAGGCGCTCGGCAAGTCTCAGGCGGCCGTCCCGCCGGCTCCTGGGCTGGGCAGCCCCTGGCCACCGTGAGCCCCCTTCACCTCATCCGCGAGTGAGGGCATGGCCTGACCACCGTGCCGTCCACTCCTGCCCTGAGATCCGACTCCAGCGTGCTTCCGAGTCTGCCGGGCAACTTTACTTCTAACAAATGTCAGCAAAGTTGACCTTGGGTCCTCACTAAGTGACAGCTGGCATCGTAACCCTGGCCCGAGAGAGCCCTTCCTCGTGTCTGTATAATGAGAATGCGAGGCATCATCCCGGAAAATAAACCCGGGCTTTTCCCCCTGCCTCGGCGGCAGGACAGGCCCCTCTGCTCGCGGCTCCCGCGCCAGGCCGCGTGGGTCAGCGGGCGTCTCCGGACCGCGCTGCAAACCCACCGACGGCCACGGGGCTCACGGGTGGCTGCCAGCGCCTCTCTCAATACTTCAAAAAAATATATGAGAAACTGTTTCCCTCCCAGAATGACTGGTCATTGCCTCTCCTGTGTTCTCGACATAAAAGACACTCAGAGACATTAAAATATATATAGCACAGTGCAGGTTACTCGGTAACTTTTAAACTCACCAAACAATTTCCCCCTCAGATTTACACTGAGGTGAAAGTTACTGAGCTTTTCAGTTTAGAAAATCTATCTTCCTTAAGGTGATGCAGACTTCTCCTTAGGAGTCCCACGTTGTCAGAGAAAACGAGTTCTTACAACTAGACAACAACAGAATCTGTAGGCTTGGGTGACTTACACTAGTGGTCATAACTTAATTTCCATTTTTTTGGAAAGAAAAGCCCTTTAGTATTTCTCTTGGCTACTTTAAGGAAAAGCCTCAGAGAGAATGTTCTTTCCAACAAAAACAACAACAATAATAATCTATTAAAAATTCATTTAACTTGAAAATAAAAATTATAACTATTATGTTTTGAAACAAAACTTATGAATAATGAACTTATTATAAAATGCTGCAATTGTTATTACATTATGTTTAATAGTGATGAGCATTAGCATTATTTCAATAATAAAACAATAACAGGGACTATGTATTGTTTGACCACTATGAGCCAGATGTTGTTCTGGAACACTTTATATATACTCTCTCATTCACAAAATAACACTGAGATGTTGGTGTTTTCATTGTGATTTTACAGATGAGGAGACTGAGGCCCTGAGACTGAAGAACTTTCCGGGGGCAGGTGCACTGCGGAGGTGCCAGTGGAGAGGCCAGAAGACAGCCCTGTGAGCCGGCACTGCCAGCCCGACAGCTGCGAAGCAGGGATGCCCCTGCACCCCTGCGTCATGCCGTGCCCTCAGCACGTGACACTGCAGGTGGCCGAGCGACGACTGGTGCATGGAAGGGACCAGCCAGCCGGCGAGACTGTGTCTCCGAAGCTCTTGCTTCGGTCCACATCACATGTAGGACCGAATCCACTATCTCCTACGGATGACAAGAGGTCCCGTGCCGTCTACACCCTAACCAAGCACCACTGCCACCTTCTCCCTCACTCCTCCCCACCATCTGACCCTATTCCCACACCAACGTACTGCTTAGTCCTTTGTACTGGAAACACCAATAAATTATGAGACC
This sequence comes from Choloepus didactylus, assembly GCF_015220235.1. NCBI lineage: Eukaryota > Metazoa > Chordata > Mammalia > Pilosa > Megalonychidae > Choloepus > Choloepus didactylus. Next base: position 5,227,808 of record NC_051309.1, on the reverse strand, counting down.
TGATTTTAGAGGAGAAAAAAGTAAGCTTAGATTTGGAATCGCTGTCTGACTTCAATTCTATCTCTATATGGAGTGGTTCTGTCTGATTCTGTTTTTCTGGTTACAGCAATTAAAATCTGTGTAGAGTAAGAGCCAAAAATATAGAATCTGAAATAGGGAATTAGGGCTTGAATTCTAGTCTGTCAAACATCAGCCAAACCCTTTTCTGACCGACATCCATCTGTCAGGTACATGAAGCACTCACACCACAACCCACACCCCGCACGCCACAGGTCACGCTCAGGAAGGCAGACCAGCCACCCAGGGAAACTGAGGGCCCAATTAAAGTAATTTTCAACTGATAATAAAATTTTATAGTGTAAACTGCAAACATGACCTCAATCGTAACGCCAAGAATTGTAAGTACTCTTCTGGCAAATTAAAGGTTTTCATCCAAATTGTATCCCATTCCCTTCTTACTGCTATTTAATTTGCATTCCACACTAGCATGTGAATAAATGTGGAGAGTGTTTTCTTAAGTTTTCTCCCTTTTTATCCATGCACACACGGAATGAAAGCCTTGACCGTCAGCCTGTCCTTCTCCAGTAGGAGGTGGGTGCCCACAGGGAAGGCAAAATGGTGAACAGGGGTGCAAAAAAGGATGTGTATCTGGAGTGCAGCCATAGAGCAAATTTAAGCTAAAGGTGTCCTAGTAATTATGCATGAGACAAAACTCTGAGATTGCCAAAAGATAAAGAGAAGAGGGGAACAAGATAATTCCCCTCCACTAAAAGGACCACGTCTGATTACACTGGGAAATAAATAGTTTTCTTATTTTAAATCTTGAGCTTTTGTCTCAACTTTGCAGCTAGTGAGATTCCTAATTTTGTCATGAAATCTCAGAGAGCCCCAGCCTCCTCATCTGTCAGGTCGAGAAAAGGAGGTCAGTGTGAAAGATCCTTAGAAGGGATAAAATGTGGTGAAAAGACAGTAAGGGCTGTTAAAACATCACTGTGTTATCTGCTGGAATAAAAAGACACCAAATTTATATATGTTCACCTCCATCCCTCTAAACATGATGTAACCCAGTGCTGTTGAAATTACTAAATGAAAACATTTCTAGAAAATGCCTTGATTGGGTATAGTATGTATGGCGCCATGGCCCCAGAAGGGGTCTGTATTTTACTCTTTTTCCTTCTCCATCATAAAAACCTGAGATACTCCTGTTTTTAGATTCAACATTATTCTGAAACAGAAGTGGAGGGGAAGGAAATGAAACCCCAACGGTACTGGTCTGAATTAGACCCCTTTGGTGAAATGGCTGAGTTAGAGCTGGGCGGGGGTCACTGGAGCCAATGTCAACACAGATGGAACCCATTTCCGAATGAGCCGGCCTGGCAAATGCTCTCCTAGCACTTGCTGCATACTAAGTTTAATCGGTGTGATAGATGCACTGCTCTCAGTGTGAAACAGAAACAAAAAGCCTTTGAAAAGCCCAGCTCTTCCCAGAAGCATTTCTATTAGACATACACACATGCTGGCCTATTCCAGCCTCCCCTCGAAAAAAGGGAGCTGAAGCTGTGTCCAACTTATGATTTCAAAGAATTGGAGGTTCTAAATTCCACTAACACACACGCCTACACTCTTTGACCTGCTCCCAAAGACATGTTAGCTGTAGACAAGGAATCACCAATTCGCACAGGCTGCTTGGCACATTGACACTGAGGGCACAAGAGTGACATTCAGATTTCCCCTTCGTTTATAAACAAAGTTGGCTTTCTGACGTGCTATCTGACCTTCCTGAGCAGTCATCGGTATTTTCCACACACCACGAAATATCAGAAACACAAAGAAGCATAAGAAACAAACGCCATCTTCAAAAGCATAAAATTTTGTTGAACTACAGGAATGTCTACCAGACAGTTAATGAAAACTGCTTACGAGCACTACATTAGGCACAGAAATGAATGATTTCTATATCTTAGGGAATTCTAACACAAAAAACCATGATAAAAGGCAGCACTGAATTCAATACATACCAAGAAAGATAAAAACAAAATGTTACGGTGGCTCAAATGAATAAGAAATCATACCTGGGTGGAGTGTCATAAATCATACATTTAAAAAATCCTTCAGTGGTTTACCACTGCTTTGAGGATAAATTCCACACTCCACAGGGCCCAGGGCTCCTTCTTAATTTAACCCCTGCAGAGCCTTCCAGCCTCGTCTGCAAACCACCTGCCAGAACCCCATTACCCAGCAGCACGGAGAGGCGCCCGACACTCCCGCACACCTGCCTCCTTGGTCTCGGGGCCCTAACTCGTGGCGCACGCTCTGCCTGACACAGCCTCCACCATCCCACCCTACTGGACGCTAGCTCGCCCACGTCAATTTGTCACTGGTGAATGACCAACCATCCAAAGCCAATTAGTTTCCTGAATGACTGTCTAACGAGTTCACCAAAACTCTATCAGAAAAATCTAGCAGAGCTCTCTCAACCCATCTGCACTTGACTGACTCAGTGACTCAGCAGATGTTCTTTGTTCCCTCTATGAAACACCCTGACTCATGTCCACCAAATGCCAAGCATGCACGGTCAAGGGGTCCTCGTAAAAAGACCCAGTGGTGCATGACACATTTACTAAGAGTCAGCTGTGTTCTTTCAATTCTTATTCATATTACCAGAGGTAGTTACTGCAATTAGTTTTATTAACTATTACATAAATAGCTCAAAGAGAAAAATGAGTGTAGAGAGAGCTGATGATCTTCTGAGAAGCTTTTGACAGGTTCAGCCAAGACAAACTACCCAAGAAAGGAGCTATTCGATTAGACGTGGGCAAGTCCACTGTAAAAGCACAGGGCAACATTCCTAAAATTTCAGGAATTAAAAACTCAGATTGCTTCACAAGCAGCAAAGTTTTTATTCCACTATTAGGAGACAAAACCTGGAAATTGATTCCCATTATCAGTGGGTACAGATTGTGCAGAAAAGGCAAGCAGAGTCCAACAAGTAGCCCCATACTCAAAGAATACTGGCCTCAGCCCTATAACAAAAACTTAGTCCTTTTGCAGCAAGTGACAGTGTGGCTCAGATACTGAGGGAAAACATCATCTTCATACCAGTGTATTAGGCACTGGTAGGGAGAAATTACCCACTGAACAAGCTGCTACTCAAAAATTATATGCTTAAACCTCAACTATTGAAAGTATATGCTTTATTTAAAATTTCTCACTTTAACCGAGTTCTCTGATTGCCACCCCCCCCCCCCATCAGTTCCGACCACATTTAAGGGAAGGGGCCGAGCGGAAGCTGAAGGAGAGCAGGATCCAGGGAGAGAGGGGAGAGGAAAGAGAACCGACGAGAAGGTAATGGGCTGCACCTGAACCTGCCGGAAAGCCAGGGGTGGGAAATGGCCATTCAATGAGAAGCCCTCACCTCACACCAGCACCTGACCCAACATCGGTTTGGCCGGGCCGACAGGACAGGGATGCGAGCTCCATCCAGCCCGGCTGGGGTGGGGCCTTGTGCGGCCTGGGAGAAGCATCAGAATAAATCCACCAGCCACTGCTACTCCACTGGCTGCTTCTAGATGTTTCCGTGTTCGCCCTCAATCTCTAAACACCTTTCCTGATCTAAAGTGGGATGATGAGACACGAGACCCCAAACACTAAGACATATTATAGGAGAGCCACGGGATCGAGACATGCTTAGAAAGGAAATAGAAGTAAACCTGAATAGAAAAACCAGTAAACTAGTTAACAACTAATTTCCCATCTGGTTCTTCAACTTTTAGATGAAAAGTATATCAGTAAATAGGACTAAAATTGCTGAATTATATACTGTTAGACTATTAATTTTGCATAATATCTAAAGATAGCAAATAAGACAATGAAAAAAACATAAAAACCTAATCATCACAAGCACTTCTACAACAAACAGGAGGAGAATTTAAAAACGGAAAATAATAATTAAAAAGAAGTAAATAAAGAAGTAAAAATACATAATTCAGAATGTTAAAAAAAAGAAAAAGTATATAAGAACATATATTCACCATAGTCTCGGGTGTGTAAAGATTAAATGTGTAGAACAATGGAAGTACAGGGCAAGTCACCAATGTGAGCCCCACATGTAATTTAAATTCTTCAGTAGCCACATTTAAAGAGTAAAAAGAAACAGGTGAAACTGATTTTCTATTCTGTTTAACTCAAAGTGTCAAAAATATTATCATTCAACAGGTTATCAGTGCTAAAATCACTAATGAGAGAGTGTCCATTCTTCCTGCAAATGAGGTCTTCAAACTCCAGCGCGCATCTCGGGCTCCGAGCACGTCCCTGTTGGAACCACCCACTCCGCCCACGCCCAGCGGCCACGTGAGGTCAGAGGTATCTGCTATGGACGGCACCAGGGCTGGGCACAGACGGGAAGAAAACGTGTCTGAGTGATTCCAGTGGCCCTCCTGGGAAGAAGGGACTACCAATACCTTTCATTTACTGGCTTAGTTCCTTTCTCCCCCATATTTTCTACAGAGATCTTGTTAGAAATGCAGCACTGAAGACCCCATCCAGATCTCAAGAATCAGAATCCACATTTGAACGATATCCCCAGGTGATCGTTTGGACATTCAGTTTTGAGAAGCCCTGTCCTAAATAACAGTTCTCGCTCTCACATAGGGCTTCATCTACGCAACACCCTTTCTAAGCACTGGGGATATATCAGCTCTTTTAATCTTCACAATAATCGTATTAAAGTGGTTGTATGAGTATCCCTGTTTTGGAGATGAGGGACCTGAGGCACAGAGAAGTTGAGTAACTTGCCCAATATCACACAGCTTGCAGGTGGCAGAGCAGAGCCCAGGGAGCAGGCAGCACTGCTGGAGGGTCTGCATTGCGCAGCCGCCTTCCGCAATTCTGTGTCCCTAAACAGGCTTAGTTCCTAACGCAATCTTCCCTGATCCAGGAGTCATGCTCCCCTCGGCTTGGCCGGCACCAGCTTCCAAACTAGCATCGTCAGGAAAAGGCTGGACCAGGATCAAAGCAGCAGTTACGACTTCAGCCTTTCCTACTGATTAAATGACCTTGAGCAAACCACGTAGCTTCCTTTTCTGAAAAATGGACAAATGCTACTCACATGAGAAGAGGTGTTTGGGGTTTTTTTGAGGCCAGATTGTGAGGATTAAATGAAATTGTAAGTGAAGAAATAACGGGCGCAAGGCGTGATACGTGGCGGGCATTCCACACGTGTGCACTTCTTTCCGTCCCCTGCAGGCAGCCACTGACCCAGCGGGGTCAGCTCGGTGGGGGGCCGAGGGCAGAGGCCGAGGTGGGTGGGCACGGCCCCGCCTTTAAGCCGCCCACATCCTGGTGGAGAGAGAACCCGACGATTCATGCTGGAAATGAACACTGGAAAGAGAACTCCTATGTGGCTGATTCTGCTCTAACTTTGAGTGAAAGTCTAATTTCTCTGAATAAGAAAATTTTAAAAATAGCAGCATGCAGATAAAGCGGAACGGAGCATGGACAATTGTACATGTCCTATTTCCAGACTGAAAAATGGCAAAAGAATCATAACATTTTTTGATTGCATAAAATCAAATAAAATGCACATTTCTGAAATATGTACATATTTTTCTCTTTGAATTTGAACGAAATGGATATTTAATACCAGAAGCATAAAAATTAATATTAAAGGTTAAAACAAATATATTCAAATTTAGAGTTAACTCAGGGAGAGGGTAAAGTCTAGGCTCTGTTTTCATTATCCTCTGATTTTTTTTAATTTGACTTAAGAACGGATTCCTACAGATGTGTAGCTACAGCAAGTTTCAAAGAAACACTAGCCTCCCAAGGGAAGGCTAAATGTACAGCTGCCCGAAGAGCTATTATCAGCAGCTTCTGCATCCCCAAAAGGACACTCAGAAGAGTGACAAGTGACAAGAGGCCTCCACGCCCCCTGACGAGCTCGGATTCGTCACTGTCACCCCTGGAGCCACAGCACCTGCACCACGGGGATCCTCGCTGAGGGTGGGGGGCTTTGCACTCACCAGCCACGGCTGCGGGATCTCGGGCAGGGGCATCTGCGGGGGTGCCGGCAGGCTGCAGGCGGGCTCTGGCTTCTGAGCATGATCCTTCACTTCGAAACCTGAAGGAGTAACCAAAAGCACAGAATAGGTGAGGATGTGGATGAGGACACGGCCAGTGGCTACCACTTCTGGAGCCCTGTGTCGGACACTTTGCAAATGCCCGTTTTCCCTGATCTTGTGCAACACTCCTGCCAGGTAGGTGTTACCAGTCTAAGACCAAGGCTCAGAGGAGGGAGCTGGCACCAAAGCCTGCTTTCTTTCCCATGCCAGGCTCCCTCGGCAGAGCAGGTGGCTGCACCTGAACCAAACGAGCCACTTCTACTCGGGTTGGTCCTTACCCACACGCACAGGGGGCAGATGCCTTCCTGGTAATCAATACAGTTTTAAGTGCCCTCTTACAGTCACATACTTAATAGAAGCACTTAATGGATGGTGATGACTGACATGAGCTCACACTCCTTGGGGCCCTGATATACAAGTTGGCAAGACAAATGTAGACACAGCTAACCTGTAGGAAACTTCATGCCAGTGAAAGTAGGGAAGCAGAGGAAATGAGTTTTAATTGTAAACAGTCCTATTTATATGTCAGCAGCTCACCTGGAAAGACCTCTAAAAACAATCATTCAGCAGTGATCACCTCTAGAGGGGCTGTGCACTAAGCTGTGTTTTTTTTTTTTTTTTTTTTAATTGTTTCCCAGTCCCTGCCCTTCAGAAACTGCAATGGAGAAAGGAGTTTGGGTAGAGAACTAGGAAATAATTAAAAAGAAAAGAAAGAAAGAAAAAGAACAAATGGATACTCTACCACTAAAAAATACAATGATCAAAATTAAGAGATCAATGGATGGGTTTAAAACAAGCTAAACAGCTGAAGATTAGTGAGTTGGAAAGTATCAGAAGATACACGCGGGATGAAGCACGGAGACAAAGAAGGTTGAAGAGCATTAAGCAAAGGAGAAGAGGAAGGGAACCCAGACAGAGCAAACAGGATCAGACGCTGTGCTGTGCTCAGACTGGTATCTGGAATGCTCGGAGGGAAGGGCATGTGCAGAAGAGATGAGGTGGAGAAGAAACACAGCTTCTACCATAAAAGCAGAAATAAAAAATAATAGTCTGTGTTTCCTGAGTGCTCACTATGTGCCAGGCACTGTTTTAAATATTTTACATTCTCTCATTCAATCCTCACCACATCCCTATGACATAGACACAAGTGCTAGATCATTTTTATAGATGGGAAAGCTAACGTGTAAAGAGATTAAGAAATACAGGCACAGTCACACATTTGGTAAAGAACAGAACCAGGAATCAAAGCCAGTTTGACTTGGGAGCTCACATTCCTAACTGCAGATGACAAAAGGCCTAAGGAGCCAGGACTTTAATTCATAGGTCAAGGCGTCTGAGCAGAGAAGTAACAATCATTTCAAAATCAAATATTTCATTTGCCCCCCAAATCTGTCACTATCCCTGTGACTGGTCCTGCCAGGCTCTCCCATCTCAGTGACGCGTCCTGCCACACACCTAGGCCCTCGCGCTGCTTACCTGGAATCTGCTACCAAATCCTTCAATGCCTCCTCTGGACTGACAAAGTGAGCTTCCTAAAATGCAAATCTCATTGTGGAATATCACTGCTTTACTTGCCTCGATGGCCCCTGTTAATTCAGAAGTCCTTAATGGAATCCTTCAAATCAACATGCTGCCAGGAACTTCACTTAAAGTGTGCAAGGAAAGCCACCCCCTGTGGTTCCAAAATTAGAAAGTGATGGAAATACCCAATATCCAAAAGCCAATGAATTGTACCCTTCGGATGGGTGGATTTTATGGGAGGTGAATTTTCTCCATAAAGCCATTTTTTTAAAACCTTCCCTGAAGTCCACATCTGGCCGTCTGACAGGGCCCTAGAGATGATCCTATCCCATCCTCCAGTACTGCCCCCGGCCCCTGCACCACTCTTGGATCTCACTAGACTGGCTTGGATTCTCCTCGTCTGCTCTGCAATCTACACAACACTTAGCCCGGTTTACTACCACCTGACACTCTGCCACGGGCACTAACACAGCGGGCTGGAGGCTCTTCTCCTTACAAGGGTCTCTTGCAAGGTGGGCCCTGGTTGGCATCTGGGAACTCAGATGAAAAAGTGTCCCCACCATCTCTAACTGATAAGGGGGTTCCCTGGCCTGCACCGTGGTCCCAACCAGGTGGCTTCTGCTGCGCACCTGCTTTCCTTCCAGGAGTGTACAATCTCGGCACGAGCCAGGAAGAGGATGCCCAAGAAACCAGCCCCCAGTAAAATCCTAGGCACTGAGTCTCTACTAAGCTGCCCGGAGCAGAAGTGCCATGCACACAGGGCTGGCTTTTTGTTGCTGGGGAGGACTGTGCTCCAGTGACCTCCATAAGAAGGCGAGAGCAGAAGCAGCCTGCGCGTGGATTTCTCCAGACCCCGCCTGTGTCTTCTTCCCTTATGACCCAGCGGTGAAGCCTCACCATGGTGCTGTACTAAATCCCAGTCTGAGTCAACTATATGCTGAGACCATGAGTCCTTATAGCAATCTCCAAATGCGGGAACAGCACCTGGCACATACTACAGGCTTCGATGAGAGTTTGGTGAATCAATAAATTAAGAGATTAACAATCAAATGAATATGTTTTAGGAAAATGGTGGAATTAAAGATGGTCTGTACACAAAAAGAATCTGGAAGATGAAAGAGCAGGTGACTGAATGATGCTCACCTTTGGACGCCTGTATCCTCAGCAGAATGTTGGTTATGACGGCCTTCTTCTCCCTGACAGTAGACGTCAGATACTCATGGTCCAGGAGTTCAAGAAAGAGACGAAGCTCCACTATTAACTCTTCCATTGCTGAAAACAAATGTGGGGGGGGGAGGTATTTATTAGCCCATTGACTTGGAAATGTCAAAATATGACTACGTTTTACTCAAAGCATTTCAGTTTCAGCTTGATCGATGACTGCAGAATTCCAACCTGAAAAACAAGGTTGTTGAAACCAAGTCAAGTAAAAGATTCCTGAATCATCTTCTAGACAAATGCACTGTTCTCCATTTTTGCGTGGAGGCAGCAAAACTCAGCTGTGAGAAGCTCCAAAGCCACTGCCAACAGATGGAGCCAGGACCCAGAAGTCTGACATCATCTGGTGTCAACTGCATGAGATTTGATTTCAATCACAAGGATACCAGAGTTTAAAGTGCCCAATGGCTTTCTGATAACCGAGGCGTCTGCTGCTGCAGGGCGGCTCCAGCCCAGGGTGACTGTGGGTAGGTTTAGACGGTTACGACAGGATCCTGGGTACAAAGTTGGACCCGGAACATCAGCTCTGTGCCGACTTGATCTCGTGTCTTTTCCTCCCCGGATTATGGTAGCCATTCCCTCTGACAGCCACAAGACTGGAATATACGACTCCGATCAGCAATTTTTAAATTGTGGCTCATGAACATCTAGGAGCCTCCAAAACCCTTTCAGGGAGCCCACGAGGTCAAAACTATTCTCATAACAATTCCAAGACATTATTCACCTTTTCTGCACTGATGGTGCAAAGGCAATGGTGGATAAAACCGCTGGAACCGTCGCTCAAATCAAACACAGACACCAAAATACACCCTCAGGCCCAGCGTTCACCACCGTGCATGGACAGCTTTTTTTAAAAAGCCACTTTCACTTAGCGTGCCCTTGATGAATCAGTAAACATCACGACTTCTACTAGATCTTGACCCTTGAGTACAAATCTTTTTCACATCCTTTGGGATGAAATGGGAAGACTGCATGAAGCCTTTCTCCTGCAGACCGAAGTGCAACTGTCCAGAGAAAAGGCACTTGGGCATCTGTGTGAGTTGTGAGCTAAACAAAGCATCGTCTCTACTTCAAAGAACAAATGACAAACTACGACTCTCAGACTGGAGTGGTTGGCAGGCAGCTTCTCAAAAATGGACTAAGTGAGCTTACCACTTCCAGGAAAACAACTAACAGTCTCTGTTGCCAGTGATAAAATGGGAGCTTCCAAGTGAAAATCAGCATTTTGGAAAACTGGTACCCAGCCCCCGCTGTACATGTGACAGCTCCCGGTGCTTAATGACTTCTAATGAGAACAGAAGGGATATCACCCAGCAGGACAGAGTCAGGTTGTAGAATGCAACACGTCAACATTTGGGAGATCTGCATAACTCAGTGAGCCATGTTATAAAATGCATATTACAAAATCATACACAGGTAAAAGAGCCAGCTAAAGTGCAAAACAAACTAAATGTAACCGTTTGAGAAATGTTCTTTGCTACAGGTCTGGGTTCATATTGCAGTAAGCTGAGGAGGCTACCACTCGTGAGCTCTGCTGTAGAATCAAAGAATAACCACATTATCTGAAAAGCCTATTCAGATACTCTCCTCTTTTCCAACTGCATAGCTGTGTGAGGCCACATTTCTTCAACCAAAACAACGCCTCACAACAGTCGAATGCAGAAGCAGACGTGAAAATCCAGTTGTCTTCTATTAAGCTGGCCACTAAAGAGTTTGGCAAGAATATAAAATACTGTCATTCCTCTCTCTTGTTTTGGTAAATGTAGCTTTTTTATAGATACATATTAGTTATATTAGCATGTAATAGGTTTATTACTGATATTTTAAAATGAATTAATAATATCTTTAAAGTTCCCATCTTTAATTTCTAATACGATAAATATCTATAGACATACTCACATAAATATAAGCTCTTTAGGGTCTTCAATATGCATTTTGGGACCAAAAAGTCTGAGAACTAAGCTCCTCATTCATTCATCTAACACTCTATCTTTGACATATAGACTGCATCTCAACTGAGGGAAAGCATAATGAAAACGATTTGTACAAAAATGAAGTTTGAGAATCAGTGGTCCAATGGATTCCTTCCAAAACTGCTATTCTATGAGTTGCAACATCCTCCAGGACAAAAGATCCTAACTGAATCTGCCCCTTTAGAATTCCCAAAGCTCTCAACATTTCAGGTAAGTGGAAAAAAAACGTAAAGTGAATTCAAAGTCGGCAGGCTGTGCCTCTGAGCTGTTCACCTCTATGGAGTGGATTAAACAAAGATTTAAAGTCATTTTCATTAGTAAAACCATTTCTTGATGGTTCCAAGCAGAAAGCAATCTATCTACACTTTAAAAATGATGGGCCACTAAAAGCTACAAGCAAAAACATTAAAAATGTTTACAGGTCTAAGTTCAACTTACAGCACCCCAAATTCAACATTCTCCACCTTCCTTCATATACTCTCTTCCCCCAAACCTGCCTCTCTTGCCTCTAGAATCCTGCCTCTCCTGCAGGCCTTCAGCAGAGCTCCTCCTGGCAGCACTGGAACACAGGAAGAGGCCTCAGAAGCACCTCCTGTGACTCCCCAGGAAACCTGAGGTTGCAACAGCATTCCCATGGGGACTTCTCCAAACCCTCCCGGATCTGGGAGCTCCTCGCAGCCGCAGCAGGGGCTGTCCAGCCCATAGCTCCTCTTCTCCAGGCACAGTGCCCTCGACCACAGGGGCGGACTCCTGGCAGCCTGTCTACACTGCAGGGGCCCCCAGACCTAGGCCACAGCTGATCAGGTCACCTAACCCAAGCCAGGCCCCCCAGATTCTCTTTCCTGTATGTCTTGCCTGCGGACGGCCTCTTGAACTCAAGACACACTCAGGAGCTGTGGAACACCCGAGTTTCATCAAGTCTGTTGCAAACAACGGAAGCCATTTGACAGAGGAAGAGAGGATGAAGTTGAGGCCAGAAAAACCGAGGCAAGAGGCCACGTGACGAGAAAGTCAGCCGGCCAGACGCTGCCCGGAATCCTGGAGGCTTTCCTGGTCCCGTTTCCGGTTCCCACACAACCGGGCTGCCCTCGAATTCCACGAGAGATCTCTGCACCCTTCCAATAAATTCCTGTTTCATTTCTTTCTTCATTGAGCTGCTCTGAGTGGTTTTCTGCTAACTTGAAATTGCAGCTAAAAGACGAGAAAAACACAGCTCACTCCCCAAATCGGACTGCAAAACAAGCTGATGTCAGACAGTTGTGAGGGCTAGAAAAATTCCTCTTTTGGGGGGGTCTTCACAGACTAAATTATCCATATGTGCCCGTGACAGTCCAAGTTCAAGCACTTGCCACAGACGTGTCTTTCCCGTTCTCCTGGCTGCTGACTGGCTATTCCTTACTAAAGTCTTTCTAAATCCATTCATCTCTGACAACTGCACACTCAATGACTGATGGTTTGTTTGGGTGCCTTTTCTCAAAAAAGCACGTCAGCTGGTGAAGGGCAGGTTTGAGGCTGGGCTCATCTGAAGACTGGACAGCAGCCCAGCAGCACAAGCCGCGCACACGGCCTGCAAATCTTTTTGAATGAATGAATGATTTGCAAAGGAAGTTAACATTTCCTGAGAACCTAATACGTGAAAGACATTGTGCTAGGCCTCTATATACGCCATGTCACTGAATTCTCGCAGCAGTACTGCAAAGACCCAGTCAGCCCTGTATCGCAGGGGAGGAACGAGAAGCTTCCGGCCGATTTTCTCGTGTTTGCAAAGCAAACACTAAACTCGCAGTACAAGCACCAGACACCGCACAAAGCCTTTTATGTGTTTTAATCCCGCTGCACGTCTCTACCCTATTGTCATCCCCATTTTACAGGTGGGGAAACCAAGGCACGGAGAGTTTGCCTAAGGTTGTCAAGCAAGTAAGTGGCAAAGCCTCTCCAGGTAATAATTTGCTTGCAGTCACGCAGCTAGAACCTAAGAGTAAGAATCCGAAAGTAGACGTGACTCCCAAGGCCACACTATGGCCTCATTAGAATAATTCCACAGATTGTTTTCTGAGAAAACCTTGGCTTGATAAGTTGCCGTTGCCCTTTTTTTTGGAAAGGGAAATATCACAGTCAAATAAAATTAAGAATATTAGTCCTAGAAATAAAATAGGAAGAAGAAGAAGAAATTCCAACATCATCTACATGTCTTACAGAGTATTGTAACTACTTACAGAGATGTGTATCACCCTCACTGGCGGTGAGTTCCTAGGCTACAGGTCCACTCTTCTACACACCCTAGAATTCCTTCTGATGCCTGACAGTGTCCAACATGAGAGGAGATCTCAGTGAATGGCTGTGGGAGCGGAGAGCACAAAGGCCCACAGCTGTCCTGACAAACATGCAAAAGGCTCACTGCCGACACAGCCAAAAAGAAAGGAGAACTCCTTGCAACCGCTGTGCAATTTAAAACTTTCAACTCCAACATTCTTTTTCTCTTAAAATCTAAGGGTAAAGGCCAACATCCTTCCACTCTAGAAATTTTTCATATAAATAAAGCACTTATGAAATAAGTGTGCTAAAGCAGGAAGTGGCATCCTATTACTCCAGTTTGCAGGATCCCGGGGAGCATGAGAAACCGACATTTTCCCTTCTGCCCTGCAGAGCTCAGATACCATCACTCTGTCACCAGCTGTGAGCCCGGGTGTCTAGAAGACAAGCAACTCAGTCAGGAGACCAGCAATTCTGATTCGGTGTCCACAACTGATTCTGAGAGTGACCTCCCCGTGCCACTCATTCTCCAGGGCTTCCACCACCTGGCACAGGCTCTCTCCTCCTACCAGGAGGGGCGACTTCTGCCGCAGGGTCAAGGTAAAGAGCACACTGCACGTGTGCTCCTCCAGCCACTTCCAGCCCAATCCCCCTTTTATGATAGAGACTTTTCTACTGTCCCCTATGAAGTCCTGTAGCTCAGTAGCTCCTTACAGATGTTTAATAGGTAATTAGAGCTGGCGTGGAGAACCTAACCGCACCAAGCAATACGCTAAGCGCTTTGTACACGTCATGCCTCAGCTTCACAAGAACCCCTAAGGTAGACGTCATTCTCACCACTTTACAGATGGAAAAGTAGAGGCCAAGCACCTAAAGCACCAGCAATAAAGCACCAGAATGGGATCCAAATGCAAGTCCGTGACTCTAACACTTATCCTATTATGCCACAAGGCTGACTCTCGACATTGTGCTCACAGTGGAAGATGTTAATTCCAAGCATGTTACCTTCCGGCAGCTCATTCCCCACGAGCAGAAGACACGCTACATAGCCATTTCTCAAGAGGCGCTTACACAGCTACGGACAAATAGTTCTTGCATCAAAAGAACAGAGTCTTAGAACTGAAGAAGAGCCACAGAAAATCCATCCAAGGCTCTTAATTTACAGACGGAGAAACTGAGGTGCCAAAAATTGACGAGTCTTGCCCGAGTCACAGCTCTGTTGCCACACTGGTGTGGACGGCCCTGAGTACTGGCCGAAGGGCTTGCACATGGAGCAACGACTAGTTATTCTCGTTTAGAGAATACTTCCATGTCCCATGTCTCCGTAGACCCTCACGATCATGGAATGATTGACAGTTTACGGTGGCCATTCCAGGTCAGCAGGCGGCTCAGGGGCGTATCCACACTGGAGCCAAGTTCCTACCTCCCTGTCCAGCCCTTGTAGCCCGACATCCGTCACCTATTCTGGACACAATGACAAAGTCACCAAGCATAGACTAGGACAAAGGGCGTAGGAAAAAATCACAAACTTCCAGAAAATATTTTTTCCAGCTGCTCACACAAAACAAAATATCTGATCATAGAGTGTATTATCCCCAAGGCAATAAGGAAGTGATCTGAGGCATCTGCGTATATATTTCATCTGAAAAGCAAAACTCCCTCCCCCTCAGCAAATGGCTTCTTTGCACTTATCAGTTGACTTTGATTATTGATTAGCATCTTCCACAGTCCTAAATAGGAAAGGGAAAGAATGAGTAAAGACTAGAAAATACAGGAGACAAAGAACTCACTGTAGCAAACATGTTTCCTGTTTAATCAAACCCATTATCATTTATATTCAAGCTCAGGTTCAGGCTTGCCAGTGAGTTCATTTATTTCAATAAAATGAAAGAAATGGGTAATGGTTGGTGAGAATCACAAGCTACTTTATATGCATTTTCTTTATTTGCCTTAATGCCTAAATCATAGCATTTGAAAACTAGAAGGGACCCTGGCTCCAATGCCTTCACCCCACAAGTGAGGAACCTGAAGCCAGAAAAGAAAGAGGCCGGCTGAAACGTGCAGGATTCAGTAACAGCTAGAAGCAGGCTGACCCGCTGCCCAGCCTCAGCACCCAACCGTCTTCTTCCCACCAACAACCAGGGCAAGGTCAGAAGTTCTAGGTTCCACCTACAGTTTCAGAGGAGACAGCCACCGTCTGTGAACAGAGAACAACCTCAACTATCCACAATCAACAAGACAATCACCGACCATCACTGGCTCTAGGAAAACAGAATTAACCACCCCATCACTTCCTGCTTCTTTCTCAGGAAAGGCAAGGAATGTTTCACATACCGATGTCGTTCAGTTTTTCATGGGCTCCGGATTTGCAGACGGTGCAACATGCATTTTCTCCTAAGTCCCCAGACATTAACGAAGTGTAAAAGGCAGATTACTACTGGCAATTCTGAAGCACAATCGGCACCACCAGGATAGTGGGGCTGGTGGTCTTTTGACTGATTTTATATTCTTATCAGAGGTTCTTCCCTTTTAATCGTCTAACACAGCACAGAAACTTCCAGAGGCGAGGCCTGGGTACCTCCCAATTATCTCGTCTAGGCAGGAAAGCAGTATCTGGTTTTCCTCCTAATTCCCCGATGGCCTTCACTCTTCCTCTCCTTCCCATACCACCAACACCCCGTCTGCTGCTGCAACCTGCCCGCCCTCCCACGGCCTCCCACGAGGGGGTTCTCTTATCCGGCCACTGCCATCTGCCCTCACCCAGAAGCCCCTCCTGACCTCCCCACCCCTGGAAATTCTGCAGTCTTCTCGAGTGGAGCTCACATCCCACCTCCGTGGGGAAGACCCCGGAGCACTCCACCCATGCTGATCCCACCCTCTCACGTCTTCTGCCCGGGCCGCTCCTCTGGCTCTCGTCATCTCCAGGCTTTGGAGTCACACAAACCTGGAGGCAAATCCCAGCCCTGACTCCTCCTTGTTGCGTGACCTTGGGTGAGGCGAGTCCCAATGTCACCTCATCCTTCCGCTGAGACAATCACCGTGTCTGTCAGTGTAGTGATTGCGGGACACTGTTATCGAGTTCCGACTTGGCGGGCCTGGGCCAGGGGAACTGATCAGCCCCTAGGAAAGGTAGTGGGGCACGGGTGGTAGCGCCCTCCACGGCCCCCCGGGCCTGAGAAAGTGGAGCCGAATGCAGGCCCCATTTCCTCACCCCAAAGTACAACCGTTGGGGAGGGCTTGCCGGAGAAAACCACCCCCCCCCCGTGCCTTACCCGCACCCTCCACCCTCTTCGTTACCGGAGCAACTCCCGCCCCTTTTCAAACAACCTCCGCGCCCTCTCAGAACCAATCCAAGCCTTCAACCCCTACAGCTACCCCGCCCTCTAAACCGCCCGATATAAGCTTGTACTCTCCCCTAATAAACTCTCTTGGCTTCCTCACCCTAAAAGAAACGTGTCCCGCCTGTTCCTTCTCGCCGCCCTCCACACCTTGCACGCCACCGCCGGGGACCGGGCCCAGTCCCCCGCCTCGCCCTCGCCTCCGGGAAAGAGCCCCCGCCGCCGGTACCCTCCGAGCAACGCCGAGAGCCTAGGATTTAGCAACCGGCCGCCACCCCCCCCCCAGACGAGTCAACAGCGACCGCAGTGATGATTAAATGAGCTACCGTAAGTACGAGGCCAAGGTCCTCATGAACGGTGGCTGCTACCACCACCATATGTTCATCTTATCAGGACGCCCCTTTAAGACTCGAGATCCTTGAGGGAGTAAGTGAACTCCACCCACACAGATCTGATGTAAACCACGAGGGCCCTCAGTGCCCCTGCCCCACAAAGAGAAGTCACGAAAGACTATACTGTACCACTCCGTGCAAATAAATTCAAAACTAAATGAAATGGATACTTTCAAAGAAAAAAATACAATTTACCACATTGTTTTAGGAAGCATACACAGACCAATTTCCACAGAGGCAACAGAGAAAGTTGTCAAAGAATTACGCTCAGGAAAAATGTACTGGACCTCGATGGTTCCAGAGGGAAATTTTCCTAAAATTAAAGACTAATTACTTCATAATTTGTTCCAGAGAACAAAAAAGAGAGAACAGTCTAAATTCTTTTTTTTTTGAGGCAAGTATAAAAACGATACCTACACCCGATAAAGATCACAGACACACAAACATGCACACACCAAAGACCAATCTTACTTATAAATATCAACTTAGTTATAAATAAAATATTAGCAAACAGAAACCAACAGACTACATTAAGACCACACCATGACCAAATGGGATTTATTCCAGGAATGCAAGGATGATTCAACATTAGGAAACCCACAAATATGATTCACCACATCAACAGACCTAAGGAAAAGATCATTTCATTAACAGAGATGATGAGAAGGCCTTCAACAAAATTCAAGATCCATAATTGATCTAAAATTAAAAGTCAGTAAAACTGGAATTGATAGATATGCCCCTTAACATGATAACATGCAAGCACTAATGTCGAAGAGCAGGAATCTTACTTAATGAAGAAACACTCTCCCTGTTCCCTCTAATGTCAGAGACAAGGACAGGAGCCCATTTCCTCCACAACTTAAACATTGAATTGGAAGTCTTAGCCAATGCCATTAGGAAAGAAAAAAAACAATTAGAAACTAAAGAATGGAAAAGAAAAACAGAATTAACTCTATTTGCAACTGATGTGGACGCATATCCAGAAAACCCAACAATCAATGATAAAAATATTGATTATATAAATAATTAGAAAAGTAAGTAAAGAAGCAGGATATAT
Organism: Choloepus didactylus; assembly: GCF_015220235.1. Lineage (NCBI taxonomy): Eukaryota > Metazoa > Chordata > Mammalia > Pilosa > Megalonychidae > Choloepus > Choloepus didactylus. The sequence continues at coordinate 5,209,934 of NC_051309.1, read as the reverse complement.
GAAAACCGTTGCCTTTTGCATGTTCATTTACATCAAACAATAAACAGGAGATATAATGAAAGAGATCTTTTTTCGAAAGCCACAAAAAAGTAAAAGGATAAAGAAGTAGACTTGAACACATGGAAAGGCATCCCTTGGCTCTGGATAGCACAATGCAACATCACAGAGACGTCGATTCTCCTAATAAATAAATCTAATGCAATCTCAATAAATATACCAAGGATTTTTTTCTTCTGGATGTAAATGAGTGGACTCTGGGGGTCGTACGGAAAAAGACGCCTGCAGGACGTCTAAGAACCATGACTTGGGAGTGGCCCTGCCATTGCTAAACTGTCATATGAAGGTTCTACATCAAAGTGCTGTGAAACTGGCACACAGATTCCCTGTTGGATCAGTGGAACAGAATAGAAAGTTCAGAAATGGACTCAAATAATCCAGAAATAAAGCATATAATCAAGTCAACATCTCAAACCAATGGGGAAAAGATGGCTTCTGAATCGCTGGGGTCAGAACAACTGGTAGCCATTTGGAAAAAAAGGTAAAGTTGAATACTTATATCATACACCAGAAGAAGTGCTGAAGATATCTAAGAATCTAAACGTAAGAAAGGAAACCATTCAAGTCCTAGAAGAAATAGTAGGTGAATTCTGTTATAATCTGGCTGTGGGAAAAAATTTTCTAACTATGACTCAAAATCCGGATGCAAAAAAAGAAAAGCTTGATGAATTAGACTATATAAAAATACAACCATGAGCTCCCTGGGAATAAGGGCTGGATTATAGGCTTCACAGGCTCGTTCTGCCTAACATAACAACTCGTACTTGCAATGTGTTCCATAAACTTTTGAGGAACAGTGAGATGTTCTTGGCCTGCCTGTTACCTGCTCTTTATGCAGACTCGAGCCAGAGGCTGGGCCAGTGGTTAGCCCTTTTCTCAAACAAGTGCAGGACAGGGAGAACCGGCTTCATCGACCCCGTCCTGTCCTCCAACTGGGGACACCGTACTAGCTTTAAGGCTCCAATGAGGAAACAGCTTCTGAAGCCCAGCTGGCCCCAGACCCATCCCAAGGTCAACCTGCTTCTCAGGAAACGTCCACGGCTCCTCACAGTCTTCTCTTCAGTGACATCTCCTGACCTTACGTCAAGGCCTTGGCTGAACTAAACTACTCATTTTCCTGGAGCCATCTCTCTCCACTCCTCACCTTGTGCATCCTGCGTCAGCTTCTCTGAACAGCACTGTCCCCTGCGTCCCTCCCACCTGCTCTTGTCCGTGGACCTCTGTGTGCACTGCTGCCTGCTCTGCCTGCTGCACCTTCAGCCCCATGCATCCCCGTCTCGCCCAAATACGACACCCACAACCACGACCTCCTTCCAGACCCTGCTCGGACATCACCGCCACCGGAAGCCACCCAGAGCCACATCACCCCTTTCCTCGAGTGCGCTGCCATCGTGGTGTATTTGTCTGTCTCTCCCACTTGTCAGGCAGCAGTGTGGAGGCAGCGACCACGTTTTCCTTCTCTCTGTACCTGGAGTGTCTGGCACGATGCCTGGCGTGGAAGCCGGAGCACAGAAGCCCTCACCCCCTGCTTGGTGCATTAATCCACTTGTTTGATTCTAGCTCTCCATGAATAAACAATTCCCGAGATCTGTTCTGAAGAGACAGTTGCAGAGGAAACCTCACAGGAACGTCCTCTCCTAGTTAGCAACTATGTCTCCTGTCATCCTCCCGGAGCACACACATCCAGAGAGGCGAGAGAAGTGATTCTGACAAGTTTGTTTTCTCAAGTGAGTTTGTGATCACCTGGCCGGGGCACCGCACTTAGGGGGCTGGCTGGGAGTGGACATAAGTGGTGCAGAACTGGTGCAGCAGGCAGGCAAAGTGGTTGAGATTCCAGCAGGCACTTGCATACTTTCCCTTATAGGGTTACAGTGGAGACTCCTCGTGCAGACCCTTCTGGATATTTCCACAGGCTTCTGCAGACCAGCTAAGGGGGCTGCTTAAAGGTCAGACGAAGAAATCTCAGAAAAAGCAGAACGCTACTTTGCAGGATGTTTGACTGGAAAGTTTCCCTAGGTGACAGACTCCACTGAAACTTCTTTAAAAATCCAGATGAGCAGTATTTGAACCCAGTCCCCTATGTACCGGATGGGATGACACGGAGTAAAGTCACTGAGCTTATTTGAGCCCCGGTCCCTCATCCGTAACACGGGGGAAAACATGTACATATGCAGGACAGATGCAGGACAGCTGTGAAGACCCAAAAAGACGGATGCAAATGAAAGCCTCTGGCTTCTGGGATGCTCGGTTACTGTGAGCTTAACTTGAATTTGAAAAGAGCAAGCAAACGATGCCTTTACTCACCACGCTCTAGTGTCTGAAGACAAGGAGGACAGCGCTGCCCCTGAAAGCTGAATTTTTAAAAGACTTATCAATATCCCAGAGGGAAAGCCTTTCCTTCTAAAAGGGTGTGTGCATACACGTCTATTCTGAATCCTGAAAACCATCATTTCTGAATTACACAGAGCCAGCAAGGAGCCCCCAGAGGAAATGGTGTAAAAATCTACCAAACACGGTCTTTCAGGAAATTGTCATGGTGCTTGGAAGTCAGATTAATGCATGGATGGACAACTAAGGCCCTCATGGAAAATACCCTTCCACTGTTTCATAGAAGGCATAAGGCAAAACCTAGATTTGGGTATTTGGGTTTTTTTTTCCACTATTCTTAGTGATAGATGTAAACTGACGATGCCATAGAAACCAGATTTCTTGATTCCAGAAGCCCAATTCTGAAGGCTGATGGGAAAAGATGATTAACTGGCCAAGCAGCATGATATAAACCAAGCTGGTAGCAAACAAAAGTTTTAAATAGGATATTGAGAGCACAGTATTTCCATTCCATTTATACCAATTTGACGTAATCCAATGACAAGTGGTTAAACACCTACTATGTTCAAGACCTCGCTGAGAATTTAACAAGGCGTAAGAGACAATCCCGAAATCCGAGGGTGCACAATCTAGAGCAGCAGATAAACCCTTGGATTCACAGAACCATTATTCCATGAAAGGAAGGGCTGCAAGAGGTTCTTAGAAAGAATGGCATCGAAGGATCTCCACTTTGAAAGCACACTTCTGGTTTAGCGTGAGATTGGAGTAGGAAGACCACGTCCAGTCACGAGAAAAGTAAAAGGAAGACGGGAAAGGAAAATGCATATGTATGCTATTTTTTCCCACCATTTATGCCATTTTATTGGCATCTGACAATTTACAAGGGTCCCTGTTGTATGCTATTCATTGTAAGATATTTTAAACGTTTGCTACAAAAACACAACTCGTTGCACAAATGTCTGGGCACCTACCATGTACCAGGCACTATACTAAGTGTGGATATCAGTGATAAGGAAAGCAAACATTCAAGTTAGAGAGACGAACAAATCACAAGTAAACAAAAACAGAAAATTATGATGGAGGCTATGAAAAAGCATCTGGCTAACAATTTGTATGTCTGATTTTCAAAGTCTGAGTTTTTACTCTTACAGAACAGTTAAGTTAAATTTTAAAACTTAGAGCAACGCCACCTACAATGTGTTGCAAGCTGTATTCAAAACAAAAGCTATCGAACCAAAAATAACAAAGCTATGTAACCATTTGCAATCAGCATTTATGAGGCTTCAAATCATTTTTTATGTGTCTATTTTGAGGATCACTGCTAGCAGCACTGCAAACTTGCAACATACAGAAAATTTGCCAATAGGGCAACAGATTTCAGTATTGTCTTAGATACAAAGTAACATTTTGTCATTCCTTTGACTCAGCACTATAAACAGTTGTTTAATCATGATACTATTTGTTTTCATCCCATAAAGAACAATTAATTGGGGGAATATCTGGCTTTAGCTAAGTCAGATACATGAAAACTCAGATTTTCAAAACTGAAATTGTGATCATTTTAGAAAAACAAATTATTTGCTATACACAAAGCAGTTACATTATGATTCACCCAAATGCACCCAAGTCCATTTTATTTTACAAATTTTCTTAACCTCCATCTTCTCCCTACTCTATAATAAACAGCAACCAACTTCCACTGTGACTATGGTTCATTAATTTTCCTTTGGTATGGTATGAGCATATTGGAAGGAATGAAGTTTTTCAGGATATTTGTTTTCCTATTGCTTTGCTTTGTTTTGTTTGGAAATGTTTTTTTTTTTATTTGATAAATAAAGCTAATTTAAAAATTAAAAAAAAAGAAGAAATAGATAATCTGAATGGCTTCTACATTAAGGAAAACTCCATGTCCGATGGCTTCTAGTGACTTCCAACAAACACTTAAGGAAGAAAAAAACTATTGATTCTATTCAAACTCCTGCAGAAAATTAAAGAGAATGGCCAACATTACTCAGAAAAAAAGATACTACAAGGAACCAAAATAGATGAATACCCCTCATGAACACAGACACAGAAATTAACAAAATTTTTAGCCAATTAAATTGAATAATATTTAAAAAGGATAATACATTACGGCCACGCAGAGTTCCCCCCAGGTATGCAAGGCTGGTTTCACATTAGAAGATTGATAAATATAGCTCGTCAGGTTAGCAGACTATCAGTGAAAAGCCATCGTGGCCATCTCAAGGAGGCAGAAAAGGCCTTTGACTCATGATTGGAAAAACAAACTCATCAGCAAATGAGAAATACAAGGGAAATGTCTCCAACTCAATACAGGGCATCTGCAATAAACCTAAAGGTCTCTACCCTTTCATCATGTTTAATGGGAAAAGAAAAAGGCTGAACGCTTTCACCTTAGGATTGAGAATAACGCAAGGATGTCTGCTCTCATTACTTCCACTCTACATTGTGCTGTAGGTTCTAGTTAGTATACTAAGGCAAGAAAAAGATGAAGGCATTCATATTGGACAGGAAGAAGCAAAACTGTCCTTTTTCACAGATGCCATGACCATTTATATTTAAAAAGCTCTTAGAACTATCTTGCGGTGAACAATCAGAAACTGAATTTTAAAAATACCATTTATGATTGCATCAAAAATATGAACTGCTTCAGGATAAATACTGCAAATCAAGAGCAAGTCCTATTCATTGAGAACTAAAAAATATTGCTGAGACAAATTAAAGAATACCTAAATAAATGGAGAGATATACCATGTTCATGGATCAAAAAATGAGTATTGTTAAGAGAATGATGTACAGATTTAACATAAGTCCAATCAATCCTAGCAGATCCTTTTGAGACATTGATAAGCAGATTCAAAAGTTTATGTGAAAATGCAAAGGACTTGGGGTAACCAAAACTTTGGGGAAAAAACATTTACATCATCTGCTTTCAAAACATATTGTAAGACTACAATAATCAAGACAGTGTGGTATTGGCTGAAGCAAGGAGTCCAGGGATAGACTAAGAGACAGTGGCCTACTTTTTTTCCTTACATGGGTTTGCCAACCCATGAAATAAACCCACGTGTATCGTCAACTGATCTTCAACAGAAGTGCCAAAACAATTCAATGGGGAAAAGATAGATCATCTTTCCAAATAATGGTGCTGGAACAACTGAATGGCCATATCAGAGAAGAGAAGAGAAACTCAGCCTTACCTCACACCAAATACAAAAATTAATTTGAATTGTATCACAGACCTAAATGCAAAAGCTAAAAGTACAAAACTTCTAGAAACAAAGTAGGAGAAAAATTGTATTGACTTTGAGTTTGGCAAAGATTTTTTAAAGAGGACACAAAAAGCAAAACTATGAAAGAAAACCTCAAAAAATTGGACTTCATCAAAATTGAAAACTTTTGCTCTTCAAAAGACACTGATACAAAATTGAAATGGCAAGCCATAGACTGGAAGGAAATATTTGTAAAACAACATATATCCAACTAATGACTTGTATGCAGAATACATTTAGAAAAAGAAAACTCAAAACTCATGCAAATCAATAATAAACAAATAGTCCAATAAGAAAACAGCCAAAAGATTTGAACACTTCACCAAAACAGATGTACAAATGGCAAATAAGTACAGGCAAAGAAGTTCATCATGATTTGCCACTAGAGAAATGCCCATTAAATCCAAAAGGGGCTAACCCAGTAGACCCCTGAGCTGCCAACTTTAAGACTGGCAGGATGGGAAGAAATGGACTCTCATTCTCTGCAGTGGAATGTAAACTGATAAAACCACTTTGTCAGATAGTTTGGCAGTTTCTTAAAATCTCAAGCATACAATGATGACAGGATGCAGTTATTCCACTCCTAGGTATTTATCCTTGAATTCACAAGGACAGTATCTCCCCAGGAAGGGTAAAAATTGGCTCTTGGAGAATGGGGGCAAAAAAAACTTACTGCTTTTACGTATAAAGAGAAATACGTGTGTGGGTGTGTGTGTATATACGTATGCATATATGTAGCTATATATACACACGTTACACAAACAAATTTACTATATATCTGTGGTATTAGAATTTCATGAAAGGGGAAGGGATTAGAAATATATATATAAAATAAGGCTCCCTAGGAGGGATAATTTGAAAAAAAGGAAGGGGGCCTGAAAGGATATATCCACACAGACTTGATCATGAATGTTCATCGCAGCTTTCTTGGTAAAAGTCAAAAACTGGATACAATCCAACTGTTTATCACCAAGTGAATGGATAAACGAACAGTGGCCTCTGCATGCAATGAAATACAACTCGGCAATAAACAGGAATGAATACTGATACATGCAACAACATGGATAAGCCTCAAAATCATCAGGCCGAGCAAAAGAAGCCAGACAAAAAGGATGGCAGATCGAATGATTCTGTTTGTATAAAATTCTAAAAAATGCAAACAAATCTACAGTGACAGAAAACAGATCCATGGCTGCCTGGGGACAAGAGAAGGCAGGCGAGGACAGAGAACGCAGGGGGAGGGGGGATCCCCAAGGGGCAGGAGGAGACTGTGGGGTGCATGGACGTGTTCATTATCCTACTGGAGCTGATGGTTTAATAAGTGTGTACATATATCAAAACATCAAACCACATACTCAAGTGTGAAGTTTATTGTACATCAATTGTAATGGAAGAAGCTGTTTGTTTTTTTTTGTTTTTTTTAATTTTGTTTTGTTTTGTTTTAGGTCTTAGGACTCTTTCAGAAAGAACATTCTATAGGGGGAAATTTGCATGAGGAAAAATGCAACCATAAGGATAACTGACAGGGGAAAGTGTTCGATTTCATGAGAATGTATCCATATAAACTACTTTTAGATTTAGTTACAATGGTACAAATAATTACCATTTGCTTCTCGGAGTTCAGTGTGCGATCATGTAGCAGGGGGCAAGGTGAGAGGCTGCTCAGGTGACTGTGAATAGCCGCCGTCTAGACCTTTCTGAAATCCCCCATTCACAGCACACGCAGAAACGCGAAGGCCCTGGTTCCGGCCCCGTGCCGTCTTGCCTCCCAGCCGGCTCACCTGCCTCCAGTGTTGGTCCACGTGCCCGCCGAGGTCAGGTGCTGGCCCCACTGCCAGAGCCACCGCTGCAAAGCACATTCCAGAACGGACAAACCGCTCTGCCGTGACGGACAGCAGGCCGCTTCTCCTGGTCCACGTGCGAAGGGCAAGACTGACAGCAAAGGATACGAGGGGACCTGGGGCAGGGACGTGTTCTTCCAGCTTCAGCAGCTAAAACCTTTGAATTAACTTGATAGAGGTTTGGTTGTCTCTGTCCCCCTGGGCTGGGATTCTGTGCACTCGAGAGATGTACACTGCAGACAAAGAATTAAGAGGCGGAAAAGAAAACCTAACTAGCCAAGGTGAGGTCAGATTAAACAGGGAAGGAACCCTTTGCATACTTTATCTGATAATGCTAGACCTAGGTGAATAGACCTTTAAGCAAAGATTTTCATACATCAGCCACAGACAGGAACCAAGAGAATCAGACCAGCTTAAAATATTGAGTTAGTTCTGTTTTTTATAAAGTCACAGAAAGCTTCACTGAACTTTCTCTTTGTAGCCATCATGCTGGGTCAGATCTGGACACTCACAAATGGGTTCTTCTCCTAATTAAAGGGAAGGAACCAAAACAAACAAAAGGGAAAGGAGGGGAAGACTCAAACTTTATTTTTTTAAAAAGGCCTTATTCTCATTTTGGGGTGCGGCAAATGGAGTGTAGAAGGGTGAGAGGTGCAGCTGTCTTAGTCCAAAGCTAAAAAAGATCCCACTGAGGCCCGAAGCAGCTCCCAGGGTCTGCTCAGAGCAGGCTTCCTGCTACTGGAGACATCCCACGGACCCCACAAGTCCCCCTCCATGAGAAGGGGAGGCCGGCGCAGCCTCGGGGTCCCCGGCAGCGTTGAAAAGCAGAAAGGGGAGCAGTGGGGCAGATGCCAGGGAGGAAATGCTGCCTGGGGTCTCAGCTGCAGACCCCCATCCCTTATCCTGTGGCCACGAATCCTGCACAAGCGAAGTGAGGGGCTGAGAATCACCCTCTCCGCTGACAGGTCTCATGTGTGGATTCTCTCGATGACAAAGGCTGCTGACATTGGCGGAAACCTTAGAGAGTATCGTATCGAATCCTACAGTTGTGTAAATGCAGACACAGGAGAGCCCAGTGAGGACAAGTGACTTCCAAGGACCTAAATCTGGTTAATGGCACAGAAAGGACGAACATGCAAGTCTGGCTGCCAAGGCTGTTCTCTTTCCATGTCAGAGGAGCTAATTCTAGGAGGAGGCTCCGGCACGTCTCTAAATAAGGGAGAACCACCTGGAAAAACCTCGCGGCCTCTTCAGCAAGGGACAAACAGGACCCTGCCAGCCACACTCAGCCACCAGCTGCTCGGTCACCAGCCATGGGCTCTGCCCACGTTGCAGTGACAGGACTTCCCCGGGGAACGGGGCAGCAGGTTCTGTGCTGGAGAGAGCAGGACGAGATTCCAGACTGGGAAAGCTGCTCACAGATCTCTGCACTCCCGAGGAGACAGGGAGGAAGGGGAGAAGGGGGACAAGAGAAAGGGGAGTTCCAGAACCATCCAGTGCTGCCAGCTGGACGGCGCCATGGCTTTGATAGCGGGAGAACGCGTTTCCTAGTAAGCTCCATCTTTTCACTCCTCCAGCTCGATTACATGTATCTCTCCAGCCATTATTTTATTTCAATAAAAAGCCCAACTTAATTAGGAAATCTGAAACGATAATTTTGTTAGATAAAACGGAGGCAGCAGATGCCCAGATGCTGGGAGTAGGAACTTCTGAGGTTTTTAGACTTAGTCCCCCCTGAACAAACCCTGAGCACCTAAAACTCCCCCAAACCATTTCAGAACAAAAGCAAACTCAGAAAGGGTGTCTCTTCTGCATTCTAGCATTTTCCACAGTTGCAAGTTTCAGCTGCTCCCTTGGCCCCAGCCAGCTGTGCTGAAACCGTCGTCCATCAGCCAAAAGTGGGAAAGGGGAATGAATGAACACGTCCCCCGGAAATGGCAGGGGGTTGGGAGGGATCAAAGCAGACAGCCTGAAGCAGATGAAATGAGAAGACTCAATAAATAAGAGATTTAAATATTATCTGCCCCAAATATCTCACTTTATATACGAACGCCAAGGCACTGACAGATCAAAGCCTCGGCCCAGGCACGGAGGTGGCGGATATCACCAGGCTCGTTCTAGTTTTTTTTCACTACTTCAGAACTTCTGAAACCATTCCACATTAGTGCACAATAACATCCCCTTTGCATGAGGGAAAAAGCATTCAATTCTGACTTGTAAGATATCCGAGAAGACATAAAACTGTCTTCATAGCTTTAAAGTTGGATTATTGTAACTTCCATACAAAAAGCTGAAGATAAAGGATTTCAAAAATGCTTTCTTTCTGTCCTCCCAAATGGAAAACTCTAAACCACGGCTTCTCAAATTTTCATGTAGCTGTACCTCATCTGGGGGGTTGTTAAAAGGCAGATTCTGATCCAGCAGGTCTGGGTGGGACCTGGAATTGTGCCCCTAACAAGCTCCCAGGTGACGCCAGGGCTGCTGGTCCTCAGACGGGACTTGGAGAAGCAAGGCCCTAAGCCACAGTGAGTTGGATCAACCAAGGAAGGGGTGTTCCAGAATGTAGCCAGGGGCTAGCAATGACGCAGGCTAAAGAAAGAACAAAAATGCTGCCGATATCACATCCCCTCCCACCCACAGGCTCAGTGAGCACTGCAGGCCTTCAACAGATAACCAGCGCAGCAATCAAGAGAGGGGCCCCCAGAGGTACTCTTGGCATCTGGGAAATATTCCCCAAACTGTCAGGTTCAAAACCCTCTCTAAAATGACTGGGTAACAGCTCGGGCTCAACCTGCGCATAGGCTTAACTATACCGGAGTTGGGGGGCCAAATTACTGGCCCAGCCAAGCCGTTCATTTGCTTTCATGGTACAAGAGCAGAGTTGAGTCACTGCAACAGAGACCTAAAGCCTAAAATAGTCACGATCGGCCCTTTACAGAAAAACTTGGCAGACCCCTGATCCACATAGTTAGGGAAATAAAGTTCAAAAGGAAAACCTGGCATTCAAGACAAAGCATGCAATCCTAAGATGGTAGAAGCACTTAGAACGGTATAAATTCAGAGGAAAAAGGACGGTATTTTAAGGCCAGCCCGGTAAAGGCTGAAGACCAGGGACCCTGGTGAGAAACAAAGGGCCCAGTCCCCGCAGACATGTGGGTTGTTTTCCTGCCAGTAATGCTGAGACTGTGTGGAGCCCACAGACCTCCAGAACTGTTTCAGCTCCCTCAGTAAATCGGGTTCACTGGCGGCGTGGAGAATGTGAGTGCCTGTGAAGGAGCCTGTACAGACGCCCATCACTGGCTGTCAAGAACGGGCCCAGGCCCCGGGGCTCCCCTGGCATCCCCGTCTCTTCTGACAGCAAAAGAGCAACAGCCTTGAGGGCCCCTGACAGCAGCGGGTGCAGAACCGAGGCTCCAGATGCAGGGGCGAGCAGGGGTCAGCCGAAGGCTGGCGGGCAGCCCCCCAGGGGTGGTGGGCAGGCTGGCTCGCCCCAGCTCTCCCAGCAGATGGTGTCTGCTCCCATGCGTGTGTGTGCTGGGGGAGGGCCAGGGGCAGCAGATGCCCATGTGTGCACAGAAGCCAAGTCAAGACGACAGAGTCGGTCTCCCGCACTCGCCTTCCAGGGTTTGGAGCTGCCGCACGCAGAGTGGGTGAGCCTCGGATGCAATTAAAACAGGATGTAGACTTCCCGTTCGAATGGACACGGCGAATGGACACAGAAGCTAGTATTAAAGGGGACAGGGCTAAAATTCTGCTCCTTTACTTTCTGGATGTGTGGCCTTGAGGACAGCAGATAGTTCTTTATTCTTTCTTGTGTGTGAAGAACCTGGCACAATCCTTAGCACGTACAAAGTTCCCAATAAACTGGACTAGTAGTATCCTTATCATTGTCAGTATAGTTATTACCCATAAAAAATGGAAAAGAATTCTCTCTACCTCAGCGAGTGGTTACAAGGACTAAAGAGACGATGTAAATTCCCTAATACAGAACGTAGCACACAGTAGCTGCTCAAGAACCTGCAGCTGTTACTCCCCCAGACAAATCGAACCCAGGCCCCTCGTCGGTTTCATTCATAAGAAGGACCCCTTTTCCACACAAGTCATTAAAACCCTTCAAATGATGGCATATTTCTGCCTCCACACCCACCCAGATTAGATGTTACCATTTTCTAGATAAGGAAACAAACTCTCAGGGAGACCCGATGTGTTCCCATCCAGCCCCAGCTCCCTCCCAAAAACAGCAGCAGTTTCAGCAACTGCCAGCTCAACCAGCCTGTGCTTCGATAAAGCAAAACCACCACTCTCTCGCTTTACTCTTTTTTAATGCGGTTTTATCAAGATATATTCACATACCATACAATCCATCCAGAGTATACAATCCATCCAGAGTATACAATCAGTGGCTCACGGTATCATCACATGGTTGTGCATACAACACCAAATTAAGTTTAGAATATTTCCATTACTCCAAAATAAAATAAAATAAAAATAAAAAAATAAAAATAAAAAAGAACACCCAAAACATCTCACACCCCTTACCCCGCCCCCATCATTGATCCCTGACTTTGCTGTGCTACATTTGTTACTGTTGATGAAAGAATATTAAGATATTACCGTTAACTATAGTCCATGACTTGCAATAGATGTGTTTTCTCCCCATACCACCCTTGTATTGCTTCAATCTTTATACATGAAAGCCTGTGTCCTTCTGAGAAGTATTTTTTCTACAGTTAATCCAAAGGGCCCAATTTCTGCAGAGAAAATTTTATTTGTAATGCTCAATACACAGGGAACCCACCCTTAAAAGAAATCTCTAATACACATTTAGTTTTCCAGCAAAAGGCGGTGTTCCAGTTTGCTAATGCTGTTGGAATGCAAAATACCAGCAAGTGGATTAGCTTATTATGGTTACAAATTTACAGTCCTAAGGCCATAAAAGTGTCCAAACCAAGGCATAAACATAAGTATACCTTCACTGGGGAAAGGCCATTGGCATCCGGAAAACCTCTGTCAGCTGGGAAGGCACGTGCCTGGCGTCTGCTTGCTCCCACACTGTGTTTCAAAATGGCTTTCTACAAAATGTCTAAGTGTCAGCCAACATCAGCGGTCCGCAACTACAAGCTAAGCCAGCAAGCCTCTGGGCCTGTTCCAGCGTTTTTAAAGGACTTCCGTAAACTAATCAAGACCCATGCTGAATGGGCGCGGCCACACCTCCATGGAAATAATTTAATCCAAAGATTCCAACCCAATCAACACTAATACATCTGCCCCCACAAGACTGCACCAAAGATAATGGTGTTTGGGGGGGACACAATACTTCCAAAGCACATGGGCAGTTCATCTTTCTCCGTGATAAGGATACAGAAGTTACAACATAAGTTAAATAGTACTTAACTGTATCCTGATGAACCATCTAAAATAAACCTGCCTAATAAAAACAGGTGCTCCAAGCAGTGGTCTGTCCTCACTTTCAACACCTTCTCTCCTACTTTCCCTACAGCTTCCATCCATCTTTCCCCACTTCAGAAACGGCTCGATGACCCGCTCGTCACCAAATCCAATGGGCAGGTCTCCTTGTCTCACTCAGCCCAGCCGCGCCTTGGGGAACAGGCCTCACCCGTGTTCCTAGAAGGTTCCCCCACTCGGTTTCTGGGCCCCGCTGTCCTTTGCTTCGCTGCCTACGTCACTCTTCTCCTCGGCCGGTCCTGTCTCCTTCCACGCCCCAAATATGCAGGTGCCCCTGTCTGGACCACGGACTTGCTTTGTCTGTGGCCACTTCGCCAATGCCACCATCTTAAATACCGTCCACATGAGAACCTCTCCCTGCAACGCCACTGCCTCCGTGGGAGCCTGAGCAGACCCCAACCTCACCGGGGAAGGCTGAGGGCATGAGGGACCCTCCTAGGGGTCTGTCCGAGGCAGCCCCAGCAGGTGTGACAAACAGGAAAACAAGACATTGAAGGAAGCAGTGAAGGATTTGGAGAAGCCGGACATCAGAGCAGGTGCGGTGCAACTACTGATGCAAACTGAAGGCCTGCTGGCTGCTTACCGAAGCCGAGGAAAGGAGCACTTCCGTATCAGAAGGGCTGAAAACCCAGCCTCTTGTCAGCCGCCTGCCCGCAGGCAGCGTATCTGTGCTGCATGAAAATAAAATCAGCTAATTCTGTCTGCATTGGCAAGTTTTTCAGGGTCTTGATTTCTTTCTTTTATTTTTTACTCCAACACTTCTTGTCATCTCCACTTGAATGGCTAACAGGCACCTCAAATCGAGCATGCCCCAAGGCAACTTCTGATGAGGCCCCTCCCCTCGCCCCATCCGTCTCCCACCCCCACACCTCCCTCCACAGTCCCCCAAAGCCCACTGCTCCCCCAGACTTCCCAGCCAGCACACAGCATCTCTACATCGCTATTCTTCTGTTGCTCAGGACAAAATGCTCTAAGTCATGCTGGAAAACTCTTCCCCCCCTTGTACCACCCAGCCCCACGGCAAACTTGAGAGCCTCTCCCTCCACAGCACACCCCGAGTGTGACCCCTGCCACCAGGCAGCCTGCCCAGCCACATCACCGAGCACCAGGAGGACCCCACGAGAAGACTCGCCTCTTTCCTTCTGCCTCTCCCCCCACCCCACCATCTAGTCTCCATGATCAAGCATTTTAGGAAAAAAATGCATATACTGAGAGAGAAAGAGAACAGAGATGGGAAAATGTCTGGGGGAGCTGGCTGAAGGGTACACAGGAATTCTTTGTACTGTTTCTGCAACTCTCTGTAAGTCTTCATTATTTCAAAATAAAGAGTTTTAGAAAACCAAAACCCATCGCCCTCTGTGAGCTGGTCCTGTCCTCGTCTGCCTGGCTCAGGCCCCTTCCCTGAGGCACTTCTATTTCTGCAAGATGCAAGGAAACAGCCCTCACGTATGTTTTGTCTTCCTGTGCTTGACAGTGGAAATGTAAAAAAGAATTGGGTGTCGAGTGATACGAGCCAGACACAAAAGGGCAAATATTATAAGATCTTACCGATATGAAATAAGAATATGCAAATTCATAGTCAGAAATTAGAAGGCAGGTTGCCAGGGGCCGCGGTGGGGACTGGGGAGTAAAGGCTTGGTGCAGTTTCCGTCTGGGGCGATGGAGAAGTTCTGGTGATGGATGGTGGTGGTGGGAGCACAACACTGTGAATGTGGTTAACACCACTGGAGTGCACACTTGAAATCAGTTAAAATGGGAAATTTTATGTGGCGTAGATGTTATCGGAATAAAAAGAAACCACAGAACTGTACGACACAGAGACAGCCCTAATGGAAACTACAGACCACAGTTAATTGTGTAGTTATAATATTGGTTCATCGATTGTGACAAAGGTGCCACACCAACGCAAAATGCTAGTAATAAGGAAAACTGTGTGTGGGGGGGGATGAGGACTCTGTACTTTCTGCATGATTCTTCTGCAAACCTACACCTGCTCTGTAAAAGAAGAACTGGACACATAACCCACAGCCTGTCTTCACAGAGTCCTCAGTTTACGGGGAAGGAGAGACAGCGGGCAGGTTTCACAGGAGTGTGGCGAGAAGTCTGACAGAGGAGAGCAGGGGTGTGGCAGCAAGCTGCCAGGACAGGCAACCTCCCGCACGAGGTGACAGAGCGCAAAGTCTCACAACTCGTGGGCACCCCCGTTTCAGCCCTCAGGAAACTTGAACAGTTCCATGCATTTATTTGTTTCCTAAGGGTGAGCCCCAGAACCTGACCGAGCACCTGTTAGCACAGACCCACACAGCTGCTCAAGAAACAGGCTGAATGAATGATGAGGGTACAGGGGCTGAATGAATGATGCAATGAAGGGTAGTTGGAGCCAAGACTCAGCAACACAGAATGCATCGATACGTCAGTGATTTATTTTTTCTCATTGGAAGCAAGGATAGGCTTACAAACTGTTTTTCCCCAAAAAGGGCAGAAGTCAACACATTCCTTATCCCGCTAAGCACAGTAAGAGGCTCCCTGTGGGAAGGTCTCATGACTATCGGCGGTATATAAACCCAATAAGCCTCAGCTGGCCTGTCTCCCCTGCCCGGTGGCAGTGGTCAGAGCAGCTCCTGGGGGGCTGCGGGCGCTACGGGAAGGGGCTGCGGGCCTCACAGGGCAACCTGACTAGGGCGCAGATCAGCGCTTAATCAACAACACGGCAAAAAGCACCTGGATGCGTTGTGGTTCTTCACGGTTTAAACTGTATCCAAGTTCTATACATCCCTCAAGTCTGAGCCACAGCAAAAACCTCTAACCCTGCAGAACATCCAACTTACAAATGTGGCTAGAAGTACAGCTGTCTATCAAATAACACTGAAGAGGTCCTGACTTATCAGATTGTGCAAGACTGACATTCTCAACAATTACAATTATCTAAAACTCTGTAACTATGCAAGAAAAAAAAAACTGAGCGAGAATACGGCCACACATTCAGAACACTTTCCAGGCTGCCTGTCAGAGAATGAAGCAAACGGCAAGACGCCGGAAACATCGCTTTCCAGTTTTCTCAGAAAATTGTCCTTTCTATGTGTCTCTGTGCTAAACTGGGCAATCTCTCTTACAGTTTGAAATTACATGTTAAGATAAATAACAAAGGGGATCCACTGGGGACTGAATCCTGTCCCTCAAGCCACATTCAGGTCTCCGTCTGCACTGTGTAGCAGGATCCTGAGGACACTGTCACTAATCAAGGTGTGGGCTCATTCATGAACACGGTCTTCAAAGACCCTATGTAGATGAGGCTAAATAGAGCCAGGCGGGCATCACCCAGGGAACTGGGGTCCTTACCAGCAGAGGAAACGTGCATGTGGTCAGTTGTGGGAGCCAGAAGGCACCGGAAACCAGAGGAGCAGACGCTGGAGAGAGAAGGAAGGATGGCCATAAGCCGGAGACCACAGGAGAAAGCCTCACCTCCAAAACCCTGGGACGATCAATCCCTGTCGGAAAGCCAGCCCGCACATGGTATCTGTCAGGGCAGCCTGGTGAGCTGAGATGAGACCCAAGTGAGGCCAGGAACGGGCAGCAGCTGGGGACCAGCACAAGCGGAACATGCTGGTGAGTGGCAGGACAGAGGGGCAGGTCCCCTCCCTGGACCCGACTTCACCTCTGCCCGTGGGGCAGGCAAATGACAGTCGAGTCGCCCCATATACACACACAGTTCACACTAAGTAGGTTCCAACCAGCCTGGCCTTCAAACACAGATCAACGTAACTGCACCACCCAGAATCTGCTTCGGAAAGACCATCTCACAACCAACAAGAAACTGTAAGCCAAAGAACGTTTACCTGTACAGCTAAAACCCCAGAAATGTATAAACGTAGCCACTTTGGAGCCCAGTTACATGGCAACAATGCAATACTCGCCTCAACAGAAGAATGCATGGGGGGATAAATTTACACAGGAATCGGAGGAAGTGTGACTTACAGTTGAGACAAACAGATCAAGAAACTGCTCTGTTAAATGACACGGTGTATCAGTGTCGGGGTCAGACGCAAAGCCACGCGGCTTATCTGTTCCCGTGCTCATCAAAAAAAACAGCTTTGGAGCAGGTCCTCTGTCTCCTCCAACGCCACGGCTCCGTGCTTCCAGCCCAGACATTAGCACTCACCTCCCACCTGGGAGGGGCAGTGGCTGGCTCCTGTGTCAACCTGGCCAGGTGGTGGTGCCCAGGTGTCCGGTCAGGTGAGCACCGGCCTGTTACAGCGAGGACATCTCATGGGCTTAAATCGCCAGGACGCTGATTGTATCTATGGCTGATGACAGCTACAATCAATAAGGGAAGGCTCTTCAGCAATGAGAGATGTTTCATACAATCGGTTGAAGGCATTACAAGGAGAAGCGATGGCTTCAGCAGTCAGAAGAGGGAATTTCCATCTCTACTTCAGCCAGCCAGCCTCTCCTGAGGAATTCATCAAACACCTTCATCGGGGTTCCCAGCTTGCAGCCTGCCCTATAGAATTTGGACACATGCATCCCCACAGCTACGTGAGACACTTTTATAAAATCTCATACTATTTACAGCTATCTCCTGTTGGCTCTTATATTAGTTAGGGTTCTCTAAGGAAACAGAATCAACAAGAGATACCTATAAATATAAGATTTTATAAAAGTGACTCATGTAACTGTGGGAATGCATGAGTCCAAATTCCGTAGGGCAGGAAGCAAACTGGCAACTCCAATGAAGATGTTCGATGAACTACTCAGTAAACAAACGGGCAACTTCGATGAACTCCTCAGGAAATGCTTTGCTGGTCAACTGAAGAAGTGAAGGTCCTCTGTCTCGCCTAGAAGTCTTCTACTGATTGGATTAAATCCAGCTGATTGCATTCTCTTGCAGAAGACTGGCGCTTCGTTGAATGTAATCAGTCACAGTTGTCACCAATTGACTGATGATTTAATAAACCAGCTTCTGGTTTATTAACCAGCCACAAATGTCCTTGAAGTAATGCTTAGGCCAGCGCTTGCTCAACCAGACACCTGGGCACCATCACCTGGCCAAGTTGACACATGAACATAACTATCAGAGTTCTGTTTCCCTGGAGGACCCTGACTGATACAGCAAGTGAAACTCTTGTCTATGCAGTGAGAGTAAATTCTGGTGTTGAAGGAGGAGGATCACAGGCCTCCTCACAAACAGGGATGGCAGGTCAGGGGTCACCACATCACATCTCTGTGTGGGCCTGAGAAGGAGGTGGACGAAGTGTTCATTTAGTAAAGCAAGCAGTACCCGTGAGAGCGCAACTTTCTCACTCCATTATCATCCCACACCGAGTCCCAGACTTCCTGCCGACATCAACCACGGCCATCACCTCGTCTTCCGAGGCTTTGCACCCATGGCTGGAATACCTGGAGCACCTGAAGACACCTGCACCACCATCGGGTCCACCGCCCACGCTGTGCGACCATCTCCTTTCAGTGCTTGCCACTGCCAGGACGCGGCCGCCCACGGGGTCAGCCTCCACTGGGACCACTGATGCCGCGGCAGCAGCTCTCCGCAGTCCCACCCAGCTCCGGAAAACTGTGGCCACTAGACTAGAGGTGAAAGGTCGAGGCAGACAGGGAAGAAGACGAGCACCCAGCCAGGAAGAAGCCCGTGCCAGCTAGAGCTGGCCAGTTCCCGAAAGGCCAGGAGGGCTCCCTGGATGCAAGCACACCTCAAGCAGGGCCGGCCATCACCTGGGATTTTAGGAAGGAAAGGGCAGGAGGCTGCAGCAGATCGCGAGGGAACAGCTCTGCAAGACCCCCTGCTGCTTTCCTAAATACTCCTGATCTCTTTAAGAAATGCATTTGTCTGGAGCTCAGATAATCATTTAGCAAATCCACTTGCATCCTAGGATGCACATCCTTATGTAAAGAAAATCCCACAGATTTTGCAGAGGTATGCACCTCTCATTCGCACAACCAGCCATCAAAGAAGACCTTAAATTGCTTAAGTAATTGAAAATAAAAAATCTGGTCCAGATTTGAAATACAATGACCTTTTGATAGCTCTGCTTCAGAGTTTTGGGACAAATAAACTTTAAAACAATCCACAGTGCACATTTACTGACTACCAGGAGCAATCCTTCCAAACCCAGCAGTGTGGAAAGGAACCCAGCTGGCTGGGGGACGGCTAATCAGCTCTCTGGAGACTTCTCGGTCTCCAGGCCCCATGTCAGGAAGGAAGTGAAAGCTCTCAGGGACCAAACACTGAAATCCTTGCCCCATCTCGCCATCTGTTTCTCCTCTCATTCACATTTATAATTAATGAGACCGTTATGGGAGAATAGAGTTGGTGCTGCATCTGTCTTTCTAAAATTATGGATAATTACTGACTACACAATGGCTTCAAATTGGATTTCAACTGTGCCTTAGACGGGAGCCTAAGCTGCTAAATTTTGGATGCAAAATAACCTAGAAATTGTAATACTCTCGTCTGAGTTTTCCCCTTTATATCATAATGCTGTTCCCAAAGTCCTGCTATTATCTTCTTTGTTTTATCAAATCCACAAGAAAAGCAGAAATTTAAAAGCATCATCAAATTTTCATTTTCTCTAGGTACAAACCTCATTGACATTAATCTAAGCCACTCAGTTTCTTCTCCACACTGTGACACTGGAGGAATCTTTCTCCCTCACTGTTACCAGAGTCAGGGCAGGCGGGTTTGGCTGTCAAGAAGGCGGGCAGTGAGAGGCTACAGGGGTCTGGGGTGGCAACACGGACACGGGCCCAGCTCTAACTGGGGGCCTTGGAGCCGATCACCTTCTGTGCCTTGGACTTGAATTTTCCATCTGTACAATGGACCTAAAGGCCCATGATTCCGGGCCGTGACAGCCCTTCACGTAAACAGAAGGGCCAGCACCACACACCTGGTGGAAAGCTGTGGTCCTTGGCTACCGTGCTAAAGGGGCCACGTGTCATTTCTACTCAAGGCCAGGTACGTATCGGAGGAGGGAACTTCTACAACTGCAGTCCTCTCTGCAGTTCATACCACGGTTTCCAAAGCAGTTTTCATGAGGTGACGGAAGGAAGAAGTTTCTTTGGATTCATCCATTCATTCATTCATTCAACAACTATTCACCAAGCACCTGGCTGCCAGGTCCTACTATGAAACAAGAGACAATAAACTCTACCTCCCAGAAACATACACTTTTCTGGGTAGAAACAGACAACCAAAACATAAATATGTAAAAGAGTGATAAATGCTAGAGACATTTAAAAAGGAAAGGGGAGGGGAGACTGACGTAATGAAATGGAATCTGGTACCAGAAGGAAGGAGGAGATTGAGTAACTGTAACAAAAAGCTTTGTGTTAATCCTTTCCACTCCTTGATTCTTCTCCCCTCATAAACGGCTAAAAAAATCAGGGGGAGGGAGCTGGGGGACATCAAAATAACGGTGATGTTTTAAGATGGCCCCGGGTTTCACGTCTGACAGCCGTCTGCATGCACTTCACAGAAGACAATCTATAAGCCATCTGGCCATCTGGACAATGGTCAAATGCCTTTTCTTTTTTGTAAAGAGAAAACTTCAAATAAGGGCAAATGTGTTTGTTTAATTGGATGATCTGTGCTGGACATGGGCAAACGGCGCTGACAGATTTTTCCATGTTTTCCCGCATGTGCTAGCTTGTCACAACAGGCTTCCGTGTCTTTTCGTGATTGTTTATAAATAGCACCAACACCCGCAAATGCAAATCAAGGCAAGCTGTCCCCTGGATCGCTGCCGCGATGGCGGCCTGAAATGGCAGCTGGCCAGAGCCAGGCAGAAACCTGGGCTGTGGGGTGGGTCCCGCCAGGCACCTCGTCCGCTTCAACATTCAGCAGGACCCATACTTTGTTCTTTGGATCCATACATTTTGCTCAAGGCATTCTCATGTTTGTTGCATGTCTCGTATCCTCACAGCAGTCCTGCACATTAGAAGGCCTGCTGCTCCCATTTCACAGATGAGGGAACTGAGGACGAAGGAGCCAAGTCACCTGCACAAGACGCCACAGCTAACACGGGAGCCCAGGCCACAGCCAGGCTCTCGATGCCCGAGGCAGGCTTTCCATCACCCTATTTACACGGAACTGGATTCGAGTTCTTTCCAACACAATGAGCAAGTCCAGTGACGCTGGTACACTAAACCATAACAACCCATGAGCTCTCTTCTTCCTCTAAAATGTTGAAATGCAACAAAGTAAAAACAACTGGGTTGTTACACACACACGCCCTGCCGCGGGGGGCCCTTCTGCACCCCACCACGTGTTCGGCTGCACGAGTCTACCCTTAGGTCCCGGCCAGCAACGGGAAGCAACTGGCAAGTGTGGTGGGCGCAGCTGCCCACCCAGGGCCGTCTTCGAGGAGGGGCTTGCTGCACAGCTGTGGGCCGTGGGGCCGGGCAGGCTGGGGTCCGTCTCGGCCGCAGAGGCTAACACCTCCCCAGGGCGATCGAGACCCTGACACTAAGCAAGGCCGGGTTCCCGACGGGGGCCTCCGAAGGGCACCCCGAGCCCGGAGCACAGGCGGCTGAGGCTTCAACGAGCTGCACCGCAGTTGGCTTCCCCTGCCCCTCCTGCTCCACCAACCCCCTTCACAGGGCAGGCAGGAACCTCGGCTTCCAGAGAACCCAACTGCCGGGTACACACGACTCTACGAGGATGGCACCCTCGGCACAATCTCCTGCCTCCCCTTTGTCCCCACCGCCATCTCCTGTGCCACCTTCACAACTAAGTGCGATCAGTTCACCTGTGACGGTTGTCACGTTATTAGTCTTTTTTTAACTTCACAAGAAATATAGAAATACATCCTTGTGGAGATTTTATCATATTATATCAAGCAATAAATATATAGATGGCCACCTTCTCACCTCCACTCCCCTCACAGAGGTAACCACTGTCATTATCTTCCACAGGATTCCCAGGGTTTTTCCATAGTTAATTCTGATTCCAGAGCATAGATCAGTGCCCTTTTCTTTAAGGGTGGACCTCCTCCACAGGCAAAAGATGTTAACGCTTTTCGTGAACCCTAAAGCCCACTTCTTGAGCTCTTTTCACAGACACGAGGCCCGGAGAGGTCCGTGGGGGACGTGGAGACAGAGCTACACCAGCTCCTTCCCTCCGAGACCACAGTCACGGGCTATAATAACAACCACGGACTAGCTGGGCAAAAGATGAAAGAACTCCCATATTCTCAATCCAAATGTCATGAATGGGTAAGTCACAAAGAAAGCAAAAAGTCAACAAACACAGGACATGTCATTCAACCTCACTAATATTTAAAAATGCAACTTAAAATGAGAGGCCACTGATTACTTACCAAATGGATAAATGCTTTTAAAATGATAATACCCAGTATCAGAAGATTCATGAGACAACTGCCCTCGTGAACAGAACAACTTTCCTCGCTGGAAGATTTAACCTCTGTGCCAAGACCAAGCTATGACCACGTCGCTGATCACCTCACCCCAAGGAAACCCTATTGTGGTGGTTTGGAGCTATGGACCCAGGAAAACATGCTCCTAACTTAGTCTGCTCCTGTGGGTGTGAACCCATTGCAAATAGGACCTCTGGTGAGCTCACTTCAGTTGAGGTACAGCACAAGTCAAATAGGATGGGTCCTAATCCTATTACTGGGGGTCCTTTATAAGAGAAAGAAAGGCATAGAAGCAAGACGCAGAAATCCAACAGAACCCTAAGAGAATGGAGAGGCCAGGAGGAGCCGCCATGTGTATCACCACGTGATGGAGGAGCCCAGGGCCCAGGGTCGCCAGCAGCCGGCCCCACAACGCCGTAATCTTCAGGGAGAAAGCATTGCCCTGATGATGCCTTGATTTGGACTTTCTCTTAGCTTCAAAACTGTGAGCAAATAAATTCCCATTGTTTAAGCCAAACCATTGCACAGTATTTGCTCGAGCAGCCAAGGAAACTAAACACCTATCCTAAGTCAATAATGAGGAAGGCACGCTGAACTCTACAAACAGACAAAAATTCACAAACAAACAAGTAAATATACTTTACATGTTCATAGAGCCATTGTAAATAACATTTTTTGACAGACTATTTAATGGCATGGAAAAATGCTCAGTGATATTTGTTAAAATACCTCATTTGAAAAAAAATGAGACCACAAAAGGAGATGATTTAATATTTATTTTATTAAAATATGTGCATATTTACTTATTCTTGGAAAAAGGCTATAGGGTCCTGTGCTCGTTTGAATGTATTATGTCCCCCAGAAAAAGCCATATTCTTTGATGCAATCTTGTGGGGCAGACGTATTAGTGGGGATTAAGTTGGAACCTTTGGATTAGGTTGTTTCCACGGAATGTGCCCCACCCAACTGTAGGTGATAACTCTGATGAGATATTTCCATGGAGGTGCGGCCCCACCCATTCAGGGTGGGCCTTGATCAGTGGAGCCATATAAATGAGCTGATGGGCAGAGGGAACTCAGTGCAGCTGTGAGTGATGTTTTGAAGAGGAGCTACAGCCAAGAGGGACATTTTGAAGAAAGCACAGGAGCTGCAGATGAGAGAGAGTTTGAAGACAGCTGTTAAAAGCAGACTCCTGCTCCAGAGAAGCTGAGAGAGGACAAATACCGCAAGTGCAACTAACAGTGACATTTTTGGGGAACTGCAGCCTAGAGAGGAACGTCCTGGGAGAAAGCCACTTTGAAACCAGAACTTTGGAGCAGATGCCAGACACGTGCCTTCCCAGCTAACAGAGGTTTTCCGGACACCATTGGCCATCCTCCAGTGAAGGTACCTGATTGTTGATGACTTACCTTGGACACTTTATGGCTCTAAGACTGTAACTGTGTAACCAAATAAACCCCTTTTATAAAAGCCAATACATCTCCGGTGTTTTGCTTCCCAACAACATTAGCAAACTAGAACAGGTCCCCAAGACTATCCCAATTTATTACAGCAGAATACCAAGCAAAACCAGCAAGGGGAAACGGTGCCTGGGGTAAAGCCCAGAACCAGGCTCCAGCTTCCTGAGTCCCCTCCCCGTGGAACGGACGGGACGCCTCACTCCCCAGCAAGGACTTCCAGCAGCACGTGGGGGACACTGCCAGCCAGGGAAGTCTGCCAGCGACTCGGTGTCCAGGGTTTCCACTGGGGGCGGGTCGGAGGACACCCTCTGCCCACGTGGACCTCAATCCCAGACTCCCAAAAAGAAGGAGGCATTTTGCATAACCTGCTCATGGTCTCAGAGCAGAGAGCCTCACGGAGCAGTCAGGGGCTGGGGGCCCTCCCGAGACCCAGGCTCCCCGATGCCACCCAAGGGCTCAGGCCCCCTAAGACAGCAGTCAGGCCCACCCCGCTGGCTTAACTCTTCCCTGCATAAAACCAAAATGTTAACAGTGGTTCTCTCTGGTTGGGGACTGACTTTCTTCTTTACCCTCTTTTATTGACAAATTTCCCACAATGAACATGTATTTTCTTTATAATCAGGGGGAAAGTTGTACTCTTCTGAAATTTCTATCTGTTTTGCTGTTTTGCTTACGATATGCATTTTCAGATGACACACAGGGAGCATACAAACTTTTCTGAAATTCCGAGATGATGTAAGAGGAAAGACACCAGAGAAACGGCATTAGCTGAAGGGAGAACACAGAGTAAGAGGAGGGTCCTCAGGTGGATGAATGAAAAAGATGAAAGAAGAGGGATGAAAACTGGAGCCGTACCGCCAGGATTTCCAGTTCTGTCTCCCAAACTAGCCTTTATAAAATCATCTACAGCACGGACAGACTACGTGTCTGGGACGGCTACGAGAGGAACTCCTGTTACTACAAAGAGTTCTAGTCCAACGGTCCGGCATAGTAGCTTGATAGTTCTAAGTGTCACACAATTGACATCTGTTTATTTTTTCCAAATCCCACTGAATTTAAAGACCATAATCCCTTCTTACTGTTCTTTCTTCTGATGACTCACACACCAAAGTATAAAATTTCAGATGAATCCAAAAGTACAAAACAGACAAAAAGACTAAAAATGACTGGACTTGGGATTTGGAAGTCCAGAATTCAAGTCATGAATCTACCCCATAGGACTCAAAAGTTAAACGTCCTCATCTCTAAATTGGGAGAAAAATACTCTAGCTCAGAGCGAAAAGGCTCAAATAAGAAAATTCAGTGCAGGAGTTGGGTTCGATGATGATCATTAGGTATTACAATTACAGCATCCTCGCATAATCAGCCAGCAAATGCCTACTGTGTGCTAGAATTAACAGTGACGTGTGATTAAAGGGACAAGGTCCCACAGAGCTCAGAGGACTTCTCATCTTACAGACGAAGAAAAAATTAAATAAGTTGGGATGGGTGATGAGGAGGGGGCATTATAGTAGTAGCTAAGAGAATTCAACTCTGGGTCAGATGCTGGGTTTGAATCCAGAATTACCACTTAATGCTCAGTAACCTTGGGCAACTCACTTACTTTCTCTGTGCCTCTGTAAAACGAGGATAATAAACAGTGCTCACCTCGAGGGGTGTGAGGTGAATCAAAGGAGCTAATATCCATAAAGCTCTGAGAGCTGTGCCTGGCACACAGAAAGCACCTTGAGCACAGAGGTTGTTTTTTAAAATAAATAAAGCACATGAATCGTGGGTGCCATGAGATCACGGAGAAGAGAAGCTAAGCCACACATGGTGAGATCACCAAAATTCGTCCCAAACCAAATACTTCTATCTCCTCCTAGGCAAGTCTACTAATTATTCCAGTGGGAGTCACAAGCAATGAAAACTTTAACTCCTACACCCTGGCAATATTAAAACAGTGCAAAAGGTCCAGTAAATGACTATATATGTTTCAAAAATGCATACAGGCTTTACTCGGCAGGTGAACTCAGCGCCCTCCCCCCTACATGGGACCTGACTCCTAGGGGTGTAAATCCCCCTGGCAACACAGGATATGACTCCCAGGGATGAGCACTGTGGGACTGAGAGGCTCTTCTTGACCGAAAGGTGGAAGAGAGATGCAACAAAATAAGGTTCCAGTGGCTGAGAGATTTCAAGTGAAGTCGAGAGGTCACTCTGGAGGGTATTCCTACGTGCTATACAGACATCATCTTTTAGTCTTTGGTGTGTTGGAATGGCTAGAGGGAACCCTCATACCTGAAGCTGTCAAACTGCAACCCAGTGACCTCGATTTTGAAGATGATTGTATAACTATGTAGCTTGCATAGAGTGACAGTGTGATTGTGAAAACCCTGTGGCTCACACTCCCTTTATCCAGTGTATGGATGGATGAGTGGAAAAATGGGGACAAAAATTAGATGAAGAATAGGATGGGATGGAGGCAATGGAAAGATTTAGGTGTTCTTTTTTGCTTTTATTTTTATTTTGGAGTAAGGAAAAGATTCAAAAATTGATTCTGGTGATGAACGCACAACTGTATGACGGTGCTGTGAATGACTGATTGTATGCTGTGGATGACTGCAGGTGTGTGAATGTATCTCAATAAAGCTGTATTTAAAAAGAAGTAATGAACAATGGGGGTCAGAGGGGAATGGGATGTTTTGGATGTTCTTTTTTATCTTAATTTTTATTTTATTTTTTGGAATAATGAAAATGTTCAAAGATTGTGGTGATGAAGGCACAACTATATGATGATACTATGAACAACTGATTGTACACTTTGAATGACTATATGTTATGTGATTATATCTCAATAAAATTGCATTTAAAAAAATGCATATAGGCTTGAAGTTTGCCAAAATGTCACAGTACAAAGCATTGTCACATATACGAACTCGCTGATTCTTGCGAGAACCTGTAGGGAAGCTAACAGATGAGGAAAGACATGCAGAGCGCCTGTGGGCTGATGCCATGTGTTCGGAGCCAGCAGGTTGAGGCCAGACGGTCAGATGTGAGACGAGAGCAGACAGGTCGAGCTGGGCCTCCTGGGTGTCAGCACCACTATCCCCCACACCCTTGGTACTTTCCACCTGGCTCCCGACAGGTGGAAGGTGCCATCCTGAACTCGAAGCCCTGCCCTGCTCTCCAGCCCTGCGTGGAGCTTCTCTCCCCTCTCTCCCCTGGGTGGAGAGGGCAGGAGGCGGGCTCCATTCCAGAGCCTGAGGCACAATGTTGGTTCTTGGAACGTAACCCTTGGGGCTAAATGACTGGGAGATCATCCCATAAAATGAGTGCTGCACTTTTCCAAAAGGCAGTGTGACTTTTATAGAAAAATCTATTCCATTTGGGAGAAAGGCCTAATAAAACCAAAAAAAGAATAATACATTCATGTGACAACAAATTAAGTTCAGCTGTCCCAAAGTGAAATCCCAAAACCCTCTGGGCACACAGCTGCTTCTCCCAGCTGAAATTAAACTCCAGCCACAACACACGCCAGCTTTTCTAAAAAGACCTTTTGCAAAGGTCTTAAATCAAGATTCCTTTAACTCACTTGTCATTTTACAGATCTAAGGTCTCTGCCTTTCTCTCATTCAGTCGACAAACATCGATTTCATGTCACCTCTGCCCCAGATGCCAAGCCAGGCACCGCCGTGAATGCGACACGAGTGGGCATGGAGGAACCCGGAGGGGCCACCGTGGGGAGGGGAGACCACACACTCCCCACTGTAAAACAGGGGGATAAGTGCTACTGCAGGAGGTGCAAAGGAAGTCACTGCCTCGCTGGGAAAGTGGGAACAGGTTTCTCAGTAATCAGTGCAAGGACAGACAAAAAGTCAAGGTGACAGAACAGAATCCAGAAACAGAACCACACACTTAGAGTGACGAAATGCTCAGGACAATTTTGTAGGGAGAGGATGGTCTTTTCAATAAATAGTGCAGGTCACCGAGACAGCCATATGGGAAGGAAAGTCTGAACCTCAATTCCCACCCCCCACCGTAAACAAAAATAATCTGAGATAGAACACAGACCTATTGTTCAAGGTAAAACAACAAAGCTTCGAAAAGAAAACAGGGGAGAAGATCTTCTTGGGGGTAAGCAAAAATATTTTTCAATTTTACAAGGACCAAAAAAAAAAGCACTAACCATAAAAAGAAAAGCTTAATAAATTGAGCTTTATTAAAATTAAGAATTTCTCTTCATGGAAATTTACAATATTGAGACTGAGAAGGCAAGCCAGAGACTTGACAGATGATATTTGGACACCTATCTGACAAAGGACCTATATCCAGAATATATAAAGAATTCCTACAAATCACTAAGAAAGTCAGTCTAAAGAAAAAAACAACAAAAGACTTAAAAAGCACTTTGCAATATTATTTGCTATCATTATAAGAAGAGGTGCTCAAAAGCTTTAGTCATTAGGGAAATGCAAATTAAAACCACAATACCTCCCGTAGGTAGTCAAGCCTGACCAAAAAGGTGAGGATGTGAAGGGATTGGAACTCTCAGATATGGCTGCAGGGAGTGCAAAGTGACTGAGCCACTTGGAGATCTGTCTGGCAGAATCTACTAAAGGTAAGTATCAGTATATGCGTGCATGCATGTGTATGTGCATATAAATGTGTACTTGCATATATATAATTATATGTGTGTAGATGTAAACATACATGCATATGGCCTAGCAATCCACTCCTGGGTATATACCCAATAGAAATGAATGCTTATTTCTACAAAAAGACTTGCATGAGATTGTACAAGAATATTCACAGCAGCTTTATTTGTGATAGCCCAAAGCCTGAAACATCAATGGTAGAACAGGCACTGAGAAAGGGACAAACTACCGCTCCACACAAAATGGATAACTCTCAGACCTAATGATGCGCTAAACAGACCCACACACACAAGATTACAGACCGTGTCAACTGAGAAATAGCAAACTGAGCTGTGAAGCAGCAAAGGCATTTATGTGGGGTCTTAAAATTGCAATTTGGGGAGCACAGATTGTGTCCCATCTTGGCATCTACAGGCAAGGGTTTTTAAAGGAAAAGATCAGACAAGTTGTCTGTCATTGGTGGACATTTGGGATGCTCTAATCGTCCTTCTTGGGTGGCTGAGTTCTTTATCCGTGGCTTGTCTGTGGCATCCGGGTGTCCTCAGGGTTTTCAGGAACGCTGGTGCCAAAGCTCTGCTCAGGTGGCACTCGGTGATCTCTGCCTGAGACCTGCAGAAGTGTCGCCTCCAGAATGACCTCCCGACTCCATTTGAAACCTCTTAGCCACAGTAACTCTATTTTGTTTTATTTTTTACAATCAAAAGATTCTATTTACATGAAGTAAACTTCCAATGGCTTTGCCAGTTCCCAAAATACATCCTTTGTGCTACTGAAGCCTCAGACACTTCCTCACCATTGGCTAAAGGGAGGAACACACAACATTCCTCGGCAGATCTGCAGTACCAGTGACACCAACGTCTAACACGCATTCTCCCACTGCTCTCCAGTTTGCAGGTGTTCTCACCTGACTCCCAGAACGCAGGCACGTTAGGAAGGGCCAACCCCCCCCTCCACGGTCTCCAGCTTCCAGGGAACGGTGTTTCTCCCGCGGGAAGTCCCGGCTTAGTGCTGCCCCCGTTTCCACACCAGAGAAACTGAGTCAAGATTAGTAAGAGGGCCGACCTCTGGGCTCCTGAGCTGCCTCTCCAAGACCCTCATGTTGCCAAGAGTGGGCCAAGACGCAGCCAGCAGACGAGGGCGTGGAAGCCCCTCCCCTCCCCACTGCACTGAGCTGAGCATAGGCCGGAACCCTGACCAATTCCCCGGCTGCCATCACCAGGTCTCTCCCCGGAAGGGGGTCCCGCCTATGATTCCCAGCCGGGGTGAGGGGCTCCTCTGCACTGCCACCCCTGAGGGCGTCACCACACAGAGACCCCGCCCCTGCCCGGCCAGGGTGCCCTGCCTCCACCCACTCACCTGGACACTCAGCCCAGCCTCGCCCAGCAGACATCACCCCCTCGTCCAGTCAGACACAGGGCATAAGTGTGACTGCTGTCCCGGCTGCAGGCGACGGTGGGCGAACCGGACAGCTCTGCTGGGCGTCAGACAGTAAATCAGTGCCATGCCAAAATGAGAAACCAGTTCCCAGCTCCCAATGCAGGGCCCCCACTAGAATGTAAACGATATCAAGAAAGTAAGAAAGTTCAACAGTGACAGTAACTGTAAACAGGAAAAAAATAATAATAAGTCGGATGTGGCCCTACCAGCTTGAATTTAGACACGTGCTGTTGATACGTGTGCAGGAATATTGCATGTGTGTCTAGACTTCGGCATAGAATCCTGAGCTGTCGGCTGAAGGGCAGGGAGTAAAAGCGCCCCAGGAGCAGGGCTGCTCCCTGGTACCGGATCTTGAGCACTAACACGTTCCGGCTAAAGGAACCCGGGCTCCTCGGAGAAATGGCCGGTCCCGGGGCTGGGGCAGGTGGGACAAGATGACCCAGGAACGTCTCGTGACGCCAGGAAGTAAGCAAGAGATGGTAGCAGGTCTCAAGGACACGGGAAGCCAGCTCAAGAGACTCTGCTAGCGCAACAATAATTAGGTACAGAAAAGAATTATCAGCCATGGCAGGGGAAGTGATACCAATAATAAACAAACAATAGCTAAATAAACAGAGAAGGAAAACCTGTGCTTACGGTAGAATGACGAAAGCCGACTGGTAAATTAGGAGGGAGTGCAGAAGTTGGAAAATGATCATCGTAAATGACTGGGTCATAAAAGAATCATTGATGAATGCTAAATGGAAGGGGAAATTCTATGGGGAACAGGATATCTGCCTGGCTTCAAAGTGTATCCCCATCAAATGCTTATTAACTTCAGGGACGGGAAAAAATCTTAACACGGTGAAGAAATCGGACAACTCCGTGACCTAGTAATGAAAATCAGCATCGCTAGCGAGGGGCAGATGGCAATCGCAGGCCTGCAAATGCGACACCTGTGGGGGACAGACGTCACCTGTGCAGCACCCCTGCCCTAGAAGTCACGCCTGAGTCTAATCACAGGAAGCGTCCAAAAAACGCAAAATGCAAAGTGTTTGATTTACACGGGGGGAGGGTAGCTATGTCTTCATAAAGGCCAATGTCAAAGACAAAAGACAAAGGAAAGCTGCAAAAATGACCCAGCTGAAAGGAGCCAAAAAGACGTGGCAAGTAAAGGCCACACGTAGCCTGAGACTGGACACTGCACTGGGGAAAAATACTATAAAAGATGTTACGGAGCCATTAACAAAAGTTGAATACCAATGGTACATTAGCCGAGAGTGTCACATTAATATTAAATTTATGATGTTGCTAACTACATTGTGCTTATGTAAGAGAACACTCCTATTCTTGGGAAATAGACGTGTCGGGTAAAATAAACGGATGATAGATACATACATACATATAAACATACATACACGGATAGATGAGTAGGTAGGTAGGTAGATAGGTAGGCAGAAAGAAAGGTACAAAGAAAAATAATAAAACAAATAAGGTAAAAATATGTATAAAACACATACTTGTATACATTTTTATATCAGCAAGTACTCCACCTCAAAACCTACACAATCGGGTGTTCAGTAAATAATGAGAAAATATTTCTCATTATATAGTGAGAAAAGTATTTCATTAATACTAAAATGTCATTTTCCAAGACTTAAAAGTGCGCTTAAGTAAAAAGTAGAGTAAAAAGAAAACAGACTTTGGACAAAGACCTTAGTTCAAACCCCACCTCTGCAACCTTAGACAAAGTTTCTTAATATCTTCTGATCTTATTTCCCTCATATATTTAAAACTTGTTTCAAATGTAAAACGGGGTGGACACCTCCCTTGCAGGACAGGTACAGGATTAAATAAGCTATCGTACATGAAAACATCAGACAATACACCAGCCCAGAAAAGGCACTCAATAAATGTCAGTTTCCCTTTCTGATTTTTTCTTTCAACCAAAGTCAAGCCTATAAGGTACAGTATGTCTGAACGGCTGGGAAATGAGGCATTTCACCCAGAAGAGTTTCAAGTTCTCACTTATCACTTATCACGGTGTCCCATCCTCTCCAGGCAGACAAGATGTTTCTCTCGATACTGGGCAAGTCACTTTCTAAGGGAAAGAACTAAAGGAATTAGAATACACGGCCCTGATCTCAAGAAACGTATAGCCCTATTCAAAAACTAACACCTGTACATTTAAGTAGTAAGAGGGAACAACAAATTTGATGCCAAATTGTGCAACAAAATAAAAAATCAACAGGTTTTCTAACAGTCAGAGGGGGATCTCCGTGGGCCAGGAAGCCAGGTGTGAGGAAGTGAGGTGCTCAGACAAACCCGAACGAGAGGCCTTCGGTATCGCCAGGCCAGCAGGCCACCCTCGGTGAGCAGGGGCTTTTGGGGGTGACTTTTCCGCAGACGTAGAAAGCGACGTGGAAGAGGCAAAACCTGTACTTCCTGAACCACACAGACAATACCACTTCATCTTAAACTTCTTTTCACAAAGTTGTGGTTGCCAGACCTTCCACCACCCCTCCCTTCATGTAATTAACTCACTTCCAGAATATCTGGAGATTCCCCCAACGTGCCCTTCCCTGGAGTAAAGCACGCTTTCTCACCTGGGGCAAGGGAGGGATTTATCTACGGAAATAAAAACAGTTTGGGCTCGATAATTTAATTTACAATGTGAAAATAACTGGAAAATAGTTCCCTTATTTCCTCTTGGTTTAAAGTGCCAACATCATTTACTACATCAGTATACACTGATATCAGGAAATCGGACTGTGGTTCAGGAAATAGAATCTGAATTTTAGAGCCAGAAGGAACTTTTGAGAACATTTGCTTCTAACCACCCATCCAGTTCTCATTACTTGTTTACAGAAGAGAAACTGAGGTTCTGGGAAATTAAGAGACAGGGTGGAGCTGCAGGGTGGTGGCACCAAGAGGACATACAGGCTCTGAAGACAGACGGACCTACGTCAGCGTGCTGACTTCCAACTAGCAGCTACACAATCTTAAGCAGGTTACTTACACTGTCGCAGATTCCACAGCTGTAAAAAGACTCCTGCAAAGCTGATGTAAGCTAATGAGGAGGAGGATGACAAAAACAAAACGAGGAGGAAACAACATTGAAAGAATGGTACCTGTTTTGAGCATTTACCATGTGCCAAGCTCTACGCTAAGCACTTCAGATGCACAACTGCAATTAAACCTCAAAACAACCTGTGAGGTTTAATCTGGCCACTGGCAGATGAAGGAAGGTGGGGACTGGAGAGGTTGGGACCTCACCCAAAGTGGCACACGTAGGGAGCCAGGCCCAAGGAGGGTTTTTAAATTCTTAGAGGCAAAGGACGTCTCATCTGTAAAGGGCCAGCACAAGCAAGAGTTAAAGAAACCCCCAAAGAGCATTCCAGACCCACGACCACCCTGTTCCCAAACCAGACTCACTGTGCTTCTGAACAATTAACTTCAGAATAATTATTCCATGAAGAAAAAGGAGAATGGGCAGACATCAGAATAAATCGGACAACTGGTAAATATGCTCCATGGTAGATATTAGCAGGATGCGGCATCTACGTTATTTCCACGTTTATTTGCACGGTGTCCTTTCAATCACCCCATACCACCCTAAGTAGGTGAGAGTGTTAGACACTTCCATTACCTGGGACTCCAGCTCACCTGAGACCATTGGGTCCCTCCCTTCATCATCTATCAGAACCACCTGGAGATCTCTTACTGTCCCAGCCCCTTTCCCAGGGATTCTATTTCAGCTGGTCTGGAATGAGCATGGCTTTTTAAAGCCCCCAGGTGCAACTAGGGTTGCAAACCACCTTCCCAGACTCCCACACACTTCACCTCTGGTCAACAAACCCTTACCGAGAGTCTAAGCACTAGGGATATCAGGGTTCAGTAAGACAAGTCAGCCACTACCCCCTAAAAATATTTGCAAATCTCTCTGCACTTAGGATTAAAAAAAAAAATCAGAGATGCATTCCAGCCCAATCCAAGCTCCCAGGTGTATGGAATACTTTGGTACAGGTTGGCCTGTGAAACAGCCTCCTGAATCTTCCTTGTCTATAGGCGGTGAGAAATCTATGAGAAGAAAAATTCAAGTCTGAGCCATTTGCCATAAAGACCTCACCGCACACCCCTGAAGAAAGTGCCCAGCTACATTTTAACAAGGATGGAAACTGAAAAAAGCAACGCAACACAAAAAACAGAGCTCTGCTGGGGGGCGGGGGCTGGGGGTTCTCATCCGGCTTGGCTCCCTGGCTCAGCTCCCGATCAGCAGTGTCACATCCGGGAGTCACCTCACCTCCCCAGGCTCAGATTGCCTAATATTAAATGAGAGGATTAAAGTATAAAAATACAGATGTTACTTCAAGCTCCAGAGCCCTCACAGCCTTAAAAAAGGAATTTCTCCATCACCCAGTCAAGATTTCTTTTTCCATTCTTAGGAAACCAAAAGTGAAAGCAGAAAATTCAGCCACTATCCTTATCAAGTATTCTCAAATAAGAGAATACAATGCACAAATTCTGTTCACAACATCTGAGGGAGCATAACCAAATCGAGTACTGGAGACTCTCATTCATTCATTCTGCAAATATCTGAAATGACCAGTATGTGCCAAATGCCACTCATCTCATCTAATTTAAACTTTCATTTACTGCAAGCCTACTAAGTTGCAGTATCTGTTATATTACGCCTATTTAATCATCACAGAAACCCTGTACTTAGGTAATTCTGTTATAGATGAAAATAACTGAGGCCAAAAGAAGTTAGGAAATGTATTTAAAACGTGAGAATAGTGTGCCCAAGCCCTCCAAGTCTCCTTCCGAGCGGCACTCCCAGCCCAGAGTGCCCGGGAGTGGATGTTCTCCCTCTCACTTTTGTCATCTCTTGGCTGACCCAGTGTTTCCCACAAAGCTATGGAGCCCTGGCAGCTCTGTCCCCGGCTGTCCTGAGGCCACAAAAGCCACAAATGTTTTAGGCTAATGCGGTCCATCTGTCTCTAACAGATAGTGCCCTCATGCTGACAGTCACTTCTGTGAGCAGACGGCTAGAAGCCACCTTGGCGGGCCCCCACGAGACACCCCCCTGCAGCCCCCACCTTCCTCCCCCAAGGGCGCGGGGCGACCGGCCAGCAGTGGGGCCAGCTCTCTGGCTCTCTCCTCCCACCACGCCCTGCGCATTCTCCTCTCTAAAGCCCTCCGGGAGGATCCCACCAAATATAGGCAGGAAAAGAGCTTCCTCCTTCCTACAACCAAAGGGCAGGGGGAGGGGAGCTCCTTTGGCTTCTCCAGCTCTGGAACAGAACATGACCTTGAGCATAACCTTGAGCTGTGCTGAGCTGAGCCCGCACCCACTCACAGAGACGCACACCAAAGGTCCTCACTGCTGTCACTAGGCAGAACTTCAAACACGTTTTAAAAAGTAGTGTGCGATTCCTCCAGAAGGCCTGTTTATACCCTGCGGTTTCTCACCTGCTCGGAACGCTTTAGGACCGCAAAGCATCGCCACCATGCACCTCCTTCACTCCTCCCCGCAACCCTGGGGGATGTGCTGAGTGGGTTTCTTTATCCCTGTTTTTCAGATAAAGAAATCAAGACGCTCAGAAATTCAGGGGCTTTACCAAGGATGTCCAGCTAGGGTATTAAAACCAGGAAAGGAGGCCGTTAGATTCTAGAGCCAGTAGGCTTGCCCATATTCCACAAGGCCCTCCAGGGACTCTTCCCTGATCTGAGAAATGCAAACAGCTGGTCTGTCACTCTGGAGCCCTTGGGTTTCCTAAAGGTAAGTAACGAAATTTCTTAACAGGATGCGTTATTTGCTAAGGTTGCATTTTTTAAAAAAATTAGCCCGCTTGTGTTTCGGAGAGACCACTTCAGTGGCAATGCTAAGAACGAAGTGCAGAAAGGTGGCACAATGAGGCAGGGAAACGATTCAGAGCTGTCACAACAGCTCGATGCCACACGAGGAGGTCCAACGCCAGGGCGGTGACTGCAGAGTAGAGGGAGAAAAAAATGCACTGAAAGCCCACTAGATGCAGGGATGAAGGACGGGCAGTAAGAAGGGTGGGGGCTCCAGGTTAAAAGACTGAAGAACGACATCATTAACTAAACAAAAGCAAACAGCAGACGTGGGTGTGGAAGGAAAGTGTGGATACGTTGAATCTGAGGGGCACAAAACACGCGGGGTGGGAAACCCACTTATCATTGATTTCCCGTCTAGCACCGACCAGCACTTCACGGACGTCTGTACAAGAGAGAAAGAGAAGGAGGCCAGGAAATGAGCCGTGTGGAAGTCACCATTCGGGGCTTGGTCTCGAGACTTCCAGAAAGAGGCTGGGACAGAAGTTGGGTGTTCACTGATGTGTTAAATATTTGAGCGCATACTGTGTGCCAACACCACGGCTGACCTTGGAGACACAGGGTAGCATCAGGGACTCAGAATTGAACCAGGAGACGGGGTTCAACGTGGAACTGGGCAGTCAGAGAATTACACCAGAAGAATGGGAGAGGTAGTAGTTCAAGTTCACACATCTCCTGCCTGAATATCACTGCGAAGGCAAAGCCCCTTTCCTTCACGGCATCCATCAGAATCCACAGAGGGCTTGTCCAAGATAAAACTGACCCAGTAGGTCAGGGGAGGCGGGGAGGAAGGGCAAATGGTTTGCATTTCTAACAATTTCCCAGGTGAAGGCAAAGCGCTGGCTGAACCAGGGCTCCAGGGCAAGGTGTCGAGAAGCCTCTAAGGCCACCACCCTCAGAGCTAAGTCTAGTTTTAGCCACTAACCCGCTCTGTGACCCTGATCAAGTCATTTAAATGCTCCGAGCTTTGGGTTTCTGGGGTCAAAATGCAAATCACCGCCACCATAACCTCTTCAAGAGACTACTGGAGGCTCGTACCTTATCTTCTAGGTGGGAGAGATGCAAAGCAAAGCATTTTGCAAAGGTATAGAAAATAAAATAGGGATCATGGAACAAGGAGCCAAGTGAAGTTAGGGTCCCCCACAGGGAAAGCAGCTGGAGGGATACGGCTTTAGTTTGTCAATCCTCTGACAATTTCAATGGGTTAGGTTTAACTTCCTCAGAGTACCATATCCTTTAAAAAAAGAACAAACTGTAGGATACCCAGAATAGCATAAATTAAGTGTGGGATGAAGGAAACAGTGCATTTTAAAAATCCACCTCATAGGCATTTGTGATGGGTGGGAATAGGGTGATTGTTAAAACATTCATCTGTATACTTTTCTGCATTGTTTGATTTCTTTATAATGAGCATGGAATAGTTTTATAAGAATGTTAGTGATTTTTTTAAAAAAGCAATAAATAAATAAATAAATAAAAGCTCATATTTAAATTCTCTAGAAAAGTTTTCCAGTAGATGAGGTCAATTGAATGCTTAGTAACCAGCATTTTTTAATGATTAGACTTTTTATTTTGAAATAATCAGGAGGAGCTCAGCCAGAACCAGGACAGAGCAACTAGAAGCTTCTTCCCTGGGGCAGGCAGTGGACCCTACAAAGTGGGGGTCTGCGGGCATTCGTGTCTTTGGAAAGCAGCCCCAAAGGATCAGAAATCAGTAACCCTTTGGAAAAGGCTGCTTGGGGTTTGGGCAGGCGACCTACAGAAAACGTCCTCAAAGAAACCACAGCACAGAAAATGGCCCGCATCGGAGGCACCACCCGCTGTAAATTCTGGGCGGCAAGAGCTGACTTCACATCTCCTGTGCAGAAGACATCCAAGTGAAGGTGCCAACACGGCAGACATCTAAGGCCGCTGTGTCCAAACCCAATGCCGCTGGGCTACAGAAATGTGTAAGCCCAACGGCGGGTAGCCTCCAGCACCCGGTGCCACCGCACTGTGTTTATTTCCACAAACTTCCAGCCCCTGCTCTAACCACCGCAAAAACCAAAGTTGAGTGAAAATCTTTCTCCAAAGCAGGACAGAGCAGGACACTCTGACACATCGTTTGCAGCCCCAGGTCCCCCTGCAGGGGATGCACCCCGGTCCCCGTGAGGCTCCCCCAGAGGAGGTGGGGTGACGGCAGGCAGCCTCGAGTTAGCACTGGCCCTGTAGGCCGTGCCCTGGCAGTCGGAACCAGTGGGCACCCAGTCCCAGGAGAGCCAAAGGAAACATAAATCACAGTAGATGGATGCTGCACAGTTGGTGTAGAAACCTCATCTCTCGAACCCTCAGCACCCCCCTCCCTGCTCTACCAGGGTCCCAGCGCCTTTGGACAATCTCCCCTTTACTCTCCTCCCCCAAAGGTGCTTCCGGGAAAAGCTCCAGGACAGACCTGGCACCCAGGATGCATTCAACAAATGCTTCTTGAAATGAACGAAGGCAAATTACTTGAACGCTACCAAGAGTTCCTTTTCAATGTGTTATTTCTCATGAAAACAGGGGCTTGAGTTTGAGCAAGTGGCCGAGCTTGCCTGTGCTACAGTTCAACAGTTTATAAAATCTTAACACTAGCAGCTGTCACCCACAGGGCTGTGCAAATCATGGGATGAGCTCAGCACCAAGAGCCAGCCACGCGGTAAGTGCTCAGCACGTGTTAGCCATTGTGAGCTAGGATTCTCCAGCGCTCCAACAATCAAAAGGAATTAGATCTAAATTCACCATCTGGAAAGGATGTGCATGTATACTGTTGAGTGGGGGATAAAAGGAAGTTGCAGAACATTGTGAACCATGTGCTCACTATATTATTTTTAAAATACCAGAAAATTCTGCATATATATTTGTATGTGCACTGCCAAAGAACTGGAAGGAAACAGACCAAAAGTGAATGGCAGTTAACCCAAAGACAGTAAGGAAATAAACATTCACCTTCCACTTTATAGCCTTTAATACTACATGCATTATTTTCAGTGAGCATCTATTCCTTTTGTAAAATTTTTCAAAGGAATCTGTTGCAATTTTTCTAAAGAAATGAGCAGGTGTAGCAGGGAGGCAGAAACAGAAGAGAAAAACGGTATGAACTTAAGAGGCAAGTCAAGGCCCGGCTTCTTTTGTGACTACAAAACATGGCAGGCAAAAGGGGGATGTGAAAGGAAATGAAATAAGCTTCAGTGGCAGAGAGATTCCAGAAGGAGCCGAGAGGTCACTCTGGTGGGCACTCTTACGCACAATTTAGACAACCCTTTTTAGGTTCTAAAGAATTGGGGTAGCTGGTGGTGGATACCTGAAACTATCAAACTACAACCCAGAACCCATGAATCTCGAAGACAATTGTATAAAAATGTAGCTTATGAGGGGTGACAATGGAATTGGGAAAGCCATAAGGACCACACTCCACTTTGTCTGTTTATGGATGGATGAGTAGAAAAATAGGGGAAGGAAACAAACAAACAAAGGTACCCAGTGTTCTTTTTTACTTCAATTGTTCTTTTTCATTTTAATTATTATTCTTGTTATTTTTGTGTGTGCGCTAATGAAGGTGTCAGGGATTGATTTAGGTGATGAATGTACAACTACGTAATGGTACTGTGAACAAATGAATGTACGATTTGTTTTGTATGACTGCATGGTATGTGAACATATCTCAATAAAATGAAGATCAAAAATAAACAACAACAAAAAAAACAACATGGCAGGCATATGTGAACTGTAGCACATCTTTCTACAAACACAAAACACAATCCCTCTGTCTTCTCTCTTGGTCTGATACCCAACACCTAGAGACTGAAATCCCTCTCATCAACCACATACCCTGGCTTTCTCAAATCAGTAGATTGAGTTGGTTTTGATCCCCTCAACCACACCGAGGGGAAACCACTCTTCAGCCCACCTGCCCAGGGCTGCTGGCCTCACTCTGCACCTGACCTTGACTCAGCCACCTGGATCCAGTGTTGCTCACAGCTGCCACCTGCACAGCACTTAGCACCGGGTGGAGAGCAGGTTGGTGAACACTCGAGCGGGAAGGAACCTTAGGAAAGAGACAATCTGCCATACCACTTACAAAGTGACTTGTCTTTGGGAGCTCAGCTAGTTACTGCATGAAACGGGCCAAAGCTGGGTCTGCTGACTCCCAGAAGAGGGCTACTTTAGAGCCCCATAAAAACGTGGGATGTGCTTCGGGGCCTGGAACATACACTGCTATAGAAGATGAGTGGACTCGGAACTGCTCAGCCTGGAGTCTTGAACTCACATTGGAAAAACGGCAACGCCCATGTGATATGAGGAACATCCCCAAGAGAGGGCATCTGGCTGAGAGGGAGGGAGGTTCACACGTGTTATCACTGACTGAAAAAAAAACCTGAGTGGAGAGCCTGATTTGCAAATTCAAAATAGAAATACAATATCTAGGAACCTGGATCGTTAACATGCACAACTATCAGATATTAAATGGGTGTATACTTTAAATATGAATGTACAATTTCAATATTTTTTGAGTAAGAAGGCTATTCTCAGCTTGTCAGAAAGGCAGTTATCTGATTCCTAGATCAATAATAAATTTATATTTATACACACATTCACACAATTAACTCATACAAGAATTGCATTATTCAATTCAATTACTTGGAAAATTTTATGATATCCAAATTACTACACTTAATCTTTTTGGATTAATTTATAATTTGGTATACAATGGTACGTATTTGTAGACTCATCCTTTTCTGAATAATGACTAAGTCCAATGGCTTTATAGGTTTTATATTGTCATTATAATGGATGATGGAAAGAAGAAAAGATAATTTAATCTCAGGGGAGCAAACTTAATCACTAAAGTATACTTGATTCCCAAAACAATCTTCAAAGTCATATAGAAAATTCAATTAATGAAACACAGAAGACTTTCACTAACCACCTATCTTTTCCTTACCAAGAAAACTGTGATCCTTAAGAATCTTTTAAATGGGAACAAAATTTTTGTACCTATCTATAAGATTGACAAAGACAAAATACCGTAGTGGCAAGGGAAGGGAAAACAGGCACTCTTACACATTAACAGTGCGAGGATACAGTAATATAACCCTGATGAAAGGGAGTGCAGCGATACCAAGCAAAATTTAAAATGTGCACACCCTTCAAGCCAACAATTCCATTTCTAGGAATTTATCCTATGACTATATTCATGCAAACACACAAGAATTCACACGATGCCACTGCTCCTTCCTCCACAAGACTCGGAACAACCTCCATCCCTATTAACAGGGAACTGGCAGAGAATAGTATTTATTTATGCTAACAGTTGTGTTTTTAAAAAGAAGACACAATTACCTATAAATGGTTGAATATACATAGATTGTTTCTAAGAGGATTCAAAAGAACTGGTAACTGGTTAACAGGCTAAGGGACAGTTATGGGAGAAGGACTTCCTTTTCACTTTAAAGTGCCTTTTGAATTGTTGTTCCATTGCTTATATTAAATATTCAAAATATGTAATAACTGAAATAAATATTTTAAACTTAACTAGTAAAAACAGGAGAACAAATACTACCTAACTGACAAGATTGTTGTGTTAATTAAATGAGAAAAAATTTAAATATTATCAATGTTCAAAGGTTGAAAGTATAATTCTAGTTTAGATGTCAGGGAAAGGATCATGAAATGGGAATATTTCAAATAAGCCATGAAGGTTGCAGAAGAGCTGAACAGCAGAAGTGGGGTGCTGGCATTCCAGATGGAAAGACCACCAAGTGAACTTAATCACTAAACTGTACTTGAGTCCCAAAAGAAAGAGGAAGAGGCGGGAGAGTATAAAGAGTATATAAGACAGGTTAAGAAAGTGCTTCAGCAGCTGGCTGGAGGATAAAGTTGACAATAGTCAAAGTAAGAAAGAAACTCAAACTTGTAGACTGCACTCACAACTGTGAGTTAAGAATTAACAAATAATTACATTACTGAATCATTATATAGATGCTTTTCTTACTTTCTGGCATATTATAATAGACAAAGGGAAATAGCCGAAATCTCTGAACTATAATTCTTCTGCCTCGATCTCTAATAATGTCTGTAAAACTATATAACCTTTATCTCGTGATTGTAAAACCTTCAGACTGGCCCCACTTATACCCCCTTATTCTGTTTTTCAACTTTAGAATCTGATGACCACTAAAGACAGCCCCTAGTATTTATTAATGAAAGGCCTTGAATCAGCCCAGAACCCACCCCAATTCCTACACTATCTTGCTAGACCAAGCTGGATCTAACCAAAATTGGCCCACAACATGCGCAGTAGTTTAAACTTTAACCTGTAAGTGACCTATACCTCAGTATAACACTAAAAACCATGCCCGTTGTCACATTAAGGCTGCCATTTCCTTGCATACGTTCTCTAAGCACACAATCCATCTGCTCATGCTTAATAATTAGGTCATCTCTAACCTCATCATCTCGAGCCACTGCGCTCACTATCCTAAAACCTGCCCATCTTTTGATACCATGAATCCATCAGAGTTACCACAGTTTGGGGAGACAGATTTTTAGGCTGATAAAGCCATCGGATCTCCTGCTCCACACTTGGCAATAAGCTCTCTCTCTCGGAAACCCCAGTGCCTCAGGAATTGGTCGTTTGAGTGTATTGGGCAGAGAACTCATCGCTTTCGATCGGTACCAATTTAGCGACCCAGATGGGACAAGGTCCCTAAGAAATAAGGAGCCTGACTGCTCAAAGTTCTGAAGCCCCAGCAAGACAGGTAAAAACGGTAATTGAGCCTTTTGTGGCCGCCAGAGTCTCGGCAACCAGGTTTTCTTCTGCTCTGCCGGCACTCCAGGCCCTCGGCGCTTTAAAGCTTCAAAGAGAGAAGCCGCTTCCAGTCCCAGGTCCTCACGTGTGACTGGAGGCAAAAGTGGTCAGGAAGTCAGTACTGCGGTTCGAGTCCCCTGGACCTGGGTTTCGAGACCCCGGGTTCCGCTTCCAGGACAATCCCCGTTTGCTCTGATGGCTACACCTTCTGTTTTCTGAGTACCCTTCTGCATGGGGTTTAAGGTCATCGCCTGAGCCTGTCCGTCGCGTACTCCTAGGAAATTCGTAATCCAACAATTAATTGGTATTTAGGGAAATTAAATATTTGACTTAATTGTTAATTGTTAATTGGTGGGTTCTGTTTAATTATTAATTAGTTAGTTGTTTAAATATATAGTGTTAAGGGTCTGTTTAAACTAGCTCGTGTGTAACTGAATTTGTATTGTTCAAGTGTTCCTAATTATTTACTGATAACTGACAGTTTATAAAATGGGAAATTTTAATTCTAATAACATTCCTAAAAGTAGCCCCTTGGGCTGTATTTTGAAAACATGGAAAGGTTTTAGTTGTGAGCCTATGAAAAAAAAAATGATTTATATCTGTAATACAGTCTGACCTCAATATGATTTAGAATCAGGAGAGAATGGCCTGGAAATGGTTCTATAGAAAAAAACAAAAACAAAAACACTGTACAATTAGATTTGTTCTGCATTGGAAAGCAAAAATGGGATGACATGATATAAATTTAATACTTTATTTGTCCCTCTCAAAAGTATATTTTGTGTTTGTTTCTTTCTGTGTCTAACTTTCTATCTGTGTCTGTCTGCTTGTTCAGAGTAGTACATTTTCATACCTCCAGATGGTAACAGCAAATTAACAAAAAAGTCTTAAAAGAGCCCTATTCAAATTGCTTAAAGAGAAACAAGTGCATATATATACTCCTGGAGTCCCAGAGAAAAAGGAAAAGAAAACCCTCTAGGCACCACCATTCAAGGCCTTAGTACTGTAATTACT
This sequence comes from Choloepus didactylus, assembly GCF_015220235.1. Classification (NCBI taxonomy): domain Eukaryota; kingdom Metazoa; phylum Chordata; class Mammalia; order Pilosa; family Megalonychidae; genus Choloepus; species Choloepus didactylus. The sequence continues at coordinate 5,166,351 of NC_051309.1, read as the reverse complement.
ATAAACAAACCTGAACATTGGAAAGAACAGCAACCTAGAATTTCCTGAAGGCAGTGACCTGTACCTCATTATAATACTAAAAATCACATCCCTCATCATATTTACATCCCTTTTCTCACATCCGTTCTGTGACTAAGCATATAATCAATCCATGCACAATAGTTAGATCATCTCTTACCTCATCATCTTAAGCCATTGTACTCAATATCCTAAAACCTGCCCAACTTTTGAGACTAAAACTACAGAGTTACTGCAGTTCAGAGAGACAGATACTTAGACCGACAGGCCCTTGGATCTACTGCTTCATGCTTAGCAATAAACTCTTTCTCTCTTTGAAATGCAGGTGGCTCGGGGATTGGTGATTTGAGTGCATCGCACAGAGAACCCCTGCTCTGGATCAGTTTCACACCCAGATCATGAAGGTCTACACTCCATTTAACAATGGAAAACCACTTAAAGAGCTTGTATAGAAATGTAATGCTCACAGCAGAGTATGAGATATCATTTAATCCATATATACAAGATAGGGTGGTGCGGGAAAAGAGAAGACGCTATTATAATAAATACAAGAAGCAATTAGGAAGACACGACCAAGAGCACTGGCCTTGGGTTCTCAGGGCCATCTTTACACACAAAGAAAGGATGGCCCATTTATTCGTATGGCATCACCAACTTAAATACAAAAGCCAGTGTTCTAGAACCCTCTCCTCCGAACCAAGTTGAAAACAGCAACTGAATAACGGTTGGAATAAAGGATACCCTATATGTAAACAAATCAGCATTTTTTTATCTTTTTAATAATACAGAAAGGCAATTTAAATTTGCTTTTATAATAAAAGTCAGAAGCAGGGATAAACAAAAATCAACTATAAAAACATTTCACTTTAGGCTAACCCTTTAGCACTATTGTGACAGAAACAGCACTGAATCTTTCCTGGCTTTGCCACTGACAAGGCTAATACCTTTCTCTGCATCCCAGTTAATCTATAAAGATCAATAAATCAAAGGGGAAAAAACATATGATCACCCTGATATATGCAGAAAAGGCACTTGACAAAATTCAACATCCTTTCTTGATGAAAACACTTCAAATGATAGGAATAGAAGGAAACTTCCTCAACTTGATAAAGGCAATACATGAAACACCCACAGCTAACACCACACTCAGTGAGGAAAGACTGAAAGATTTCCCTCTAAAATCAGGGACAAGGATCCCCACTGTCACCACTGTCATTCAACGTAGTGTTGGAAGTTCTAGCTAGAGCAATTAGGCTAGAAAAAGAAATAAAAGGCATACAAATTGGAAAGAAAGAAGTAAAACATTCTCTGTTTGCAGATGACATGATTGTATACTTAGAAAATCCCAAAAAATCTACAGCAAATCTTCTAGAGCAAATAAATGAGTACAGCAAAGTGACAGGATAGAATATTAACATGCAAAACTCAGTGGTGTTGCTATACACTGGTAAGGAGAAATCTGGGGAAGAAATCAAGAAAAAAAAAGTCCATTTACAACAGCAATCAAAGAATCAAATATTTAGAATTAAATTTAACCAAGGACATAAAAGGCCTACACACAGAAAACTACAAAAGAAAACTGATAAAAGAAATAAGGAAGACCTAAATAAATGGAAGGACATACCATATTCACAGATTGGAGGACTAAATATAGTTAAGATGTCAATACTACTCAATTTGATTTATAGAGTCAAAGCAGTACCAATTAAAATCCCAACAACTTACTTTGCAGAAATAGAAAAACCAATAATCAAATTTACATGGAAGGGCAGAGTCCCACAAACAGCTAGAAGTACCTTGAGAAAAAAAAATGAAGTGGGAGATCTCGCACTACCTGACTTCAAAGCATATTACAAAGCTACAGTGGTCAAAACAGCATGGTACTGGCATAAAGATAGATATTCTCACCAATGGAACTGACTTGAGTGTTCAGAAATAGACCCTCTCATCTACAGACAACTGATCTTTAATAAGGCAGTCAAGTCGATCAATTGGGGCAGAGCAGACTCTTCAAGAAACGATGCTTAGAGAACTGAATATCTATATACAGAAGAATGAAAGAGGACCCCAATCTCACACCTTAACTAAAAACTAATGCGAAATGGATCAAAAACCTAAACAATTATTAAGACCATAAAACTATTAAAAGAAAATGTAGGTAAATATCTTAAAGATCTTGTGATAGGAGGTGGTTTCCTAGACCTTACACCCAAAGCACGAGCAATGAAAGAAGAAATAGATTAATGGGATCTCCTCAAAACTGAATACGTTTGTGCATCAAAGGACTTTGTCAGGCAAGTTAACAGGCAGCCTACACAATGGGAGACAATATTTGGAAACCACGTATCAGATGAGGGTTTAATATCCAGAATATATAAAGAGATCCTGCAAGTCAACAACAAAAAGACAAACAACCCAATTTAAAAATGGGCAAAACGCATGAACACTTTTCCGAAGAAAAAATACAAACGGCTCAAAAGCAAATGAAAAGATGCTCAACTTCACTAGCAATTAGGTAAATGCAAATCAAAACCATGAGGTATCATCTCACATCTGCTAGAATGGCCATTATCAAACAAACAAACAAACCAAAAAAAAACAGAAAATTACAATTGCTGGAGAGGATGTGGAGAAAGACGCACACTTATTCACTGTTGGTGGGAATGTAGAATGGTGCAATCACTCTGGAAGGCAGTGTGGAGGTTCCTCAGGAAGCTAAGTTTGGAACTGCTGTATGATCCAGCAATCCCATTACTAGCTATATACCCGGAGGAACTGAAAGCAGGGACATAAAAAGGCATTGGCACTCCAATGTTCATAGCAGCATTGGATTATTATATAGCAATTATAATTATAGCATTTGCCAAGAGAAGGAAACAGTCCAAGTGACCACCAATGGATGAGTGGATGAACAAACTGTGGTATATATATACGATGGAGTATTACACAGATGTAAGACAGAATAAAGTCATGATGCATGCAACAATGTGGATAAACCTGGAGGACATTATGTTGCGTGAACTTAGCCGAAACAAAAGGACAAACAATGTCTGTTCTCACTAATATGAAGTAACTATAACGAGCAAACTCTGAGAGTTAAAGTTGAGAACACAGGTTATCAGGAGATAGAAAGATGGTAGAGATTGGGTATTTGATGCTGATGAGTACAGAATGTTCAACAAGATTGACTGTAAAGATCCAGAAATGGATAGCACTATACTCTAATGGTAGCACAATATTGTAAGTAAAAAGAACAAAGCAGAGTGTGAGTAAAGTTGAAAGAGGAAGGCCAGGGGCAAGTATAATACCAGAAGGAAAGATAGAGGATAAAAACTGGGACTATATATCTTAGCAAAACCTAGAGTGAACAAGGATGGTGATTAAATGTACAAATATATAAAAATTTTTACATAAGGGAGAACAAATGAATGTCATCATTGTAAGCTGTTGAAAACGGAAGGTATATGGCAAAAATACAGTCAATGCAAACTTGGGTCTAAAGTTGACAATAACATTGCAATATTCTTCCATTAACTGTAACAAAGACAATATACCAAAGCTAAATGTCAATAAGAGGGTGACATAAGGGAGGGCTATGGGATTCTCATCCTGTCGTTGTTGTTTCTCCTTTTTATTTTTTTTTATTCTTGATTTTTCTTTTTTCCTCTTCTTTATTTGCAGAAGAAATGGAAATGTTTGCACGTAGATTGTGGTGGTGAATTCCTAACTATGTGACTATACTGGGAGCCACTGATTGTTCACTTAGACTGGACTGTATGGGGTGTGAATAAAACTGTTTAATAAATAAACAGAGAAATGCAAGTGCTGGAGAAGCTGTGGAGAGAGACACACCTATTGAGTGTTGGTAGGGAAGTAGAACGGTGCAGCCCCTCTGGAGGCCGGTGTGGTGTAGGGCCAGTTGGTATGGTACAGGAGGCTGGGTGCAGGGTTACCATATGCTCCTGCAACCCCATTATCTAGTACACACTTGGAAGAACTGGAAGTAGAGACATGAACAGTCATTTGCCCATTGGCGTTTATGGCGGCATTACTGACGATCTGCAATAGATGGAGGTGTCCTAAGGGTACATCCACTGCTGAACAGAAGGGCGAACTGTGGTGTATACATATAATAAAATATTGAGCAGCTATAAGAAGGAATGAAGTAATGAGGCATGCAACTAGGTGAATGAACCTTGAGGACACTATGTTGAGTGAAATAAGCCAGAAACAAAAAGGACAAATATTGTATGGTCTCACTAGTATAAACAAACTATAATGAGCAAACGCTGAGAATTGAATTCGAAAGTATAGGTTATCAGAGGATAGAAGGTGGGCAGAGATTGGGCAATGGATGATTTAGAAGCACAAAATGATCAATAAGCCTCATTGTAAAGGTTCCTAGATTGTAAACTCTTACAGCAGTCACATCTATTATTCCTGAGTTTTAACTCTTATTTCTAAATTCTGAAATGCTGAGCTCTTTGGGTATAACCTGGCAGTTCCCTGGAATTTTGGGTGTCTGTGTGACACCTGAGATCCAGAGATAGAGTTCTGCAGCTCTGAGAGTTAGCATTACTCCACTCAGCAACTGCTGAAGAAAAGATCAGACTCTAATTAGAGAAATGACTGAAATGGACCTGGGTTAGGACTAAGGTAACTCAGATTACAGGGCAAAGGATGATACTGACTGTGTATTAAAACTCCAGTTTCAGTGTGAGACCAAAGCAAGAGATGTTTACTTGGTACAAAATTTTAATTTCCTGTAGCACACTATCTGATGTAACCTGTATGATCAGTTTATTTAAAAAACATAATTACATGGAACCTGAAATAGGGAACGAGAGCCTGTTGCTCTGTACAGGTTAATGTAACACCTGCATACATTCCAGAGTACCGGGGGCAGAAAATTAAAAAAGTATTTGCAAAATCCCCTTGAGGAACTGGAGAAAAATGTGGAAATATTAAACTTCCCCACTGGGGAATTCCTGATATTCTCTCAAGCATTATGAAACATTCCTCCAAAGGAGAAGCTAAGCCTACTTACAAGAATGCCTAAGAGTCACCCCCAGACAACCTCTTTTGTGGCTCACATGTGGCTTCTCTCTGTAAACCATCTCTGCAAATAAACTCACTACCCTTCTCCCTACATGGGACATGATTCCCAGGGGTGTAAACCCCCCTGGCAATGTGGGACATGACTCCCGGGGATGAGCCTGGCCCTGGCATCATGGAATTGACAATGCCTTCTTGACCAAAAGTGGGAAAAGAAATGAAACAAAATAAAGTCTCAGCAGCTGGGAGATTTCAAATGGAGTCGAGAGGTCATTCTGGAGGTTACTCTTACGCATTATATAGCTATTCCTTTTTAGTTTCGAGTGTATTAGGATAGAAGGAAATACCTGAAACTGTTGAACTGTAATGCACTACCCTTGATTCTTGATGATGATTGTGTAATTATACAGCATTTATGGGGTGACTTTCATTGTGAAAACCCTGTGACTGACACTCCCTTTATCCAGTGTATGGACAGATGAGTAATAAAATAAAGACAAAAATAAATTAATTAACTATTGGGGGGGGGATAAGGGGTATGGGATGTTTTGGGTGTTCTTTTTTATTCTTTATTTTCTTGTTTTTTTATTTTTTGGAGTAAAGAAAATGTTCTAAAATCGATTGTGGTGATGACTGCACAACTATATGATGATACTGTGAGCCACTGATTGTATTCTTTGGATGGATGATACAGTGTGTGAACATTTCTCAATAAAATTGCATTTAAAAAAATCAAAGAGCTGACCTCGTAGACTTTTAAGATCCCTTCCAATTCACAAATTCTACAGCCAATACCTTTGTACCGATAAATGTTACAAAAAAATAACCTAGGCTCAGTAGGTGGAAAAACCAACCCTGATAAGAAAATGCACAAGGACTGTGATTATAGGGATTTGGGTCAACCACAGGCTGGATAAAAACAGATTTTCATAACAATGGATGAAAAAGAAGCCCAGGCAATACCACTCAAGTCTTTCTATTTTAAAATTTCACAGTTAGTGGCCAACAATTTACATTCATTCTGACTCAGTTTCAATGTAAAAAACATCTTCCAGGAGACAGATGCTGGGAAAATTTTAGAAGTCGTTATCTGTCATTTAATATTTTTACCAACAAGAGGAAAAATAAGTCTCAAGCCAGGCACTCCTCTCCCATCAGTCAATCCATAACTCTACAGATTCCCAGCTTGACAGCTTCCAGGTCCAGAAGAGCTCAAAGCCATCAGCAAAACCCTGCTGCCTAGAGTTCTGCAGTCCGTCACTCTCATAGCTCCTAAGGAAATAACCACGCAGTGAAGGAAAGATCAAGGGCTTGGAAGTCAAACAACTGAGTTCATCCAGTATTTCCTTTTTCTACTTATAATTACGTGACCTCGAACAAGCTTCTTAACTTCTCTCAGCCTCTATCTTCATCATTAATAAAAATAATCTTTACCTCCAAGATTCTGAGTCTAAATGAGACACTGTATGGGTACAAAGAGATGACGAATTTGGGGGGTTTAACAGCTGTGAGTTCCTTCCCCCTGCCCCACCTTTCCAAGGGAGAAAGGCTGTCCCAGGAAAAGGTTCCCACACTTAGCATCTTCTAGTCACACAGCATTCAATGATACCATTTTCCACCCCATTATCCAAACGTATCATGGAGGGATACCAAAACATGAGATTTCTTTCAATTTTTTCAACTTAAGAATGGGTCCCTTCTAACTTTCATATTACATGTTCCGTAATTAAGAAGTGATTTTTCTATACTACTCCCTACTTCTATATTTAGCAGACTTGCATATACCATATTATCTCATCCCTTAAGTCGTTTTCTGTCAAAATCAAAACTTTAATCTGTAACGGCAATAGAAAATGTACCTATTGAATCAAAATGAACTTGTGTCAAAAAAAAAAAAAACAAACCCCAAAACAAAACAAAACCCACAGCCCTGTCGAGGAACATTTGAGAGTGTTATTTGTATGCAGACAGGGCAGACCATCACCTGCCCCGGGTGGGTCTGAAGTCGCTTTATTGGCCTCCAGAGGGAGAAAGCCCCTCGTGAGGTCTACACAGGAGAAGAGAAGTGAGTCGGGGAGCCCGGCTCCCGGAGGCTGCTGCGCCGTGCTCCATTCCCGCAGTCAGGATCACACCATGACCAAGTTCTTTCCTTCTTCCTCTTCTCTCCAAGTGGCCAAGGTCAAAGGCCCACCGGCCTCCACCCTCCGAGGAGAAAGCCCCACGCCGGCCTGTCTTCTACCACTGCCTTCCCAGCAGCCGGATCAGAGGGGCAGGGCCACGGGGCAGGCCAGAGGAGGCCGCGTCTTCAGGCCTCAAGGGGCCCCAGCCAGCGTTCAGAAGCATTCAGAGATTTGGGTTTGAGCTTGAAGAGGTAAAGAAACCTCATCGATACTGTTCTGGGGAATTTCACATTAACTCTTGTTGGAGCAAGTTTTGACAGGTGGTTGTAAGGTGTGGACAGGCGATCTCGTGTGATGGTTTTACCTAGGCACACACCCTCCCTCCACCGGGTCTGGCTGTGTGACGCTGGACGAGTTCCCTAACCTCTCTGGGCCTTGGTTACCTCGTTGCAAAATGGTCACAATAATAGGGTTGCTCTAAGAACTAAACGAGTCACCACATGGAAGGCATTCAGAACAGAGCCCAGCACACGGTGGGACTTCAATAAACAGCTGTTGCATGAATGAATAATTGTTAGCTACTATGAAACATATATATGCTCACACTGTATTGATAATGCACACACAAAAAAGTTTAGGAAACATACTTAACTATTAACGATGATGACCTCTAGAGATGGGGAGGTTGAAAATCTGTTTTTCAGTCTTATATGTATATTTATGGAATGTTTAAACAAACGTGTATATATAATTTATTTATAATTTATATAATTATATATGAATTCGCCCCAAAACAGGTTGCTGGACAATGTGATTTTTTACTCAAAAATCTTCAAAGCATGGTGGGATTGTTTCAGGAAGTTAAAGTTGTAGAAACAAAAAAAATCTTCTTCCAGTCTAAATCCAATGATGCTCCAATACCATTTTAAATGAACTATATTACACAAAATCGACACAGACACTCCGATGCTTTTTTTTTTTTGTAAAAATAAAATTTTTGCAGTTAAGTGAACCTTCCTTCATGCACTAGCTCACAGATCCAGTTACAGCACCAGAACCTGCACTCAGTTCTGTTTCACAATCCAACCTTCCTGACATCACATCCATGAGTTTTTCATCCAATAGCTTCAGCCCAATTTAGACGGCCACCAATACCAATTCCACACAACAGTCAAAGCTCTCTGTTTGAAAAGACTCGGGGAGTCCTGAGATACAGCAGGTATCCGGCTGTAAATAAACAATCCAAATTTCACCTGTTCAATAATAACAAATCCTGTTTCATTCCTCTCTAGGTCTACCTTTCGGGTCTTTTTCTAAGCTCTTTTATTCAGTTCCAGCCTAAGAACTCAAGTTAGGTACAGTGGCTTGGAGCCATTACCCCGGAAAAACACATTCTTAGTCTACATCCACCCCTGTGAGTGTGGACCCAGTGTAAGGAGGACCTTTTGGAGAGGCTACTTCAAGAAAGTGGGACCCAGCCCAATCAGGATGGGTCTTAATCCTATTCCTAGAGCCCTTGCAGAGAACCCCACAGAGGAAATCCCATAGGGAGCAGCCAGAAGCCGGAAGGCAATGGAACCCAGAAGAGAAGCCAGGAGCAGCCGCCATGTGCACTGTCACAGGACAGGAAAGCAGAAAAGCCAAGGACCAGGGCTCTCCAGCAGCCGGCCCCAGGAAAACAATAATAGGGTGTCTTCTGGGAGAAAACGTCACCTTGCCGACACCTCAATTTTGGATGTCTCCTAGCCTCAAAACCCTGAGCCAATAAATTCCCATTCCTTACGAACCCACTGCATGGTATTTGTTTTAGCCACTGGGAAACTAAAACAATCAGTAAATACTTTCCCAGTTTCCTTCATCACTACCAATAATGCTAACCCCCCCCCCCCATTTCACTCAGGGCTCACCGAATGTCTCACACCATACAAAGCACTTTATAGTCATTATCTCATTTAATATTTTTACCTTTATAAAATTGATATGGTGTCCCCCATTTTATATAAGAGGCTCAGAGAAAGTGACTTATCCAGGATTACCCATTATTAGTAATTAAGTGCCAGAGCCAGAATGCAAATCCAAGTCTGGCCAGCCTGTGGCTCTTCCATTACACCTGGCTGCACACACCTCAGGCTCAGCGGAAACTGAGAGATCATGTTATTTTGGAGGCTTCAGAAAGTCTTCACGCCGTGGTACAAAAGATGGTTCAGTCTTGGGAGAGGAGACCCTTTTTGTTCTGTGAGGTCATCTCACTTGGAGGACAGAGCACGTGTCTGGGGCCCTGCCTTTTCAGGTGAGAGTGTCTCTCACGCCCTGTGCAGATCAGTTTTCTTTGTCTTCTCCAAATACCTGTCTAGCTGGAGTCTCTCCAGACGCGGTCGTGATAACGCCGAGCCTTACCTGGCTGATGACAAGCCAGGTCACAGACACTGCTCTCCTCCTCCCCAGGCTGCACAAACCTGCCAAACTGCAAAACTAAACCAAGGACTTGTAGAACATTCCTGACAGGCAGATGACTGTTTTTTTTGTCTTGTTAACCAACCGTACTGCACTAAAAAGTAAACAGAAGTCGGGTAAAGCCACTCAAGTGTGGCTGGCCGACCGCATGCTTCTGAGAGCTGAGAAAGCCTGGGCTGCTCAGTGCCACCTCCCAGGCCCCTTCCTCCTTCCTGAACCTTCTCTCGCATTGGGTACTCCATTCAGACCTCTCAGACAGCATCTGGCAGGATCTGACCCAGTTAGTTCCACACACATCTGCCTCTCCCACTGCGTGCACCTATGAGCTGCACCTGGGCTAGAGCTCTGACTTATTCTCCTCTACACAGAAGAGCTACTCCAGGGCCACTGAACAAATGAATGAACAAACAAATGAATAAAAGATCAGGAGAGCACAAGTACTTCCTATCGGCCAGGTACAGCAACTAAGCTGTTCTCAGCCGTGCTGTGACAGCTCTATTATAATGGTTCTTGGGCTTACAAATCAACTTGGTGTCAGAACTAGAGACCACAGGAAGTCATAACAAATAAAGAAGCAGTGTGGTGCGCTAGTGAAAACACAGGCTTTGGAGTCAGGAGTTTAAATTCTACCTCCTTGATGAGTTTGCGCAAGTTACTCAATGTCTCAACCTTGTTGTCATCTGTAAAAGGAGGAGAGCCTCTACCTCACAGGATACTGAAAAGATTAAAAGATAGAATATATGTCAAGTGGTCACACAGAGCCTGGAACACTCAACAAATGGTAACAATGATGACAGTGATGCCACAGGCACCAAAAGACTTCAATAATACCATCTTTTTGAAGAGTTTGCTCTCCCTTACCATAAAGACAATGCATCAGAGCTTCTTAGAGAGCCACTCTTCAAGAAGAGCATAATTCAAAGAGTTAACCCATCTGGAGAAAAATGTCAAGAAACCTAATTATGACCTCCCAATACACAAATCTGAATTCACTGGGAAGAGGGGATTTGAAAAAGAAAACGTCATGCTGGATGTCCTCAATGATCTTACACTCAATTATCCTTAATGTTCATGCTGGTGGCCACCTTCACGTGCATTTCCACATCTAAGACCTAAAGTATGTGAGATGTGGTAGACTGCAAATGTGTGGGAAAACCCTCTGCAGGTTTCAAATGTCATTCAAAATGCTCAGCTCAGAAACACTTTTCAGACCCAGTCTCTTTTCCTCGTTGGACACTACCACGTATCTCTGTCCCTCAAACACCACCTAGAGGCACCGCGTCCTGCGCCCAGGAAGCCAATTCTGTACATTAGCTCTGACGGAAAGCTCCAGACTAGCTGTCAGCACCACACACCCAGCTCCACCTATCACAGCTAAAGATTACTCTGGTTTGTCACATGTCACACCATTATCTAACCTCCAGGACAAGGACCTGTCATTATCACTTCTTTTGCTGTTTCTTAATAACTTTTCTTATTAAAAACGACCCAGATAAGGTGCCCCGAATAGCCAAAAATATCTTGAGAAAAAGGAATGAAGTGGGAGGTCTCACACTACCTGACTTTGAAGCATATTACAAAGCTACAATGCTCAAAACAGCATGGTACTGGCATAAGGACAGATATACTGATCAATGGAATCGAATTGAGTGTTCAGAAGTAGACCCTCGCATCTACGGACAACTGATCTTTGATAAGGCAGTGAAGCCGAAGCAACTGGGAAAGAGCAGCCTGTTCAATAAATGGTGTTTGGAGAACTGGATATCCATTTCCAAAAGAATGAAAGAGGATGTCCATCTCACACCTTATACCAAAATTAACTCAAAGTGGATCAAAGACCTAAACATTAGCACCAAGACCATAAAACTCTTAGAAGAAAATGTAGGGCAATATCTTAAAGATCTTGTGACGGGAGTTGGTTTCTTAGACCTCACACCCAAGGCGCGAGCAACCAAAGAACAAATAGACAAATGGGATCTCCTAAAAATTAAACACTTTTGTACATCAAAGGACTTTGTCAGAAAAGTAAAAAGGCAACCTACACAATGGGAGATGATATTTGGAAACCACATATCAGATAAGGGTTTAATATCCCGAATATATAAAGGAATCCTGCATCTCAATAACAGAAAGACAAACAATCCAATTAAAAAACGGGCAAAGGACATGAACAGACATTTTTCTGAAGAGGAAATACAAATGGCTCAAAAACATATGAAAAAATGCTCAACTTCACTGGCTATTAAGGAAATGCAAATCAAAACCACAATGAGATATCATCTCACACCTACCAGAATGGCCATTATCCAAAAAACAGAAAATGACAAGTGCTGGAGAGGATGTGGAGAAAGAGGCACACTTATTCATTGTTGGTGGGACTGTAGAATGGTGCAACCACTCTGGAAGACAGTGTGGAGGTTCCTCAGGAAGCTAAATATAGATTTGCCATATGACCCAGCTATTCCATTGCTAGGTATATATAGCAAGGTATATATACTTAAGACACAAACAGACATTTGTAAACCAATGTTTATTGCAGCATTATTCACAATTGCCAAGAGATGGAAACAGCCCAAATGTCCATCAAAGGACAAGTGGATAAACAAACTGTGGTATATACACATGATGGAATATTATGCAGCTGTAAGACAGAACAAAGACATGGATCATGTAATAATGTGGATGAACCTCGAGGACATTATGTTGAGTGAAGTTAGCCAGAAACAAAAGGACAGATTCTGTATGGTCTCACTAATATGAACAGACATTAATGAACAAACTTGGGGAGTTAAAAGCTGACAACACAGGCGACCAGGAGATAGAAAGAGGGCAGAGCCCAGCCATTTGATGCTGAAGGACTACAGAATGTTTAGAATTGATTGCATAGATCCAGAAATAGATAGCATAATACTGTGTGATGGTAGCACGGTATTGTAAGTACACTGAACAAAGATGTCTGTGAGTAAAGCTGAAAGAGGTGGGATAGGAGAATGTATGACACCAGAGGTAAAGATAGATGATAAAGACTGGGACTGTATAACGTGGCAAAAACTGGAGTGGCCAATGACTGTTACTAAATATACAAATATAAAAATGTTTTTGCATGTGGGAAAGCAAATGAATGTCAACCATGTAGAGAGTTGAAAAGGGGATGGTATTCAGGAAAAAACATAATCAAAGCAAACTGGAGTCTATGGTCAACAGTAACATTGTAATATACCTCCATGAAATGTAACAAAGGCAATATGCCAATGCTAAATGTATATGAGGGGGATATAGGGGAGGAATATGGGATTCTTGGTAGTGGTGTTATTTGCTGTCCTTACTAGTATATTGTATTGTATGACATATTATTTTTCTTATCATTTTTTTCTTACTGCTAAAAAAAAAAAACAATTTTTCTTGTAGTTAAAAAAAAAAAAAAAAAAAAAAAGACCCAGAAAGGAGATTTGACAAAGTTACTCATCTCTCCTCAAGTGCCCCAAGCAGTACTGCATCCATATACTAGGGACATGTGTTTGGTCAAGTAAAAGAAAACCAACATTTCCAAACGCCAAACTTACCAACGGCAGCACCACCCAGAACCCTGAGTGGGCAGAAGAACAACATTAAGTGTACAAGGCAGGGGACAATGTTTAGCAGCAATGCGGCCATGAAGAGAAGTGTTTAAACTGAGGTGTTTTAGAACATATAATGGCTGTGTTCTAACACCTCCAAGGGTTGAAAAATATGCCCTTTTTTCTGTATTAGAAAACAGGTAATGGATTGAAAGGCTATTCTTTCAAATCTTAGAAGTACAATGAAACGACTACCAAATGGTTTAGGCTTTATGAGACAGCCCACTAAAACCAAATATGACTGCATCCTTGAAACAAGAGAAGGATTTTTTTTTCTAACATTTTCAGGGATTATAAAGGAGTTCTTAAAATTAAAAATATTAAGCCAATAAAAAATTCATAGATGCATCTACAGAAATGTTGAGGGGCTCTCCCAAAAAGGAAAGCAAAAAGACAAAGCAATGGAGCTTATTGGAAGCAGTGTAGTTATTTTAGGATATTTGTTTTTCTTATTCCTTTGTTTTATTTTGTTTGAAATTTTTTTTAATTTTTTGATAAAGTTTTAAAAAAAGATACAGCAATGGAAAGATAGAAAAAAAGTATAAGAAATTCAGCAGCATATATGTTCAGAATAGAGGACAAGAGTTTTCAGATGGACTGGGGTGGCCAAGTTCCCAACGCACGGAATGAAAAATGACCCAAACCCTGGCTTCACCACCACGAAATTTCTGAACGCCAGGAGACTACACAGAGGAAAGAGCACATCACACACAAAGGAATGGCTTTGTCCCTACTGGCAGCCACATTAGAAGTTGACCAAGGTCTTAAAAATTCCACAGGAAAATTATCTCTAGTCCAGCATTCTATACCCAGTCACACTATCCATTAAAGGTAAGAGTAAAATATTCCAACATTCAAGATTTAAAAAAAAAATCCTTTCTTAGAAAGCTACTAGTGAACGTGCTCAACCAAAATAAGACAGAAAATTTAAAAAGGAGGAATCTCACCAGGGAAGAGGTGACAGGAATTCTCACAGTTGATAGAAAGATCTTAAGTCTACAAGCCTAGAAAACAAGCAATCTAGAATACAAAAGGAGAAAAATCAGGTCCACAAAGAAGTATCCTAAGAAAAGAACAAAATGGATAGACTGCCTGATGCATACAAATATACTGACAGGAGATTTATACTTCAGGTGGGAGGGGGGCGGAGGCATGTCAATAAATGACAGATACATAGAAAACAAAGTAAGGCAATTATTCACTCTAGGGAACAGGAAAAAAAAAACTATAAAAGAAAGGAAATGTAATCAAAATAGACTAAAATTGCAGCTATAAACATCTACATAATCGTAGTAAGTATTGATTAATATTTATTCAAACAAAACCTTTAACAACATTATACTAGGAGGTTGAAGGAGAAAGAAGTGGGCAGTAGAGGAAGGCGTAGGGTCAGTGTCTTAAATCCACAGTAGGGTGGCAAAAACAAACAAAAAATCTAGAAGAAATAGTTAAAAATGGTTGCCTCTGGGGAGCAGGAGTCAGGGTGGAGAAGGGTGTGGCAGGGCAGGAATTTTACTGTTTTCTTTCTAAGCCTTGCAGAACTTTGGACTCTCAAAACTATGTGCCTGTTTAACTTTGTTTAAAAATGGATATTTAATTTTAAAACAAAATCTGATACTAGACCAACAAGAATATTGGGTTAAGCACTGCATTCTTATTTGGAAATCAACCCCTTTCAAAATGTATGGAAAGCTATAACTCCTCTCCCCAGCAAACACACACATGCACAGGCACACAAAACGTGTGCACAGAATTTCAGGCAGTTCATAAATTCCTGAAGACCAAGTTAAAACTTTAAGATTATAGATTCTGGTTTCTTACAGGAACTTCATTTCGAATCAGAGCTTGTCATTCATTGCAAACAAAAACTATCTTATGAAAAACTATTGAAAACATCTACATGATCACATGAGGTCATGTTTGCTCTTAAAATACTTGGAGACTCTCCAACACCATGTTGGTGTTTACTTGAACACGAGATGTCCCTAATTCCTACCTATCAGTGAAGGTACAAACTTTGTTTTCAGGTCTTTGTTTCCACTTGGAGAGAATTAGATGCTATAAAACTCAGGAACACAATCATTCTTGGGTTGACTCAGCTGGTTCTGTTCTAGAAATGGACTTAAATTCAAGCACCTTTCACCCATGCAGAGTCCTTCATGGAAACCTCAAAAAGTCAAGATCCCTGCACTCCCTTTACCCAGTGTTTTGATGGATGATAGAAAAACGGGGACAAAAACTAAATGAAAAATAGGGTGGGAAGGGGAGGGGTGATTTGGATGTTCTTTTTTTATTTTTATTTTTTATTCTGATTCTGATTCTTTCTGGTGTAAGGAAAATGTTCAAAAATAGATTGGGGTGATGAATGCACAACTATATGATGGTACTGTGGACAGTTGATGGAACACCATGGATGACTGTGTGGTATGTGAACATATCTCAATAAAACTGAATTCAAAAAAAAAAAGTCAAGATCCAAAATTCCCCACCTGGCTGGTTTTTCTAGAAGAGGAATTACTTGAATGACTTCTTGGCAAAACTTTTGTGATCAGAGCAGTCCATTTAAATATGCCCAAACACAAATTTTAGATCTTTTTCAGAATAACTTATCTTCACTGCTGCCAACCTTCCCCACAGATGTGGAAAGAAGGCTCAACACAGAGTCAGGTCCCTGCCACTTTACTGAAAATTCCAGTATCTTCATTTATTTATTTGCTAATGAGGACAATAATAACAACCTCATAGGATGTTGCAATAAATCAATTAGGAAACTGCAGTAGGCGGGAAAATGGCACCCAACATACCCGAGCGCTAATCCCTGGAGCCTGCCAGTAGTTAGTTACGTTACCCAGCCAAAGGGGCCTTAATTTAGGCAGAGTACCCTGGGTTACCCAGGTGGGCCCCATCTAATCACAGGCGCTGTTAAACACAGAAAACTTCCTCCGGGTGGGGGAAGAAGAGAGCTGCGGCCAACAGGGAAGTCAGAGACACTGAGTAAAAACAGACGTCTCAGTGCTGATTCTGAGATGTGGGGGGCACATGCAAGGACCAGAAAGGCCTCTGGGAGCTAAGGGCAGGCCCCACCTGACAGTCAGCAAGGAAGCGGGGACCTCAGTCCTGTAACTTCAAGGAACTGAACTCAGCCAACCGTCTCAACAAGCTGTTGTTCCCCAGAGCCTCCAGGACAGGAAGCAGCCCAGTGAATTTTATAACCGACAGAACTGGGAACCAGTAAATGCATGTTTTCAGAGGGGATGGTAAATAGTTACAGTAGCAATAGAAAACTGATGCGGTAACATATGTTGCAGCATATGTAACCTAACAGAGGGTGTGTAGCACACTGACGCTCAGTAGAAGCCTGATGATTTCCTTAAAGCAGTAGGCAGAGATGACCCTATTCCATCGGAGACATGACAGACTTGCATTAAACTTAGTCTGAAAGAAGCAGGTGACTGCCCAGAAGGTGTACAAATTTTAGCTTTTGGGTCATTCCCTGTCCTTCCCCTAACTTATAAATCCACCAATACCTGTCTTACCTGATGAACTCAAAATACCATGTGGGAGAATACATGCTGTACTGTGTGCACCAACCAGCCCCAAACACCTGACCACACCTCACCCCAGCCCTTACCAGGTCTGCTTCTCCCACAGGCTGTGACCCCGGCTCCGCACGTGGAGTCCCCATGCCCCAACTCTCTTCGCATCTCACATCTCTCTAGCACAGTACTTGGGCAGATACTAAGGTACCTACGTCAACATGTGACAAAGAGTATGACTGAATATTTGCACAGGAAATAGAACTTCTTTCAAGACCAGTGACAGGTTTCGTTAGCCTTCGCAATCCTCCCACCCTAAGATCCTCCCAAGGACCTTCAGAAGTAGAGAGGACAGGAAGGAGGTAGGAGAGAAAGAGACAGGAGGTTGGGAACCTTCCGCACAAAGAGCCGCCCCTGTGGCTGGGGCAGAGAAGGAACCTGGGGAGCTCCTGGGCGCTGGAGGTGGCTCGCTCTGGGGCTTGCAGCTCACTGTCGCTGGCTGTTCACCTGCCAGCAGGTGGATGCTTGGCCCACCTTGACCTCTGACTGCCCCCTGCCCTTCCCAACCTCAAGAGGGGTGAGTAGGAATTGAAATTATGCTTCATTAAAGGAAGATCCATGGGAATGTAAACAATGGAAGAGACTATGAAGAGCTAAATTATGCACATGCAGTCATTTTCGTCGGAAAAGATTAACAGTAACTGAAATATGAACTTGGTGTTTCCCCCAAAGGCTAAAACATCAAACAATATTACAATTAAAGGCAGAAAACAATCCTAAATGGAACTGCCTAACACACCTCAAATTAAGGATCACCTGGGTATTAAACATCTGGGGCTTGAATGAAAAATCGGATTCATTAAATTCTTAATGGAGCATTAAAATAAATTCTTAGAAACGCAATATTTTACAAGTGAAAAAATTCCATTACATCTATGATTTCATTGGATCCTCAAAACAATCTCTAGAGCTACGTAGAAATAGTATAGTATCAATTAACTCCATGTTATAGATAAGGGATCTGAAGTTCAGAGAAGTCACTGGACTTAACAAAAGGCCCTGGGCAACTCCAAGACTTAGCCTCCTTTAGTAAAAAACAAGACAGGGCAATTCAGAAATGGAGAGTTTAAAACCTCTCTTCTCTATCCCCAGGAATCCCCTTGCAGGAGATAACTCTTTTCCATTTAATCAATACAAAAACCCAACCTGTCACACATGAAATAATACTCTCTCAACACAGAAGCATTAGCAAGTGGAGTTTCAGAGAAAGCATTAATACATCTGAAGCAATTATAAAGGAAATCCAATTGAGGTTTTGAAGCCCCCCCCCGAACCCCCATAATAAGATTCCTAAACAAAACAAGCCACCTGTAGAAATCTTGGACTGCACAGGGAGCATGTAACAAAGTACTTAGGTTATTTTTTTATTTAATTAAGAAAAGACTGCAAATCAAAATAAAGACAAAAATCCTACTGAGTTAAATAAAACTTGTACTTCAGTAGTGTCACTACCAAATTGGCCCACGGAGGGCTGTTTTCATCTAATTTTAATCCCTGTAATCATCTAAATAATTAAGAATAGCAGAGAAAGTTGTGTATCCTTTCTCCAGAGACATGTCTTCCACCAAATTCCCACCCTACCAAACAGATAAACTGGAAGGGAGCTTAATAGTTTAAAGGATTAATTACCATATTCCTTGAACTTGGAGCTCCATTATAGGTCATTTAACATATGACATCATCTTTTGCTAAGAAGTCATTTTAAACTATGCTTGTCGGAAACATACCTGTCACACAAAGCTTAGCACACATACTCGAGGCACTCCCCAAATTCCATTGATTTCCAATTCCCCAAAGTAAAATCCCTGATAGAGACCGGGACATACACAAGCCTGCAGTTGGCAGATATCACATGACACATAAAACATCCACCAAATGCTCCAGACAAAAGAGTTGCACCCAACAGCCTCATGATGAAAAAAATAAAACCCATTTAATACAGTGAAGATGTTGCAAGTAAAACATAATTATGAAGAACAAGCGAGACAACACCAAAAAGCCTCTCAAGGTCCCATCATGGATACCTGATGCAAAGCCCAAGGCAAACATTTTCTAAAAGAACTTCCACTTTAGCATCTACGTTTTCAAAGATCTCCACTATTTATGCCACTGCCACTAACAGAACTTCCCTCTGTTATATTTGGTTGATAGAATTAAAGATTGAGGACTGAGAAGGTTCTTAAAAATTCCCTGAGATAAGACCCTCAGATGTGAGGAAACTGAGGCTCAGAAGGGGTGACTTTCCAGGAAAACATAGTAAATTAATTCCAGAACCAGAATGAGACCCAATAAATTCTAACAGTATTCTACATTAAGCAGCAAACACTAGGAATTAATAGCAAATATTCATCAAAAAACCCTTGAGAGAGTTGAAGAATTGCAGTTTTTAAGTAACATGAAATACATGGGTTCATGGTACAGAAAACGGGCGTCTCACTTAGATGCACCTCTTTCCTGCTCTCCCTGCAATCTGTGCTACCAGAGCCTTCACCAAGCTGTGCCCCAGTTAACCACTTACTGCCCAAACCCACCCACCTGTGGAGAGACCACAAGAAAGGACAAGAAGGTGACCCACCTTGGCTGGGGGTGAAGGGTGGGATGGGCAGGGGATGGGGAGAGAAGGCAGAAGAGCCAAATCATGAAACGCCGGGCGTGTATGCTGAGTCTGGGTTTTATGATAGCCCGCGGTTACTGCCACATTTTTGTTTTGTATTCCTCTTATTTACACCATCCTGTCCAGAAAGAATTTCAAGGGGGTTTGCTACAGTTCCCAGATCCCTTGCTCAGGCCCTAACAGTCTTAAAAGGGAAAGTCTGTCTTGATTGACTTTGCATTCCCTGGGAAAGAACGGGTGTGTGTTTGTTTCAATGTGATGAAAGGATAAGTGAACGAATGATCCCACTTTAGCAGCCAGATGCCGGTCACTGAGGGGGGCATCAAGTCTCAACGTCCAGCTGAAATCCCACTGTTCCCCTGTCCACCCACCTCGCCCTGGCAATTCCTTCCTAAATCTGACCTCCAACCGCAACTGCCTTTGCCTAATTCCGGGTGTGGATTCGCCGGCTTCCAACGTTCTTTTCCAGCCCGCCAAATTCTTGGGACAGCTTCCTCCACTCTCCATGCGCTGAAAGCTGCAAAATTAAATCTGGGTTTCCAGATTTTTTTTTTCTTCCCAATTCTAACGGAAGAAATCAAGAAGCGCCAGGCAGAGGGCTCTGTCCCTCCAGCCAGAGGCGGCTCTGGGGGAGCAGGAAGCGCGGCGGCCGCCACCAGCGAGGCGGTGGGCGCGGTGACAGCGCCGCGCGTTCCCGGGGGGGTCCCAGGCCGGGCCCTCCCCGCCGCCCGCGGCCCCCGGAAGCCCTGCTCCCGGGCTTCTGCTCATCTGGCAAATAAAATGATAAATAAAAGAGCCCGCCTGTCGTCCGCCCCGGGCCAACTGCGCCCTGCGCGCAGCCCGAGGCACCCCGACGCGTCGGGACCCGCACACCGCCCCATCGGAGACACGGATCGACGCCCCGAACAACAGGCGGGCCCCCAGCACTTACACACAAAGGGGCGGGCCGCAGTTCACACCCGGGCACGCCACGGGAGGGAGAGGGGACCGGGGCCGAGTCCCCACTCGCAGGGTGGCCGCGACCCTCACGCGCGCGCGTCCACGCAGTCACCCTCGGTGACAGGCAGACAGAGAACCAAGGGGAGGGGTCGAAGGGGCTCCAGGACAGCGCCTTCCTCTCGCAGGCTGACCCGGGGCCCCACGCGCGCGGGCCCACGCAGGGTCCCTGTTGGTGACAGACACACAGGGAACCGTCACACTCCGGGGGGCACCGGGACAGGTCCCCACGCGCGCGGGCCCACGCAGGGTCCCCGTTGGTGACAGACACACAGAGAACCAGCCACACCCCGGGGGGCACCGGGACAGGTCCCCACGCGCGCGGGCCCACGCAGGGTCCCCGTTGGTGACAGACACACAGGGAACCGTCACACACCGGGGGGCACCGGGACAGGTCCCCACGCGCGCGGGCCCACGCAGGGTCCCCGTTGGTGACAGGCACACAGGGAACCAGCCACACCCCGGGGGGCACAGGGACAGGTCCCCACGCGCGCGGGCCCACGGAGTCGCTCTTAGTGACAGCCACGCAGAGAACTGGCCACGCCACGGACGGGGAGGGGCGGGGGTCCGACACAGAAGCCCCCGCCCGGGCGCGACCCGGCCCCCCACGCGCGGGGTCACGCAGGACCACGCAGGGCGCGGAGCCCCTCGGTCTCGGCCCGGGCGGGACAACGCCAGGGCGGCCGCGCCGGGCCGCTCAGCCCCCGACCCGGTCCCTCCGGCTCTCAGGGCGGCGGCCGCCTCCTGGGGCAGCCCCCGCCCCGCGCCCCCGGCCCGCCCGGCCCGGGACCCCCGCCCGCCTCACCTCCGGCCGCCGCCCGGGCAGCGCTCGCCCCTGGTCCGCGGCGCCCGGGCCGAGAGGGGCCGAGGCGAGCAGCTGCCGCAACAATGGAGCCCCGGGGCGGGGCCGCTGCTCCGCTGCTCTGCTGCTCCGCCGCCGCCTCGGCCGGGTCCGCGCTCGGAGCCGCTGGGGTTCAGCTCTCCCCGCCGAGCTCTGCAGACTCCAGGCAGCGGCCGCGACAGGACCGCGCAGGCGCACACTCCGCGCCCCGCCCCCGGCCAATGGGCCCGCCCCCCAACCAATAGGCAGGGCGCCGGGCCGAGGGGGCGGGGCCGGGCGAGACAAAGGGAGGCTGGGCGGGGCCGCGCCCGGCGGAGGGGAGGGTGACTCGAGCGGGCCGCTGCGTTCCTGGAGCGCCGACCCCAGCGTCCGCTTGGAGTCCGATCGGCAGGCTGTGCCGTCCCAAACCCAGAACTCAGCACTGTGGGGCTGAGGGCGAGAGAGGCTGCTTCATGGGAAGGGAAACTGAGGCCCAAGGAACGAGATGACCTTCCACCCAAAGTCACGAGCCCCGGTCGCTCGTTCTCTGTTATTCATTCAACAAACGTTTTCTCTGAGCCTACTACCTGCGCAAGGAATGCAGCAGCTGCAAAACTGGGGCGCGTCCGGAACGAGCCCTGCTGGGCCGCCCTAAAGAGGTCAAGTGCCAGTCAGGTTTTTGGACCTGCCTGCATCACGTGCCCCGGCGTCCTGGGGTGTTCTCCCTGGCTGCCCCTCCGCGAGTGTCCAGGACGCCGCAGCCTTCTCTGCCCAAACTACAAGGTAGGGTGGCCCGGGGCTCTGGCCAGACGCCCATCTCTCGACCATGGACACTCTTACCAGGAAATCTCATCCTCTCCCAGGCCTTAAAAACTACCTGCGTTCGCTGATGACTGTCAGATCCGAGTCTCCAGCCCTGTCTCCCCCACACCCCCAGCTGGAGGCCCAGAGGCATCTCGGACTTCTCATGGCCAAAGCAAAGGGCTTTATTTGTTCCCCTCAACCTGCCCCTCCCATCATTCCCCATTTCCGCAAATGGCCCTCCATCGCCACAGGTGCTGAGGTTAAAATCCACAATTGGCCTTGAGCCCTTTCTTCCCCTCATGGTGGTGGGCTTCCCACTAACCAGTGCTACCCGGTTACAGCAGGTGCCAGAGGTTTCCACCTCTGTGGTTTTCTCCACCAGTAAAGGATGAGCGTCTCTAGGACAGGGCAGGGGTGGGACATTAATTCATTTCTGAGCCCAGACAGGGCATGGCACCCTGCGGGAACCTGGGAAAGCTGGTAGGATGGATGGACGAATGGGTCTTAACAGCAGCTGGGACAGACCCCATCCCCATCTCCCTACATGCAAACAGTTGCACATGCACGTACACCACTGACAGCCTGCCTTTTCATCTGATTTGCCAAATTAGTTCCTCCATGGACATGAAAAGACACCCACCCCCAAGTCAGGGCCCCAGGGTGGCCTGAGGATGTAGGAGGGATCGAGGGAACAAAATTGCAGGGAGCAAGGTGACCGCTAAGGACCATTCCAGGTGCTGGGCCTTTGCATACTCTCTGCCCTGTCCCCAGGGAACTCCCGCTGACCCTTCACACCTCACCCTGTCACTTTCCCCAGGAAGGCTTCTTGGCCACCCCTTCTCCAAGTATAACTGTGACAAATATCCATAAATTGGCCACCAATGATGCACGCCCTTGGAGCGTTCTGTCCCCCCAAGCCCCACGAGTGTGAGCAGACCTGAGACTTGCCTCTAACCAACAGAACCCAGCAAAGGTAACGGGATGCCACTCCCGTGACCACACTGACTGTGTAAGGCTCCACCTGTGCAGGCTAGAGAGTGAGGTTTTCCGAGAGGGCCTTTGGAAAAACCCACCCAGCAAGGAACCATGGGGAGCCTCCAGGG
Organism: Choloepus didactylus; assembly: GCF_015220235.1. Lineage (NCBI taxonomy): Eukaryota > Metazoa > Chordata > Mammalia > Pilosa > Megalonychidae > Choloepus > Choloepus didactylus. The sequence continues at coordinate 5,143,154 of NC_051309.1, read as the reverse complement.
CCGAGGGTACCCAACAGCTGACAGCCAGCAAAAGGCCAGAAGCTCAGTCATGGAGGCCCAAGGATACGAATTCCACCAGTGACCTTAATGAGCTTAGAAGCGATTCTTCCCTAGTCGAACCTCCAGATGAGAATGCAGCCCAGACAGCTCCTCCAGTGAGGCTGGTGGGACCCTCGGCACAGGACCCACCTAAAATGTGCCAAACTCCAAACCCACTGAGACTGTCATATAACAAATGCATGTGCTGTTTCAAGTTGCTACATTTGTGGTGATTTGTCATGGAAGAATAAATGATAAGACCAAGTCCCCTTCCCGTTAGACAGGTCAGGGCACCCTGTCCTTCTTTCTGGCATTTCATTATGATTATACTTATTTGTTTAACAGCTATCTCTTGCCACTAGCATGAGAGCCCCAGGAGAACAGCAATAGAAACTGTCCTGCATATCACCCTGCTCCAAAGGCTCAGCACGGTTTTGTTCTAGGGCAATTGGTCAATGGCGGACACTGTGGATGGCTGGCCCAACTGTCCTTCCCGGCTCTCTTCCCCTGGCCATTTTCCATTATAGAAACCAGAATCATTTCTTGCATCCTCAGCTTCTCCTATAGCTTGGGATTGCCATGTGACACTCACATAAATGGAAGTCGGCAGGAGAAAGTGTTTGCAGTGACTTGCTGGAGTCAATTTAGACTACATCGTGAGAGGTGATTGTTCATTGTTCAGGAATTCTGCAAGTTAGTTTCAAACCTGGTCATTTCCTAAAAATTAAGTTATAGAAACCTACAGTTAAATATGTTATATTAAAAACAAAGGTAATATATACTCAAAATTCATTGTTTCCTAGTTAGATTACTACGGTTGACTATTAGCTATGGTCTTGAGGTTATCTACACCTATAGTTCCCTCATGGTAGAAATACCCGCATGACAGTGTGGTTCAGGCATCTCTTCCCAATGATGAAGTCAGTGAAACCACGTTGGTAGCTTGAAATAAGACATGGGGATGGGGGGATTCATACCACAAAAATTGGCAACTGCTACAAATCAGGTCTCTCCTCTTTTTTCCTCCCCTTCCCCAGAATGCTGTTTGTTGAAGATTTACCAGCATGCCACTGGTTTCTAGGAGAGATTTTGCTCTCTTGAAAAAAGAACAAAAACAGCTGATACCGCCTCTTTCTCAGCAGCAGGGATCAGTACCTTGCACACATGTGATGTCTGGAGCTGTGGAAGCCATCTTGCAACAATGAGGGAAAGGCAAGAAAATCAGATATTTTCTTGCACTATTGAGCCACTGAATCAAGACCAGTCATCACATACCTCCAGATTCTTTGGTTTGTGGGAAAAGCAAACCCCTATTTTTTTTCAGCCACCACCGGTCAGTTTTTCTGTTAACAGAATTCCTAACCAAAGTATGTGGGTGTTCAATAAATGTTTGCTGAATTTATAAAATGGGTAAACTCACCCACCTCTGGAAGTTATGCTTAGAATCCTCTCACACATCCCTGACCAGCGGTCATCCGATATGTGCTTATATCCGGTAACAAGCTGCTTAGCACCCAGTGAACCAACTCAGACCTGGTTTGACAGCTCTGATTAGTAGAAAGTTTTTCCCAATAAGATACTAAAATTTGGAGACGTCTTGGGATCTCCCATTCCTCTTTGACCATAGCCCTTCTGGTGCAAATAGAGTTTTAATTCTATGGGAAAATAAATATCAGGGTTTATTGATCAAGAGCTGGATCAACCCTCTTTTGAGGAAATTCCTGACCTGGTTTGGTGCTATGAAGGGCTGGTTGGTAGAGTTAGTGGGCCAAGACCTCTTCCCAGACTTTTCCTGCAACAGGTCTCTTGAGGCAAAAGAATTAATTATGAGCTTTGTGTATGCCAAAGCAAGCTTCTTTGCCATGACACCTCTGACTCAGCCTTCCTAGATTCTGGAGCCCAGAGGGAGCAAATTTCTATAGCAACTGGGCACCTGTGGGAAATTCTGGGTCCGATTTAGGATGTGCTGTCAGTTCCCCAGTGCAGGAAAGCCCACAGGGCTTGCTGTGTAACAAATTATTCACAAACTTAGTGGCTTAAAACAACCAACACTTATTATCCCCCAGTTTCTGTGGGCCAGGAATGCAGCACAGCCTGGTGGGGCCTCTGGCTCAAGATGGCCTGTGGATGTCTGGCCGAGCTCACCGCGTGGCTGTCCCTCCTGGCTCTGGGCCTCCCTCAGCTCCCTGCTCGCCACAGGGCAGCGGCGCTCAGAGCAAGCCAGTGGGGGAGCAAGAAGCTCGCTTTGGAACCTAATACTGGAAGTGACTTCCCGTCACGTCCGCTGTCTTCTACTGGTTTGACACGGGTCTCTAGGTCCCAGCCACACTCACAGAGAAGCAGCTACACAAGGGCAGGGGGACCAGGAGGCAGGGGTGCCAGAGGCCCCCCACCACAGCTGCCGAACACCAACGATTAAAAAAATAATCTTAAAATCAGCCTTAGAAAACAAATACCACATTCTGGGGAATAACAATAAGCATTACAGATGTCTCATTGGAAACAATGGAATCACGGTTTTTCATTCATCATGATGAAAGAAAAAAACTTCCAATCATCGCCTCCCAAACCTGCCACTTAGATGCTCTTCCTTCAGTCTTCTTCATTCACTTAACAAGACGTGAAGGAAAAAAAACTTCCCAACTGGCCTCAAGCAGGCCATGCCTTGCACCACTTGGTTGCTTTGCTAAGGCTGGTCCCTCTGGTAAACACAGTGGTGTGAAGTCTTGGAAAAAGCATACGTTTGAGAGGGAAACGGCTCCTCTCTTAAGCCCAGCTCTAAACCTGAATGATCTTACTTGTCTCTTAGCTTCTCAGAGCCTCAGCAGCCCATCCTGCAATATGATTGACACCCACCGTGCTGGCTTTTTCTGGCAATTAAATGAGGTGCTCTATGTAAATTACCCAACACATAGTAGGCAATGTGTAAGGTGTAAGTTTCCTTCCTGTTCCAGTCCCCATCTGGAAAACTTCTACTCATTCTTCAAGACCCAGCTCTAAGGTCACCTCCTCCGTGAAGCCACCTCATCTCCCCAGAAGGGCATCCTTGCTTATTCCGTGGTCTCTGCTGCTGGAACGGCATGCTCTCTGCGACTGAACTGAGCATCCTGCCCTGTCGTCATGTGTTTTCCGACCATCTCTCCCAGGCAACAGTGAGCTCCTCCTGGGCAAAGCAGGTCCGGGTCATCCTTATCTCCTGGAACCTCCAAGATACTCAGCACCATAGTATGTGTTTGACTAATATTTGCTATTTCGTTGGAAACAATTCAGGGTTAAAATGAATTGTCCAGACCCTGAACTTATGCTGAGCTTATTTATGTCTCAAACTCAGCTGCATCCCAGCTGTGCTAGTTTGAGCCTGTTATGTACCCCCATAAAAAACTATGTTCCTTTAATCCACTCTTGTGGGGACAGACCTATTTGTAGGTAGGACCATTTGATAAGGCTGTTTCCATGGAGGTGTGACCCCGCCCATTCAAGGTGGGTCTTAATTAGTTTACTGGAGTCCTTAAGAGAGCTCACAGAGAGATAAAGCTCAGAGCCAACAGAGACCCAGATGCTTAGAGATGCAGACAGAAAGATGTTTGGAGATGCTAAGCTAAGAGACAAAGCCCAGAGTTTGCCCCGGAGAAGCTAAGTGACAACCCACAGACTCTTAAAGAGAAGCCACAGGAATCAGAATTTGAAAGTAAAGCAACCCGGGAGCAAAGGACCAGCAGACGCCAGCCACGTGCCTTCCCAGCTGACAGAGGTGTTCCGGACACCATCAGCCTTTCCTCAGTGAAGGTGTCCTCTTGTTGAGGATCTTGTTGATGCCATAGTTTGGACACTTTTATGGCCTTAGAACTATAAATTTGTAACCTAATAAATCTCTTTTATAAAAGCCAATCCATGTCTGGCATATTGCATTCTGGCAGAATTAGCAAAGTGGAACACCATCCCTCCTTCCTCTTTTCTTCCCTGCCACCATGGAAGATGGGACTCCCCCCTCCCAGGGGTGACTCAGCTGTCACCCCCCACGGACAGCCGTATCACACTGCACCCTCACCTGTCACCGCCTTATCATGTAAATGTTTTTCCATAGCATTTACCATCCCCTGAAACACGTACTCTCTGTCTGCTCCCACCAACCCAGCTAGAAGATAAGCCCCTGATTTTTATCTGTCTTGTTCAGCGTTGTATCCTCAGATCCCAAGAACAGTGCCTGGCACACAGTGTTTAACACAGTATTGAACACAGGTGCTCACTAATTGACTGGTGGCTCCATCGGTTCACTTCATGGGGTGGTCGAGCGGTTTCGGTCTTCTCCTTGTGTCCTCAAAGCATCCTGGTTTTTCTTCCTGTTCTCCCTCTTTCCTTCCTTCCATCCCTCTCCTGGCTCAGATGTCTCACATTAAACGAACAACACCACCCCCGCCACGCCATTGCCCGCCTCCCCTTCCGCCCCTCCAACCCCTGCACAGGCCCCCCACCCCAAGTCAGACCCTCATATTCCAAGTGTGCCCCTCATGTTCTCCCAGCAAGTCTCCGTCCGCTTCTGCTGGCTTCTGCCTCCTCCAAATCTCCAGGCTCTCCTCGCCAAGGTCCCGGAGGACCTGCTCAGACTCAACCTCACCTGGCTCCTTTGCACTGAGTCCTGGACAATCTCCCCAGACCGTGACTCTGGCCACTCTGCAAACAGCCTTGCCTGTCTCCACCTCCCTGCCGAGCCTCACACCTGTCGGTCCAGCCTCCCACTGGGCACCTGCTCTTGGGCAGCCCATGGAGCGTCTCCTTCTACCCACACCTGAAGCCACTGTCCTTGCTGCTTCCTCCCTCTCCAAAGGCTTCAGAATCTGCCCCATCGCCCACGCCAGAAAGCAGAGCACGATTCTGGACTCCCCCATCCCTCTCCCCCACACCCCATCACCTGCTGACCCAGGTCCTCCTCCCCAGCCTCCCTGCCACAGCCTCACCCCAGGTGTTCCGCTTTGCTAGAGCTGCCAAAATGCAATATACCAGCGATGGACTGGCTTTTACAAGGGGGTTTATTAGTTCACAAATTTACAGTTCTAAGGCCATGAAAATGTCTCAGTTGAGGCATCAACAGGACCCTACCTTCTCTGAGGACGGCCGATGGCATCCGGGGTTCCTCTGACACATGGGAAGGCACGTGGTGACAGCTGTTGGTTCTCTCCGGGGTTTGGCTTCTGGTTTCCGTGGCTTTCTCCAGAATGTCTCTGGGATTCTGTCTCAGCTCCTGTGGGTCTTTCTTGCTTCTCTTGGAGGCAAACTCTGGATTGCATATCTTAGCTTCTCTCCAAAATGTCTCTCTCAGCTTCTCTGAGCTCTCTCTCTCCATGACCTCTCTTTAAGGACTCCACTAAAGGATCAAGACCCACCTTAAATGGGTGGGGTCACATCTCCATGGAAACAGCCTTATCAAAAGATCACACCCACAATAGGAATGTCCCCGGGAGATTGGATTAAAAGAACTTAGTCTTTTATGGGGTACCTAACAGATTCCAACTAGCACCCCAGGCCTTTGCAAGTCTCTCTAGAATGATGGAAAAAGCATCCACATCAGCAGAGCCGTGAGCCTGGAGTGGGGCCTCGGGCTGACCAGGGCTGAAGCAGATGGACGCACAGAATGGCCTTGCCCCAGCCTCATCCCCCAGCAGGATGGAGGACCCACCCCACCCCCAGCTCCACCCCCGTGTGACTGAACTCTCTTTGACCCACAGGAAAATATATCCCTAGGAACTCAGCCAAAAGAATGAGCCCACACCCCAGCTCCAAGATGGTGCCTCTATCTACTTTCCTGGGGAAAAAAAACAAAGCTCAAAAACATTTGAGGGTTGACAAGTTTTAGTGTGGGGAAAGAGGAATAAAATGTTTGGGTGGGAATGCAAAACTGTACAGCCACTTTGGAAGGCGGTCTGGCAGTTTATCATGAACATGAACCTAGTCTTACCTGCAGTCCAGCAATCACCCTCCTAGGTGTTTACCCAAATGAGTTGAAGCTGATGTTCACACAGAAACCTGCACAGGAGTGTTTATTTAGAGCAGCTTTATTCATTGTTGCCCCAAACTGCAAGCAGCTATGGTGTCCTTCCACAGGTGAAAGGATAAACAAACTGTGGTCCATCCATACAATGGAGTATTATACAGCCATAAAAAGAAATGAGCTCTCAGGCCATTAAGGGACATGGAGGAACCTGAAATGCACATTGCTTAGTGAACAATGCCAAGCTGGAAAGGCTACATCCTGTGTGGTTCCAACCAGCTCACCTCCTGGGAAAGCAAAACTATGGAGACAGGATAAGGAGCCACAGTTCCCCGGGGCTCAGGGGAGTGGGGGGGGGCGGGATGACTAGGGGGAGCCCGGAGAACTTTCAGGGGCGAGGACCGATTCTACAGGACACTGCGACGGGGGAGAGAGGAAACCATGCATTTGTCAAATCCACAAAATTGCACAACACTGACAGTGAGACCGCACACCAACTGTGGACTTTAGATAGAGATAACCTATCAATATTGGTTCTCTAATTGTAACAAACGTGCCACGCTAATCAAGATGTTAATAATCAAGGACACTGTGAGGAGCGGGTATGTGCAAACCCTCTGCACTTTATAATCAATTTTCTGTGAACCCAAAATTGTTCTACAAAATGAAGTCTGTTGAGTCAAAACAAAACAAAACGTTTTGGCTGGTGAGAGCCGAGGCCGGGCCCGGCAGGTGGTGGAGCTGGGCATCCTGATCTCTGCGGTGTCACAGGATGTTCCAGAAGCTTCTTACATGGCCAGCCATGCCTGGGCACAGTAAAGCAGCACCCAGCAGCCCTGGAACTGTGTGGGGCCTAGAGGGGCTGAGGGAAAGAACTGGACGTTGGCATGCAAACTTGGGTTCACGCGAGCTCAGATTTGCCGATGGATGGGGTTCCTTAGGGAGCTGGTGGGAGCCGCCAGCCCAGGGCAGCTCGAGTGAAGACTGGGCCAGGTGGAGCACAGGGCCTGGAGGTCAGCGGGCGCAGGGTTCCAGGGGACAGGGCCACGCCTGCCCTGCCACCAACCCCAGGCCTCCCGCTCCCCGCCAGAGTGCTCTCCGTCTCAGGGATGAGTGTTCCCTGTGGGAACCCCCTGGGAAAACTGGTCATGAGGTGTAAAGAGCGTTTCCTGTGGGCGCGAGAGAGGAAAGACCTGTGGGTGTTGGTTTCGGGCATCAGCCTGCAAACCTGGGCAAGGGGAGGAGCAGGGGCAGGGCCCGTGTCCTTTCCAGGAGCAGCAGAGAGCAGGTCACCCCCTCCAGGCCACTCGAGGGCCATGGCACGAGACTGCCTTGGCATGTCAGCCACCCCTGGGGAGGTGGGAGCCCTGGAGGGCTCGAGGGTCACACACTGGCGCTCCCTGGCAGAGGAGCCCACGGAGATGCAGGGGTCCTGGGCTGCGTTCATCCCAAAGCAGACCCCAAACAAGGGCTCGAGTGCAAGTCGTTCAGGAGGGAAGTGACCCTGGAAAGCACCAGGGGGGCAGGGGTCAGGGAACAGCAGGAAGCCGAGAATGGGCTAAGGGGCGGGTGAACACAGCAAGCACTGGGGACGTCTGGGGGGGTCTTCCTTCCTGTGCATCCAGGGTGGAGAGCTACCCCCAAAGATGCCCACCTCCCCAGCCCTTTGTGCCTGCCCCACACTCCCACTGAATAAGCCAGGGGGAGAGAAAACTCCACAGAACGAGCCCACAGACCAGCAGGAAGGACGGGGGGCCGGCCAGGGTGGGGGAAGGACCCCCTGGCAGGTAACTGGGGTCTGACGTGGAGAGGGCTCTGTTCCGGGCCGAGGCGGGAGGCGCAGGCTGCAGAGACGGGGCTGACTCATGCCCCAGCCACAGCCTCACCTCGGGCCTCGGGCCTCCACTGGAAGGCCCCTCTGCATCCCTTCCAGCCTCAGTTTACCCACTGACTTCCTGCTCACCGACTTGGACTTGGCTCAAGGCGCCCTTAGTGTGGGGGCCTCCCCAGACACGGGCCTGGCTCCCCGGCCAAGCATGCTTTCCCCGCCCCACCCCCTATAACTGGCTGCTCCGTGTTGCAATGAACCGTGCCTTTGGCCCCCTTCTCCACAGCTTTGTGATCAGTCCTTGAGGTCACGGCCGGTGTCTTATTTATCTCTCCTTCGTCTGCTCCACTTGCTGGCAGACTGCGTAACCTGGATTAGGAACGGTACTAACAGTTTGGGTATGGGGATTGTGCCATGGAATTCTTTGCAGAGAAGGTTGGTTTGTTGGCTGGGCATTGAAGGATGTGTAGGAGTTTGCCAGACAGAGGGGACAGCCTTTGCACAGGGCACAGTATTTTGGTGGGAGGTGAGAAGATGCTGCTGCAGGGAACAGGGGTGCGAGAGAAGAGCATTAGAGAAGAGGCCGGAGAGGAAGCAGTGGCCAGGTGCTGGTCAGCTGAGGAAGGAGCCACTGGGGTCTCCAGGCAGCAGACGGCACGGTCCAGTCGGCACGACAGCCAGCCTGCTGGGGGCTGCTGAGGGGAGGATGGCGGGAGGGCATGGCAAGGGGTGACAAGAATGTGTAACAGAGAGGCCTCCAGGGTGTCGGAGGAAGGCAGCGCTATTGGGGCTGGGGGTGGGGGGCTGGCCAAACGCAGCAGCTGAGAAATGCTCATTCCCACCTCCGATTTATAGCCGAGGGAGGAAGCCTCAATTATTCATGCCCCGAGCCTAAGTGGAAGGCCTGGCCTCTGCCTGCAGGCCCCAGCGACGCAGCCATCTCCTTCCCCGTTTCCTGCTAGGCCCTGCCCCTCCCAGCTCTGTGAAGCGGGGTGATGCTCAGTCCCAGGAACCCCGACACCATCAGGTCTCTCTGCAGACCTCCCCACCCAACCGGAGCCCGCCCGGCTGGGGGCTGCTCGTGCAACACAAGGATTTCCCCCATTGGAAGGCTGGGGACTGGAGGGGGGAGACCACAGGGGATGGGGACCAGCTTCTGGAACGGCCCAGCTCAGGTGGACTCAGGTATGTGACGGAGGAGCAGCCTGGGAGCCCAGGAGACGGGGCAGGGGCAGGCTCCGCCAGGAGCAGAGCTTCCCACGGCTCCTCAGCCCGGCGACCTGGCCCTGCAGGATGTCCAGGCTGGGGTTCCCTGAGATCGCTTCTTCCCGACCACAAACCCCCCACTCCTTGACCTGGTTTACAGGGGTCTTGGCTCAAAAAGTATCCTGCCTGGGGCGTCCCTCCTTCTGGCCATTGCAGCCTCTGCCCCGTGGTGTCCTGGGACATGGAGGATGGAAAAGGCCCTGAGAGAGGGAGAGAAAAGGAACAGAGAGCACGGTGGCCTGGGCGCCTGGCAGAGAAAGTATCTGGAGAAGGTTCTGGTCACAAGGGCCCCGCCCCCATTGGAAACGGTCCAGGAAGAGGCCACAGGATCTGGCGGGATGGAGGCCCCGGTCTCAGCGGGAGGGGAGCCCCGGGGCAGGGGGTGGGAAACTCTCACGATGGAGACCTGCACTAGTGAAAGAGGGGTGCAGGGTGCAAAGCGGGTTTTAGTGTTTTTAAACATTTTAGGTTTTTTCCTGTTACGTAGAAGGGGTGTGAGCCAACCCAGATGCTCGGGTGGAGAAGGAGAGGCTGAAGCCACAGGAGAGAGGGGCCGACTGGTGGGAGAGGCCAAGTGGAGGGTGTGGCTGTAAGCTCCAGGGGGGCAGCTGACAGCCGTGCCCCCATTGGGGTCTGTGCTCCCTGCTGTCCTTTCTCAGAGGCCGGAGGGAAGGACGTGATGTTGGTGCAGCTGGATGAGCTCCAGGCCGGAGGCAGGAAGCAGAAGATGTTCTCATCAGTCGTCGGGCAGAACGTGGGAGGGCTGGGAGGGCTGGGCCGGCTGTGCGGAGCCACTCAGGGCCCAGCTGGGGTTCGAGGCCAGAAGGAAGCCCACCCTCGCTGGCACCCGACGCAGGTGTGGCTACAGGCAGCAGAGCTCGTTCAGCGTGCCCAGGGCACAGCGGGGGGACCCCCGAGAACCAAGGGCAGCAGGAAGCAGCCTCAATCTGCAGGCCAGCCTCCCTGAGTTGGGACACGGGACACTGCTCTCCACCATCCAGGCACAGCCAGTTGTCACCCTCACGGGCACAGTGCCAAGTGTTCCAACTGTGACCCGCAGTGGGAGCCCCCGGGGTCGCGGCTCACCCCTCGGCTGGGGAGGCAGCCTGGCGCATGGCTTCTAACCCTTCCCACGGCCCAGCAGCTCCGCCCCAGGCCCACGAGGGGCTGCTCTGGGTGTGATGCGAGACACCGCAGCCCCAGGCCTGCCCTGAAGGTCGCCTCCATGCCCAGCTCCTCTCTGGCCTGTCAGGGAGGCTCGCTTCAGGGGTCCCACGCATGAGATGAGGCATCTTATCCAGCCTCAGCCTGACATTTGCCCATTGACTGATCGTGGGCGACTCGCTTGGCCTTTCTCTGTGCCTCGGTTCCCTCATCCGTAAAGTGGGGGTGACAGAAGGCCCTGCCTCGTGGGGTCACTGGAAGGCCCCCAAGAGCTGAGGGCAGGTGGGTGGTGGGAGCTGAGGAGTGAGGGTCCCGGCTCGTCTCTTTCCAGAACCAGGCGGTAAAGGGCCCAGGGCCAGTGCAGGGCCTGCGTCTGTGGGGGGCCGAGACCCGGCTTGTTCTTTCCCCAGCGCAGTGGCTCCCAGGCAGGCTTTCTCCTTTCTGCGGCTGCCGGGTCGGGGGGCTTCTGCTTCACCCCACACCACCAGCTTTGCCCAGTCGACCCTGGTCCAGTTTGGGGTGGGGGAGGGGGGTGGGCCATCCCTGAAGATGTTTCTGACCTAAAGCAGACCAAGCAATACGTTCCAACTCGGCTGCTCCGGAAGGTCCTTATTGGGGGGTTTGGGGCCCGGCACACGAAAGGACTGAGGTGTGCCTGGTTCCTCTCCAGCTCCTGGTGTTGGTTCTGAACCGACTGCTTGCAGCTCGCCTCCTCTGACCTCCCTCCTCCTCCACAGAGCAGCTGCTCTACTCTACCTCCCTCTCCCCCAGGGCGTCTGCTCATTCGTGGCTTCCAGCCTGCTGTCGCGGCAAGCTCCCGGAGAGACTCTGGGTGACAGATGCACCTGCAGAACAAGGGTCTCTACGGGCCCCATGGGTGGGGGTGGGCATGCTGCAGATGGCGGCCTGCAGGCCAGGGGCTTCGTGGGCCCGTCGCCTGAGCTGAGGACAGTGGGTCACGTGTGCAGAGCCGGGGGGCTTGGGGTGAAGCAAATGAAGCCGTTTTGAAAAGACCCCACACTGTGTGATTCCAGCCAGCTGATGCTGCAAAAGGCAAAGCTACAGAGACAGGGGAAAGAGCAGCGGCTGCCAGGGGTTCAGGGAGAGGGGTGGGCTGACTGGGGGAGGGCACTTTGAGGACCATGACCTACTCCGTAGGACACTGTGATGGGGGGACAGGACCCCAGGCATCTGTCAGACCCACAGAACTGCACAGCGAGGGAGCCCCCGCGTGACAGGGGCTTTAACTACAGCATGTCAGTCATCAGTTGTAAGGAAAGTACCACTTGGATGCAAGTGTTAGTAACAGGGAAACTGGGGCAGGGGTGGGCGAGGGGGTCTATGGAAGTTTCTGTAGTATCTGCACAATTTTTCTGCAAACCTAAAACTGTTCTAAAATAAGGTCTATTTAAAAAAAACCGTTCAGAGAGGCAGTGAACATGGCAAAGACTCGAGGTTCCCTAACACTGGGGGGGCTGATCTGAACTGATGAATGTGTGTGGAGATCCCCTTAGAGGATGGGGCCGGGGCACTCGGGGGACCCCAAAGGGATTCAGGCGCAGAATCACCGGAGACTTTGGGGTCTTGGCTCAAGGAGGAGAAGGCATCTGTTCAGCTTCTGCAGCCACATTCCTAAGCTCTGGCCCCTTCCCCCCACCGCCAGGACCCAGGGTGCTGCGTGTCCCAGACCCCTTTAGCATCTGGGTGGGTCACAGGACTAGTTCTGGCTGATGGGCTATGACTAGAGGCGCCACGTGTCACTCCTGAGCCAAACCCCCACCAAGAGCCATGGGATTTGCTGCGCTCCCCACCCGTGGCAGTCGGTTCTGAAGTTCTGTGCTGAGAAGGCATCACAAGATAGAAGCAGCTTGGAACGCTCAGCCACCCAGGGGAGAAGGACCCAGAAAGAAGGCCCTGCAGGCTCCGGCGTCCCCTGCCCCAGCTGTCCCCTGGGTTCCTGAGATAGACCCCTGGCAGACAGTAGGATGGGCATGGAGAACTGAGGGGCATGGAGAACTGAGCCAAAGTTGGGGGCTTGGACCCGGGGCACAGGGGCAGGGCCACCCACCCCCCACCCAGGATGTCCCGGTGTGGAGGACAGCTCCTTGATGGGGCCTGAGAGACGGAGATAGAGATGGAGTGCGGGACACTGATTACGTGCTTCAACTTGGCGGGCCTGGGCTGGGGGACCTGATCAGCCCCTGGGGAGGGTGGTGGGCACGGGCGACAGCGCCCTCCGCAGCCCCCCGGGCCTGGGAAAGTGAGGCCGGAGGCAGGCCCCATTTCCTCACCCAAAATACCACTGTTAGGGGAGGCTTGCCAGAGGGAACCGCCTTTTCCCCACCCCCTTATCTTGCCCGGACACTCCCCGTTGCCAGTGCGACTCCCATCACCACCAGTGCGCATACATTGTTGCCAGACACCGTTACCGGAGCAACTCTCGCCCCTTTTCAATCAACCTCCGCGCCCTCTCAGAACCAATCCAAGCCTTTAACCTCTACAGCTACCCCGCCCTCTAAACGCCCGATATAAGCTTGTACTCTCCCCTAATAAAGCTCTCTCTCTCTCTCTTGGTTTCTTCACCCTAAAAAGAAACGTGTCCCGCCTGTTCCTTTCTCGCCGCCCTCCATACTTTGCACGCCACCCCGCCGGGGACCTGGCCAAGTCCCCCGCCTCGCCCTCGCCTCCGGGAAAGAGCCCCCGCCGCCAGTACCCTCCAAGCAATCCTGAGAGCCTAGGATTTAGCAACCGGCCGCCACCCCGCCCCCGACGAATCAACTGCGACCGCAATGGAGGCTCAGCAGGTGGGATTTAAAGGATGTGCTGACGGGTGATGCTGGGATCTGAAGGAAAGAACCAAGGAGAAGCTGGGGTTTCTGGTTTGCATAACTAGCTCTGTGGTGGTGCCCTCAACTAATACAGGGTGGGCTGTGGGCGGGTGGGCAGGCTTTGTTTTGGAGAAAATCTCTAAATTCACAAGCATTATTCATGTCATTGGAGAAAGATAAGAAATGATGAAGACTTGCAAGCCCAGGATGGCGAGTGGGTAGCCATCCCGGGGCCCACCTAGGGGCCCCCCAGCCCCTTCCTCACCCCTGGGCTCCAGCCACAGCCGGATACCCTGAAGTTTCCAGAGCCGCGAGCCTGTTTCCTGCCTCTGCTCCAGCTGCTGGAACACCCTTTCCTTCTCTGTCCTCCGGTGACTTTTTTCTTGTGTTTCCAAGACTTGGTTCGGGAAGCCCCTTCCCTGGAAAGCGTCCCTGGCCACTCCCAGCCCTTCCCGGACCCACTCCTCTGTCTCCGTCATCGCTGTCTGTTGACCCTTGGCACCCCCAGTGTGACTGGGGGGAGGCCGCAGGTGTCACCTCTCCAACATCAGCACCTGTGGCCTGGCCTTAGGAAGGGCCGAGAAAACACTCCCCAACAAGCACAAGTCCAAATCCTTGGCTGTCACATCCCCCCCGCAGACCCCCGGCCCCACTCGGGGACAAGCCCGAGGCAGCCACTTTCCACGGATGCTCCCCCAAGTGGCAGCACCGGCGGAGGCACTAGAAATCACAAGCTTATAGCAAGCAGCTTTGCACTTTGGCGAGTTGATATGTCATCTTTTATTTTTCCAGGCTTCCTTGGGGGCAGACACTGTGCTCACGAGGCAATGGGCGCGTCCAGCTGCTCAGGCGGAGACTGCCAAACGAAAGGACGCGGGCTAGGGGCCCAGAACCCCCCGCCCTGGCCAAGCCGGTGAGAAGCCGGGAGCGGAAGCGGGCTTGGCATGTTGCGGGGCCGTGAGGAAGCCGGGAGACACAGACTCGTGGGTGGGATGCTCAGGACAGGTGACTGGAAGACACACCGGGACGGCATGTTTCGGGGATTCCAAAAACCCCTCGATGCGCTTTGTGAACATTCTGTGACAGGCACCGTGTTTTAACCCATCCCTGATGACAGATGCAAACATCTTCCTGCTGGAAACCCTGGCACCTGCCCGCGCTGGGATGCTCTGCCGACTTGGCAGCTTAAAGAGGGGCAGCCTCTCCACTCTCTGCCGCCACCGGGGTCCGCTTGGCTCTTCCGTGTCACTCCGGGGTGTGCATGGGGCTGTACCCGGGTAAGCGCAACCGCCACTGGCTGCGTCACAAAGAGGGCACAGCGCACGCTCTGCCGGACGTGGATTAGGCCGGGGGCATGGGCATTCCCTATGCCAGGACTCCGACCGTCCGAGAGGGATGCCCCCTCTCCAAGACTTGGAAAATAACTGCGAGGGAAACAGCGGGGGCTCTACCACACGCTTATTTACAAAGAGCATCATTTGGAACGGGTCTGTCCTCTGGGTGGCTTGGGTGACATGTGAAAAAGAAAAAAGAAACAACAGATAAGAAGGCCCGTCCACTGCTAGGAAGACGCCCAGACCCGAGACTGCGGGGAAGGGACGGGGGAGATAAGGCTGGAGGTGCTCCCCCCCGAGGGGGCCATAAATGACTCTTCATATATGTCGTCTTAAGTTGACGTAGGCTATGCTTTTTAATAAAATAAAAACTTCTGTGTTACTTTAAATATCTCATTTAGGCATCTAGGGGTGCCGTGGAAGAAGACGGTGTTCTGGGCACACGGATGGAAGGCGCGAGGCTGGGTTAACTTTTATCCCTAAGAAAGCTCCTCCTGGAAGCTCAGCATCCACTCCCTGCTGGCCTGTAAGACCCCGAGGCCGTGCGTGCCCGTCCGTGGGGCAGGGCTGAGTGGGCAGGGGGCCCCGGAAGCTGCCTGTGCCCACCCCCCCACGGCGGCGTCCGTGTGCGTCGGGCACAAGCCTCCTCTCTCTCAAGCCTTGTCACCCAGACGGGGCGCTGTGGCCGTCTAAAGGCCCCGACCCCTCTCCGGTGCCAGCCAGGCCTCTCCCTGGACACCGAGCGCCAGCGGGGAGCGGGTGGCGAGAAGCAGGCGTCGCGGACCTAAGCTGCGCGCGGGAGCGTCACCGGCAGAACCGGGGGCTGCAGCCGAGGCCCCCGCCCAGCCCGCGCCGGGACGCCCACTGCCCACGCCCGTGCACACAGACAAGCCCCAGGAAGGTGCGGGGAGGGGTGGTCTGCGTGTTCCGGCCTGGCGTCTGCGTCCCTGCCACCCCACGCGGCCGTCAGAAGAGCAGCGCCTTCTTCTTCAGCTCGTTCCTCTTCCAGAGCGCCAGGCGGTCGAACTCGTCGATGCGCATCCCAAACGCCTCCTGGAAGTCCTCCGGCGACAGGTGTCTCTTCGAACAGAAAGGAGAAACCCGGGAGGGGCGGTTAGACTCTCCGCAAGCAGGCACGTGGCGGTCGGCCCCCGCAGCGGGCTGGAGCGCGGGACGGGGTACCCCCGGGCGGCTCGCTCAGGGCTCCTGCACCCCCGATTCCCCTGCGACCTCATCACTCCCATTCTGAGGACCGAGGGGGCCAGGGGGGCAGACACGGCGAGGGACAAGCATCTCCCACTATGTACCAAATCCATTCCATCCACGGGCCCCTGGGGGTGACCTCGACCTGCGGTGGGGGGGGGGGCTGCGCCTCTCGTAGATTTTTCTAACTGTCATAGTTACTCTTCCTTTAGTTTTCACGACCACCGGCCGTGGAGAGCAGGAGGTGGGTGGTTTATTATACTCCCATGTCACAGATGGGGAAATCGAGGCATGGGAGGTGAGCAGGCAAGGCCCAGGCCGCGTCCTAACTCCTGCCACCCCGTCTTTGTGTGGCGTTATTCTGTCCCTCCCGTCTGGGACTGTGATAACGGAAAGGCCGCCCGGCACGGCGGTCGAAGCCCAGCTGGGCTCCCAGGCCTCAGTTTCCTCCTCTGGGTAATGGGCCACCCCAGGACCACCTCCTGGAGCTGGAAGATGAGTGAGTCAGAGCGGGTGGTGCTGAGCCCGGAGCCCGACCGTGGACAGTGCCTGGGGGTGCCGGACGTGAGGTCGTCAGGGCAGCCACTCCGAAATCCCCTCGCACCCACCTGCATCAGCCTCGTGCCTGCTCCCTTGCGCTCACATCAGTCAAACTCCTATTTGCCCTTCAAAACCCGACTCAGGTGTCAACCCTTCCCTGGGAAGCCCTCGCGGCGGGAGGGAGGCCTTCCACCTGTGCAGCGGCTCCCTCAGCTCTGCCTGGGAGGGGCCGAGAGGAAGAGCTCAAGGACACCGGTGCCTGCGGCAGGCGAAGCTCAGGCTCCGGCCCCGGAGGACCTGGGTTCAAATCCCCCCTCTGCCACCTACTTAAAAAGTGTGGTTTTGATGAAGTCGCTGTAGAGAACAGTCTGAACGTTCCCCAGTGGGCTAAACCCAGAGTCACCATGTGACCCAGCAGCTCCACTCCCAGGCACGCACTCGGGAGGAATGGAAACATATGTCAACACAGAAACCGGTCCGGTACGTTACTCACGCAGCAGTATCGCCACAGCCAAAACACAAAACCAACCAAAGTCTCCATCAAAGACGGATGAATGAACAAATGTGGTGCACCCACCCAAGGGAACACTAGTCAGCCACAGAAAGGCCGGATGCTCCGAAACGTGCGACACATGGAGGAGCCCTGAGGACATCGTGCTGGCCGAGAGAAGCCAGGCACAAGAGGTCACTCCACGGAAAGTCCAGAGTGGGCAGCTCCATGGAGGGCAGCAGATGGGTGGCTGCTGGGCGGGGCGATGCCACGTGCCTGCTGATGGGTGCAGGGCTTCCTTTGGGGGGTGAGGAGAACGTTCCGGAACTGGAGGGAGGTGAGGCTCGCACAACACTGAATATACTGAATGCCACTGAATTGTACACCTTAAAATGGTTACAAGGAAGAGTTTTAAGTTATATGACTCTTGCTACAATATAAAAAAAATGGTTTCCTTGACTTTAAAACAAAGCTATTAATACTAAGGGTGGTTGTGATGACATTGAGAGAAAACGTGAAGACATTCAGGAAAAACAACCACAAATGCAAACATCGAGCATGACCCTTTGTGCCTTTTGCAAAGCTCGCGCCATCTGTGTGGCAAGCGCTGGGTTCTGGAGCCCTGCTGTTGGGGTGTCTGGGGCAGGGAGCCCGAGAGAGCCCTGGAAGGCCCTGCCTTCTAGAATCTGGGCCCAGCTCCTGGCTCCCAACTGCACAGCGTCAGGCAGATCTCGGACTCGGCCGGGTGGAGCCGCCAGCTGCCCACTGCTGTCCTGACTGCAAAGAGCACCCGAGCCCTGGTGCCTGCGAGGAGTTAAACACCCACGGGTGTGGAGCTGGGGACCCTGATGTGCTGAGAAACCCATGACCTGGGACACAGAGATCGAGGGGCCACTGCAGCGGCCTTGTGTGCCTGAGGCGGCAGCTCCGGCCCCAGGTACCCCGTCACCCCCTCTGACCAAACGCCATCGCTTCAGAGTAACCGTGCGACAGCCACGAAATAAGAGGAGCTTTGAAAAGAAAAGCATGTCCTCCGTTTCAGGGATCTGACAAATATCAGTCGCGCACTCACATGGGCCAGCCCTTTCCAGACCCCGGGGACACCGGAGAGACCAGATCCCGGGAGGGTGGGGAAGGGGCAGTTCCAGAGCCAGCCAGGAAGGGCCGGACGAGGGGCCCGCAGGGTTGCAGCCGGGGAGGGGCAGAGGGGCAGGTGCTGGGGGAGCCTCCCTCCCCGCGTCCCCCTGCCCTGCATCACCCCTACCCTGTGTCCTCCCTGCTGTGTCCCTCCTGCTGTGTCCCCCTGCCCCACGTCCCCCCTGTAGCTGTGGTCTCAGAGTCAAAGGGAGACAGTGAGCGAGATGCTCGGGTAGTTTAACCAGGGCTGGGCCCTTGCCGGTGACCCAGATGGAGGGAGGGGAGCAAGTGACCCGGGACGGCCATTCTGGCCAAGGGGGAAGGGGGGTGGTCGTGCCCGTGGGCCTCCCTGAGGGGCTCGACTTGGGCAGCACTGGGCACTGAGTTCGGGAGTTGGGGCCAAGGCCTGGGAGTGGGCCGGTGCCTCCCAGCAGAGGGACGCCGTGACCCAGTGCCGGAGGCAGGACCAGGCCCTCTGAGACAGGCCCTCTGGGGGTCCTCGTGGGGCTGGGGGCCTGTTTAGGGATGGGTTGGGGCAAGCCGGAGGGTGGCCTCTGGGGCTCGCCCAGGCCAGTGTTCTCCAGCCTGGACGCTGGCCCCACGGGAGGAGCCCACGGCCCCCAGCCGGGAGGGAGGGGCAGGGAGGGGTGCGCTCAAGGGGGTCCCAGCCCTGAGGCTCCCACCCCCAGAGGTCAGTCCCAATGACCTTGTGCTTTTCAGAGCTGAGACCTGCAGGGTGTAGGGTTGGGGTGGGACAGGAACCTCTAACGGCCACGAGCCTCCAGGAACAGCTTCTTGCCAAGTCCTGGGGGGCTAGCAGCCCCCTCCCTGCCCCACTCCCTGCTCCCAAGGCCTCTGAAGGGCTGGGTGGGGTTCAGGTGAGCAGGGGCCTGTACATTGCACCTCACCTCACTGAGTCCAAGAGAGAAAGCACCGAGGGCTCTGCTCTGAAGCCCCGGGGGAGCTGTCAGTGGCCAGGGCCCTGGGCCAAGCTGGGCACCCCTGTCCAGGGCGGACGTGGCTGAGCGCAGCTGACCCTGAGGCTGTGGTCAGTTCCTCTGGCCCCAGCTCCCAGATGCCCTCTGGGAGCAGGGGCGGCCTTGCCCCGGGCAGTGGCCAAGGCCAGCAGAGTGTCTTCCTGAGCAGGCAGGAAGCCCAGGGCGGCACCGGGACAGAGGGGCAGGGCGGCTGCATTCCGGGATGGGCTCCCTCCTGGGACGCTCGGAGGCCAGGCGGCAGGCACTGGTCCCCCTGCCCTGCCCCATGCACCCTCGCAAGGCAGGGTCCTGCAGGGACCCCAGGCCCAGGAGCCAGACACCCCCAGATTCCCTCTCCCGGCTCCATCCCTGGCTAGCTGCACGGAATGACGTGACCCCTGAGAGTGACACTGTAAAACGGGGAAAATCAGGTCGGCATCTCCGGCTCCACCTCCTACCCCCCCCGGGGGTGCAGCAGCTGGGGGCGGACCAGTGGGCGTGGGGGAAGGGGTACGTTCTCCTACTCGGATGACCTGGGCAGGCTTTACACGGGTCACCCCGGGATGTGGAAACCCGTCCATGGTGCTTTCACCAGCTCCTACCAGCGTCACTCAGACTCGGACCTGAGTTAACCTGGGTCAATCTTAGAGGCTTCCTGGAAGCAGGACTCGGTACCCACCCAGCTCTGGCTTTCACGGCTCAGCAGAGAAAAGGGCCACTGCTTCCCGCAGAGGCTGTGAACCCAGCCCCAAGAGGTGGGGGGTCTTGGACGTCCCAGGGCAGGGGGCAAGCGGCAAGCTCGCACTCGGCACTTCTGAGACGCTGCTTGGCACGGCGGGCCTCAGGGTCACTCCCACGGGCCACCCGCAGCATTCGGGAACCACTGTGTGGTCCCGGCAGGCAGGTGCACCAATGGGCTGAGGTCCCTGGCGCCCGGAGCCCAGGGCCCACCCGGCCAGTGGCAGAGAGCTCACCGAGGCCCGTCCACCTGGCCCCATGGCTGGCTCGGGCCACCCACACAGTCTGACATGGCAGAAATTCTGAGCTCTCTGCAGCCGTGGACCCCTTCAAGACGCTGACGAGATGGCCCGTCTCCCTAGAAGCAGGAGCACCCCCACCTGAGCAGGCGTCCAGCATCAGAGGCCGGGTTGTCCCCGAGGCCCATGCAGTGACCTCGATAACACTCTTGCACTGGCTGAGAGCCACCGGCCAGACTGGGCACAGGGGCTTTAACCCTTATGTGCCGTGAATGTCTCATCCTGATTTTACAGCCCCAGGAAACCCAGCTCAGAGAGGTTGTGTGACTCACCCAAGGTCACACAGTGGGAAACAGCAGAGCCAGGCCTGGGTGACCCAGGAGTCCAGGCCCTTTCCCGGGCCCTCACTTCCTGCCCCCCAACACAGCCCCCACGTCGCCTCAGGTCTGCAGCACTGGCTGCAGGGTCCCAGGCCGCCTCTGCTCCAGTGATGGGGGAAGGGCTACCCAGCGCAGCCCCCCACCCTGCTGGTCCCAGCCTGGCCTCCCCACCCCCCACATAGCCCCAACTCCCCCAGGTCTCTCCCAGAATTCTCCCCACCCTGCCCAGCTCAGGCGCAGGACGCGTCCATGGCCCTGCCCGCCTCTCACGTGGGCCCCCTGCTCCAGCTGCAGCGGCGTCCCTGGATTCTAGAACACAGTAAGCCCTTCGCCACACCAGGGCCCGGAACACTCCTTCCCGCTTCACATGGCCAGCTCCTCCTCATCCTCCAAGTCCCAGCTCAAACGTCCCCTCCTCAAGGAGGCCCTCCGGGACTGCCCCAAGGCCGCACTGTGCCCCACAGAGCTGAGCCACTGCCAACACCGTCTGGCCCTCTGCTGCACAAGGGCATTTCCCAGAGTCCCCACCCCCCACCATGGTACATGCCACTCAGGTCAGGACCCTCCTGCTCTCCCTCCTGCTCCGTGGGCCTGAGGGGCTGGAGCTGACCCCACAACCTGCCTGTGCCCTCAGCACCCCCGGCCTGGCCCTGAGCCCCCTTCCTCTGGCCTGCCCTCTGCTCTCCCCGGCTGCGCCTGGCTTCACATGCTGCTCTGCAGCCGCACCGAGCTGCCTGCACTGCTCTCTGCACCGTGGCCAGGAGGCCCGGGGGGCCTGGATTCCGGGGCGGACAGTCACTCAGACATGGCGGCCAAACTCAGGAGCCCTTCTACCATCCCCAGACGCCCATGTCACTCTGCGGAGGACAGGCCCAGCAGGGCAGGGACATGGATGGATGTGAGGGGGGACATGCACGGTCCCACCAGACTGGTTGGATGAGTTTAGACAAAGAATGTCCTCTTTAACCTGGTCCGGATTTTTTCAGGCACATTCCGACTTGGGCTCTCACCGCTTGGGCAAACTCAGGTGTGCATTTTGCCGTGGGCACCTGAAGGCAGGCAGCTCTGGCTGAGGTCGGCCTCTGTAGGGCCCCTGGCAGCTGGGGGAGGGGGGTCCAGGGGCGGTCGGCCCACCTGGGAGTGACCCACAGGACACCCCTTTAAGCCTCAGGCCAGACGAGAAATTCCTCTCCCACCTGCTGCTTTCCTGCCCGAGCGCAGAGGGCCTGTGTGGGTTGGGGGTTCAGGGCATGGAAAAGGAGAAAGAAATTCCCTTTCATGACTGGGATGATTCTGGGAAGCGGCCTGGTGTTCCCAGCAAAACCGAGAGACCCGCAGCTCCCATCTGCAGGTATGAAGATCAGTGCAAGGGCGTCTGCCTGGTGCTTGGAGCCTGGTGCAGGTTGCACGGGACAAACGTTTGTTGAAGAAGCCAAAGACCGCCGATTTCCAAACCTTCTACTTGTCCCGATACTTCGCATCGGAAAGGGATTTCCTTTGGCCTCTGAGCGGCCGAGCTCGGCTGCCGCTGCTCCGCTCCCCCATGCATTGTGGCGTTGGGCCCTCCCCACAGCCCCTCTCCTGGAGGAAGGCTCTTTCTAATCCACAGTCACCCCAAGGGCATCTCCCAGTCGGCAGGACGGGGGCACTGTGGGCAAATTGACTCGCTGTGCTCGCAGCTCCTACCCGGCACTGGCTCATGCGCTGGGCCCAGGGACACCATCAGCATCTGAATCAGGACTCCATCCGACCCGCCGGTCGGGCATGGCCGCTGCCACTTGCCAGGCTCAGAGTGGTTGAGGGGCTTGCCCAAGGTCACACAGCTTCACATCATGGAGCCTGGATTCAAACTGGGACACCCTGACTCCAAGTCCGTGCACCCCCTTCCCCGGCACACCATCCTGGCTGGCAGGGGGCTGACTCACGAGCAGAACGGAGGGGGACAGGGCCTTGCAGGGTGACTCAGGGGCCAAGACCATGACTCTGCTCGACTCCCCTCACCCGGCTCAGCAGGCTCTCAGAGAGGGGTCTGTGATCCCCCAAGGCGGGGGGCCTCGGGAACCCGGGGCCAGGGCCTGGGACTCAATGCACCCTCCCAGGCAGAGAGGGCTGGACCTCAGGGAGGACGGCCCGGGACATCCACCCGCCCATCCTCCATCTGTCCCCAGGGATCGTGTGATCCATTTGTGGGGCCCCCCAGGGCCAGGCCTCCTCCCTGCTGAGTCACTGGCATAAGTGAGCGCCTCCTGTGTGCCAGCCAGCAGCCAGGCACCTACGCAGCACCTCTCGCGGACGCCGGGCTGAGCATCCCAAATTCCCCACAGGCCAGGTGTTCATCCCCGCCAGGGCCAGCTGACCTGCTCCACCGTGGTGACCGCCGTGCTGCCCACCTGCCCGGCCCAACCCACCCCTCACCACAATGCGCCTCCCATCACCAGACACAGCCAGGACCACCCACTCTCGCCCGCTGCTCTGCCATTGCCCGGGCCAAGAGGCCATCATCTCCCATCCTGCCTCCTAAATGGGGTCCCTGCACCCCCACAGCCAGGGCAGGCCCAGGGCTGCTGGGGGGCTCGCGTCCAAGTGCAGATGGAATCACGCAGAGCGGCCGTCCCCAGCCTCAGAGCTCTGAGGCTAGAGGCCAAGCTGTTTAACATGCCCCCTGCCAGGCCCTGCCAGTCCTCACCTCCAGCCTGCTCCAGTCCAGCCAACGGCCCAGGCTCCCTCCTGCCCCAGGGCCTTGGCACATGCAGGCCCCTCTTACTGCGGTTCTCATCCCTCCTTCCCACCCCCACCTTGCACACACACATAGCCACACACACACACACACACACAGGCACACTTAACTTTCACCCATTTTTAAGCACTCATATAATTATACACACTCATTTTTGTTAGTTGGTGGATGGCCTCCTGTCACCTGAGAGTCCACGAGGGCAGGCTCATGTCAGTTTTGCTCATCAGGCAGCCCCAGCGCCCTGCCCCAGGCCTGACACATATCTGTCAGCTGACCCCTTCAGCAAGAAGTAGCAAAGGCACGCAGTAACCATTTCACCGAGCAATCCCCCCTCCAGGGATTTACCTTACAGAAGTGTGGTGGGTGCCACCAGCGGCCCCCCACACCTATCCTCTCCTCTTCCAGCACACGCCTGGCTGCATCTCCCAGGCTGCCTTGCCCGTGCACGCCACCATGCAACTGGGCCCAGGCTAAGGGAATGTGAGCAGAAGAGGCATTTGTCCCTTTTGTGGCCTGGCCCTGCAGCCCCGCCCCGTGGGGCGCACACACACAGTGAGATGCCACGAGGCCCCGGAGCAGCAGCGGGCAGCTCTCTAGGCAGTGTGGAAATGGTCCATGCCGGCCCTCTCTCGTGTGAGCCCCACGTACTCAGCACAGGACAGAGGGGCATGAAGCACCTGTCGGCAGAGGGGCACCAAGAGGCTTCTGGAAGCACGTCCACCAGAGCGACAGGCCTTATGACTGGGCGGGTGACCCTCCTTGCATGTTCCTGGACTTTTACAACAGTTAGGAATTGCCTTTATAGGAAAAACAAAGCTATTTCCCCTGAAATAGAAACGTCAGGATCCTGTCCTCTCCTGGCCCCTTCTGGGCTGGGATCCGAGGTGGGGCCCGACGGGGGCCGCTGGGGAACGAGGGATGGGCCCTATTTGTGGCAAACACATCCAATTTGCCTCCTGGCTTGGCTGAGCATGAGGAAAAGGACAAGAGAGGGGCCGCGCCCTGGGGTGTGCTCCTGGAGATTCGAATGACTGGACTCATGAGCAAGCTGTCCAGGGAGTCTTCTAAAAGGAAACAGTTGCCTATATCAACCACTGGATGTTACAATTCTACATTGTAGCAATAATAAGAATAATAATAATAAAGAGAGAAGGGAAAAGAGAAGTCATTTAAAGTTAGTTCAGCCCCAGGGAGGAAGCAGCGAGTCTCTCACCCAAGGCCACCGCCGTGCCAGAGCTGCCACCTCCCTGCCCCTTTGCAGGGGACGCACCTCTAATGGACAGAGGCCCACAGCAGTCAGAGACCAACCCTCCGGGGTCCCTGACCTGGGCAGGCACCCAACCAGTGCAGAGCACCCCATTTTACAACAGCAACACCCATGCCTGGGACAGGACGGCACAGGCAGCAAGTGCCCAGCTTCATCAGGCACCGACAAACGTGTCCCTGCTGTCACATTCACGCTTGGCTGCCGAGTGGTTCCCTCACGTGAGAACACCCAGGACCCAGCCTTCCACCCAAGCACAGGGGGCCTGCTTGATTCGGGGTCCCATTTGTGCATTCATCCATTCATTCACGCACATACTGTTGCCAGGCACTGAGCCAGGGCTGGAGGCCCCTGCCTGGGGCAGCTCCCGGATCCCCTGGACTCTCGCGCCAGCTTCCCGGCGGCCCCTGCTGCCCTCAGACGACCCACCCCGATCCCAACAGCCCAGAGCTAAGTCTAAACATCCCAGGAAACTGCCAGCTGCCTGAACCACGGGCCAACAGACACCCCCTGCCCCTATCCTGGGTGCCCAGCACATGCTGGCGGGTGGGTTGTGGATTGTCCTGACTGACCACTGCATTTGGGGGCTGTGTGGCTGGGTGCCCCTCCTCCTCTGGCCCCACCTGGCCCACCTCCAGCAGGTGGGCTCTGGCCACCTATTTGTTGCCCGGCAGCCTCCTCCCTGCTCCAGGTTCTGGGTCTCGTGTCCCTCCAGGAACCCCTCGGTCCATTCAGCTCAGGGGGTGACGGCTGCCTCCTTAGCCCCACGGGTGGCTGGTGGCCAGTTGGGCCATTGCATTCCCTGGATCCAAATGGTTGATTCAGGGACGCCCTGTCACCCATCCAGAGCCAGTGATGAGGTGTTTGCTGGGACTCCTGAGAAAGAGAGGGGAGGGGGCCTCCCTCCTGCAGACTCTGAGCCTGGGGACTGGGAGCTGAAATCTGTCTACAAATGGAGCCCGCAAGGAGGGAGCCCGGCCCAGAGGTGGAAGGAAAGGAAATGGCCCCAGAGACATCATTTAGCCCTTGATCAAGCCACACCTGAAGGTATCCTTCGGTTATATGTGCTTGTCGATTCCCTTCTTGCTTAAGTGACTTTGAGTCAGGTTCTTATCATTTGCAATGAAAAGGGTCAAAGTAGATACAGCCTCTGCTCCCCATGGGCAGCTCCTCCAGCCTCCTTGCCCCCTGCCTGGCCACTACTGTCCTCCTGCGGGGTCACTGATATTTTCCAGGCCCCGGGCAAGGGTGTTTGTGTGATCTGTCAGCACAGCCACCCTGCTAAGTGGGTAGCTGTATCTTCATGTTAAAGATGCAGAAACAGCATCACAGTGTTGGTGACAGCCTCCCTGAGGGCCCCTAAACCTTCACTCACGGCTCTCCTTGGCCTGGGACGTCCCTCCACATGCCTCCTTCTCTGCCTAAGAAAACCCCATCCACCCTTCAAGGGCTGAAACGAGCACGTCCTCACGGCACAGCCTTCGCACACACACCCCGGGCGAGACTGGCCCGTGTCCCCTCCCCCAGCTCTCCCTGCCCGGGTCTCTGCTGACCCTTTCCACTGGGTCTCCACTCACACCTAACTTCCTCCCTGCAGCCCCCTTGCCAAGCCCTTGGGGGTGCCGGGTGCCCCTCGGCCTCCCTGCCCCATGGCACCCTCTCCTGGCCACATCCGGCGGCTGGACACACGCAGGCCCCAGCACCCCCTGCAGGCCCAGCCCTGGGGCCTGGACGAGGTAGCCAGGCCCCTGCCATGGGGGAGTCGCAGAGCCCCCCACCCAGCCCACGGGGAAACATGAAAGCAGCAAAAGCTCATCCAAGCAGAAAGGCCGACGGCAGGTTCCTCCGCAGGGTGGTTGTGCGGAGTGAAGAAAGTGCTGCATTCCCAGCCCCAAATCCCCACTCCGGGCCGACACCCTGTTGTTTCTAACACACACTTGCTTTTCTGGATCTGCATGAATGTGTCAAAGGAGAAGACGCCCGAGAGGTCACGGAGGGCCTTGGAGCTGGGCAACCTCAGTGACGCTGCTCATGGCTGGGACCACAACAGGCAGGTCCCGCTGGGCACGACCGCCTGTGGGGCCCGGGAGCCCCTTCCTCGCCCTCGACCCCGGCTCTCTGTGTCCTGGCACTGACGCCCAGCCCCGGCCCCCAGCCTCCTCCTTACCTCCAGCCTTGTCCGGTCCACATCCTGGGGCAGCTTCACGCGAATGCGGTTGGTGACGATGAGGCTGTCGTAGGGGTAGGTCTGTCGGGGGAAGAAGCCACAGGTTCACCTCCGGAAGCGAGTGAGTGCTGGGGCCGGAGCCGACAAAAGGCCACCGAGAATACATACTTGCATCTGCGCCTCACACACACAGTTCATAGGGAAAGCACAACACAAAGGAACCTTGAACCTGGACAGGTGTGGCACGGCGGGCAGCGGGCGGCCCTCTTACCTTGTATTCTGTAAGACAGAAAACAGGAGAGCACAAGTGGCCGTTTAGAGAAAATAGCTCAGGGAGGTCTTGGAAGGACTCAGCCCAGAGGTGAAAGCAACCACCCCCCAGGGCCTTCGGAGACCCCAGGCCCGGCCCTGCAGTCAGCTGGGCCTCCCCCACCCCAGAGCCCTGTGCTTGCCCCGAAGCCTGGCCCTCAGGCTCCTGGGGCTGTGGGAGGAGGGGCTCGGGGGTCCTGAGTGAGAGGCATGGTCCGGAGGGCAGGGGCCAGACTGGAAGCCAGGACGGCCACGCTGGGCCCCTCGGCTTGGACGCCATCTCCCTGGTGGGCCCGGCCACCCTGAGAAAGCTGCCTGCCTCAGTTTACCTCCTGCAGAGTAAGCAGTCCAGGATCCCTTTTGGGGTGCTGTGGAGACTGACATCCTCACTAAGCTCTGGACCCTACCTCTTCCTGTCTTACCTTTTAACTCTTTGGTTCTTTTCTAAACCACTGAGCTCAACATTTTAGTGTTTCAAAAAGCTTTTCCTCTGGACGAAAACATTTTATTAAAAGATGAACTAGCACAGGCCTCTGGGTGTATGCCGGATGCAGAGAAAGCATGTCTCCTGAAGCTGGGCCTCAAGCCAGTCCTGGAAGGGGGGCCCTGGCAAGGGGTCCCACCATGGGGGGTGGTCCCTGAGTCTCCCCCATGCCACGCAGGATCCCAGACCCGCCAGCTCCGAGGCCTGGGGACTGAGACAGCCGCTTACAGGGAGGCGGCCGTGACTCCTGGTGCTGCCGCCCAAGGGCTCAGGGCTCCGAGAGTGGCCTCCGCCAGGCCCCTGCCCCGTGACTGCCTTCCCCGGGAGCCTCCAGTTGGAGCCCAGGGGGTCACAGGGTACGGCGGCAGCCACGCAGTGAGGAAGGGTCTTGCCTGTGACCCTGCATCCTTTTGTTGTCATGAAACTTGACAGCAGGGCGTGTGGCATGGGCGGAGCTGCCTTGCCTGGTCACCGGGAGGCCGTCAGGCCAGGATGGGGCCGCTGGGCCCAGGACAGGACTCGGGGAGGGGATGAGACAGGCAAGTCCATCCCCGACCTGAAGAGGCGGGAAATGCACACGGACCCTTCCCCTTCCAGATGCCTGCAGCCCCTGCCTGCGGGCCCTGGAGGCAGCGGTTTCCAGGATGAGACTTGGGGAGACGTGTTGTGACCCCCCTGCCCCAGCCAGAGACCCACGGGGGTCCCCGCTTCCTGTACCTCGCGTGCCCCAGCTGGCATCCAGGTCTCCTCCACAAGGGGCCACATTGGTGTTCTGGAAGAGAGAGAGAGAGAGCAGCCAGAGGCAGGCTGAGTGGGGGCAGGCAGTCTGAGGACAGGGGGTGACCCCCACCTCGGGCGCTGCACAGCCTGGGGAGAGGAAGGTGTCAGCATCACAGTTGCTTTCAATGCCTGGTTCTGGAAGGTTCTGGAAGGTCCTGGAAGGTCCTGGAAGGGAGTGTCCTCCAGCCAAGCCTGGACACATGGTGGCTGGCTTTCACACTCGGCAGGTGTGCCCACACAGCTCCCGCCGCCTTTGGAGCCCCCATGGACCCTGCCTGCTGGGTCAGGTCCACCTGTCTTTGGAGGCGGCACCCAGTGCCCAGGCCCCTGTGCTCTAGCTGAGGGGCCATCACCCCGTTTCCTCTGCTCACGCTGCACTGGGCGCAGCACTGGACCTGGGCACTGGGGTGGTTCGGTGGCGATGTTCTATGGACATTTCTGGACAGAGAGTTCCTGCTGCCCTAGCGCTCAGGACAGGCTGTACCCCAGAAGGTGTCCGGAGGGGAAGAAGCACTGACCACTCTCCTCGGGGCCAGTGACCCACCTTGAGGGACTCCTGCTCCCTGAGCCCTGGGCGCCAGCGACTGACCGTGAGGCTGGGCCTACGGGTCCATGTCCGACAGAAGAGGGGCCCCCACTTCCTCCTCTGAAAGCCACGGGCACTCACAGCAGCACCCCAAAAGCACCTGTAAACCACCTGGCATGATGCAAACACTCTGTAAAGAGCAGCTGCACCCCTGAGGATGGCACTCAGATGACACTCCAAGGGGACTCGGACCTGAGAGCCTCACCTGCCACAGGTGCTGCCCTCACCTGCTGATCATGTCCTTCCATGCCCGGGCTCCTCTGTCCTTTCTGCCCACCAGCAAAACCCACCTCTGCCTCCTGCAAGCCTCGGGAGAGGGGCTCTGTCCCTCGTACCCTCCGAGACCCACGGGGGCTGGGGAAGCCCTCTTGGGCCTGCACTTGGCTGGTGGTGCAGTGTGCCCCTCGGGTCCCTCTTGAGGGTGTCTGTGCATGTGCCACCCACAGGGGACTGAACCCCTCGAAGGGAAAGCGCCTTATTCACGCCCGTGTCTGCAGCACCAAGTTCCGTGCCCAGCACAGGCTGGGCTCTTGGCCTGCGCTTCCGAAACTGGGTACAGGGATCACATTTCAGTGGAGAGAGATCCACAGTGAAAGAGGAGATTGGACTCTAAAACCAGTGGATTTTGTTTCAGGGCAACGTGCTTTCAGCAACCTAGTTTATGTTGACAGACAATAAGGGAGGAGGTGGTCAGCGACTAGGAGAGTGGGGCAGCGGAGGGGATGGCAGAGAGCATCGAGTCCGGCGTCCTTCGTCTTAAATACAGGAAACCGAGGCCCGGGGGGACGGGAGACCTTCCTCGCATCACAGCTGGTGGAAGCTTGGAGCCCAGCGGGCCAGGATAAGGCGGGTGCAAGTGCAGCAAGCCGTGCCCGTGGAGGGCTGCAGCCTGGCTTTCTTGAGAATGTATGTATTTTGTTCATCATAGAATTTTCTGGGAATCCACTTGGATTTTTAAAAGTATTGCACTAAAATATTATTCATCTTGATGACTGAGTTTCCGTGGTCAGCGCCTCACTCGCCTCGCCCTAATCACAGCCACCCGGTGACTTTCCAGGACCTTGCACCTCCTCCACTTCACAAAATAATTCTCCTTAGGGGTTAAAAAAAATCCCTTCTGTTTGCAGCATCTCCCCAGTGCACAGACAAGCTCCCGCGGCCCACCGGGCCTGTCTGCGGCAGCAGGGGAGCAACGCCGCCCTCTAGCGTCCACAGCCCCGCATCACAGGCCATCACAGCCAGCCTGGCCCCTGGCAGGGGAAACCCACTTTCTAGCAGCAACCCGGGGTCCCAGCTCCTGAGACAAGAAGGGGGCTCCAAGAAGAAGGATGGGGCGTCTTCTGGGGTGGGGGGAGGGCAGCACAGGACCTGTCCAGATGTGGGAGAGGAGTCTATTACTGGTCGTCTAGGTGGGGGTCTGCAAGCACTCTCAGGTGCAGGGGCAGCCCTGGGTTACTGCTTTAAAGTGCGGACTGGCAGGAGGGCTAGCGTGCCCCTCAAAAACAACAAAGGCCGCCGGACCAATTCTCTCAACAGAGGAACCAGAGATTTCAAAAGCACCAAGCGATCAACCTCTCCATTTGTTTTGACTCGTTTTCTAATCCTCGCTGAGACCCCTGGAGGGGGCATTTTCCTCATCGTTTTATAGTCAAGGCTCAGAGAGGTTAAGCAACCTGCCCAAGCTTACACAGCTATTACACAGAACTGCAAAAATTTGAACCCGTGTGTCTTATTTTCCAAAAGTTATACTAGGATTGCCAATAGTGGGAACAAGAAAGTGACCATTTATGACTGGCCACCATTCTTTCTTTGCTAAAGCTCACATTGGAACGTGCCAGTTTACTCAGAAGCCACTGAAGTAGAAGTAAAAGACTATAGGATCTTGCTTTTATACTAATAACTCATTATTCTAATACTCAATAGAACTTATAGAAAGATTTCACAACCATTACATTATTTGCCCCCACAATAATCCTATGAGATAAAGATCTTTTTTTAAAGACTGGGAAATAAAGGCTCAGAAACATTAAGTTGTCCAAGCCATACATCTAGTCGGTGGCAGAGTGGGGATTTGAGTTCAAGATTCTAATGCACGTGTTCTTTCCAACATTACAGTTTGGAAATATCGGGCTTCTTTAATTTGTTAAGGTTTTCTTTGTAGTCAAGTACATGAAGATTTTTGCAAATGTTTTATAGACATGTGAAAACTTGATCAAAACATATACATTTTCTATTCATATACCTAGTAAATTAAGTTTGCTGCTGGCACTACTCAATTGATCTCCATACATTTTATTTTTTATTTTTTGTTCACTAGATCCAGCAGTCTGGTCTCAAAAAAGGCAAATCTAAATTGCCTCCCACATTGTATTTTATCAAAGTCTTTGGCATTGCCATGTGGTTTGGCGCACCTAAGTTCATGAATGCTATAACTGCTTTATAAATTTTGCCTTTACCATTAACCAGTGCCCCTCTTTGGCCTGTTAATTCCTTTTAATCTTACATTCCATCTCAGCTGATACGAATATTTGCCACACCAGCATTCTTTTCATTTGTAATTTTTAGCATCTTTTCCCCATCCTTTTATCTCTAATCCTTTAAAAATAATTTTTAAAATATGCATCTTGTAATCATACATGCTGTTTTTATTTCCCTAATCCAATCTGACAGTCTCTGTCTTCTAACAAGAGAATTTTAAAATGTAATTTTTGAAGTGTGTATCTTGTTATCACACGTTATTTTTCCTAACCCAACCTGACATTCAGTCTGTTCACGTTTAGCATTGGGTTTTTTTCCAAATGGCACCTCTTCAGGGGGACCACGAGGATCTGTTTGTTGGCTGGTAGTCATCCTCTTAGCAGGCCGGGTGGCACAGCTCAGAATCACCCACAGGGCAACCGCAGCAGGTGGCTGCCAGCCCCTCGAGTCCACAGATAGCTGTGAGCACCACCACGCCGCACGCTGGGCACTGGGGAGTACGTGCTTGCAGGACAGTGCACTGAGCTTTGAGGTGTGTTGTTTTGGCCCACTGGGATCTTACAGCAAATTCCTTCCTGGGCAAGAACCAGGAAAACCTTTGCCTCCCTGCTGCACAGACTTCTGTCCTCCTACCGGATAATGAAAGCCTCACACCTGGTCATGTCTGGCTCTCTGCCTTGATTATTAGGAAGCTCGGAGCGAAGTTTTGATACCGTGTAGCCTATCCAATGTTCTTTTGTTTGTTTTGATATAATTTTCTCCTATACTTCCCTCCTCTCCTTTGTGATTTGGCCTTAATGGGGTTTTGGTCTCGCTGCATCTGTGTGTCCACTTTAGGCCGCTTAGGATCCTCTCTGGACATAAAAGCAAGACAAAGGACAACTAATAAAAAACTTACGGCATGCAGGCCAGCGACACCCGGTTGGAGCCTCCAGAGTGAAGGTTCAGGGCTGGGCTGGCCACACTGCAAAAGGCCGGGCATTTGAAAGACCCAGAACCGGTCTTCCAGCCCCTCCTCCTTATTCATGATTCCATATTTGCAAATTCACCTACTCGCTAAGAGTTGTAGCCCTAAAAGCAAGACCCAAGGGCGCTGTGGTGGTCAGTCTCAGACAGGAGCAGAGTGCATGAAGCCACACCTGATCTAATGAGCTCCAGTGACCTGCCCCTCAGTGCAATTTTGGATCAAACTTACTTAAATTTGAGTTCAGAGGCTTTGGCTGAATGTTGCTCTGAAACGTTCTGAGGCAATGACACCGCCCCAAGATGGGGTTAAGTGGGGGCATTCTCCAAAAGGCTGCTGGAACGGCTCTTCCCAGGGAATCACCGGATGCAAATTTAAGGAGGATGCAAAAGATATAAGGTGCATTTAAACAGGAACACACGTAAAATAAAGTTATGTATTGATCAGCTGTCAAAATGCTGTGACCAGAGGCTCCCAGGAACCTATCCTTCATTTACCCTTCCTTAAGTCAGCGCTCACTGCAATTTTATCCAGCAAAACCACCACAAACTGTAGAATCAACTGTACGTAAGAATCTCAGAAAGAGTGAAAAAGATAGAAGTTAGCAAGGCAAAAATGAATCCCGAAGGAAAGGCAGCAATAATATTCACCCATCTCCCATGCAAGCAGCGTGAAAAGCTAAAGATCTGCATGAGATAATAAACTTGTGCTTGTCCGTCTCCCCTACGCAGGACATAGGTTTCTCAAACACTCTTCTTTCCACTCTTCAGGCTAGCAGGAGGAACACACTCACAGGGGTTTTCGCTCTTGATTTGTAAAAGCTTAGGCCCTGCTCTCAGTCATCCTAGAAGAGGCCTGACAGCACGTCTGTCAACCCCTCGAGGCACTGGCACGACTGGACCGCGGCTTCTCTACAGAACCTGTGCCGTTCCGGCACCTGAGCCTGGGGAAGGCTCTCCTCGGAGGATGCCAAATGCCGACAGCACGAGACTGAAAGTGCAGACGAGGCCACGCCCTCCATTTCCTTCCATACATGAGACGAGTCCCCAGAATCTGATCTGGGGGGTTGAACACTTGGCCTGGCCCAGTCCGGCAACATGGCCCTCACCAGCCCCCGAGCTAGAGAACAGCTGCTCCGGTGAGAAGAGAACATTCTAGAAAGTTTTATGGCTGTCCTGTCCTCAGGACTTGGGACATTTCTCGGTATTGGAGGACCCCTGTGGACGTTGGCCCCTCTTTCTCAAGCCCCCTGCTTTCCACATGGAGGGGAAGGGTGTAGAAACCCTTGGACGGAAAGTCAAAGAAGCATGCTGCATGCTCATTCCCGACTCGGCCATTCCAGAAGGGGAAAAAGAGTTAGTGGGGGTGGGGTCACGGGATTCAGTAGAACAAGCCCATGCAGAGGCCCCTGGGCCCCGAGAGACGCCAGGGGCAGGGCCTGGAATGAAGGCACAGCAGCGGGTAGGACAGAGGCTGAGGAAGGCAAGAAAACAAATGCAGGCCCAAGAGGACGCCTCGTGGCTGCTGGTGACAGCATCCCCACTCCTGGCTGTGTCCCTGGGCCTTGGCTGTGGGACGGGACACGCCCAGGCAGCGGTGTCACCCCGAGTCCACCCGCGTTGCCGAGCATGCTCCGGTGTGGCAAAGGGGGCTCAGTTTTGCGGTGGCTTCTCCTGGGGCTGAGGGGCCTCAGCCTATGGGCAAACTTCCTCAGACGGGGCACCAGCCACGCAGGTGAGGGCAGCTCCTGGGGCTGGGGGCGGCCCGGGGTCTCTGGGGCCATCACACCTGCTCCACCCTGGGGGCTCGGTTAAGCGTGGGAAGGAGGACAACAAGGAGCAGCTCTCCTCGGGGGGCTAATGATCCTCGTGGGGGCACGTCAGGCCCCAGACTGTCATATTCAGGGGCCCCGAGATTCAGAACACTCAGGACTGGGGCTCCAGCCAGAAAGAACATTTTCTTATTTGCTAACTCAACCTCTGTGTGGCCTTGGTAATGATAATCATGGGTGGTGAGACTATTAGAGGGATAACAATGATGATAATTTAATAATTCCATTCCAGAAAGGCAGCGGATATTCTGCTCAGGGTCTCATTAAACGCACCCCCCCAGGGGCCTGATCAGACGCTGCACCCCAGAAGGGTCTGAGGGAGGAGGGCCCCTGAGAAGGATTAGGGTGCTGGGTGCGCCCCCACTGTGGTCCCTCCAGGGCTGGGGGCAAGGAGAGGAGGGAGGAGCGGGGTGGCCCAAGTCCTGGTCTGTCCCTGGCGTGGGAGCAGCGGTGGTGGTGGCAGCCCCCGGCGGAGCTCTGGGCAGAGGGGGCAGGCAGGTGGGGGTCCCCGTGGGCCCTTTGCTTGCAGCCCATGTGGTCAAAAAGCTCAGGCACAAGGCACTCGATGGTTAGTGCCCAGCGTGCTGGGGAGGGGTCGGGTACCTACCCGGTGGTCCGAGCCATCCTTCCCGGGTCCTGGGAGAGGGTCGGATTTGGAATAGGGGAACCCTGAAACAGACACAGCACAGCTTGGTCACGCGCAGGGACTCGGGGCAGACCGAGGAGGGGCTGGCTTGGGACCCAGGGGGCTTCTGCTCAGGTGGGTGGGGGGCTGGGGGAGGGCAGGTGGCACCCGGGAGGGCCCGTCCTGTTCCCCCGCTTCCTGAAGGGGTGATGGCCCCAGCCTGCCCAGCACAGCAGGAGCACCGCGGAGCCCGAGTCCAGCCCGGCTGGCACCTGCACTTGGGCCACCCAGGCCCAGGCCGTGGAGGAGCTGAAGGCCCAGAGAAGGGTCACCTGATGGAGTCACACAGCTGGGGGCACAGTCAGGGCCAGGCCCCATCTTGGGACCCCACACTGGGGTCGGGCTGTGCCGACCAAGAGCCCAGTGTGGTCTGCAGACTTTTTTTTTTTTAATCCTAATCTCTTTTGTCATACTGGGATGTCACATGGAAATTCTCATTTTCTAGCTCCTCTTGAGAAAAAAAAACAGGAGGACGACCTGGAGATGCAGGGCCCCAAATTCCCCTGTGGAGTGACACTTGCTGGAGCTGCTGGTGGGACTGGCCTCTGCCCACCTGTCCCCCGCCACTGCTGGCACCCCGACCTGGCCCCAGGCCAGCCCAGGAGTTTGAGCCTCCCTGAGCAGAAATCACATTCATCAGTCATATAACCCACCACACACACAGTCCAGATAACACCCCAAGAGTCATAAAAGCAAGTGGTCCATTACGCAATGTACCTCAGCACGAAGTCCTTCTGGGGGGCCAGCTCTGTCAGGCTGAGAACCTCGGCCCTGGAGGAGGGGTGGCAGACTGGCTGGTCTCTGCTGTTCGGGCGCCCGGCTTCCGCCGGGGCACGGGGTCCAGGCCACATTCCCTGCCACCCCTCTGCACCCCAGCGCCGTGACCAGCACAGAGCAGCCGCATGGTGAGTGTTTGGTGGAGGATGGGTGGATGCCCAGAGGATGGGCTGGTCTGCGGTGGGATGTGCAGATGGTGTCATGGGTGGGATGAGACTGTGACGGGCCCTCTGGGGGCCCATGGAGGGGGTCCGGGTGGCAGATGGTGGCAGGGTGTGTGCTCCCCTCAGGCCCCGCCCCTCCCAGCTCCTGCACATCCTCCAGCTCAGGGATGGCTCCCGGCTTCCGTCTCCCCTCGGCGCCCAGCACAGCGTCTGGCACACAGTGGGCGCTCGATAAGTACCCGTTGAATTTAACGCATCTCAATTCAACAAGCATTTATTGAGCTCCCACTGTGTGTGCTGAGTATCACAACCCTGCCTTCCTCGTGCCCCTGCAGATGGATGGCTGGGGATGCAGGCGACACAGGGGGTGCCTTGTTTTACGCGACCGGTTTGCTCATTGCAAGTTGCGAGCACATGGAACGGTGACAATGGAGCCACATTTGGGGGGTTCTAGGAGAGGTTCAGAGGAACCCCAAGGACAGAGGGTGGCTCACCCTTGGCGTGTGAGTACTGCCCCCCAGCAGAACTTCTCACGGGGCCGCATCTAGCAAGACACTCCTGGCCCAGGTGTGACCTGCGGCCTGGGTCCCCCTGCGACTCCCACGCATGCTGGGCACAAGGCAGCACTGCCTGCTGCAGGTGGGGCGCAGGGGACTCCCGCTCGGGGACCACAATGTTGGAGCACCAGCAGGAAGCAAGGGGACCACAGAATCATAATCGCCATCATCGTAAGCGAGCACCTGTTCTGGGGAGCACACAGACACACACAGTGCTGGGACATGGGGGACCCTCCTCGGGGAAGTCATGGCCAGCAGGGGCACGGCCTCTTGGCAGCCAGGGTCACCCTGGGCAGAAAACGCTCGCAAGCCTGTCTGCGCTCGCAGGTGAAGCTCATGGTGGAAATGCAACGGCAAGGGGCGGTGTGAACAAACAAGTCCTCACGGGCGTGTGACTGGCCAATAAAAATACCTGGCACTGCCAGGCTCGTGGAGCCCTGAGGACAAGCCCAGGGGTGCCCTCATTCCCGGCACCTGCA
This sequence comes from Choloepus didactylus, assembly GCF_015220235.1. Taxonomy (NCBI): domain Eukaryota; kingdom Metazoa; phylum Chordata; class Mammalia; order Pilosa; family Megalonychidae; genus Choloepus; species Choloepus didactylus. The sequence continues at coordinate 5,106,743 of NC_051309.1, read as the reverse complement.
GGAGAGGGAGCTGCGCACGGAGGAGCGGGCCATGTGGCACGTCAGCGGCAGAAGCAGGCCCCCCCGGGCAGCTCGGGCAGCTCCCCACACAGTGCTCCCCCACCCCTCACCCGGGCCATGGGCAGGCCATTCGTGGGGATCCCCGGGGTGGGGTGGGGGTGGGGGCTGCAGCTGGGCTCCCCAAGGAGAGGCCGAGGCGAGGTCACAGGCATCACACCAGCCTTGCAAATGAAAGCCCACCCACCACCCAGCAGCGGGGAAGGACCCAAAGCTGGAAGATGCCACCTCGAGATGCGTGAACACTCGTATCCAGGAAGCTCTCGGTCCCCGGGGTTGCTGCCAGGGTGCAAAGCCAAGCAGGGGGGTGCTTCCGGGACACTCTAGAGCTGGGGCAGCAAGCGCTGACCCCCTGCCAAGCACACCTGCCATTCGTAAAATGAGGGCACCCAGCAGCCAGGCCCCATGTCCAGCCAATGGTCCTGGCCCAGATGCAAATTCTGCCCTGCCTGGTGGCCGTGGGTGCCCAGGGGCAGAGAGAGGGGCCTGAGGAGAGGGGCTTGCTGTGGCCGCCAGGGCGTCTGGAAGGCCAGGCTGGCAGCCCCCATGGGGCCCAGGCCTGGCATGAGGGGCTCACCCAGTGAGGCTCCCTGGCCCGGCTCTGCCACCCCTCACCCTGCCTGCGGGCCAGGAGGGGAGTCTGTCTCAGCTCCCCCAGACCCCGTTCCGGAGGGGAAGGCGCCAGTTCTGAGATCCCGGGGTTTAGAGACTTGCCCCCGACCCCCTGATCCGGGCAGGATGGAGGCATCCGGAATGCAGAGAGACCTGCTACAAAGACCACACACAAGAACACACCTTTCTTTGTTTCATGTGATTTTTAAACAAACGATCATTTTCACACTTAGGTTCTGACGAGACGTTTTGCCACATCGGGGCCCTTTGGACTTGGATTTGCCAGTTGACGGCTGGTGGTCATGAGGATGGATGAGGGTGGGAACCCGTTACTGCGCAGTGAGCGTCGACCGTGGGCTGGGCCGGCTCTGGCGGCTGCGTGTCGCCCCCTTCCTGTCCCTTAGCCACCTGGAGAGGCGGACGGTGCCGCCCCACTGATGGGGAGACCGAGGCTCGGGGGTCCCAAGGCTGCATTTGAACTCAGGTCTGTCTCGCTGCAAAGCTAAGATCCTCTGCTTCCTAGAGACCCCCCCCCCGCCCCCGACCTCTGCTTCCCAGCTCAGCCCCAGCCTCCCCCACAGTGGAGAACCCCAAGTCCACTTCCGGGTGATCCCGAGTGAGCAGCACTGCAGCCTGCTGCTGTCATCACCCATAATCTACAGCACCTCGAAACAAACCAGAGCATCTGGATTTATGCTCTACATTTTAAAGCAATCCCGATTCAGTCTGCACAACACCCCTGAGAGTCAAGCAGCATTCTCTTGGTCTTTCTGTAAAATCTGAGTCCAAAACTCTCTGGTACCTTCCTTGCTCAGGCCGGGCTGCGGGAGATGGGTCTGGAACTCAGCCCTGACTCCGAGTCTGGCCTGGCCCTCCCGGACCATGCTCACACCCCTGCCACAGGGAGACGGCTCCCGAACGTCCAGCCTGGCAGGCCCAGGACACCCTTTCCCCAATCACCCAGCAGCCAGATTTGCCTCTCTGCTTCCCTGCCAGTGCTGGGAGGGTGATAAGGAGACGGGATGGTGGGACCAGCTTTTAGCACACAGGACTGATTAACTTCTGCCCAAGGGGAATCAACAAATAGCAAAAGGGTTTGCACTCCTATTTGTTGGTTTGCTTTTACACTGCTTTAAGGAGCAAGGCTCAGATTTGAGGCCACCAGCTCGGAGCTGTGGGGCTTGTTTACTATGAGGCTCTTGGCCCCACGTGACAACTCCGTGCTCAGAAGAACCACTCACGTGAGTAAAAGTTGTCCCCTTGCATTCTTTGGAGAGGGTCTCTATCGGGTCCACTGCTGTAGGACAAGGACTGGCTGTCCGGGGAGTTGGTCCTGCTCTCAGTGTCCCCCTTGAGAGTCAGCCAGCTGGCCTTCTGCTGAGAATAAAAAAGAATCATGTCAGTGGGGAGCCACCTGCAGGTGCAAACAGCCCTTACCTCCAACCACGAGGAGATCCGATGGGTGAAAAATCCAGCTTTCAATAAAAATATCCGCCACTTGGCAAGGCCTATTCAGATGCTTAAGGTGACATGGAACGTTTGGGGGAAATGACGCTGCCCCATTTTACAGTGAGGGGACTGAGGTACAGGGAGGGAGGCGGAGGCACCCAAGTATCTTCACACTTCGAGGGCTGGGGAGTCGAGGCTGCTCACATCCGCCAGGGGCTCTCTGCACACCAGCAGGCCTGCCTCCCTCAAAGACAAGGCAGAGGGTCCTGCTAGAGGGCAGGCTGGGCCAACGGTGGCCCCCAGGCCACATCCTGCCTGCAGCAGCCTTTGCAGAGAAAGCTGTCCTGGTACAGAGCTACACCCAGGGCCCATGCGTTCCCCATGGGCCGTGCTGCTTTCCCAGAGGTGAGGCGCTGCAGCAGAGGGTACGGCCCCCAAGGCCTAAGATAGTTATTCTCTGGCCTTTTACAGAAACATTTGCCAAGGCCTGCTCTAGAACATTCAGCCCGAATGCCTTAAGTCCATGCTCTGCTTTATTATATGTTCATTTCAGAGGCAGTGGAGCAGTGATATAGCTATCACTTTGGTAGCAGACGAGCCCCCAGACAAGCTGGTTAAACGTCTGCTAAACCCGGTCCTTGTTGTACCAGCCTCAGAGGCCCCTGAGGAATGGAGGGCCCAAGGGGAAATCCCTCGCCGGGGAAGCACCTGCAAATCTCAGCTCCCTTCTGAGCCGTAGCTGCTCCCCACAGAAGCCTGCCCCTCGCCATTACCTTCCGGTTATCCTGCTCGAAACTGCCGTTGTCTCCATCTGACCGCCTCGCTGCTAGAAGGGAAAAGTCAGCTTGTAAGGGAGCAAACTATTTATTTTTTGTTTGCACATCACAGTTTCCTGCTTTACAGTTAGGCAAGAAAATGGAAAATACTCAAAGAGGTCAGCATTCAGGGGAGAAAGAGCAGCTAGGAGAGGCCCCCGCACCCCTGGAATCCTGACCGGGGAGCCATGTCTGCCCTTGGGCGTTTAATGTTCCTTAAAATCAAAATCAGAAGTGTGAAGTCACTTATTCAAGTTCTAGCCTGACCCTGGGATGAAGGAATCAGGGGGCATTTGTAGATGCAGTCAGCTGGCCTTGTGAGGCACACGCTCCACCTTGCAGGTTTAACTTTAAAGTTGCAGGAGCTCTCGGCCATGGAGTCCCTACCAGGTCAGACGAGCCGGGGGCTTTCTGGGCATTCCTGCCCATGCCAACCCCACAGGCTGGGGGGCTTCACACCAAGTCACAGATCAGGAAACCGAGGCTCAGAGAGGTGGCACGCCCTGCCCAAGGGCGGCACAGACTGGCATGTGAGCCCAGGAAGGATGTCCGTCTGTCTCCAAAGTCCTTCCTCTTTGTGCCACACCTCTCTGTCTGCTGCTCACAAAACACGGAATGGCGACTGAATCATGAAAAAGTCTACAGAGAACAGTCAAGATCTTAAAAAACACAACCTGATGAAATACGGCCAGTGACAGCTCATTTTGCAAAGGTTCATTTACTGCGACTACTCTGCGAGCTGAGTGCCGGGTACCTGTCTTCTAGATGTCCTTTCCAGGGGCTTGTCATGTGGCTGATGGACATTATTTCCAGCCAGGAATGATGAGGTCACTCAAGGGCACGGCTGACCTTTCTCAGCATCCAACTCAGCACGCACAGCCCCATCCACGGACACCCACCCGATGCGTGGGAGGTCTGAAAGCCCGGCCACCACGCGGCCCGGGGCCTGGGAAAGGGTGGGCACGCCCGGGGTGGGTTTCTTACCTGCAGCCAGCGGGGGGCTCGGGCCCCTTGGTCCCTGCAAGCACCCTGCCTCCTGCACCACCAAGGACAAGACCGAGACCAGGCCAGAGAGCTTGGAAATTTGGGACTGGGCTACAGGACCTTGACAAGATAAGGCCAAAATGGAAGACGGAGCAGTTCAGTTCTGGAGACACTGACATGTCGCTGTTACGCTCAATGGCTACCTGCTTCCCCTCCTTCCAGGAGAGACAGTGGTTTTTATCGTGAAAATTAGAAGAAAAATAATCAACCCTGCCCTCGCCACTCGCAGAGGCCGATTAATGCCAAGGCCACGTGGGGAGGCGGTGATGGAGCTTGGGGAGGGGCAGGGAGCTCAGAGGTGCTGCTCCCCATTGGCCTGGGCTCTGCTGTTGCCCTGGAAACCGGCCGTGGCTGGGCAGCGGAACACTTGAGCATCTGGCCAGGCATCGGCCATGACTCTTGGCCCCCCAGAAAGCCAGGGACAAGCGGGGTCAGTGGCTACCTGGAGATGTAAGGACACCGCCCCGAGGAGAGTTCCCAGAGCTGAGTCTGCTGGTAAAAATGAATGAGCCGCATCCCTAAAAAGCCCTTGGAGCCAACAGGATGGATCACCACACTCAAGATAATTAGCAAGTGCAAAAGTAATCACGTGGCTCCAACCAAAGGGTCCTGGGGTTCGGGCTGAGGGACAGGAGGTTGGGTCGGACGCATTTTGGCTGTAGTGCTACGTCAGGGCTCAAAACCGCCCTCCACCCAGCCTGACAACAAGGATGCTCTACCAGGGTTTACCCGGTTTCCTTGGTACAGGCCACCAGCTCTACCAGCGAGCCCAGTTTAACCAGACTCAACAGCAAGGGCCTTTCAGAACAGAAGTTGGCCAGCCTGCGAAACACACAACTGACTCTCCTGAGAACTGGGAGCAGGGAAGGGAAAATACAGGGAACTGGCACATCATATTCTTGCTGAGCTTCCCCACAGGTATGAGCCTCGGTTTCCTGGTCTGTAAAATGGGCAAACGATACCCGTCCCTCCCAGCTGGAGGATGATAGAAAACGTGTGTGGATGCCGGAGCATAACGAGAGCTCCACGGACGGGTCTCCCAAGTTGGGAGCAAACAGGAGGCTAACTAAGAGGCTAATCTAGCACGCTGTTTGGGATACCAGGAAAAGACAGTGATTCAGGACAACCCAGAAAGAACTGAGTGTGCCTTTCATCTCACACAAAGGCAGCTCCATCTGAGTCCTGGAAATGTACTTGCCATGAGGAACCCTCTTGGAAAAGACTAACTTCCTACTCACTGTACCCCTTGGGGAGTTTTTGTTGGAGGAATCCTAAAAAATGAGGGGTTTCTCTGGATCCATCATGCATCACCCACCCAACCACCCATCCACCTATCATCCATCCATTCATCTATCTACACCCCATCTTTCAGTTCATTCATATCTGAACGTCTCCGGATGCACGCCATTAACTACCAATTTATCCATTGCCATCCACTTAGTCATCCACCTTTTTAAATATCCATCCATCCACCCATTCCTTTAACCACTTACTGTCCCTCCATCCTTCCATCCATCATCCCTTATCCATCCATCCACCCTTCCATCCATCCTTCATCCAGATATCCATCTATCCACCATCTACTCATCCATACATCCACCATCCATCCACCCATCCACCATCCATCCATCCATCATCCATCTATCCATCCATCATCCATCCATCCATCCACCATCCATCCATCCATCATCCATCTATCCATCCATCATCCATCCATCCATCCATTTATATTTCTACGATCCATCTACTTATCCACCTACCATCTACTCTTCCATCCATTCATCCCTCCTTCCCTTTGTCCACTCCAATCCACCCCTCCGCCATTGTGCATCCATTCAATCCCTCAACCCTCTACCCATCAACCCCTCCCTTTCTCTACCCTCCACTCTCCAGCAAGGCCCTCAACCATTATTCCTCCCCTTCGCTGAGTGTGTACCGAGCACTCGTGTCATCCCAAGTACAAGAGATACAGGAAAGACTCAGGTGTGACCTTGTCTTTCTGGGGGTGAGGAGGCAGACAGGTGAGCAGAAGGTTTCCATGCATTAGAACAAGAGCCAGTGCAGAGATACTGCCCTGAGAACACACCTGTGGGACACCTCCTGCATACCCATGTGAGCAACCCCCTGGCATTGTAACATGGGGCAGGCCCTGTGCTGAGGGTTCTTTGTTAAATGTGTTAGTTGGTAATACCAGATGCCGTGATCTCCATCTCACAGGTGAGGAGAGCGAGGCCCAGAGCCTAAGGCCACAGAGCTGGTGGTGGTAGGGACCCCACTGGTCTGCTTTTAGGACTCGGGGCCACACCCACAGCTGACCCCCATCTCCATGACTCAGGCACAAACCCCACCCCCCCACTACACAGCTGACAGCAGGTGCCTCCTGGGCCAGGCCGCCTCTTTGGTGCGGGATGTGGCAACTGCACACAGCACATGGGCACGGGGGTGGACGAGTGGACACAGCAGGGTCAGGCCCCAAGGCTTGCAAGGGAGTCCCCACCAGGCCCCTCTTTGCCGGCCGGCATCAGCGCACCAACCGAGCTCCAAGGGCCCTGGCCAGTTTCCAGGGATCAGCAGAGCTGTGGGGGCTGTGCCCTGGCCAGTGTTCCCGGGCCACTGGGCAGCCTCAGCTGCTGTCCCTGCTGGGGCTCTCGGACCATGCACTGGAGGCGAGAATCACCCATATGAATGTCTGCAGGGTCCCGAGGCAAGACCAGGGCTCTGGGTGCCAGGAACCGGGCTGGCACCTGCCCAGTGCTCTCCCCACCACGGGCGGGCTACCAGCAGCCACGGGCAGTGCTTAGGCCAAGAGACTCCTCCCTGGGACCCCGGACAGTGCTCCTGGGGCAGGGGACTCCCCTCCTTATTCTCCAGCTGGGGCTTCTGGAGAGAGGACACGCCGGCCCCACGGCTCTTATTCTCCTCAGAAGCAGGCCCAGCTCCACGACTCAGACTCAACGGAACTACATTCAGAGGGAGGCAGAGTTGTGTGTCTGTATGTGTGTGTGTGCATGTGTGTGCATGCACACACAGGTGTGTGGTGTTTGAACATGTGCATGTGTAATGGTTGTGGTGTGTGTGGAGTATGTGACGGTGAGTGTGTGTGAGTCTGGGTGTGCAGTGTCTGTGAGTGTGCACGTGTGTGCATCACTGCCTGTGTGTGCAGAGTATGTGTGTAGTGTGTAGTGTATGTGAAAGTCTCTACTGTGTGAATGTGAATGTGCATGTGTGTAGTGTGTGTAGTGCATATGCAGTGTATGTGAGAATGTGGGATGTGTGTAGTGCATGTGTAGTGTGTGCATGTGTGCAGTGTACGTGTGCAGTGTGAGTACATGCAGTGTGTACGTAGTGTGTGTGCATGCATGTAGCATGTGTAATGTGTAGTGTGAGTACATGTGTAGTGTGCACCTTGTGTAGTATGTGACTGTGACCATGTGTGTGCATTGAGTGTGTCATTGCCTGTGTGTAGTGTATGTGCATAGCGTGTATTCTATGTGAGAGTGTCTAGTGTGTGTGAATGTGAGTGTGCATGTGTGTAGTGCATGTGCAGTGTATGTGAGCACGTGAATGCATGTGTGGTGTGTGTATAGTGTATGTATGTGTGTGTATAATGTGATGTATGTAGTGTGTGAATTGTGGTGTGTGCATGTGTGTGCACATGTGCAATGTGTGTAGCATATGTGTGTGAGTACGTGTAGTGTGTATGTGGGATAGTGAGTACATGCGTAGTGTGAGTACATCTGTACTGTGTGCACATATGTGTGTAGTGTGTGAGTGAATGTGGTGTGTGTATAGTGTGGGTACATATATGTAGTGTATGTGAGCATTGTGAGTGCGTGTGTGTAGTGTGCATGTGTAGTGTGTGCATGTGTAGCGTGTGTGTGCATGTGGGTAGTTTGTGAGCATGTGTGAGTGCATGTGTAGGGTATGTGCATATATGTAGTGTATGCAAACGTGTGTGTGTGTAAGGTGTGTGCAGGTATACTGTATGTTGTAGTGTATATGTAGCGTGCACGAGTGCAGTGTATGCGTGCATGTGTGAATATGTGTGTAAGGTGTGTGCAGGTGTACTGTATATGGTAGTGTGTACGAGTGCAGTGCATGGGGGTGTGCACTGAGTGTGCGCGTGTGCAGGGGCTGGAGTCTGGGTCTGGGCCTTGCCGGCCTGGGGCAAGTCTGCTAGAAAGTCAGCTCCACAGGATCAGGGCCCCCCGTGTACCCCAGCCCCGGGACAGAGCCTGCATGCCCTTGGGTGCTCAAAAAATATTCCCTGGAGGAAGGAATGAAAGTCGCCTCCACCTCAACACTCAGCTGCGGGCCCCTGTGGAGGTGGGCAGCGGCTGCGGAGAGGGCAGAGGCTCTGTAGGGTGGAGGACCCCCCAGTGCTATGGCCACCGAGGGCAGGGGCTGCCATCCAAGCTGCCCATCTCATGAAAGCCACGGGTTGAATGCTCCGAGCTGCTCAAGACGGCCACCACCGTGCGTGGGAACCATGGATCATCCCGGACCAGATGGTGAGGGGGCTGGTGGCTGGAAGCCCCACTGCTCCTACCCCCCCAGGGCGTCTCCCCTTCTCCCTCCCCTCCTCTTCCTCCTCCTGCCCCTCCCCCTTCCTCCCCCACCCATCCTCCCCCCAGTCCCTCCTCGCCTCCCTCCAGCCCCTCCTACAACTGTTTTTCTTGCCTAGGAAGAATTTTCCTTTCTTTCCTTTTTTAAAAAAAAACAGTCATTAAATAATAACCAATCGAGTTGGAACTAAAGTAACACAAGAAAATACCTTGGGGCCCTAAAGGCTGTAAAATAAGACAAGTGGGGCTTGGGGGTCGGGCAGACCCAGGTGCGAGTTCCGGCCGGGCCAATGGCCAGTCAGGCACCGTGGGCCTCAGTTTCCTCATCTGTAATAACCAACCTCGGGGGTGTGCCCAGCTTAAGGCGGTGCCGCTGGTCCAGCGCCCACACTGCACCCCACCTCCCCCTCGCCCCATCGCCAAGGCCTCCACGAGCCGCCCACCCGGGACCTGGCAGCCCTGGCCATCCCCACCCGTTTCCCAAACAAGGCAGGGGACTTGGGCGGCAGAGAAGGGCAATACTAATTTAAAAACTTTTCAGCAAGTCAAACATAGAGTGTTGAAAAGCAAATGCACCAATTAGAAGATGTGTTTTTAAAGAAATTCTTTGAATATATTACGTAAAACCAATTAAACTGTCCCCTAAACCAACATCATCACCCAGGGTTTGTTTTGGGGAAGTCTGGAGATGAAAACGATGGTTTCCGAAGTCTCAGTGGTGCCCCTGTCCCCTCAGAGGCGGCTGGGGATGAGGCGGAGGGCGGTTCGTGGGCCTCTGACACATGCATATGCACACACAACACACACATGCACGCACAACACACACACATGCACGCACAACACACACATGCATGCACAACACACACACATGCATGCACAAACATGCATGAGCATGTACACACATACGTGTGCTCAAACTGCCAACAGGATATATTCTAGAAAATCTTGTAAGACGAAAAACCACAAGCACCTCCCCAAGTATTTAGAAACCAAAAATTGGACATCCATTTCCGAGGGTCCTCTACGGAAACCTGGTTCAGGAGTGTCACAGCCTGTGCTCGAGCCTGAATCCAGGGCCCGTTTGCATTAAAATAGGGGTCGATTTTATCCCCGTGTATCCCCAGAACCTGGTCAAGTGCTGGGCAGAGAGAGGCACTCTGGACAATTTATTTCATAAAAGAATTAGCAGAGCAAAATTCTAGAATGATAAAAGGGTTTGGGTCATTGCTCAGGGTTCAGCCAAATAGGAATTAACTTGCCTTTGGATGGGAGTGTTGTTTATGCCCAGATTTTAAAAATACGTCCAAGACTGTCCCTGGGCATGAACCTACTTCCCCAGCCTGCAGGGACACTTGGTTGAAGGGCATCGTGCCGAAGCCCTTTCCTGCCTCAGATCCGGCCCCGTCAGAGGCCCGGGGGCCGTTCCACAGACTGCCCGCCTGCACCCTGGCCCTCCGAGGGCCCGACCTCCCCTCCATGCACAGAGTTACACCCTGGAGGAGCCGAGCTGGGACCCAGCGTGGAGCGAACGGAAGGCCGCGGTTGCCCACCCACAGGGGACGGGCACAGAACCCGCAGCCTTCCTCGCCCGTCCCTCGGCTGGGCCTCAGTCTCCCCACCGCCACTCGAGGGAGAAGGTTTGGATGACCTCTGGGTCCCCCCCCGCCCTTTCTTGAGGATTCATGCTCTAAGCTTTTCCAGCTGATAAAAGTCATCGCCTCCTGAACAGCCAAGAGTCGGACTTTTTCCTTCTCAGGAAGGGGAAGCAATACCCTGATCGCAGCCCTTTTGCAGCCAAGGAGAAGGAAGAGACCTTCTCGGCCCCACCGGACCACCGAGTCGCCGGTAAGCCACCCTTTCCCGGGAGCCCATACGAAAGTGCCCATCTAACCGGCAACATGGAACCAGCTTCTTTGGGGGGTACATGGGCCCAAAATTCAAATACAGAAAAGCCTCTTCCCATCTCTTCAGCTGTGCTCACTGCACTTCACAGTCTAGAAGGCATCTCCACATCCATCCTCCCAGCCGGTGCTCATGGCCAGCCCGCAAATGGGCCCGGTGGAGGGTGGCGGTCCATTTTACAGAGGAGGAACCAGAGGCTGAGAGTGGAGAAGCACCAGGCCCCAAATCACCCGGAAACCCAGTGAAGGAACGGGCGGTCCTTGAGCCTTCAGAACCAGGGGCCCGAGAGCACCCTCGCTGCTGAACATCTTCAGCCCCTATTTGCTGATGCAACAAGTCCCTCCAACCAAGGGCAGGGCCAGACATCCCACCATCAGAAACAAGTCTCGGAGCATGAGGACTTAAATTCCCACTAAGGAATAAATGACTGCTTCTTGTTCGTTTTGTTTCCCAAAGATCAAGCACAAATCCGGTGATGATGTAAGAAGACTCCAAACCCTCCCAATCTTTGCTGAAACCAATTTGGCTCCTGCCCTCCAAGCAGCGTCGTCAATGCCCCCAAAATGAGGCTCCGATCACAAACCTATTTATAAACCCTCATCCCAGGCTCTGTCCCCTGTGCAGCAGCCTCTGGTCAGAACACGCAGAGGTTCACCCTCAGATGTGCCCTTCCTTGTAACTGACAAAAAGAGGCTGCTCCGGAGCCTGCTAATGAATTTGCACGTAACGCTCAGACTGCCAAGGACCTCGGTCGTGCTGCCACCACCACAGTTCAGCAGACAATAAAAGGACACATTCGGAAGCAAACGGATAAGGACAGCCATGCAAGGAAACCACACAGCAGCAGAGGAAATCCGACTGTACCATGCTGTTTGTAGATAGGGGGTTTCCTATAGATGTTATCTTTTACGCCAGTGTCTGGGAAAGGAGAAAGAAAAAAAGAGGAGAGAACAGGAGGGTAAGCAAGCAAATCATGGTGGTCTCCATTCTCATTCTTCTTGGTCAACAACTCACTCACTCAGATTTAGAATCACCCAGATCTGGGACCCAGCACCCCATGCGGCGGACACCCAGGCCCCACACCTGGACCAAGCATCGCCTGGTCCAGATGTGCTGCCAGCCACATGCAGCCCCCGATCAGAAGGGGACAGAGGGAGCTAGAGAGGGCAGCAAGCAGCTCAGACAGCCCCTTTCCCCATCCTATCCCCAGGAGGACAAATACGTCTTTCTGGTGTTTGTGGGGCTTTGGGGGAAATGCAAATGTGGGGCAGTTGTGGGGCATGCAGATCCACGTAAATATTTTCAGAGTATCAGAATCAGGGGGAGCAATGGGGGGCTTGGGGATTCCCACGGCACTTGCTGGGTCAAGGCCAACACTCTCGATGCCGGTGAGGACAGTGGTCAGCGCCAGGGGCGGGCGCAGACCCCTCGGTGCCTACCTGGGACGTGGAAGTGGCGAGGAGCCTGCTGGTAGGTGGAGGGAGGAGGCTTGCTGTCTGAGAGCACGGAGAGGCTGGGGGTGCTCCGGCCACTTTCACTGCCTCCAGACAGAAGAGCAGAGACAGCAGGTGAAGGGGGGAAAAGCCAAGGAGAGCATTTCAAGCATAAAGGCCTCTTCCCAGCCAGCCCCCTCTCCCCTGCCCAGTGCAGCAGCCCAGACCCCTGCCCAGGGAAGGAAGCGGGGCCCCTACTGATATTTCGAGATGGGGCCCGATGACTGGTTAATCCAATGCTTGAGTTGAACTCCCCTTGACTGCCCCTTGGCAGAGGAACTCTGACTCCGAGGAAAGAGCCTGGTTGGCTGCCAGCTCGCTGGACGGTGGACCGGGCTGTCTCCCCAGCATCTGGCTACCCACCCTGGCCGGCCGTGCTGGGCCATGGCTGGAGGTGAAACCCAGCAAGTTGCCAACGCACCAAAGCACAGGCATCCCTTCCTAATCGTCCTCTTAACTTAAAAACGCTGCTTTCTCTGAGGATCTATAAATTAGCTAATCAGAATAGATGGAGGATTCTAAAGTGAACCAACAGCTAGCCTTCAAAGCTGTTTACTAAAATGTCATCAGCTGCAGAAAAGACACAGTCAAGCAGCTGCCACATTCCTAAATAAAGCTTTTTTTTTTTTTTGGTAAAATAAATGGGAAGTGTCCACTGAGTCCAGCTTGTTTCTTACCCCATCTAGACATCTGGATTTGGAATCCCCATTTTGCGGTCAAGGTTGGATCACCAAGTCACGAGTCTAGGGGCCACGGACATTTGGGCGAACCCCGTCCCGCCCGGCACGATTTAAGCGTGATGTGATAGGCAGATGTCACTTCAGTGAGGAGATGTGCATCTCGTTTCAGCAAGACACCCATGAGGCACCATTCACTCCCTCTCCGGTTAGCCCCGGAAGTCCACCGCCGCATTGGATGGTAGCTCGGCAAAGGGAAGGGGGCGGCCACTCTGGTCTTGGAAACATCCCACTCACACTGCAGCCATTTAGAGCAACAGGGAGTCAAAGGGACATTTCGGTGAGGCAGGACTCCCGCGGTGGGAGCTGTCGGCAGGCAGGACCCAGATGGCAGGTGGACAAGGGGCAGTGGCGCCGGCTCAGAGAGTGGCCTGGCCTAGCCAGCACAGCGAGCCGAGGGCAGCGTGAAAGCTCGCGGAGAACACGGCCAGCGGCCCCCACGGGCTGCCAACTCCGACCCGAAGCACCTTCTCCTGAGTGGGTGAGGATGCAGATCTCCCCTCTGTCCACACTGATGGACTCCAGAGAGGTGACCGCCTGCCCCTTCATCAAGGGGACCCCACTTCCCCTGGGCTCCCTCCCTCCAGCGCAGCACTAAACAGACCAGCGCGCCTCGCTGTAGCAGTAGGGGGTCCCCAGGGCTGTCACCCCACACACGGGCAGGTAAAGGAAACCACGATCCGTTCCACACAACCACAGCCAAGGCTGGGTGCATCCCCCAGGGCAGGGAAAAGTGACAGAAGCACAGGTTGGGGAAGCCGCCTGCACAGGCTCCAGGACAGCTGCAGATGGTTTGCTGGCATTGCTACGCCAGGCAGGTTCTGGACACTGTTGGCTTCCAGAGGCCTCCAAGGCTCGTTCCTTTCTGCACTGTCATTGTGGCCCCATGCACCTCGGCTTCCATCCTGTGGCTGAGGATTCCAGCACGTCCCGGGGGTCCTCTGCCCCCACCATCCCCAATCCTGCAGTGCAGTGCGCCCCAGAAATTACAGACAGGCAGGAGAGGGCTGTGGCTTTCATCGGATGCTCGGGTGAGGTCCAGGGGAAGCCGGGACAGCGCAGGGACCCCAGGGTGCTTCTAGCCCGTGCCTCACACCTGCCATCTGGGGGCCTAGAAAACCACCACTAACTCGGTGATCCCAAGCCCCAGACAGAAACACGGCTGCTCACACCCCCTACTCCCGGGCTGCCCTCCTCCCCACCATGCTCCTTTCCAATCCTTTCCTCCTGTCCCCACCCTTCCTGGGCTGAGGCCGGGGTGCTCCAGCCCCTCCGCACCATCTTAACACGGCGCCCCGCCAGCAGCGCACTGTTTTGCCTGCGTTATCTTGCAGGAAGCCACGCGGGTCCTGAGGACACACACCGCCGTCCTGGCCTCCAGAGGAGGACTCCACCAGTTTCCCCGATGCCCTTTCCTGTCCCCTGACCCCACCCAGGCCCCAATGTGCTGTGTCCGCACGTTTCGGAGGCTCCCTGGGCCGCGGCACTTTCTCAGGCTCTCCTGCATCTCAGGACCTTGGCAATCCGAGGAGCTGGTTGGGACTTCGTGGACGGGCCTTGATCTGGCATTTGTGTCATGGTTAGACTGGGCTCCTGTGCTCCTGGGCGACCGTCCTTCCACCACCTCACGTCGGAGCACCTGCTGTCCGCGTGACTGCCCACGGAGGACGGTAACCGCGCCGGCTGGGCCCAGCCGGGCTTCCCCGCTAGACAGTCTCTCTAGACTCACAAATGCTCATTTTATACCTGGGATTTCAACCCAGTGCTGCCTCATTTCTTTTCTGCTGAACTGGCTCCAGTGCTGGCGGCTGGGAGCTGGGTGGTGGGCACGCACAAAGCCCCCTGCGGTGAGCCCGAAGCAGGGCCGGCCACACCTCCGCACGAGGCAGCCCAGGCAATGCGGCTTGTCAGCTGCACGGCACACGGTGGTGTCCCCGGGGTCAGCGGCCCAGGACTCGGGTCCCAGGTTAGACGTGAGGAGGCCGACGGTGCAGCGAGTAGTGCAGAAGCGGCCCAGCCCCCAGCTCCTCTCCCTCTAGGGCCACATATGGAAGGAAGGACGGCCACTCGCGAGGCTGGTGCTGCCCAGCAAGGGGACGTGAGTGGCGTCACCTCCCCTGGTGCCTCCGGCCCTGCCAGCTGCTCCTTTAACAGGCGAGAGGACAGTGTGAGGCCCTCACGCCCCAGAAGACACGCCGGGACCAAAGCTCACACCGGAGTGCAAATGGCCACAGCAGCACCTGTCCTCGCACACCCTGGGCCCTGAGAGGAGGCGAGAGCAGTGTCTGGAGCTGGTGCCAGGCGGGCACCAGAGGACCCGGACAGGGGCTGCCTGCCCACCACAGAGCCCTCAGAGGGAAAGCCTCATCCAGGAAGCCGCCAAGCAGATGGAGGGCAGCCGGGAGAGGCATCCCCGGAGGGCGGGGCCGGTGTCCAGAGAGATGGGGCCGCAGCCCTCGGCAGCTGGTCGCCACTGCACTTCCAGGAGGTGGCTGTCTGGAGGCCGGGAGGCAGGGAGCCTCCGGAATGGACAGGGGATGAGGGACAGAGCTAGGACTCCCACTGGACACAGCATCGGATCGAGGGCCCGGGGAGGAAGGCTGCCTCCGGCTCACCCCACGGCGCTTTGGGGCCTTAGGCCAGCCCCTCTCTGAGCCTTGGCCCCTTCCAGGGGCCTTGGACACGGGCAGGCACTTGAGTGTCCAGTGTCCTGCACCTGCTGTCACAGACAAGACACCCGGGGATTCTGACCAAGGGGAGCCGGGGCCAGATGCTCCCAGCAGCCAGGTGGGGATGGGGGTCAGAGACTGGCAGTGAAGGCGGAGAAACTGGCCCTGGCCAGGGCCTCCCACCACCTGCAGAAACCCCCAGTCTCCAAAGCAGAGTGTGAGGGGTGCTTCCTCATGCCTCCCGGAGATGCCCCTCTTAGCTGGACACTGGCCCAGCATCGATGGCTCCTGAACCCCTTTTTGGTGGGCAAAGGTGGTTGGGTGAGGGCTCTCGCATCCTCCTCCCCACAACACAGATGGACGGAAGGCTCAGGCTTCTCCCTCTGCCTTGCCCCCTGGCCTTCTCTCCCTTGGCCAAGGATGTGGGGCAGCTTCCCTTGACCGCCCAGCCCAGAGCAGAGGGTCTGCAGAAGGCGGCTGCTGCCCAGGGGTCCTGCCTGTGGCCAGATCTCTTCCTAGCCTTTCCTCACTCTGGAGTGATAAGACCAGGAGGACAGACTCAGACACAGGCACATGAGGGGAGGGGTGCCAGGCTCTGCTCTGTCCGCAGGCCCTGGCCTGGACCAGCCTGGCCATGGGGGTCCTCCCCACAGCCCCAGGGCACAAGCAAAGCAGCCAAGAGCCAATGGTCACCTGCTGGACCTTGCCTATGGGCCACACCTCTTCCAGGAAGCCAAAGCAGAGCCATGCCAGGAAGAACAAAAAGCCATGAGTCCAGGGCTGTGCTGGTTGGAATCTGTCATGTGTCCCAGAAAAGGTCATGTTCTTTTAATCCATCCCTGTGGGGCAGATCTGTTGTGAGTGGGACCTTTTGATTAGGTTGTTTCCATGGAAATGTGACCCCACCCATTCAAGGTGGGTCTTAATCCTTTACTGGAGTCCTTTCAGGGAGCTCACGGAGAGAGAGAGAGCTCAGAGAAGCTAAGATACGTAATCCAGAGTTTGCCCCTGGGAGAAGCTAAGAGAGAAGCTAAGAGAGAGACATTTTGGAGAATGCCACAGAAACCAGAAGCTAAACCTGGAGAGGACCAGCTGACGTCACCATGTGTCTTCCCAAGTGACAGAGGAACCACGGATGCCAGCAGCTTTTCTTCAGAGAAGGTATCATCCTGTTGCTACTATAATTGGGACATTTTCACAGTCTTACAACTGTAAATTGTGAACTAGCAAACCCCCATTGTAAAAGCCATTCCTTTTCTGGTATAGAGCATTTTGGGAGCTTTAGCAAACTGGAACAGGAGCCTTCTGAAGTCTGAGCAAAGGAGAAGTTATGTCTTGCAGGATGACTTTTTCACTCAGTGGTTGATTCACTCTGAGCTGGTGGTGAAGCCTGGGTCCACCTCTGGGTGACACAACCCTGCCGAGGCCCTGGTAGCCTTGGAGCTCACGCCATGTGCCATTTGGGGCTTTCGTTCCCAGAAAATTGCTGTAAGGACAGACCTGTGAAGAGGTGAGGAAGGAGGTAACGATGGCCGGGGAGTGTTTCCAGCGGGCAGACGGGGCTCGCTCAAGGCAAACGACGACGACACACATAAATGACACGTCCAAGTTAGGACGAAACCTGATGACCATCGGACGCCACACGACCAGTGTGGTCAGTCGCGCTTCCTGTCACTCTTGGACGGAGCTTCCTCCAGAGACGTTTCCACTCCAGAGCTGTAAGGGGTGGTGTCTCCCGGGGAACCCGCCAGGCCCTCCTCGCCGGCTCCTCCAACGCTCTCCATGGCCCTCGGTGTGGACTGCGAGCCCACCTGTGTTCTTGGGTGCCACTTCCCCTGCAAGTGGACGAGCTGAGGTGTGGGTCATGGGTGGGCCGGGGCTTAGGAGTCAGGCTGCCCCGGGGCTGAATCCTGACCTGGCCTCCACGGGTTTTGGGGTCCCCTCTGTGCCTCGGCTTCTGCTCCCGAAAACCACAGCGGATGGTCCCTATACCTCCCAGAGCTGACGTGGAAAGAAAATGAGATGAGGGGGTAAACGCGCCGAGAGCAGGGCTGGGCGGGCTCACGGTGCCTCCTGCAAACCCTCTCCTCTCCGCCAGCTCTTGCTGCATCACAACTTCCAAGATTTTCCGGAGAACATTTAAACACTGACAAAAACGAGGCCAGATGCACAAGACACACACGGAGAGGGAGCACAGCGCGAGACGGGGCTGGAGGAGCACGCGGGGCACACAAGACAGAACCACACGGCCGCCCGGCGAGTCCGCCCTCCGCCCTGCGCGCCTTACCTCGGAAGTAGGGGATGTAATGATGTCTGAACACGGATGTAGGGCTTGGGTGTTGGGACAAGGAGAGGCAGCTACTGGTACCAACACTCTCAGTACCAGCTGCAGGCAACAGAGAGCAAGTCAGAGTCAGCCCCGGCCGTGCCGACCGCACAGCCACAAAATGTTCCTAGTCCCCGTGCCGCTAGGAACATTTGCTTCCTCTCTCGGGGAGCACACGCCTTTTTGAGGCCCCTGCAAGGGGTCAGCGCATAAGCTTGGGGTCACTCTGCTGAGCCTCCAGGCACAGAGGGGCGGGAGGAGAGAGAGTGGCCCCGAAGGCTGCTGGGAGGGGTGCAGGCTCTGGCCGGGGTTCCGGGGAGGACTGCTCTCCCAGAGCCATGCCCGCTGCTTCTTTTTGAGGGTCTCCTTGGGATCAAGGATCAGGGAGCGGATGAGTGACCAGACAAGCCCTCTGGCCTCGCCCAGCCAAGAGTCAATTGTGGGCTCCCTGGGGTTTGCCTCTGGACCTCGGGCAGCTGGGTAACAGGGTGGCCCCCATGCCCAGGGGAGCCTTTGGGAGAACAGAGGGGCTCAGAGGGGTGACTGGCGGTCGTTCATCCGCTCTCCTGCTAACTCACACGTTCACCCATCCACACTCCCAGCTTTTATGGAGCAAGATGCCCAGGCATGCTGCATGGAGTAAATGAAAATAACTTTGCAAATTACTGAGCTCCCATTTTCCCCCAAAGGCCACATGGATTAGAGCTGCATTCCTTGGGTGTGAAAGGGGGCCATGCAAGAGCTGGTCAAGGAGGAAGCAGCTTGGGGAAAAACCCTCAGAAAGGCAGCTCCCCGTGGCTCTGCACACTGAGCAGGACCAGTAGGCTCGAAACTAAGGGAGAGCAATGCACAGCTGGGTGCTGGGTGGCAGATGGGATGAGATGGGGTAGAGAGGGGCCTCCACAGGGCTCCTTTCCTGCTCTGCCTCTTGCCCTTTGTTCCCCAGGGTCAGCCGTCACCAACCCCAGAACTGGTGAGGCCTTTCTCCGTAGTTTGGCCATGGACTTGGCTTTCACAGCTCAAGCCTTCACAAAGACCTGCTATGTCACAGCTGGGCATCTCTTGCCCCTGAAGCATCTGCTAGATTCTGGGCGCTCAGCGCTGCCCTAACAGGCCCCTTGAACCCACAGGTTGACAGCTGCCTCCCTGATGCACTTTCCCCACCCGACCCAGGAAAGTCCTGCCCTTGTGTCACTAAACGGGCCGGTTCTGGATCCTTCGCTGGCAACTCTGCTCCCCTGAAATCGTGTTCCCGGTTGCAGAAGACGAGGGAGTGACCACTGCCTCCCAGAAACAGCCACACAAGCGCACCTGCAGGGGCAGTACCTGCTCGGCTGTAGTGCTGAGGTGACCGCGAGGTCGGGGTGTAGCGCCCGAGGCTGACAGACCCCGCGGAGCTGGGGCTGGAGGTCCGGCACTGCTTGTAGGACCGGTCATCCTGGTCGCCCTGTCGGGAAGACACAGGCTCGTGAACCGTCTGCACCCGGCCGTGCCACCTCGCCCGCCCCAGGCCCCAGCCCCCAGCCCCACCCTCCCCAGCACCAGCCCTTCTGCCCCTCCCCAGCCCCACCTACCTTTCCCCAGCCCCGCCCCACCCTCTTGCCCCTCCCAGCCCTGCCCAGGCTCCCCTAGCCTTGCCCCTCCCCAGTTCCACCCTCCTCCAGCCCCACCCAGCCCTCCTACTTGCCTGTCTCCCCAGCCCCACCCACCCCACCCTCCCCAGCCCTGCAGAGCCTCACCCAGCCCTCCTGCCCCCTCTCCCCACCCACCTTTCTCCAGGCCCGCCCTCCCCAGCCCTTCCCAGCCCCGCCCGCCTCTGCACCTATGACTGAGTCAAGGTGTTCCCGAGACCAATACCGCCCGCACCCCCCCAGGGAACATCTGAAGGGCCAGCTGGGGAGGCCTGGCACCCCCAGCCCGAGTGTGGGCCCCATGCCCGCCAGTTACTCTTGGGCAGTACTCCCCTCGAGACCAGGGTTACCCCAGCGGTGGTGGGAGGTCCCAACCCCCACCTCCTTCTGCCCCCTCCTGCCCAAACTCCCAGCCCCCAGGGTTCCTTGGAACACAGTTTGAGAACCACTGAGGTTCCGCATTCTCCCCTAGATCCGATGGGGGCACTGGGAACTTGAGGGGTCTCAGAGGCACATTCCATGGTGGGGAGGCCCCCCTGGGCCCAGAAGCAGGGTTGGGTGAGTCCCACAACATAACAAGCTCTGTTCAAGCAGGGATGGGTGCTGTTTGGGTCCGTCAGAGCAGGCGGGGGCAGTGCGAGATGGCACGGCACCGTGGCAGGGAGAAGAGCAGAACGTCGGCCCTGACCCAGCCCGGCCGGCGCCCCACTGGGGTGGACACGGCTGCTCTGCCCCTGGGGGCTGGCATCAGCCATGAAGAGAGTGTGCTGCCCCCTCAGCCGTCCCGACCTCGCCTTCCACCACCGGGGCTCCCTCTTCAGCCAATGGCTCACTCGCTGCCCCTCCAGCAGGCCTGAGTGCCCACAGCCATGTGTCAGTCATGCCAGGCTGCAAGCAGGTACCACCGTCCTACCTGCCCTGCACCCTGGGCTCTTCTGGCCCATCCCACCCCAGGGCGACAGACCCACTCTCCAGGGCCCCATCTCCGGGGCAGCCGCAGCACATCCTGGCCGACTGGCTTACGCCGCCCAGGGGTCTCGACTCCTCCCCCTGGGTACTCTCGGTTCCCAGATGGCGTGTGGGTTTGGCTGCTGGCATAACCGGCCCCTGCACAATTTGGGTGCTGCCACCGTGGACAAAGGGCTGCACCTAAACGCCACTGGTTCTGCAGACAGGGTGAGTCCTGCCAAACAGAACGGCCCCCATCAGGGCTAAAATGGTGCCCTCCCCACCTGCACCGTGTCTAAGGGGGGTGGGCTGTGGAGTGAAGGAGAGCGGCCAGCAGGCGACTCTGCAGAAGATTCGGGGAGCAGATGGAGGTGCTAGGTGCAGAAGAAGATATGCTCTCTTGAGTCCATCCTGGTGCCTGGGGCAGGGATGGAGGCTGGGAGGGCAGGAAGCAGGCAGGCCAGGTGAGGACAGGTGAGGACAGATGAGGCCTTGGGGCCTCTGCAACCCGCAAGACCAGACCCCTGAAAGCTAAGCGCTGCTGCTGGCCCCTCCGGCCTTTTGGGCACACACTCAACCACATCTGTAAAATGGAACTGGCCGTCTGCACCTGGCACCTGCAGGCCCACTGTGCCAAGGAAACAAGGTGAGGTGGGGGGCTCTGGGCCCTGTGATTGCAGCCACGAAGGACCTCGTCATTCGACGTCCCTGGAGGTGACCGGGGTCAGCACACAGTTCCCGTGGCTCGGGCTGGACCAACAGGCAGCAGAGCAGGTGCGGGCTTCCAAGCCAGAAGCCGGGCCTACATCTCTCCACCTCCTTCCATGACTGTGACCCTGGGAAAGGGATTTGACTTCCTGGGGCCTCGGTTTCTCCTCTGGAAAAATGGGAACAACCGCAGTACGTGTTTCCTGGATTGTCGTGAGGATGAAATGAGGGAACGTGCTTGGTGGCAGGAGTGGGCACCCCGGAGTGGGCACCCAGGTAGCTGCTGTCCCTGTCCTTTATTCCTGCCTGTGAGGGCGTCCCTTTACCACGGCCACCAGGTTCCACCCTGCAGACTGACCCCTGACCGGCCGCTGTCCAGGTCACTGATTGACCATGAAAAACAAATCACAAATGGACTGTTATTAATAAACACTACTTGACTGTTATAAATAAACATCTCTGGAGCATATACCATGAGGACCTGGATGCTTCCCAGATATCCCACTTGGAGAGGCTGTAGGGGCCCCGGGAAACCCCAGGCACCTGTGCTTTTTTCTCTAAAGGAAACCCTGACCTCCAACAATCCCTGGGCGATACCCAGCCCCAGCGCCTGCACTGGCAGGTGAGCTGTGCAGACGAGGCGTGATTATAACGATGGACAAGGCCAGGGTCACCCCTGGCCACAGAGGCCATGGCCCCGACCCTGCGGTCAAGGGCCCCAGAGCCCCCTTTTGGGGGAGCTGCTGGCTGGTATCTTTATAACCCGGGCACAGCGCAGTGAGGCAGATGGGAGGCAGGAGAGGGGGCTGGTGGTTACTTCATAGGCGTTGGCGAGAGTAACTGAGCGGCTGTGGACACAACACACAGAGCGGCCCATTAGTGCCACTCCGCCAGGCTGGGCCTCTGAGGGGAGAGGTGGTCTAGGGGCTTCCACCTCAGGCAACACAGGGCCCACTCCACTCCCACACAGGATCCCGGGCCTCCAAACCAGAAGAGGCCACCGGCACAGGGACACAGACCTCCTCCTGGGAGAAGCTCGGCCAGCACCACCCGGAGAGAGAGAGGCCCCAGAGGTTTCCCTCCTGCAGACGAGCCAGCCTGTCTCCACCCCAGCACCTGCCTCCGGGGCTCCGTCTTTCCAAAAGGAAGAACAATTATGGGCAGGAATGGCCCGTGAGCCCATGACCCCTTGGTTTTCCCTAGAAAAGAAAGGGAGGTCGGCAGAAAGCCAGGGTGACTAGGAGCCTCAAGGCCTCTCTGGCCAAGACCCCCACTCGAGCTGGTGAACACGGCCCACCACCCACACTTATGCATGATGTGGCAGGAAGTTAAGGTTCTACCTCCAACACCAGGTGGGCACACGGTCCTGTGCAAGGAGGAGAAGGGGTCCGGGCTGCTCTGGAAAGTTTGCCTTTACTTATTTCCCTGCCCTTAAAATGGAAGGGGGCACATGTTTGGGGAAGATGCCAGGCTGGAGGAAGGGTCTCAGGGATTAACCTGCCTAAACTTCTTTCACAGAGGGGAAACTGAGGCTCAGAGATGAGAAGCCAGGTCTTCGGGCTTCTAGCCCAATGCTCTTTTTTTTCTTTAAATTAATTTATTTATACACACTCATATCCACCAAACAAACACTTCCCTGTCCTCTTTGCCCCATCTCCTGGTAACCTCTCATTTACTTTTGGTCTCTGCGATTTGCTCTTTCTAGATAGCTCTTCTAAGTGACACCATGCACTATTTGTCCTCCTGTGCTTTGCTTATTTCATTCAGTGTAATGATTTTAAAGTTCTTCCATGTTGCAGCAGGTCTCGGAATGTCACACCTTCTTAAAGCCAAATTACACTCCATTGTGTGCATGTGCCACATTCGGTTCATCCATTCATCTCTTGATGGACGCTTGGGTGCCTTCCACCTTTTGGCTATTGTGAATAACGCTGCAATGAACACTGGTGTGAGATATGTGTCTGAAACCCTGTTTTTACTTTCTTTGGGTATGTACCTAGAAGTAGAATTGCCAGGTCATATGGCTTTTCTATAATTAACTTTTTCAGGAATCACCATATTGCTTTCCACCGTGGCTGCACCATGTAACATTCTCACCAGCAATGCCCAAGGTTTCCAATTTCTCCACATCCTCCCCAACACTTCCTGTCTGGTTTTCTAGTAACAGCCACCCCAGCGGGTGTGAAGTGGGATCTCATTTTGGTTTTGACTTGCATTTCCCTAACGGCTGATGATGTCATGCATCTTCTCACGGGCTTATGGGCCATCTGTGTATCTTCTTTGGAGAAATGTCTACTCAAGTCCTTTGCCCATTTTTAAACTAGGTTGTTTGTCTTTCAGTTATGGTGGTGTAAAAGTTCTTTATATATTCTGGATATTAAGCCCCTACCAGATTTGTGGTTTGCAGCTATTTTCTCCCATGCTGCAGGTTCTCTTTTCACTTTCTTGATAATGTCCTTTGATGCACAAAAGCTTTTAATTTTGATGAGGTCAAATTTGTCTATTGTTTCTTTTGTTCCTTAGAAGTCATATCTAAGAATCCATTACTAAATTCCAGATCATGAAGATTTGCCCCTATGCTGTTACCTTTCAAGAGATTTAGAGTTTTAGCTCTTATTCTTAGGGCCTTGATCCATTTTGAGTTAATCTGGGGTATGGTGTGAGGTAGGCCTCTAACTTCATTCTTTTGCATGTGGATTTCCAGTTTTCCCAGCACCATTTGTCAAAGAGATAATTCTTTCCCTGTTGCATGCACCCAGCACCCTTGTTGAAAATTAACCGGCAATAGATGTATGATTCTATTTATAGACTTTCAATTCTGTTCCACTGGTCTATACGTCCATATGTCTATCTTTATGCCATTGCCATACTGTTTTGATTACTGTAGCTTTGTAGTACAATTTGAAATTGCGAAGTGTGAGTCCACTAACTTTGTTCTCCTTTCCAAAATTGTTTTGCCTATTCAGTGTCCTTTGCAGCTCCATATGAATTTGAAGATTGGTGTGCTGGTTTGGATATATTATGTCCCCCAAAAAGCCATATTCTTTAATGCAATCTTGTGGGGGGCAGACAGATTAGTTTGTTGATTAGGGTGGAAATGTTTGATTAAATTATTTCAATGGAGATGTGGACCCTGCCCACTCAGGGTGGGTCCTAATTAAATCACTGAAGCCCAATAAGAGAGCTCACTGACAGAAAGAGCTCAGAGCAGCTGAGAGAGACTTTTGGAGAGATGCTTGCTAATGCTTTGAGATGCTTGGAGATGCTGGGAGATGCTAGCCCAGAGTTTGCTCCAGAGAGGCTAAGAGAGAACCCTGAAGCTTAGAAGCACAGTTTGTGAAGAAGCTAAGAGAGACAAGCCCAGAGACATTTTGGAGAAAGCCATTTTGAAACACAACCCAGGAGCAAAGGACCAGCAGATGCCAGCCACATGCCTTCCCAGCTGACAGAGGTGTTCCAGACACCCTCGGCCGTTCTTCAGTGAAGGTGTCCTCTTGTTGATGCCTTAGTTTGGACACTTTTATGGCCTTAGAAATTTAAATTTGTAACCTAAAACATTCCCTTTATAAAAGCCAATGATCCATTTCTGGTATTTTGCATGATGGTGGCAGTAGCAAACCAGAACAACTGGCTTTTCCAGTTGTGCAAAAAAGACTGCTGGGATTTTGTTGGGAACAGCATTCAGTTTGTAGATCACTTTGGGTAATACTCACTTCTTAACAATACTCAGTTTTCCAGTCCATGAACATGGGGTGTCTCGCCATTTGTTTAGGGCTTTTATCTCTTTCAGCAGTGTTTTGTAGTTTCCAGCGTACAAATCCTTGGTTGATTTTATTCCTAGATACTTGATGCTTTTAGATGCTATTGTAAATGGAATTGTCTTTTTAATTTCTTCTTTGGATTGCTCATTGCTAGTGTATAGAAACACAGTCGGTTTTTCTGCCTTGATCCTGTACCATGCCACTTTCCTGAATTTATTTATTAGCTCTGGTAGTTTCCTTGTGGATCTCTCTGGATTTTCTACATATAAGATCATGTCATCTGCAAATACTTTTCCTTCTTCCTTTCCAAGCCCAGTGCTTTTTTTCTCTGCTGGATGCCTGTGTTTCTGATGAACTGCTGGAAGGTTCCGGAGAAGCAGGAGGTGTCCAGCGCTGTGGCTGGTTTCTGCTCAGCACAGATCCCTGACCCCACCCCACCACCTGCCCATAGGAGGGTGGCACAGGGACCCCACCAAGCAGGCTCCCAGCCAGACCATGGCAGGGCTGAGAGGGGAGCGCCCTCGGGGCCCCCGTGAGGTAGGGGTGAGGCCGGACCCCTCTGGGCAGCAGGAGAGGCTGACCACAGAAAGAGCAGTGCCCAGCTGGGGCCTCTCCTGAGCTGCACGACCTGGGCCCAGCACATCGGCTCTGCCAGCCTCGGCTGTCTGGGGGCAGGGATGCCCGATGCCCTGTGCAATGGGAAGTGTATAAAACCAGAGCTGGTGTCGACTGGAGTGGGAGCAGCATAAGGGATGGGGCAGTGATGAAGGCACTGTGCTGAGACCTGGAAGGACCCTGTCCGTGGCCACGGGCTCTGCCGGTCCGGGGATGGACACACCCAATCCAGAACAACCTCCAGAGCAGGCCATCACCCACCTGCCGCAGGTGGGCCCCAGGTGAAATTGCAGTTGGGCAAGGAGGCAGCCCCTGTGGCCCCTGGATCAGACTCATGACCCTCCCATCCACTTCCCCCCTCCACTAAGGGGCCCCATGGCCTCGTCAGGAGTCATGGTGCATCACAGAGGCTATAGCTCCAGAGCTGCTAGAGGAAGTCTCAGATGCTGCGCAACTACTGGATGCAGGATGTGGAGCTCTGTTAGTGTCAGCACCCACGTCGCAGGGAAATAACGGTGTCTACCCACACAGCGCCTGCTCTGCTCACACTCACGGCCCCCATGGTGACAGGCCCCTCACACCCCATGGTGACCCAGCACCCCACCAGCAGCTCAGGTGGGGAGGATCCCCCCCCAGCTCCTGCAGAGATGCGGAGGTTCACACCAGGATGGGGTCTGAACGATGTTCCAGGCTGGTAGGAGGGGAGCTCTCTGGAATTGGCATCCTGTGTCCACGGGGAAGCATGAGGCAGAGTGAGACAGCAGCCAGCAAGTGGTCCTCCACAGCAGGAAGGCCTGGGTTCTCATCTCGGCCGCGCTGCCCACCGGCTGGGGGACCTCGGCTAAGCCGCTTGACGGTGGTGATTCCCTCCCAGTGCCTGGCTCGGGTCACATGCGGGCAGTGGAGCCCACAGCCAGCTCGGGCACGAGGCAGGGGTCCTCTCCCCCAACACTTGGCCTCACTTAGGGTCACTGGCTCCTTCCCCTGCACCCTGAGACCCCATAAATCCACGGGGGCAGAAGCAAGTCAGGAGAGGCCTTGCCCTGGGCTTCAGTGGTACCTGAGCAAGGAGAGGTGCAGCCCTTCTCACCCTCATCCCGCTGTCCTCGGCTCCACAGTGGACCCTGAGTTCCTCAGGAGTGTCTTGAGCTCCGCAGATGTGTCTGAGCTCCGCAGGTGTGTCTGAGCATTGCAGATGTGCCCTGAGCTCTGCAGGTGTGCCTAATGCTCCACAGACGTGCCCAGGGCTCCACAGGTGTGTCCATAGCTCTGCAGGTGTGCTCACTGTTCCTCAAGTGTGCCAGGGCTCTGCAGAAATGCTCCAAGCTCCACAGAAGTTCCCAGAGCTCCTAAGAGTGCCCAGGACTCCAAAGATGTGTCCAGTGCTCTGCAGTTGTGCCCATAGATCTGCAGGTGTGCCCTGAACTCCACAGGTGTGCCCAGGACTCTGCAGGTATGTCCAGGGCTCTGCGGGTACACCCATAGCTTGCAGGTGTACTTAGGCAGAAGTACCCAGAACTCAGCAGGTGTGCCCAGGGCTCCGGAGGTGTGTCCAGCAGCTGGGACCGGGTGGATGTTTGGACATCAGCAGGGCGTGGCTGGGCTTGCCCTATACCTCCTTTATCAATTATGACTCCCCTGGAGCCTCAGTCTCCATTTCCAAGAGACCCTTGAGACAGAGTCTTGAAACAAGCCGGGCCGAGGGACTCACCTGGAAGCTCCCCTGGGCCCAGGCCACACACACATAAACAGCTGCACGCCCAGCCAACGCCTGGCAAAACCAACCCTTCCCCTCCCAGGTACCCACAGTCTCACCGAAATCTAAAGCCACAAAAAGAAGAGTACAACCAGCCCTGAAAGCTGGTGAATTGGAGAAGAGCACCAGGCAGTAAAGGACGTGTCCACGGGGACGCTGAGGGATAAATGCTGTGTGGTTCACAAAGTGGTCACATGGGCTTAAGGAATCCCGGGACAGAGGACAGAACCCGGACCCCGGGGCGGGAGCATGTGCCGGTTAAAGGAAAACGTGCATCGCACACATCATGAAAACAACCCAAAACTTAAGAAGATGAAGGGATTTTCATGTAGTTCTTATCATTTGCCCCAAAACCAGCTTCCACTCTCCCTGCGTGACGTGGCTTTTCCGGAATCACCCCCCATGTGCGTCGCTGGCTGCAGGGACCGTGGGGGGACGGAGCCTACCGCCAACTGTCGGACCGCGGGGCGCAGGCCACTGGGGTGCGTACCTCGCCGTAGCTCTGCCTGTCCCCCGCGGAGTGGCTGATGTACGGCGAGTAGGAGATCATGTCGGGGCGGTCGATGTTGTAGATGGCCTTGCTCTTCGGGAGGGCGGCCAGGTCCCTGTAGTCAAGAATCTCATCGCCCAGCTTTGCCTGGGGGAGGAGGAAGGAGCAGAGGGAGAAGAAATGTCAGACCCCGCCACACCAGGCAGTGCATCCCGAGTCAGGGGGCCGGGAGCTGAGTCCCAGCCCCAGGGGCAGCAGGGTCGGGGTGGGGGACTCCCAGCAAGGACACAGCGTTGGCCAGGGGGCCCAAAGCACCATGGGCCCTGGAGCCGGGGGCCTGGGTCCCGCGGCCCAGCCATGACCCAGCCTCATGGCTGCGAGGAGGGTCCTCTCTGAGCCTCAGTTTCCTCCTCCACTGAGTGGGGGACACTCTGGGGGCCCAGGAGGCCAGGCCTGGCCCACGCCTGGTGTGCAGAGAGAACGGCCACGGGCAGGTGAGATGGGGATGCCCCCGCATGGACACACACCTGTCGGAGGTGTGGTGGACGCAGGCTATACCCACTCCCACTTGCTCTCACCACGGGCGCATACTCCACACACTGCACACTTACTTCACACTCACCCCACTTTGCTCACACACTGCACACAAGCTTGTGCACACACTAGTACACATAACACCCACTCCAACTCATTTACATACAGCGCACACTAGCCCACGTTTGTACGCACAGACACTTGCATACTCACCACTCCCCATTCACACACTCCGCACACTAGCACACCTACTTCTTGTGTAGATACTTGTACACCCACACTCACTTTGCTCCAACACACACTGCACACTCACACCCACCTGCACCAGCACACCCCTTTCTGAGCAATCTCAGTTTGGCAGCAAAGTGCCTAACCTTTGACCTCGGAGGGGTCAGGGTCCTCCTTGCCTTGCCCACCTCTGAGCCGTACCTGGTGTGCCGGTTTGTTTATATTATGTCCTCCAGAAAAAGCCATGTTCTTTGATGCAATCTTGTGGGGTACACATATTAGTGGGGATTAAGTTGAAACATTTGGATTAGGTTGTTTCCATGGAGATGTGCCCCACCCAACTGTGGGTGATAATTCTGAAAGGATAATTTCCATGGAAGTGTAGCCCCACCCATTCAGCTGGGCCTTGATTAGTTTACTGGAGCACTACATAAGCTCAGACAGAAGGAGCGAGCTTGCTACAGCCAAAAGGGGCACTTGGAAGAATGCACAGGAGCTGAGAGAGGAGCTGCAGATGAGAGACAGTTTGAAGACGGCCACTGAAAGCAGACTCTTGCTCTGGAGAAGCTAAGAGAGGACAAACAGCCCAAGTGCAACTTAGAGTGACATTTTTGAGGAACTGCAGCCTAGAGAGGAACGTTCTGGGAGAAAGCCATTTTGAAACCAGAACTTGGAGCAGACGCCAGCCACGTGCCTTCCCAGCTAACAGAGGTTTTCCAGACGCCATTGGCCATCCTCCAGTGAAGGCACCCGATTGCTGATGTGTTACCTTGGACACTTTATGGCCTGAAGACTGTAACTGTGTAACCAAATAAACCCCCTTTATCAAAGCCGATCCATCTCTGGTGTTTTGTATTCTGGCAGCATTAGCAAACCAGAACACCTGGCCACACACGATTACTTGTGATGCCAAATGAGCGTGGGACGCATGAGACGCCCTGCATTTGTTCGTGTTGGGAACACTGTGATGGCCCCTGGCTGTGGCGGCCACGCTCCTCTGCGACTGTGCTCAGCTGACCCCTGCGTGCCCCATGCTTATACGTCTCACCACCTGTCCCCTGTCCCAGAGAGGGGACTGTGCTCTGGGTGCCTGGAGCCTCAGTCCGTGAGCCGCCAGGCCATGGCAGCACGGCGGGTCCGGCGGGGCCAGAGGGACGCCTTCCTGGCTGGGCAGCAGCCATACGGCCCCACGGCTCCCACGTGGCGACGAGCTGGTTTCTGTGATTCTCACCCAGTTCTGGCTGGATGTGCCCGGAATGCCCGCAATCTAAACGGGACGAGCAGCACGTAAATTCTCACCAATCACCGTGCCATGGGCACGACGGGGCCCAGCGGCAGATGCCAAGGCTCCCTAGTCCTCCTGGAGCTGCCCCACGCTGGGACTCCCCCTGGATCCTGTCCACTCTGTGGCAGGCTGACCGGGACCTGCCACTGCTGGCCCCTGGGCCGCCCCAGCCAGTGTTGCTTCGCCCCGAAGACGCCGACCCCCCTGGAGTCCTCGCCGTGGCTCCAGCCTGCAGTGGAGGAAAGCAGCCGGCTCCCTGCAGCGACCCGGGCGGGCCAGCGCGGTCTCCACCCTTCGCTCCGCCGTGGGGCCTCCCTCTGCTTGTTCCGGACTCGCCCCCAGCCTTTCCAGCCCCGGGGGCGCCAACCTCGGGACTCACTGCCCACATCGAGATTTTGGCCACAGTCCCCTGTGGGGCAACTTGACAGTGGGTCCCCTGACTAACGTCATCAAGAGCCGCAGCCCGGACCATGAGCTCTTTGCTCTGAGACAGGTTTCGGTGCTTTATTATGTGCTCTGTGAAGGGAGCACGCCTGGTAACTCCCTTTTCCCGAGGAAGAGACCAGAGCTCAGAGAGGTTGGGTAACTTGCCCGCAGTCGCACAGCAGGAAGGTGACCAGGGCCGCCCCACATCCTCTCCCCTCTCCAGAGCCCCTGCCTCAATGGTCTCTCAGGCTCCAGCTGCACCACTGTGCTCTCCAGCTCCAACCCCTGGCAGCCTCCTCCTTGGGGGGGCAACACAAGCCCTCGCCGCGGCCCCACGCTTGGCCTTCATGCCCCCAGCCTGTTCCCCTAAGGGGTCTCCTCCTCGTGGCCCTGATATGTCAGGCTCAGCCTCTATTCTCCAGGTATCCTGACCTCCCCTGGCAGCCCCCAGCCCACCTCCTCCAGGAAGTCTTCCCTGACCACCTGATCCCAGGGCTCTGAAGGGACCTTCTGTTCTGTACACTAAGCCAGGGGATGTCGGATGCCTCAGGCCTCTGGCTGTTCCTTCTGGGGCCTTGGGAAGCATTCAGAAGACCTGAATTCAAATTCTGAGTCTGCCCTTGAAATCGTGATGTTTCCCTGATCAGAATCTCAGCTGCTCCCCTCTGCCTTCAGGGGAAACCCCAGCTGGGGCCTGGTTCTCATTCCCTCAGCCCGGGCCACATGCCATCCAGAACTCCTGACATTTTCCCGAAAATTCAGAGCCTGAAGGCTTTGCACATGCTGTTCCCTCTCTCAGGACATGCCCTTCCCAGACTCTGCCTGCCTCCTCCTTTCATCCTCCCCCCTCCAGGAGGCCATCCCTGGCTCCCTCCCCCGCCAGGTCGGACGGGAATTTTAAAGGCAGGTACTGACCTTTGCCAATGCATCCATGCCCCCAAGCCCCCAGACTGGTAGCTCCTGGTGGTCCGCACCGTCTGATTCATCGCCAAACCCCCTCCCCCTGAGTCCACGCTTGGTGCGGCAAAATGCTGGGGCCACGCTTGCCGGATGGAATCAAGACCAACCTAGAATCTGCAGAAGTCAAGTGAATCTCTGGGTCTTCGTCTTCTCCTGCCTTATAAACACGAAGCCATGTCTCATCCACTGCAGGATTTTTGTGAACACCATTTGTTTAAGCCATATTTCATAAAAACAACACATAAAGACGATGCTACCCCATGGGACGCTGGGAGAATCCTGGCTTCCCATGTCCCACCTCCCAGCTCTGAGGCTGCACTGCAGTGTCTACTGCCCACAGCCCACCGTGTCCAGCACCTGCTGGGCTTTCTTAGCCCAGAGCCACAGGGGGGTGACACAGGTCGGTGGGCTTCCCTGAACAACAAGGGCCAGGTGACAGTGGGGAGAAGAGAGGGCAGCCTGACAAAAGACCCAGAGCTGCTGACGGGCTCAGAAGGAAGGGCCCGCTGCAGCCCCCCAGCCAGCTGCCCTCAGCACTGGCCTGCCCAGCGTGGCCCACAGAGCCCTGAACCTGGGCCCTGTCCTGGGGCGGCTGCTGTGACAACAGGTGAGGCTCTCTAAGGGGCTGAGGGCCACTGGGGCGTGTGGGGGCAGGACTGGCTTTCTCTTTGCTTTCTTCTTTCCATACTGCACCCAGCAAAATAAATAATGACAACAACATCACGACTATATATGTGTATTATGTTAAAATTACAATGTAACACTAAATAACCCATTATGATCTAATAATGTTATTTTGTGCTATGCTTTCTATCTGCTTTACTGCATGGTGAAAAGGGGCTACAAAACAATATGTTCAGAGTAACCTCATTTTCTTAAATCACACACACACCTGCCTGCTCCTGCAAACATGCACACATCTGGACACACGCACACATACTGTTAACCATGTCCACTCATGTACACACATGTCCACATGCACACGTGCACACACACTGTGGTGGATTCTGTGTGTCATGTCCAAAGCCTCCATCTGCTCTCCTGCGATGCAAGCCCACTGTCAACAGCAGCTCCAAAAGGTGTCATCCTCGGTTAAGGCGTGGCCCGACTGAACGGGGGTGTGCCTCAGCCCAGATCACTGGAGGCCTTTATAAGCAGTAGAAATCCAGCCACAGAAAGAGAGAGAAAGCCACAGGGAGGAGCCCGAAGCCGGAAGTCAGCAGGAAACCAGAAGGGAAAGGTGAGGACATGGCCATGGGACAGGATAGCCAAGGAACCCAGGGACAGCCGGCAGCCAGGGCACCACCGGCCCTGGGAGGAGGGCAGCCTTCCAGCCTCCGAGACTGTGAGCCGGAAGATTCCTGTCACTTAAGGTCAGCCATTGGGGGGTATTTGTCATAGCGGCCAGGAAACTGAGACACAAGTACACATGCACACCCACACACGCACATGCACACGCATAAATGAGGACGAAGCGCGTACTCCAAAACATCAACAGTGGCTGCTCCAGCTGGTGGGATAATACATGGTATTAGTTTTCTCCTTTGTGCCAATTACAGTATTTTAGAATAAATGTGAATTACTTTTGTAATAAAGAAAAAAGGCACAGAAATACATTATTTTTTAAAAACCACAATGTATCGAGCCCCAAGGGAGTGCAAGCTTTATCCCTGATGGTGAGATGGAGGAGGCATGGCCCCTGCCTGCCAGGAGCTCACTGCTGGGAGCGGGTGGGGGCAGACAGCGGCTACTCGAGGAAACACATCACACTCTGTGCACGTGGGCAGCTTCCTGACTGCGGGGAGGCAGGGGCAGCTGCGTATGCTGGCGTCTACTCCTGGGATGGGCAGGGTGCTGGGCAGCTCTGAGTGCTTAGTAGGTTGACAGGCGCTTAGTAGGTTGACAACAGATACCAGCAAAAAAGATGGGATGACCAAGCAGGGCAGAGCCCCGAGATAAGAAGGGTTGGTCTCTCCGGACATGCAGCCGAGCGTGTCCTCCGCCAAGGATTTCCACAGATGTGCACGGCTCCCAGGGAGCTGGGGGTGCTCCGGCCTCATGGCCTATCTGGCCTCTGGGAGGGCCGGGATGCATCCAGCCTCAGGGCTGACCACTCCGTCTCTTAGAGGCTGTGCAGCCCGAGCAGGTTTCTGCCCCTCTCTGAGCTGCACCTGGGGAGTGGGCAGGGGAGGCCCACTCCACTGGGCGATCCTGAGGTCGAGGGGTGGTTCCACGCAGCCCCTGGCTACCCTGAGGCTGAGGGACAGCCCCGGGCACCTTTGACCTGTCTCCTTCATTGTTATTTGGCTCCTCCATGGTGACCAACCAAGAGCTGGCAGTTTAGATTCAGGCGATGGGATTAAGCTAACCCGTTCAGTCTCTCTGTCTAGCACTGGGATCCAAAACACACGTTTGCAGAGCAGGAAGTTACCCTGGGCTGGGAGAGAGTGCAACCCGGGGCCCACCTCGGCCCCAAACTTCCCCAGCTGTTCTCCTGCACTGATCCACACGCATCCCCCTGAAGACCCGGGTTCTTTGTCTGCCCCCCAACACCCCCCTGCACTGGAAGGCCCCTGTGGGTGGGGATACCTGCTGTGCTCAGAGCTGTCTGTGGAGAGAAGGACCCGCTCAAGCTGGTTTCATGGAGACACCCTGCTCTGCCCCTTCCCATTGCACAACTTTGAAAGTCACACCAAGAGCCCCGGAGGCCACTGCCCTGTTCACTGTGCGGCTACACGGCAATGGGGTGCCTAGGCCCTTGTTTAAAAAAAAAGCGTTATATTTACCAGCAATTATTATCTGTCAGGTGGTATCCAACAACAATGACAACAGTAATAGTAACAGGTTCCGTCTGCTGCAAACTGCCGTGTGCACTGAGCTCTGCTAAGCGCTGTGCAGACATGACCTTGAGGAACTGATAATGCTCATAATCGTCATCATCCACGACGACTGTGCTCAGGGATCCCCGCGGCTCCCATCAGCCCGGGCAGCAGGTCCTGGGCTTCTCCCCGATTCACAGATGAGCACACTGAGGCTCGGAAGTGCCAGTGCCTCCCGGGGGATGCAGCCAGTCTGTCCAGACACTCAGAGTCCCCCCTCCAGTGCGTGCGGGGTCCCGCCAACCCAGGGACGGGCTGCTGCGTCACCATCACCCGCCAGAGCCCAGGTAGGGAGTGGGCCTGTGCCGACTCGTAGGGAGACAATGCACGACACAGAATGAGCCAATCCACCCACCTGCGTGGCGGGTCCCGAGGCCTGGTGCACCGAGGTGGGGGAGGGGACTCGCCCCTAGTCACCGGCCGTGCCAGGGCCGAGCGGGGCCTGCACGCTGCGTCCAGCACTCACTGCCCCAAAGCACTCGCCAACCCCAAGCTGACCTCGGGCCAAGGGCTCTCTCCCAGAAGGCGGATTTTGGAACTTACACAAGTGATGTCCACAAATAATAACAAGAACCTCCAATCTCTAATCCCAGCACCCAGAGATCACTGCTGTTAGAATTTGTTCAAGTCCCTCCCAACATTTTTATACTTGTGTGCACACACACTACACACACTCTCTCTAGCACAAATGGGCTCACACTGTATTTATAGATATTGCCCTTTACACGCCTCATTGAGGCACAGCAGCGAGCATTTTCCACAGTAACACCCACGGCTCTGCCTGGCGGGCACAGAGGCTGCCCGTCCTCCCTGGCATGGCTGGACGCTCCTTCAGCCGGCCTCCTTTACCACCAGACTACCACAGGGTCTCATCTTTATGCCATGATAAAAACCAGAAAATCAGGGATCCAATCCCAGCACAAATGCCGGGTTGAACCGGGATGTCCGGGTTCAGGGCTCTGACTCACCCTCCATGGTGTCTGCACCAGCTTCCGCCCCTGGCGGCAGAGGGGAGCACCTGCCCCCACTCCCTGGAGAGGCGTCAGCTGTTGCTCCCGATCCCCAAGGGGGCTGCTCAGCGAGACCCCGGGCCCACTTCCCTCTCTACTGCCCGCCCCCATCGTGCTAGACAGACCCCTACTTACGTAAATCACGCGGCTCGGGGACCCTGAGGTGCTTGAAGCAGGGACAGAAATAATGCTCTCGGAGGATGTTCTAGTTTCCTGGAAGAGGAGGAGAGAGAAGGAGGCTGAAAACAGAACATCCCAAAGCTCCAACAGAGAGCCCAGCTCACGAGATAGACAGACACATGTTCTGCATTTGCAGGTTGAAAGAATTCTTAAAATAAACACACGGGCTTGAATGAATGGCTGGAAAATCACAAACACAGCAGCGGGCGACTTGGGCGACTAGCAAACCGGCTGCGCTCTCCGTGCAGGCCACAGGCACCCCGAGGCTCACCAGCCTTCCCGCCACTGAAAGGATGTTTCTCTGAGAACAAGAGCCAGGGATGCATTTGCCAATGAGTCTACAAGCTTGGAAGCAAGGGCCTCCCCCTTCCACCCACTGTTTGCTGCTCAGAGATGCTATATTTTCACCCAGATTATAAGGGGAGGGGGCTGCAACGCATCCCACCCAGCCCGGACCTCCCGTGGGGCCGTCCCCTGGTGCCACCCTAAGGCCACTCTCCTGCTGAACCTCCTGCTGCCCCAGCCTTTCTCAGAACAAACCGCCCTTACTCTCCGCCCCCTAATGCACCACCAGCACCTGCAGTAACCCCGTTTTGCTCCCACCCCTAAACTGTGTCTTCCAAGTGTCCTCCCCTGGGCAACTCTGGTTCCACCATGGCTCTTGGTTCTGGGGCCTCTTTAGTGCTTCACACCTGTGACATCCCGTCCCCTCAGCCTGTCTTCCGGAAGACGTAACACCCCCTACCCAGCCTGGGTCCCTGCTCCTCCCTGTTGGCACCTGCAGCACCTGCATCCCTGGGGTGACAGTTTTGCTGCATTGAGCTCCCGCCACCCCCAGCTCTGTTCTCCAGCCCCCACCCCTCTTGTTGCACCAGGCACCCATCCCCACCTGGCACAGCGGGACCCCATGGCCTGGCCTCAGCCCTCACTCCTGCCCCTCACCCCATATGAAAAGAGCCCACCCCCACGCAGGGCCTCCCAGCCTCGCCGGGCTCCTCCCGCCCATGGCCCCCACGTCCGGCTAGGGCCTCCTTCTAGGGCCTCCCCCTCCCCGGGGCTCCCAGACACTGCCCAGCTCTCTGGTCCCTTTCCCCCTCCCAGCCGCCCCCCACCCTTCAAGGTGCACCCGCCCTGCAGCGGTGACAGCAGCCGCGAGGGCCCGTGTGGCAGACACACATCTCCGCCCATGACGGGCAGGACAGGACAGCACAACAGGACCAGACATGTGGCCACACGTAGCCACGGGGACAAACCTGCAAGGCCCAAGGGGCGGTGCCCGGGCAGGCCTGCTGGCAGAGCTGGCTCTGCATCTAGAAAGGAAGCAAGAGGGGACAGCGCGTGACCCTCCTCGCGGGGCCGGGCACCGAGCCAGACGTGCTGCAGCGCTCACCCCGGAGGGCCCGGTGGGAGGCAGGCGAGGAAGGGCCCAGGCTTCCCCAGCAAGGGGCACAAAACAC
Source organism: Choloepus didactylus (assembly GCF_015220235.1). Taxonomy (NCBI): domain Eukaryota; kingdom Metazoa; phylum Chordata; class Mammalia; order Pilosa; family Megalonychidae; genus Choloepus; species Choloepus didactylus. The sequence goes on along the minus strand of NC_051309.1, from coordinate 5,070,206 downwards.
ACAAACCCCTGGCACCGTGTGGGCTGCGAGGAGGACACCTGTTTCCAGGCTGAGAGCTGCAACGAAGGCGGAGGCGAACGCCACCCTGCTCAGCCTCAGCCGGGAACGTGCACACCGGGCGACCCGGATTTTTGCCCCACTGTGCGCATCCCCGAATGACCGCGAATGTGCCGGGGGTGCTGGTTTTGGGGTTACAAAGAAATCTCCATGCGTAGGTGAATTGCAAATACAGAATCTGTGAATACAGAGATCAACTGTATGTATTTTATACATAAAAATACACGTTGTATCTCGGCTTCTTGTTCTATAAAATGGGGGCTTTCCGTTTCTGAGGGGTAAATTGGGGATGAGACGTGTTAGATTCTCAGCCTTGGCACCCAGGTCACCTGGGGCTTATGAGACGCATTTGCCGGAGCCTCCCCTCCCGCAACAGACCAGCCCGGCCGGCGGCACAGGGGCGGTTCTCAGCCATGGAGAAACAGTTCCAGACTGAGCTAGCCCCGTGCCAGCGTCACTGTCACCCTGTTGTCCTAAGGCAGCTTGCCACCCTCCACGTCAGGCTCGGGGCCCTGGCTTTCCTCTAGGCACGCTCCAGATGGGTCCCGAGCTGTGGGGCGTGTTCTCCCTGCTGAGGTCAGTAGCTCGACCATGCCAGGGAGCTGGGTTGGGGTCTTCTTCCCAGAGTAAGAGGTCGGGCATGCCTTCCTGACTCTCCCACCCTGACTCCGACTGGCCCAAAGGAGACACAGCCAAACCCAACACCCGCTGTGTCCCCCAGGGACCGACACTCACACAGTCCCTGTCCCTGCCTGCTCTGGGGACGAGCTGTGGCAGTGCTTGGGTTGCCTGACTCCCTCTAAGGTCACGCATGGATGCTAAGGGTCTGGCTCCACTATGTTTGGGTGGAGGAGGTCAAGGCCCAGAGAGGGCAAGTGATCTGCCCGAGGTCACCCAGCAGCCGAGAGACAGAGCCAGACCCCAACGCCAGGGTTCGCTCCTGCACCCTCTCTGGCTGCCGCTGAGAACCTGTGAGGACATCTTCACTCACACACAGCCAGGTGGCCTCACCGGGGCCTCTGGGGTGGGCCCCAACAAGCCCGTGTCCTCCCCACTCAGCAGCCCCCACTGCCTCTGCAGGGGGCTCTGCAGCACCCCCCAAGACTCTCCCCCCACAGCAACAGCCTGGACCCCTGTGCATCAGACCCTCCCTCACCTCTTCCAAGCAGGCCAGGAGGCACTGCCTCTTGTACCTGAGACTGTGGGACCCCCAGACAGCCCGGCCCCCTCCTGCAGTGTCACCCAGGGCCTGGGTCCTGTGGGCCCCTCCGAGAGCCCCTGCACCTGCGTCAGGACCTGCTCCAGCTGCTCCAGGGCTGCTCCTCCCCCGGCTCCTGCCTCACCCCCCTGCAGGTCATGCTGCCCTCCAACAGGGGACCCCACCCCACATCACCTGCCGCCTCCCAGCTCCCCGAAGCCTTCCGTGGCCCCGTTCCCTCCACCTCGGCGCTGGGCACCCTGCTGCATCCATCACACGTCCACCCCCACGGGCGGGAGCTCCCGGAGGGCAGGGGCCAAGCAGCCTTATCCTTCTCTGTGTCCCCAGCACTCAACTCCAAAGGCGCACAGCAGGTGCTTAGCGGCCGTATACCTGGGTGCCCACGGATGCATTTGGGACAGCGCAGTTAGGCCCTCACCCATCTGACAGGCTTTCACTGGCAACCTGCCCACCAAGCCACCGGCGGCAAGAACCCAGCCCACGTGGTGTGAGGTCCTTGTCTTCAGAGCGGCCATCCCCTGGGGGCAGCATGTGCAGCCAGGGGCTCCCAGGCAGCGGGGGACGTGCGGCCCCTCCCTCGCCTAGCGTGGCCCCGGCCCCAGATCAGCGTGTTCAGTGCCGTCTTCTCTTGCAGGAGAGCAACATGGCGGGCGGGGACCCAGCTGGGGCCTCTCGGGGGTCCCAGGGCCCACCCAGCACCTGGCACAGAAGGACACGTGTCCCAGGACCGCTGGGCACTCGCTTCGAGATGCCGCGGGCACTGCTTGTCCTGACGATCACGTCTTTGCTCCCCACAGGTGCCCTCACGAAGTCCCACAAATGGGGTGGCGTGAAGCAGAACACACTTTCTGTCTCGCAGCTCTGGAGCCCAGGACTGCAATCGGGGTGGGTGGCTGCACTCCCGCCAGGGCTCCCAGGAGCCCCTTCCCGCCTCTTCCAGCTCCCGGTGGGGGCGGCCTTGGCTGCCTTGGCCTGCGGGGCCTCCTCCCCTGGGGGTGTCTCTGTGTCTGCATGTACCCCAGGATCAAGGCTGACCCTGGTACAGGATGGCCTCATCGTAGCTTGACCACACTGCAAAGACTATTTCCAAACGAGGCCACCTTCCTTCTCAGGTTCCGGGTAGATGTGAATTGTGGGGGGCACACACTTCCCCCTGGTACACCGGGGAACCCATGGGGTGACCTCCACTGAGGGCCCAGGTGCAGAGAGCGTTGGTGACATGGATGGCGTCGCTGTCACTGAGCTGGCCGGGCCTGGTGGCCTCTGCGAGCTGACTGGGATGGCCGTCTGCTTGCCCCACCCAGGTCAGAACGCGGCCAGCTCTGCTGGGAGAAGCATCTCCAGGGCCCGGGGGGTGGGGGGGCAGGGACACCTCCTGCCACCTGATCTGTCCACTCACCTCCCCAGCCCCCAGCATGGCCCCAGGCTCCCCGAGTTTATTCCTGATCCTCAGGGGAGACAGAGGAGGCTCTGTGGGGCTGGGGTGGGGTGGGGAGGTGATGCAAGGGGCAAGCAGGGCCCGGCCAGGGCTTGGTTCTGTCCCTGCAGCAGCCCCGACACTGAGGCCACTGTGCTCAGCTGCCCAGGCTCGGCCCCAAAGGCTGGGTGAGGCCAAGAAACCCTCATTTAAAAAACAACTGTTTCAAAGCATCTGCGGCCAACAGGCCCCAGGAAGCAGCCTCCCCCTGCAGTGCCCGCGAGGACACGGACTAGTTCTTCCCCTGTCCAGAGAGTGTCCAGCCACTCAGCGGGCTCCTTCCAGCCGGGCTGCTGACCAGGCGTCAGGGCAGGGAACGGGGTCCGGGGCTCTCTGTGGGCAGGGCTGCTGCTGCGGCAGGGGCGGCTTGAAGAACGAGCCGTGGTGTGTACTGGTCACTTGAGAAGGATGGTGGACACCAAGCACAAGCCTGCCGTTCACCGCAATCCCGGCCGTTTAACTCACACACTGGACTGAGCAGTGTAACCCACTGTGTGCCTGGGGTTGGCAGAATTATGTCCCCAGAAGACGTCCCATTCTTGTCCCTGGAACCCGTGACCCTGTGACCTGACGTGGCTAAGGGTGCTCTGCAGACAGGGTCAAGTTCAGGACCCTGGATGGGGACAGGCTCCTGGATCACTGTGGGGCCTGAGGGCATCACAAGTGTCCTTCCAGAAGCGGGGCAGGGGGTTGGAGCCGGGAGTCACGTCAGAGAGACCCAAAGCTGTGGGATACGAGCCAAGGAGCGTGGGTGGAACCAGTCCTGCGGGGCCCACGTTAAACTTCGGGCCTCCAGAACCCTGAGACTGTAGATTTGTGTCGTTTTAAGCCACTAAGTTTGTGGCTGTTTGTTACCGCGGCTGTGGGAACGTAAAACCGTCACCAGCCTCCTTCCCTGCACTGCAGCCCTGAGCCCCTGGAATATTAGGAGGGTGGAATTTATGGGGTCCCATCCCACCCTCCCCCTCAGGTCCTGGGTCCCCGCGGCCGTGGAGGTTCCACAGGCCTGGCCAAGGGGAGGCAGCAGGCAGACCCCGCGAGCTGAGGAGCCGCCGGACACCGGGAGCCATGGGGCTGCTCCGGCTCCCAAATCCCAGTGCTCTCTACTTTAAAAACCAACTTGACTGGGTAAAGACATTGAAATGAGAGTCCTGGGAATCCACCCCAAATGGCAGAGGGTGACCCCTTCGAGGGCCCCACCCCTGACGCCCTGGAGCCCCTCCCAGGCCAGGGGGCCCCTGCTGTCCCCTCTTCCTTCCCTCAGCCCCTGGGGCCCAGCCCTTCCTGGCTCCATCAGCTCCTCGGCTCCCCTCAGGACCTCTGGATTTCACTCCAGAATGTGCTATTTGGTTTGAGGGGACACTCAGGAGTGGACAGAAGTGTGGCCAGGGCTCTGGACCCCAAATTCTAGTGGCCACAGCCCTGTCCTGAGACCCCCGAGGGCCCACCTCACTCCAACCACTGCTGTTTCCTCTCTCCCAGGGAGGACAAGACCCCTGGTCCTGCAGCCCCCCTCCAGGGGGTCCCCTCACCCCTCTGAGGTCACTCAGGTGTCGGGCACAAGCACTTCATCTCTGGGTCAGGGGCCTCCGGGCTGTGAGGGTCTCACTCCTGGGTATCAGGGGATCAACCTGAATCTAGGTTGAATCAGGGCCTCTGTTGACATCTCGATGGAAGTCCTCGCTTCCTTGGGGACTCCTGGGGCTTGGGGTCCCTGTCTTAGCCATCCTGGAGCCCAGGCCTGGAGGAGGGCCCTGCACAGCAGACCCCAGAAGAAGCTTTCTGAGCGAATGAGCAAAGGGGATGTGCCGTGAGTGAGCACACAAGCAGGACAGGGTCTCGCACCTATGTGGTCGGTTTTTAAGGCCCACGGTGGCACTGCCCGGGCCGGGTTCCTGTAGCCTGGGCTTGGCAGGGGTGGCTGGGAGGCCGTGGGTGAGGATGGCCCCTCTGCTGGCCAGCACCTTCACGTCTTCCAGGCTGACGGCCCCTGGAGAGCCTCCAGCCCCATAGCAAATCCAGAGACCCAAAAGGCGTGGTTCCTGTGAGCTCCAGACATGGGGTTGGCTCCCAGTTCTGCCTGGACTTCTGACCTGGCCCCTCGTCCACCTGCCTGCCCAGGGGTGTCACTAAAGGGATCACACAGCAGCGCTGTCATTACGAGATATGACCCCAACCCCCAAGTCCAGGATCTGAGTCTCTGGCCCTGTAGCTTCCTGGGGAGGCTTCACCTTGGGTACAAGACCCTCCCTGGCTAGAGACAAGAGGGGGCTTCTTGGGAAGCAGGCAGGACTCCCAGCTCCCAGCTGTGCCAGCCCTCAGAGCTTTGCTTCCTGGGGTCCTCCTGGCCCTCCAGAGCCCACCCTCTGCTCTGCCCCCACTGGCTCCTCTTCCAGCCACCCCTGGGGATGCCACATTCACCTCTATGTCGTCACCAGTGCAGGGAAGACCCTCCCGCCCCAGGAGGGGGTCTGCGTTGTGTCTGTGAGCCCATCGAATGCTCCGAATGCCCACCCTGCATTCCCTGTCCCTCCCATAGGAACCCAGCCCTGCCGTTTGGGGACATTCGAGAAGCTCAAGATCGTCAAAGGCCAGCTCCAGCTGGCTCACCTGCAGCCTGGCTCGGGGTGTGTGGAGGAAGGTGAGTGCAGGAGGCCCAGGAACACCTGAGAGGATAGCAGAGGAGGCAGGGGCTGGGGGTGGCAGCCCTGGGGCTGGATCTCGGCCGCCCCCCGCTGCCCCTTGCAGCCTCACTCCATGACTTGCCTGCTCACACCCTCACAGCCGGGCCCCGGGGCTGCTTTACTGGTGGCACGGACCCGGGAGCCCGGCACGAAGGCTCATGGAGGGTCCACATGAGAGCAGCGAGACCCCCGTGGGAGAGCAGAGTAAATCCCACCAACCTTGCTTTTGTCTTCGGTCCGGGCTGCCTGCCTACACGCGGGGTGCCAGATGGACGAGCCTGCGGACAAATGCCCGAGAGGGACGCGGTTAGTGTTGGTCCGTGACAGTCAGGAGTGGGGGCTCTGGGCACACACAGGCACCCACTCACCACCCACCCTCAGGCAGCCCCTCTGTGCCTGCACTGGCACCGGGCGGGGGGCCACGCAGACCCTGACCTCCGCCCCGATGGCTCCCACCTAAAAACAGGGCGACCCCTAACCCTCCCTCGTCAGGCTGTCGGGAGAATTTAATACAACGAAGTCAGGGTAATAGGTATCGGGAAATTCCTCTGAATTGTTGGCACATCATCAGGCGTGTCTTGGGCGTGAGGGGGTTCAGCTCTTCCTGCCCTCGGGGACCACGGCACCTGCTTCCCTTCCAAGCCCCCCAAGCCTAGGCCCGACCCCGTGGCCCCTGGGCTGAGCTGGTGATTCACTCACAGGCCCCTGCCCACCGCCTCACACCCCTGTCCTGGGCCCTCCATGGCGGGGGGTGTCCAGCCTCCTCAGCCAGCCCCCCAAGCAGCGGTGCAGGGCCTGGCACACAGGAGGGCCTCAAAGAGCAGGTGTGGGATGCAGGTGTCCCACCCACTTCCTAAGTGCACACCTGGGAAGGTGACTCGGTCCTGGTCTGCGTGAACACAGAGAACTCTAGAGACAGGAGTTGACTGGCATGCGTGCGGTGCTTTTTGAAAACCTTTATTTCTATGATTATAAAGGTAATAGATGTCCCTTAATAAAAAATTACAGAAACTTTTAAAAGTATAAATAAGAAAACTTTAAAAATCATCTCTAATCTCCCACCTGCTTTTTGGGGGGGCTGCCTTCCAGTCCACACATGCATTTTAAACAGAATGCGGGCTGCACTGTGCCCACACCACTCACACACAGCAACCTGCGCTTAAAAGTATGCCGCAAACATTTTCCTATGTAACCAAATATTGGAAACGTAACTCTCAGGGCCATGTGACATGCTGCCGCATGGTGAGCTGAGAATTTATTTCTCTGTTCCTCTCCAGCTGCTGCCAACGCTCCAAATAATGCTGCAGGGACAGCCATGCCCAAGAGCCTTTGGCACATGTCTCTGTTTGCTTGGGCACAGCCTGCAGACGGGGTCTCAGCTCACAGAGAGTGGCATTTTTAAGGCTCTTGAGACTTTCTGGCAATTTCCCACTTTTTGCACCTCCCGGCCAATGTTCAAAGCCCTTTTCCTCATAGCCTCCCAGGGCTGGGAGCATCTCTAACCTCTGTCACCCCAAGGTGGACAGCAGGATCCAGCTGTTGTTTTAATCTGAGGTTGCTCGATGATTCGAGCCAGCACCCCCAGCCCCCCACATTCTTTGGAAAGCATCTGTGCTGTGCACACAGCCCCGGCAGGCAGTGGGGGGGGGGGCGGGCAGGGGGGAGACCCTCCTCCTCACCACGGAACTAGGGTGCTCCATGAAACAGGAGTGGAGCCCATGACCTGGGCCAAGCCCCCACCACACAGCCAGGGGATTGGAAGCTCAGGGAGGGGACAGGCCTTGCTTAAATGTCCTGCAGGGTCATGTGCCTGAGAAGCCCAGGCTCCAGCCTCAGCCCAGGGCCTCAAGAGGGCCTTTGTCACCCTCGACGGCCAGGATCCTGTCCCCAAGCTGCCGTCCCCGTGCCATGTGTGGGCGTGCGTCAGCCTGGTGGTGGCGGGCACCACTCCCCGGCCCCAGACAGCCCTGCATCTGCTGGGGGGCGGCCCAAAGGACTCCTTTCACGGAGTCTTGAGAAGAGAGTCAGGAGACGAGCGGGGCTGCCGGGGACGAGGCTGTCCTGCCTGACATCACCCTGCGAGCCTGGGCCACAGACAGGGGGGCCTGTGTGAAGACAGGGGGCCTCACGGGGTGGCAGGCAAAGCTGCATGTCAGCTCCTCTGAGAGCAGCCCCCACCCACGCGGGCGCCGCTCAGCTTCCCCGAGGCCACGGGAGACAGCGACGCCCTGAAAAGGAAACCGTGGCTGGCGAGGGGAAGCTTCCAGGGTAAGCCCACCCTGCCCCAAGCCCCCTCTCTCAGGCAGCCCCTCGCCCCAATATTGAATCCACCAGTGACCCAGCACCACCAGCTCCAGCATCTTTCCCACCGCCCTCCCTGGAGCCAGCTGCCTCCACCCTCTGCCCTCTCAGCCCTTCTTGGCGCCCATCAGGCCTGGGAACGGCCCAGCATGGGCTGCCCGGAGGCTCCCCACTGCCTCACAAACAGTCTGGGTCAGTATCCAGCCCACAGCTCCCCTCTGTCCTTCACTTTCCCCAACTCTGCACATGTTTCTCTGCAGCCACTGACCGCCCACAACTCTGGCCTCTGGGCCTCAGCACACATGCTCACGTCTGGCTGCCACAGTCCTTTTACTCCCTGTTCATCCCTCTTGCAGGGAGCCCCCTCCTCCAGGAAGCCTCCCTGGTCTGCAGCGCCCATGTCTCACCACATGGCAGCAACATCTCCCCTGCCAGACGAGAGGCTCCTTGTGGGCAGGGGCTGACTGACTCCGGACAGGGGTCCGGGGAGGGAATAGCAAAAGGTGTGTGTGTGGGGGCGGGGGGGGGGTCGTCCAAATGACACCGCTAAGTGTAATGCTAAATATTCAGTCTCCCATCTCCCCTCCCAAGGGATAAATACACTGCAAGGAAAAATAAATGGTAGCTGAATGCCACAATCTGCACATCATTTTAACATAACAAATGAGCAGCAATGAGCCAAAGAGTGTTCTAATAAAAGGAGGAGGGAGGCAAAGAGCTGCGGAGCCTTGCCTTTCCTTTAGAGTCGGTGGCCCTTTCTCTAAAGCCCGCACAGATCACTCCTGTACTCTTAGTTTTTCACAGGGAATGGGTTTGGGGATTTCCCACGAAATGCTGCAAAATGCAAACTTTCTTTGTCAGCACTTTGCTGGTTCTTCCTTGATCCAGAAGAAAGCCTCAGCCAGGGGTCTTTAACGCCTCCCCCAACACCCCAACTCTCCTTTGAAAGGACGGGTGCCTGGGCCAGGATGGCTTCCTGGGTGAGTCGAAAGCAGTGACCGATACAACAGACTGTATTCGTTTCACGTCTTGCTACAGGAACTGAAATGCCGATGCCCGGCCCTAGCTTTAACTCGGCCCTTTCTGCATCTCGTCCACGCGAGTTCACTGATGTGGTCAAGTTGGTCAAAGCCCCCTCAAGCTTTCCATGGCTACACGGCCAAGGCAGGACTCGGCTGTGCTCTGTGTGCAAAAGCCCGACCTCCCGGCCCACTTTTTACCTTGGAGGTACATTTCTTCGCCTTCTGCAAACATCTGGCCACACCTGACACATAGTGCACACGAAGGGTGATAATGTTTCTCGCCTGCCTGGAAAAAAGAAGGAAACGAGGTTTTTCTCCTTTTGGTGAAAGTGCCAGCTGAGGCTGCGGCACGGTGCCTGGGGGACGGTGGCCGGGAGCAGGGGTGGCTGCGGGGTGGCTGTGGGGTGGCCGCGGGGTGGCACAGCAGAGGCCGCCCAGGCTGTCCAGGGCCAGGCCTGGAACGGGGCTCCAGTCTGTGGCCGGGGCCCGGTCGGGAGCAGAGCAGCCTCCGCGAGGGCAATCGGCCAGCCCGCGCCTCCCGGGGCCTCCTCCTCGCAGGTCTGCGCCCCCCAGGACCCAGCCGACATGTCCAGGGAGGCCGGACCCCAAAACCTCCATCTCCCCAGAAGGAGAGGAGGAGAGGAGGAAGTAAAAGAGGGGGGAAGGTGGGGAGAGGAGAGGGGGTGAGGGGAGGGGGGAGGAGCAGGGGGGAGGGGGAGAGGGAGGGCCGGGGTTTAGAGGAAGGGGGAAAGCAGGGGGAGAGGGAGGGAGGGAGAGGAGAGAAAGGGGAAGAGGAAGGAGAGCAGGGCAGAGGAAGTAGGAGACAACGATGCTCGTTTCAGCCCGGGCTCCCCCAGAAGCAGCTTCCAAGGCGAGGATCCCAGTGCAAACGGCTAACTTGGCGGGTGACTCCAGGAAGCACCACGAGGGTTGTGGGGACGTGAGCCAGGGAGGGGCTGCCAGGAGCAGGATGAGCACCCAGAGGCGGGAGCAGGGCAGGCGGCACCAACGCCAGCAGCCAGGGGAGGCCTTTCAACTCCAGGCTCTGCTGTGAGGGACGGGCCTCGGGCAAGGACAGACAGACGGAAGTGGAAGGTCGGGGAGCACCCCCGTGAGGCCGAGGGGCACAGTGAGGGCCCGGGCAGCCCCTCGTGCAGACCTCAAGGCCCTGCTGGCCACACTTGCTCTGAGGCTGCAGCTGCAGGAATTCCAAATGACACCGTCAGGTGAAGACGCAAATTACCTTTGCACGTAAGGAGCACGGATATCATTCTACAGGGTGGGAAAAACACGGCATCGGCACACACACGTAAATCTTTCAGTCTGTGTGTGAACCTCATAGAAAAGCCTGGAAGGGCTGGTCAACAGGTAACGTTGCCCAGGTGGAGGCACCAGAGCGAGGGGCAAGGAATAGTATTTGCCTTTTTAGATCTTTCTGTGGCTTAACTGGCCAAGGTAGCATTTGTCATTTTTATAACTTGAAAAACCCATTAAATTAGATTTAAAATATCAATACCTAAAATAAACTAAACAAACTGCATCAGCTGGCTCGGCTTATTTCTGCATGGTGCCAAACCACGACCCCGGCATGTCTGATTTGGCGTCCCTCCATGGTGGACATTTCCCGCTGTTGGCTGTGAGTGTGGACGCCAAATACCCATCTCACTGTTAGCTAAAACGGGAAGCAGTCTGACCACTTCCGAATCTGATGTGGCAGCCACCCCCTTCCTGAATAAGGAGGTGATGGGGTGAGACTTCCTTGCGAACCTCTCGCTTCTCTCTCCTTTGCCCTCCGGTGTCCTCCCCGGTGACGAGCTCGCCAAGTCTAGCAGGGAGGAAGAATCCGGAATGCACCTGCTCTGGCAAGGGGACGTCTGTCGCCTTCTGTGCCAAACCCGCAGGCAAATCCACACGGCCCGCCAGCGTCCCCAGTGAGGGGTTCCTTCCAGGAAAGCTGAGGATGCAGGGTCCTCGGGCCCCCACCCCAGCGCCCCCTCCCACCTGGGGGCCTCCTCACCCACCCACCCCACCTCTGCGTGTTCCTTTCCGCAGCTCAAGTGCCACCTCCTCTCTGGCACATTCCCTGACCTGGGGGATTGAATCACGTCCCTCTCAAAGACGCCTCAGGCCCCAACTCCTGGGCCTGTGGAGGTGAGAACCTTGGAGACCCCATTAACCAAGACGAGGCCACGCTGAGTTGGGGAGGCCTCACTCCAATGACTGCAGTCCTCATAAGCAGGGGAAGTTTGGACCTGGAGACAGACAGTGTGACGGTGTGAAGCTGTACAGCCCCCAGAAAATCATGTTCTCAAGGCTAATCCATTTCTGGGGGTGCTGCCCCATCGTAAGTAGGATCTGCTGGTGGGTAGGATCTGAAGTTGACACGTGACCCCCCTCATTCAGGGTGGGTCTTAATCCTCTTACCAGAGTCCTTCATAAGAGAATAAAAGAGAATACACAGAAGAAAGCCCCAGAGAAGCTGAGAGACAAGCAGCAGAGGCTGAAATCAATGAATCTCGGGAAGGAAGGGAGCAATCAGCAGATGCTGCCATGCCCTGGCCACTGGCCGAGGAGCCGAGGGTCGCCGGCAGCCAGTCTCCAGGGAGAAAGCATCGCCTACTGATGCCTTGATTTGGACGCGTTCACTGCCTACGAACACTAAGTTTGTAAGCTAATAAGTCCCCACTGCAAAAGCCAGCCCACGCCTGGTATATTGCATTTCATCAGCTTTAGCAAACTAAAAAGGCGGGGAGAGAGACGGCACCTGCCGGGGGCAGAGAAGGGGTTACGGGTGGCAGCCAGCCACCGCCAGAACCTGCAGATTCCGGGAAGGCCTGATCCCGCTGACTGCTTCACGCTGGACTGTGGCCTCCAAAACCGTTAGCCAATCTCTTCCTGTAGCTTAAGCCAACCAGCCTGTGTGTGTGTCAGAGCCCTCAGCTGCCCAAGACACCTGATCCCGGCTCTCCCGGCCCACGTTCCCACAGCTGGGGCATCCTTTGGTGTGATTCTTCCCCAAGGGACAGCAAGCCCCTCACGGGCCGGAGAGATGCAGGGCCTCCTGCAGGGCCCAGCCTGGGCCATGCTCCAGCACTCCAGGGGACGTCCGGACCCATGTGGATGCCGGCAACACCACGCCCTGGGGGACAAACAGGTGACTCTCGGGTCAAGATGACGCTGACTAAAATGTTGACGGTTAGGGGCGTGAGCCAGAGACTGAAACAGCTCCGCAGCCATCTAAGCACAGACCTCCTGATAACGAGGTCACAGTTGTGAACAGACATGTCCCCCTGCCTTCGCGTTCTCAGCTGTCCACGTGTGCATCCAAGGCCTGGCCGCTGACCGTCCTTGCGCCTGCCCTGCCCAGGCAGCCACCTTCACACCCCCAGGGAACCTCAACACCGGGTGCTCAGTGACAGACCATGTAGTGTGGGGGTGCAGGAGGGAAAACAAATCCTGGGGCCCTGGGCGTCCTTGAGGGAGTCAGGAGGCGATAGCGAAGGGGATGCTTCTGAGAAAGCAGGCTTTGTGTCCCAGCTGGCTGGTGGGAGTGGACACTGGCCAAGGAACAGGCCAGGGGCCCTGTGGGAGCCGGGCCTGCGTCTGGCTGTCCCTCTTCCTGGAGGACGTCCCCCCCACCCCCCCACCCGGCCCCAACAGCCTGGCCAGCTTCCCCGCGGGCTCAGCTCCTGCCGAGAGGCCCCCGGCCCTGTGAGCTCACCACAGCCTCTGAGGGTCGCCGTCACCCACAGCACAGAGAGCCACGCAGGGGCAGAAAGGGAACCCCGAATCATCCGAGCCTGTGTCCCCTCAGCCCCCCGCGGGCCTCCCAGGGTGCAGGCCCCCAGCTCTGGGATGTGGTGCCCGACTCTAGAGTGCAGGTTCCTGAAGCTGGGGTGCAGGTCCCCAGCTCTGGGGCATGCTCCTCAAAGCTGGGTATAGCCCCCAGCTCTGGGATACGGTCCCCAACTCCAGGTGAGGTCCCTGACTCTGGGGTGCTCCCTAACTTGGGGTCCCCTCTTCACACGCTCCCCAAAACTGACACCCTGACTAAACCAGACAGAGGCTTCTGACAAATCCAAGACTGAGCAAACGAAGTCGGCCCCAAGGGTACCCAGGACTGAGTAACCCCCTTTCCACAAAATTCAAAGCTGGGCCAGAGGAGCACCTGCCCTGAGATTGCGGGGTAACCGGAAGGGCCCCAAGGAAACTTCTGGGGTGGGCATTTCTGTTTCTTGATCTGAGTGCTGGTTACGTGTGTCCAGCTTGTGAACACTTACTGAGCGCCACACCTGTGAAGTGTGCATTTTTCTCTGTGTGTGTTCGGCGTGTATGTGACAGGCCCATAAAAGAACTTTCCCCCAAAAAAGTGGGTCCCTGGTTCCTCATCCATAAAATGAGGGTGAAGGACGCGGCCATCTTTGGAATTGTCTCTACCCTAAAATTCTGATTCCTGTCAGCTCCAGGAGGAACCTCTCCCACCAACCACAGGCCAGCGCTGGGCGGCGTGCCCTGGACGCGTTACTGAATTTGTCACCCACAGAACAGCCCCTCAGGGTGGACACTGCTCTCCATCCCCATCTTCCGGGGTAGGAAACCTGAAGGCTGGAGCCCTAATAAAGGAGGAGCCGGGGCTCAAACCAGCATGTTGGACTCGCCAGCCGGGTTCGGGGGCCTCCTGGGAAGAAGCCAGAAACCACAGGCTCGAGGACAGGGCAGGGGCCACTGCCCGTCCCGGGGGCTCACGGCAGGGGATTGGCTGCCCCCTGCCCCCTGGTTCCCCTTTCCTGGACACAGCCCTCCTCCTGCACCCACCTTCTTCAGTGGGATTAGGAAAGCTGCTGGCATAAAGCACCTACTGAGTGCAAGGTGCAGAGCCAGAGCCTTCTGGCACAATCCGCAGCCTGCACCCAGCTCACTGCACTGAGGAGGGGTCTGGAGAGGCCACCGCAGGGGTTAGAACCTGGGCCGCCTCCCACCAGCACCCTTTTCCCTGACCGCACGGCCTTGGGGGTCCTCAGCTGCCCGGCCGGGAGGACACACTCACCCATACGATGTGAAGGCCCAACCACAGTCCAATGCCTAGTGGCTCCCGGGACAATCTGTCCACAGTGGAGACCGGGCCTGGCGAGCGTCTTCGTGGGGCTGCCGAGTGGCCTGAACGTGGCCTGACCCAGGCACATGCCAGGGCCATGGAGGTGGTGGACTCCAGCCCGGGACCCTCACCGCCTGGCTGGGAGGCCTCAGCCAGCCACGCAGCCTCAGGGTCCAGGTCCCTGTCTCCAAAACGCAGAGAATCGCCCCTCCCAGTGTGAGGCAGGACACGGCCAGGCCCTCTGACCCCTGTGGGTCTGTGCATCTCCACCCCCATTCTCCCTGCTGGGAATGCACGGGCTGTGGGGGCCGAGGGTGGGCTCAGAGGCTCCCCAACACAAGGATTCTCACGACCTGTGTCAGTTCCAACTATCACCCCCTGTCCTTCCTCGCAGTGATGATGGGGATTTGGGGTGCCCCATCATCCAACACAATGGCCACACTTGCCGTTCTTTGATGGCCTCTTCCTACCAATTGCCATCTGAAGGCGGCCTAGAAACATCCACAGCCAAAAGGTGGAAGCAACCCAGTGTCCCTCGACAGACGAACGGATAAAGAAAGTGTGGTCTATTCTCATAGTGGAGTATTAGTCAGCCACCTACCAGGAACATAGTTCCGATACACGCTGCTGCATAAATGGGCCTAGGAAACCATGTGCAGTGAATAAGCCAAATGCTGTGTGACGTCACATACAAGAGATGGTTGGAGACAGCACATCTGCAGACACTAAAAGCAGATGAGACGTTAGCAGGGGAAAGGGGGGGAGGTGTTTGGTGGCTATGGAGAGTATGAGAATAAATTTTTAAAATAAGGTCAGATTTTGCAGTGTGTGCTTTTAAAAAGACATCTGTGCCTTCGGACGTCTTTAATGAGATGGAACGAGGCTCGTTAGGAAAGCAGGGACATGGCCTTCAAGGGGCCCCGGGCAACCGCGAGTCCATGCTTGGCACCAACTCACACCCCAGCCAGGGCAGAGGGTTTTCAGATGCAGAAAAGCCACAGTGCCCCTCTCCTTGCTCTCCTGCAATGTCCCTTCCTCAGGGGGCTGACAGGAGATCAGTGGAAGCAGCCCCCACCCAGAACGTGCCTCGCACGCCCAGGACCCCAGACACGTGTGCCAGGGAGGGGGCGCCCCTTTGCCCCCCCAAATCCCACCAGCCCCCGCCCGAGGAAACCGCCTCTTGTGTCCACTGGTGACTCCGCCTCACCCTCCTGCCTGGAGCAAAGGCCCCTCCTGCTTCCTGCCCCCCCCCCCTAGGTCCCTGCAGTGGAGTCTGGGGTGGGGGGAGCTGGGCCTGCACCCCTCTGGTAGACAGGACACAGCCAGCCCTGAGCACAGCTCACACTCTCCCCAGCTTGACCTGAAGCTTAGTTTCTTTCTCAAATGCCCAGAACCGAATCCAGATCTTAAAAGACCCAATCAGAAGAATGCGCCAAGAAAATGAAATTGACCAGGAAGCTAATCAAACCCTTCGGCAGGAGCAGCCAGTACCCTGGGGGACCATCTGACCACCCCTTCCAGGCTGCTGTCCCCCTGGGACCTGGAGCGAGGAGCCGGACTCCTCCAGGCCTGGCAAAGGTCAGGCACACCGGCCCCTCGCCCTACCGCGCCCACCCTGGCGTCCTGCCCTGGGAGCCCCCCACCGCCTGGGCCCCCTGCGCCCCGGTTCCTCTCGTCTCTTCCTCATGCTCTTACCCCCACCTGAGACCTGCGGAGGACCCGCCGGCCCTCCTGGCCTCCACGACAGCCTGGGCAGAGGCACACAGAACCAGTAACCGGGGCCAGGGAGTCTCCGCGGGCAGCCCTGAGAGGCCAGTGGTGGCTTCTGACCAAACCCGCGTGGGAAGTGCCGAGTCACCCACTCCTCTCAGCAAGGGCGCCGGGAGGCTCTGCCGCAGGAATCTGCCGAGCGCCGTGGCCCTGGCGTCTCTGAAACCCAGGTGACAGCGAGCACCGTGCGCCCACGTGGGTGTGAAGGGCTGCGGGGGGCTGGCACGAACGTGGGGCGCGTGGGCACAGCGGTGGGTGTCCGCTGGGCAGGCTGCGGGGGGCTCCTGCACACCAGGGGGAGTCCCTCAGCGTGGTGGCAAGACGGACGATACTTTCTTGTTTGTTTTATGAACAGATATTCCTTTTGAGTGTGTGTGTGCTTTACATTGACCCATTTACTGCAATTAAGAAAAGAGAAGTTGGGAGCTTGGGAAATAGACTTCCCCTCTGCCCTTCAGAAACGCTCAGATTTGTTTGGAAACATATGATTGCTTTTCTCCCGATGATAAAAGTCATTCATGCTTATGGGGCACAAGGGAAAATGCCAAAAAGGAAGGTGGAAACAAACAAACAAATGTCCCATAATCGCCTGGGGTGATGGTTTCGTCCCTTTGACATGGGGATACGTTTAACTGGGTGGATGCATGGCTGTGCCGTCCCTCTCCTGGAGGACACAGGGGACCAGTTCTGGGGAACCCAGCATCCAGCCCAGGGCGGGACACACACTGGGTGCCCAGGAAGGTCTAAGCCGTGAGCAGTTCATTGCGGAAGGAAGAAAGGATGGAAAGAATTAATTAGTGGCCCCAGAGGGACCACTGGGCTCCTCGCTGCTATGGCTGCAGCCTCTGGCACACACAAGGAGCAGGCGCTGCGGGGGTTAACAGAGGGCGGGGCTGAGACTCATCCCCACCCACCCAGCTCCCCGCCCCCTCTGCAGGGAAGTGTTCCAGCTAATCCTGCGAGAAAGGAGAGAACCAGGAGGCGACAGGGGTGCTGGAAGGACTGGCTCTGAGCAGCCTCCTCTCCCATTCCCCAAACCCTCCCCGGTCCAGGTCAAAGGCTGGCCCTGGAAGTCACCAGCCAAGCCTGCCCGCTGACCCCTCTGCCTCCCACGCCCCCAGCCCCCATCACGGCCCTCCAGGATTGGGGACCAGAAGCCCACCCCTCCCGGGACCCCCAGAGCACCCTCCCCTACCACCCCAGCTTCAAGCAGGTTCATCAAGACAGAACAGCCCAGAGGCAAGCGGGAGGCAGGGAAATGTGCACTGGGGAGGGGGGGGGTCCCATATTTAGTAGTGAGGGGGAGCACAAGGGAAGGAAAACCCCACCGCAGCCCCAGAAGGCACATGCCCTGGGTGGCGGGCACTACTGGTGCCGAGACACACAGAAGGAGCTGGCAGCAGGCAGCTGGGATGCTCCCCCACTGGAAACCCTGGGGCGCTGTGGAGCATCTTCGGGGATCAAATGGGGAGGGGGGGTGACTGGTGCTTCTGGGGCCCCACATGGGACCAATCTGCCCCCATTCCCTGCAACCCCACCACCCACTCACAGCCCAGCACGGCTCCGGCGAGCCTCCAGCTCCTACCTGCACGGTGTTCTGGTGCCAGGGAAAAGCTCCTGGGGCAGCTGGACAGGAAAGCTGGTGGCAAGCTGCTTTTTTGTAGCTCCTGCCAGCTGCTTCCCAAGAGCCCCTCTCCCCGCGGATCCCCCCACTGGCAAGCTCAGGCTGAGCTGCAGGCGGAGCCCACGCAGCGACCGTGCTGCGAGAGACGGGGATGGCAGGCTCGGGAGGCAGCGCCCCACGGCTCCCTGCTGTGAATCCGCTGGTCGCCCACTGCTGGGAGGGGGCTGCTGGGAGCGTGGCGGAGCCCCTGGCGCCCCCGCAAGCTGGCACAGGCAGGGCCAAAGACAAAGCAGAGCTCTTCCCCAGAGGCTGCTCTCCTCCACCGCAGGCAAGGAGTGGAAAACCCAGACCTGGTTTTCTCCTGATCCTTGCAATTAAGACTGACCCTTCCTGCTAAACCAGGATCCACCAGAGGAGCCCCAGAACCCCAAATTCTGCATCTCCCGCCAGCATTAAGTATCAGGGAGGCTGCCAAGGCAAAGAGAGGGTTGTTGCCCCTGGATGCATGGAGGGCGGGACCCACCATATCCTGGTGATGCTGAACCCCCTCCCCCATCCATTGGTCACCAGCGGGGGTCAGGCCCTGGGTGTCCCCGAGGAGGGGACACAGAGCCACAGACGGGGCAGTGGACGGTGCAGCTGCCTGCTGAGGGCCGGGGGAAGGCCAGCAGCCGGGGTAGGGTCTGCTCCCCATTCCCTGGGCCTGGGTCTCTTTGGGGCAGTGGCCGTCGCCCACGGGTGTAAGGAGGTGGGTCGGCAGACCAGACCTGAGCTGGCGATGTACGGGCTTTGGTCCCTCAGGGACTACTCAGACACACTTTAAACAAGGAAATTAAACAAGAACCCAGTGCACCCAGGCTTGGCGGCCTGGTCAATGGCTCAGATCGGGCCCTGCAGCTCGTGGTGCCATCAGAGGGCACAGGAGAGGACCCCTGGGTGGTCCCTGGATTTGGTGTCGGCTTGGCCGAGCTTCAGATTCCTCCCAATTTCGGAGGAGAAATCAGACCGGAGAGTCCAGGGTGTAAGTTGGCCAGGTCCCAGATGATAGAGGAAGTGGGGCGTGGCAGCGGGCAGGGGGAGCTCGGGAGAGGGCCGGGGGGCCCAGGTGAGCCCCGGGATGGGGAGAAGTCAGGGAGACGTCTGGGAGCAGCCAAGGGGGTGCAGCGGAGCAAGGGGGCTAGGAGATTGGTCCAGGGACACGAGGTCCCAGGAGACAGTGTGTAGGGAGTGGGGAGCACAGCCTCTAGGGTGCCAAGGGGGAGGAGGAAGAGAGGAAACGGGTTAGCTCCAAAGGGGGTGGTGGGACAGAGTGGCAGCAGAAGGGAGATGGGTGCGAGGTTTCTAAAAAGCCGCTGGAGAGGATGCCATTTGCCAGGAGAGGTGGGTACCATACCAAAGGGAGGACAGGGAAGTCGGCAGGATGGGGCTCCGGAGAAGGCGGGCGGGGGCAGGACCGAGCACGGGTGGGGGAGGGCATGGGACCGGGGACGGGATGGAGCACGGGTGGGAGGAGCAGATGGGAGTGCGGACGGGACCCGAGTATGGGTGGGGGGAGCAGACGGGACCCGAGCACGGGTGGTGGCAGTGGAGGGGACCTGAGCACGGGTGGGGGTCCAAGCACAGGGGCAGGCTGTGTGTGGTGTGCGTAGCTGCTTATCAGGAAAGGCAGGAGCGCATGAAGAGGGTTAGAAACAGAGAGCTTCACTAGCAGGTCGATGAACCCAGCCATGGTGGGAGCTGGGGACAGGGAGAGGGTGCAAAGTTCTGGTAGGGTCTCTGGAGAGCAGGAAGGGTGCCGTGGGGCCACCAGGCCGCCCTGCAGGCTGGACCCCATTTTGTGGCTTGTCCAGGAGCTCTGGGCCACAGGGGTGCTGCCGCAGGGTGCCAAGTGCTGGTGCCCCTGGGGCCGGGTTTGAGGCAAAGGAGGGCGGTGGGCCTAGGGGACAGGAGAGAGCCAGGCAGGACGTCCACCCCGGGGCCCGGGAGCGGGTACGTCACCCAGCCCACGCAGAACGCAGGTGTTACATACACTCACACACACCCCCCACGGCAGGGGCTGTAATCCCTGCAAGGCACCAGGAGACCAAGATTAACACTTCATCACATGAAGCACCTGAAGGAAAAGGTGAAGACCCCAAATAGAGGTGGGCAACAGTCATGGAAGCTCATCAAAGTTCAAGAACTACGGACGGCTCAAAACAGCAAAGTGTCGGCCCCACAGTGCCTGAGGACAGGCACGGGACAGCAGGCCCCCTACAAGGAGCACAGGTCTTCTGTAAAGACGCACTCGCGGCGGACGTGAGCAATGGTGCGTTCTGCTCATGACGTGTAAATCAAAGTATGCTTTCCAGAAAGTGATTTATAATAAGTATCAAGAACCCTAAAAAAGTTCCGTCTACATTTCTGTGAACGTATCTTAAGGAAAAGAAGGAATGCAAACAAGGCATTGTACCAAAAATGAAAAGACATCATCGCAGTCTTACTTATGATAAAAATAGGAACCTGCCATGTTAACAATAAATGATCCATTTACTGAGTTCCCGTATAGTCACGTGATGAAATATGATGCGAGATTAAAACATACTTACGAGCAGTTCCTGCTATGTGGGATCCACTAAACCAGAAAGGACAGTTGCAAAAACAGGCTAGGGATACTGTGCAGAGGGTTCCGAGCAACCCTGATTCTGGGGATAGAAAAACCATAGGAGGAAACTGGCCCCAAGGTGAGGCTCTGCTCTGTTTCTTCTTTGGCTCTTCTGCACTTGCAGAACCTTCTACAAGGAGCGTGTAAGCGCATCATCATCAGAACCGCCACCGCCCCGCCCCCCGGGGCCAACAGAGAAGGGCAGCGCCCCTGGCAGGCCCGGCTCACCTCCCACGTGACGGCCAGCCTCCCTGGATTTTCCACCTGGGGACCAGGGGTGAAATGACGGGGGCTGGGGGGGCAGCCTCTGGCCACACTGAAGTCCAGGATGGGGTGACCGACCTCCGTCTCCCCAGTGAGGAAGGAGTTGGAGAGTCGGGGTAGCAGCTGCCTGGGATGAGACATGTCATTGCGAGGAAAGCAACTCAACGTTCAATTCCACAAATGCCTCCGGGAGAGGCAGTGGGGGGTGGGGGGGTGGTTACAGCAGAAAGGGGGCCCCTGGAGACCAGAGGTGACACCCCCAGGCCACCTCCTGGAGCATCCCTGACCAGTCCAGCCTAGAGGTGACCTGGGCAGGGCTCCCTGGCTCCAGGGCCTCCGAGAGCTCCCCAACCACCTACCCCAGCACCCAGGGCAGAGCCCAGGAAGGGTGGTAGAGGGGGGTCATGGATGAGCTGGTGGGTGGGGGGCTCACCCTGGCTGCACCCTCAGACCTAGTTGATTGAACAAAACATAGGGACGTGCATAAATATGTGTAATTTTCACAAAGTGAATACGCCCAAGGAACCACCACCGGAATCAAGAAGCGCAGCCCTGCCAGCACTCCCAGAGCCTCTTTCCACCAAGCGGAGTCTCCCCGGGGCTACCCCGCCAGGCACAGCACCCTGCCCTGGGGCCACCCCGCCACCCAGGCTCGCTGCAAATCCTCCGGGCCTCAGGGTCCTGATCTAGAAAGCAAAGACGCTGGACCCAAAGAGCTCAAATCCCTTCCCACCTCTCCCATGCTATCCACTTGTAAAGTGGCTGAGAAGAGACAGCGTCCCAGGGAAGGCTTCCTGGAGGAGGTGGCCCTGAGCAGAACTGGGAGGCAGGGATTCCTGCACGAATGTTGGACACCCCAAAAGGCCCTTCCAATCCCAGGGCTCCCTCCTGCCCTTGTCATTAACTGCTGGGCGGAGGCTTGGGAACGCTGGGGCCCCGCTCAGGGCCAAGGTGCCTGGAGGGGCCCTGCTGGCTGACCCCGTGTCCCCCGACCACAGGCTGGGCCGCTTACCTCCAGCACGCGCCCGGTGATGTACTTCTCACAGCTGTCACAGCGGATGCCGAACGCCGTGTGGTAGTCGTCCTCACAGTAAGGCAGCCCGTCCCTGCAACGGGGCCGGAGGTCAGGAAGGGGAGGCTCACCCCAGGGCTGAGGGGTGGGGGGCTCACCCCAGGGCTGTCGGCACTTAACCTCCAAGACCCGGTGTGCCAGTTTGGATGTATTAGGTTCCCCAAACGCCATGTTCTTTAATGCAATCTTGTGGGGGCAGATGTATTAGTATTGATTAGGCTGGAATCCTCTGGATTAGGCTGTTTCCATGGAGATGTGACCCACCCAACTGTGGGTAATACCTGCCCATTCAGCGTGGGTCTTGATTAGTTTACTGGGGTCCTTTCAAAAGAGCCACACAGGCCCAGATGCTGCTGCATCCAAGAGAGACATTTTGGAGATACTAGCCCAGAGTTTGCCCCAAGAAGCTAAGCCTAGAGACATTTTGGAGAACGCCATATTGAAACGCAATCTGGGAGCAAGCAGAGCCAGCCATGTGCCTTCCCCGAGGTTTTCTGGACACCAACAGCCTTTCTCCAGTGAAGGTATACTCATGTTTATGCCTTGGCTTCGACACTTTTATGGCCTTAGAACTGTAAATTTGTAACTTAGTAAACCCCCTTTATAAAAGCCAACCCACCTCCCTATAATTGTGCCTAAGAGTCTCCCCCTGAGTGCCTCTTTGTTGCTCAGATGTGGCCCTCTCTCTCTAGCTAAACCAGCTTGGCAGCTGAAATCACTGCCCTCTCCCCTACATGTGATGTGACACCCAGGGGTGTAAATCTCCCTGGCAATGTGAAATATGACTCCAGGGGAGGAATATAGACCCAGCATCGTGGGATGGAGAACATCTTCTTGACCAAAAGGGGGATGTGAAAGGAAATGAAATAAGCTACAGTGGCTGAGAGATTCCAAAGGAGCCGAGAAGTCACTCTGGTGGGCACTCTTACGCACAATTTAGACAACACTTTAAGGTTCTAATGAATTGGAATAGCTAGCAGTAAATACCTAAAACTATCAAACTACAACCCAGAACCCATGAATCTTGAAGATGATTGTATACAAATGTAGCTTATGAGGGGTGACAATATGATTGGGAAAGCCATGTGGACCACACTCCCCTTTGTCTAGTTTATAGATGGATGAGTAAAAAAATGGGGGAAGAAAAAAAAAAAGGCACCCAGTGTTCTTTTTTACTTTAATTGTTCTTTTTCACTTTAATTTTTATTCTTATTATTTTTGAGTGTGTGGTAATGAAAATGTCAAAAATTAATTTTGGTGATGAATGTACAACTATATGATGGTACCGTGAACAATTGAATGTACGCTTTGTTTTGTATGACTGCATGGTATGTGAATATATCTCAATAAAAATGAACTAAAAAAATAGATTGGGGTGATGAATGCATAACTATATGATGGTACTGTGAACAGTTGATGGTACACCATGGATGACTGTACGGTATGTGAACATATCTCAAAAAAACTGAACTCAAAAAAAAAAAAAAGCCAATCCATTTCTGGTATTTTGCATAACAGCAGCATCTGCAAACCGAAACACCCGGCAACCTCAGCAACGAGCAGGACGGCCCAGCTCCGTGGAGGTGCCACCCCCCTTCCTGCTGCAGACAGTGTCCCCTCAACAGGCAGCATTTATCGAGCCTGTCCAGGAGCAGCCTCATGTGTCACCGCCCCAGCCCCATGAGAAACATTCCCGGGGGTTGTCCCCAGTTCACAGATGGAGACACTGAAGCAGGAGAGCAGGGCGGCGGGCGACCCTGGGCCGAGGGAGTGAAAGCCACTTCCGCCGGGTGGGGCTGGTCCCCCGGCTCCTTCAGCAACGCAGTATCTGGGTGGGAAACACCCATGGGCTTGTCAGCTGCCCTCTTCTTCTGAAAGAGATCTGGGGGGCTCAGAAAAACGTGTCCCGCAAAGGGTGCCTGTGAGGGTGCCCACTGCTGGGCCGGGGCCTGCGGAATGGCCAGACACCCAGGTGGCAGGTGTGGCAGGGCTGGGATGACACTCACTGTCCCCACGGTGTGGCCAGGTGCCTCCCGGAAGGGGCCTAGAGCCAGCCATGAGGCACTGCGCGCTCCGTGCACCTCTGCAGTGTGCCTACTATGCGCAGCATTGGGGAAACGGTAACAAGTGAGATGGAATTCTGGGTGCTCTCCCTAGGGTCTGGGCAGAGCTGGGTGAGCTGCTTAAACCCTGAGCCTCAATTTCCTCATCTGTCAGGCGGGCTCTAGGGGAAAGAGCTACTCTCTAGGGTCATCGAAGGGACAGTAGTACAGGCAAAATCCCCAGGGCACTCCCTGGCTCAGGGCAAGAGCTAATTTCAAAGCAATTATAATTATTATGATGAGATCCACACACCAGAACAGTGCAGATGGGGTGGAGGAGGTGCCAAGGTTTGGGGGTGTCCATGCTGGTGGGCAGAGGCAAGCGAAAAGGCTGGGTCTCAAATGCCATGTCCCAGCTGTGTCACCCTGGGCAAATCACTTACCCTCTCTGAGCCTCCGCTTTTGCAACTATAAAATGGGACAAATAACAGTAACTGCCTTCTGGGGTTTTTGTAAGGATCAATACAAAAAGGGGTGGCTGGTGTGTGGCACAGGCCAGCCCTGTCCAAGACGTTGGCCAAGGCCACTGCCATTACTGGACCTGGGCTGCCCCTTGGCCCCAGGCTACAGCCCAGCAGGGGCTGGGTGTGGAGGTGACCAGCACAGAGTCACACACACACGCTACTCCAACGCAGCTCCTCCCTCCAGCAAAGCTGAAGCTGGTGTGTTATTCCAAATTTGGTTTTGATTTTTACACCGCTTCTGACAAGGGTGAAAGTCCTCGAGCTGTTCGGAGACCTGTTAATGCCACCCTCTTTTCCCCAACACTCTGGGCCTCTGCTAGGTCCCACAGATGTCTGCAGGTGAGGCGTGGCCCTGGGGTGGGGTCAGAGCCCAGGCAGCAGGGACTGGCTGGGGGCCCCTCTGACCTCGGGCTTGTCCTCCTTCGCAGCACCGAGCTGGGCCACTTCTCAGAGTGACAGCCCTGCTTTCAACATGAGGGAGAAGCTATAAATTAGGCCCTTAGGATCCACTTTCAAATGCCACTGACCTCTGGGTCCTCAGTACACCCCACAAATCAGTGCACCTGCAGCAAACCCAGGAGATTCAAAGATAACATCTCCATGGCAACACCAACACACCCTCCTGAATCACAAGCAGATTCTGATTCAGCTCTGGAGGCTGCTAAGTAACAGAAGTGTGGTGTGGGTGGGCAACCAGCCATGTGAGCAAGGCTGTGCGGCCCAAGGCCGGGCAGCTTTATTTATAAGTGCTCTGTCCACTGGATGCGTCCATCAAGGGGGCCCTCTCACCCTTCCCTTTTATTGAAACAATGGCGACAGCACCGGCCCTGAGGCGCCAGGAAACTCATCCCCATCCAGCCTGGATGTAAACTCACCTGGGGATGGGTACTTCTTAAAAGCTTTATTTATTGGTAATTGTAGAGTCATGCGCAGTAGTAAAGAACAATTCAGAGAGCTCCCGTCTCCCCTGCCAGCCAATGTCCCCCAAGGGTAATCAGGAAATTGACATCGAGACAAGTGCACCTTGTTCAGATTTTACCAGTTGTGCACACACTTATTTGCCTGTGCCTGCATGCCCGTGTTTCGGTCTAAGCGATTGTATCAGGACTTTTATAATCCAATCAATTACTGTGATGATTGAGTTCCCTTCGGGGCATCCAGAAACAGCACAGTGTGCACAAAACAAGTCCCCGGGAAGGAGCACTCTCTCTGCACACACAGGCTGCGCTTTTCAGTTTGCCCATTAACTCTTCCCTCACCAGTGCTGCCCAGGGCTCCCCGGTCTCAGTCACTGAAGGTTGACGGTCGGGGGATTAAAATGCACCCCCACGACCCTTCCCAGAAGCCCCCCCCCCAATGCCTCCTGATGAAACCACACTCTCCCGCCCCCACCCAGACCAGCCATGGCCCCCGGCGTGACTGCAGCCTGCCCCAGGGCCCCAGCACCTCAAAACATGAAGGGGGGGCTGTGTGGCCACACCGTGACCACGGAGATGCGGTCAGCCTTCTCCCTCCGGTTTCTGTGGGTGGCACCTGCTGGAGGTCCAGGAGCCAGAAATGCCGGCAAACTCTGCAGGGAGGGCGCAGGGGGGGCCCCGAGGCACAGGACGGGGTGGGGGGGTCTTTTTCCAAAGTCGGAGGGTAGAAGCACCAACTGCTTTGTTTTTAATCAACAAAACGGAACCGGAGGCTCTCTGCCAACCGTATTAAGGCATTTGAGGGTGCAGGGAGGACGCCCCTAGGCTGGGGAGGCGAGCACGGCAGTCCTCGAGTGTGGCTTCCTGACCTGAGCGCCCAGGCACGAGGGGTAAAGGAGCCCCAGAGTGCCCCCCGCCCGCCGCAGCCCGTCCCCGACCCCCAACTCACTTGCTGATGTACTCGGCGTTCAGGAGCTTCCCACAGGTCTTGCACTTAAAGCAGCCCAAGTGCCAGTGTTGGTCCAAAGCCACCAGGGACTGCCCATTTTTTATTTCTGTGCCGCAGCCCCCGCAATCTGGAAGAAAGAACAGAACACAGGCATCCTCAGCGCGGGAGGAGGGGCGCTGCTCCACTGGCTCAGCTCTGCAGCACAGGGGCACAGAGCAGACGACGGCGTGGTGGCACGGGGGCACGAGGCCCCTCACCAGCCAGGAGACAGTGACCTGTTCCCACTGTTTGCCCCACTCCGTAAAAGCACCCACGACAGGCCTGGCGGAGAGGGGCAGAGCGGAAAGTGACACGAAGGTGTGCGAAGGATGCTGTCACACCACAGGCGAGGGAGCTACGTGGAAAATGAGTCACTGAGTTCATTCCTGCTACACACTCAGACAATCAGCCATGACTGAGTGCCAACTGTATGCCAGCCTGGGCCAGGAGGAGGCTGGATCTTGAGTTCTCTGCACCTGGAACTCAGCCCGGGTCCCGGGGAGGGTCCAGACGCCCTCGGAGAGCACGGCGTCCTGACTGCCCCATCTGCCAGGCCGCGGGCAGGCCGTGGACCTCACAGCCCGCCCCGCCCCAGCTCTCACCAGAGAATTCAGAGACAGGGGTGAAGCGCAAAAGGCGACCGTTGCCACGGAAACAGCAATCCTCATTTGCTGGCAAATGCTCAGCACAGCTCTGCATGGCTCTGCAAACGCCAGCGCCCAATGCTGTGTGACGCACCCCACTGGAAAAAGCTGTTAGCAAAAGACACCCTTGCGAGAGCGTGCAACGCGGCCAGGCGCGCCCTCCCCAGGGCTCCTTCGTCCCCAGTGCCGGGGGCAGAGGTCGCTGGGCAGCACGTCCTCCCCCAGGCCAGAGCCGGCCGCCTGCTCGCTCACACGCCCCAGACCTGGCTCCATGGGTCTCTTCCCCCATGTGACCCTCTAGCACCTTCCAGTTTCCTCGTTTCCCCAGAGTCGCCACAGGGGTACTGAGCTGAAGCCCCGGCCCCGCCACTGCCTCGCTGTGAGACCCCAGGCACGCTGGGCGACCTCTCTGAGCCTCAGCTGGGAACTCAGAGGAAGGGGGCATGAGGTCAGAGAGACCCCCACTGCAGCACCCACAGGTCTAGGGGAGAAGCAAGGCTGGCTCCAAATTGAACCCGAGACTGACCTTGAAAACCACCAAGACTGGACTGAGTTCTAAAAATTGAACATGCCTGAAAAGTTAGGGGCTTAGTGTGTGCCCTGATGAGCTGGTCCTCACTAAATGGGTGCAGGAAACACACAGCAGCACCTCTGGCAGGGCTGGGGAGGGTGGGCAGAGTGGGGCCTGGCGAGGGCAGTGGGCCCAGGGCTCAGTGTCCCCGTCACCTGCCCGCTCAGCCACGGGCAGCATAACAGCTCCCAGCGCCAGCAGCTGGAGGGGTAAAGACTCAGTTCCAGGGACAAAGGACCCCCAAAGCCCCGTCCTCACCCACAGAGCCCCAAAACTGCTCACACCTGTGGGAGCCTTCAGATGCAAAGCTCAGCTGCCGGGGGCCACTCTTGTCCCTGTGCCCCTTGTTCCTGACCCGTGTGGCACCCTTCATGCCCGGCTGGGCTGGGCCCAGCTGGTGGAGCTACAGAACCGGGGTGGGGGTGGTGGACAAGGTAAAGAACTGGACCCTGGGGGCTTCTCAGTTTGGACAGAGCTTCTCTCCACCCCTGCACCTCGTCCCAGACCAAATTTCACTCCTACCTAAGTAGCCAGCCGCTCTCCACTTCCCCCAGGGAAGGGCAACACACAAAGTAAGGCTCTGAGGCTTTCCGTCCTGCCGCAGACCAGCTGAAGGCTCCCACCACCACCACCCCAGACCCTGGCAACCATGCCAGGCAGACCTTAATGCTGGGGTTCATCTTACGATCACTCAGACTGACCTTGGTACTCCCTCCCTCAATAACCATGCATGGCTCCCCATTGCCTCCAGGATGCGGTAGGAGTCCTTGGCATGGCTTTGGTGGAAAATGCCATCTGGTCTCGGTCTCTTCAGCTTCATTCCTGTTCCCTGCCTCCTACACAGCAGTCCCCTTGTCCATCTCCAGGGTCTGGTGGCTGCCCCCAGCACATTCCATGTGTTTCTTAGCCTTTGCACCCTGTTCTCCCCTACAAAACCCACTGCCCGAAATTCGATCTGTGTTTCAAGTTTCAGAACAAAGGCCACCTCCTGGGAAAGCCTCTGGTCACTGCAGGGTGAGCGCTCAGTGCTGGGGGCCCAGTGTGCACTCCAAAGGCCGTGACTCAAACCTCAGCCCCTGCAACCCCTGGCTGGAGGTGGACCCCGAGCGCCTGCTCTATCCCTGCCAGGCTCAGGGTAGTTCTGCTCCTGCAGGAGGAGGGAGAACTCCTGCTTGGCTCTGGAGAAAATGAGGCAGGATATGGGAAGAAGGCTCTGCCGACAGCCACGCAGGGGTTAAGAGCTGCGATTAACATTGACCCCTTTTTACCAATAGGACAGGTGCTAAGTTCAGAAGACTCATTGTGGATGGGAAGAAAGGGCAGGTGATATCACCAGACTATCTGGGGACCGGGGGAGCATTTGTTCCTTGAAAAGGAAAATTTGATGTTTTAAAATAAATTTACATTTGGAAAAGGCAGAGCCCTTCTGCATGCAATATCTTAGTTTCAGACAATGAATCTGTGGTTGGGCATATTTCCCTTTTTACTTTGGCTGCCAGGAAGCAATGAACAAATTACAAACAATTAGTCTTTTTTTTTTCTTCTGCCATCGAGCTTGTGACTGTCATTTCTAACTTGATTTTAATAGTACTACTATTTGTGAAACAAAACTAAACTAATTGATCATTTAGTGTCATTCAGGCCTCAGCTGGAGAAAAATTGGGGGATGGAAGGCTCTTCTAGCAAGTCATAAGACATCAGTGTGATCCACCAGTGCTGCTGCAAGCTTGCGTCTCCCAAGGATGAAGGCTTCATTTCATCTCACGGAGTAAGATGATTACTGGCCCCAAAGCCAACACTGAGCTCCTGGGACGCTGGCGGTGGAGCCCCCCATGGGGGCTTCAGTGCAGCAGATGAGATGGGGAGGAGACATTTCACACGAGAGAGGAAAATAATCGCGGGCAAAGGGTTGCCCTGGACACCAGTAAGAAACCCTTCCCCCATCCCTGCACTGGGGATGCCACAGCACATGGCACACGGGCTCCAGGAACTCCACTCCCGCAGCGGGGGCCTGGCAGCTGCAGCAGGACAGCGAGCCCCGGGCGCCCCTTCCCGGTCCCTGCGTCCCACCCTCTGCCTTGCAAGAGCGGCCCACAGCGCACACCCCCTCCTGCCCTGCTCACTCTCCGCTGGCACCTTGCTCTTTTACAGTAACAACCACCGCTTCTTCATTCAAGAGGCATGTATTGAGCACCCACTGCATACCTGCCCTGGCCTAGCTCCTGGGGGGCAGGGCAGTGAACCCAAGAGCCCTGACCCTGGGAACTCATAGCTGAGTGCTCAGAGCTGCCCCCACCCCACCAAAGGGCTTCTGGGTGGCCTGGAATTAACTGGGTGGCGGTGACTGTGGGGGGCAGTGGGGTGGATGCTGGACAGCGAGACCAGGAGGAGACCAGGAAGGCTTCCTGAAGGAGGTGGCTAGAGCCGGGCCTTCAAGTACGTGTGGGAGTTGGGTGTAAAAGCAAGACTGGCCTTCGGGTGGAGGGCACAGCCTGTGCCAAGACTCAGGGAGGGAGAGCCGGAGGTTTCTGTTCCCGGCTCCCTTCCATAAGTTCAGCCGACTGCTTCTTCATTCCAACCACTTCTGCTCTGGGTGCCAGGACCGCCCGGGCCCCTCCCAGTCCCCCCCACGCCACTCACGCCCACTTACTCCGGAGGCCGGGGGACAGGAGGGCGCTGCCCCCCGACGTGGGCAGGGAGCACTTCTGGCACATGCACTCCTTCCCATTGAAGGTCACTCGGTCCCCCGGCGGGAAGGGCAGCCTGCAACGAGAGAGCGCGTTACCAGCGGGGCGCACCCTCTGGCTCGGTGCCCCGGGGAGCCCCACTCAGGAGCACCAGTGCCAACACCTCCCCACTGGGGCCTCACAGAGACCTGCCACGGGGCAAGGGCACAGGGTGAGGCTGCGGGGTGAGCACGTGGGGACAGAGGGCGATGGTGCGAGGCGAGGACGCACGGCGTCCCCTCCAGGTGGGGCTGGGATCCTACTGCATGACTCCGAACAGCCTCCCAGGAATGGCCTCTCAGTAACTGTGATCGAGAACTGAGCCTCCTTGTCCTCGTCTGTGAAACCAGCCGGAACCACGGTCAGCTGGAGCTTGGCACATGCAAGTTCAGCCTCAGCCACTGGACTCCTGCAACGACTCCGGCCTCCCAGGGCTCTTGCTCCATGTTACACCAAGAACAGCAAGAGCTACTATTTACTGAGCACCTACTGTGCACCAGGGACTGTGATGGACACATCCCATGCATGGTAAGCCATCTGTCCAGGTCAGCATCCACTGAAGTTCAGAGAGGGTAATTAACTTCTCCAAGGGCACACAGCTGATAGGCGCTGGAGCCAGATTCCAACTGAGATCTGTGCCTCCAAAGTTCCACCATCTCCTATGTGTGCCTCGAAGGAGGCAGTGCGATTAAAAGCATATCTGTGGGGTCTAAGGCACTGCACAGTCAGATCCTGTCCTTATTAATTTGCATTCTGTTCATAGAATTTTTGCATCAATTTTTATTTTTTAAACTATGCATTCAAATGTGATAAGGAGCACCTCCCCCACCCTCCCCCGGTAAATTCTGCATTCACCCTAGTCCCAGCCCTGGTTCAAGGTAAGGTTGTTGCTCACTCTGAGGTGGCCTCAAGTGAGGCTGGGTGGGGTGGGGGGCAGCAGGGAGCTGGCCTGCCCACCTGCCAGCCCCAGGGACTTCTCCTCGGGCTGGCTGACAGAGGCTAAGAGGCCTCTGTCTAGCCAGCCAAGGCCAGGCCACCTGCTGACAGTAGCCAGATGCATGGCCTGAGAACAGCGCAATGTCTATCCCTGTCACCTGACACCACTGAGCTCTCAGCTCCCAGCAGCCACTGGGCCCCTTCCCTTCCCAAGCTCTGTCACCATAGATTAGACATACAAACAGAATCACGTAGTCTGCGTTTTGTGTTTTGTTCAGTATCATGCTTTTGAGTCTCACCCATGATGATACACGTTTTAACAGTGTGTTACTTTTGTTACTGAGTAGTATTCCACTGTATAGAAACATAACCGCTTCTTTGTCCACGCACTTGTTGAAGGGCATTTGGGTTGTTTCCAATTTGGAGCTATTATACATGAAGCTGCTAAGAAATCTGCTGACAGGTCTTTCTGTGGACATAGGCCTTCAGCTCTCTTGGGTAAATCCCTAGGAGTGGGATTTCTGGCTCATATGCCAGGTGCACATTAAACTTTATAAGAAACTGCCAAACTGGTTTCTTGAGAGATTGCCCTGTTTTGCATCCCCACCAGCAAGGCAGAGTTGTGGCTTCACATCCTCACCAACACTTGACATTCTCCATCTTTTTAGTTTTAGTCTTTCTTGTGGATGTATGGTGGTTTCTCAATGGAGTTGTAATTTGTATTCCACTGATGCCCAACAATGTTAAACAGTGTCACGTGCTGATTGGTCAATCAAATATATTCTTTTGTGAAATATCTGTTAAACTCTCCCCTCCAATTTTAATAGTTTTTTGTCTTCTTATTATTGATTTGTAAAAATTTGGTTACTAGGTCTTTGCCAGATGTTTTATTCTGTTTCTACCAGTTGATGCCTTGCTTTTGCATTTTCTTAATGATGTCTTTTGCCATCATTTTCCTTTGGCTTGAAAAACTACTTTCTTGAAGCACAGGTCTGCCGGCAACCAATTCTCTTAGATTTTCTGTGTTTACAAAGGTCTTCATTTTGCCTTCATTTCTTGTAACAGCTCCATTGCGATATTATTCACATAATATACAATGCATCTATTTGAAGTATGCAATTCAGTGGGTTTTGGTGTAGCCACAGAGTTGAGTAATCAACACCATAATCAAGTTTAGGACATTTTTATCACCCTCAAAATACAGCTTTAACAGTCTTCCTTTCATTTTTGGGAGTTGTTTTTTTTTTTTTTTTTTTTCTGAGTATATAATTCTTGTTTGAGTGATTGTTCTTCTATTGTCTTCTGGCTTGCATAGTTTGTGATGAGAAGTCTTCAGTCATCCTTGTGTTCCTCTGTGTATAATGTGTATTTTTCCCTCTTGCTACTTTAAAGATTTTCTTTACAACATTGGTTTTCAGCAGATTAGGATGGACTTCGTAGGTTTTCATTGTGTTTATTCTCTCTGGGGTTCATTGATCTTCTTGGATCTGTGGGTTTATAGTTTTCATAAAATTTGGAAATTTCTCAGTCATTACTTCTTTGAAAAATTTTCAGGCTCCCCCACTCACCCTGTTGGTCTCCCACTACCCCACTGGATAGACAGATGAATGGACAGATAGATGACAGATAGATAGACAGATAGAGAGATAAGTAAATAGATCTCCAAAAATCACAGAGGCTCTTTTTATTTTTTTCTTTTTCTTTCTCACTTCAGTTTGAATGCCTTCTTTATCTGTGTTTTCGAGTTCACCAATCTTTTCTGCAAGTTTGAATCTAGTGCTAGGGAATTGTTTATTTCTGGAATTGCAGATTTCACCTCTGGAAATTCCATTTGGTTTCTCGATAGTTTCCTTAATTCCCCTACTTTATGTTCATGTTTTCCTTTAAATACAATAAACATTTAAAATAGTGCTAATTTCACTACTGCTGTACCTTTCTGGGTCTATTTCTATTGAAAGAGTTTTCTCCTGGCTGTGGGTCACATTTTCTACTTCTTCTCATGACTAATCATTTTTATCGGATGTTAGACATTGTAGATTTCATGTTGCTGAGTGCTGGGTTTTCGAATCTTCCTTTAAGAGTGCTGAACATTGTTCTGGCAGACAGCTTAAGCTTACTTGCAGGTCAGCAAGATCTTCTGGGCCTTGTTCCTGTCCTTTGCTAGAACAGGTTTATAGCAGCCTTCCTCTAGAGCTACGTCACTCCTACTAACATGGAACGATCCCTTTGAGTGTCTGCTGCACGCGCTGATTGTTCGAAAGAATTCTGCAGGCTGACTGGTCAGAAGTCCCGTCTCCCAGTCCCAGGAGCTGTGTGGCCTACAGCAATCTGGTTATTCTTTGCTGCACTTTGGGAAAATTTCCTCTATGTCCATGTGGCTTAGTGTCTAGCAAAGACTCAGAGGTTCTTTCTGCAGACTCGGGAGCTCTTTGTCTGCACGCTCTCTCCTCTCTGGTATTGTCCCTTACAAATCCCAGCTGCCTCTGCCTCCCCCACTGTGCCCTCTGCCCTGTGGGAACACCATGCCCACTGGGGTTAAAGGAATTGCCTCCAGGGAGGGGCGTGGGGCTCACTTTTTTGTTTTCCTGCTCTCAGTCCTGAGTTGCCTGCGGTC
Organism: Choloepus didactylus; assembly: GCF_015220235.1. Lineage (NCBI taxonomy): Eukaryota > Metazoa > Chordata > Mammalia > Pilosa > Megalonychidae > Choloepus > Choloepus didactylus. Next base: position 5,037,015 of record NC_051309.1, on the reverse strand, counting down.
CGAAGTCTGAAAACAGTTGCATCATATATTTTGTCCAGTTTTCTAGTTGTTTATGGTGGGTAGAAAATTATGGTTCCGGTTACGCCAACACAACCAGAAGTTTTCTGCTATTATTTTTAAAATAGACGATTGTCTGGAGATGATCCTTCAAACCAACTGCGATGATGTCAACCCTCATCTCTAAGCAACAGGCACAGATATCAAACGTTCAGATAATCCTCAGGAGAACTCTGGCCCAAGCCATTCTCTGAGCTGCAGGAACACCCAGTACTTGTGCACCAGAAACGGGCTTTGCTATTGCTGCTGCTTCTCCTTAGCGTCCCCCTGACAAAAGGTTCCATTTCTATCTTGTGTGCATGCCGTAACCACAGAGACCTGCTCTGGAAACAGCCCTGAAAAAGTCCCTGTTAAACTAGGCATAGTGAGACAGGGAGAACAGAGCAGAAAACAAACTCTGCTTTTGTTTTTTTTTAATTCTTTGTTTTCTAGAAACGGACCATTCCCCCTGGGAGGAACGTGTCCGGGGCAGTGGAGGGAGAGAGGATGTCCATGTGGGAAGGTCCCTAAGCCCCAGGAGGGTGGAGCGGGGTCTGGGGGTGGTTATGCTGCAGAGCCCGGGACCTCGGGGTAGCAGGAGTCACTTATATCCACAGCTCTGTGCCAGTGGAGACGATCGGACCCAGCCCCTGCCCCCATGGAGCTCCCCGTCAAGTGTCTACAGAGACACAGGCCCGAGAAGGGCACAGAAGAGTATCAGTGTCCAGGAGAGGGTGGGTACAGGGGCCGCCAGGGCCATGGCGGGGCTGGGGAGGACGCTGTTCTCCCCGGCATGGAGAAGGCTCCGGAAGGACACCTCCAGTTACACCACAGCGCACCTGGATGCTGAGCCCTGGAGGGCCTGGGCTGATGCAGCCCTGGGCCTGGCACACGTAGGAGCTCAGTGAAGCCTGGGTGAAAGCAGGAAGGAAGGAAGGGAAAACTGGATGAACTGGCCTGGTGGAAAGGAGCTCAGACCCTCTCTTGGAGGCCGTGGGAGTGGCGTGGTGGAGGGACAGGCCAGGGGTGAGCTGAAGGCAGGGGGCCCAGCCCGGAGGCAGGGGCGGGGGGGGGGAGTCCTGCAGGCGAGCCAGGCCGGGGCTGGGCAGAAGGAGAGGACGGCAGGGCCTGGGACTGCCTGAGGGCCGAGGAGGAGCGAGGGACCTCGGAGGACAGTGGGAGCAGCGTCCCATCCTGTGTAACCGAGGACACCCACGGGGCGGGGACAACGGAAGTGTTTCCCTTGCAGCTCGGACGGCAGGGTCTGCAGCCAAGGTGTCGGCAGGCTGGGTCCCCTGGATGCTCCGCGGGAGACTGGGGCTCGCCTGGCCCAGCTGCGGATGGCACTGATCTTGGGGTCCCTTGGCCTGTGGCCACAGCGCTCCAGACTCTGCCTCCGTCTCCCGCAAGCCCCCATCTCCTCTGTATCTTCCTCTCGTGAGGACACCAGCTGCTGGATTTAGGGGCCACCCCATCTTGTGTGACCCCATCTTAACCTCATTCAGCTGTAAAGACCCTACTTCCAAGCAAGGCCCCGTCCAACACCCAGGGCTGGGGCTTCAGCTGTCTTCTGGGGGACACGATTCAGCCCACTCCAGGTTCATCCTCAGGGTGCAGACGCATGGTGGATTGGAGGACGGTGCCACCCACAGTTAGGGAAACGGGGAGTGAGAGCCGGGACGTGTGGGTGGGACGTGCCAGGACAGCTGAGGCTCAGCGGCCGCTGGGCAAGGAGGGGCCTCAGGTGGTCAGGTGGGCACCCAAGTGAGGGAAGACTAGTGCTCAGGACGGGGAAGGTGGGGGAAGGCTGAGGAGGGGAACATCTTCCCGGAAGCTGGAGGGGTCCACGGGGCCGACAGCCTTGGAACCTCCCGGGGTGGAGAGAGGCAGTGAGGCCAGAGGGGCCGTGGAGATGGCCCTGGGGTAGGGTGGGATCTGGGTGCAGGGACGCTAAGGACGGGGTGCCCCGAGCAAGTGGGGGAAGTGGAGGCAGCTCTGGTGCATGTAGAGATCAGGAGAAAGTGAGGGGAGGTGGTGAGGCTGAAGCAGACAGAACACCCAGGCCCAGCGAGGGAGCCTGAGGAGATGGCGAGAGGGAAGGAGGGGGCAGAGAGGGAACCCCTGAAGGTCGGGCCCTGAGTCCTTGCTCAATCCCAGCCCGGCCCCGGCCTGCTGTGTGACCTGGACGAGCTGCTTGACCTCTCTGTGTCAGTCTGTGTAGATGTGGCCTAGGCACGGGCTTGTGAGTCAGTTTGAGGCTGGCCCCAGGGTGCTGAGCATGCCCAGGATGGGGCTTGGCCCCCTACGGGATTAGTGATGGGAAAGAGTAATGACTGTGACAGATGGGGTGAGACTCAAGAGAGGGGACCAGAGGGAAACACAGGGGCAGTGGAGGAAGGAAGGCCCAGGCGGACCACCCCTGCCCGCAGACCTCGGTGTCCTCCCCAGGTGGAGCCCCTTCCCCTGTGGGTGAGGGGGGAGGCCTGCTGGGGCCAAGGGTCTGCCTACCACACCCCAGGGGCCCCAGCCCACCTCCCCATCCCAGCCCAACTGCAGGGAGGGAGGGAGGGAAAGATAAAGGAGGGAGGAGGGAGGGAGGAAGGAAGGAAGGAAGGAAGGAAGAAGGAGGAAGGAAGGAGGAAAGAAAGAGGGAAGGAGGAGGAAGGAAAGAGGAAGGAAGAAGGAAGGGAGGAGGGAAGGAAGATGGAAGGAGAAAGGAGGAAGGAAGGAAGGAAGAAGGAGGAAGGAAGGAAGGAGGGAGGGAAGGAGGAGGAAGGAAAGAGGAAGGAGGGAGGAAGGATGAAAGGAAGGAAGGAAGAGAGGAAGGAAGGAAGAAGGAAGGAAGAAGGAGGAAGGAAGGAGGAAAGAAAGAAGGAGGGAAGGAAGATGGAAGGAGGAAGGAGGAAGGAAGGAGGAAGCAAGGAGGGAGGAAGGAAGAAGGAGGAAGGAAGGAGGGAGGAAGGAGGAAGGAAGGGAGGAGGAGGAAGGAAGGAGGGAGGAAGGAGGGAGGGAGGAAGGAGGGAGGAAGGGGAGGAAGAGAAGAGGAGCGAAGGAGGAAGAAAGGAGGGAGAGGAAGAGAGGAGGAAGGAGGGAGGAAGGAGGAAGGAAGGAAGGAGGGAGGAGGAGGAAGGAGGAAGGAAGGAAGGAGGAAGGAGGGAGGGAGGAAGGAGGGAGGAAGGAGGGAGGAAGAAGGGAGGAAGGAGGAAGAAAGGAGGGAGGAAGGAGGGCGGACGGAGGGAGGAAGGAGGGAGGACGGAGGGCGGAGGGCGGGAGGCGGGAGGAGGGAGGCAGGAGGGCGGAGGGAGGGAGGCGGCGGCGCGGTCACCTGCAGACGGCGCACACGAAGCAGGCGGGGTGGTAGGTCCTGCCGAGCGCCGACACCACCTCGCTCTCGATGAAGCGGTCGCAGCGGAAGCAGCGGGTGCCGTAGAGGCGCTGGTAGTCCAGCGTGCAGATGTACTCGCCCTGGCGCACGAAGAAGCCGCCCTCGGCCAGGTCGCAGCCGCACGCTGGGGAGAGACGGCACCGCGGGGTCACGGGGCGGGCTGGGGGCCGTGGGGGCTCCTCCCGCTTCCCGACAGGCCAGGGCGCCCCCACCCACACAGCCCCCCTCCTGGCCATCGGGGAGACCAGGCTGCAGGGAGAGCCCAGCTCCAGCTCCTTGTTCTCTTATGGAAACTGCTGGAAAGGGGCACCGACCGGGGATGAGAACCTGGCTTTCCTGGGGGGCCAGCCCAGCCTCCCCCCGCGCCAGGGTCCCCTCCAGGGCCTCCTCAGCCCCACCTGTGACGAAGCCTTGATTTCCCACGGGCCCGTCGCCAGCACTGGGATAACGGATTGAAAGGCGGTTATTATCTGAGCTCCCACAGCACGCTCGGCTCCACTCTGGTGCTGAGGATTCCCAGGGGAGGACAGACGGGGCCCCGTAGCCGGGCCTGCAGCCCACAGCGAGGCACCCACGGCCCACAGCCAGGCACCCGGAGCCCACAGCCAGGCACCCACGGCCCACAGCCAGGCACCCGGAGCCCACAGCCAGGCACCTGGAGCCCAGCCACTCTCAGCCTCCTGCCCTCCCAGATCCCGAAGCCTGGCTGTCCCCTCACACCTAGCACAAGACTCCTGCCCAGAAAGTGGTGGACCGGCCAGGTGTGGCCTTCAGCCTGGGACAGGTGAGGAAGGGGGATGGGGACAGGCGAGGATGGGGGAAGGGGACAGGTGAGGATGGGGGATGGGGACAGGTGAAGATGGGGGATGGGGACAGGTGAAGATGGGGGCGGGGACAGGTGAAGATGGGGGACGGGGACAGGTAAGGATGGGATGGGGGATGGGGACAGGTGAAGATGGGGTATGGGGATAGGTGAGGATGGAGGATGGGGACAGGTGAGGATGGGGGATGGGGACAGGTGAGGATGGGGGATGGGGACAGGTGAGGATGGGGGATGGGGAAGGTGAGGATGGGGGATGGGGAAAGGTGAGGATGGGGGATGGGGACAGGTGAAGATGGGGGATGGGGACAGGTGAAGATGGGGGCGGGGACAGGTGAAGATGGGGGATGGGGACAGGTGAAGATGGGGGCGGGGACAGGTGAAGATGGGGGACGGGGACAGGTAAGGATGGGATGGGGGATGGGGACAGGTGAAGATGGGGTATGGGGATAGGTGAGGATGGGGGATGGGGACAGGTGAAGATGGGGGATGGGGACAGGTGAGGATGGGGGATGAGGACAGGTGAGGATGGGGGATGGGGACAGGTGAGGATGGGGGACGGGGACAGGTGAGGATGGGGGATGGGGAAAGGTGAGGATGGGGGACGGGGACAGGAGAGGATGGAGGATGGGGAAAGGTGAGGATGGGGGACGGGGACAGGTGAGGATGGGGGATGGGGAAAGGTGAGGATGGGGGATGAAGACAAGTGAGAATGGGAGACAGAGCTGAGGACAGGGGATGTGCAGGTGCCTCCTGCTGGGACAGGGTCTCTCCAGTGCCCCCTCTACTCGTCACATTTCCTTTATCCCCCCATTTGGTTCTCTCAGTCACCCTTGAGGAGACACTCTTGTTCCCATCTACGAACAGAGAGGCTGAGCCTTGGTGAGGTGGAGGGCCTTGAGGGGCCACCCAGGGAGGATGGGGGTTGCATCTGGACCCAAGCCAAGGCCTGGCCTCTGGCAAGAGCTGAACTGGCCATCTGCAGACGTGACGGACGGCACTGGTGAGGCCCGCCAGGGTTTCTGAGGTGGTTCCTACAAGGTTTCCATTCGGAATTTCTAATGTTCACGGTCCATGCTCCCCGTCCAGGAGCTTGGGGGAAGCACTGGCCACAGGAACGCCCCTCTGGCCTCAGCAAAGAGCCAGCTCCAGAGAGAAGACATGAGCTCAGAGTTACCAGGAACTCCGTGGATGGAGAGAAAGACACGCAGGCCCGACTCAGAATAACTGGAGTGTCCAATACTGCCCAGTGCTGACGGCTCAGTGAAGATATGGTGACATTTTGTGCCAGAAACTTCCATTGCAGAAGGGAAGCTCAGAGCACCAAGGGCTGCACTGAGACCTTGGCCATCATTTTACCCCTCCCCAGATGCTGTCCACTCTTCAAAGGGAAGGAGATGGTTTCCCTTGAGCTGGGTGTACCGCTGATGCGGCTGCCCTGGGAAAATGGTTCTCCCATAGCCGAGGCAGGAAGCAACAAAACTAACCATCTGCCATCTTTAAATAGGCTCAATATCCTACTGGCTCCTAGAGTAGTCAGTGACATGTTCCCCAGCCAGCCACCCACCATCCATCCTCATCCATCCACCATCCTCCATCTTTCATCCATCCACCACCCATTCTCATCCATCATCCATCTAGCCACCATCCCTCCATCTTTCATCCATCCATCCATCTATCCATTCATCATCCATCCATCATCCATTTTCCATCCATTCATCCATCCATCCATCCATCATCCATCCATCATCCATCCATCATCCATTTTCCATCCGTTCATCCACCCACCATCCACCATCCATCCATCCATCATCCATCTATCCACCATCCCTCCATCTTTCATCCATCCATCCATCTATCCATTCATCATCCATCCATCATTCATTTTCCATCCATCCATCCACCATCCATCCATCCATCCATCCACCATCCCTGAATACCTGCCATGTCCCAGGCCCCATGCTGGGTGCCAGGGATGCCCTTGGGGGCCCACGGTCTGGTAGGGGAGGCAGACACAATCTGGTATGACAACGAGTGCCAAGCACAACGGGGTCTATGAGGGAGCAGCAAAGCCTGTGTCCACAGTGCAGTAAAATCCGAGGTCGCTGGTGAACCGTGGCTGGGGACGGCAGAGGACAACTGGGGTGGAAGAGCACGCAGGGCCCCAGGGGAGGGCGGGGCAGCCTCGAGCGACTGCACCCGCCGTGGGAAGTGGGAGAAGCGCACAGGAAGCAAGGAGCGCCTCACCTGTGCTTACCACAGTTCCAGGGCGGGGAGGGGGCTGGGGGGGCGGGGCTCATCACCGAGCCTGGCCCCCAAGGCTGAGCCCCGGGGTGCCGTGGGCGAACAGGGGGTAATCGGGATAAGGGGGTCCGGGAACGGCTCAGTGAAGGGCCTGCTCAAAAATTTTCTTAAAATTGCTGCATGACGGCAGGCAAGTCACTGGACCTTCGTGAACACCATGAAAGGGCAATTTGAGAAATGACCCCCCACTGATGTGGCAGGGGGTCACCGTGGCCCCGCTGGGGGATCTGGGGAGGGCATGGGTTTGTGGAGAGGCCCACTCTGAATGGAGGATACAGATGCCCAGTCGAGAGCAAGGGGCAGAAGGGAGAAGGGGTGACCCCAGACCCACTCCTGCCTGGGACCCCTGCATCCGGTCACGACCCGAACCCCAGTCCACGAGACCCAGGGGGGCTGAGGTTGGGCAAAACACCTGAGCTCCTGGGGGTGGAGTGAGCGCAAGCTGGAGGAGGAGGGGGTGACAGAGGCCAAGCCCCTCGCAGCTTCCCAGGGCCCATGACACACTGGCGAGTCCTCACGGAAGAAGGGGGTCCTCCCCATAAAACCCTGAGTGAAGGAACCCCCAACAGTGAGGACCCCAGCAGCGAGGACCCCCACGGGGAGGACCCCTGGCAGCAAGGACCCAGCGTCCAGCCCCCCGTGGCTGCTCCTGCCACCGCTTCCCAGAGAAGCCAGAGTTCAGCACTGAGCCAGTTCTGAGCTCTTTCTCCACACCCAGTCTGAGGATGGAAACCCTTTGTTTCACGTCGCCCCACAATGTAGACAAGGCAAACCTGCCCTGACTCGGGAAGCACAGGCTACGTGGGCTCTACTCGGGGGGCTCTAGTTCTCCATCAACACCACCTCGTAGCGCCTCGTGACAGGATGGCTCCCCGTGCCGGCCCTGGGCTCTTTTTCAGCTGCTCCTGAAGACACAACAGCCTTGGCTGTTCCTTCAAAGAAAACGAGGCTCCAGATCCAGAACCCCATTAAAGGTGCATGTCTACACCGCAGCGGCACCAGGGTGAATGAAAGCAGCCTCCCGGCCACATCCACCCTGGCAAGTGTCATCACTCTCCAAGCCCGTCGCCTCCTCATCATCTCCTCCCCCAGCAAACTCCAGCTGCCCAGAGCGTGTCCATCACTGCACGACGGGTGCAGCCAGAGCTCGGCCTACTAAAATACAAAGTTCAGATCCGCTAACAATTTTTACAAGTCCAGACAGCACTCATTATCATATACATTTTGCCTGTCAGATTCGCAAAGATTAAAAAAGGGCAGCCAAGGGGTGAGTGTGAACCGCGTGCCATTTTGGGGAGTCGCTAAGCCCCTTTATGGGAAGCGGTCCAGGGAGGGCGGGCACTGGTGGGAAGAGAGAGTCAGCTGGCTTTCTGGAATTCCCTCTCTAGCAATCGCGCCAAAGAATGCTGAAACTGCCCCTACCCTTTGACCCAGCAACCCCTCTCTGGGAATCCATCCCAAGGAAATCGCCAGCAGAAGTGAGGTTGCAAAGCTGTTTGCTGCGGCCTCAGGATGACCAAATGCAGTGAACAAACGGTGTGGCTTTTGAGTCAGGCAGCCTGGGTTCGAATCCCGGCTCAGCAGTTTGCCAGCTGTGGGACCTTGGGCAAGTTACTTAACCTCTCTGAACCTCAGAGCCTTCACCTGTAAAAGAAGGTTAACAAAAGGAAATATACGAAAGCTAAATGTCAGTAAGGGGGATATAAAGGGGGACTATGGGATTCTTGTTGTTGTTTCTCCTTTTTTTTCCCCCCTTCTTTTCTCCTCTTCTTTCTTTGCAGAAGAAATGGAAATGTTTTCATATAGATTGTGGTGGTAAATGCATAACTATGTGATTATGCCATGAACCACTGGTTGTACACTTAGGAAGGATTGTATGCTATGTGAACAAAACTGTTTAAAAAATAAACAGAGGGATACAAGTGTTGGAGAAGATGTGGAGAGAGGGATGTACCTACTCACTGTTGGTGGGGAAGTAGAATGGTGCAGCCCCTCTGGAGGGTAGCGTGGTGGTTCCACAGGAGGCTGAATGTAGGGCTGCCGCATGATACTGCAACCCCACTTTTAGTAAAAGACTTGGAAAGCACAGACCCACATAGTCATTTGCACACTGGTGTTTCCCGCGGCAGTATTCGCAATTTGCAATGGATGGAGGTGGCCTAAGGGTACATCGACTGATGAACGGAGGGATGAACTGTGGTATAAGCATACAACTTGAATGGCTGCAGGAAGGAATGAAATCGTGTGGCATGCAACTGGGAGGGTGAGCTTGAGGACAGTATGTTGAGTGAAGTGGGCCAGAAGTAGGGGACAAGTGATGTACGGTGTGCCAGCCTGAATGTATTATGTCCCCCAAAACACCATTATCTTTGAGGCAATCTTGTGTGGCCAGACACATTAGTGTTGATTAGATTGTAATTCTTTGAATGTTTCCATGGAGATGCGACCCACCCAACTGTGGGTGATAACTCTGGATGATTTCCATGGAGGTGTGGCCCCGCCCATTCAGCGTGGGCCTTGATTAGTTTACTGGAGCCCTATATAAGCTCAGACAGAAGGAGCGAGCTTGCTACAGCCAAGAGGGACACTTTGAAGAGTGCACTGGAGCTGAAAGAGAAGCTGCAGATGAAAGTTTGAAGACGGCCATTGAAAGCAAACTTTTGCTCCTGAGAAGCTAAGAGAGGATAAATGCCCCAAGAGCAACTGAGAGTGACATTTTGGAGAGAGGCTGAAGCCTAGAGAGGAACGTCCTGGGAGAAAGCCATTTTGAAACCAGAACTCTGGAGCAGACGCCAGCCATGTGCCTTCCCAGCTAACAGAGGTTTTCCGGACGCCATTGGCCATCCTCCAGTGAAGGTACCCGATTGTTGATGTATTACCTTGGAAACTTTATGGCCCTAAGACTGTAACTTTGTAACCAAATAAACCCCCTTTTATAAAAGCCAATCCATGGAGAACCTAAGATGGCAGCTAGGTGAGACAGGGCAAAAAAACACCTCCATGAAAAACACTAGATAAAAACCAGAAAGTGACCCAGAATACCACTGTCAGCGATGCACCAGCCAGACAAGATCTGCTAAATCCACAGGGACCGTGCATTTGGTGAAACCAGGAGCCTGCATTCTGAAACGAGTCAGTAAGTCGGCGCTGCGGTGTGGGGAAACGGTGGGCTGGCATTTGGAGACAGACTAGTTCTTTAAAGATAAAGCCCGGGAGTGGCTGCAGATATGACGGGGAGAGCCACACAGTGAAGCATGGCGGGAGCGGGCTGGGCTAACACCTCAGTGTCTGGCGTGGAGGATACCCCTTCCCACACCCGCTCCTGATTCTCTCAAGACCAGAGGAGCAGAGGGGAGCCAAAAGGAGAAAAAAAAACTGCATTTCTTGCAGCCATCTCCCCAGTGGGCAGGGGACGCTACTGCCCAGGGCCAGACCCACAGCCCAGAGCCGCACCAAGAAACGCAGTGTGACGGGGAATCTTACCCTCAGCACTACACACAAGCCACAATATCGGCCGTGGACAGTGGCCTTTAGTACACCCACAGCTGATTGTCCCAGAGCTGGCAGGGCGGAGCTGTGCAAAAAGGAGGAAGTTAACGCGTCCCAGTCAACCATCTTTGAAGCGGGCTGGGAGCACCCCTCAAGGCCCAGTGACCCAGGGCTTCCCTGGAGGGCCAGTGCACACTAGTGACATGGCGCGGCCCTCCTTCAGCAGAGGTCCTGGAAGAGCACAGCTGGGAAGGGGGAACCGCTCGGAAATCCCAGGGACCGTACATGAATACCAAGGACTTGTGGGTCAGCGGCAGAGACAATCGGTGGAAAGACTGAAATGAAGGCTTAGGCTCCTGCAACAGCCTTAAATCTCCAGAACACCTGGGAGGTTTGATTATTAAAGCTGCCCTTCCCCCCTAACCGCTCACACACCCCTCATTCAGGGCGGACAGCACCGACATCACACCCAAATTAAGTGCACCAATTGGACCCCACAAGAATCAGACCCCCACACACCACAAAAACAAAGTGGGGGAGAACTGACTTGAGGGGAACAGGTGACTCACGGACGCCATCTGCTGGTCAGTTAGAGAAAGTGTACGCCACCAAGCTGCAGTTCTGTCAAATTAGGGATCAGGTAAAGTAAATGCCAAGAGGCCAAAAACAACAGAAAATCTTAAAGCATATGATAAAACCAGATGATATGGAGAACCCAAACCAAAACACCCAAATCAAAAGATCAGAAGACACACAGTACTTGGCACAATTAATCAAAGAATTACAGACAGGCAACAAAAGCGTGGCTCAGGATATAAAGGCCATCAAGAAGACCATGGCACAGGATATAAAAGACATAAAGAACACCCTAGAAGAGCATAAAGAAGAAATTGCAAGAGAAAATAAAAAAATAGAAGATCTTATGGAAATTAAAGAAACTGTAGGCCAAATTAAAAAGATTCTGGATACTCATATTGCAAGATTAGAGGAAGCTGAACAACAACTCAGCCTCCTCGAGGACCACAGAATGGAAAATGAAAGAACAAAAGAAAGAATGGGGAAAAAAATTGAAAAAATCAAAATGGACCTCAGGGATATGAGAGATAAAATAAAACGTCCAAATTTAAGACTCATTGGTGTCCCAGAAGGGGAAGAGAAGGGTAAAGGTCTAGAAAGAGTATTCAAAGAAATTGTTGGGGAAAACTTCCCAAATCTTCTACACAATATAAATACACAAAGCATAAATGCCCAGCAAACTCCAAATAGACTAAATCCAAATAAACCCACTCCAAGACATATTCTGATAAGACTCTCAAATACGGAAGAGAAGGAGCAAGTTCTGAAAGCAGCAAGAGAAAAGCAATTCACCACATACAAAGGAAACAACATAAGACTAAGTAGTGACTACTCAGCGGCCACCATGGAGGCGAGAAGGCAGTGGCATGACATATTTAAAATTCTGAGAGAGAAAAATTTCCAACTAAGAATACTTTATCCAGCAAAACTCTCCTTCAAATTTGAGGGAGCGCTTAAATTTTTCACAGACGAACAAATGCTGAGAGATTTTGCTAATAAAAGTCCTGCCCTACTTCAGATACTAAAGGGAGCCCTACTGACAGAGAAACAAAGAAAGGAGAGAGAGATAGAAAATTTTAACAGACATATATAGAATATTACATCCCAGGTCACTGGGACATACATTCTTCTCTAGTGATCACGGATCTTTCTCCAGAATGGACCATATGCTGGGGCATAAAAACAAGCCTCAATAAATTAAAAAAAAATGAATTTGTTCAAAGCACATTGTCTGACCACAGTGGAATACAAATAGAAGTCAATAACCATCAGAGATTTGGAGAATTCACAAACACCTGGAGGATAAAAATGAGGGGGAGATAAAAACATTCCCAGATAATCAAAAGCTGAGGGACTTCATCACCAGTAATCAGTCCCATAAGAAATGCTAAAGGGAATTGTGCAGGCTGAAAGGAAGGGACACTAAACAATTGACTGAAACTACGTGAAGAAATAAAGATTTCCAGTAAAGATCACATGGTAAATATAAATACCAATACTACTGCATTTTTTATTTATAACTCCACTATTTACTTCCTACAGGATCTAAAATACATAAACTGTAATGATAAATCAGTGGTTTTGGACTCAATGTAAAACATGTAATTTTTTATAAGAACTACATAAAGGTGGGGGAATGATGGAGTATAGGAACATAGCTTATGTGTCCTATTGAAGTTAAGTTGGTATCAAAGAAAAACAAGATTGTTATAGATTTAAGATGTTAAATTTAAGCCCCACGGTAAATACAAAGAAAGTATAGAGAATATGACCATAGAGATGACAAGTAGAGTAGGGGTTCCGAGAAGTGGGGGAAGGGGCAATGGGGAGTTAAGAAATGAGAGTAGGGTTTCTGTTTGGGGTGAAGGGAAACATATAGAAATGGATGGTGGGAAGGTGATAGCATTGCAACATTCTAAATGTGATTAATCCCACTAATGGAATGCTAGGGAGGGGGTGGAATGGGAAGATTTAGTCTGTATATATGTTTCCACAATTGAAAAAAAAAAGTCTAAATAGATGACAATTAAATGCCAAGGATGATCCTGGATGGGATCTGAGGATGGAGGAGGGGAGGCTCAAAGGGACACAGATGGGACACACACACACAAAAAAGGAAATACAGAGTGTAAGCTTTGTATCAATGTTGAATTTCTTGAATTTCTTAACTGTGCTTAATGGGATTGCATAAAAGAAAGTTCTTGTCCATGGGAAAGATATATGTGAATTATAGTGTTTGTTCAAAGATGTGTGCAGCTTGCTCTCATGTTCAGAGGACAGAGCAATAGATGATGGATGATAGATAGGGAGGGAGAGAGGGAGGGAGAGAAAGAAAGAAATGGTGGTGTGACAGGATGTTAAAGGTGGTGGATCGGGGTATTAGGGGAGGGGAGTCGGGGTATGATGGAGTCCCATGTATGGGTTTTGTACTGTTTTTGCAACTCTTCCTGTAAGATTGAATTTATTTCAAAATAAAATCTATTAAATTAAAAAAAAAAAAAAGAAGCCAATCCATTTCTGGTGTTTTGCATTCTGGCAGCATTAGCAAATCAGAACATACAGTCTCACTGGTATAGACTAATGATAATGAGCAAACACTGAGAACTGAGTTTGAGAGCATGGGTTATCAGGGGACAGCAGGTGGACAGAGATTGGGCAATCGAGAATGAAGGAGGACAGAATGTTCAATAAGGCTCAATGTAAAGGTTTCTAGACTGGAAGCTCTTACAGCAGTCACATCTATTCCTGAGTTTTAACTGTTATCTCTAAATTCTGGGATGCTGAGCTCTTTGTGTGCAACCTGGTAGGTCCCTGGAACTTTGGGTATCTGTGTGACACCTGAGACTCAGAGTGACAGTTCTCCAACCGTGAAAGTCAGCATTACTCCATATAGCAACTGTTAAAGAAGCTGAGAAAGGGATCAGACTTCAAGTAGAGATATGAATGAAATGGACCTGGGTAGGACTAAGGTAAATTAGAATACAAGAAAAAGGATGATATTGTCAGTATTTTAAAACTTCAACTTCTGTGTGAGACCAAAGGAAGAGACATTTATTTGGTTCAATATTTAAATTCTCTGTAGCACACTATCTAATTTAACCTGTCTGGTCAGTTTATGTAAGTACCCTAATTACATGGAACCTAGAATAGAGAATGAGAGGCTGTTATTCATACAGGTTAATGTAATACCTGGATACATTCCAAAGCATTTGGGAAGAAAATAAAAAAGCATTTGCAAAAGCCCCTTGAGGGACTGGGAGAAAATGTGGAAATATTAAATTTCCCCACCTGGGGAATCACCAATATTCTCTCAAGCTTTAGGGACTCCCAATTTAATAAAGCCAAGCCCTCGATCTTGATGCCTGCCCTTATGAAATTTATTTCTGCAATGGTGAAGCTAGGCTTGCTTGTAATTGTGCCTAAGAGTCTCCCCAGAGAACCTCTTTGTTGCTCAGATGTGGCCCTCTCTCTCTCTAAGCCAACTTGGCAGATGAATTCACTGCCCTCCCCTCTGTGTGGGACCCGACTCCCAGGGGTGTAAATCTCCCTGGCAACGCAGGATATGACTCCTGGGGATGAATATGGACCCGGCATCGTGGGATCGAGAACATCTTCTTGACCAAAAGGGGGATGTGAAATGAAATGAAATAAAGCTTCAGTGGCTGAGAGATTTCAAACGGAGTCAAGAGGTCACTCTGGTGGACATTCTTATGCACTATATAGATAACACTTTTTAGGTTTTATTGTATTGGAATAGCTAGAAGTAAAGACCCGAAATTAGCAAATTCCAACCCAGTAGCCTTGACTCTTGAAGATGATTGTATAACAGTGTAGCTTATAAAGGGGTGACAATGTGATTGTGAAAACCTTGTGGATCACACTCCCTTTATCCAGTGTATGGATGGATGAGTAGATAAATGGGGACAAAACCTAAATGAAAAATAGGGTGGGATGGCGGGATGATTTGGGTGTTCTTTTTACTTTTATTTTTTATTCTTATTCTGATTCTTTCTGGTGTAAGGAAAATGTTCAAAAATAGATCGGGGTGATGAATGCACAACTATATGATGGTACTGTGAACAGTTGACTGTACACCGTGGATGATTGTATGGTATGTGAATATATCTCAATAAAACCGAATTTTAAAAAAAAATCAATTGGCCCCCAAAAAATTAAAAAAAAAAAGTCACTTTAAAAAAAAACTAATTAAAGTTTCAGTGGCTAAGAGATTTCATATACTGTCGAGAGATCATTCTGGGGGTTACTCTCATGCAAGCTTTAGCCAGATATTGCAAACTACCACAGTATGCCAAGCCCCAAGCAACAATATACCCAAAAACCCTAGGGACTACCCTGGGTTCTATCTAAGTCTCTATAAAAGCTTTTCTTAGTAAGCTTATTTTTCCAGAAACTTAAGGCCTCCAGATTGATCCTACACCACATAAGCCTTGAAACCCAGAGGTACCAGCCTCTCCAAGAACATCAACCAGTTTCATTCCTCCACCCCATAAGGTCAACACCCCTTTCCAGCATGAAGAAGTTAAAATGTTCATTGCCCAGATATCCCTGAAGATTGAGAGAAAGATCAAACAAGAGGGAGGAAGTATAACTGAGAAATTTGGATTGAACAAATGACTGTGAATACTGATTCATTATATAGATATTTTCAGTGTCTGGTGTTTTAGAATAGCCAGAAGGAAATACCTGAATTTGCTGAACTGTAATCCAGTAGCCCTGATCTTTGATAATGATGGTATAACTATATAGCAAAATAAATAAATAGATAAATAAATAAATAAATACCCTTATTCATACGGATCTACTTTTGCATATGCTGTTCTATTCCATTGATCTATATATCTATCTCTGACCATACTACATGTCTTAGTTACCCTACCTTTATTGTTAGTCGTAAAATTGGGTAGAGTGCAATACTAGTGATCAATAAGAGGGAGGGGTAAGCAGTATGGGATGTTTGAGGTCTTCTGTTTCTTTCTATTTCTTTTTCTAGAGTAATGCAGATGTTCTGGGGATGATCATGGTGATGAATACACAACTATGTGATGACACTGTGAACCACTGACTGTATACTTTGGATGGATTGTATGGTGTGTGAATATATCTCAATCAAAGTACATTAAAAAAGAAGGTTAACCATACCCAGCTCCCACGGTTGTCGAAGGAAATAAATGAGATGAGGTGTAAAAAAACCACTAGCCCATTGCCTGGCTGAAAACCATGTAAACATCCAACAAGAGGAGACTGATAAAGTTTGCTGTGGTTCAGGCATTTGAAAGAATTAGTGCAGATACTGAAATTGAAGTCGAAGGTTGTATATGATAGGGGAAGTGCTTATAATAAGGTAATTAGAAGTGAATAAATTGGAAAACAAAATTATGGATACAGCCTGATTTCAAAATTTTAAAAAGACCTATAATGCTTAAGTGAACAGAATTTATTTTTGGGGTGACGAAAAAGTAGTGGTAATGGACGGTTGTGACGGTAGCACAACACTGTGGAAGTAATTAACAGCACTGAATTATATATTTAAATATGGCTAAAAGGGGACAAATTTAGGTTGGATATATGTTCCTAGAATAAAAATTAAAACAAAAAAAATCAGTGAACCCTGGTGTAAATTATGGACTATAACTGTACAATTTTAATAATATTCTTTCAATTGTGGCAATTTTACCACTAATGCAAGGTGTTACTAATAGGGACTACAGGGGTAAGTGGAAATTTTGTACTTTCTGCATGACTTTTCTGTAAAACTACAGCTTTTCTAATAAAAACACAGTATATTTTAAAAATTTACTCGTACAAAGGGAGAGCCTGGAAGGAGGCACAGCAAATGCCAACAGTAATTCTCCAGGATGGTTTCTCAGGGTTTCCCACACTCTCCCCGCTCTTTTACACTTTGCTGGGTGGGAGGAGGAGATAGCAACTAACATGAAAACAAAGCAAACCAGTCAACTCCAGGGGCTCCGAGGCCCCACTGGAGGGAGATGGCTGCAGGGCTGGCCGGGTCACCCCACCCGGGAGGTCTTAGCTGCACCCCCGCTCAGATCCCCAGCTGGAAAGAGCAGGGCGTTCCTTCCTGCTGAGAATGTTTAGGACTCTGCCTCGTGGTCCTGAGGCTCCCACGCCCTGGTGAGCCTGGCCAGGCAAGAACACGGGGTGCTCCCCAAAGGGCAGGGGCTGGGGCAGGCCCAGGCACACCTGCAGGGGGCGCTGCCTCGACCTGGAGGCCCTGGGAGGTTTCTCCTAGACAACCCGGGAGCGCCCTGCCAGGGCAGCCGTCCCCTCGCCAGCCCCTGGCCGGCCCAGCCCAGTGCTCAGTGCAGTCGTTACATCCCCGGCCCGGCGGCTGTGTTCTTGGGACAGCCGCCAGCATTTCCAAGCAAGGCCGAGCCCCCAGGCTTTCTCCCCTGCTGCACACAGCCGCCCCCCTGCACCTCCTTGGAAACTTCCAGAACTGTGGGATCACTCAGTTCTGCGGCTAATCGGACCAGAAAACGTCCGGTCCCTTGGGTCACCCTGGGAGGTGGCCCCTGTCATCTCAGAATCGGGGCCACGTGTTTCCAGAGCATCAGCAGAGGGGGCCATGAAAGATCCCAAGGAACAACTAATGAACAACTGCTCACTCCACCAGTGCAGAACTCAGCCCCAGGCGAGAGAGCCAGAGGGACAGGCTTGTTTTCCCAGGCAAAGTCTTCCATCCTGTGCAGGGTTTGCCATTGCTGAATCTTACATTTATTCCTACTTTTGTAGGATGAAGATAGAGCCAGCTGGATTTCAAAATATATCCAGGAGGGGACCTCTTCTCACCACCCATGTCCGAGCCACTGTCACCTTGCCTGGCCCCTGCGGCGGCCCCCCGGGGCTCACCCGGCTCCACCCCGGGCGGGCACGACCAGGCCCCTCGCCTCCTTCAGGCCTTGGCTCAAAGGTCACCTTGTCCAGCAAACCATGGGTGCCAGGGGTGCCGGAGGAGGCCCCAGGGCCTTCAGAGGGAGCTGGCCTGCCCCGCTGCAGAGGCTTTCCCATCTCTCAACAGTGATGCACTGAGCACCTACTGTGCGCCGTCCCGAGGGCTGGGGATATGGTAGAGGGGAGGCGGGTCTCTGCTCTCCAGAGCCTGCCTGGCCGACACCGTGACGTCAGACCTCCGGCCTCCTGCAGTGTGCGAAAACATTCCTGTCGTGTGAAGCCACCAAGTTTGTGGTATTTTGTTTTGGCAGCCACAGGACACGAATCTCCCACCTGATTTACAATAGTAAGCCCCCCGCCCTCCCCGCTGGCAGTGCCAAGCATCCCTTTCCCTGCCTCTTCTCCCGGTCCTGGTGCTTCTAGCTTCTAACCGACAGTATAACTCATGTGTTTTCGACTGTCTCCTGCACCAGAACACAGTTTCCATGAGGATGAGGGTGTCTGCTTTGCTCATGGGTGTGTCCCGGGACCTAACACCGTGCCTGGCACTTAGTAAGTGCTCAGGAAATACTTGTCAACTGGGTTTTAGAGTTGAATAAGTGGCAGTTCAGAAACACATGTTTCCCATTGCTTCGCTTTGTTTGGATTTTTTTTTTTATTTGATAAATAAAGTAATTTAAAAAAGAAAAAGAAACACGTCCCAGCTCCACATGGGTGGGATCTGAGCCCAGACTTTCTGGCACCAAAGCCCAAGCCTGGGGCAGCCACAGGCAAGGGGGTAATTATGTAATTTCTTTCCCAGGTTTTCCCAAGTAAACTGAGGTACATCGAACAAGTGATTGGCTAGAAGGAACCCAACATGTAGGGCCTCTCGGGTGACAGTTGGACAGTTCCACAGGCTCCCTTGCTGATGGGACCCTGCTCGCGGTTGACCAGCAATGGGCCCACCCGCGGATGGACACACCTGTCTAAGCCGCTCACACTCAGCCCCTTCCTCTTGGCCATGGGGGTGGACAAGTGACTGAGGGCTGGCCCAAGGATCAGGTGGGAAACCTGTGGGAGATGTTAGAGAACAGACTCCTCCCTGATAAAAGGGAGAGGCATGCAAGGAGAGGGACTCTCTGCCTAGGCACATCTCCCCCCAACCCATTCCTGGGTTGGGTGCAGTCCTGTGAGGGTGTGATGGCAGCACTCCAGCAGCCATCCTGAGACCATGAGGAGTGGCACTGCTGACATGCGGGGGATGGAGCTGGGGGTGGGCAGTCGGGGTGGGTAAGTGGAGAAAGAACTTGATCTTTAATGGCTACTGAGCTGTCAAATTAGCCAACACTGAAAGGCTATCTCCAGAGCTCACAACAAGAGGATAAATATCCATGGCACTGAAGACACTGTGAGTTGAGTCTTCTATTTTTCTGCATCCAAACCTCTACGATTCATAGACTCTGCAATTTCATGAAAGCCCGGATAAAAGCTCAACCCAAGACTACATAATCCTCAAGTTTAAACAAGCCTTGGAGGACATTTTTAGTGGCTCACATCATTTTTCAGCAGGAGAATCAGAGCTACCCCTACCCAGGGCACTTTCTCCTCTGCATCCCCAGGCCCCTCATGGTGCCTGGCACAGGGTGAGAGTCCATAAATGGTGGGTGGGTGGGTGGGGGTCTTGGAAGGGGGCCGGGTTGGTGACCAGGAATGGGCCAGGCGCTGAGAGCATGCCCTCCGCCCTGAAGATCGGCAGGGAAGGTTGTTCTCACTGTACACCCAGGAGACAGAGCCACTTGCCCGAGGTGACAGTATGAGGAGGGGCCTGGGGCAGCCCCCCACCACCACACCCCGTGGGTCAGATAAGGGGGCCGACTCGATTCGCTGCACCCACGCATTTTATTGCATCCCTACGGTCTGGGCTTAGAAAAAATCATTTTAAATAAAGTGTGTCTGTCCCTTTTGTCTTTTAAAGTAAGCTTTATAGAAAGAGCAATCTAATGGATTTTGCTGTTCAGAAACAGCAAATGGATCCACATGCAAAGGAGAGAAAATTAAACCAGAAAAATCCCACAGTGCCCTGGAAAGCTCTAATGAAAAGATGAAAAGCTTCAGGCCAGAGTGAGCAACATCTTGGCATCCAGAGGACAGAAAGCTCTACAAAGAGGGGATGTGGTGACCCGGGAAAGCCCTCCCTGGGGGGGACACGGTCCCCTGGGTTCTGGGGCCCAGTGGGGTGGACACAGGCATCCTGGGAGAAGGTGGGCGGCCCGAGCTGCTTGTTTATGGAGATGCTGTGTCCGCTTTCACACCCACACCGTGTGACTGCTCCATCCTTCCCACGGCGTGACTCGGGCAAGTTCTTCCAAAACAGCCCAAAGCCACTGTCGGGGGAGTCCCACAACCCCACCTTAGGACGGTCTCCGGCTGTCCCTGCTGGGGCCAGTGTCAGGGCCAGGGGTAGTGGGGTACCCAGGAAGATGCAGCAATAGGGGGAGTCCACAGGGGCTGCACCAAGCGAGGGGTGCACGGGGAGCCCTGGAGCCTGGTGATTCTGGGGGCATCAAGGGACCTCAGTAACATCATCGGCAGCCGACCACACCCACAGGTGACCTGCGCTCCCCGGAGGGGTGGGGTTGGGGGCAGCCTCAGACTGAGGGTCCCAGGGCACACCCACGCTGTGCGGGGTCCCAGAGCCGGAGGGACAGCTGGTAGGGTCTGTCTTCCCCAACCCTATCCGCAGCTGGGCCTTGGGGGCCTTCCCCTTGGGCTTGGCCAGCTCAGGGCCGGCAGCACCGGCTCATTTCCAGAAGTCTCCCTCATGCAGAAAAGTCTAGGCTGGTGATCTCAGTCTTTCTTTTCAAACAATGGAGGTACCGTGGGACGATTTATTCATACTCTCTCTGTCTCTCTCTTTGTCTCTCTCTCTGCCTCTCTCTGCCTCAGTCTCTCTCTCTCTTTCTGTCTGTCTGTCTCTCAGAGATTCCAGTCTTGGGTCTGACAGCAGCTGACCACGACCTTGGGCAAGCAGCTTCTCCCTCCGTGCCTCAGTTTCCCCATGCGTGAGAGGCCGGGTGGAGGGGTGAGACAAGGAGCTCATCCCGCGCTCTCCCTGCAAGCTCTGCCAGTAATTCTGGGACAGCTCAGGGAGGCGGGCAACACCAAGCTGCCCGGCAGCCACGCTTCTCACCCATGACTGTGGCCTCCTGAGGGTGCCCCCCACTCTGCCCTTGCCCCACCTACCATGCCCACCTTCCTCACTGGGCTGCAGAGACCCCACGCCTCATCCCCGCAGGCTGAACCCGGGGCTCGGGAAGGCTCACTCAGTGCCACCCCGCCTGCACCCCCTCCCCAGTGTGGCCCCAGCCCAGTCCCCTTGCCTCTCCCAGCCCGTTTCCTCGTGGGCAAAGCGGAGGACACCACAGCTCTCCTGAAACTGTTGGGATTTAAGAAGGGGACACATGTAAGGCATTTAACACCCAGAACAAGCTCGAAGGAGCTGAAGTAAAGGTCCAATGCTGAGGCCACCAGCCACCGCCCCTGCCTTCTCGTCACTGTCCCAGGGAGCCCCATGGAAGGACCTCAAGTCACAGCCTTGGCCACACGCCCGCGGCCTCGCTCCCGTCCTCTGCTGCCGTCTCACCGGCCACACGTCTGACCACTCCCCCCAGGGACAGGCTTTGCTGCACCTTTGCACCTCGGCACACACCACCTCCCACCTGGAAGGGCCTGGCCTCCCCTCTCAGACTGGGGTTGCTACGACCCTCGTATCACAGCCCAGGCACGACCTCCTCTTCCGGAGCCTTCCCTGGGCTCTCGCCTGGCACTTGGCGTTTACTACAAAGCCAGCACTTCCACTTGTGTTGTATCCTTCCCTCTCCAGACCATGAGCTTGAAGCCTGAGCCTTGTGTCTTCTTCCTCTTTATGGCTTTCCAGAGCCTTCCGCCGGGCCTGGCGCCCAGAAGCGCTGCCTAATACCCTTTGTGGAGTGGACGGACACAGCCTGCGGGAATTTAACAGGTGCCCTTTCATGTCTGATAAAAATCATGACACCCAGTTACCTGCAGCATGCTCCCCAATTTTGGTTTTGCCCATAATAAAAAAGGCTCTCCCTGCACCCAGGACTCATAAAGGGTCACGGTGGTCAGCAGCGCGTGGACCTCAAAGTGTCCCGTGAAAACACTACATCAAGCCCATAAAGCCCACACGCTGGGGGAGGGGAGGCAGCCTTTTTATTAAGAGAAAATCCCTCCAAATGCTCCACATTCTTTGGGTTTGGATATCAGATTGGTTTGATTTGCCCATCCCGCCCCATGCTACTTCCCATATATTTTTAGGAAATTAAATGCAAGTGCACTTAATCCCACTTGTGCACAATGGATTACGTGTTCCCTTCAGTGCAGAAAGGCAGAGACGGCCGGGAGGGCGCCGCAGTGAAGGTCCAGCCTCGGGAGGGACGGAGGGAGCCCACGGGAGTTTTCCTTCTGAGCTTTCTGGTATTATTTGAGCTTGGTAGGCTGCTTACCCTTTTTAACAAGCGGAGGGGAAAATAAACGCTCTCTCCACTTGGAAGGGAGGGTAGAGTCCCCAACCTCACTCTTGGGGTGCCCGTGTCTGGTGTGGGATCTGAGCACCTCACCCTGCTGGGCCCGCACATCACCCCCAAGCCCACGGCTGCTTCCTCCTTGGCTACGGGGCCCGGTGGCACCGTGCTCGGCCCACGGGGTCTGAACGCTCTGACGCCGGATGTAGCCAGGCGAGGACACCCCGTGGGACCCAGACATCACCCCCCCCCCCACCTCATCGCCTCACACCAGCACATCCCATAGCCATGTCCACAAGGGACGCAAGCAACGGAACAGATCGCACTGACGAATGAACTTCCTGGAATCTCTGAGAACCTCCTCCTGTCACCAGCCCACCTGCAGCTTCCCGGGGACACTGTGCACACCCCGAATCGAGTCGCAGCTGGGGCCCGGCTCCAAGGCACACGGCGGGGTGCCCAGGGCCCGCGCTGCACCCAGGGGAGGCAGGGAGGGGTCCTCACCTTTGCAGATGAAGCACTTGAGGTGGAAGTACTTGTTCTGGACCCGCAGCACTTCGCCCCTGCACACGTTCCCGCAGGTGTTGCACAGGATGGCCGTGCCAGGCGGCTTCTCCAGGGCGCTGGGAGCAGCCTGCGGCTGTGACACTGTTGGAGATAGAGGGGCGTGTTAAAGGTGGGGGGCTCCTGCATGAAGACACCTAGGGCTGAGCAGAGCCACCGTGGAGCCAGGAACTCGGGGCCCATCTGCTCCAGCAGGAGGCCCAGAGTAGGGCACCCAGAGACAGATCTTTGTCCCCTTGTCCTTGGAGGCCAGGGGGAGTCGGGTGATGTCAGAGGTGATGGCCCCCAGGGGCTCAGGTCACCTGGTTCCACCACCCTAACATGGGGGTCCTGCCTGCAGAGCTCCACCCCAGAAGGGGTCCTGCCCCCATCCCTGCAGGGCACTCACTGCCCACCCCCCGGGATGGGCCGCCCCACCGCTGCCCACGGGAAGTCAGTGTGCCTCCGTCTGGCACAGTGTCCACCCTCCAGGTGGCAGAAATGAGGCCCCCTGCCAACGAGCTGGGCAGCCAGGTGAGCCCAGAGCCCTTCTGTCTCTCCTAGAACGCACCCCAATTCCCCCTGCATGCTGGGGCACTGGGTGGAATATCCCTGACATTTCCCTGACATCCAGCCAAGGCCCAGGGTGTTTTGGGAGGCTCCAGAAACCCACAGTGGACCAGGATGGATGCTGGGAAGGGCCCGACCACCAGCTCCGGGAAGACCACACGGGGCCACCCAGCCTTCACTGACAGAGGCCGGCTGTGCAGGGCGTACAATCCAAGGCAGAGCAGGCTCGGGTCTGCCCATGCGGGCAGCTGCCAGCCCAGGAGGTGGACTCTGATGGGTGAACATCCGGACATGCAGGTGGCACAGCTGGGGTGTGCACAAACAGGGCAGGGACCAGCTCTAGCCGGGGAGTCCCTGAGCCTTGCAGCAGGAGGGAAGGTGGTCAGACGGAGGAGCCAGAGGGCGGGCTCGGGGCACTCCCAACAGGGCATGGTGGGTCCTGCAGGCTGCAGGGATGGTGTGAGGATGGCGAGGGGCAGCGGTCACAGCGGGCTCGCCGGGAAAGGCCATGTGCATGGCTGATGCCCAGAGGCTGCACCTTCTCAGAGGACTGAGGCTCCAAACCTGCAAACATGTGACCTCCTGGGGCACAAGAGACTTTACAGACTTGATGAGGACCCTGAGAGGGGTTACTATCCTGGATTACCCAGTGGGACCAATAGAACCCTGGGGGTCCTTAACAGTGGGCAGGGGGAGGCGTGACGATGGAGGGTCAGCCGTGTGAGGGGGCCAGCCTTGAGGGGGAAGGAAAACGTCCCAAGCCAAGGAACATAGTGCCCTCTAGAAGCCGGAAAAGGCAAGGAAATGACTGTCCCCGGGAGCCTCCAGAAGGAATCGGCCCCACTGGCACTGGTTTTAGCTCAGTGACACCCACACTGGCCTTCCAGCCTCCAGAAACGTACGGTACAAACTTCGTGTTGCTCAAAGCTGTTCTGTGGTGGTAACGGGTGCCAGCCGCCACAGGAAACCCCTCCGGGGGCCACCTTTTCAGGCAGGCCGGGGGGGCAGGTGGACACCAAGCCCACCCCCAGCCAAAGCCTTTCTCCCCCGCAGTCTGCCGGGGGAAGGGCCGAGGATGGCAGCAGGGTGGTCGTCGCGGCCACGGTGGCTGCCCTCCGAGCTCGCCCGTGGACCCGGCACGTGCTGAGCGCTTTGCATCATCCCGTGACTGTCTTCTTCTCACGCCAGCCCCTCCTGTCCTGTTTCAGGCTCCCCTGCAGCTGAGCTGAGGCAAGGATGGGGTGCAGGTTGCGGATGTGGGGAATCCCTGGGCCTGGCAGGGAGGCAGGGAGGGCGGAAAAGCCCAGGGACGTGTGTTGCTGAGCTGGTCACCACTGAGCACACCCAGGCTCAACTCAGGTCTCCGAGGCATCATGCAGAACGCTCCAGACTGTCCCTGGGGCAGGTGGGGGCTGGTGTGCTATACCTCCCATCCCCCAGTGGGTGAGGGGTGCCCCCTAGGTAGACCTCCTGTCCCCCAGTTTCCGGACGACCCGGTGTCTGAGCTGAGTGAGGTTCGAGGCTTTAGCACAGAGGCCAAAGCTGGCTTGGGCTGTGATCACAGCTGACTCGTGGGGTGCAGGCCCAGAACCCTGATCACACTGTCTTTGCGGGCTAAGCACAGTCATACACGGACATGAGACACACACACTCATTTACACAATTGCTAACGACGAGCACCCATTGAACACCAGCCCTGGCCAGGCCCCACACCCCCTCGTAAACGTCAAAGAACCGGGTCTCGGGCAGTAGGGGGCCTGTCTCTGTCTATTTCCAAGCTGCCCCTCACCCTCCACACAGAACCCCAAGGCCCCAGCAGCCCCCGAGTGGGCCGGAGGCAGGTGACCTTCCTCTCTCTGCACAGAGGGCACGGAGGCAGCCAGAGCAGGGTCCTTCCAGGGAGGAGGGTTTGGAACACCCAAGGGTCGTGGGGTGACGGCTGTCTGGGGGCGAGAAGCCATGTAGCTTAAGAAGCAGGTGCAGAGGAGATGGGTGGCAAGAAAAACGACTTGCCCAGAGGCCCGGGTGCCTGTGCCCCTCGCGTCTCCAAGGTGTTCAGGGACCCCACAGCCTCCTGGTCGGTGCCGAGGACAGCGGGTCTTGGGAGCTGCCCCTGCATCCCTGGGGCGCCACTGACAGTCCCCGCCCTGGACCGAATGTGGGCGGCAGGCTGGCCCCTCGCTCCTTTTCCCAAGGAGAACTGCGGCACCGCCTCATCTATTGTTTAATAAACTGGGTGGGGAGGAGGCAAGGCTTGAATTTCCGACTCTCGGGGCAGAACAGGCCCTGGATTTGTGGTTTGCAGCCCCAGACCGCACCAGCTCTGGGCGGGCACAGCCCGGGGCTGCAGGGCGCGTGTGGGGCCTAGGTGCTGTTGACCGCTTCGGCCCAGCCGGAGGCTGGCTGGGAGGCGCGGGGGGTGCGGGCGCAGCGCAGGTCTTCACAACGGCTGTGCCCTCATCCACCAGCAACACAAAGAACAAGACCCCATTGCCTCTTCGTGGTGAGACGAGTCAGTCTCCACAATCCTGGAAACTGGATCAAACCCAGCGTGAGTCAAATGCCACTCTCAGATTCCCGGGAGGCAGTGGGTGGGCGTTGGGGCCCCACGGCCCAGGGTGCAACCCTCCCACCCCCATGACATGCTGGGACCCGGGGCAGTCCCCGGAACTTTCCATCCAACCGTCCATTCATGCTCCGCTCGCTGGGCTCACACCACCGCCCCGGGGATGCTGTGATGATGAACAAACGTCTCTGCCCAGCAACCAGCCGGGTCCAGCAAAGAATAACTTCTCAGTAAACAATAGCTGTTATTATTTCCCAAAACACGCAACATGACTTCACCTACTTCCAGGTTCCTGGAAATAAGCCTGATTTGGGGTGGAAACATGCCTTTAAGAGCTTCACTTTGCTTGGAGAGCCGCCACCCCACCTGGCCACCTGGAGGCGCGTGACGACGCTGCTGCCCCCTGGTGACGTCAGGGGGACACTGCAGCCGCAGGAGTGGGCACCCCCTTCCTCGCAGGTTTGCCCTCCGACTGCATCTTTATGCTCGGCCACCGGGACCACAGGTCTGGGGAACCTCCTGGATTTGTGGCTTGGGCCTTCGTGCCCCTCTTGCAGCTGTGGGGTTGCGAGGAGGGGTGGAGGAGAGGAGAGGTGCGGGCAGGTGTGTCCCCGCAGGATTTCTCCCTGGGGATTCGTCCCTCTTCCTGCAGGTCCGCGGCCTTCCCTGCTCGCCAGCGTTTCTTGGGATGGCCTCCAGCCACGGACGAATCCGGACAGGAAGCAGCGGTCCCGATTGCCAGCACTGCCCCCGGCCCCCCAACCCTGCCCAGGCGTCTGGAGCTCGAGGTTCCACTTGGAAGCCACTCGGAAGTCAGAGAGAGCCCGGTGTCCATGAGCACGCAACTGCCGATCAAAAACCTTTCAAAGTCATGCCCTAGCCCCGAGCAAAGCTGCCAGGGATGCAAAGTCGTCCCCCGGGCGGGCTGTCCCTGCTTCTCCCCACTGGGCCTGGAGCCGCTCAGGGCAGGGACGGCCTGGCGAAGGCGAAACGCACCATCCCCTTTTCCCCACAGCGAGCGTCTCCTGAGCACTCGCTGGGCCTCAGGCCTATTCCAAGGCCAACACGCTCACCTCGCGGGGTTCGCTCGCTTCCCCTCGCGACACCCCAGCCAGGTGAGTGGGCACAGGGACACCAGGGCAGAGGGGCCCCTCGTGGGCTGCACTCGTGTCACCTGTGTGCCTGCAAAACGCGCCCACTGAGCCCACACCAAAGTCATGATGCCAGGGGGCCGGGAGTGGCCCCGGGAATTTTATTTTTAAAATATATCCGGGGATGCCAATGCACCCAGATCTGCTGACAGATCAGAGTCGGAAGCTTCCAGATCCCAGCACTGAGGGTCACCCTGGCTAGGTCCCCAGGGGCTGCCGCTCACCCCATTTGGCACAATGCCTGGCGGGGACCAGGCCATGGAGCTGTGCCCACAGAGCCGCCTTCTAAGGAGCAGAGCACACTGCGTTTGGGAAGGAGGGCTGGGACATCCCAGGAGACTGGGAAAACCACAGCCGCTGGCTGGAGCAGGTGCCCAATGGGGAGTGACACCTCAGGACCAAAAGCTGGTCCAGAGTGGTCCTTCTGGGGCACAGGGTGGGTGTGGGGCCACGCAGAGAATTGACAGAAATCAGGTGTTTTCCAGAACAGCAAATTAAATGCTGCTCTGCGTTTGTCAGTGAAGTTCACCTGGATGCTGTTGGAGGTTCTTTCCTCGCTGCACATGGAAATTTATATAATCTTTACAGGAGTATGAATCACAGGGACCCCCCTCTCCTGACAGCTCCCGCGTCTGCCATCCCAGCCTCTTGCCCAGAACTCAGGGCCTACTTATAGTTCCTGGACGCATGCTCTTTTGCACCTCTGAGCCTTTGCACGTGCTCTCCCTCCACGCAGAAGGCCCTCCCGTCTCATCTAACTGGCCAAGGCTACCCTTCTTTTAAGATTCACTTCCTGAGCCACCGCCTCTGAGAAGTCCTCTGGGATTTCCCCCAGGCCAACAAGGAGGTACTCCTTTTCTTTCTCCAACTGCAGGCGGCACGCACCCCCCACGAGAGGTATGAAGAGGCCAGATGGTCATTGCCAGCTTGCTGTCCACTGTCCAGACTGGGAAGGTCTTGGAGACAGGGACCACCTCAGCTTCCGACACTGGGCTTGGCCCGGAGCCTGTTGTGAACGGATGCTACATGAATGAGAGAACAATCACGATGCAGGAGGTTCATTCCACTGCACTTTCAAGATTGGCTCTGAAGTTCTTTTTAACAAGGCTCTGCCTGTGATAATAACATAAAGCACAAACCTGCAGGGTGAGACTCAATCACACAAGGGGCTGCAACTATTTAATCCCCCGTGATAACGAAATGCCGGCACCGGGCCTTGGTGGGAATGAAAGGAACGACTGCTGGTAACGTCCCCGTATCATGCTCACGCTCACAATAGTAGAATGGGCTCACACCCGGGCTCACCGAGGAACGACCGAGGGCCAGGCTGGCACCGACACCACCAGATCCCTCTCGAGGCTGGACTCCTGTGCGGCCCCAGCCCATGGAGGCCTGGGGAGCCAGGGCAGTGGCCAGCAAGGCCTGGTTTGGACCCACCGTCCGGGGCCAGCCGGTGACCATGGAGAGCTAGCTGAACTCGGTGAAGCTATTTTCACACATGTATTTGGGGCTTCGACCCATGAGGATATTTTAATACTCAGCAGAAGTAGATAAAACCCTTGGCGCGACGCTGGACATCTAACAGTGAAAAAAAAGAGCTCGCCTTGGAGGCTGGACCTGTGCAAGGCGGGGGGCAGGGAGGGGGGACGAATGATCTGCTCTGAGATCCTTCCAGGGTCTCAGGTCTACAGGGGGTGCCACAAACTTTCTGGAAAGAGCCAGATGGTAAATATTTTGGCCTCTGAGGACCATGGGGTCCGTCACAGCCACTCAATGCTGAGCCGTGGCTCAGAAGCAGCCATGGCCGACACGTGTGCATGGGCACAGCCGTGGCCAATCAGACTCGATTTACCCCTGGTCCAAGCCTGCCAACCCCAGTCTAGGGTTTTGAGGGGGCCATGCTTCATTTAATCAATAGATTCGCTAGATTTGCCTTCAGGCTTTGGCTCACCACGGCAGAGTGGCAGGTTGGGGTGGCAGGAAGGGCAGGGTATATGAAGGAAGCTGCACCCTGTGCCAATTCCAGCTGTATCATCCCCTGATGGTCACTTTGGGCAAGTCACATGACAATCTGAGCCTTGGTTTCCTCATCTGCAAAATGGGACAATGATTCCTAAGACCCAGGACTCTGGGCAGATCCCAAGGGAGGACACACGTAAACCCTGGTGACTCAGGTCAGCTCCTGGGGTGTCACAGGTGGTGCAGGGAGCAGGGACTACGGCCAAGGTTGTGGGGTGGTGTTCTGGATTGCTAAAGCTGATGAGGTGCAGTACCAGGAATGGACTGGCTTTTAACAAGGCAGATTTATTAGCTTACAAGTTACAATTCTAAGGCCATGAAAATGTCCAAATTAAGACGTCAATAGGACGATACCTTCTCTGAAGACTGGTTACTGGAGAACTTGGGCTCCTCTGTCAGATAGGAAGGCACATGGTGGCGTCTACTCGTCCTTCTCTCCCGGGTTTCATGGCTTCCAGCTTCTGGCCTCAGTGGTTTCCTTTCTCAGCTCTTCTGGGGCTGTTTCTGGAGCTTCTCTTAATTTCATCTCTTTTAGCTTCTGTCTCTCTTTCTTTTATCCTCTTAAAAAGGTCTCCAGTAAGAGGATTAAGGCCCACTTTGGGCAACTCCTCAATTGAAACAACCTAATCAAAAGGTCCCACCTACAATAGGTCTGTACCCACAAGAATGGATTAAAAGAACATGATCATTTCTGGGGTCCATACAGTCAAACTACCACAGGGGGTGATGGCTCCTTCTAGATCCTCGGTCATGGTCCCAGGGTTGACGTGGTCCGAGGAGGACTGTGCCTGGGTGGTGGGCCCCTTCGCCCCAGCTGTGCACAGGCCTGGTGTGCTTGGGGTGAGAGGCACAGGCAGGGACCCCCCAGTCCCAACACTGGGCCTCACTGGGCCTTGACTTGGGGAGCAGGGACGGTGGCCGAGCTCTACAAACATCACAGTGAAACATCAACATCAAGGCCAGCTCTCAGGTAAACTGTTCATTCAGGTGGGCAAACCCCAGAAACACCAGGGAAAAGTTTAAGCACATCCACAGGTCTCTTGACTCTGATAACCGAGACCTCAAACATCTTCTGCCCCAGTGAACC
This sequence comes from Choloepus didactylus, assembly GCF_015220235.1. Lineage (NCBI taxonomy): Eukaryota > Metazoa > Chordata > Mammalia > Pilosa > Megalonychidae > Choloepus > Choloepus didactylus. The sequence continues at coordinate 5,007,010 of NC_051309.1, read as the reverse complement.
GAGGAGAACCTGACCAGCTGGAACATCCCATAATTACTCAGCAGCGGTCCTCTCTGCTCTGTTGGTATGGAAACGACCTGGGCGTGATTTCCCTGCCTTTTTCATAGAAACTCTCCCTCCTGATGTCACTCAAGGAGCAGCGACCAAGAGTCCCATGCTCCTTCCCAGCAATCAAACCCTGGAAACCAACGGTGCCGCTATTTGTAACAGGTGCCCTGTGCTCTCGTCTCTGCCTTCCAGGTGCCTCGGTGGGCCTGGCTCACCTGCCCCCTCCAGCCGCCAACCCAGGCAAAGAGCATCTGCCCTGACCCCACGTGCTGCTTCCAGCCGCCGGAAGCCATGGCAATCACTGCAACGTAAACGTTGAAGTCAAAGCCACAAGGCCATGGGCCAGCACGTACCCAACTCCCAACACACAAACAACAAAGACATTACTATTATGGTCTGTTGGTTTAGTCATTCATTCTTCCAACAAATGGCCTCCTGCGTTCCCCAGATTCTTCCAGGCCCTGGGGACCCATGGTCCCGAGCCTGGCCTTCGTGTCCTCCCGTCCACCCCACACAGTGGAGATGGGGGTCATCCCCATTTTACGGGTGAGGAAACCAAGGTTCATGGAGATGGGCAGGAACTTCCCCAAAGTCACAGGGCCACTTAGGAGAATGGAAAATAGTGCAGCCACTTTGGAAAAGAGTCTGGCAATTTCTCAAGTGATTAAACCTGGAGTTACATTTGACCCAGCAGTTCCACTCCGAGGTACCTACCCAGGAGAAGTGAAAGCATGTCCACACAGAAACTTGGGTGAACGTTCAAAGCAGCATCATCCATAAGAGCCCAAATGTGGAAACAACCCAAATGTCCATTAATGAACGAATGGATAAACACAATGTTGGCTATAAATAAATGGACTATTATTTAGCCGTAAACAGGAATGACGTTCTGATACACACAATAACATGGATGACCCTTAAAAGCGTCATGCTAAGTAAAAGAAGCCAGAATCAAAAGGACAAATATGTTCTGATCTCACTCATGTGAAAGTCCAGGACAGGGGACTCTATGGAGACAGGAGAGACCAGTGGTTGCCAGGGTTGAGCAGGAGAGGGAGGGGACGGGGGTGTAGCTAAGGAGGACACATGGGGTTTCTTTATGAGGTGACGGAAATGTTCCAAAATGGTGGTGATGGCCGCACAACTCTATGAACATATTAAAAACCACTGAATTGTATGCTTTTAGTGGATGAATTGAATGGTTTGTGAATTGTGACTCAATAAAACTGTCTAAAAAGAAAAAGCTAATTGCAGAATAAAAGAGAGACTGGAAGGGAGGGGAGCCCCCATGCAGGTGTGTCTGAGGCCCCGCCCAGCTTCTTAGCCACCTGCCTGTCCACAAGCCCTGCCTCCTTTGCACACATCAGTACCCAGCATGATTTGCTCACATCGGTACCCAGCATCCTTTGCTCACGTCAGTACCCAGGCTTCTTTGCACACATCGCTACCCAGCATCCTTTGCTCACATCAGTACCCAGGCTCCTTTGCACACATCGGTACCCTGCCTCCTTTGAGCACATCAGTACTGAGTGTCCTTTGCTCACATCGTCCCCAGAATCCTTTGGACACATTGGAACCCAGCCTCCTTTGCACACATTGGTGCTCAGCGTTCTTTGCTCACATCAGTACCCAGCATCCTTTGCTCACACTGGTACCTACTGTCCTTTGCTTACACTGGTACCCAGCCTCCTTTGCTCACTTTGGTACCCAGCGTCCTTTGCGCACATTGGTACCCAGCCTCCTTTGCTCACATCAATACCCAGCATCCTTTGCTCACTCTGGTACCCAGCCTCCTTTGCTCACTTTGGTACCCAGCGTCCTTTGCGCACATTGGTACCCAGCCTCCTTTGCTCACATCAATACCCAGCATCCTTTGCTCACTCTGGTACCCAGCCTCCTTTGCTCACTCTGGTACCCAGTCTCCTTTGTGCACATGGGTACACAGTGTCCTTTGCACACATCAGTGCCCGGCGTCCTTTGCTCACATCAGTACCCAGCGTCCTTTGCTCACTCTGGTACCCAGCCTCCTTTGCTCACTTTGGTACCCAGTCTCCTTTGTGCACATGGGTACACAGTGTCCTTTGCATACATCGGTGCCCGGTGTCCTTTGCTCACATCAGTACCCAGCATCCTTTGCTCACACTGGTACCCAGCCTCCTTTGCGCACATTGGTACACAGCGTCCTTTGCTCACACTGGTACCCAGCCTCCTTTGCGCACATCTGTGCCCAGCATCTCCGTGGAATACAAAGGTAGGTGGCAGGGCGGCCACAGGCCTCAGGTGGGCAATGGGACGTGCCGGCCATGAAAACCCAGGGAGGGCCAGACCCCTCCTCTTCCAGCAACGCCCTCTCCCCACCCAGAGAGTGAAGCACTCCTCACTCCGTGATCCCTGGGAATTTTTCCAATTGTTTCTCTCTGCACTTCCACCACAGACCTCCATTTAATTCCATTCTGTCTCCAGGGGCCAGTCCATGCCCGACCCCTGGGCAGGTGTCGGGGCTGGGCTGGAGACCCCCGCCTGTGTCTGCCTGGTCTCTGCTCCCCTGGGTTTGCCGTTGGGACCCGGGAGCTCCTAGTGCACCCACCTGGAGCCAGAGGCGGCATCAGCCCGGAGCAGATGGGCCCACCCACGCCCGCCAGCCGAGCTGATCCGTAGAACTTTCCACCCCGCTGTCTAGGCTAGGCAAACAACTGCTTGCGCTCTCCAGGGTTTATAATTATGTCCTAATATTTCGTACATTTTATCAAGCTATGCACGCACCCACTGTCATGCTTCTGATATATGCAGAGCCTCCACGGGAAGCACCGCTCTCACCTCCCTCTCAAGCCTTGCCTTCTGTCCCAGTTTTCTGCAGCTGCGTAACAAGGTCCCACACACTGGGGGGACTAAAACAACAGACCTGTGCTCTCTCTCACCTCTGGGGGCCAGAAGTCCCAAACCCAGGTGTGGGCAGGGCCGGGCTCCTCCGACATCTGTGGGGGAAGGTCCTGCCTCTCCCAGCTTCAGTGTGGTCACCAGCGTGGCCTTCCATGGCTGTGGCTGCAACACGCTCTCTGCCTTCTTCATCGTCACACGCCTCCCCCATGTCTGTCCCCAAATCTCCCTCTCCTCATAAGGACACCAGCTTAGGGCCCACCCCAATCCGGGTAACCTCGTCTTAACTTATCACATCTGCCGAGACCCGATTTCCAACACAGTCACATTTTGAGGTTCCAAGTGGATTGGAATTTGGGGGGAAAGGATTCAGCCCAGTATACTTTCAAGCCATGAGACCCGAGCAGAGAACCCCAGAGGGGAGCACAGGGCTGTGGGTGGGGCAGCAGGGAGATAAACTCGTGTGCAGTCAGGGAGGGCTTCTGGGAGGAGATGACACAAGGTGGAGGCTCCAAGGAAGGGCAGGCGCCTCTGGGACAAGAGCCAGTGCCACATCACCATGCTCCTCTCTGTCCATTGGCTTGTCTGCCTCCCCTGGCCCAGAAGCCTCGGGGGCCAAGGGCCAGAGGAGTTTGTACTGGGGAGTTGGGGGGTGGGGCAGGTTCTTGGGGAGACGGTCAGCCCGTCCCCGCTGGGAGACAGCCGTGTGCACACTTCCCTGCATGGCCAGCTCTGCCTTCTAGCACAGGCGCTTCTTTGGGCCAATTGCCTAAATAAGGAATGAGTGGGTGCAGGCTCTGAATTTTAATACATCCTGCCAACCCGCTCTCCCCGTCTCCCCACCAGGCCTCAGCGTGTCTGTCACCCCTTGCCCCCAGAAGACTCTATTTATGGGTCACGTCTGGGTTTCAGAAAAGGCCCAAACCTCTTACCACCCGCCCTCCCCAAGTGTTACTTGGAAGAATGTGTCAGATCGCAGTGGAAGGAGCACCTCTTCCTAACTCGCTGAGGGGCCGTCTGCTACTTGGAACCTCAACCCAGGGAGCTGCTTTCCGGACAGCCCCATCTAGCCGAGCCGCCGCAGCCCGGCCACAAGTGGGCTTCTCCCGGAGGACACGGTGACCCCATCGGACTCCTGGGCTCCATCCTGGGCTGTGTCATCCCTCCATCCCCTTCAGAGAAGGTGCATGGGGCCCGGCGGTGAAGCCAACGCAGTTCCAGCCCCTGAGGAGCTCGCCGTCCAGGGTGTGGAGACGGGAGACAGGCCGGAAGTCACACCCAGGAAGATGGTCACACCGGGGACGCCGGGACTCCAGGCCCAGCACACTTCCAAGCAAGTTCAGAAAGCACCACAAACTTGTCGCCTTCTTAGGATGCTTGGGCTTGGTGCTGCCGTGTTGTAGGAAGCTGAAATTCCCCCACATGGCAGAACCACACGGGGAGGCCCCGGGGAGCCCCTGGGTGGTGTCGGGCTGACAGTCCAGCTGAAGTCACGCTGACACCGGTGTCAACAGCCAGCCCTGTGAGCGAAGACACCTCCTGACGATTCCAGCCCCCAGCAGTGTTGTCACCCTGGCCTTCGAGTCTTCCCAGATGAAACCTTGTGCTACCCAAACAAGCCATCATCCCCTCGGCCCCTTCTGAATTTCTGACCCGCAAAACCCTTGAGCATAACAGAAGGGTTGTTATGATGTTAAGCTTTGGGGTGTGTTTTAGTGTCCCAGCTGCTAAAACAAATACCATACAATGGGTTGACTTAACAGCAGGAAGTCATTGGCTCAGGGTTTCAGAGGCTGGGAGGCTGGCTTCCTCCCGGGGTTGGTGTCTTCTGGATGGTTGGGGATCTTTGGGTTCCATCACATGGCAACACACGTGGCGGTGTCTTCTCCCTTCTCTCCTGGGTTCTGTTAATTCCAGCTTCTGGCTGCTTCCGTGGCTTCTCTCTCTGCCTGACTTCCACTCTGCCTGTAAAGGACTCCAGTAACCTGGGTTAAAGCCCATCCTGGCTCAGTTGGGCCACATCTTAACTGAAGTGACCACATCAAAAGGTCCTGTTTACAATGGGTTCTCACCCACAGGAATAGAGTAGGACGAAGAACATGTTTTTCTGGGGCACACAGCTCCAAGCCACCACGGGGTGGTTTGTTAAGCAGCCACTGGAACCTGGAGAGCCGCCACAGCAATGACCACGGACATCTGAACCCACTTTGCACAGCCTCTGCTCCGATGTTCACCTGTCACCCACTGCTGTGAGCTCCACCTCCAAGCGGCAGGGTGCCGTGCCACCCACCGAGCACCCGGCTCTCAGAACCTGTGGGTGGCCCGTCCTCCCACTCCCCAATCCTACTGGGACAGCAACTCCTGCCGTCTTCCAAGAATGAATTATCTAAATCACTGGTTTCCCACCTGGGGGCCTCAGAGTTTTTGCAAGGGGCTCCACATTCACCAACACACTGTGATACCTGCAGACAGATTTTATACTTGCTCTTCAATAGATGGACAGTACAATTTTTCAATGTCTGTAGATGCTCATAGTATTTTTAGAAAGTGGAAGTTCACCTAACAGTGTTATGAAATTTCGTTACTGAATATCTTCTGAAATAATGGATGATCAAATACAGCTCCTCGGACGTGAGCTCATTTGGGACATCACAGAGACCTTCATTCTCTGAAAGGTTGTGTGCGTATGTGGTGGGTGGGGGCCAGTAATGTAAACCACAGCTGCTTCCCTGATCTGGAAAAAAACACTCAGGACCCACTGTTTCTTAGAAGAACCATCAGGTTTCAAATTGCTCCAGATCTAATTTCTGGAACTTTCCTACCAAGCCAAAAGCTAGGTTCTATGAAAACAGCACTTTGCAGTTTACAACACATCTTTATGCATTTGGATCTTTCATCTTCTAACAACTCCACAGTGTAGATGGGGCGGGGGCTCAGTGGGTGACTCCCGGATCCCTCTGCAGGAAGTTGCTCTAGAGCCCTCCAAGTAAGCAAAATCACCTCCTCCACAGCCAGGGGCCCGGGAGGAGGCATACCTGCTATTTTGATCTAGGAAAGGAGATGCTCAAAGTCTGGTGTGACACTGTCTCAAGTCTCCAAAGCCTCCCCGGGAGGTCAATATCCTTATGCCCCTCAGCAGGGTTGGCAACAGAGGCCAGAGAGGCCACCTAACAAGCTCAAAGCCACACAGCCAGGAGGGGCAGGGGCAGGATTCACTCCTGGATCTGTCTTATTCCCACTGACCCACCCTTGATCCAAGGCAGCTCCAGCTGTTTCCAGCCTCCTGCTTCCACCCAGGTCAGTCTCCTCCCAGGGCAGCCTCCACCCAGGTCAGTCTCCTCCCAGGGCAGCCTCCACCCAGGTCAGCCTCCATCCAGTGCAGCTCCACCCCCATAGCCTCCACCGCGGCAGCTTCCCATCACAGGTGCCCTCATCCCTGCCTGGGTTCCACCACCTCCCCTTCCTCTGCTAGCCCCAAAGATGGCTCCTTCCATGCTATGCAAGCACCCCCGGGGTCCCACCCAGCAGCCCTGGGCTCTCTCTGCCCTGGGATGGGTTGATCTCTGCACTGGGTCTGGCTCCCGGGCCCGCTCCTGCCTGCTTTGCCGTCAACCAGAGCCGTCCTGGTGGCCTCCCCTGTGGGCACCTGGCCTAAGCCCCCCCCCCCACCGATGGCGTCCTGTGGGCCCAGCCGCTCACCCGGGGAAAAGACGCCAGGCCCTGCAGCAAGTGCAGGTCAGGCCGCAGGCGAGATGTCCCCAGGCCCAGCAATCAAAGCTCAGGTCGAGCCAAAAAGGATAAAGCCCCAAACCCTTCCGGCATCAGGCGGGAAACCTCCAAAATGCAGCACAATACCCAACAGTAAACATTTAGGGGAGACAGGAGGATTTCACTGGTAGGCTCAGGTTAAGGTCTGGGCCAGTGGGGGTGACGGCCCCACCAGCTCCCAGCCACGTGCTCCCAGGCCTCGGCCTGTCCTCCGGACAAGGGCAGTGAGAGCCGCACCGAGCTCCCAGGGACGAGGTAAGGCTGAGACAAGACAAGGCAGGCAGGTGCTGTGCACGGAGCCAGGCACATGGTCCCCTGGGGCTCAGGGAGTCCCCAGACACTGACCTGATGGCCAGATGTCACCACAAGCTACAGCCGGCCATTCCGACAGTCCCTGGGAGGCCCTCCTCTTGTTGGACAACCCTGGGCAGTTTCTCATCTGAGTTAGCATCTAAGGTCTTGAATGGCTGAGTTCTCCACTGTGACCCAGTGGGGGAATGTCCCCTCAAGCCCCACAATGCTCACAGCAAGGGACGGTCAGGAAGATGAGTCTCTAGGACACACTCTCCAAGCTGGTGAGGTGGCCTTGAGCACAAGCAGATGCAACACCTCTCTGCCTGGGTCCCTGCACTGCTCAATAATCTTCCGTGGCTCCCCACAGCCAACAGCCCACACCTCTGCCCCCAGTGCCCACCACCAAGCCCTCCACGCCCAGCGCCCGTCCATCCCCCTGGCCCATGTCCTGCTGCTCCACGGTGCCAAACACTTTCTCAGAGTTGTCCTTGACAGGCCCAGAACCAGCCTTGGCTCCAGCCATCTCTCTCCCAGGAGTCCCGTTCACGCCCATCTCCTGCTAGTCCTTCAAGACCCACGTCGAATGCCCACTCTGTGCTGACAGTGCTTTCACGGAGAGCCCACCCGTTCCAGAGGCAGAGAGCAGCGAGCACCCTCCACTGCCGCGAAACTGTCAGAACACTGAACCTGCTTTACAGATGCAAAAGCCGAAGCTTGGCTGGTGAGGGGACTTGCCCACTGGCCACCCTCCCCAAAATGGCAAGTGGCCTGTGGCTTCTGGATGGTTCTCCAAGGCTCCCCACTTGGATGGCTCCCTGCAGGTTCCTGCGGGCTCACCAGGGCTCCCTGAAGATGGGCACTGGGACGGGGAGCTTGTAACCCAGCTCGCCCCAGACTACCCCGGTGATGGTCCCCTTACCAGCCTGTTGGTTTCACTGATCCCACTTTGGAATTAAGGTCTGTTGGGGTGCCGGGTGTGGAGAGGAGACGCAAAGGGATCTGGGAGTCCCAAGGAGGCTGAGGAGGACATGGAACTGGATGACCAGGTCTCGGACTTCTTTTATCCCACCAAAATGTCATACAAACACCTACTGGATTGGGCAAAGACAGTATCTGTCATTTTTTTGTCATTTTGAATATTTCTGATTATTGTACTGCAAATAAAGGTGACATCTTTTGTTGAAAACAAACCAATTGTTTCCATTTGTATAATAAACACCGGGCTGCAGCAGGCCCCGTGCCCAGGGGTCATGGGTGCAGAGACCCTCTTGTGGCAATGAGAACCCTGAGAACTGCCTTTGAGGGGGCCTCTCGTGTGCATCAAACTCCTTTAGACCCAAAGAAGGTGGGGCAGTCGGAGAAGGGATTTCCAGCTGGGGGGAAGGGTCCAGCCTCTGGACTACAGCTCACCCAGCTCAGACCCCAGAATGCCAATGAGGCAAGGCCAAACCCCTGTGGTCCCTTATGGCCGTGCTTTGTCTCATCCGGGGGCTCATGAGGAAAGAGCCAGCCAGCCCCAAGGATGGGGGGCACCAGGCAGCCCCATGGGTCCCAAGATGAGCCTCTCATCGGGAAGGCAGAAAAGGAAAACAGCCGAGCAGGCCGCATCCCCTCTCTCGGGCAGAGAATACGGGCAGGGAGAAAGGGGAGGCCCTGGAGGCCACGGGGAGGAGTGGCCCTGAGGTTGAAAGAGCCGGAGCCCCAGGCCTGACCTCGAAGGCTGGTGGGACTCGCCCACAGCTCAGCTCTGCAAAGTGGGATCAGACACCTCCGAGACCTGGGCATTTAGGGACGGCCATATCCCAGGCCCTGCCCAGGCCAGCCCACAGCAGGGATCAGCGGGTGCGTGTGTGCATGGCATGGGGGTCCCTTCCAGGGGCAGAAGCTGCAGAAGCCCCCATGAGCAGCCCCTGGACACTCAGGCTGGCCACAGGGCTCCCGGCGGAGTCAGCTCAAGCTTTTGGCAATTCCTGGAGCTCTTGGAGCCTCAAGCAGGCTGAGGCAGCCCCCGCGTTGCCTGGAGGGTGTTATTTCCTCACCGGAAGAGGGCAGCCTGTCCTGACCAGAGGGGCATCCGAGGAATCTCATGGGCAGGGTGCCAGGGCTCAGGCGCATGCACACACACACACACACACACCGAGGAGACCAGTGCTGGCTGGGACGGTGGGCCCTGTCCCCCCAGGCCAGCATGTGTCCCCCAATGGCACACGGCCCTGGGCGAGGGCGGTCCCTGCTGGACAGACGAGTGACCTCATCTGGGTACTGACATCTCCCCAGGGCCCAGCATGTAGCAGATGCCCAATGAATGTTCCTTAAATCTAACGGAAAACAGGAAATGTGCCTGCTGACAGCCAGACACTGTACAGTGGGAGGGGGACCGGTGACAATTACTAATCGGAATCTCAGTGTCATCCTCAGGCCCTGAGCCCAGCTAAGAGCCAGCCAGCACCCAGCAGTTCCCATTACCATGTCTCCAGCCCCAGCCCTCCACCCCACCCCGGGGAAGCCCACCCAGAGGGACTGTGAGGGCTGAGCTGAACCTGCCAGGGCCACCCCCTCCCCAGACCCTCCGAAGTGAGAGAACATTTTATGGGGTACTGGGGGGGACAGCAGGCTGAGGAGACTCCAGTGCATGCGGGTCTCACTCGGGGTGGGCAGGAGGGGAGGGTCACCAGCAGCCCCACCCCCTTCCTGCCGGGCCTCAGCAGCCTCCCCGTCGAGCATGTCCATCAGGTCCAAGCAAGGATAGCCATGGGGAGTCTGGGGGTCACAGCCCCCCTTTCCAGAGTGACCTCCCACTCCCCTGAACCAGGAGGTCCCCTCCACTGCCAACATCCTAAGATGTACCTGGCACTTCAGTGCCACTATCTTTCCGTTCCCTGAACGGGGCACTGTCCCCTCCCCACCATCTCCATCAGTGGGAACAGCCCTCTCCCCACCATTTCACACATGACACAGAAGGAAACGACCCCCCAGGTCAGGACTGGAGCCTGGGCAGCTCTAACCCAAGAGCTGTCACTCCTCCCACTGCGGCCTCCCTGGGCGAGGGGCGGGCGAGGAGGGACGCTGCCCAGCACTCGTCTTCAGCCTCACCCTGGTGCCGCCCGGTCTGCAGGGTGGCACCCTCCGCTCGGTGCACCCACCCCGGGTTCCTGCCGGGCACAGCTCCCTCCCCCGACACTGTCTCCACCAAGGCGGACGGCTGCCCGGGCCTGAGCAGGCTCGGTTTCTGCTCACGGCCCAGCCCTGACACAGCCACTCATATGCCCCCCGCCAGGCCCGGCCCAGGCTCACCCCCCAACCTGGCTGGAAGGCTCCCTCCTGCACCCCAACTGGAGTTTCCTCAAACCTAAGGAATGTGCTCTGCACACGCCGCCCGCCCCCGACAGCACTTGCTGGGGTCTCCAAGCGGCCTCCCTTCCCCGCCCCCCAGGAAGACAGGGTGGGGCTGACAGCTCCATCCACAGCCGCCCCCCACCCCGCCCGGCCCCGAGGTGCCCACAATTCGGCACCTGTCTCATGATCTGTGTTGTGAAGGACAGTTTAGATCTGAAAACCTTTGCTGCAGAAGCCTCCAGCGCTCCCTGACACCCCAAGACCAACTTGGCAAGGAAGTGGGTGGAGGGAGAGGGCAGGGAGTCTGCAGGGCACCAGGGTCCCGGGCTGCCAGGGCTGCCCCCTCCTCAGTCTCAGCCGAGAGGCCTGGCCCCCTCGGGCCCTCCCTCCTTGCCAGCAGCGGACAGTGTGGTGGAGGGACCCGGACAAACGTGTCCCTGGCCTCCGCCCGCTGCTTGTACGTTCCTCGATGGCCGCACTCCCTTCCATTTCTGGACCCCGAGCCCCCCTCAAGGAGGGGTTTGGAAATCGCTCAGCCCATACCTCTGAACCCCCTTGTCCTGCAACGACTGGGCCGCCAGCCTGTTTCAGACCTCCCGGCCAGTTCCAATAGTCACCGGGCACTTCATTCCATTAGAACTTCTCCCCCAAAGGAAACCCAGCGAGCTTTCTTTACGAAGAGCTCTCCTTGCTCCAACACGAGGCAGTCGTAACCCAGCCGGGCAGGCGTTTTGCAAAGGGTGAAGCTGGGAGCTGACCACAGCGCAGGGCTGGGCATTACCCCCAGGGATGGCTGGAAAGGCACTGGCTGGGGCTGGGACCCACGCCTGCGCTGGGACTGGGTGGCTCTCAAGGGCCCGAGCAGCAGCAGCTCAGCGCCAGCGTGGTTGGTCCGGGGTGCCGGTGATGACCTCCTCCCCACAGGCGGCCTCCAAGCTCCGAGCCTCGAGTCCAGCCCTGTCCCCGGCTCACACAGAGGCGTCATTGTCCCCCGCCCCAGAGGAGGAGACTGAGGCTCAGAGACACTCAGTACGTCGCCAAGATTACACAGCCTGCAGCAGGCAGGGCAGGTCTCTGCGCCCCAGGCCGGGCCTCCAGTTCCTTCTGCCTGTTTCCCCCTTTAACCTCCTGGCTCTTCTCCTAATCCAGCAGGTGATCCGAAGCAGGATGGCATTAGGGTAAACAGCTCCTGTGAGCCTTAGAATGGGTGCCCAGGTTGCTGGCCCAGGGCTGGGGGAGTGAGAACGCACAGGAGGGACAGTGGGCCACAGTTCTGGCTGTGGCACCCCCCTCTGGTTATACCCCACCTTCTGGCAGCATCTTCTACCCACAAACCAGATTCTCCTGGGCACAGCAGGCAGGCAGCCTTGGGTGGCCAGGAGCCCTGGCACCCACTCTCAGCCTGTCGGCAGCCATGAGGTCCCGGCTCAGCCCGGACAGGCAGCGTGGCACAGGGGCCAGCCTGGAACCCCCCGCCGCCGGGACATGGGCCTATGGGTTCAGCGCAGAAATAACTTCTGCATGATGATGCAAGTAACATTCGTCATCGTTAGAAACCCCAGCAGTACCTAAAAGTTGAAGAATGTAAAACCCCTGCTCTCCTTTCTCTGAGAAAATCACTCTTGACATCTTGGCATTTGGCTGGGACAAAGAGTAGATAGTTAAGTAGACGCACAGACGCACACACCTGCAATGTGATTAATAAAGATGTTAACATAACATGATATGTTAAAACTTAATAAGAGAAATTATAATATATGATATAACTTGAAATAATAAAATAACGTGATATAATATAACTCACATATATAATATAACAAATTATAACATAGCATAATGAACTATAAAAAGTTATATATAATTTTTTCATGCGGCATGGCCTCTGCCTGGTCCTCGAGCATCTGGATGGACTTAAACACAATATTTAAGCACCTCCGAGAACCTACCCAGCTCTGTAAAATAAAAGGTGCTCAGTGTATACTTTTTCAGTAACAGTGTAAGATGTAATCCACATAGGATAGAATTCACCCATTTACAGTGCACAATTCAGTGTTTTTTAGTCTATTCGCAGGGTCATGCAGCCATCAGCACAGTTTTAGGACACTTTACCAACCCACAAGAAACCCTGCACCCCCGGCAGCCCTGCCCCATCCCCTCCCGCCCCCACCCCTGGCAACAACTAACGCCCTTCCGGTCGACATTTCCTACAGATGGACTCGCGCCCGTGTGGTCCTCTATGGCGGGCTCCTTTGGAGCAGCGCGGTGTTTGCCAGGTTCGCCCACGGTTTCCCATTTTCCTGGAGGATGATGCTCCCTGGTGTGGATGGACCACAGCTCATTCCTCCATTCCTCGGTGTGAAGGATGTTTGGGTCATTTCCACTTGGGGGCTATTACAGATAACGCTGCTGGGACACTCGTGTACAAGTTTCTGGGTTGAGGGATGTTTCCATTTCTCTCGGGTAGACACCTAGGAGTGGAGTTTCTGGGCTGATGCTTTACGTTTAACCATTTGAGGAACTGCCAGACTCTGCCATTTCCTACAACCGCTGTGCCATGTTCCATTCCTACCTGCAGCATCTGCTGCCTCCACATCCAGGACACTTGCCACGGCCTGTCTTTCGGATGACAGTCGCCCTAGTGGACGTGAAGTGGTGCCTCCCTGAGGCTTTGGTTTGCTTTTCCCTGGTGGTGGATGGCGTTGAGCATCTTGTGTGCTCATTGGCCATCTGTGTATCTTCTTTGGAGAAATGTCTATTCAGATCCTTTGCCCATTTTTAAATTTGATTGTCTTTTTTGACAAATATATATTTACATATACACACACACATACAGGACAAATATATCTGCATATATATTCTAGAGAAAGTGTCTTCTCAGATATATGATTGGGAAATATTGTCTCCCCTTCTATGGGATGTTCTCTCTCTTGACAGAATATAAGATTTTAATTGTGATGAAGTCCAATTCATCTCTTTTTTTCCTTTTGTTGTCTCTGCTTTTGCTATCAAATATAAGAAGCCACTGCTTAATACAAGGTAAGAGAGATTTATGCTCGTGTTTTCTTTGAAGAGTTTTCTGGCTTTAGCTCTTCCTAGACACGTAACTTTCCCTGGACAGAACCACAGGCTCCTCACCGCTCTGCCCCCCGAGAGGCCGTGTCTTCCCCGTGCCGTGGGAATATTCTCGCTCGTCGACCCGGGTCTCTGCAGGCTCGGCCCTCGCTGCCCTTGTTACAGCACGACTGTGTGCTCCCGGCCATCAGCAAAACCACAACAGGACATGAAAGGACAGCACGTCCTCGGCCGAGCGGGGCAGACCCGCCCAACCTCCGGCAGGGACATTCCACCGAGAAATGACATTGCCACATGTTCTCCGCTCTGGGGATCCGCTGCTGTCTTGAGCTTGGGGGTGTCAGCTGCCCCTGGCTGACTGGCCCTCCAAGCGGGACTGGCCAGGGCAAGGCCAGCCCTGGGGGCCCAGGCAAACGTGAATCTGGGGGCTCTGCTGGGTGCACTCACAGCGTCCTGGAGGGAGATGCTGTCCATCCGGAGAGGGATGGGTGGACCGGTCCCACAGTGAGGTCAGGCTGTTGCCATTGCCCCCGCCCAAGCTGCTCCCCTCAGCAAATGTCCCTGGAGCTCCCCAGCGTGAGGGGCACAGGTGGGGGAATCTGGACAAGGGGTCTGGGCCCCACCGCTGGAAAGGAGGTCACCGGAGAGGCGGTGGCTCTGGTCTGGCTACCTGGAGAGACACCTGCTGTGCCCCAAGCTTCACGTCCCTCCTGGGGGCCTCTGGGCACCCTCAGGGTAAGAGCCTTCGGGGTGGAGGTGAGGAGCCCGCAGAAGGGGACCCCGGCCCAGGGAGCAGGCAGGTGGGGGAGCCCCGCCCAGCCTCAGGCCAGCCAGGTGTCTCGCCTGGGCACCTCCCTTCTTTCCCATTTGTCCTCTCTCCCCAGTGCCACCCCCCAGCTCCCTCCACCTGCCACCCTCCCCGCCACCTTGTCACCACGTGGGTATTGTGTGGGTTAGGAAATAGTTGTTGTTTTTCTCTATACAGCTTGACGTGCCCTGTCCCTCATGCCAACCGCCAGAGGAGCTGAACTGCTCACCCTTCCTGAAGCAGGGCCCCCCCGGCTCAGGGCTGCTGGCACGGGGGGCTGGGCAGTCTGTGGTGGGGCCACCCTGTGCCCTGTGGTTGTGGAGCAGCAGCCCCAGCCTCCACTCACTCCACGCCAGTAGTATCCCCCAACCCCCAGTTGTGACAGCCCCAAATGCCTCCAGACATTGCCAAACATTCCCCTGGGGGGCAAAATCACCCCCAGTTGAGAAGCACTGTCACTCAATGTGGGAGGAAGAGGAGGAGGGAAGGAGGTGGAGAGGGGGAAGGAGCAAGGGAAGGGGGAAGGAAGGAGGGGAGGACGGAGGACAGACGGCAGAGCGGGGCACACAGAGGCCGTGGTCTGCTGACTCCAGCCCAGACACTGGGGTCACAGGGAGCTGGAACCCCGCCACGGCTCCCACACCCTCCACTGGACGATAGCAACCAGACCCTTCACTTCCCCACACCTCTGGTTATTTGTCCATGAAACAGGGCCAGCATTGCAGGGCTGTGGCTGATATTCCAGAGGAGAAAGTTCCAGAAGCCCTGGCATGTGGCAAAAGCCCATCAGCACCAGCTCTCACCAACATTAATAACACAGCAGAGCTAAATCAGTGCCTCCTTCCATGGTAGACCCTCAAAGTTTACTCACAGGACCCAAGACTTCTAGTTAGAAAAGCACACCTCCTTCCCGGCCATACCTGTCTCTCCGGGCATCTCCAGGGAGTGAGGCCTCTTTGCAAAGGGCTGGCTACCTCTCCGTCCACACAGCTCGGACCCAGTCCCTCTCCGTGCACGCAGCTCAGACCCAGTCCCTCTCCGTCCACGCAGCTCAGACCCAGTCCCTCTCCGTCCACGCAGCTCAGACCCAGTCCCTCTCTGTGCACGCAGCTCAGGCCCAGTGCTGGTGGAGGCTGTGGGTGGCAGCTGGGTGTGTGGGAGAGCCCGAGGCCAGCACATCTCCGGACAGCCATGCCAGAGGGTCACGTGGCAGCTGGCACCCTCATGCCCAAGGAGGCACACGGCCAACCCCTTCCCGGCACACTAAAATAGACTCCTACACACTCCAAAGGGCCACCTGTTTCCCAGGCATCCAGGAAAGGGGAGGCTGAAAAGGCCCTGGGGGTGCAGGGAGGGGGGTGGGACCATTTACTGAGCACCCCCATGTGTGGGGTGCAGCCCAATGAGCTCACATGGTCCTCCCAACAGCCTTGGGTGGTGGAAGTTACTGTCCTGTGTGCCAGAGGAGAAACTGAGGCTCAGGAGGGCCCTGGGCAGGAAAGGGCAGCACTGGGGGTCCCGTCCAGGTCTGTGTGACAGCACAGTCCTGCTAGGATGTCGTTGCCCCCTTCCTGACTTTCCAGGCTTAGAGACCTCCAGAGGCAGCAGTGCTGCTTGGAGAAGCCAGCCGTGTACACTCACCCACTTGCCTCGGACATAGCACAACTGTGGGGCCACCCGTGGACACTCTCCTGGCTAAGTGTGCAAGGGGCTGTGCAAACCCAGTCATTAGATAATCAGGGCACAAGTCAGCCCCCCAGCCCAATGGCTGGTGGAGAAGCTTCCAGTAAAACAGCCTTATCATATGCAAGCTAAAGGAAGAATTTTCTTCGCCCTGCATGGCTGATCTAATGTTCGTTAATCATGCCAGTCTGAAACCTCCACCCTCACTGCCCGGGCAAGAGGGGAGGGTAATTAGCCAACAACCACAGGAAACTCTGAGGAGTGGCTGACTGTTACTAGCCAGATCCTCCGGGAGCGACAAATGGATACCAATGATGCACTCAAGGCAAATAATTAAATTCTCTGGTGCTTATAAATAAGAGTTTTCCCATTCATTTATTCCACAGCTGTCTGTGCCCTGCCAGCCCTGTGCTCAACCCTGCACCCGGGCCCCTGCCCAGACCCCACGCCCAGCCTATGCCCAGAGTGTGTCCAGCAGCCCAGTTCCCTGCCCAGCTGGTGCCCAACTGCATGCCCAACCCATGCCCAACTCTGTGCTAATCCCATGTCCAAGCCCCAGCCCAGCCCCATGCCCAGCCCGTGCCCAAACCATGCCCAACTTCATGCCAACCCCTGCCCAGCCCCGTGCCCAGCCCTGTGCCCAACATCATGCCAACCCATGCTGAACCCCATGCCCAGCCCCAAGCTCTGACCATGCCTGGCCCTTTGCCCGTCCCCATGCTCGTCCCTGTGTTCAGTACCCTGCCCCACCTGCACCCAGCCCACGCCCAGTCTGCCACCCAGCCTGTGCCCAAATTCATGCCAACCATTGCCCAGCCCTGTGCCTGGGCCCATGCCCAGCTCTAGGTGGCAGCTGGGCAGAGACAAGACAGAAACAACGACAACGATGTGGCCAGGACAGTAGCCCACCCCTGAGCTGAGTCCTGACACCTAAGCCGCCCCTCTGGGATCCTGTCCTGTCCTGTCCCTACTTTCCTGGTAAGGACACTGGGGCAAGGAGAGGCAGGGCGGGTGGAGCCAGCGCTGGAGACGGAGCCAGCCCCTGCCTTTGAGCCTGAGAGTCCAGCAGGGACGAGGGGCACACAGCCATGGCAACCCCGCACGCACGTGGCCAGGGCCTTGCTGGGGAGCACAGAGGGCAGGGTCACTCCCAGGGGACCCCAAGGCCAGCCTGGGGCTCGAGAGGGATGCCAGGGGGAGAAGCCCCAGCTGGCCCGAGCAGCTGACACGTGGCGTCGGGAAGGGCATGCCAGACGCAGGGACAGCGTGCATGGAGGCGGGAGGAGAGGCGGCAGGTCGACAGTCCTGGGAGGGGACGGCCACGTCCCTTGAGTCTGGGGCGTCCAGTGAGATGGGAAAGTGGGTAGGGGCCAGGGGCTGGGGCACCCCATCAAAAAGTGTGGGTTTTACCCTGAGATGAGGGACAGCAGCTGAAGGTTTTAAGTTTAGAAAGAGCCCAGAGAGGGGGAAGTGTGTGTGCCGGTTTGAATGTATTATGTCCCCCAAAACGCCATTATCTTTGATGTAACCTCATGTGGGCAGATGTATCAGTGTTGATTAGATTATAATTCTTAGACTGTTTCCGTGGAGATACGACCCACCCAACTGTGGGTGGTGACTCTGAATGGATAATTTCCATGGGGGTGTTACTTCACCCATTCAGGGTGGGACTTAATTAAATCACTGGAGCCATATAAATGAGCTGACAAACAGAAGGAACTTAGTGCAGCTGAGAGTGACATTTTGAAGAGGAGCTACAGCCAAGAGGGACACTTTGAAGAAAGCACAGAAGCTGAGAGAAGAGAGGAGCTACAGATGAGAGACAGTTTGAAGATGGCCGTTGAAAGTAGACTCTTGATCTGAAGAAGCTAAGAGAGGACAAACACCCCAAGAGCAACTGAGAGCGACATTTTTGAGGAACTGCAGCCTAGAGAGGAACGTCCTGGGAGAAAGCCATTTTGAAACCAGAACTTTGGAGCAGACACCAGCCACGTGCCTTCCCAGCTAACAGAGGTTTTCTGGACACCATTGGCCATCCTCCAGTGAAGGTACCTGATTGTTGATGTGTTACCTTGGACACTTCATGGCCTTAAGACTGTAACTGTGTAACCAAATAAACCCCCTTTTATAAAAGCCGATCCATCTCTGGTGTTTTGCATTCCAGCAGCATTAGCAAACTGGAACAGTGGGGTAGCACTTCATCCACGGGGCCAGGACTGCTGGCCCCCAACCTGGACCCTGGATGCACAGAACCTGCAGAAACACCGTCCCCGGAATTGGGGCTCCCACCTAATGAAGCTGCCTGCACCCCAGCCTTACACCAGACACGAATGACACAGGCCTTAGTCTCTAACACCAATGCCAAGTGACCCCCACAGACGGAGCACCCCAAGCAGGCCCATCTGCCACCATCTGGTCCTCCCAGATCTCACAGCCACTGGGACCCTCCCCCCCGACACACACACACACACACATACCAGGGTCCCCGAATGGCCAGCGCCTCTTTCCCATGGGGCTGCAGGATGACTTCCCCACAGATGTCCAGGGGTTCGGAGACCCAGAGCCTCCTTGTTCATGGCCTTGGAGATGCAGCTGAGCCGGGGAGGGGGGGGGGTCCCTGAATTGCAGAGCCCTGGGGCCCCTCTGCACCCACACTCACTGAGGGATGAGAGGACTGACAAAGGCAAGGCTCTGGAAACCGAGGCCCATGCCCCCAAGGTCCGGGTCCCCGAGGCCCTCCCAGGGCACGCCGTTGCCACCCCCACCCACCGGCAGGGCAGAGCCTCCGCACAGCCGCCCTCCACACCACAGCAAGGAAGCGCCCAGCCCTGCAGGACGCACCAGCCCCCATCCCCCGGGTGACCAGCCTCACCTGTGGCCAGGGACGGTACTGGCCACGCCCCCACCCTCTGCCCAGCTCCTCAGTCACCTGCAGAACTGGCACCATCACCTCCACTTTCCAGGTGAGGAGACGGAGGCTCAGAGAGGCAGCGTCTCACGCTCACGGCCAGCCCTGGGATGTGACACGGGTTCAAGAGGGGCCTCCTGGGTGCACAGGACCCTGCCTTGCCCATGAGCCCAGAGCCCAGAAGTTCCTCCCAACTCCTCCCTCCCTCCCCAAATCTTGCCTCCTGTTAGAACACGTGTCTGCTACTCCTCTGCTCAAGAGCCTCCCGTGGCTCCCACTGCCCTCAGGAACAGACCCAGCCCCTTCCCAGGGCACAGCTGGCCCCACACACATCCCGGCCCCCCCAACCCCCCAGCCCACTTCTCCCGCTCTCCGCCGCAGGCCACACCCCAGTGCTGACAAAGGCCTCGCTGGCTTGCTTTGCCTCCTTGTACATGCTGTTTCCTCAGCCTGGTTGATTTCTCTCCTCCCTCAGGTCTCAATGAAGGTGCCACTTCCTCCAGAAAGACTTCCCTGATTGCCCCCACAGGCCTTCTCAGGTCTCTCCGGACACCCTGCCCCCCTTCTGTCATGGCCCCAACCACCCTTTTGGACACTAAGCTCCCGTCTCTCTCCCCTGGCCTAGAGCGCGCAGTGGGAGAGAGCTGTCATCCATCGATGGACTTCCGACCCCCAGCTCAAGGTCTGCACACAGGGAACCAACTGCCAGCCGTGGAGAGACCCTGAGGCTCTGGGATGGGGGAACGGGGCAGGTGACCCCAACTCCCTCAGAGAGCGACCCTTCTGCTCATCATCTTCCATCAGCCTGGAAACGCCTCTAAACCACCCCAGGGCAGCCCGGCCCTTCGCTGTCCCGAAGGCAGAGTGTCAGGGGTAGCGTGGGGGGCGTCAGGAGCTCAGCCCTCGGGCTCCAGCCCAGACCTCCCGAGGCAGAACCGTGTCTGAACAAGGGCCCCGGCTCGAGGTGCCCTGGGGTCTGTGACCACAAGAGCTGGTCCTCGTTCCCTGGGGCACCCACTACCCACCAGGGGGGCTGCTGGGGCTGTAAATGCCAATGCCCCCGACCTCCAAGGCCCCCGCGGCCGCTCTCGTGTCCCTGCTCCACTGACGGGAACACACAAAGAGATTATCTCACCCAAGGCCACCCAGCGATGGGGCCACCCACTGCCCGTCTGCCCCAAACTGACTGACGCTGGCGGGTAAAGGCCGTGAGGACTGAACAGCGAGTCTGCCAGGCTGCTGGGGACAGGCGGCGTTTATTTCCTTTTTATACTCTTCCAAATTTTCTCCATACATTATGTGAACTCAGAAGACACTCTAAGTGCTATTTTTAGTGAGAGGGAACCAGCAGCATAAACCCAGACCACACGCAGCACACGAGTCCCTCTCTGTCCCAAGTGCGAGCCCAGCGCTGTCCGGTGGAACCTTCTGAGATGGCAACATCGCCCTAGTCCAGCAACCAATGTGGCAGCCACTCGGCACACGTGGCTTCTGAAAGTCCGCAGGTCCCTGGTGACCACTGAAGCAGACAGGGCACCCAATGGTGCGATTAAACTCACACACACAAGGCCGGCATTGAAAATATGATTTCTAAGAGTCAGTGAGAAACTCAGGGCATGGAACTTCTTAAAAACGTGGCAGCTCACCCCGCAGACTGCATTTTGCTGCTGCTGCTGTTTTTATTTTGCCCACAGGCAGACATGTGCAGTCACCAGCCCTCCACTGACACACTGTGACCCGCGGCCCGGAGAGAGGGCTGAGAACAGGCTGGGGCAGCGCAGGGATGGAGACTCGGGGGGTCAAACAGGAAGGGGCCTTGCAGGTCACTGACCCCCCCTCCACCCACTGTACAGATGGGAACCTGGAGGCCAAACACTCCAGCCCCCCAGACCACCAATGGGCAAGAGGGGCTCAATGCCCCAGCCCCCCGCCACGATCAGTGCTCGAACCCAGGACTCAGCTTCCCGTGGACGGCACAACCCTCAGCACCCCCTCGCGTGAGCAGGCACCAGACAGAGGAGAAACTTCTGCTCCCTTCTGCCTCCAGCCCCAAATCCTGACCTTGGCTAGTGCGTGTTTTGGGGTGCGGATCTGGAAGCAGAGCAGCCCCACCCTGCCCACTGTGGGCCACCTGGGGCCCTGCAGAGCCACGAGCTCCAGGTCAGGATGCGCCACGTGCATTTGGGGGTGTTGTTTGGTTTAAGGGCATTTTCCCTAAAATTCAGGAGACAGTGGGGACTGGGGGCCTTCCGAGGCCCTCATGGCCAGAAGGGAGCACCCAAGCACCACCAGCAATGCCACCAGATACTGCAGCTGAGGATATAGGGAGAGTAGGCCCCCGGGCTGGGCACCTGGCTGAGACTTCAGCATCATCACGCCACTGAACGCTCACAGCAGCCCGTGGGGAGGGCACCCAGTCTTCCCGATTCAGATGGGACAGACCAAGCCCAGAGAGGTCCAGGGGCTTGCCCACTTCACCTGAAGAGTCACCGACAGAGAGGGAACCTGAAGCTCAGTGCCTGGCCCCGAACCCAGGTGGGCTGTGCAGGTTGGCAGTGCAAGCTGCCCAGAGGAGGCACAAAGCCTGGGAAGCTTCCTGGAGGAGGGGGCCTCGGAGCCCAGCTGGGAGGAGGGATGAGCCAGGCCAAGAGGGGGTGGAGGCGCAAGGCTGGCCCAGCAGAGAACCCCGGGGTTCTATGGCTCGCCGCGAGCAGCTGATGGTGTCTGAGTTGAGGAACTGCAGGCTCCAAGAGGTGAGATGAGAGAGGGAATTCAAACCCCACGCCGGTCGTTAATCAGCAATCACCTTGGGCAGGGGCCTCGTCTGGGGCACCTCGGCATCCCCAACTCTCCAAAGCCCGGCTGCCCCAAGTGCTCCGGAAAGCCCAACGAACACTCCTCCCCGTCGAAGCACATTGTGCAACCTACTTTCTATGAATTTCCATGTACTATTCCATGTCGGTGCAATCACACAACACTTGTCCTTTGGCGGCTGGCTGACTACTCGGCGCGATGTCTCCGTGGTGCACCCATGTTGTAGCACGCATCAGAGCTCCTTTCCGCAGCTGTGATACTCCGTCCTTCGGCTGGACCACGTCTGGATTTTCCCGTCGCCTGTCGTGGACGCTGGGTCGCCCCACCTTTGAACTCCGGGCTAGGACGGAGGGTGCCTGTGAAGGGGGGACGCCCCAGACCACGCCCAGCGGCTCGCCAGCCCCCTTCCCTTCCCTCTCGACCCTCCAGCACTGGTACATCCACAGGTGTGGCCAATGTGGATACACGTTTTTGTCACTGCTTTTCAACAAAAGCATGTTGGAATGTTTAATACAGATATTAAACATATATATACATTTATTTATAACATATATGTAAATACATATACATATAAATGCAAGAGGGAGGGAAAGGGTAGCCTCCAGGAAACCCAAATCTGTCTCCACGGAGACCCAGGGGGCAGGAGCCGGCTGTCCAGTCCCTGCTCAGACACGCAGGGACGCGATGTTCTCTGGGTGACGGAATGAACGCGGCGGCCAGTGATCACTTTGCTACTTATTACTTTTCATTTCCCCCTGCATCGGCCTTCCCGGTTTTAAGCTGGCAGCAGGCCTAGCTCAGGGCATTGGTGCCCAAAGGCCACTTCCCTTCTGGGCTCTGGGAAAAGGGAAAAGAGAGAAGGACAGAGACAGAGAGACGGAGAGAGAAGGGGACTCCCCAGGCTTAGAGGGGACCAGGGTGAAGGGGAGAGAGGAGGGGTCCCTGCACCTGCCCCTCCTGTCAGCTCAGGAGGGGGCTGTGGCCTCTCAGGATGGCAGGAAGCCCTGGGCCTGAGCTGCCAGGGCTGGGCAGGGCGCATTGAGGTGCCCAGTCCCAAGGGCAGGTTCATGGACCCTGATGTGGTCAGAAGGCAGAGGACCATCCCATGTCCAGACCCCACCCAGGGTCTTCCCGTGACCCTGGGGGAAGGTGGGAGAGAGGAGGTAAGGATGGGCAGGTAGAGAATGCTCATTACCTCCCAGCATCCATCTCCCCTTCTCTGCCAAGGGCACCCAGATTTCTCTGAAAGAGCCAGCTACTTCCCCCATTCTCAGCCACATGATTGGCCAGGACCAACCCTGCCTCCAGCTCCAGGGCCAGCCCTGATTGGCTGAAGTGAATTCGCACATCCATCCTCAGGCTGGTGATTGGTTCAGGGATGGGGAGCCCTTTGCTGGGCTTTAGGGGAAGGGTCCCCATCTCACGTCCCCCAACCCCCTGGACAAGACCCTCCTTTCCTCCTAAGGATATGGGGGTGAGGATGGGAGGAGGGCTATGGGGCCCTTTCCGCCCCATCGGAAGCTTCCAGGCTGATACTCAGGAAGAGACTCAGAGGGGCAGAGCTGAGTCCCGAAAACCCAGGAACTTCCGTCAAAGGGCACCTGGTCACAGGCTCTGGGCTGTGCTCTCTGTCCCTGCCCAGAGGCTCCCAACTGTTCTGGCATCACCACAGAGAAAGGAATGTGTCCCCATGGGTGGTGGCCCAGCACACACAGGTGTGTCACCTGTGGGGGGATGGAGGTTTGGGCCCTCACCACACCCTTCCTAGGATCCTGTATGGGGAGAGGTTATCTTTCTGCCCCCAAACTTTGAGCCTGTTCATGGACTTGGCTTGGCCGATGGCATGTGGGTGGGAGCAGGCAATGCACCAGCTCAGAGCCCGGACCCTAAAAAGCCTCGCACCTTCTGCTCATCCGACTGTGCTTCCAGCTCTGCATGACGAGAACATTCCTGGGCTTCCCAGCAGGACGAGAGGAGATGGAGCAGAGCCACCCAGACCCCAAGCCGGGTACGCCACTGAGCGGTGGGGCTGTTTGTTACGCAGTGTATTGCTTTCCTGAGCCGGCTGTAAAAAATGACCACAAACTCGGTGGCTTAAAACAACAGAAATTTATTCTCTGACAGTTTTGGAGGCCAGAAGTCCACAATCAGTATCTCAGGGCCAAAGTCCAGGGGAGGCCACAGGGGAGGAGCCTTTCCTGCACCTTCCAGCTTCTGCTGGTGGCCGGTCGTCCTGGGCATTCTCAAGGACACTTGTGATTACATTTAGGGCCCACCCAGACAACCCAGGATGACGTTCCCTCTCAAAATCTTTAACTGAATCACGTCTGCAAAAACCCTGTGTCCAAATAAGACAACGTTTATAGGTTCTAGGGATTAGGATATGGCTATTTTTTTTTGCCAGGTAGGGAGGAGGCATTTTTTAGCAGAGCCCACCCAGCAACAGTTTAAGCCACTGATACAAAATATGTTAACTATATCCATAAATAGATAACAAAACTGTTTTTGCATAACAGCACTTACCCTTGTTAGTTGTGATGCACATTGATATTTTTCTACTCAATTCAAAGTGTTACATAAAAACGCTGCTCCTGACCCACTAATCTGATTTCCTGCCTCCACTAGTGGGTCACCTCCTGCAGAGGAGAACGTTCCACCTTGGCCTCTCCGCGGTGCCCCCGACAGGAGGGGAGACCAGAGAAGAGACCATGGTGGCTTAGAGAGAACAGAACGATGTGCTCGTTCCACACACCTGAGGGCAGACAGGCTAGCGCCTGCCTCAGTGGCTCTCCTGCTTCCAGAACTTTCCGCGGCTGCCCTGCCCTGTGGACCGATTCTCCATCTGCTGCCTCCGAGCAACCTGCCTCCGAGCAACCTGCCTCCCCGCGGCTTGGCCGCCCCCAACCACGGTGAACAGGGGCGCGGGGCGCAGAGGCACCTGGGAGCTTCTCCATGGGGCGAGGGTGCTTAGTTGGGAAAGCAAAGTGCTGGGTGATGGCTGCTGGGTCCAACTGTGCTCTGACCGGCCCCAAGAGACCCCCACCGCAGCACGTCCTTACTCCAGCCCCCCTGGCACAGTCCCTCCCCTATTTTCACAAGACTCTTCACCCCCTGCCAGCCTGGGGCTTCCACCAACCTCTGTAACATCGATAGAGACAATTAATTGCAACTTCATTTACGAAAGCTACTTAAAAGTGGAGAAACAAATAACATCGGGGGCTTGGCAAGATTATGACAGATGATAAAGATTTTCATCAAGGAAGCCCACAACAGTCTTCTGGAGCCCTGAGCATTTAGATTTGGAGGCCCTTAGGGTGTGCACGCATTTCCAAAGCCCAGCCCCGGCCCCTCTTGAACACTCGGCTTCCAGCACCAGCTGCACACTGGACCCTCTGCCTGATGCCCTCCAGGCACCCCACACTTGACCCCACCACACCTCCCACCCCCATGCCCTTGCCCAGCCGGCTCCTATCTCGCGGACTTGGGTCTGCAGCCCACCGCCGCCTTGCGCAGCCACTGTCACCCCGCCCAGGGATGTTACTTCTCTGAGCCTCAGTTTTCCCATCTGTAAAATGGGGGTGGTGACCTGGGTGAGATGATGTGTGTGAAGGTGTCCAGCATCAAGTCAGGTTCATGGCAGCCACCAGGTAATTAGCTTCTTTCTTTCCCAATTCCCGACTTTCCCATCTTCATTGAAACCACCTGCAGCCTTGGAGCAGCTGGCACAAAATAATAGCATCACATGGCTGTGGTCTCTCCTCTGCACTCTGGGGACATCCCAATCTCTTTGTCCATCCGCCCCCACCCCATTTCTCTCCTGGCAGAGACGAGAGCCCAGCCCCATGCTCAGGGGCCTCCCACTCCTGCCAGACTGCCCCCGGGTCCCCAGCACCGAGCACTTTCTTCAGGGGCTCATCAGGCCTCCCAAACTGAGACAGAATCCTCATTCCAGAACCCTGACCCCTGCCACCCCTGCCCCCCGCCAGCCTGGCTGGGACCCCTCCTCTTTCACTCCCACTCGTCTTGTGCCCTTTTGCCCTTGTCTGTTCTCCACGCAAACTGGAGCCTCCCGTCTCCACACCCTGCTTGCAGGGGCTTCCACCCATCTCCAAGGTGCCTCGTTCAGCAGCTCTGCAGGACAGGCTGCAACGTCCAGGTACCCCCTGGGTAAAGGATGTCCCAGGACATCGTCAAAGAGCAGCTGGCAAAGTGGATTGTTTCCATCTGTGCACACTGGTACCAAGCGCCATTACACATGAGTTCATTGGGCAGGTGTTGGGGTACCCAGTGTGTAGCACTGCCCCAGGTGCTGGTGCACCCCAACATGAATTGTCACACCAGGTGCCAGGTGCACCCAACCATGTATCACCACACCAGCCACCAGGTGCGCCCAGCATGTCACTACACCAGGTGCCAGGTGCTCAGGGCAGATGTGGTCTCTCCCCTCGTGGAGCTGCCAGACTGGCAGGACAACAAATGATAAGCAGGTCAACCCACGAACACGCAGGGAGCACGTCTCAGCAGCCAGGGCGGGTGCACGGGGGCAGGAAGCGACGGAGGGGATGGCCCGGGCAGAGGGGCAGTGGTGAGAAGCCGGAGGCCGGGAGGAGCCAAAGACACACGCTGGGCAGGGGCAGGGGAGGTCGCCAAGGGCAGGCCCTGAACGCAGGGACAAGGCGCTTTTATTTCGTTCGTGGTGCCGCAGGCTACCCCGGAGCGGCCGAGCAGGGAAAACCAGCCGGTGGGAACCGGGATCAGAGGCGGCAGGTGTCTCCCCTCGGCCATGCCCGGCCTCCTGGCCCCACAGCCCACCCACGCCACCCACCCAGGCAGGACCCCTGCCCTCCTGCCGGCGCCGCTCCCAGGCCCCACGGGGAGGTGACTGTACGGCCTGCTCACAGCGGCTCATCTCCCCGCCCGACAAGCGCAGACCCCGCCCGCCTGCTCCCTGAATCGACACCGGCCAGCACAGCCATCCTCCGACGGGAAAAGGAGCAAAGGAGGGGACACGAAGTTCAGAGAGATACAAATGGCCAGGAAACACGTGGCAGCGCACCCAGGCTCCCCAGGAGGCCCAGAGAGGCAGACCAGGCAGGTGCCCTTCACCTCTCGGTTTGGCAGGTTTTCCAAAGGCTGAGGCAGCCCAGACAGGACAACGAGGGCAGGGTCCGGGGCCTCTCCTGCCCCCTGCGGCACAGGCATAAAGTGGCACAGCCCTGTGGGGGCCTCAGCCTAGTCCCCCTGCCCCAGGGGTGCCTCTTCCACGTGGCACCAGGCCCGTCTGCAAGGAGCGTCACCTTCACTGGCCCGCACAGGTGTGCTGAGACATTGGGAGCAGGCGGGTCCTGGGCACCTGCTGGGGGGACATGGGACCCACCACCCAGGGGGCTCCATCCAACATGCTCCACCCAGCCTCGCGTGAGGAGCCAGGCAGACAAATCCAGGTGTGGGACTTTCTACCTGGCACCAGGTACAGGCTTTGGAAAGTGTCAGCAGCACGAAGCAAAACCCAGCAGAGGAAAAGGTTGGGCGGCCGTTCCAGATGTGGGAGACTGAGGACAAAGAGAAGGCAGAACAACTCAGACAACCGCAGTGCACGACCCGAGACCAGACCCTGGATGTGGAGATAAAAGCAGCCATAACGGACGTCTGGAGGTTGGGGGACATCTGAACCCAGATTGAATTGAGGGTTTTAGTGTCCCTGGGGCAGCAGGTGGTCGCTCCATGGACACACCCTTGGTCCCGTCCCAGGAAAGTTCTGCTAAGTATCAAGGTGGCAAAATGTCAGGGTGCCTGCAACTAACTTCCAAATGGTTCCGAAGACAGAGAGAGAGAGAGAATAAGCAGGAAAATGTTAATAACTGGAGCCTCTAGGGGAGGGCAGCACAGTTCACTGTACTGGTTTTTTTGTTTGTTTGTTTTAATATTCTCTCTGCTTAAATTTTTTCAAAATAAAAAGTTGGGAACACTGAAGAAGAAGGAAAAAAATCCAGAGCCAGGACAGAGCATGCATGGTGCACAAGCTTGGCCTTCAAAGGCTCTGGTCTGCAGACAAGGACAGGCCCCGGGCTCGGAACCCTGGGTTTGTGACTAAACAAACCCTCTACTCTCCCAGGCCTCAGTTTCCCCATTTGTAGACGGAGCTGGCAAATCATGGTTTGCACACCCCACCCCCACCCCACCTTTCCAGAACCTATGCAGACATGGACAATCAATCCTGTACTCTTTGCTGCGGGACACTGTTATCGAGTTCTGACTTGGCGGGCCTGGGCCAGGGGAACTGATCAGCCCCTAGGAAAGGTAGTGGGGCACGGGTGGTTGCGCCCTCCACGGCCCCCCGGGCCTGAGAAAGTGGAGCCGAATGCAGGCCCCATTTCCTCACCCCAAAGTAAAAACCATTGGGGAGGGCTTGCCGGAGAAAACCGCCCCCTTTACCTTGCCCACCCACTCCCCGTTACCGGAGCAACTCCCGCCCCTTTTCAATCAACCTCCGCGCCCTCTCAGAACCAATCCAAGCCTTTAACCCTTGCAGCTACCCCGCCCTCTAAATGCCCGATATAAACTTGTACTCTCCCCTAATAAACTCTCTTGGTTTTCATCATCCTTAAAAGAAATCGTGTCCCGCCTGTTCCTTTCTCGCCGCCCTCCATACTTGCACGCCTCCCGCCGGGGACCTGGCCAAGTCCCCCCGCCTCGCCCTCGCCTCCGGGAAAGAGCCCCCGCCGCCGGTACCCTCGGAGCAATCCTGGGAGCCTAGGATTTAGCAACCGGCCGCCACCCTCCCCCAGACGAATCAACTGCGACCGCACTTTGCCTCTGCACAGACTTGTCCTCAGAATCCTTCTTGACACAGCACTCCTGGAAGGCTTTGCCAATGCCCTGGGGTCGGCACAAGGGGAAACAGTGCTTCCTCTGGGACGGGAGCTTCCTCTCGGCTCCTTCGGATGGATTCACGTTTTAAAACCAACTTCGGCCTAGAACATGTTTTCAGCAGGTTTTGCTTGGCTCCCCTCCTGCAGCACCCCCTTCAGGGCCCCCTCCTTTCTACAAGACCCAGATCCAAGCCCCCGTCACTGGCAGAACACTCACACATCCCAGACCCTGGGCGGCAGGCACCTTTGGGTCCATTCCCAGCCACCCCCAGCCCCCAAGTGGCTCTTTCACCATCCTACATCCCTGCTCACACTTTGGCCCCCTCTGTAATTACCCGGCAAACTCCCACTCAGCCTTGAATACCAGCTCAGGCCTCCCTCCCCCAGGAAGCCCTCTCTGATGCCCGTTAGACGGGTGGGACGGAGCCTGGCACATCAGGCTCATCCCAGGGCAGGGCGGAGTGCGGGCTCCGTCCAGGTTGGACAAGCGAATGGGTGACCGAGTGAATGAACAGACACACAGGCCAGTGGACTCCCTTTGATGAGACGCTCAGCACCCAGCACCCCCAGCGTGAGCCCAGAAGCTGCCACCTGGCTGGCGTGGTCTACTCTTCTATACATTAGGGACCGAACTGGGCTGAACTATGGCCCCCAAATTTGTACCCACCTGGTGCCCACTGATGTGGCCTTATTTGGAAACAGGATCTCTGCAGATGACGGTGAGTTAAGATGAGGTCATCCTGGACTGGGAGCCCCAAGTCCAGTGGCAGGGGTCCTTATAAAAGAGAGGCCAGGGCAACTTGAACACGGACAGACAGACACGCAGACGCACCAGAGAGACAGCCATGTGATGACAGAGGCAGAGACGGACGATGTGGCCATGAGCCAGGGAAGGCTGGGGGTGGCCTGGGATGGCCGGGGGTGGCCGGCCCCCTCAGCAGCTGGGAAGGGTGAGGAAGCATCGCCGCGAGAGCCTCAGGAGTGCACGGCCCTGGCAGCACTTTCACTCCAGCTTCTGGCCCCCAGACAGTAAGAGACGATGTCTCCGAGGCCTCAGCCCACCCCCCAGGGCCATGGCAAGGACTCCGGGGTCACCTAAGCTGCCACCCAGGCCTGCCGGGGCAGGGGGTCAGCACTGGGCTCACCCGACCCAGAGCCACCTGCTAGACCACAGGGCGCCAGTTGTGCCAACAACTGGACCCGGAGCCAGGGCAGAACCGCAGAGGCCAGGGGGTGCTGGCAAGGCCGTGGACGGGGCTCCTTGCGCTGCACCCCCTCATTGGGTGGGCTTTCCAGAGCAGCGGTCCATCTCCAAGCCGAGTCTGTGGCCCACTGACCACGGGGTGGCTGTGAGGAATTTCAGCATCCCAAAGCAATGCCTGCTCCGGGTCCCGGGGCTGCTGCCCTGGGCCCCTGCCTTAGTGTCCTGGAGCCACCGTCACGGGGGGGCCACAAACTGGGGGGCTCAGAACAGCAGCAACATGTGGGCTCCCAGCCCCGGAGGCCGAAGTCTGGCATCGAGGGGTCGGCAAGTGACAGCTGTGCTGCCTCTGACACCCGTGGGGGACGCTCCTACCCGGCATCCCCCAGCGTCCGGCAGCCTGGCCATCCTCAGTTTCCCGGCTTGTGGCCACCTTGCCCCAGTCTCTGCCCCTGTCCCCCATGGCCTCCCCCCGGGCCCCTCCGTGTCCTCTCCTCTTATAAGGACGTTAGACATCGGATGAGGGTCCGGCCCCTCAACTGGCCACACCTTTGAATAAGGCCAGGTTCACGGCTCTGGGGTGTCTTTTGGGGGGACACGGCTCAGCCCACAGCAGGCTCCGCAGGTGGGGTCCCCGCTCTACTTCAGGGGACTGGGATCTGGGAGTCGGGGGATTCCGAGCGGGGGGAGGCTTCCCGCCTTCTGGACTCCCTGACGGAAGACAAGCTGCCAAGCTGCCCCCCAGCAGAGGGTCAGGGTGCTCCCCAGGACGTGCGGGCCAGGTCGGCACCCCAGAGGGGGAACGGCTGTGCCAAGTCCCACAGGCGGGGCGAGCCTGGCCCATCGGGGAGAGCCTTGGTCACTCGGCCCAGCTGGGACGCTGGCAGCGTGTGCGGAAGTGACCAGAGAGGAGGCCGGGGAGGGGAGCAGGCTTGGGGAGCACCGCCCCGAGTCAGGGGCCCCTTCAGACTCAGCCCCCCACTGGCCAGGACCCGCCCTCCACCCGCTGGCCAGTGCAGGAGAGAATGTGGTGGAATAAAGCGCAGCACAGCCGGCCCACAAAGTGACTCGCCCCTGCAGCCACCAGTAACACCTTCTAGAAAGTACGGCAGACCATGCAGGCAAGCGTGGCACACAGGGTGAAGCGTGTGCACGCAGTGCGGAGAGAGGAGGGGGCGCAGGGATGGGGGCAGGGGGGCCAGCGACGGCCTCCTCCGGGCTCACCTGCCTTTTCAAGATGAGCACGTTCCTGGTTTCTAACACCCTCAGTCCCGCCGCAGCGGCTCTCACTGATAGTGGTCAGGATAATCAAATCTCCCCTAAAACATCCGTGTGAGAACAAGCCCCCCAGGAGAGGCTGCTCCCCCTCAAGGCCCCTCAGTGGCCAGAAGGAGGCACCCAGGCGTGGAAGGCGGGAGAAAGCTGCTCACAGTTTAGGAAAGCGCGACGTTTCTGTCTTCCCGCTTTCTAATGGGGGTGGGTGGGGGGCATCCAAGACAAACCTGAAAGGGCCAGCCAGCTTCCAGCAGGTGCAGGCGAGGCCTGTGTGGTGTGGATGGGGTCTTTTTAAGCCGCTTTTCCCCTTAAAGTCAATGGCCACACCTGCTGCCCCCCTGCAGGAAGCCCCGTGGAGAGCCTGTGTCTGCCCCCAAGGTCACTTAACCCCCTCGTTTGGGTGAACATCACCTCCCTGTCTCCAGCCCCCTTGGCCCCTTCCTGCCCCAGACCCTGGTGCCTGTCGAGGCATCTCGGGGTGGTGGGAAAGGACTGGGACTGGGGGGGCAGAAGGCTCTGGGCTCCTGGCTGTGTGAGCATGGACCCCCGCAGCCCCTCGGGACCGTCAGAGCCCTAAGCGCTTCTGAGGACCCTGAGATCCTGGACACCCAAGTGCACTGAGAAGTACAGCGCCCTGAGCAAATGAACTGCAGCCGTCCCCGAGCCCCGAGCCCCCTCCGCGGAACCACAACCTCTCGGCCTCCGAGGCCAGCTTTGATTAAGAACGTTCAGTGTTTTCCTGCAATTCATTTTCGCTCGCCAGCGGCTCATGGGCACCCAGGGAGCTGGCCTTTGCCAAACGCATTAATGCGATTTGAGTCCGACTATTTGTTCAAGCAGAGCCGAGTGATCGATCGCGGAACAATGCGGCGGGCAGCTCACACTCTGCCCGGAATTCGGAATAGATCCCCCTGCCAGGGGATTCTGAGTTCCAGTGGGGCCAGGGGCTCTCCCCTCTGCCTGGTGAAGCAAGAGCATCAAGGGGTCCACCTTGAAATTTCTAATCGTCCCCAAGTTCAGGCAGCGCTTTGGGAGGTTCTGAGGATCTCGGACGGAGAACGGGTAAGACCTGGCTGAGCGAGACCTCCCACTCTGCGGCACAAAGCAGGAAGCGATGCAAACCCAGGGCTCCCTGCACGGGGCCAGGGGAGGTGGCCTCTCTCTGGTGGCCGAGGGACGTGCAAAGGGACCGCTGGGTCAGGGTGGAGAGGCCACTCAGAGACGCTGTCCTGGGGCGTCCAGGCCCAGACCCCAAGCCACAGGGGCCAGCCACGGAACTGCCGGGGCCCCGAGAGGCAGGCAGGGCCGAGGGAAATGCAGGTTCTATTCCTGGCGTGAGTGACCCTCTTTCCCAGAACTAGGACGGGGAGGGCCGAGCTGCCACCAGGGTCTGCGTGCTGGCTCAAGACCCCTCCCTGAGACTCAGGGTCTCACTGTTCTGTGTGGCACTCACAGCTGCTGTGACTGTCTGTTCCC
The DNA here is from genome assembly GCF_015220235.1 of Choloepus didactylus. Taxonomy (NCBI): domain Eukaryota; kingdom Metazoa; phylum Chordata; class Mammalia; order Pilosa; family Megalonychidae; genus Choloepus; species Choloepus didactylus. The sequence goes on along the minus strand of NC_051309.1, from coordinate 4,974,578 downwards.
ACAACTGCCCCCCTCCACCCCACATGCTTCCCGAGGGCAGGGACCCTTCGTGCCTCATCTCTGCGGCCCCAACATCGTCTGGCCGGGGCCCAGAGGGGCCCCAACATCCAGGGGGAGCCCCCAGTGCCTGCTTGAGTGAGGACTGGGACTGTAGATACAAAGGGCTCATGTCCTCCTCCCCCCACTCGAGCGATCAGCCCATTGTGCAGAAACATCAGACATAGCACAATGTTTTAGAGCCTCATAAGAGCTGTTTCTGCCCCCTGGTCCTCCCTTATTCTTCAGTGAATGGGGGGTGGGCTGCAGGGGCCCAGCAGGACCGGCTGCTGAGGGTGGGCCTCTGGAGTCAGCGTCTGCTGGGTGGGCAAGGAAGGGACCAGGGCCCCCAAATCCAGAGGCCCTGCCCTCACCACTCGCTGCCTGCCTTGCTTCTGGCGGCACAGACACATGTCCCCTCTGCAGCCCCATCTGCCCACCCTCATGCCAGCACCATCCATCCCTGATCAGGCTGGGAGGTGGCCCTCGGGCCTCCGGGAGGAAGTGGGCCCTGCGTGGCTCTCCAGCAGCACGGGGTCCGGGAGAGGGCGAGGGGACGGGGGTGAGATGGAGCACTGTGGTCTGGGGCTCTCTCCCGCTGCCCCCAGGCAGCCTCCCTGCCCCCCTCAGCCCCCTCCCTGCCCCGCCCATCCATAAAGACAAATGCCAAACCCTCCTCCACCGTTTTCCTCCCCTCCTTTCAAGGCTAAACATCTTGAAAGAGTTGTCAGCACCAGTAGTCCCCAAACATGGCTGGGCACAGAATCACTGAGTGGGGGAAGAAGGGAGGCTTTGGGAAATGCAGATTCCCAGTCCATGACCAGTTCTATCAGAACAGCCAAGGACGAGACCTGGGAATCTGCATTTTGCAGAGCCACGCGTCCCCCTGCTGCCTCTTTGCCTCCTCACCTCCCCCGTCCCTCCACCCCCGAGTTCCTCTGGACACTGGGGCTCACTGGCTGAGCCCTCTCATCTTCACTCAATGCCTTGAATAGCACACAAGGGGCAGAAAACACTGCGGGGGCCCTGCCGTGGGCCAGCACCTTCTCCCAGGCCCAGTCCTAAGTGGGGGCACAAAGGAAGTTCCTCAACCCCGACTCTCTCCCACCTCTGGGGCTCTGCCTTCACTGTCTCAGCAGTCAGATGCCCTACTCCCGCTCCTTTATCTGGCTAACACCTATCAACTGGATGCCACCTCTTGCAGGAAGCCTGCCAGGATTTCTCTCTCTCTGGTCAGGGGCCTGGGGCCTACCCTCACAGCCCTTGTAACTGGGTGCTGCTGTCACATACTGCCCACCTCTCTCATTAGCCTGGGAGCTCCTAGACAGAAGACCTGCATCAAGGTCATTTCTAGCACTGGCCAGTGAACACTACAATAAAACAAACACTTCTGTCCCACCCTCCCCAGGCCTAGAGTGCGCCTACACCTTGGCAGGAGGGGCCAAGGGTCAGCTGTGAAGGAGGTGTACTTCCTGGTGTCTGTCACTCTGGGAAGAGGCCTCAGGTCCAGTGAGAAGCCCCCTCCCCTCACCCATATCCCCCTCAGGCTCCCTGGGAGTTCCCGGGTCAAAGCCACTGTCAGGAGGCCCAGGCTGTCCCACCACCACCTCCCAACCCAGGTCCCAGCTCTGCTTGAGATCTCCTGTTGGGTCACTGGGGAAGGCCACGGGGTCAGGGGAAGGGTCAGGAGTAGCCAAGCTCAGAGCAGGAGTCAGGGGCAGGAGCAGGGTGGGGAGCAGCTCCTGCCCCTCAGGGTGAAGACAGCAATTACCAGCAAAACCACAATTTCCAGCAAGATATTCCTTCCGAGTTGCCAACCTCAGTGGCTGTGGGTCATATCTTAGTAAGAAAAGGTACCATTTCTTTATAAGTCCCTTCTCAAATGGACCCACCCACCACCTCTGGGATGACATCCTGCCTCGGTCCTGCTGGCCTGGGGAGCAGGGCCTGGCGGGTCTGGGAGGTGAGGCATGACGGAGCATCACAAACACTCAAGCGGCACCGAGAACAACTTCCACCACGAGAGGAGAGGAGGATGCAGGACCCCGCAGCAGGAAGCTGGCTGACATCTCACGCGAGTGATCGAGGGAAGCAAGACACAGTCCAGAAAGCACAGCACCCCGGAGGAGGCTGCCCGAGTTCAAACGCCAGCTCCTCTGCCGAGCAGCTGCACGTCCCTGAAAGACAGGGGACCACAGTGGCCTCCCCACGGCAGGCGAGAGGCTGGAGGAGGTGGCACATGTGCTCAGGCCACTATTCCATGACCAGCTGCTCACTCTTTCATCAAGAAGTGTAAGCGCTTTGAAAGCCTAAAAACACCCCATCAGAGAAGAACCCGGAGGGACCCGGCTCCTGGGGAGGCAGCACTTGGTTGGGTGCTCTGAGAGGGGGCCATGTGGACCCCAACTCTCAGCTTTACAGGTCATGTGACCCTGAGCAAGATGTGCCCCCATCTTGGCCCAAGGGCCCCCACCTGTAAACTGGGAGCAACAGCGTCCACCCCACAGGGCTCTGTGGGACTGAGCAGCCTCACCCAGTGCCCATCATCAGGACAGTGCCGGAAATGGCAGGTAATGGGTTTTACAAAACAGGTCCATCACTCCCATAGACATGCGCGCTCTGCTCGGTGGCCGGGGGTTCCTGGGCCACGGGCACACACCCACGTACACTCGGCTCTCTCGGGAGCACTGCCGGGGTGCAGGCATTCCAGCAGAGGACGCAGAATTTCAGACTGGATCCTAAATCCTCTTCGGCAACCAGGGAGCCTGCCCAAGAGCAGAACCCCTCTCTTTTATAACTGTAGACTCGGTTATCACAAGAGCGCACACACACACATGCTTTATATTCCTGTGAGATGTCCATGCTGCAGAAGTCCACCTCCCAAAATAGAGCAGGCCGCTCCTCCAGCAAGCCCGTGCCAGGGCCGCGTCCTGACAGCTGTTCCCCAACGGAATCCCCTAGGGACAGCGTGGGCGCCGCGCCCTTCTCAGGAACGAGCGAAAACCCTGGCACTTGCACAGTCAATACGAACAAGCAGGGAAAAAACAAAACATCAAAGCATTCGGAAAAAAAGGGAAAGTGGGCCATTATCTACACTGACGTGTTTTCTGTTACTGTTTTTCCTGCGTCATTTGCAGAGATCAAACTGTGTGTATAAAATCTTCCATCCTGTCTTCTTCATTTATCACCAGCGTTAACGTTTATCTTTTACTAATCCTTCATAATCCTTGTAACAACTGCAGAAAATTCCTTTATCAGGAGTTCCCTCAGTGACGTCGAGGGACTGCTGGGGGGCTCCGAGACCCTAGCAAGGGGCTAGTGGAGCCAAATCTATTTACTTCCCCTTTTCACGCTCACTGTCTCCCGAGAGAAGCACGCAGTTTTCCAAAAGCTACATGGATCACAAGTGGTTGGCTCTGAGAATCCAGCTGTCTTCTATTGAGCCAGACATTAAAGAGATGTGCAAAAATGTAAAGCAATGCCACTCTGCTCACTAAAAAGGCCATTCCATTAATGTACAATGGGTTCATCATTCTTAGTGCATTAACCAATATTTTTAATACCTCCATTTTAATTTCTAATACAGTAAACATCAACAAAAACAACCCATCTAAACAAAAGCTCTTTGGGGTCCTCAGTAGCTTTGAGCTAAAGGGGTCCTAAGTCCTAAAGGTTTGAGAACTGCTGCCGAGATGGATGGGAATCACTTCACCAGCAAGCTGTGCTGGCCATTTGCACAACCCCTGCAAAAAATGGCTTTTTCAGCATAAATCTAGGCCTGTGTTTCAGAACATTTCTTCAGAAGAGATTCTCCGAAGTAGCATCATTGAATTCAACTGCACAGATGCATTTACGGCTTAATACATTTGCTCCCCTAAAGAAAGAGAAAGGAGGAAGCTACAGTCAGAGTCTACGACAGTATCTTGCTCACAGGGTTTGGGAAGACGGTTAAGTTTAGCTGAGTTAACAGTAACATGTTTTATCCTACAGGAAGTCATCCTCTCCTGTCCTCAGCCACTCTAGACAGCTCATGGGGAAAGAAAAGGTGACAGTCCCCAAAGCAGAAGGCTCAGAGAACAGCCCGTGGTCGGTTCAATCACGGCCCCCCAGAGATAGCCTCATCATAATCCTGGAACCTGGGAAAGTGGCAAATAAAAATAAAGGGGCTTTGCAGATGCGATTAAGTCAGGGGTCTTGAGATGGGAGATGATCCTGGATCACCCGAGTGGGCCCCAGATGCCATCACCAGGGTCCTGGTATCAGGGAGACAGAGGAGGCATGGGCAGGGCCATGGAAGATGCTGGGCTCGAAGATGGGCGCGACGCAGCCACTAGCCAAGGAATGCCAGCAGCCTCCGGAAGCCGGAGGAGGCTAGGACAGGTCTGGAACGGTCTTCAGTTTGCAAAACGTTTTCAGGTCCTTTCCCCCAGCCACCCCTACCAGGCAGGGAGGACAGGGAAGGTGGGGTGCAGTCATCCGTAACAGCTTCCGTGGCTGCCGTAACAAGTTACTCCAAACCTAGCGGCGTAAAGCAACACAAACTTACTCTCTTGTAGCCCTGGAGGCCGGAAGTCCAAAAGGGGTCCCCAGGGCTGGGTCCTAGAGGCCCCAGGGGAGAAGCTGCTCCTGGCCTTTCCCATGTGTGGAGGCTGCCCCTCACCCAGCCTCACGGCCCCCTCCTCTGCTCCATGGCCCGCGGCCCAGCGTCTTCACTCCGTCTCCTCTCCCATCCTCGTGTCCACTTCTCTGACTCTGACCCTCCCACGTCCCTCCCACAAGGACCCTTGTGACAACTTCAGGTCCTGCAACCAATCCAGGACACCCCCACCTCAGGATCCCTAATTTAATCATACTTGCCCTGGAAGGTGACACGTCATGGGTTCTGCGACTAGGTTGGGGACATCTTCACGGCCCTTCATCCAGCCTCCTGCACCATCCGGGACCAGGCATTTTGGGGCGTGGCAGCAGCTGGGACCAGAACTGAGGCCTCAGCGCTGGACAGCGGCTCCATCCACCACCCCCGGCTCAGAAGAGGGAGGGACAGTGTTCTGGTTTGCTAATTCTGCCGTTACGCAAAACACCAGAAACAGATTGGCTTTTATAAAAGGGGTTTATTTGGTTACTAATTTACAGTCTGAAGGCCATGAAAATGTCCAAATTAAGGCATCAACACAAGTATACCTTCACCAAAGGAAGACCAATGGCGTCCAGAAAACCTCTGTTAGCTGGCAAGGCACATGACTGGCGTCTGCTGATCCCGGGTTGTGTTCCAGCTCCTCTCTCAGCTCCTGTGTGTTCTTTAAAATGTTGGTCTTGGGGCATTTGTCCTCTCTTAGCTTCTCCAGAGCGAAGTGTCAGCAAAAGTCTGCTTTCAACAACTGTCTCCAAAATGTCCCTCTCGGCTGCTCTGGGGTCCTTCTGTCTGTGAGCTCTTTTATAGGACTCCAGTGATTAAATCAAGACCCAACCTGAATGGGCGGGCTCCATATCTCCATGGAAATAATTTAATCAAACGTTTCACCCAGAGTTTATTGAGTCACATCTCCATGGAAATGCTCAATCAATAGGTTCCAAACTAATCAACACAAATTTATCTGCCCCCAAGACTGCATCACAGAACATGGCATTTTGGGGGACATAAGACATCCAAACTGGCACAGGAGGACAGGCATGGAAGAGTGGAGGAAGCCTCAGGGACACCCTGGAGTGCTGCCTAAACCTCTGAGGGGAGCAAAGGAGGAATTCCAGGATTTAGGGGATGGGGGCCTGATGGGAGAACATGAGCGATGGGTTTGGGGACCCCTCACCAGGATAGAGCTTTGCACGCAGCAGGTGCCCGATAAATAGTCATTGAACAATGAAAGGAGCATCCTGGGGAGAGCGCTGAGCCCGGAGGGGGCTGCTGACAGCAGAATCAGGGGAGCCCTCACCCAGGCAGGGCCACATCCTGCCCCAAACAGGACAAAGGGCCAGCACCCAGCGGGGGTGGGCGGGGAGGGAGCAGAGCAGGGGTCAGAGAAAGGCACCTGCAGGCAGCAGTTGAGGCTGTAGCTGCTGCCGAAATGGACCCCGGAGAGGGCAGTTTCCCTTTTGTCCCCAAGCACTGGACTCGGTTTACAGCTCTGATAAAAGTCATCCCCTGCCTCGGGGGACCCCCCTCGCCCCAGGCCTTGACACCCAGACATCATCTCGGAGCCCACGAGCAACTGCAAAACTGTCACCACCACTTTGAAGGTGGGGAAACTGAGGCAGAGAGCGAGGAGGAGCACACTTGGAGCAGCGCGGCTGGTGAGCGGGAACCTGGGGTTGGGACCTGGGTCAGCGTCACCCAAGCTGCCGCACTCTCCGGGGCACAGAGACTGCGCCCCTTTGGCTTGGAAGCCGTTCACTAAGGTACGAGGCAGAGAAAACCAAACATCATTTTGGAGCAGACACTGTGTGTGAGGAGCCTGGCTCCCACCAGCCGGGAAGCCCGGGGGGCAGGAACCACCCAGAAACAGCCCTGTCCCGTGGGTGAAGACAAACAGGGGAAAGCGGTGAAGCTTCACGGAACTCACGCCCCTGTCTTCAGCCTGCCCGTCCTTCCCCCGCCGTGAGAGCCCAGGGCTCCCGGCTGAGGTCCCAGATGCCACTGACCACACGGCCTGCCAGGACCCCCCTCGGCCTGCCGGGACCCCACCTTAATGAGGGAAACTGGAAACTACCAAATAACAACCCCAGGGCAGCACCAAGCAAATGCCAGACAAAGGTCTCCATGGCAGGGAAGGGTGGCCAACAGCCTCGCGGGCGGAACCACACACTTCCTTCCCGGACAGGAGTTCTCAGCTTCGAACCCAAAGCATCCCTTGGGAGCCATGGAGGGGTGTGGGGCTGTCAGAGAAAGCTGACCATGGCAGTGGACCCTGATTTTACAGATGGGGGCACCGAGGCAGAGAGAGGGAAGATGATGTGCCCACAGTCACCCAGAAGTCTAGGCTGGAGGGGCTGAGAGGCCAGGGGGGCTCGAGTGGGAATTCGGATTGGAAGATCCTGGAGGGGCAGAGGCCATGTGGACTCAGGAAGGGTCCCCCGGGACGGCCATGACACTGCCTTTAAGCCCTGGGAACTCAGGGATGGGAGGAGAGAGCCGGGGTCCAAGGGTCCTTACAGGAGGGATATTTGGGCTCCTCAGGGCACCACGGTCAGCGCTCTGCTAGGAGGAGGGGGCTGTTTCTGGCTGGGGCACCCCCACTCCTGGGGCTGAGTGTGACCCCAGGCAGCAACCCCTGCAGAAGGCAGTGGAAAGGGGGTGAGCTCTGGAGCCAGACGGAGCCGGGTTTGGGCTCTGCTCTGGCTTCCCGGCTGTGGGCGGGCAGGTGCCGTGCCTGTAGCCGGAGCCACGCTTCAGGGCTGGGTGAGAAGGTGGGCTGTGCAAACCCACTGATCCGAGGCTTTACGAGCCTGCCCCACGTGGCTCATCCACACCAAACACTCAACTAAGCAGTGCGGGGGAGCAATCCATCGCCCAGCCGGGAAGGGGGGAACGACAGAGAGCCCACCGGCTGGGTGCTGGGCCCGGCACACTGGACTCTGACCCACAGGAGAGAACCTCTCTGAGCCACTGGCCCAGTGCCTGGCCCCAAGGGAGCACCCAGTGAGCTGCAGTCACCGTGACACTTTAGCTCCCCTCCCGGGAGCTGCCTGACACCCTAGACACTCCTCGCCATTGCGGGGGTGGAAAAATTCCTTGCGTAAACAAAGACTGCTCGACTCCGGCCACACTCGGCCTGGGGTCCCGGGAGCCCAGAAGATGGGCTCCCCGGGGACCCTGCCGTGGGCCCCGCCCGGTGCAGGCAGCCTCGCTAGTCCCCTCGGGTCAGCGTCGGAAAACACAAGCTACCATTTGGCCAGCATCTGTGTCCTCAAGCTGCAGCTATTTCACCTGCTGCTGCTGAGATCCCACCATGGGCCAGGCAGGGGCTGCTTAGCACATGGCACCCTCGATCCCCAGGTGGAAAGACAAGCATAGGGAGGCCCGATCACGGCCCTGCTGGCAGGCAGCAGAGCTGGGGCTGGAGCCCAGGAGACACAACCCCAGGGTCTCACCCAGTCCTACTGAGGCCGGGGCACAGCCAAGGGGTGCAAGGAAGGCCCCGGAGGGGTCTGTGCAGGGAAGGGGCCGTGGAATCCAGGCTCTGGGGTCAGGTATCCGGCCAGCAGCCCAGAGCCCCAGCAGCTGCCCATGTCAGCAGCTGTGGCCTTGACTTGCCCCTGGGACAGGGAGGTACCCATTTAAAGGGCCAGTGCAGGACAGACCCCTGCCCCAGTGCAGATCCCTTCCTTGCCCAACTTGCCAACTCATTTGCACCCAGCTCTTGCAACCCAAGCACCCAGGGTGTCCAACGGGCGACTTCTCCATAAATAAGGATCACATGTGCTTTTCCAGGACAGTAAGACTGGATTTTCCAAGTGTTCATCAAAGCCAGGACTTAATTCTAGAAAACACAGCATCTATCCCCAGACTATATCATTGGCAGTAACCACAAGAGACAAAGGATCTTCAATGACCAGGTCAGGAAGAAATCCTGAGCATCAACAAAAACCACTTCAGAGCCTGGCAACGGCCACACCACGGAGGAGTGTGCCCATCGGGTCTTCGGCAACCACGGTCCTTTTCAGACGCGAAGTGGCTGCATTTCTGGGTCAGGGTGATTTCTCTTTTGCTGCACTAATTCCAAATGAAATCACGCAGGGAAAATGGGCACCAGCGCAGCTACTTTTGCTAAGCTCCTCTAACACTGTTATCTAGGGAGCCGTTCTCCAGTCCACGGAAAAGAACCGTGGTCCCTGCAGAGTGAATCTCTGGACCTCTCACAGAGCTGTGGATTTCCAGACCTGGGTGAGTCTCCTCAGAGCTGGAAACAACGCTTTCTTGCTTCTTTATGCTTTATTTCCTTGTCACAAAAGAAAAGCACATACAATGAAGAAATCTTGGAAAATACAGGGAAACTGTAAAGAGGCAAATGGGGGGGGCTTCTCCTCTCCCACCACCTACAGGTGGCCAATGGTGACATTTTGATGTATTTCCTTCCAGTCTTTTTTTCTTCACTGTTTCCATAGAGTTAAGACCATATGTGATATGCAATTTTGTCCTCAGTGGTTTTTTTAAATTAAACTTTTCTTAAGCATTGTCATCTAAAAAATTCTGCACATACATATTTAATGAGAATGCTCCTCTCCAACTATCAGGTAAGTTCTCGGAGGAAGAGGGGCCTTTATTTGTTCCTGCACACAGCTGAGTCCCGGGGTCTGGAGCAGGGCTCAGCACACAGCAGACACTCAGTACTCGTTTGCTGAATGAGTGAGTGATTGACAGACCAATATGCCATCATTCCCCTCTTGCTGGACATTTAAGTGATTTTTAAGGTTTGCAGATCTGAACATCTTTGTGACTACGTCTTTCCCCACTCTTTGGGTTACATGCAGAAATGTGTCTCTCTGTCCTAAATACCACAACCCACACTACTGACTGGACTTTAGAGGACTGGGTTCTGGTTCCGGCTCTGACACAACTCTTCTGTGACCCTGGCGGTTGCTTTTCCTTCCCCAGGCCTCAGTTTCCCCTTTGTGAGAGGGGGTGGGTTTGCACTGGAGCATCCCCAAGGGGCCTTCCAGCTCTATGGTTCTAACAGAGCAAACATGGGAACAGAAGACAGCTGAGCCAGCCACCCAGGCCCCCCATGAGCCCCTGGTCAGCTCGGGAAATCCCACCTGCCAGGACTGTGACAGCCTGGGGGAGCATCTGGGCTCAGAGACAGTGTGGGCTTTGCTCAAGGAACCAGCGCCCCTTGGTGGCACGGCTGGCACTGCAACAGCCCCCTCCCCAAGCTCATGCCTACCCCCTACCCTGCCTTGCCCCAGGGTGAGCACATTCACTGTCACCCACATACGGGCCACATGGGGCTCAGAGCTAAAGGCACTGCCTCCACACAAATGGGGAAACTGAGGCACGGGGAGGTTGGGTCCTCCAGCCCAAGCCCCCCTGCTAGTGCGTTAGATTCAAATCCAGGCCTGTCTGACGCAGAGCATCTCCTCTTTCCACCTCGCCTCGTGCCATTTCAACAATTTCCCCAGCCACCAGAAATCAACACGCCACAAAAGCAAACACACAGACTTGCTGCCACGTCCAAGACCCCAACAGACGGAACACACACCCTCAGCCCTCATGGCAAAAAAAAAGAAATGGGAGGCTCCGACCTGGGCGGGGGGCTGCACGGGTTGCCTCAGGCTTCGGCCATCGGTCCCGTGATGCTCAGCCACACCTGCTGAGCTCCGGAATGGCGTCAGCCAACCCATGGGGAGAGCCACGGCGGGGGAACACTGGCCTCTGACCTGCCAGATGTCCAAAGACACAGACTTTGGAACCAAGTACCAGGTGCAAAGCACCACACTGTCTGCTGCCCCACACTGTGTGTGGGGGGTGTGTGTGTGAAAATTACGAGGCTTGACACAGGTCCACAGCATTTCCGACAGGTGGACAGAGAACAGTTTCAAAGGGCTGAGGTGGCCTTGACCATCTAACGATGACCTTCACTAGCCAAGGTGGGCATCCCACGCGTGGGGCCTCCGCACACCTTCCTCGCCCTCCCTGCTATCCACCACCACGGCCCCCATTTACACCCAAGGAAACCAAGCTCAGGAAGCACCAGGATTTGCCCCAAAACAGCAGGTAGACACCAGAATTCAAACACCAGTCTCCTTGCTCTTCCCCACCACAGCCCCCCCAGCCCCCCAGTACCCACACACCACTTCTCCCAGACTAACCGCGAACGTGGAGGGGGGAGGGGGGTGCCGGCACTCCTTCCGACGGCCCTTCCTGATTCCAGAAAGGACTGGAGGTATCATTATTGTCACAGAGAGCACAAAATTACCCTGTGCACACCCGGCCATTTTCCCCACCTGCCATTAAATAAATGGGTCCCGAGGTTCTGTCAAGTCTCAGGGTGCCCTGCCCCCCAGCCACCCCCAGATGACAGGTTGGCCATTTCAGAAATCCTCTTCCAAAGAATTCTGCCTCCGGCTGCCTGCCATTTGCTCTCAGCCTCTCTCCCAACCCTGCCTGTAAGCAGGGCCCTCCTCTCTTGGTCCCTGCTGGGAGCAGCCTCAGGCCCAGAGCACACAGTAAGCGCTCACTAAACGCACACCCCTCCCCAGCTCCATCTCCAACCCCCCCTCCCGCCCCCCCAGGGGAAGCCGCTGTCCCCAATTTGTCGTCTCTGCACCATGGCCAAGGGCCATACTGCAGTCGGTACCCACACAGGCTTAGAGGAAAGCGCACCGGAGTCTGGGAGAAGCGGGTTCGAGTCCCCGCCCCGCTGCGCGAGCTGAGCAAGTGACTCAAGCCCCGCGGTCCCCGGGTCACTCCAGACAAATGGGGCGATGGCCCCACGCCGCCGGGGAATTTGCAGACGAGCTCTCAGCCCACCTAAGAAGCTCTCCATAAGGGGACTGCGCTTCCAGACTAATTCTCCGAGGCCTCCGGCTGCCTGGGCTCAGTTTCCCCGAGCGCACAAGGCGCGGCCGGGTTGCGGCGACGTGGGATTTCCGAGCACCGAGGCTGTCAGATCCCCGCGGCGGTGGCGGCGGGCGAGGCCCGAGGGGCTGGAGAGACGACGCGCCGAGACGCGGGACCGGCTCTGACACAGATTCCGTCTCGGGGTCCCCAAATCTGCCGCGGGCGAGGCCAGGGCGCCGGGGGATCGGCCTGATGCTCACCATCCAGGGGCTGCGGGAGCCGCGCCAGGGCGGCGCCCCCCGCCGCACAGCCCCCCGTTTCACCACCCCCCTCTCGGCGGCGGCTCCAGGCCCCTCGCCCGGCCCGGGTCGCCTCCGCCAGCCCGGCGCAGCCCGGGGCCCTCGCGGTGGGCAGGGGTCCCCTTCCCGCGCTGCAGACAGCCCGCCGGGCGCTGTCAAAGCCTTGAGCAAAAGTTGCGGGGAGCCAGGGGCGGCCGCCGCAGCCGAAGCCCCGGTGTGGCAGGTGCCTCCCCGCGCGTCGCGGGCCCTGGCTGCGCCCGCCGTGCAGCTCGGGGACGGGCGCGGGTCCCCGCGAGCCCCGCACTCACCTGCGCTCATCTCCGCGGCGGCCTCGGCGCCCCAGCGCGGCCGCAGCCCGCAGCTCCAGCCCGCAGGTGCCGCGCCCGCGCGTCCGCCCGCCGGCCCCGAGCAGCCCCGCGCGCCCGCCCCGCAGCCGCGCCGCAGCCCCCCCGCGCCGGCCCCGCCCCCGCCGCCCCCGCCCGGCCCCGCCCCGCCCGGTGGCCCCGCCCCTCGGAGCGCCGCGGTCGGAGGGCTCCCTGGGAGGTGTAGGCACCGCCGCCGGGCGCGCGGACTGCAATCCCAGCAGGCTCGGCGGCCTGCGCAGGCGCAGACGGTCGGAAAGGCAGCCGGGGCTCGCCGCCGTCGCTCCCGTCGTCACCGCTCCGGCGCTGCAGAACCTGCTCGCTGGGTACCCGGCGTCGCGACGGAGGGAAAAGCGACTTTGGCGCAGCTCTTGAGTCATGAGCTGCAAGAGAGGCCTTCACAGAGCGGGAAACTGAGGCGGGGGGTGTTGTCGGGCAGGAAGCTTGAGCAGGCTGGGATTCTGGACCGCGGAGCCTTTAGGAGCGGAGGCCCCGGGGCTGGCCCTGCGCGGGGAGGGGGGGGCAAGGGCCCTTTGGAGACGCTGTCAGGGGAAGGGGGGCGCTGGTGCTTGGCATGGTGGTGGGCACAGAAAACGCGGAATTTGGCGGAATCCTGGGACACGAGGGCCGGGCAGGAGCAGACCTTCTTTTTTTCTGGTCCTCAGCAGCATCCTTCCACCCCGAAGAGGGACGGGGACCCGAGGCCAGAGGTGCGTGGCCGCAGGGGACAGCCCAGGCCTCGCACGCCCTAGAAGCCCAGGAGCCCCAGGGTGGGTGGCTGTGCCTACAGCTGAGGGAGTGGGACCCTCCCCCCCACAGTGGACTCTTCTCCCAGAACAGATCATTAGATGGGGTCAGGTGGCCCGTCCCCCACCCAGCTCCCCCTCTGGAAGGTGGCTCACTGGGGGAGCCCTGGTTGGCTGAGAGCATTTGATTTTGAGCCTTGATCCTGGCAGAATCAGAAACCTTAAGGCCAGGGCCAGCCTTACAGAATCGGCAGGGTGCGGCGGCCCAGGACTGACTGCAGCCTCTCCACTTGCTCCTGAAGGCATTTACCCTCTGCCTTTCTCCATCTTTAGACCTAATAAAGCCCCGACCTCTTGGGTAGTTCTGAGAATTATGAGTCAGCGACCAGGAAATGTCTTTAATATTATTATTCTATTATTATTATTCTCAGGCCTAAATAAGGCCTGGCACAGAGCAGGAAATCCATATGTGCTTGTTAGATAAATGAAGGGAAGGCAAGAGGGTGCCCAGCTGGAGTCTGGCAAGTGTCATGCCAACCCCAAGTGCCTGGCACCCCTGGGCCATTGCCCTGGAGGCAGACTGGACACCCTCCCGACACCAGAGCTCTGCATTGTGCTGACAGGCCTACCCCCGTGGCCTCGGTTTCCTCTTGGGCAGAAGCATGAGACCCCAGAGAGTTTCCCAGGGATCTTGTGGTTTGGTCCCCACGGCCTGGGGAGGAAGGCAGGGAGGCTCCCTCGGGCCTCACACCCAGATGTGGAGGAGCACTTCCTCCCAAGTCCAGTCGTTGGAGTCAGAGGGTGGAGGGGAGCAGCCACACTTCTAAATGCCCCAGAGCGCAGCAGGCTGTGCGGGGCCCCAGGCCTCCCAGAGGAGCCGGCCAGCCTCTTGGAGCAAGCACCTGGGATGGGGAAGGGGGGCTGGGATGGCACAGCAACTCTCAACCTGGGGTTGCATGGTTCTAGCACCCACAGGGGTGGGGACTGAGGCCCAGAGCCACCCAGCAAGTTATCAGCAGGATTGGAGTTGACCCAGGCACCTGTGGCCTTGCCCACCTCCACTCTCTGCTCCTGCTCCACTGGTTCCCCAACAAGGCTACCTCTCCATGTGGCAGGCGGGGGCCTGTTCGCTTTTCTTTGCTTCTGGTCCCCCGGTGCCCACTGAGATTGGACCAGGAGGGATGCCTGTCGGATGATCTGAGCGGTGGAACCAGGTGTTGGTTTTCAGTCCCTGGGCTGCAAACAGGTGTGACCTCGGGCAACTTGCTTGCCTTCCCCATAACTCAGTTTCCTCATCCTGAAAATAAGAGTTTCCTCCTCTCAGGGTTGTCAGGAGGTTAAGTGGGTAAATCTAAGTGACAGACCTCAAAGCCCCTGGCACAAAGGGCTCCCTAAAGGAGTTATTATAATGATTGTTATTGAAACAGACCATTAATGCATTGCATTAATACATAATGTAATATGTATTACATAATGTAATATGAAATACAAATTATATTATGACCACCTCCTCATAAAGACCTGCCTTTTCTCATGTGTGTTTCATTCATTCATTCACTCATTCATTCCACAGTGAGGACCCCTTTAATGTGCAGACACTGTTCTGGTGAAGTGAACAGATGAGGATTTGACATTGTAGGAAGTGGCACCACCTGCTTTTCCAGCAGGACCGATGGCCAGGAGGCCCCAGGATCACTGAGTCCCGAAGGAGGGGTGTCACAGGGCCTCTCAGGGTGGGGGGGGCCTGGATGTGAGGAGGCTCCAGACAGGCCGGCCATCAAACCACCATCCTGTGAAGGTTTCTGAGGTGTGCATTTAGAGGACAAACCGGGCGGGGCGGGGAGTGGGTTTAGGAAGAGGAGCCGGAGGCAGCCACAGCTCCCCCTTCCCTGCCTTCCCGCTGCCCCTCCCACAGAGGGACACCCTGCAGGGACCGCAGGCCTGCCCCATGGGGACCTGCACCCTTCCCGGGTGCTGATCAAATGTTTCCCCAGGGGAGTTTCCGTCTCAGTTCACTCGGGGGTTCCTCAGCGGCCCCATGGCCCCTCCACCCTGCTTGGTGCCCACCCGGCTACACAGGGCTTTCTTGCTTCATCTGGTTCCATCCTCCCACCATATGTGAAGCAGGTGTCTCTACCCACAGGCTTGGAGAGGGGGAGTGACATAGCCCGGATCCCAGGCTGGGGAAGTGCCAGTGAGCTTGAGGGGCAGGGTTTATGGTCCCCCCACTAAGGCCCCTTGCTTGGAGCCTGCAGGGGGCTTGGCCACCCAGTCTGTAGGACCTTCCCCACCCTCGGCCTGCTGCCTCTGGCACTTTCACACCTTTTTATGGGGTGGGGAGACATTGGAGGCGAGCCCTTCCGCCGTGCCCCCTTTCACGACCCAGCTGCTCGCCTGACCTCGGGGCTGTGAGCGGGGCTCCAGGGACGGCAGCGGCTTGGTCAGGGAGCAGCGTCAGGGTGCCTGTGTCCACCGGGTGACAGGCTGGGTGCCAGCGAGCAGGTGATGGGTGCACAGGCGGCAGGAGGGGGCGATAAGAGCCCCAGGTAGACGCTTTCTGAAAGTGCCCCATTTTAGTTTGCTGAAGCTGACGAAATGCAATATACCAGACTGGGGCTGGCTATCACAGTGGGGATTTATTAGCTTACAAGCTTTCAGTTCTGAGCCGTGAAATGTCCAAATCAAGGCATCATCAAGGCGACACCCGGCCTCCGAAGCAGACTGCTGGCGACCCGGGTCCTCTGTCAGGCGCAAGGCACATGGCGCCCGCTGGTCCTTCTCTCCTGGGTTTGGTTGCTTTCAGCTTCTGGCTGCTCTTTCTGAGCTTCTTTGTGTTTCTTTCTGCTTCTGTCTCTCTTAGCTTCTCTCTGTCTTTTATCCTCTTATAAAGGACACCAGGAAGAGGATTAAGACCCACCCTGAATCAGATGGGTCATGTCTCGAGATCCTGCCCACCAAAAGATCCTATTTACTGTGGATCCACACCCACGGGAGTGGATTATCTTCAAGAACATGCTTTCCTGGGGTCCACAAGGCTTCAGCTCACCACACGTCCCAACCACTCACCATGGGGCATGGGTTGTTCTAGCGCTGGAGGGAACAGAACTTGGGAAGGCTGCCCCAATGTGCGGCCCGAGTGGCTCTGAGTCTCCAGAGCTGCCGGGACAAACACCACACCCCAGGGTGGCTTAAAGGACAAGTATTTACTATCTTGTGGTGTCGGAGGCTAGATGTCCCAAATCAAGGTACCAGCCAGGCCATGCTTTCTGCGGGTGGGTGGCAATTGATGCCGGCAGTTCTGTCCCGTGGCCGAGTCTCTTCGGGTTCCTCTGGCTTCTGACTTGGGGCTTGGACTGACTGGCTGCATCCGAATTCCCTCTCTTTATAGCACCCCCTCCCCGACTCAGCTGGCCCCACCTTGACTGATAATAACATCCCCAAAGGGCCTCCTGACAAATGTCCTCAGACTCTCGGGACCACGGAGTGAGCCTGGAGCATGACTTTTGCAGGGGGCACAATTCAATCCCCAACACCGTCCCAGGCCAAACTTTCCTCTGGGCACCAGGTTATAAATGTGGGGTTCAGTTCAGATGATCGTAGTAAAAAAAACAAAAGGGGGTGGGGGAATAAGTGCAAATGTGTGCTTTCAGAGGCGTGTGTTAGATATCCCAAACCATCTGCTGGTTCCAGAAGCTCAGCTGTCTGTGGTGCCCCCTGAGGGAGAGATTTTTCTCTCCAGGGCTGGGCTGGTTGTGTCATCTCAAACCAGGGGTCCGGAAATGTGGAGGAGGACCCCTTCCTTCCACCATAAAAGCCCCGTGACAAGCATAGGCCTCTGTCACTGCTCCCCAGACCTTCAAATTGCTTTAAACGTTGGAGACATTTGTCCTGAAAATGTCCGGTGCCCTCTGGGAGGGCAGGAGGGTTCCGGGCAGGGGTGAGGGATGGAGGCCAGGGGTGGGGGGCTGGGGCAGGTCCCACTGAGTCTCCCACCATCTTGGGGGGCTCTTTTGCGGCTCCAGCTTGTGCTGACTGTGGCGGGCTCCCATGGCGCACATCTCACCAAGGACAAGAACGCCAAGCCCCATCTCTCGAGGCTGCCTGTGGGCCAGGCACTGTCCCCAGCTGCCCGGGTCGTTAGCCCTCGCGGTAAAGGGGGACGGTGGTGCTCGCATTTTAGAGTTCAGGAGTCTGAGGCCCTGAGAGCTTCAGCCACGTGCCCAAAGCCACCAGCTGGACGTGGGGGGGCCTGAGGCGGGGGCCCCAGGCAGCCAACGTGCTTCGCCCAGGCGCCGCTCCAGCTCACTCGGAGTAATGGAGAGCTGGGAACAGGGGCAGGGGCCCTGCAGGCCGAGCCGTCCCAGTGCCAAAAGCAAGACAGGAGTCACCTGGGCTTTGACTTCACCTGACGCCGCAATGCCCTGGGTTCATCCAGCACCTATGCAGCACCTACTGTTTGCCTGCACTGACAGTACAAAGGAGAGCAAGAGAGGCCAGGTGAGGAGCCAGGGAGGGGAGAGGCCGAGAAGCACGTGACAGAGGCTTGGAGGTGGAGGAGCCCTGGCTGCTCGTGAACTAAAACTCCCAGCTGGTACCCGGTCAACATACCTTGACGTGGGGTGAAAACATGCAACTGTGACCCAAAGGATGGGGTAGGGGTGTGAATATCTCTGGTGCCTGAATGTGGGCGAGAATGGCAGAGAGAGCAGAGGACCCAGGGGACCCTGCAACTCCCACTTCCCCACCCAGCGACTGACCCGGGGATTATTCTTTGCCCACTCTCACCCCCTCCTCCACTCCAGCCACTCCTGGGGTCCCTGCCGGGCCCTGGAGCTGCCCCGTGGGCAGAGCCAGCAAGGAAGCCCACCCTAACTTCATCTCCTGGGCAAGGGCCCTTCACCACAAGGACACGGGCTCCGGTGGCCGGGGTTTGGACGTGGTCACCCCAGCCAGCTGGGAGACATCCCCAGCACTCATGCCCACAGCCCCTGCCTCCTGCTGTCCCGAAAGGGCCTGTGCTTCTGTGGGGTGAGTCTTCTCTCATCCTTCAAGGCCCCATTGGATGCACCCTTCTCTGGAAGCTTCCCTGCAGGCTCTGTCCTTGGTAGATCTGTCCCTTGGATCCCTGGAGGAGGGTCACCGGCCACAGCTCCCATCGGACTCCATCTGCATTGGCCTGAGCGGGGAAGGGTGGGTTTGCCAGGAACAGAAACCCACTTCAGGTTCAGTGAATGGGGATGGGGTCCCCAGGCATGGAAGCCCCACACGACCTCAGGCCTCCAGGACAGAAAGTTCCGGAAACTTCTCTGCAGCCTCTCTCTCCCCTGGCACAGGCCCTCCAGCCCTGGTTTCTTTGCATGGCTGCCCTCTCCTCCTCCAGCCCAGCATCTTCCGCAAGGCTCTTCCGCTCTGCCTCCTGGCTTACACAGAGCTCTGCCTGCATCCTAACTCAATTTTCCGGCTCTGTGCCGTCATGTCAGCAAACCAGCTCCATCTCTGGGGCTCAAATCCAAAGTCCTGGGGAAGACAGCTGGCCTGGCTCACGTCAGACGTCCATCCAGGTCACCCAGCTGTGACCAAGGGGCTGCACGAGGAGCCCTTTGGCTGCCCGCCTTGGCCTCGCCTAAGTGAGGAAGGGGGCTCGTGGGGAGGAGTGTGGGCAGCCCGGAATCGTGGGCCCAGCCTGAACCACCCCTGCCCCGCGTCACCTCTCAGGACCCCATTCCGAGGGAGTCGTTTGGTGGGTTGGGGGCTGCTTGGGCCCGGGGCAGGGTGGTGGGAGGGACAGGGAGTGGAGCCCAGATGGGCAGGGGGAGGGGCAGACCCGGAGGAGGACATCGGGGCAGGGGAGGGGATTATGCCAGCCACCATACCCCGTTTGGCCCTGGGAGGGGGGCAAGAAGCGGGGTGACCCCTTCCCTGCCACTCCTGGCTGTGGAACTTAGGTCCACGCCTACCCCAGGTGGCCTGTGATAAGGCTTCACCTCTCCAGCCTCCGGTTTCCGTCGGCAAAGGGGCCCCTGAACCAGGGATCTACCAGGGGCTGAGTGAGGGGAGAGGGCATACGCTCCCCACACACTGCGCCAGGCGCACGGAGGGTCTGTGGTCACTACTAAGTCCCCGTCTCCGTTCTCTACCTGACAATCCCCCTTCCTTTAGGGCCATGGTGGGGGCTCCTTTCACCAGGAAGCCCTCCCTGACTGCCGGCTCTGCATCTCCAAACTATAACAGCCTGCTCTCCCTGCCGACCGTCCCCAGCCATGGTGGGGGGAGCGCTGCTGCTCCTGAACAGCTTGAGCCTTATTCTCCATGAACCCTGGCCTCACAGTGTGTTTCCCTCTTTTCCTCGGATATAAGGAAACTCGGGGCCCAAACCACCAGCACCAGAACTACAGATTTGGGTGAGAAAGCAGGGCCTCGCTGACACCTTGACTTTGGACTTACCAGCTTCCGAAGCCAGGAGCTAATGAATGCTTGTTGTTTAACCAACCTGCTGTGTGCTGTCTGTCACAGCAGCTCTGGCAGACTAAGACGGGAGCCTCGGACGGCTGCACCCCAGCCCCGGCAGACCCGAGAGTCATGTCCTCAGGGCCCCCGCCTGCTCTTCATGCTTCGCTTCTCCTGCCCTGACCCTCTGGCTGTGTTTGGAGGGGTCTGACCCTGGCCATGACACTCACCTTACAGGTTACCTTCAGCCCCTACTGGTCATCTGACTCGTGGCTTGATTCTAGGTTCCATCATGCAGTCAAATGTTTGGGGTTCTGACAACACCCCTGGAGGCCTCCAGGTATGTGCAGAGAGGTGCCCGGAGGGGGGCAGAGGAGCCAGGGGCCTGGGGTCCAGGGGGCTGCCTGGACGGAGCCCTGAGGAGGGACTTGGTCCAGCCCCAGTGGGACCGGCCTCGTGCTAGGGCAGCTCAGCGGGGCAGGGAGCAGTGGGTGGGTGGAACCTCTTCCTAAGGAGGTGGTGCAAGGCCGAGCCAGGTAAGGCAGCTTCCGAAGCCAGGGCTCCTGTGTCCTGGGGAACTCTCCGAGCCAAACCCCACATTTTATAAGTGCCACCTCATATTATCCCCTTTATTGTGTTTATTGTCCCCATTTTACAGATGGGGAAACTGAGGCACCAGGAAGTGAAATTTCTTCCCAGATGCATACCTTTACCTGGGCCCAGTGCCCCTCCTGAATCTGTCATCCCCTCCAAGGGCCTTCAGGGAGCATGCGGGGAGCTGAGGGTCCTGGGTTCAAAGTATGGAGCCCACAGCCTGGAGGAAGCAGCCCCACTGCACCCACAGCAGGACAGGCCCCTGCCCACTGTAGGGTTTGGGAACACTGTTCCCTCCCCGGGATGCCTCCACTGCCCCGTCTGCACCTGGATAGCTCAGGCTTACCCGTAGGATCCAGCTGGGAGGTTTCCTCCTTGGAGTGCCTCCTCCCCCCAGCTGAGCCAGGGGACCCCTCTGTACCCCAAGTCCTTGTCTCTCACTGCCACACCGTTCCACGGTCTCTCTATTTTCCACTTGGCTCCCTCACCAGACAACAGGCCCCCCAGGCAGGGCTAGGTCCAGAACATCCCAGGGTCTCTAGAGCATCTCAGGGCCCCCAGTGTATCTCGGGATCCCCAGTGCATCTCAGGATCCCCAGTGAATCTGAGGGTCTGTAGAGCATCTCAGGGGCTCAGGTGCGTCTCGGGGTCTCCAGCACAGAGGAGAACCCACAGTAGCTGCTGAGCTGGGGCGTCAGTGTGCGTCCTGCCCTGTGGTTCCCAGTGACGCCCCTTCTCCAGGAAAGAGGTCAGACCCTCCCTGTGCCCTTCTCTAGCGCTCCTGACCCTCCCGAGGCATCTGTAGACATCGCTCCTGGATGAAGCTGCACGGAGCGGCTGCGCCCCCGGGGGCCTGGTCTAGAAAGAAGGAGTCTGCTCTGGAAACCAGTTCTGCAGAAATCCTGTGGCTGCAAGGCAAAGGACAGCGGGTGGGGGGAGCAGAGGCTGGGGACATGGGAGCCTTCCAGCGCTGGGGAGAGGGCCCCTTGTCCTGTCCTCACCTCTAAACCAGCCCAGAGATGGGTTCGCTTCCCAGCCCCTCAGGGAACAAATGAAATAGGATTTCACCGAGGGCTCTTTCCTACCACTCAATAATTGAAAACCAGGCCACCCGAAACCAGCAGTAAAAACACTGTGTGGTTGCACTTGGAAGCCTCTCTGAGCGCAGGTTTGTGCACCTGGGTTATTTGGCTCCCCCGCACCCTCCCACACCTGTGTGTGGTTCACCTGGTGATCTGGACAGGTCAGGAGAGGGGCACGTGCCAGCACGGGTGCAAGGGACATTGGCTGTTTCGAGCAGCCGATTCCATAATTTCAACTGCCTGGTTACCTCTGAGAGCTTTGCAGACTTGGCAGCATTTTGCCATCATAGAAAAGTCACAAGAGATGGTTCATTACAAGTGATGGGATGAAATAGAATCAGAGGCCTGATTCCAGCAGTGACTCATACTGCAAAAGATGGATTTGGCTGGCGATCAAAAAGCCCTTCCTCTAATTAAACTTTCTCCTGTGCTGCAGAAACAGACAAAGGGTGTCAGGGAGCACATGACAGAGGTAGGGTGAGAGCAGGGAACAGGCAAGCAGGCTCAGAGGTGATGCACCCACATTTATTGAGCACCTACTGTGTACCTGTGCTGGAGATGAGAGCAGGAGACCTGCCTGTGCTCTCAGGAGGTCACAGGGCATGGAGGTGACAGATGTGGGGACAGTTTGCTTCAGGGCACATGGAGTACCATGGGCCCACAGAGTGGGGGCTCTTAGATCCTCCTGGGTGAGGCTGGGTTGGGGGTGCATGGACAGGAGGGAGGCTGGAAAGGAGCTGAGGAGGGGTGGCTGTGCCAGGCAGCGGGGGAGGGAGGGAATAGAGTTGAGAATATTTAGAAGGCAGAAGTAGTGTGACCTGGGGAGTGGACATGGACGGCCAGGGAGGGACACCACACACACATGCACACACACACACACACACACACACACACTGGGTTTCTGACCTTGGGCTGTGTATCCCGAGATGCCATTCCCCAAGCCAGGACTCTGGAGCAGTTGCGGGTTGGGGGTGAAGACATGAGTTCATCCTGGGGTGTGTTGATCTCCAGATGAAGCTACCTGGTGGGACCCAAGACCCCAGGGCAGGCCAGGGCCCAGATGAAGGCTGGGAAGTGTGTTAGTTTCCCATACATATGCCAAGACAATTTGCCACCAGCTGGGATTCTTAGGAACTTTATTCTTGCACAGTCCTTGGGACCAGAAGTCCCAAAGCCAGGGGTCAGCAGGGCTGCACTCCCTCTGAGGGCTCCGGGGGTGGCTCCCTCCCTGCCTCTTCCAGCTTCCAGGGGCTCCCAGAAATCCGTGGTGCACCTGGACTTCTGGATGCATCACCCCAACCTCTGCCCGTTTGCCACATGCCATCTCCTCTGTGTGTGTGTGTGTGTGTGTGTGTGTGTGTCCCTCTGCCCAAATTTCCCTCTTCTTATAAGAACACCATAGCCCCGGATGACCTCATCTTAACTAACTATATCTGCAAGGACCCTGTTTCCAAACAAGATCATGTTTTGAGATTCTGGGTGGACTTGCATTTTGAGGGACCCACTTTAGCCCAGTACAAGAGTCAGGAGTCAGGAGGACTGTGGGACGATGGTAGGGTAAGAAGCTCCGGGAATCAGTCCCTCCACCAAAACTATTTTTGTTTGTTTGTTTTCAACTGGCAGGAACAGTCTGAAAAAAATATCTTGAAATTCTGGTGTCTAGTGGAGCCCTGCACAGCATCTAGGGAAGAGCTGGTAAACCACAGAAAATATTGGTGACTTTCATCCTCTGTGCAGCAGCTACCATCCCCACCCCTACTGTGTGGCAGGCAGCAGTGGGGGCTGCAGCCCGGGCAGCTAGGTTGGTGCCAGGGGGTGCTGGAAGGACCCAGTCCTCCAAGATCCTGGGGAGCATGGTCTGATCACTGCTCACTGCTTTGGATCATCTACTCCAGATCACTGGGAGGCCAGCCCTGAGGGTGGCTGTTGTTCCAACCCCACCAGGCAAAAGTGGCTAAGAGGACTTACAGAGGCAATGCTAATTTTTTTTTTCTCTTTTCTCTTCCCACTCCCCGTTTGGGAGCAAAAGTTGTTTTGAAAACTCATGGACTGATGGCTCCAGCCCTCAACAACAACAAGCCCCAGCCATCCCAGAGGAGTGGGAGAACTAGTTTTCCAGAGTCATAAAAACATAATACTCAGGGGAGGTGGAAGAAGATGGTGGCATAGAGAGGAATGAAAGCTAGTTTGTCCCCTGGAACAACTCATAAACAACCAGGTACAACTAGTAAATAATCTGGAATAACTGCGGGGAGACAAACGTGACTGTTCACACATCATACCCCAACCTGAATTGGGAGGAATGCTCGAGATTGAAGCATAAAATCTATAAGTAAAAACCGTGAGTCCAAGCTGGGAGCCCCCTTCCTCCATGGCCCAAACTGCAAAGCCTCATGGTGCTAGAGAGCAGCTCTCTCTGAGCAAACAAATATAGCTCAGCTGAGCTCAAACTGGGGTTTTAATTAACAAATGTGGACTGCTCGATTCAAGCTATGAATCCCCCACAAGCAGACAGAGGTTTGGGTGACAACTGACCTTGGAGATTCGGAGGGTGGCCACAGACTGGCCCTGAAGGGGGCTTTCTGTCCCTTTTTCAGTTCAGTGGAGAAAGCCTCAGCCATTTTCAGTTCCCAGCTCTCTGACCCAGACAAGGGTGGAGAAAGCACAGGCAGATAGACTATTCAAGCATAAATGACCTTTCCCTAAGAGGAAAGGGGTGGGGCTCAGCTCTACTATCTGCTATCCATTCAGAACCAGACCCCAGAGCCTGGGGGAAACCAGCCATGGGCCACACCTCCTTACACCAGTCTGGAGCGACAGGCTGACAGGTGCCACCTGCTGGGCAGAAAAGCACGGTTACTTGAGGCCTCAGAGGGTGTATCAATCTTCTAAGACACACCCTCAGGGAGACACGATACTATTGCCTCCTTCCAAGACCTGAGCCCGTTCTGGTCTGGGAAAACCTGAGTGGGGTAACCAAGGAAACCAGATGCCTAGACAACAGAAAACTACAACCTACACTAAGAAAAATGAAGCTATGGCCCAGTCAAAGGAACAAACTTACACTTCAACTGAGATACAGGAATTTAAACAACTAATGCTAAATCAATTCAAAAAGTTTAGGGAAGATATGGCAAAAGAGATGAAGCATATAATGAAAACACTGGGCATACATAAGGTAGAAATTAAAAGTTTGAAAAAACAACTGGCAGACTCTATGGCAATGAAAGGCACAACACAAGAGATGAAAGACACAATGGAAACATAAAACAGCAGATCTCAAGAGGCAGAAGAAAACACTCAGGAACTGGAGAACAAGACATCTGAAAGCCTACATACAAAAGGATAGAGAAAAGAATGGAAAAATATGAGCAACATCTCTGGGAATTGAATGGAAACATGAAATGCAGGAATGTATGTGTCATGGGTGTCCCAGAAGGAGAAGAGAAGGGAAAAGGGGCAGAAGCAATAATAGAGGAAATCAT
The DNA here is from genome assembly GCF_015220235.1 of Choloepus didactylus. Lineage (NCBI taxonomy): Eukaryota > Metazoa > Chordata > Mammalia > Pilosa > Megalonychidae > Choloepus > Choloepus didactylus. Next base: position 4,950,033 of record NC_051309.1, on the reverse strand, counting down.
CAATGAAAATTTCCCATCTTTTATGAAAGACATAAAATTACAGATCCAAGAAGCACAGAGTACCCCAAACAGAAGAGATCTGAATAGGCCTACACCAAGATACTTAATAATCAGATTATCAAACATTAAAGATAAAAAGAGAATCCTGAAAGCAGCAAGAGAAAAGTGACCCATCACATACAAAGGAAGCTGAATAAGACTATGTGTGGATTTCTCAGTAGAAACTGTGGAGGCAAGAAGGAAGTGAGGTGATATATTTAAGATACTGAAAGAGAAAAACCACCAACCAAGAATCCTATATCCGGCAAAATTGTCCTTCAAATATGAGGGAGAGGTTAAAATATTCTCTGACAAACAGACGATGAGAGAGTTTGTGAACAAGATACCTGCTCTACAGGAAATACTAAAGGGAGCACTACAGACAGAAAGGAAAAGACAGGAGTGAGAGGTTTGGAAAACAATTTTGGGAGATAGTAGCACAGCAATGTAAGCACACTGAACAAAGATGACTGTGAGTATGGTTGAAAGAGGAAGGTTAGGACCATGTGGGACACCAGAATGAAAAAGGAAAGATAAAGACTGGGACCATATAACTCAATGAAACCTAGAGTGCTCAACGATTGTAACAAAAGGTACAAAAATGTTTTTACATGAGGTAGAACAAATGAATGTCAAATTACAAGGTATTCAAAATAAGGTTGGATTGGGGGGAAAATATGATCAATGCAAACTAGATACTATAATTAATAGAAACATTGTATTATGCTTCCTTTAATATAACAAAGGCAATATACCAAAGCTAAATGCATATGGCGGGGAGGGCATAGGGGAAGGGTATGGGACTCTTGGCATTGGTGATGTTGTCTAACTCTTTATTCTACTTTAGTTTAATGCTATCTTTCCTTTTGTTGCTTTCTATCTGTCATGTTTTGTTTTTTTTTTTCTCTCTCTCTTTTTTCTTTTTCTTTTGTCTCTCCCTTCTCTGACTCTTCCTCCTTCTTTCTGGAAGAAATGGAGATGTCCTTATATAGATAGTGGCGATGGTGCTGAATACATAAATACATGACTATACAGAGAACCAATGATTGTTTACCTAGGATGGAATGCATGGTTTGTGAACAAAACCGTCCTAAAAAAAAAATGGGTTGATGAAGAAATCTTGAGGACACTATATTGAGTGAAATAAGACAGACACGTAAGGGCATATATTGCAGGGTCTCACTGATAAGAGCTAATTATAATATGTAAACTCATAGATATAAAATATAAGTTACCAGGATATAGAATGAGGCTAAAGAATGGGGAATGGTTGCTTATTACGAGCAGAATGTTCAACTAGGGTGAACTTAATTGTTTGGAAATGGACAGAGGTGACGGTAGCATGTTGTGAGAATAACTAACAGTGCTGAATGGTGTGTGAATGTGGTGGAAAGGGTAAGCTCAGAGTAACGTATGTCACCAGAAGGAACGTTGGAGGTTAAGAGATGGGAATGTATAAAACATGAATCTTGTGGTGGACAATGTCTGTGAATAACTGTACAAATATTAGAAATCTCTCTCATGAACTAGAACAAATGTATGACACTCTAACTAGAAGTTAATAATAGAGGGGCATATAGGAGAAAAAATATATACCTACTGCAAACTATATACTCCAGTTAGAAGTATTTTAACATTCTTTCATCAACAGGGACAAACGTACTATACCAAAACTATGAATCAATAATGGAGGGGGGGGGTGTTTAGAGGTATGAGAGGATTTTAGTTTCCTTTTTTTGTCTTTATTTCTTTTTTGGAGTAATGAAAATGTTCTAAAACTTAAAAAAATTAATTTTGGTGATGAATGCACAACTGTATGTTGGTACCATGGGCAATTGATTGTACACTTTGAATCTTTGGATAATTGCATGGTTTGTGAACAATCTCAATTAAGAAAAAAGTTATTTTAAAAATGGTTAGATTCATAAGTTGAACTTAAACACTTAAGGAAAGAATTTGTAGCTTTAATAATGACTATGTTCATTAGTGGTAATATCCTTGTTTTATCTTTTTCTTTAATTAAACTTTTAAATTTGAGATTAAAAAAACATAATACTCAGAATGTCCATTTCTCAACCAAAAATTACAAAACCCTCAAAGAAACAGGAAAGTATGACCCATTCACGGGAAAGAAAGAATTTGCCAGAAACCATTTGGGAGGAATCTCATACATTGGAACTATTCATCAAATACTTTCAATCAACTGCTTTAAATATGGTCAGTCACCTAAAGGAATCCATATACAAAGGACCAAGAAATTAGGAAAACATCTGAACAAAATAAAGAGATAGAAATTCTTAAAAGAAACCAAAAATAAATTTAGGAACTGCAAAATACAGCAATCGAAATGAAAAAAAAAATCACTAGACAGACTTAACAGCAGATTTGAACAGACGGAAGAAAGGATCAGTAAACTTGAAGATATGAATATTGAATTCATCTAGTGTGAGGGGCAGAAAAAAATTAATAAAGAAAAATTAAAAGAGCCTGAAGCTATGGAACACCATCAAGTGTATCAACACATGCATCAGCGGAGCCCCAGAAGGATGTGAGAGAGAGAAAGTACTTGAAGAAATATTAGTTGAAAACTTGTGAATCTGATGAAAGACATGAATATACACACCCAGGAATCTCAACAAACTCCAAGTAGAACAGACTCCAAGAAATCCACACCAAGACCTACCAAAGTGAAATTGTCAAAATCCAAGGAGAAAGAGAGGATTTTGAAAGCAGCAAGAGAGAAGTGGCTTGTCACATACAAGGTATCCCCAATAAGATTTAAACTGCATTTATCACCCAAAACCCTGGAAACCAGAAGACAGTGGGATGGCAATTTAAAATTCTTATAGAAAAAAAAGTCAACCAAAAATTCTATGTCTTGCAAAATTACCTTTCACAAGTGAAGGAGAAATTAAGACATTGATAGATAAACAAAAGCTGAAAGGTTCGTTATCAGAAGACCTGCCCTACATGAAATGCTAAAAGACATCTTTCAGCCTAAAATAAAAGAACACTAGACTGTAACTCACAGCCATAAGAAGAAATAAATAACATCAGTAAAGGTAACTACATGGCAAATATAAAATCCTGTATTATTTTACTTTGGTAATGTAAATTCTCTCCCTTCCTATTAAACAAGCAAATGTGTAATATAACATTTTAAATCTATATTAATGGACATGCAGTATATAAAGATGTAATCTGAGACAATAGCAATATAAAGAGGGAGGGGCAGAGGCACATAGGAGTAGAGAGTTTGGATACTACTGACATTAGTTTGGTACTAGTCAGACTAGGTTTTTATTCTAGTTTGCTAACACTGCCAGAATGCAAAACACCAGAAATGGATCAGCTTTTATAAAAGGGGGTTTATTTGGTTACACAGTTACAGTCTTAAGGCCATAAAGTGTCCAAGGAGAAAGAGAGGTACCTTCAGCAATCGGGTACCTTCACTGGAGAGAGGCCAATGGTGTCCAGAAAACGTCTGTTAGCTGGGAAGGCATGTGGCTGGTGTCTGCTTGCTCCCAGGTGGCATTTCAAAATGGCGTTCTCCAAAATGTCTGCATCAGCTTCCAACGGCCATCTTCAAAATGTCTGTCTCAGCCCCAGCTCGCTATGAGCTCCTTCTGTCTGAGCTTATATAGTGCTCCAGTAAACTAATCAAGGCTCACTCTGAATGGGCAGGACCACCCCTCCATGGAAATTATCCAATCAGAGTCATCACCTACAGTTGGGTGGGTCACAGCTCCATGGACACTGAACCAATAGGTTCCAACCCAGTCCACACTAAAAGTCTGCTCCCACAAGAATGCATTAAAGAATATGGCTTTTTCTGGGGGGCATAAATATGCAAACCAGCACAGTTGTTAACAGTTTAAAATGTTAATTGTAATTACAAAGGCAACCAATCGAAGATAACCAAGAAAGAATAGAGAAAATGAAAGAAGAAGGGAATCAAAATGGTACAATACAAAAAAGCTACTAAATACCAAAACAAAACAAAACAAAACAAACAACAAACAAAAAAAACAGTAATTGAAGGGGGAAAAAAACATGCAAGACATCCAGAAAGCAAATAGCTAAATGGCAGAATTAAATCCTTCTTTCTCAGTTATTACCTAAAGTAACAATGGATTAAGCTCCCCATTAAAGGACAGAGATTGGTAAATTGTCAAAATAGCATGAGCCATCTACATGCTGTCTACAAGAGACACATTTTAGACACAAAGACACAAAGTCGTTGAAAGTAAAAGGGTGGAAAAAGATATTCTATGGAAACAGTAATCAAAAGAGAGAGTAGTTATATTTTTGTCAGACAAAATAGGCTTTAAGAAAAAAAAATTACAAGAGACAAAGAAATATATTATATACTAATAAAAGGGTCAATCCAGCAAGAAGGTATAACAATTACAAGCCTATATGCACCTCAAAACAGAGCCCAAAAATATATGAAGCAAAAACGTACAGAACTGAAGGGAGAAATGACAGTTTTAAATAGTAGTTAGAGATTTCAATAAACCGATTTAAATAATTGATAGAACAACTAAAAAGAAGATCAGTAAGGAAATAAAGGACTTGAACAAAATTATTAGCCGTTTAGACCGAATGGATACGTATAGAACACTCCAAGCAACAACTGCAGAATACACATTCTTTTCAAGTGCTCATGGAACATTTGCCAGGATAGAACATATGTGAGGCCACAAATCAAATCTTAACAAATTTAAAAATACGGAAATAATTACAAGGTATCTTCTCAGACCACAACAGAATGAGTAATAGAAGGAAAACTGGAAAATTTATAAATATGTGGAAATTAAACAACACGTTATTAACCAATGAGTCAAAGACAAAATCACCAGGGAAATTAAGAAATATCTTGAGATGAATTAAAATGAAACACAACACACCAAAACTTATAGTATGTAGTAAGGGTAGTGCCCAGAGGGAAATTTATATCTCTGAATGCCCACAATAAAAAAGATGAAAGACCACAAATAAATAACTTCACACTGAAAAACCACAAATAAATAACTTCACACCTAAATTAACTAGGACAAAAGAGCAAAAAATAAACCCAAAGTTAGTAGAAGGAAGGAAATAATAAAGATTAGAGTGGAGATAAATGAAGCAGAGAATAGAAAAACAATAGAGAGAATCAACAAAACCAAAAGATCAACAAAATCGACAAACCTTTAGCCAGGCTGACAAAGAAAAAGAGAAAGAGGACACAATAACTAAAATCAGGAAGAAAACTGGGGAGAGACATTTATTTACAGAAATAAAAAGGATTAGAAGAAGGTACTGTGAACAATTATATGCTGTGTGGGTTTGGATATATTACGTCCCCCCAAAAGCCATGTTCTTTAATGCAATCTTGTGGTAGCATGCTTTTTATTCTTTTGATTAAGGTGGAAACTCTTGATGGAGTGTTTCCATGGATATGTGACTTACACAACTGTGGATGATAGCTTCGATCAGATTATTTCCATGGAGGTGTGGCCCCATGGTCTTGGATGGGTCTTGATTAGTTCACTGAAGTATTTAAGAGAGAAGCTAAGAGCCAACACAGACCCAGATGTTTGATGATGCTTAGAGATGCTTGGAGATGTGGACAGAAGGATGTTTGAAGATGCTTAGCTAAGTGATTAAGCCCACAGTTTGTCCCAGAGAAGCTAAGAGAGACCCAGAGACATTTTGGAGAAAGCCATTTTTAAATGCAACCCGGGAGCAAAGGACCAGCAGACACCAGCCACGTGCCCTCCCAGCTGACAGAGGGGTTCTGAATGCCATCAGCCATTCTTCAGTGAAGGTATCCTCTTGTTGATGCCTTAGTCTGGACACCTTTATGGCCTTAGAACTCTAAAGTTTTAACCTAATAGATCCCTTTTATAAAAGCCAATCCATTTCTGATATTTTGCGTAGCAACAGTATTAGCTAACCGGAACATAGGCTAACAAATTATAAAACCTGGATGAAATGGACAAATTCATTGAAACATACAAATTATCTAATCTCATGCAAGAAGAAAAGGAAAAATCTCAACAGACCTATAATTAGTAAACAGATTAATTAAAAACCTTTCAACAAAGAAAAGTCCACCACTGGATGGTTTCACTGCTAAATTCCACCAAACATTAAAAGAACATTGAACACCAACCCTTCTCAAACTCTTCTAAAAGTAGAAGAGAAGGAAACACTTCCTAATTCATTCTATAAGGCCTGCATTACCCCAATACCATAGCCAGCTAAAGACAGCACAAGAAAAGAATATCACAGACCAATATCCTTTATGAATATAGATGCCTGTTTCAGTTTGTTAAAGCTGCCAGAATGCAATATACCAGAAATGTGTTGGCTTTTTCCATGGGGTTTTATTAGGTTACAAATTTACAGTTCAAAGTCCATGAAAATGTCCAAATTAAGGCATCAAGAGGAAGATACCTTCTCTGAGGAAAGATCGATGGCATTTGGGGCTCCTCTGTCACATGGGAAGGCACATGGCGATGTCTGCTGGTCCTTCTCTCCTGGGCCCTGATTTCAAAATGACTCTCTCAGTTTCTGTGGTTCCTTCTTGCTTCTACCAGGGTGTTTTCTTTCTCCTAACTTCTTGAAGCTCTCTGAGTTTTAACTGTCTTTTATTCTCTCATAGAGGACTCCAGCAAGGGGCTTAAGACCCACCTTGAATGGGCAGGGTCACATCTCCATGGAAACAACCTAATCAAAAGGTCCCACCCACAATAGGTCTGCCCCCACAGGAATGGATTAAGAGAACATGGCCTTTTATGGGGTACATAACAGCTTCAAACCAGCATAATGCCAAAATCCTCAATAAAAATATTGGAAAACCAAATCCAACAGTATATTAAAAGGATTATACACCATGACCAAGTGGGGTTTATTCCAGGAATGCAGGTTTCATTCAACGGAAGAAAATCAATCAGTTGATAGAATGAAAAAAGAAAAATACATCCGCATCTCAATCAATGCAGAAAACTCATTTGGCAAAATCCAACAACCTTTCATGATAAAAAACACTCAGAAAACTGGGAATATAAGGGAACTTTCTCAACATGATGAAGGGCATTTATGAACAACTCATAGCAGATATAATTCTCAATGGTGAAAGACTGAAAGCTTTCCCACTAAGATCAGGAACAAGACAGGATGCACTATCACCACTATTATCCAATATTGTACTGGAAGTTTTCTAGCCAGAGCACAGCAATCAGGCAAGAGAAAGAAAAAAATACTTCAAAGTTGGAAAGGAAGAAGTAAAATTACCCCAATTGCAGACAACATGATCCTATATATAGAAAATCCTAAAGAATCCACAAAAAGCTACTCTAAATGAATTTGAAAAGTTGCAAGCTGCAAGATAAACATGCCGAAGTCAGTTGGGTTCTAATACATCACTAACGAGCAATCTGGAAAGGGAATCAAGAAAACAGTCCATCTATGATAGCATCTGTTTCATTTCCTGGGCTGCTCAAAGCAGATACCATAAAATGGGTTAGCTTTAGCCAATGGGAATTTATTAGCTTACAGTTAGGGTCCAGGAAAACGTCCAAATCGAGGCATCGTCAAGGCGATGCTTTCCTCCTGAAGACCGGCTGCCGGTGATCCTGGGCTCCTCTGCCACATGGCAAGGCACACGGCGGCTTCTGCTGGTCTCTCCCTTCTCTTCTAGGTTTCCTTGCTCTCAGCTTCTTCCTTCCGTGGCTTTCTTTCTCTCTCTCTCCGTTTCATTGCATTTATAAAGGACTCTAGCAAGAGGGTTAAGATCTATCCTGTACGAAGTGGGCCACACTCTAACGGAAGTAATTTCATCGCAAGATTCTACTTACAATGAGTCCATACCCGCAGGAAGGGATTAAATTTAAGAACATGATTTTCTGAGGTACATACAGTTCAAAATTATCACAGCCTCTAAAAGAATAAAATACCTAGAAATGAATTTAACCAAGGAGGTGAAAGACTTGCACATGGAAAACTGCAAAACATTGCTGAAAGAAATTAAAGTAGATCTAAATAAATGAAAAGGCATGCTGTTTTCATGGATAGGAAGATAACGTTGTTAAGAAATCAATACTGTTTAAAGCATTCTACAAATTCAATGCAATTTCTATCAAAATTCCAGTGGCCTTTTCAGCAGAAGTGAAAAGCTGATCCTCAAATCCAAACGGAATTGCAAGGGGCCCTGAAGAGCCAAAACAATTTTGAAAAAGAACAATATTGAAGACCTCACACTTCCTGATTTCAAAACTTACTACAAAGCTACAGTAATTAATTAAAAGAGAGCAGCGCCAGCATAAGGATAAATAAATAGAAAAATGAAATAGAATTGAGAGTCCAGAGATAAATTCACACATCTATGGCCAGCTGATTTTCAACAAAGATGCCAGTTCCATTCAATGGGGGAAAGAATGTTCTCTTCAACCAATGATGCTGGGACAATTGGAAATCCACATGCAAAAGAATGAATGTGGAACCCCACCTCTAACCATACACAAAAATTAATTCAAAATGGATCAATGACCTATAAGAACTAATACTAAAACTCCAGTAAGAAAACAGAGGGAGAGCCTGTGTCCATATCCTGAGCCCTGGTGTCTCACCTTACTCCCTGGACAACATGAGGTTCACCACCTTCTCCACCAACTACCGATCCCTGGGCTCTGTCCTGTTGCCCAGCCACTGGGTCCAACTGGCCAACAGCGCGGCCAGCATCTATGCGGGTGCAGGGCACCTGGGCTCCCGGATCTCCGTGTCCCGCCCCTCTGCTCCTGGGGTAGCTGGGGGTCCCAGGCTTGGCCTGTGGGGTGGCCGGGGTCTGGCGGGAATGTGGGGCATCCAGGGCAAGAAGGAGACCATGCAAGCCCTGAATGACTGCCTAGTCTTCTACCTGGACAGGGTGAGGAGCCTGGAGACGGAGAATCGGAGACTGGAGGGCAAAATTCGGGAACACCTGGAAAAGAAGGGACCCCAGGTCAGGGACTGGAGCCACTACTTCAAGATCATTGAGGAAATGAGGGCTCAGATCTTTGAAATTTCTCTGGACAATGCCCACATTGTTCTGCAGACTGACAGTGCCCAGCTGGCTGCTGATGACTTCAGAGTCAAGTACGAGACTGAGCTGGCCACCCGCCAGTGCGTGGAGAGTGACATCCATGGGCTCTGCAAGGTCATTGATGACACCAACGTCACTTGGCTGCAGCTGGAGACTGAGATTGAGGCTCTGAAGGAGGAGCTGCTCTTCACGAAGAAGAGCCATGAGGAGGAAGTAAAGGGCCTACAAGCCCAGATTGCCAGCTCTGGGGTGACCGTGGAGGTGGACACCCCCAAGTCTCAGGACCTCAGCAAGATCATAGCAGACATCTGAGCCCAGTATGACGAGTTGGCTCAGAAGGACTGAGAGGAGCTGGACAAGTACTGGTCTCAGCAGATAGAAGAAAGCACCACAGTAGTCACCTCTCAGTCCGCTGAGATAGGAGCTGCCGAGATGACACTCACGGAGCTGAGACGTACTGTCCAGTCCTTGGAAATCGACCTGGACTCCATGAGAAATCTGAAAGCCAGCCTGGAGAACAGCCTGCGGGAGGTGGAGGCCCGCTATGCCCTGCAGATGGAGCAGCTCAACGGGGTCCTGCTGCACCTGGAGTCGGAGCTGGCACAGACCCAGGCAGAGGGGCAGCGCCAAGCCCAGGAGTACGAGGCCTTGCCGAACATCAAGGTCAAGCTGGAGACCGAGATTGCCACCAATCACCACCTGCTAGAAGACGGAGAGGACTTCAGTCTCAGCGACGCCCTGGGCAGCAGCAACTCCATGCAAACCACCCACAAGACCACCGCCCGCAGGATTGTGGACGGCAAAGTGGTATCTGAAACCAACGACACCAAAGTCCTGAGGCACTGAGGCAGCAGAAGCAGGGTGCCCTTTGGGAAACTGGTGACCAATAAAAACTTCTGCATATTCAAAAAAAAAAAAAAAAGAAAGAGAAGACAAGAAAACAGAGGGAAATATCTTCAGGACCTTGTAGTAGGCAATGGAATTTTAGATTTTACAGCAAAAGCATAGCAATAAAAGAAAAAGTAGATAAAATGGATTTCATCAAAATTTAAAACTTTTGTGCATCGAAGAACATTACCAAGAAAGTGAAAAGACAAGCTACAGAATGGGAAAAAGTATTTGGAAGCCATATATCTGATGAGGATTTAATATCCAGAATATATAAAGAAATCCTATAAAACAACAACAAAAACATGAACAACCTGATCAAAAGATGGGCCAAGGATTTGAATAGACATTTCTCCAAAGAAGATATTCAGATGGGCAATAGGTATATGAAAAGATGCTCAATATCATTAGCCATTAGAGAAATGCAAATCAAAATGACAATGAGATGCTATTTCACCCGAAAGATCGGCTATTAACGAAAAAACTGAAAATAATAATTTCTGGTGAGGATGTGGAGAAACAAGAACGCTTGCACACTGCTGGTGGGAATGTAAAATAGAGCATCCACCTGGGAGAACAATTTGGCAGCTCCTCAGAAAGTTAAACAGAGAATTACCCTATGACCCAGTAATTCCACTCCCAGGTATACACCCAAAAGAATTGGCAGCAGCAACTTGGACAGATATTTGCACACCAATGTCATCGCAGCATTGTTCACGATGCCCCAAAGGTGGAAGCCACCCAGGTGTCCATCGACAGGTGACTGGGTAAACCAAGTGTGGTCTGTTCGCACCGTGGAATATTATTCCGCCACGAAAAGAAGTGGAAGCTGGTACACGCGACAACACGGATGAACCTTGAAGACATCGTGTGGAGTGAAATAAGCCCAGACATAAAATGACAAATATTGTATGATCTCTCTTAAAAGCAAATTCATTGAGACAGAAAGAGAAGAGTGTTTGCCAGGGGTAACCAGGGGACAGGGAGGAAATGAGAAGTTAATGCTAAATGAGTGTGAGTTTTGATTTGAGATGATGAAAATAATCCAGAAATGGATATTGGTGATGGTTACAAAGACTTGTCAATGTCACAGAATTGTCCACTTAAAATGATTTCTATGTTATGCATATTTTACCATAATTAAGATAAGTTAATTAGTTTTAAACGTGGTCTATCTATTCAATCGAATATTATTCGGCTGTAAAAAGGAAGGAAGTTCTTGTCCATTCTACAACATGGGAGAACCTTGAAGACATCATGTTGAGTGAAATAAGTCAGATGCAAAATGACACAATTGTATGACCTCGCTTAAATGACAGTCCCTAGAATAAGCAAATTTCCTGGAGACAGATAACAGGTTAGCAGTGGGCCGGGTGTGGGGAGTTACTGCCCAGTGGGTGCAGAGTCTCTGAGATGTTTGGAAAGATGGGGTCATGGATGGTGGTGACAGGGGCGCCATATTGAGCGGTAACTAATACCACCGAATTGCACACTTGAAAGTGGTTGCAATGGGATGTTCCAAGTGGTATATGTGCTATTACTATAGCAAGTTCAAAAGGAAAAACCAGCTGCCCGGGTTTCTGTGCCCAAGGCAAGACCTGACAGCCCGGCCTGGCCGAGAGAGGGAAGGGTCTCCTTTGTGTTTCCGCTGCTTCCTGGACCTGTCCCTGTGAGCCCTGCCTGGAGCTGGGGCCAAGCGGAGAGAAGCAGGAGACCAAGAGGTCTGGGGGCTCCACCCCCCAGATGCAGAGGACGCCCCCTCCCTGTTGCAAGGCGGCGGGGGTGGGGGGGCTGCAGGTGTGGGAGAGAACAGACGGACGCTTTTGGAGTCCCAATCGCTGCGGATGGGGCAGGAGACTCCTGGGCCCAAAGTGGACTGGAGTGTGTGTGTGTGTGTGGGGGGGGTGGTGTATATTTTACCACAATTAAAAATAAATAAATTATTTTCAAAAAATGAAAAAGAACAGTGAATACCAACAGGTTGTGATCAGAGCAGGGAGATGGGGGATAGCACCAGGTTTGGGGGCCCCAGGAGGCCCAGGAGGAAGATCTCAGGAGGGAGAGGAGGGGCTTCCAGGGAGGAATATGGGGGGCGGGGAGCAGAGCGGCCCAGAGGAGGAGGGGCCACCAGCAGCAGACCACCCGAGGGCCCTGGGGCCCCTCCGAGCCGCGCAGTGACCCTGGGGATGGGGAGCTGCGGGTCCAGCTTCTGATTGGAGATGAGGAAACTGCCAAGGAGAGATGAGGTCTCCTGGGGATGGAGCCCCCTGGCCAGCCGGAGTCCACGGGCCCTCCCAGCCTGACTTCCAGCGTCCCCACTTGTCCAGATGGGGCCTTAGGGGGCAGCCACCCCGGACGGCAGAACTAGCACAGCGACAGGACACGTGGCCCTGCAGCCTTCCTGCCACGCCGTCTGTGAGTGTGCGGGGGGCCCTGGCTGGGGTCCCCTGTAGGCGATCCCTGGGCTTACAGAAACGGGTCCGTGTGGGTGGGTAAAGGGGTGGGTTTTGAGGCAGTTGAGCCCTGACTTGTGCCACTCACCAGGCGCTGTCCAGCCCTGCCCCTCATCGCAGCTGTACCCCAGGCCCTGAGCAGGTGTCACTGCGGTTCACAGGCCCAGAGTGGGGGGCTGGGGGGGCGCTGCAGGGGCTGGCCCGGGACCCCCGACCTGGGCAGGGTTGTTTCCACTAGAGCCTCTTTATTGGGGCCACGGCCAGGCTGCTGGGAGCCACTAGTGGAAACTGGGCCCGCAGTGAAAATCTGAATTCCACTGGCCAGAGGGAGAGGCCCGAGAAGCTCAGGCTCCCCGGCCGAGATTCTGTCTTGGAGTCTCCTTGTCCAAATCCATGGTGTGGCCCGTCTAACTGCAGCCTGAAGACACGTCTACGCAGGACCCTACGCTGCCTGGCCTCACGTCCCCCTCGCAGACCCTCACTCCTGGCTCCACCCCCGCCCGCCGCCCTCGGTCCCCCCTAGGGACCCACGGGGGTCCATCCAGTGGGCGATGTTCCCTCTTTCCCTGATTTGCAACCTCAGCAGAGCCCACGTGAGCCCCCTTTCCCTAACCCTCCTGGGTTTTCCTCAGGCTCCCACACTTCTCAGCCTGTCATTGCCGCCCCCTTCCTCCATCTCCCTCTTAGAGCCTCTTGGGACCCCCTCCCTGGGCATGTGTGTGCTGGGCTGCAGGTGGAGCCCCCACTCTGGGATAACAACCCCCAGAGCCGTGGCTTCCCAGATCCTGGGTACCGGGCCCTAAGCTCCACGCCCCCGTCCTCTGGTTCTCAGCCTCCTGCCTCCTCCCAGTGCTGAAGGGACACCCCTCACCACCCCCCACGCCCCAGTGCCCTCCCTCACCTCGCTCCTCACCTGCCCCCGGCTCCAGGACCTGCCTCCAAAGCCTCCCGCTCAGCCCCAGCTCCTCCAGGGTGGCCGTGGCCCAGGCCCCCTCCTAGCTGGACAGCCATGGCTGTCCCCTCCCTCGCCCCTTGCCCCTGCCCCTTCTCCAGCAGCCGGAGGGATCTGGTGAGCCAACACACATTGGGTCCCGCCACTGCCCCTGACCAAGCCCGCATGGCTTTCTGTGCCCTGGCCGTCACATCCCCGGCCCTCCCACCCTGCATGGCCAGGCCCTGCCGCCTGCCCTGGCCACAGCCTGGCCTGGGAGGCCCCCTCGAGTCTCCCCTCACTCTCGGCTCCTTGAGCTCCTCTGGCCCCCTGCCTTGGGGTTTCCTGCATGGGGCCCTCCCTCACCTGGCCCTCACCTGGCCCTCACCTGGCCGGGGCCTCCCGCTGCTGCGGGGCTCAGCCTGCTGGTTGCTTTATTCCAGGAGGCTCTGTGTGACCCCCACCCCAACCCCCAACTCAATTAGATGTAACCTCATCTCCCCCCTTTACCTTCCTCGATTCCATGAACCACAATATTAGTGGCACGTGTGTGCATGTGTGTGTGTGTGTGCACACGCACATGTGTGTAACCCCTGCACACCCCATGAGGCAGGATGGGGACTCTGTCCCCTTGCTGATTGTCTTCATGCCCCAAGCACGATGTTGCACACAGTAGGTGCTCAGTAAGTGCATTGTGCGTGAACGAGGGGCCAAAGCCCACCCTTGCTGCAGGGATGCAGCCCAGTGTCCCACCCAAGAACCGGGAGGGTGGGGGGCCACTTGGGCTTTGCCGGCAAGAAGGACAGGCGCTTCGTTCCCGTGTGTGGGGCAGAGAGGGATGGGATTCAGGTTTGTTCCCGAGGAGGGGGCCCCTTCTTCCCACTGCTGTCGAGTGGAGAGGCCAGGACGCTGTCCCCGCGGCGGCCCCTCCAGCCTCTCCCCCAGGCTGGGCCCTGCCGCCCACCCACAGCGCTCCCTCCACCCGCGGCCTGGCCAGCGTCTTAGTCTCTGGGAATGAGCCCAGGCACCGCTTCTTCCAGAAAGTGCCCCCTGCCCCCCGAGCTGAGTCGGATGCCTCCTGGGGTTCCCACGGATCCCAGCTCCTGCTTATGACAGCCTGGTCACAGGGGTTGGCCGTGTCCTGTCTCCCTGTCAGTCTCTGTCACTGGACAAAGAGCTTTGGATCCTGCGAGCATCTCTGAGAAAAGCAGAATCTAAGCTGCGATCTGGAGGAGGCGGCAGAGGCCGGCTGAGGTTCGGGCCAGAGATCCCAGGCAGCGGGGACAGGTTTTGTTTGACTCTTTAACTCCGGGTCCTGAAACTGAAAATTCAAATGCTGATACCCTATCTTGTTCTCGAGAGTATTTGAGGTACTGCATCTTACAAAGAAAGCCTTGGTATAGCAGGAATTTTTAAATAGCTCATAAGAAAATTGGGGTTAAGGGAAAAGGAGCAAAGAAGCGTGGGAGGAGGGGCAGCTGCGGCCCAGCTCGGAGTCCCTGTCGCCCGCCGTGGCCTCGCCGGGGGCCGCCCCACCTCGCCGTCCCCGCGCTGCTCGCAGCTGAAGCACGGAGAGGAACGTGGGGGCTACACCTTCCATCTATCCACGGGATTGAAAGAAAAGGTGCTGCAAAGCGGCCTGACTCTTCTTGCCTGAGATGTGGGGAACCTGCTCTCCGGGTCACATGGGGGGTGAGGAGAGCCTGGCGTCCCCCAATCCCACGGCAAAGGCCGAGGACACCCCCAGGGCTGCTTCTCACGACCACCCTCCCCTCCTGCCCATTTACTCGTGCTGAGCACTGAAGCTCGCACACTTACGTGGGCCGAGGGCACAGCGGGCCTGGCACACAGAGGTGATGAACGGATGTTTCATGAAAGGAAGGTAGTTGTATGAATGAGGGGGTATATAGTTAACAGAAAAGTAACACGTGGTTTCGTGGAAAAATGGGCTATCATCCACACTTCCAGGATGCAGTGCTTAAGGGAAGCCGCCATCCTCTACTTCACCGCCCCCCGGTGGCGGGGTACACTAACTGCAGGAGGAGGGGCTAAGTCCTCTCCCACCCCCCCTGACATCCAGCCCATATGGGTGGGCGGGCATTGCTCCCGGCTAAGGGCACCGAGCCTCTGCCTTCAGCGCACACAAAGGAGGGAAAGGAATGGGCAATTCCGTAAGAGGTGCCCCCTCCACACACACACACACGCCCCCTGATTTCTGAGGTCTTGGGTTCAGAGGCTGTGACAATTGGTAGCCATGGTTAGGGACCATGACCCAGGGGTTTGGAGGGGGTGGGGCAGCCTGTCGGGAGTTCCTTAGTCTCTGTGCCCTGAAGTGTGGCCATGGTTGGTGATCTCCCTGACACCGTTTCCCCTGCTCCCTGCTTTCTCACAGGACCCTAATTTTTGTTCAGAGGCCACCACCCCTCCCCCTAAGTTGACCTCACTCTCAGCTCAGAAGGTTCTGACAGGTCCAGGGTGGCCCCATCCCTCTGGAGACTGGGATTGGCCGCACCTGTTGGCACCCAGCATTCCCTAGATACATGGATTTGCTCCAGAAAGGGCCTATCACCCAAACCAGGTCAACGGGATGTGAGAGGAGGCTTGCCAAAGAATCCTGGGAATGATGTCACCTCACTTTTAGAAGAAAGTTCTGGAAGGTTTCTTCTCTCTTGGTCGGGATACTGTAGTAGGAGATGTACACCAGTAAGAGCTACTGCAATTTGGTCCCCACATGGGAAGTTAGCCTGAAAATGAAGCCAATACCCAGAGAGAGAATCATGGAGAAGTGGGGCCAGAGCTCCTTGATCAAGCCATTCCTGAGGCCACTACCTCAGGATTTCCAGATCCATGAGCCATGCAAGACATTTTTGTTTGGTCCACTTGGACTTCAGGTTTTTGTTATTTTCAACCCTGAAAAGAAAAAATCAGCAGTGTTTGTGACATCCCTGGAATTAACACCAGTAGGCTTAAGTGCCCTTGGCAAGGACCCCCTCCAGAGAGTTTGGTTTTTGGATTGCTTCTGAGTTTAGCAGAATAGTTGGGGATACTCTCGTCTCTCACCTGCTTTGTGAGCTGGCAGGCACACTCTGGGAATTCCTGAGGGCATTACCCGACCCCTTGTCACAAGTGAAAAGTGAGAGGTTACCTCACAACCTTCCTTCAGAGGCAAAACTCAGAGAAGAAAGGAAGGGCCACCACTTACCAGAGAACTCCAGATGAAAGGAGAAATCCGTTCACTGTGGAATATTCTCTGGGTTCTCATTTCCCCACCTGTGCCAGTTTGGATGTATTATGTCCTCCAAAATTCCTTTATCTTTGATGCAATCTTGTGGGGGCTGATGTATTAGTGTTGATTGGGTTGGAACCTTTTGATTAGATGTTTCCATGGAGATGTGACTCAATCAACTATGGGCGAGAACTTTGATTGGATAATTTCCATGGAGGTGGTGCCCCACCCATTCTAGGTGGGTCTTAATTGGATCACTGGAGTACTTTAAAAAGAGACACACAGCCGAGATGCTGGTGCAGCTGTGAGTGACATTTTGGAGAGCAACTAAGAATGGCATTTTGGAGGAGCTGCAGCTTACAGAGACATTTTGGAGAACAGAACCCAGGGGCAAACAGATGCCTAGAGAGGAAAGTCCTGGCAGAAAGTCATTTTGAAACCAGAACTTGGAGCAGATGCCAGCCATGTGCCTTCCCAGCTAACAGAGGTTTTCCGGACACCATTGGCCATCCTCCAGTGAAGGTACCCGATTGCTGATGTGTTACCTTGGACACTTTATGGCCTTAAGACTGTAACTGTGTAAACAAATAAACCCCCTTTATAAAAGCCAATCCATTTCTGGTGTTTTGTGAAAAGGCAGCATTAGCAAACCGGAACACCACCCAACATGGGCTGGTAAAACCCTACAGAGCAGAGGCAATGTTTCATTTATTAATAATCACCAATGTCGCCTATGCAGGGTCCTGAGGAAGCCTCAGATCGAGGGTCCCATGTTGCGGAAAAGAAGGTGTGGCATTGAGCCCCTGATTCTGGGATCCACTTGTGCTAGCACACCTCCCACATCCAGGAAGCTGAGAGAAAGAAGAAATGGCCCATCCGAGGCTCGGCTCAGTGTCAGCTCGGGGACCGTGTACTGTGGGCTGGGCCCTCCTTTCCAGAATGAAGGATATGACTGAACCGACAGTCAGGCATGGCGCCTGGAGCCACAGGACAGAAGAACGGAGTTACCCAACTAGGGGACAATGACCCTTGTTGTCAGGAGATGCTGAGCTGCCACTGCACAGTGGGGGCACAAAGGAGTATTTCTGGGGCCACAAGACTCACTGGGGCATCTCTAGTTTCTTTCATGCCCAGAGACAACAGTAAATGGGAAATTCCAACAACCACTGCATAGCAAGGGCAGTAACTAAGGGCTCAGACCAGTTAGGGGTGAAAGTGTGGTTCGCCCACTGGTTTAGCAACTCTGACCCTTCCCGAGACCCACTGGTGTGCTGGCCAAGGGTGAGTGGAACCTAGAATGGGGGGGGGGGTGCTGAGTGGCCGCAGGACTCCTTGGAGCAGTAGGGTCAATGTTTCTTCCACTGGCCCTCCCGGGTGAGTCTTCTGCAGAGACTGTGGCCGGCCGCCATCTTGAAGGCCTTACAGTGGATTGGCCTTAGTGAGGATGTCTTGGCTTGCCAGAGCTCTGTAACAAAGCAACACAGATGAGTTTATCATCTCACAGTTCTGGAGGCTGTAGTTCTAAAGCAAGGTAGCGATGCTTTCTCTTAAAGGGGAGAGCCTGCCCCCACCTCTGCCCTGGCTCCTGGTGGGTGCCAACCAGCCATGACGTTCCTTGGCTTATGGTGGCATAACAACTTCTGCCTCCATCACATGGTCGTCTGTCAGTCTCTGTCTTACGGGTCCAAATGTCCTCTGTTTATAAGGATACCAATCTTATTACATCAGGGTTCACCCTACTCCAGTTTGGCCTCAACTTAATATCACATCTTCAAAGACCCCATATACAGGTAAGTCCACGTGCCCAGGACGGAGGGCAGGACTTGAACGTGTCTTTTTTGGGGACTCAATTCAGTCTATAACAGAGGGCGTGGGCAGATCCGAGCCCTCCACAGGGTGGGCTGTACCTGTCCCTTCACCAGCTGCCCTGTGGACGTATCTCTGTGATTCTGTCCGGCCTCTGTGACCCCTGGCACGGGTGCCTGGGGGACCTGCCTGGCCTGTTGTCCCAGTCACACGAGGGAATTGACGAGCCCCGGGTGCTCTTGACCTGTGGATAAACAGATCCTCTTCCAGCCCCAAGCAGACAGCTTGGAGGCATGTTTCACTGGAGGATCCCGGAGTGATTGTGTCCCAGTTGTGTACAGTGGTGACCAACTCCAAAAGGCATTTTGTAACAAACTACCTCACAAATCACACTTTTGTACTGGTTAACATCATTCAGACAGAATAGCCTTAAGTGTCTCTTCCTATGCAAATGAAGGTGTGACGAGACCTGGACACTCTTGCCTGACCCAGGAGGAAGTGACCCGCCGGAGACCTCAGTGGCTGCCCCCACTCCTGCTTCCTGGGGTCACTTGCAAACTGCACCTTCCCAAGCCCTGGTCTCGAGCTCGGCTTTCCAAAGTGGGAGTGGAAGGCGGGGGGAGACCAGGTGAAGACAGGCAGGGTCCGGGGTCCCAGAGAAGGAGAGAAGGCTGCCGGGCCAGGGGGACAGGGTCTGAGGAGCTGGGGAGTCCTCGGGGCCTCGGGCCCTAGAAGCAGCCAAGTCTCCTGCGCTTCTTGAATAAGTGCAGATGCGACCACGAGAGAGACAGGCCAGGAGAGACAGAGACAGACAGACAGACAGACAGAGAGGGACAGAGAGACAGAGGGGGACAGAGAGAGACAGAGGGGACGGAGGGAAATGCAGAGACTGAGAGAGACGGGATGGGTGTGGGCAGAGAGAGAGAACTGATGACAGAGGAGGAGTCTGGCTGGGGAGGGAGGGAAAGGCACAGATGCTGAAGTGATGTGGATGGAAATCGAGCTCCTTTCTCAGCCAGGACTCCACGGCGCAGGGCCCAGAAAATGAGACGAGGGGCTGTTTTCTTGGTTCTTCCAGGAGGCTCGCGGCCAGGCCCTTCCTAGGGTTCTAGCAGAGTGCAGAAGCCCAATTTTCTCCTGGAATCCTGGGTGAGAAAGGCTGACGGGAAGAAAAGGCAGGAGACATTTTCCTTGAGAGTAGAATCCTCCTGCTCGCTTATTGCTTTTTATTGTTTCCTTTTTTCTAAGCCCACCTCAGGCTGCTGTGGACAAAAATGTGAGGGTTTGGGGCAGTTGGGTCATCTGAGTTCATCTCTAAATGGCAGGCGATCTGCTTTCTTGCTCTCAGCCGGAGAGAGAGAGAGCGAGTGAGCCAGGCAGAGGACTGGGGCTCGAGGGGCCTGGAGCCTTGAACCTTAGGTTGGGGAAGACGCCCCATGGGTTTTCCGAGCAAAGATGGCCATCACTCAGATGCCCATGGCTAAGGGAAGGGTGGGCCCGGGTCCCAGCTGGGCGGCGTCGTGCCGGCTGCTGTCCCTCTCTGGGCTCCTCTGCCCTCTTGCCCTTGCCCGTTTGGCAGGCTGGCTGTGGTGGTTGCATGGGTGCAGGCACTTGTGTGGGTGCTTGTTAAGGGGCTCCAGCTCCCCCAGAAGCAGGGAGTGAGGGGCCTTGCAGTGCCTTTGACTCCTGACAGGTGCAAACCAATGGCATCACAGCCACCCCTGAGTGACGGACTCCTGTGCAGGGCACACCTGCTCCTGTGTTATCTAGAGGACGCACCTGTATGGAGACGCCCCTGTCCAGGTAGGACATGGAGGATCACCAAAGGGGTCTCACCTGGGTGCAGGGCTGGGAGGTGTTGGTGCCGGGCTCTGAGACCCAGATTCCGCTACACATCCTGTGTTCTTCTGGGCCTGGCGAGTCGCAGGTGTGCAGGAGGCTGACGCTGCCCCATCAGGGCTGGTCTGGGGTCTGGAATGTTCTAATGACGACAGCAGTAGCTTTGGTCAAAGCCAGGTTCTGCCCATCACCCCAGAAGAGTTGGGGTGAGCAGGAAGCCACTGCCTCTGGGCGTCTCCTCCGGCGAAGCTGCCCCTGGCTTTTCATGGGATCCTGGCAGTGGAGCTTACCCGGTGGTAACTTGAGCCCCCCATGGCCACCCAGGGCCCAGGGAACCCCGCCTGCCCTCCGCTGGGGGTTGGGAGCAGAAAGGCCCTGCCTCTTCCACTCTCCCCTGCCTCTCTCAGGGTCTCCCTGGGGTCCCCCATCACTGACGACCCTTCTGGATCGGGTTTCCTGGGTCCCTGGCGGAGGTGGGAGTGGGGAGTGCCGGAGACCCAGGCCTGGCTGGCAGCCACTACCCAGCTGTGTGACCTGGGCAAGGTTCCTGGCTCCTCACAGCCTCAGTTTTCTGATCTGTGAAATGATGACATTGGCCTTACTGGGTGGCCAAAGGGGTAAGAGAAACGAAGGGAAATCTGGAAAGAGTTATGCAAGAAGCTCCTCAAGGGCAGGGACCAGAGGTTTTTGACTGATTGATTGATTGATCGATTGATTGATTCAGTAAAGCCTGGGACTTAGCCGAGGACCCAGGCAAACCCCAGCAGGCACAGGGGAGCTGGGGGAGGGGAGAGGCATGGCCAAGACTTGTCTGTGTGTCTATGTCCTCTCATCCAATTGACACACCTCTCAGCTGGGGACACATCGGCTCAGAGAGGGTGAGTGCCCTGTCCAAGGTCACACAGCTGGCCTGGGGCAGAGCCAGGAACACTACCGATGTTGAGAGCTTTCTAATCTCAGTGCTCTTTAGTGAGTTGTAGGGATAGCATTTAGTGAAATGCTGCCAGAGCAGTTTTGAGATCTCACATCCTAGACCTTCTAGAAAATCAAGTCCTGTTAGTCCTTTGGTCTCTCGAGATGTAGATGACAGACCCGTGGCCTTCAGGCGAGGAGCTGACTTTCCAGGGGGCGATCCCTAGGTGCAAAGACTTTACCCGGGAGTGTTGCCTGCTGACAGCACTGCGGGTTTCGCTTGCTCTCTGCCTGCCTCGCCTCGTGCCGTCCTCCCAGCAGCCCCTGGGGTGGCTCGCTCCACTTCACAGATGAGGAAACTGAGGCACAGAGAAGGGCGTGTCCTCCCCAAGGTCAACCCACTGCCAGTAAACGGCAGAGTGGATGCTCAGAGCCCAGTTTTGCGTGATGCCAAAGACCTCAGCCCCTCCTTCTGTTACCTTATTTAACCATAGTCTTTCCTGGTTGGGGGGTGAACCCAGGTTTTCCAGGGGCTTAAAACAGCAAGCATTTGTTACTGCCCAGTTTCTGTGCGTCAGGCATCAGGGGGCTCTGGCTCCAGGTCTCGTGCAAAGTCACCATCAGGTGCTGGCTGGGGCTGGAGGCTCCTGGGTGAGGGTGGGGTATCCACTTCCAAGCTCGCACATGCGTGAGCCCCTTTTCTGAGATGGGAAAACCGATGCTCAGAGGGCTCAGCATCTGACTCCAGGAAACATGACCTGGTGTGTCAGTCCCAGGTGAGTTTATGCCCAAAGTCTGCCCTGCATCCTCTAAAAGGTGGGAGCCGCCAAAGGGCACCTGTGCAGAGAGAGGGCGGGTCCAGGTCCGAGGGGGAGCACTGGCTCCGTCCTCTATGACAGCTGCCCCTGCTGGGTGCCCCCAGTGCCCC
Source organism: Choloepus didactylus (assembly GCF_015220235.1). Lineage (NCBI taxonomy): Eukaryota > Metazoa > Chordata > Mammalia > Pilosa > Megalonychidae > Choloepus > Choloepus didactylus. The sequence continues at coordinate 4,927,941 of NC_051309.1, read as the reverse complement.
ATTATTCGCTGAGCCCTGGCCATGCCCTCCTGGGTATCTCTGTCCTGATTTCACAGACATCACTTAGGCCCTGGTGGGGGTCCCCTGCCCAAGGTCACCCGCTGGTGGAGGTGGGGTTCAAACCCAGCCTGCCTGCTGGAAGCCCCCTCTTTCTTCTTCCAACAGAGTCATATTGGAACTAGCCCTGGGACCTCAGTATGGCCTAGCCAGCCGATGACCCCAGTGACTCCAAACATCGTGCTACAGGGACAGCCCTCGAGGATAGGAGCCGGCCAACAAGGCAGGGTCTGAGCATGGCTGAGTCCAGGCTGCAGGGTCAGAGCACCCGTCAGTGTGGGTCCTGCCCCCCTGCCCAGCTGGGTGGTCTTAGCTCACGGCGGCATTGTGTCATCACTCTGCAAGAGCGAGGCCAAAAGTCCTCGCCTCATGGGGCTGTGTAGTGATCAGACGCATTCCTGTGAGCAGTAGCCAAAGTCAGCTCATCCTTGGGACGATTTCAGGGATGGAGACTAGTCACTCCGTGTTATCCATTCTAGACTTAATACTGGTATATGGTTAGGAACCAGGGGTCGAGCCGCTGGAGAAAGCCGACTGAATCCCAGCCCCCCACTGCCGGGCGTGCCGCGGACCCCTCCTCCTTAGACCCTGGGGGCTTGGCACCTAGAACTTGGGGGCTTGCTGTCAGTCTTCCGGCTGTCCGCCAGAGGGCAGTGGTGGGCTGGGGACCATCCCCTCCATACTTGGAGCCGGAGTTGAGACTAAATGGGCATCGTGAGCATCAGAGGACTGCAGGGGGCTGGTCTGATGCCCTGTCTAGAGATGGAGAAACTGAGGCACAAGGAGGAGGAGGAACTTGTTCAAATCCACCCAGAAAGAAACTGCCCCCACCCTGACTCCTAGGGGCTCATCTGCATGTTGGTTCACAATGGGGCGGGTGGGGGGACACCCACAAGCAGGTAACACACCCCCAAGGATTCTCAAGCTGCAGGATGACCCGGGGAAGGCGCCCTGAGCCACCTGCACCACTGGAGACCCTGACTCAGCAGCCCGCGGACAGGTCCTAGGCTGACATGGGCTCCAGGTAACCCCTGTGGAAGAGGAGCCTCTTTTTTTTTTTTTAAATAAACTAGCATTTAACAAATGTGTTTTACTATGACAATAATCATATATATTTTTTCTGATTACAAAAATAATCCTTTTTTGGTTATGAAAGTAGTATACATGGAAATACACCATGTAAAGAACAAAATTTAATCACTCCAACCTCATTGTTCTCATCACAGTGAACATTTCATTATTTTCCTATCCAGTTTTTTCCTCTAAAAAAATTTTAGAGCAAAAGTGGGGTCCCAGCCATCCATGATGCTTTGAAACCTCTTCCTCTCCTTGAAGAATGCATCGAGAACAACTCGAGCAGCTTCCACACCCTGCTGGGGCTGCGTAGACATTCCAGCTCTGGGCCGGGCCAGGGTCCCGGGGGCTGTCTCACCTGGGCAGGACGGAGGCGTGGTGAGGAGCACCCCGGGGTAACGTCAGAAGGCCCGAGCGCAAACCCTGCGTGGCCTGGGAGAGTCATCCAAGGCCCCTGCTCCGGGGCCCCAGCTTCCCAGCTGTGAAAAGGCAACTGGGCTCACGCCCGCCCCGCCCAACCTGCAGCCCCTTAGGCCTCGATTTACCTCTAGCTCTGGCCCCAGGGAATATTCTTCTCTTCCTCCACTCCCCCTCGTCCTGCTAGTCCTTCTCCATCTCTTCCTTCTTCTTCTTTTGTCTTCACACAAACTTATCCTCTTATAGACTCACAGGTTAAAGTCTAAAATCAGTTCTGGTAGGCCAAGATCAAGGGATGGGCAGAGCACCCCCCTCCAGGCCCTGGGGAGAATCCGTTTCTCTGCCTTTTCCAGCTGGCAGAGCTACATTCCTTGGTGGTTGCCCCTTCTGCCATTTCCAAAGACAGCAGTTTCTTCCTGCAGTTGTCACACGGCCTTCTTCCGTAGCCACATCTCCCTCTGCCGCCTTCTTGTAAGGACACTGTCGTTATATGTGACCCACCTGGGTAATCCAGTGTCATCGCCCCTTCCTGAGCCCCCTTTGCCGGTCAGCGGACACAGGGAGCGTCCTTACATCTAGGAAGGAACAGGCCAAACCGAGTGCATTTGAGTGCGGAGCTTCTGCCCCTCCAGCTGTATGCACCTGGTTTTCCCATATGTTTCAGCTCCTCTTGGGTGGGTCTCCACTCAGAAGCGGTCAGGAGTGTCCCTCGGGATCTCCTTTCACCCCTCAGCCATCCCCACCCCACCCCACCCCCACAGCTCCCCCACATTGTGAAAATGCTATGTGGCTCCAGGAGGGTCAGGATCCCCTCCTGTGGCCCGAGGGCTGCGGGGCGGCCAGCCAGCCCTCCTAGGGCAAGGCTGGGGGAAGGGAGGTGCACCCCGCTTTTGGTCTTTTAAAGCAAGTTTTCTAAAATGGTCTCCAAAAAGATAAGACAATAAATATAGGACATAGGTGATTTGTTTGTTTTTCATCAGTCCCCAAGGCAAGAAGAATTATGCAGCTCCCTGCACATCAGGGCCCCTTCATATACCGAAGGAGGCAGGTGTGAGGCTGTGTAGCAGCGTGGAGTGGTTGAGAACATTCTCTTGTGATGAAAAAGGAGGTGCCCCATCTCACTCTCGCCCAGGCCTTGGGGCATGCTGTGGGGTGCAGGGAGAAGCCCGGCTCACCCCCGGTGGCAGGGGGGAGGTGACTTGCTCATCCCCATGATCCACGGTGCTCCACACGGAGGGGTGTTCAAGGAGCACTCCCAGCCTGGCCCATTTCGGTTTTCAGGTGAGGAAACTGAGGCTCAGAGAGGTGTGTGTGGTCAGCAGTAGAGCTGCACTTTAGAAGGTTCCTGACACGGCTCGGCCCTGTGGGAGGACCCACTAGGCCGGGGGCAGTCAGAGCACCACGTCTCCAGCCCCACAGAGCTTCCAGACACGGCCTTCTGCGGTGGGACACCCTGCGGTGGGAGACCCTGAGGTGGGAGACCCTGCGGTGGGACACCCTGCAGTGGGAGACCCTGCGGTGGGAGACCCTGAGGTGGGAGACCCTGCGGTGGGAGACCCTGCAGTGGGAGCCGGGCTGGGCTTGCACTCTGGTTTGGGGACTCAGAGGGTGATTCTGTGCAAGTGGCTGGGCCTCTCGGGGCCTCGGTCTCTACACCTGGAGAGTGGGGACAGAGCCCAGGGGAAGCACCAGTGAGGTGCCTGATGCCCCTCAGACCTGGGGGAGCCCCCTCCTAGAGGGTGGCCCTGAAACCAGTCACATCTAGAAGCCTAGGCCTGCCTTCCCCTGCATCCTGGGGCCACAGTGCCTCCCCCTGGCCACCTGTGGGGTTCTGCAGGTCAACTAGGCCGAGGCCTCCAGAGAGCAGGGGAAGGGGGGCTGGGCACGTCCTGGAGCTGGGCTGCCCCCCTAGGACCCCCTGAAGCTGGGTAACACCTCAGTCCTTGCAGGGGGTCAACTAGTGACTCCCCTTTAGGGAGAATGACCACTTGGGGAGTGAACACCCCTTGAAGGGGGCAGCAGGCCCTCAGCCCCCACCCAGTGTGCCATATCGAAATACTACCCATGTGGCCAGGCTTCCCGAGTTTCCCTGATTAGGTTTTACTGTGAAATCTCCATCTTTTTAATTATTGAGAATTAAGTCTGAAGTTTTTAAACACTACACCTGTGGGCTGAGGGCCACTGACTGGTGGTGATTTTCCCGAGAATGAGAACTCAGAGGGCTGGACGCGTCCTCCACTCTGGAGCCCCCAGTCTTGGGCAGCCAAGCTCTGGACATGCCCGCAGGGAGGGTTTGCAGTGTGGACGCTCAGCTCAGCTCTGTTGACTACAAGATGCTGTCAGGGAGCAGTAGGGCCAAGGGTTACCAGACGTGGACGAGCAGGGACAGTAGCAGGAACATATTCTCGTAATTAAAAGCAGAGAAAAATGTCAAGCACTTCATACCCCATTCATTCGTTCACTCACTCATTTTCTACTTACCCACAAAAACAACAAGAGAATTGAGTGGGCTGAGCTTGTTCAGCCCTGAGTACCGGCTCAGGCCCCCCAGCCAGCGTTTCCCACCCGGGCTGAGCCAGAACTTTCCCTGTGACAGCACAGACCACCTTGTAAGTCAATGCCTGTTGGTGCTGAAGCAGCTACAGGGCCCGAGGCATTGGGTGACGAAGCCAGCTGAGGAGCATGACCACAAGGACACCTGATACAAATGCAGGCCTTGAGCGTGTGTGCATAGGTGTGAGCGTGTGCATGTGTGTTGTGTATGTATGTATGTGTGTGTGTGGTGTATGTGTGATTTTCTGTGTGTTTTGTGTGTGTGTTTGTGTGAGTTTGTGTTTGTGTAGACTGTTGTTAGAGTCTCAGCACTTACTAACTCATGTATTCCTCATAAACACCCTGTGAGGTTGCTGCCCCATTCCAAAGACTAGGAAGGTGAGGCACAGAGAGGTTAAGGAGCTTGCCCCGGTTACACAGCCAGGAATGGGGGCAGTGGCCCCACTCCACAGGTGGTGGTTTAGAGGCCCCTGGAGGGGCAGGGAGGTGACATCTGTAACAGGCCCCGGGCGATTTGCTCACCTGTTGGAAGCACCAAAGTAGAAGTGTCATTTAGAGCAGCCATTCTCAGGCTTGCCTGATGACAAGGATCACTTGGGGCATTGTCCACAAATCCAGATTTCTGGGCCTTGCCCTGGGAGATCCTGACTTTGGGTGGGGGGCAGGGGGTCTGGGGCTGAGACTCTGTTACCTTTAATACCCCAGGTGGATCCCACTATTGGCAAGTTTGGGAACCCAACTCTGGGCACCGCCCTGCCCACTTTGGTGGACCCGCTGCTTGCCTCACACCCGGTGGGGCACACAGTAGGTGCTCAATACATGTTTGCTGCCCTCCCTCCCCGGCAGCTGCCATGAAGGCCCAGTGTGGAAGGCCCCGAGGCCCAGCCACAGAAACCAGGCTCCTGACGCAGAAGCCAGGCCCAGCACGAGTGTCCGGCTCTCCCCCTGCCGGCGTCCTCAGGGCCTGGGCTCTCTCCTCCCTGAGCCCTCAGAGGCCGGCAGAGGAGGCCGGGCCTGGGCCGCGGTGCCTGGAGGCGGCCCGCAGGCTGCTCCCCACCCTGCTCGGGAATGCTGACCCGGGAGCCGCCACTTCCGATGGCCGATAAGGAGGAGGAAGGTCAGGGAGGACGGCCCCTTCCCGGCGGGGCGGGGCAGCTGGGGGCAGCCAATGACCCGGGCCGGCTGTCGGGAGCCCGGGGCCAGGCCCGTGGAAATGCCGGCCTCCCTGCTCAGGCCGGGCGAGCCGCCGCGGGGACCAGGCCGGGGGGCCGCAGCAATGGCAGCGAGGACGGCAGCGGGGACAGTGGCAGGTGAGGCCCGGGAGGCCCCGTCTCCTCCCTCCCCCCCTCCTTGGCAGGGACTGTGAAGGGCTCGGTGTCCACCCTCCTGGTGAGGGGTACATTCTAGACCATGGCATGGGGGTGGCTCGTGGAGGGGAGGTGTACCCCGAATCTGGCCTGGCCAGGAAGCTTCAGGCGGGGCTCGGGGGCCGAGGGAGGGCCAGCCTGGTCTCCCCAGGTCTGCAAAATGGGCGCAGGGGCCCTGCCGGGCAGAGCTGGACCCTGTCAGCGGCAGAGGCTGAGGTTGTGAGGGCAGGTGTGGTTGGGGTGCTGTCTCCCCACGATCCTGACAACAGGGGCTGGACAGGGTGCCTGATGGGGAGGGTGGGGACCCAGGAAGTGGCTAGCCGGGGTTCTGATCCCCACCAGCCACTTCCTTGCTGAGTGCCTTCAGGCAAGTGACTCTGCCACTCCGAGCCTCAGTTTCCCCATCCGTAAGATGGGCGCGTCAACGTTGGGAGGTCAGCACGGTGCATGCCTGTGGGCAGCGGCCACAGTTAATGGGACAGTCCTTGCTGGGGACCCTGGAGAGGGGAGGACCCCCAGTCTGGGGTCAGTGCCGTGGCATCTGTCCTGCTCTAATTTGCTGCCCCCTGCCCTGGACTCTGTCTGCATCCCCTCCTCCCCCAGCCCCACGTCACAGCCAGGTCTCCCTTCCGAGTCCTGAATCTCACGTGCCACTCTCCAAGAGGCTAAAGTCCCTGCCATCCCCTGGGGACAACCTCCCTCCCTCTGGCTTGATTGGGGGAGGGGCAGAGGGCTGGCGCTTGGAGGGGGAGGGGAGAAGATGCCCGGCTCCCACAGCTCTGCACCCCTCCAGATTTAAGGGTGGTCCTACAGGCAGGGGAAAGAGTGACCATGTGCAGCCTGCTCAGGGGTGGGCCCACTTCTGAGGCCTCGGGCCAGGCATTGGGTCTCTCTGCACCTGCTTCTCCGTGCGTCCAACAAGCCCGTGATCCGTCTGGCCCCAGGAGCTGGATGAATTAGCCGGAGCCTCCTGGGGACTGTGCTTGCAGAGGCTGCCATAGGCTGTTGGTTTACTAGATCCTCACGCTGACCCAGCAAAGAGCTTTGTCCTTATCCCCGTATTTGTAGGATGGCCGAAGCTTGGGGTGACATCCTTGTCTAATATCACTGTGGGCAGGGGCTGGTTTCCCCAGTGCTGTGGGGACAGTGGAGAGAGCACTGGGTGCCAGGCTCTGCTGTGAGCATCTCGCCCCCCCCTCACGGTGCAGATGAGGGAGCCGAGGCCCAGAGAGGTTTCTAGGCCAGCCCAAGGTCACAGAGGACGTGGCCTGGGATAGTTCCCCAGGCACTGGGCTCTCACGCAGTCTTCCCTCAGGGCTTGCTGTCCCGTGCTGCTTGCCGTCCCACATGGCTTGCTGTCCCACGCTGCTTGCTGTCCCACGTGGCTTGCTGTCCCACGCTGCTTGCCGTCCCACGTGGCTTGCTGTACAAAATGGGTGTCTTTGGGCCTCAACAATTCTCTCCACACATCGAGCCTTTTCCACCTACTAGGACTTTTGTTTTAATAGGCTTTATTTTTGAGAACAGTTTTCAATTTAAAGAATAATTGCTAAGATAGTACACAGTTCCCATAAACCCACACCCAGTTTCCCCTACTATTAATATCCTACATGACTATGCTACATTCGTCACAGCGGATGAACCAACGTCCGCACACCGTTATGAACTGCAGTCGTCCCTGCTCAGCTTCCTTTGTTTTGGCCTAATGTCCTTTTTCTGGCCCAGGATCCCTCACCATCTTTTGCGGTCACCTCTCCTCAGGCTTGCTTTTTGAGGAGCGCTGGTCAGCCGTTTGTAGGGTTCCCCTCACCTGGGGTTTGCCCGAGGCGTTTCTCTGGTTTGCCCGGGCTTGTGGGCGGAGACCAGGGAGGGGAATTGGTGCTCCGGCCCACGGGAAGGTGCACACGGCCAACACGCTGTCACTGCAGCCTCGGCCACCTTCTCCGCTGCACAGCGACACTTCCCCCTTCTAGAGTGTGGGAACGCCACCATTCCTTCCGTGGAAGGAAGTGGCTAAGTGCTGCCCACACTTAGGAGTGGGACTTTAATTTTATGCTTGGGGTTATCATCTAACAGTGCTTGATTTTGTGGCTCGAACTGTTCTGGCTGTGGCCCCTGGGAGCTGTTCAAGTGGCTCCTGTGTGTGCCTTTGACACACCCCATCGTTGTGGGATTTTGTTTGTTTGTTTGTCCAAGCAAGCACTGCCTTACTTTCTGGCACCCGCAGAGGCCCCAGGCTCACCTTGCATGTTTGCTGCCCGAGTCCTAGAACCAGCCGTCTCCCCGGGGAGCCCTGGTCCCTGTTCCTGGAGAACAGCATGAGAGAGTGAGGTTCACCTGTGCATCAGGTGTGCTGCTCGTTGCTACCTGGGTGTCATCTAGGCCCACTCAGCGGACAGCATGGAAATACATGTGCGCGTCCTAACTCGTGTCTAACTTGTGTTACACACACCTGAGAGGGCTTCTATACAGAGCCACCTGTATCTGTATTGAGTGTCACCTGAGCTCAACTCTAAACTAGTGCAGGGACACGCGGCTCCCTCCACCCCGGGCCCCCGTCACTGCCCTCCGTTTACTAATTTTTCCATCCCAGTAGATATGTGTAGAAGTCTCAGAACCTCTAACCCACACCCCTGTGGCATACAACGTTATCAACGAGTGCACAGGGCTTCTGTGCAGTTTCTTTTCCGTCTCATTTCCAAAGTTATACTCAGCCCAGCAGTTTTTCCACCACCCCTTCAGGTGGTGGAAAATATCGGTGAGATATTTGTCACACAGCCAGATTGCTTTGTTGCATTCTGCCTTCCATCCTGGGTTTCCCCTCACCTCCGAAATGATTTTTTTTTTAATTAGCATGCATTAAGTGTCACTGTTTGTGCCCCAAAGTTCAGTGTATTTTGGAAATGCATGCTGTAGAGTGCCGGAGTTAGAGAATCCTACAGAACAGTTTCCCCACCCTCAAAATAACCCCGGATACCACCTATTTGCCTCCCACTGCTGTTAATTTATTTACCCACCCCCAGTTTCTTTCCACAAAAGCAAGCAAACAGGCCTGGATTTTAACCCCTGGCCCTTCAAACCATAACAGTTGGCACGATGTGCACGCCGCGCTGCGTTTTGCTTCCTTTCCTGCTCACTCTTTCTCAGGGATCTCCGCTGGTTGGAACTCAGAGAATGCAGATCTTTATCCTAACGGCGTGTGTTCACACGGAGGGCGTGTGACGTATTTGACACTTGGGTTGTTTCCAAGGTGTTGCTGCAGGGGCGGGAGCTTGTGCACCTGCCGTTTCTCAGGGAGGCCGCTCTGCGCTCCGCGAGAGAATTCCCGGAGGCGGGGCTGCCGGCCACAGGGCGGACCTGACGGGATTTTCTGGGTGTTGGGACTCGGCCCTCAGATTGGACCCGCCGGCGCCGTGCCCTCTGCGGCCCCTGCGGGAGGTGCTGACGACGACGCTGGGCCGATGTGCTGGGGCAAAGAGGGTCTCTTGGGGTGGTTCTGCTTTTCTCTCAAAAGTAGGGAGGCTGAACCCCATATTCTTTACGTGAAGTGACAGGCGGACAGGAACTGCCCGATCTCATTCTCCACTATTTTTCAGTTGATTTTGGTCTCTTTCCCTAGACCTGCACATGGAGGGCTGTTTGGCAGGTGTGCTTTAGGGGAGCACAGGTGTGCTTTAGGTGAGTGCAGTTGTGCTTTAGGGCGCACAGGTGTGCTTTAGGGGAGCACAGGTGTGCTTTAGGGGAGCGCAGATATGCTTTAGGTGACTGCAGTTGTGCTTTAGGGGAGCGCAGGTGTGCTTTAGGGGAGTGCAGGTGTGCTTTAGGGGAGTGCAGGTGTGCTTTAGGGCGCACAGATGTGCTTTAGGGCGCACAGGTGTGCTTTAGGGGAGCGCAGGTGTGCTTTAGGGGAGTGCAGGTGTGCTTTAGGGCGCACAGGTGTGCTTTAGGGGAGCGCAGGTGTGCTCAGGAGTGCTGAAGTAACTAGGTCTAGCCTAACTGAACCAAACCCAGCAACAAAATTTGCTTTGTTGATAAATGACAGTAAAGGGCCTGAGAAAACCATCAGGTAAACCCCAATGGAGGAACATTCTACAAAATACCTGGCCAGCACTCCTCAGACTGTCGGGGTCGTCAAAGGCAAGCAATGTCTAAGAGACGGTCCCAGCCCAGAGGAGCCAAGGGGGACGTGATGACTAAATATAATAGGATGTCCGGAGGGGAGCCTGGGACTGAAAAGGATATTATTCAGATTTCCTTAGTTTTTGCCTGAATATGGATGACTTAATAAAGTTAATAGTGCTGTCTCAATAGCAGGTCATGGGCTGTAACAACACACCTGCTAACATAAGATGTTAATAGGAAAAACAGGGTGTGGGCTACCTAGGAATCTGTACGAGCTTCATAACTTTTCTGTAGATCTACAACTATTCTAGAGGAAAAAAGTTTGTATTAAAAGAAGAAAGCAAGCAAAAGAAGCATTTAGGGAAAAAACACAAAAAACATCAAAGGACCAAAGTGAGTGGTGTGTTCTGCAGCTACTCGGGTGCTCAGAGCCCAAACACCGTGTCCCTCTTGTCACCCGTGACTTTGAACAACTGCCTTCATTAACAAGCCCTCATCCATCTGTGCCTCTGTTCTCAACCCCAGCACAGTCCCGCAGGCTGGGTTCTGCTGCCCTGTTGGGTAGTAGGGAAACTGAGGCAGAGAGAGGGAAAGGGGCTTCCCTGAAGCTACCCTGTTGGCAGGAGGCTAACATGCAACTTGGGTCAGAGCAACAGACAAAGAGAGCATGCACCAGGCCCTGGGGTCAGAAGGTCGAGCTCCTGTCCTCATGGAGCTCATGGCCCTGCACTGAGGAAGGAGACAGAATCTAAAACGCCTAGAGGGAGGGTCAGAAATGACAGAGGGAGGCAGGAAGTAAAGGAAGAAGCAAGCCCCTCCCCTCCTCCCTCCTCCCCCTCCCAGAAGAGGGTGCAATCCTGGAGGACTCCCAGAGGGAGGTGATGGCTGAGCAGTTTGGAAGGATGTGTAGGAGTTCGCCAGGCCAACAGGGAAGGAAAGACAGCATCCTGGGCCCAGGAGCAGCCTGAGCAGAGCTGTGCATGCCTGACTTGGCAGAGCACAGTGACTGCTGCTGGACCAGAGCCGTGAGGCAGGTGTCGATAAGATGCAGAGGCAGAGCCCGGACTTAGGATCTCCGATCAGCTCCCGAGGCACCCCTGTACTCAGGCTGCTCCTGTCCAGCCTCGGACTTCTTGCTGCCCACAGGGAATGTCTGCTTCACACTGGGGGGCGCTCCCCAGGCCTCTCCCGCCCAGTCCTGGGATTCAGGATTAGAAAGTAAACCCCCCAGGTGGGCCAGGGCAGGCAGTCTGCTTTGAGAGGTGGATGGACCCCAGCGGGGCCTCCTGCAGAGGCCTCAGACCAGGGCCTGGGTCCCTGAGCTCTGGTCACTGGGGGCCTCTAGCCTGGAGTGCCTTGTTCTCTTGGGGTCACTGTCAGCCCCTCCTGCCATGTGGCCCCTCCTGTGGTCATTGTCCTTCCCCTTCCTGGAAGGGGGAACTCGGACTTGGGGCCGGTGGTGCACATCCTCCTCGTGGTGGCTCTTGTCCCCCTGCCTCTGCAACCTCCTTCCTGCTCTCTGTGCCTTTCCTGTGCTGGGACTTCCGCCTGAAGACCCCTTGCCCTCTCTAACACCTGCCCATCCTTCGAGGCCCTGCTCAGACCTCACCACCTCCAGGAAGCCCTCCCTGCCTGCCTCTTCCACCCTTGGCGGCCAGAGTTCCTCTCCTCACCACCTCCACACCCTCCCCATTCTACCACCCCCTGGCCCGTCTGTTGCCTGTGCCCCACCCTGGTGCATGTGCCAAGGCCTGGCTCAGAGCCCCTCTAGGGAGACCCCTGCTGTCTCCAGGCCAGACTAGGACAGGGTTCACCTGTCACAGCCACTCTGGCTGTGTGGTCTTGTCTCTGTCTGTTTTCTTGGCATCTTTCCCGTGAGGCTGAGAGCTCTGCAGGGCAGGCTGTCTGCTTCGTCTTCGGGCCCGTGTCCAGCCCTGGGCTGGGCACAGGAGGCCTGGTGAGCTAGGCTGGCAGTGCCGCCCCCACTGAACAGCAATGACGGCCACCACTCCCCTTTGGGGAGCCACCTTCCCCAGGCCAGGCAGGGGCCACCGCCCGCTGCCTGCTGCTCAGGGTCCACAGGCCCCACGGCAGCTCGGGGAGGAACGGGGAGAGACTGGCCTAGAACAGGCTGAGGCCCCTTCTTTTGGGGATACCCTGTTGTTGCCATCTCAGCATAGCCCTCTCCTTCTGATGCCCCTTCAGTGCCCCGGACAAGCCTCCTGCCTGCAGTTGCCCCTCTGGGCCCTCAGACGTCCTATGCAGGGGCTGGGGTAACTGTGCAGCGGGTGGGCGACTCGGCTACACTCTGGGCTCCGTGGAAAATGCTGCCACCCTGGCTGCCCTGAGCCCTGTATCTCACTCCTGCCCCCACACCCCGAGAGCAGACACTTCCAATGGGGCCCCTGCTCCTTTTGTGCCCCTTTCCCCTAGCAAACCTCCGTGGGAGAGAACAGCTCCAGGTGGGAAAGGATTCAGTGCAGGTTTTGAGGCACCTTTACTCATGGGGTGAGCATGATCCATGCGTGAGGGTGTGGGTGGCCTGGGGCCCCAAGGCAGCTGCAGAACGCTGGCCCATGTCTGCCTGTCAGATAGTGTGGCAGTGATTGTGGGCGTCTGCAGACCCCAACCCACCCCGGGTCAGCCTGCTCGCCCACGGCCCCCGCTGTCTCTCCCTTGTCAGTTCCCCGAGCCTTGGTTTCCATGCGTGTAAGATGGCAAACTGATTGAGCCCTCTCAGCGTCCCAGGCACCTGCTTCCCCTGTGTGACTGTGCTCCAGGAGACACGAATGGCTGATCCCCATTTTACAGTAGGGAAAACTGAGGCAAGTGCTGTTAAGCTGCGTGCACAGGGTGACTCAGCCCTTTGGGAGTAGAGCTGGGAGCCGGGCTGGGCAGACTGGCTCCTTCACCGCGTCGTGTACACAGCGCATACCGTTCGGGGTCAGGGTGGGAGTTTTCAGAATGGGTGAGGCACCTGGCCCCAGATCTGTGCTGCTCCTTAACTGGGTTGAACAGTGGCTCCCAAATTCATGTGTACCTGGAACCTCAGAATGGGACTTTGTTTGGAAAACGGACCCTTGCCAATGTGGTTAGTTGAAACGAGGTCATTCTGGATTGGGGTGGGCCCTAAATCCACTGCCCGGTGTCCACAAAAGAAAAGGGACATTGGGAGAGCGGCAGCTACAAGCCAAGGAATGCTGGGAGGGCTGGATTCTCCCCTTGAGCCTTCAGAGGGAGCGGCCTGGATTTCGGGCTCAGCCTCCAGAACTGGCTGAGAGACACCGCGTGGGGTGCTTTGCTGTGGCAACCCCAGAAGAGGAAGGCAGCTCTGTTTGAGTGGAGTGGAGTTAGACGGGGGCAAAGGGAGGGGAGATGAGCCCCATCCTGCAGTGTGAGGTGACACCTCCATGACACACCCCCACGGTGGTGCCTGTGAAACACCCCAGCTGGGCAGTGTGGGGAGGGCGCAGGTGTGTCCGGTGTCCTGCAGTGGGGCAGCCGCTCAGGGCTAGTGCTGGGAGCTGGGCCCTGCAGGCTCTGTCCTCACAGCCACTTCGGACCCCTCTGAACCTCGGAGGAGCAGCCACCGGAGCCCCGGCCAGGCCCCAGGCTCTGTCATTTGCTCCCCTGCCGCTGCTCCCTGGAGAAGCTGAGCAAAGGGAGCAGGTGGACAGCAAAGGACCAGGGTTGGGGACTGTGCCAGTTTGAATGTATTATGTCCCCCAGAAAAAGCCATATTCTTTGATGCAATGTTGTGGAGCAGATATTTTAGTGCTGATTAGATTGGAATTCTTTGAGTGTTTCCATAGAGATGTGCCCCATCCAACTGTGGGTGATGACGCTGATTGGATAATCTCCATGGAGGTGTTGGCCCACCCATCCAGGGTGTGTCTAAATTCAATCACTGGAGCAATATAAATGAGCTGACAAACAGAAGGATCTCAGTGCAGCTGAGAGTGAACTTTTGAAGAGAAGCTACAGCCAAGAGGGACACTTTGAAGAAAGCACAGGAGCTGCAGATGGGAGACAGTTTGAAGATGGCCATTGAAAGCAGACTCTTGCTCTGGAGACGCTAAGAAAGGACAAATATCCCAAGTGGAACTAAGAGTGACATTTTTGAGGAGCTGTGGCCTAGAGAGGAACGTCCTGGGAGAAAGCCATTTTGAAACCAGAACTTTGGAGCAGACGCCAGCCACGTGCCTTGCCAGCTACCAGAGGCTTTCCGGACACCATTGGCCATCCTCCTAGTGAAGGTACCCGATTGCTGATGTGTTACCTTGGATACTTTATGGCCTTAAGACTGTAACTATGTAACCAAATAAACCCCCTTTTATAAAAGCCAATCCATTTCTGGTGTTGTTTTGCATTCCAGCAGCATTTAGCAAACTAGAACAGGGACTGACTCCCCTCCCGCACATCCTGAGCCCTGGTCCCCGGTGTGAACCGTTTGCAAGCAGGACTGCTGAAGGCATTACTAGTGCAGGGCTGGCTCCTTTGTGAACAGGGTCCTTGAGGAGCCTGTGGAGACGAGGCTGAATTGGATCAGGGTAGGTCTTAATCCGTAGGACTGGGGTCCGTGTGAGCAGAGGGAATTGGGTGCAGTAGAAGGCAGGCAGCTCAGAAGAAGCCAGAGAATGAGGCAGCCAAGGAGCCCCAAAGATTGCAACAAGCCAGCTCGGGAACGTGCCAGGAAGAAAGCCCTGCCAAGCTCGTGATGCGGGATTCCAGCCTCAAAGCCGGGAGACGACGTGCTCCTGCTGTTTGAGCTGACCAGCGTGTGCCCTGTGTCCTGGCAGCCTGGCCACCATGGCAGTCCGCCTCTGGGCAGCTTTGCTCCTTGACCCGGGCCTATCTCCTTTCGCATGTCCGTGGGAGGAACCCGGCATTCAGCTCCCATTACAAATGCACCGAGCAAGCCTTCCTGTTGGGTTTGGTGGACCTGTGTGTACACACACATGCACACTTGTGTGCACACACTCCCCTGCTGCTGGTGCCTCACGTGAGCCTCATGAGCCATTCGGCAGACACAACTGAGGGCCGATGCAGTGCCACACACAGTGCCAAGTACTGTGCCAGGCGCTGGGACCACGGAGCTCGAGGCCCCATCTGTGCCCTGGGGAGGCTCAGGGTCCGAGCGGATCACTCATGCAAAGCAAGCAGTGGGGACAGATGGCAATCCCAGGTGTGACCCGCACATGCTGGGGGCCTCCAGGGTGCACGGGGGGACCATCTTATCCCTGGAAGGAGGCCACGTGTGCGGAGGCTGGCGGGAGATAATTGGGAGCCTGGAGGAGGGGAGGTGCAAATGCAGGGGGCTGAAGGGGAGCACAGTGTGGTCAGGGGCCCCAAGGCCCAAAGCGGCAGGGGGTCAGGGCGGCTGGGACGTGAGGGGCAGGGAGAGTGGAGCATCAGGGGCCGAGCCAGAGGTGCCGCGAGCTAAGAATCAAGGAAAGGCAAAGAGAGGGCTGGTGGGAAGGAGGGCAGTTGTCTGCATGTGTCAGGCTATTGTTCACCAAGAGCAATGCACGGGTGGCAGGTGTCCCGGCCCTTCCTGCCCTCGGTCTGGTGGTGGATGCCCCTGGAGTCGGCAGGGTGGGCGGGGGTTTCAGACGCCACAGGCAGGCATGGATGGAGATGACGAGACCAGAGCTGGGAGGCTGGAGCTGGGGTGCAGACAGGGACATGGTTTCTGGGTGGGACGGTGACCCCTGAGGGGCCAGTAAATGAGGATGGTGGTGACCGCTGGATTTAGCAGTGTGGAGAATGATGACCTTGACAAGGGTGCCAGGCCAGGAGAAGGGGGACAGGGCTGGCAGGGTTGCCCCCCCTTGACTTTCTGTGGGGAAGGGAGCAGAGACGGGGCCATGGTTGGGGACACAAAGGGTGCCGGTGCTCCAGGTACCACCACATGGCAAGTGCCCCACCCGAGGTGGCATCGGGGAATCCCGTGGCAGTCCCACACCTCTGGACCCATCTGCCCGGACCTGGCCTCAGCCTCGGTTTCCAGGGAGCTGGGTCTTGGCTCAGTGGACTTTCACTCCCCCAGGGGGCCTTGGGAAGTGTGCGTGTGGCCTGGGTTAAAGTTTGCATGAGCCAAGCTCCAGACCAACCCCCTTGGTGTCCTTTAATGTCAGGAATTCCAGCTGGGGCTCCACCCCCCCACCTCCAATTCAGAAATGTTGGCACCTCTGGGGAACGAAGGCTGATGGATTGGGGTGTCCCTGGGGTCTCATCTATGAGCCTAGGTCTGACTTCCCCAAGTTGCTGGGAAAACAGAACCCACAAAACACATGCCATTACTCTAGACTAGGGCCCCCACAGCCCGCCTGCTCTGTGCACCCCTCCCCAGTCAACCCACAGCTCAGGGTCCGGGTAGGGAGACACGTCTGTCCTATGACTGGAGAATCGGGATCTTCCTGAGCCATGGGAACCTGCCTCCAGGGTCCTAGTCCCCCACCCCCTTTAATGCGGGGGCTACTGAGAACTCCTGGGGACTTGCCAGGGTGGGGCGAGCCCCAGGCATCACTCACTCCCTCCTGTAACTGACCAATGTCCCCAGGGAAGTCACATCATTTGGGTGTCGAAGAGGGAGCTTCTGTCCTGAAACACCTGCCCTCCCAGGTAAAGGAGCACTGTTTGGAGGAGTCCCGGTCACAAAGAGCCTGGCTGGGGCTCCTGGGCCTCGGCTACTCCTCCAAGGTGGGGAGGGGTCCGAGGTGGTGTGGGGTCAGTTCCTGCAGGACCTGGCTTTGCCCAGTGCCATCGGCTGGTCCGGCGGAGGGGAAGCCCATCCTGTTGCATGGTCAGCGATTCCTGGACTCGAGGGGTCACCCTGGACAGAGCTGGGCGGTCTGACCGGCCTCTGGAGCGAGCCCTTTGCAGCCGGGCCAAGCGGGCAGCTTCAGCCCCGGCCGAGGCGTGGAAACTGCTGACGGCTTCCTGCGGGCCTCGGACCCCGTGGCCTGGCTGTCCCTCTGGCGCGGGGCAGCCATCCATCACTCTGGAAAGCCAGTTTGGTCCCGATGACCTTGTTTTGCAGAAAACAGTTCCTGGAATTGCAGGGGATTGGAACCGGGCTAGGGCTCTGCTCATCTCTGATCAGGAGCCCTTTCCAGCCCTCTCCGGTGTCAACACGGCACGGCCGCCGCTGGAGGCCAGCGGGGGGCTGGATGCCTTTGTTCCCAAACTTCGGTGCACAAAGAATCACCCAGAAATTTCTGCCCCTGCCCCTTGGCTCCTCAAGTCTGGAAGGGTTGGGGTCAGGGTGGGTGTAAAACAGCTGTCTTGGAGGGTCTGGTGCGGTGCCTTTTTTTTTCTTTCTGGTAAACGCGGCAATAAAGGAGGCCACCTCTGCATTTTACAGATAAGGTGATGGGGCGCCAGGCAGGGGAGGAGCTGGGGAGGGGGCTGGGACCCACTGAGCCCTATCGGCCCTAATCCCTTGGAGTCACCTTTGCACTGATAAGATCCTTGGGAGAAGTTCTTTTTCTCAGTTAGTCTGAATGATGAACTTTGCACCTTGTTCTAGAATTTCCTCTTTCTTTGGCGCTCCTGTCTTACCTTCTGAGTCATTCCCACCCAGCCCCGTTCTACAGCAGGGGCTGGCAAACTGCAGCCTGGGGCCCATATCCAGTCCACGTCTTTTGTAATGAAGTTTTAGGAACACAACCATGCGCCTTCACTTATGTGTTGACCGACTGCTGTCCCTTTCCACGGCAGAGCTGATGAGTAGGTGACGGAGCTCACGGGCCCACAGAGCTGACAACATTTACTACCTTGCCCTTTCCCAGAAGATTGCCGATCTCTGGTGCAGCTGGGGAAACCGAGGCGAGGCTGGGCGGACAGCTCATCTTGTTCCCCAAGGCACACGCTGAGCACCAGGTCTCCCCTTCCCCTCCGTGATGGGAGGCCGATGGGGTGTTCCAACTGCGTTGCCCAAAACGGCAGCCACAGGCCCCTCACTGTGCTTTAAATGCAAGCCCTGTCCCAGATCTGGAAGATTTTAATGTATAAAAAGAGTGTCAACTACCTCGTTAATGACTTTTATATAGATCACGTGTAGAAAGGGTGGTATTTTGGACACAGTGGTTAAAGTATATTAAAATTAGTGTCAGCTGCTCATTTCTACCTTTTAAGGCGGCTGCTGCACGGGAGGGCGGAGGGCGGCTGGAGTGGGGAGGGTGCGGCTATCACGTGTGCCCCCGGGGCCCTGCATTCCCGACAGGGACTGTTGATGGCTGTTGTAGATTAACCCCAGGGCAGGTGTGTGGCTGGGGCCTCTCCCGGGCACCGTCACCCTGCAGTGGCTTTAGCGCTGCCCACACTTGTCTGGTCCAAAGGCTGGGTGAGTGCTTTTCTGCTGCCAGGCCTCCAGAAGCCCTGTACACCCCGTCTGTGTCTGCTTCCTCCTCCTCCAAGACTCGGCCCAGGAGCCTCCACCTCCAGGAAGCCTTTCTTGATTTTGCCCTCCTCTCCCTTCCCCCTTGGGCTCCCCCCGTCACCGCCCTGACCACGCAGTGTCCCCCTGGTCTACTTCCTTGCCCGTCTCCCCACTCGTCTGTGAGCCCCTCATGGGTGGCAGAGCCAGGACGGTCGGGTGGCAGTGGCTGGGTGGCAGGTGAAGCCCACACACAGAGCCGAGCATCTTGAGATGAATGGGGTCCACCCATGGAGGCAGGCCCTGTGCCGGGATGCTGTGAGGGTCTCCATGGGGGCTGAGGGTCACTCTGAGGTTTGGGGCTGAGAGAGGTTCAAGGCCCTGGTCCACAAACCCATTACTGTCCAGGGAACTGAAAACACGCTAAGATGGCGCAGCAGGATTAGAACTCATCTTTTCTCTTTTTATGACTGATTGTTGCCAAACACCCCACCCCTCCGCCATGAGGCTAAAAGGTAAAATTTTTAAAAGTCCGTCAGCCCAACAGAAGGGGGAAAGTGGGGCACCCTGAACCCAAGCTCTGGGTCAGCAGGGCCTGTGTTGGGGAATCCGAGAAGAGCCGCCCAGGCTCATCAACCCACCAAGCCCCTCCTAGGAAGGGACCCGCTGCCCCTGATGGCAGAGAAGGATCAAGACTGATGCAGGTGGGAGAGGGGCCACCGCAGACCCTCAAGGACAGGTAATTAAAGGGGCCCCTGGAGGCCACACCGTAGGGCTCTGCCGAGGCCTCCCGGCTGGCAGCCGTCCCCCACTGTGGACTCGGGAACAGGTCTGGTGGCTCTTGGGTGCCACCTGGGACCGAAGAAAGCCTGTGTGTGTCTTCCGTGCAGGGGACCCTGGGGAGATGCAGCTCCGGGCAGCAGTGGGTGTTCGGGGGATGCGGGTGTGCCAGCACGTTGCTCTCCAGCTCTTTTGTCCACAGGAACTGGGAGGGAGGGACCCCACCCACATGTCCCCATCCCTGTCACTCCGAGCCTCGGTCTCCCTGTGTGACCCCCTGTGGCCCCACGATGGCACCAGGCAGGGCCCGGCTTCCAGCCCCCAGCCGGAGCTCCTGTGCTCCTCGGAATCACAGGGCAAGTCCTTGGCGGCCTGTGTGGTTTCCTCTGGATGGTGCGGGCGGCCCTGAGTGCACCGTTGTCACCACGGGCCGGGAGGCGTGGACTTTGTGCCTTGTCTCTGAGATTCCTGAGCAACCAAAGTAGACGGCACAGTCCTTGCCTTCCCCTTAAATGTCTGTCTTCCCTTCTTCTGGGAAAGCCCCTTCGCCGGGGACCTTTTATTTTTGTTTAATGCCCAATTCAAGCCTACAGCAGGTTAGAAAAGGGGAGAGGACGGCCATGGGAGGTGAAGCTGGTGGTGGAGAGACAAGGAGACTGTAAACACCCCCAGGACTGCAGCGGGGACACGGCCCCGGGCCTGGGCCAAGCATCCTGACATCCTGGGGTCCCATGGACGTGGCATCGTGTCCTATAATTCAGTAAACCATCAGCTGACCCTCTTGCCCAGGGAGCGGAATGAAAACCGGCCCTTGGTGCTCTGAGGGCCCGAACGAGTGAGGCTGGGTCCCCTGGAAAGCTCCAGGCTGGGCCCTGCCCTGCTCTCCAGGTTCCTGGGTCCTGGGGCACCGCCACCTTTGTCTTCCTCTGTTTGTCCCCCAGGTGGAGGGTGGGGGAACCTGCAGGGGCAGGAGCCAGAGGGTGGGGCCCGGCTTTGGGGCGGGATGGATTCCTCTTGAGTGAGCTGCCTGCCCTCGGGCAGATCCTGCCTCCGAGCTTTCCTCCTAATCAGTCAGCTGGGAATTGTTTGCTGCATTTTCTTGGCATGTGACAACTTGAATTTTTTACAGTCCACTCAGGGATCCGAGCTGCTGAGATGGGAAAGCACTTAGAGGTCTCCAGATCCCTCACCCCTTCCATTTGAAAGATGGGAAAAGGGGGCCCAGGGGAGAGACAGACTGTCCCAGAGGGACGAGAGGCTGAGCCGTCATTCAGAGCGGCCCCTTGCAGGTGGGCGGAGGGTCTGGCCCCCGCCTCCCACTGCCTCCACCTGCTTGGAAAGCCCCCGGACGCGGACGCGGAGGCACGTGGCCGTCCTCTGCAAGGCCGCTGGGGTGAACTGGGCAGAGCTGGGGCAGCTGTTGGGAAAACTGCCTCCGTCCTGGGCCAGCAGAACAGGCTGCTGAGACAAACAGGATACATACGGGGTCTGGGCCACAGTGGGGGACAATGAGCAGGAGGGAGGAAATGCCTCTGACCCTTTTATGGCCGTGGAGACAGTCCTGGGCCTCTTCCAAGCCAGCTTCCAGGAAAACACCCCAAGGCTAAGCCAGGCACCCCTGGGGGGCCCCGGAGAGGGGTGGGCCAGGAGCCCCAGGGGGTCTGTGCAGGCTGGAGAAGGGGGGGCTGTAGAGAGAGGAGAGAGGGCCAGGTCTCTGTGCTGCTCCCGACTTCTCTCCAGAGCCCCGGGGACCCTCACCTGAGCAGGTGGACGGGCCGGCCCTGGGCCGTGTGTTGGGGGGGGAGGGGCTTCCTGGGGCCACGCAGGGGCAACCAACCTCTGGGGACGTTGCTGTTTCTCCACCTGCCATTGAGCTATGTCACCTGTGCCGTTGGCCAGGTGAGGCCCCTGGAGAGGACCCTACACAGGTGTCTGTCGTGTGAGTAGATACTTAGGAGCCGCCGTGCAGCCCCCATGCCAGGCCCCTTCCAGAAGTTCTCACCCCACGAGGATCCAGACCAAGCCCGCCGGGCCACCCCCAGCCTCGGTCCTCTGAGGACACTAAAACGGGAAGGCCACGCCGACGGTCATGAGGGTCACCTCTGGGCCGGACAGGGCCTGGCCGGGAAAATCACCCTCGGGTGGAGGA
Organism: Choloepus didactylus; assembly: GCF_015220235.1. Taxonomy (NCBI): domain Eukaryota; kingdom Metazoa; phylum Chordata; class Mammalia; order Pilosa; family Megalonychidae; genus Choloepus; species Choloepus didactylus. The sequence continues at coordinate 4,907,042 of NC_051309.1, read as the reverse complement.
GACTGGCTGAGAAGTGGGAGAGAAGGGCCTGGGGGCAGGGAGGGTGACAGCAGAGCCGGTTGTGGTGACCCAGCTCCCAGCGAGGCTGGCGGGTCTGCATCTGGCTGGGGACAGATATGAGGGGGTGAGGGGGGACACGGAGGAGAAGTCGGAGCCGCGAGGAGGGCCCCCCAAGGAGAAAGACCCAGGGAGGCCCAGTGTCCACGGTGCCCTGGGTGGATGGGGAGCTGCCCCTTTGGGAGGGACAGTGGGGGCTGGGCTGGGCGGGGTGGATGTTGTGGGCAGGGGGGACATAGGGACTTCGGGGGGCTGTGCAGAGTGCTGGGGATTTGAGGAGACAGGAGGCTCCCTGGTGGGGTCCTGCGGCTAGAGAGGGGCTGAGGGGAGGGGAGGGGTGGGGTGAGCAGGACGCAGGCCGGAGCAGGGTCAGCCAGAGAAGGTCCGGCCGAGAGCGGCAGTGCTCAGCCGGGGTGGTGGGGGCGAGGTCTGGATACGCTTCCTTTGTCACAGCTGAGAGTGGGGGCTCCTGGAATCCGCGGGGAGAGGCCCAGGACGCTGCTAAACACCCTACAATGCCCAGGCCAGCCCCAGTCACAGAGAATGGCCTGGTCCCCAGTCCACAGTGCCCTGGCTGAGACCCCTGGCCCGGCAGTGTCAGCACCGGTCAGGCCGGACTCGGGCTCGCCTCGCGCTGGTCACTGGGGGGCCCTGGGCATGTGGCCTGGCCTCAGGGGATGCTGATGGGCGGGCATTTCAGTGCTGACCAGGGAGCCCACTGGGCGACACCAGACGTGTGAATGAAGCCCCCCATGCCACTGCGAGCGCCCATCCTGGTTCCCAGGGCAGACCCCAGCCTGGGTCAGGCTGCTGCTCCAAGCTGACCCGGGCTCCCCGCTGGGCCTCAAGTTTGCAAATCTGGGTCAGGCCTGGGGCCCACAGGAAGGCAGAGGGGCGACCACTTCAGCCAGGCTCCGGAGGAGGGGGAGCACAGGGGCCAGCGGGGAGGGGCCGACTCTCCCTGCTCAGATATTTCTTTCTATTCATTGGGCTGGTGGGCCCCAGACAGCACCTGGTGTGACGGACAGGAGCACGTGTGTGTGTGTGTGTGTGTGCACATGTATGCCTGTGTGTGACTGCACGGGTGTGCTTGGGGGACTCTGTGCACACGCACATGTGTGTCTGTGGGCATGGGTATGTGCACTCTTGTTTGTGGCTGTGCACACCTGTGCGTGTGCATGTTGTCTGCATACACAGGTGAAGATGCCTGTACACATGTGCACACACGTCTGTGTGCATGCGTGTGTGCATGTGCATTTGGGTGCAGTAAGTGGAAGAGGAACAGAGAGCAGAGCTGAGGTTGGCAGGGCAGAGGGCAGCAGCTGGTGGACTTCCCCAATGCCAGGGGAGGCCGGGGGCGGGGAGCCTGGGTGCCCCCTGCTCCACCCTGAAGCCTGGGGCCCGGGCAGCGGGCCTGCCCCGGAACAGGCCTGGAGCCGGTCCAGGAAGGAGCTAATGATCGCCGGGCCGCACGTCGGTGGCGCACCCGCGCTGCCTCTCCTGGCAGCCCCCAGGCGCAGGGAGGAAGTGGGGCAGGAAGCAGGGCGGCGGCCCCGGCTGTGCTGTCAGCCGGGCTGTGGGCGGCCTCTGCCTGCCCCGGGCAGCCGGGGATCCCACTCCGCCAGCCAGTGCCGAGCGGGAGCAGCCGTCCGCTGCCTGTCGTCCTGCACCGGGCCGGGCCTGGGAACTGGCCTCGAGGAGCCACTGGTCCGCCGCAAGTGGGCGGAGAGCAGGTACGGGGCGCTCAGGGCAGCAGGAGCGCGGACTGGCTGGATGGGCCGGGATCTGCGGAGCCGGGTCCAGCCACAGTTGGACCTAAGAATAATCTCTCCCCCACCATGTTCTTCAAGGCTTTTCTGACGCTTGGGGGACGGGGGAGGAGTAGGGTGGAGTCTGGGCGCCCTGGAGGCTGTTGGCGCTCCTGGGAGGGGCTGAGGCTAAGCTCCAGGGAGGCTGGTGGTGCCATGGTGACAATAATTTCGCATTTTACAAATCTCCCCTGCTTCCTTGATCTCACCCGGCTCCACCTGCATCCCGGCACTCGGCAGGTGTGCCCCGAGGGTCTGCTCGGCGTCCATGGCCAGTGGTAACAGTGGGGACGCAGGGTCCGGCAGGGCCTATGTGTGATGTCCACCTGTTGGCCAGTGTGGGGGTCCCAAGGGGCAGGCAGGATGGGGACTGGCCACAGGGCATCTGCGCAGCTAGCCGGACTGCCGTGGCGTGACTGGCCACCCCAAGCTTGCCGCCTCCAGGCCTCCCATCCACACAACGAGTACAAGGGACCCAATCGGGGGCATCCACCAGAAACTTCCAAGGGAGGACCCCGAGTGCCAGGTCTCAGGCTCTCCACTCAAACCCCCCCTGGGCCTCCAAGCCCCGGGGCCCCTGACTTTGGCAGGAGTGAGGCTCCTAGAGAGGACCCATGGAGAGCAGCGTGGGAGGAGGTTGGGGGGCCAGGGCAGCTTGTTGGAGGAGGGGGCTGCCGCTAGGCCGTGGCTGGGGACAGGGAGGGCACAGGAGGTGGGGAGTATCCAGGCCAAGGGTCAGGGCTGGAGGGCTGGCCTGGGAGCAGCCGGGCTCGAGCCCCTCCGGTGCCCCTGGCTAGGGCCTGGGCAGGCCGAGCCATCACAGCTGCCGTAACCGGAGCCCACCTCACCCAGGTGGTGAGGAGGACGCAGGTAAAGGGGGATCAGTCTGCCGCTCCGAGGAGGATATTGTTATGTGCCTGTCCACACCGGGGATGACTGGTGACAACCGAGCGAACACTTCCTGTGTCCCAGTGTTTTATTAGTGGGAAGTGGCTTCCTCCTCTCCTATTCACCAAGTTACCGTGAGGGGGTGTCTTCAGCCTTCTCGGCTGCTGTGACCACGTCCAGCACATGGAGGGCTTCAGACAACGGGGATGCGCCGTCCGGCAGCTCTGGGGGCCAGGAGTCCGTCTCCGAGATGGGGGCCGGGCCCGACTGCCCACCCTCCGAAGGCTCCCCCGATCCCTCCCAGCCTCTGTCTCGGCCTCTGACTCCCCGTGGCTGTCCTCCCTGTGTCCTCTCTTCTCTTCCAAGGACCCCCGTTGTTGGGGTAGCCCACCCGCATCCCCGGGACCTCATTTTAGCTTGATTCTACCTGCAGAGACCCTAATTCCAAACAAGGCTATGTTGACCGGAACTAGCAGTTAGGAGTTGAGCATGTCTTTTGGGGGACCCCCCCCTTCAACCCACCATAGGTGGGTGACACAAGCCCAATCTGCAGGAGGGGAAATCGAGGCTGGGAGATGGCAGGGGGCCAGACAACCCTTGGGGGATGAGGTGGTGCGCTGGGTGAGGTCTAGTGGACCCCCGAGGGCCCAGGACGTGCTCAGTGAAAGCTCCCGCCAATCACCCCAAACCCAGTTCAGGTCTCCATTGGAGAGGTCTCCTCCCTCCGTTCCATCCACATTTATTAAACGCCAACTGTAAGCCGGGAGCGCCGTCCTGCTTGGCACAGGCTGCCTCCTTGCGAGGTGGGCGTTTTCATTCTCATCTCCTAGCTGAGCAGAGGGGGGCGCGGGGAGCCTGCTCAGGGGCCAGGGGCCTGGGTCTCCATGTCCTGGGGTCGGACGGGGGCTGGGCCTGTTGCTGATGCAGCTGGGCGACCCCCACACCCTGGGCTTTGTCCTGGTGATAACCGAGACAGGAAGGAAAAGGAGCCTCCGCGGGGCGGCCCGACAGGCACCGTCGCTGGCCAGCTGACCCTCAGGCCGCCGCTGACCCCGCAGGCCGGGCCCCTGCACGGCGAGTCGGGCAGGCCGGGTGGGGCCTTTTTAGGGAAGGAGCGGCGGAGGGAGGGGACTGTCCTGCAGAGATTGAGCCCACTTCCTCTTCACCCCGGGCTGTCAGGAGGAGCCCGTTTGTGACTGTAACGCACAGGCTGGTCTGTTCTGGGCACAGCTGCCTGACAACTGCCTGTCTGTCCCTCCCCGCACAGGTGGGGTCCCCACGCCCAGGAAACCTCCCTTTTACTCGGGAAACCCTCCCCTAGTACCGACTCCGTGCCTGGCCCAGGGTGGGGGGCACAGGGGACGCAGACGTGAGCAAGTCGGTTCCCTACTGGAGGGAACCACCCAGGGGGGTGACGGAGACAGGGGTGAGGAGAGGCCTGCACAGGGCTGGGCGGACCTCGGGCTGCAGGGGGCACCTGCCATTGGACATGGCTCCTGTAGGATGGGCGAGGACCCCGGGGTGGGCTGGGGCCAGGAACCCAGCCCTCCAGCCGATCAATCACACGCTCCGTTAAGAAGCCGCCATGTGCTTCCGAAGGTGGACGGAAGGTGGCTGCCCCAAGCTTGCCCACCCCCTGGTCCTGGGCACAGCCACATGGCCGGGCATTTGGCGTAGGGGGTGGTCGGTGCCAGGATCGCTGCTTGGCACAGCAAGGAGGAGACAGAAGCCAACTCCGAGGCTCGGGCGTGGGGCTGAGAAGGGTGTCCGGAAGGCCGCCAGGAGCTGTCAGACATGCCAAGGGTGCACCAGGCACACAAGCCGAGGAATCAGTGAGTGTCAACTAAACAGGACTTGAAATTGCACATAAATCGCTGAACAAACACTACTACACGGATTCTACAGCCTCCACATTCCTGGGTCTTGGCTTCCTGGGAGTTTGCTCCTTTCTTTGAAGGGGGGGTAGGGGCTGGGGCATGCTGGGGCCGAGCAGGCCTACCCTGGGGAAGGGGCTCCTAGAGGGGAGCCAGGCCCCCTTGGGTGCCCTGGGGTGTCAGAGGCCTTCCCTGCCCCTCAAAGGCTGCTTGGGGAGGGAAGGGTTTGAGGATTGGAGCCAGAGGGCAGGTGGGAGGGGGCTGGCTGGGGCCACTGTGGTGGCTTCGGGGCTGTCACTTCTACAAGCCTCCCCAGCCCTTGTTCTGCCCTGGGGTCCAAGGCTGTTCACGGTGAGCCCGTGTGGGCCCCTCTCTGTATGGAGCGGGAGCTGTTTGTGATGGAAGCTGGTCATGGTGCTCTCCGTGGGGCATGAAGAGGGCCTGGGTTATTCCCACCAGGAACACGGCCCCCTGCCCAGGCCCCACTGCTTTCCTTGTTTTGTTCAACCCCTTTGTTCCCACCATAAATGTAAGACTGGCTCAAGATGAAATAAGCTGAGACAAAAGGGCAGCCCTGAAAACCAAGAATACCTGGTGCCCAGGGAGCATCCCTGACCCCACGGAGTCTGCAGTGCCCAAGGACCCTGATGTGTGCGGGACTTCGGTGCCCTGCACTTTCTCCTTGACCCCTGGTGTCCTGGGCATGGCAGCTGTGGGGGATCGGGGAGCAGGGCACAGGCTGCAGGGGCTGCTGGTCCACGGGTGCTGGGCAGCAGCTCCCCCAGAGCCACCACGGCAGATCCCCAGGACCAGGAAGGACGGTGGGCAGGAGGCTCCTCACAAGCCCCTGGGGGCCCAGGGGGCAGAAGCAGGCCGCGGAAGGGTGGGCCTCTTGCCCCGGACCACAGCCTGAGGAGGGGGCCCGAGTCCTTGGGTCCAGTCCTCGGCGCCTGACGTGGCCTGAGCCGTGCGAGCCCCATCCAGCTGGTGCCGACCTTTAGGGCTGCCGGGGTCGGACTCGACTCCCTGTCACCAAGCTTCCTCCACAGCTGGCTGCCCTCCCCTCGCCCCTTCTCCTCCGGGCTCTTGCCCTCACTGCCTGCCCCCCACCTGCCCCCACCCCACCCTGTGCCCTCCAGCTTGCCCTTCAATTTGCATCTCAGTCACTGGCTGCTGGGTGCCTCTCTCAGGGGGTGGCATTCTCGGAAAGCCCCTCGCCCGCGGGTTGGGGCCTGTCTCCTGAGCCTGGAACCACGTGGGTGTGTAGGAGGCGCTCAGAGGCCGGGAAGGAATAGCAGGACCAGGAGGATTTAGTGGGAGCTTTGGCATTTGTCTGCCTTTTAAAGATAAGCATTGTGCACACCAATAGGGGTGTGTGTGAGTGTGAGTAAACGGGTGTGTGCATGAGAAAGTGAGAGTGTATGAGTGTGTGTGTGTGGTGGAGGTGGGTGTGCCTGGGAAAGTTGCAGCTTTGCTGTCCCTAGCAGGGGTGTCTGACCTCCCTGCAGATCGCCCTGAAGCTCAGGGGAGGAGGTGCTTGGTGGGTGATAAATATCTGTGTTCTGAGGCTCCCTGGGGGCTGGGGCCTGTCACAACCCGCCCTCCCCCTGCTGCCCCAAGACTGCCCATCTCTCATCCACACTGTCCCAGCGCAGCTGGGGAGGGGTCTGGCTCAGTAAGTCACTGCTGTGTCCACACTGGTGTCTAACAGAAGTTCACCCACCCCTTATTTTTGGTGAAGTTCTGGGGCAGGGAAAGAAATAAGCCCGCCACCCCTAGCGCCCCCACCCCCATCAGCCCCCCTCTCCAGCACACTCTCTGGAAAAGTGGGAACGAATGTCCACGTTCCTGGGTTGGAAATGCATGTCCACCGGACACTCAGCAGCCTGAGGCCCGTCCACCTCACATCCTGCACCCCAGATCCCAGACCGTGGTGCCCCGAGAGCTGCCCCAGCCCGCCTCCCTTCTCCTGCGTGGCTCCCGCCGTGGGGACAGGGTGGAGCTGGGGAGGCCAGGTCGGGGCTGGGGGCCATGCAGGTGGGGGGCGCCTGGTGATCACCCCCAAAGTGTGAGCCGTGCCCTGCTGCCCCGGCCTCCTCTGGGTCTGCAGCTGAGCTCCCCAACATCCGCCAGGGAAGGTGGTGGGTCAGGAGGGGCCGGACTTGTTTGTCGGTTGGTATTTTTGTCCCCAGAGAGGGTGGGTTAGAGTGTGACCCATGTGGAGGGAATTGCTGGGCCACCCCGGGGGGCAGGGTTGAATGTCCCAGCCTGTCACCAGCCAGCAATGAGCACCCCCGCGAGGGCTCCCCTGGCTTGCCCTCCTCAGCGTGCACTTGCCAGCCCCATCCCTGAAAGGAGCAGGGCATACAGCAGGGTTATCCCCCCTGAAGGTTCAGGGACTCGGCTGCCCTGTTCCTGCGGCCACAGCTGGTGTCCGTCCCCTGCCCTCCTCCTGGCCCAGGCCACGCGGCCCACCATCCCTGCGGCTCTGTCTCTCTCTGGCTCACGGGGCTCTCTGTGCCCCCAGGTTGGTGTGAAGCCCTTGACCCCTGGTCCTCACCCATCTCTGACTGAGAGCGGCTCCTGGGGAGAGGGCCTGGACCCCCAGGGCAGGGGGGCACTTGCTGCGTCTGCCAAGTCCCCAGGCAGAACCGGCCATCTGCCCCTTCCCACAACCTACTTCTCCCAGGACACCCTGGGACCCAGCCCGCATCCCGAGAAACCTCAGGATCCGACGGGGGTTCTGGGATGCTTTCCTGGATCAGGTTGAGCAGATCCCTTCTTGGGGAGCCATGAAGCCCATACCCTCGTGAGCTGAGGGGCGGGCAGTTGAGGCCTGTGGGAAAGGGAACCAAAAAGCTGGCAAGCCAATGATCCCTCCTCTCCAGGTGATGAGCTGGTGGTCCACCCCCAAACTGAGCCCATGCCCTGCTGGCCCGGCCTCCTCTGGGTCTGCAGCTGAGCTCCCAGCACCCGCCAGGGAAGGGGGTGGGTCAGGAGGGGACGGCATGGCCGTGTTTGTGCCTGGAATGCCTTCTTGGCTGACCCCTGCCCTCTCCTCTCTCCACAGCAGGCCAGCCAAGCCCTCCGTGCTGAGCACCCACTCCGGGTGGCCGTTCCCCTCCTCCGGCCCCCGAGGAGAAGCCCTGCTGGGGAGGGACCCTGCAGGGCCCTCGGGAGTCCGGTGGCAGTGGGGACGAGGTCCAGAGCGTGCCAGGAATATGCCCACGGCCGTCAGCTGGGAGCGTTGTGGGGCCCGAGTTGGCTGATGCATCGGTCAGAGACGGGTGAGTGTGCTGTGCGAGGGTCCATCCCACACCCACCCTGCCTCACTCTGGGCTGACCCAGCTGGCCTCTGCTGCCTCTGCCATGTCCACCCTCGGGGTCTGTATTTAAAGAGGGTAACTGTCGGTGAGCCATTTGCTAGAGACGGACCCCAACTCATGTTTTTCCAGAAGCACATCTGCACAGGCGATAAAGCAGTGGCTTGGGGACAGGGGAAAGGGCCTGGAGGGCTGACCAGCTGCTCTGGAAATTCGGCCCTGGGTGTATTTATGGCTTTTTTACAAGCTTTGCACTTCCTCAGTCCTGCCTCATCCTCGTAAACTCACCCCCCCAACCACGATTATTCAGGAAGGGGCAAACTGAGGCCACGGGAGGGGTCTCCTCTCAGGGAGCAGGACGAGCAGGGGCTGGGCCAGGGGCTGGTGGTTGTCCCAAGAAGAAGGTGGACATCAGTGGTGGTGGCCACAGCCTGTGCAATCCCCTCCTCAGTCCTAAAGCCCCCACCCCTCATGTGGCCTGACCCCGTGCCTCTGGCCTGAGAAGGCACCTGTGAAAGTGTAAGAGGTGTCAGGGGGCAGGGCACGTTCCACCTGACCACCCAGGTAGGGCCACGGGGTCGCTGGGATGGGACAAGCAGCCCCGGGGGATGAAGGGGGGGCTCCTGCCTCGTGACCAGCCAGAGAAGCCCCCTGTGTGGTTTGAAGCCACCGAGTCGGTGGTCATTTGTCTCAGCTGCCACAGGAAGCGAACGCACCTGCCCCTCCTGGTGGGACTTTGCGAAGCTGAAGGAAGACAGTCCACGTGGAAGGGGCTCTGCAGGTGTCTGTGGACACACCTCCTTTTTTCCAAAACGATCTGGGGCATTTGGCGCTCGCGTTCCTGACCTCTGCCTGCCCTCACCCCCACTCACTCAAAGCCGGCTGTGTTGCAGGTGCGGCTCTTGGCAGCGTTGCGGCCGGCTGCTGGGGCCCCCCCCGGCCCAGGTGGAGACGTACCCCACAGGTAAGGCACCACCCCGGCCATGCAGGAGGCTTAAAGTCACCGGAGTGGGGAGAGCCCTGGGCACGCTCCCCTCCCCAAGTCTTGTCTCTGGCCAGGACTTTGGGTTAGGGGGTATCCAACCCAGGGGTTTCTCAAAGTGTAGTCCCAAACTACCCTGCCCCTAAAATCCCTATGGGGTGGGGAGGGAAGGCCCAGGAATCTGCATTCCTGCCTGGGGCAGGAAGCCAGGGATCAGCCGTGTTTGCTGCATGACTCAGAAAAGGTGTCATGGACCTGAATTTGCTCAAAGTGGGGAGTCAGCCCCAGGAGGGGCCTGCGGGGAAGCAAGGCCCACGTGAGAGGCTGGGGGGGGGGTTGCTTCCCAGGTGGGTCATGGGAAGAAACGGTTAAAAGGTCCCCATGATGCTTGGGCGCGCAGAGGGGGGCCCTCAAGAGCGAACAGGCGTGGACGGTGGCAGGCGGCCGTGGGCCGAGGGACAGTGGCAGCCACCGCGGGGTGTGGGAGGTGGTGTGGGGCTCCCACCCTGGGGACCCCACCCCTGGCTCCCAGCAGTTGGGGCTTGGAGTCCCCAAGGCGTTGGCCCAGTGCGGTCTGGGGTCTGTGCCCAGACTTCGTTCCCAAGGGACGGTTGTGAAATGCTGAGCCTGTGCTTCCTGTCTGGGGAGTGGGCCCTGATTCCAGAAGCCTCCTGCTGCTCTGCGGGCCCGCTCCCACGGACAAGCTAGGGGTATTCCCTCCAGGCTCCCCATTGCTAGAAAGTTCTAAAGCAGGTGCTGGATGCTTATTTACTCAAAGGGTCTAGGCTCTCTCTGTCTCTCTCCCCCTCCCTCCCCCCTTCTTCCCCCTCCCCCCTCTCCTAGTCCCCCTCTCCCCTTACTCCCTCTTCCTTTCCTTTTTTCCTCCCTCCCTCTCTTGCCCTCTTGTCCCTCTCCCCCCCCTCCTCCCGGAGCAGCCCAGGCCCTGGAGGGGCGGCAGCCGTGGAGAATGTCCCTGCAGGACACTTGGTGTCTGAGTCTTGACCTCAGGGAGCAGGAAAGATTGTTTCCCTTCATTTCCCGTTCCTGGGGCTGGATGGTGAACAGGACAGACGCGGTCCTGCCCCAGGAGCCTGTGTCTTGGAGGGAAACAAACAAGGAAATTTGCCAACCTCAGCTAGTGGTAGGGCGGTGGCTTCAGGGTCCCCGGGGGGACGGGGCACTGCAGGGTGGCTGGGAAGGTCTCCTGCAGGGGACAGGGTGGCCCCGGGCTGGCGCCTGCATGGTGGGATCAGTGTGTGCAGGGGCTGTCCGGGTCTCAGGGCCGCAGAGAGCAGGCTCTGGGTGGAGGGCTGGGGTCAGAGGGCAGAGGGCGGAGGGCAGAGTGGGGGGCAGGCAGCCAGTGGGCTGCCCAGCACAGCAGCGGCGGGTCACCTCCCTAAAAGGTGAGGGACTGCAGTGTCTGGCTCCCTGGCCGCACCGAGCACATTTTGGGTGAGACAGCACAACCCACACCAAGTGCATCACTGCAGAATGTTCTAGTAGCAGTGGGCTTGGGACTGGAAAGCAGGGCCTGCAATAAGCCGTCAGGCTGTACCAGGTTCCTCTGCGGCTGGTTGGACAGGGAGGGACAGGGTGCAGACAGGGAGGCCAGCAGCTGCCCAGGTCATGCCCATGAGGGCCCTGGGAGGGCACGACGGAGCGGCCAGACCTGGTGGGGGCGGTAGGGCCCTGGGGACCTGCCGGGGGGCTGAGCTGGCATGTGAGTGACGGCACCTGCGGGACCCAAAGGTGTTTGGAAGGGCCCTTCCAGAGGAAGAATCAAGAGTGGGGGAGCCTGTGTGGCAGGGTGGGGGAGCTGAGAGCTCGGGGCTGGCGGCTCGCTCAGCGATGCCTGTGGGGCATCAGGTGGTGGGTGCTCTGGTCTGCGCCCGGGGAGGTGGGTCAGGTGCCACGCCTGTCCTAGGGGTGTCACAGGAGCCCCCTTCCCACCCCTCTGTAGGACAGATGGACTCTAACTCGTTTTACGAGTAAGAAAACTGAGGCTGGGGCTAGATAAGCAACTGGCCGAGGTCTGTGAGGCACATGGGACGGCCGGGATGGCGGCCGGGTCGCGGGTTCCAGAACCCCCCCGAGCCCAGTGCCCTGTGACGTCATGGGGGGAAGAGGGGTGGGGGCTCTCGGGGAGAGGGCCGCCCCCTGCCCAACCCGGCCTCATCTGCCCCTTGCAGACCTGACCTTGAAGCTGCTGGCTGTGCGGAGGAGTGGGCTCCCGGACCCCCGCCTGCAGCAGGCCCTGCGGGGCCGGCTCCGCCTCCTGGAGAACGACAGCTGGGAGGTGGCCTGTGTGCTCGGGGTGAGCGAGCTCCCAGGGACAGGCGGTGGGTGGAAAGGATTCGGGATGCGAGACCCAGGAGGGGCACTGGCCTGGGGAGGAGGGGCAGGGGTGTCTGGCACCTCCAAGGCCAAGGACCATCCACGGAGGGGAACAACCACCGGCCTCACCCATGGCTCCCAAGGCCTCCGCTCACAGCCCTGCAGCCTGTGCACACGAGGGCCACCACCTTCTGGATGCCCCTGTCCCCTTCTCCAAGCTCCTGCACCCTGCCAGGAACTCTAGAGCCTTTTATAGGGAGTAAAACAGGCAGTGTGAAGCTCATCTTTTTCTTTTTCTCCATTTGACCAACCCAGCCCCTTGCCAGCCTCCACTCAGATCAATGGTCTGGGCAGGGACAGTGGGAAGGGGAGCCTGGGACTGGGGGTCTCCCAAGGGCAGAGGCCCTAGGGCTAGGGGCCGGGATGGGCAGATATGATCTCTGGTTTTGGAGTGAGACTGATTGGCCTTGGCCAATGTCCCTGAACCCCCATGAACCCAGCCTCCCCACCCGGTGCCGGGGGGCTTAGAGTTACTTCCCCAGGCAGACGTGAGCATGGTGAGAATAACACTCCCAGGATCCCAGCCCCCGGCCCAGCCCAGAGTAACTGCCCCACCAACAGGGCTGCCGTTTACAGTGCCAGACGAGAGCCAAGAGCCTCTGGGCACTGGCCCTGGAGCTGGGCATCTGGGGTTCGAATCCTCGCTGTGCCAGACCTCGGATCAGAAGAGGGTCTTGTTTATCCCTCACATGGGGTGATAAGAGCTGCTGTTATTTTTAATGCCCCCACCACCAGGAGTGGAAATGGAAAGAGGAGAGGGGATGCTGGAGTTAGAATCAGAACACGGACGGATGTTGTGGGTGCAGTGGGAGACAGGTTGGGGTCCCTCAAAGCTGACAGTGTGGCTTGAGCAGGGCCCAGAAGCATGACACAGGAGGCAGATGTCACAGGAGAGGCCCGGGAGGCCCAGGGCCAGAGCCAGCATGGAAGCCGTACAAGCTCTGGGAAGGAGCAGGGGCTTTGTTCCTCGGGCACTGGGGAGCTATGGCTGGCTTTTTGAGCAGGGGAAGAGCAGGCTGGGGCCATAAAGGAATCCACTCTGTACACACTGTCCCTGCCAGGGTCACTTTTGCTGGATGTTTCCTCCTGTTTAGTTGCCCCAAAGCCACTGGAAATGTTACTAATCCCTGCTTCTTTTCCTTAAGGAATTATCGGCCAGACTTTTGTCCATCCATAGTGACCAAGATCAGATTGTGGTGACATTTAAGACATTTGAAGAAATCTGGAAGTTTTCTACCTACCACTCTCTGGGTAAAGTGGTGACCCTCCCAGAACCACTCCACAGTCTCCGCTCTTGGGGCCCCCCCTCGGAGGATGCTCATTACACAGCACGCGCTGTCCCTTACAGGCGCTGCCTGGTGCTTTAGAATAGGTTAGTTCTTTACACCCTCTCCAGTCGAACGCAAAAACGAGTCCACCTTGTTCTGAGGGACAAATGGTGAGGTAGGTGGAGCAGGAAACAGATGCAGGACTTTGTTGCAAGAATGCTTTAGAGTGAACACGCATTTCCAAATTCCATCTGCTATTCTGTGTAAACTCACTGAACCTGAATTCAGAAGAAGCTGGGTGCCAAGGGCCTGAGTAAGGACCAAGAAATGTGCTATTTCAGCCCCCACTGAAACCTCTCCTGTTCTATTTGGAGGCACGTGCAGAGTTGAATTGCATCTCCTGGGGCCACTTGCTACCTGACCCCGGGGTGGGGGGCTGAGGGAGCTGGAGAACAGGATTAGAGCTCCAAGTGCTCGAGTGCCTTGAACCGGGACTGTGCCAAGCCCTCCTCTCTCAGAGGAGGAGACTGAGGTTCCAAGAGGGAGTAACTTATCCTCATCTAACCCGTGAATGAGGCCTGCCCCGGGGTGGAGCCCTGCCCCATCCTTAAATGCCCGTGCTGCACTTGGTTTCAATGGACGCTTCTCTAGTTGGCCTCCAACATACACCTGGGGCCCACAGACTGCCTGCTAGTTAGGCTGTAGTTAGCTGGTTAGCAGAGGTTCCCGGCCCGAGGTGGGGGGAGTGACGGCAGCACCCCAAAGACAAGATGTGGATGGGATGGAAGTTACTAGAGCCCACGTGCGCGAGCCTTCGCGGGGCCAGCGGCCCTTCCGAGCGTTTGTGGACAGCTCGCTTGATGCTCTCGGCCCCTCGCCCTCATAACCCCCGTTCTGTAGATGACAGCACGGGCTGCAGGGAGGTCACCTGGCTTGTCCAGGGTCCCGGCTCCACCTCCCACCGCTCGAAGGCTCTGCTGAGCCTCGTGGATGCTATGAACTCTCCGGGGCAGGGATGGGGTGCCGTCCTCCTGGGGTCGGCCCGGGGCTCGGTCAGGGTAGCGCTCAGCCGACTTGGGGGCGGGAGGCTCCTCCGCCTCGCTCGGGGCCCCCACGGAGCCCCCCACTAACGGGGCCTGGCTCCCCCAGGCTTCACCCATCACTGCCTGGAAAACCTGCTCGTGGACCAGGACTTCTGGCTGCTGTCGCCCGAGGAGGATGAGGATGAGGCGGCCATCGAAGTCCACGTGGATGCAGCGGCCTTGGTGCTGATGCACAAGAGGCTCCTCATCCAGGAGGGTGAGCCGGGGCTGGGCTGGGGCGACAGTGGGGGGCAGCCAGGGGGTCCCGAGGGAGGGCCGCAGGGAAGGCTCTAGAGGCACTGAGTGAACTTGGAAAGGAGGGCCAAGTCAGGGGGAAGTGGAGGCTGTGGGGGTTCAGGCAGTGGGGGGACATTGGAGGTTTGAGGTGGGGGACATTGGGGGTTTGGGGTGGGGGACATGGGAGGGTTTGAGGTGGGGGACATGGGGGTATAGGCAGTGGGGGGACATGGGGATTCAGGCAGCAGTGAGACATGGGGGTTCGGGCAGTGGGGTCATGCCTGATGCAACACAGCCCTAGGCCCAGGCTCTGTCAGTTAGTTTTAAGGGCCCTGGTCAGCCCCAAAGAAGTGGAGACATCTGAGAAATCACCGGGAAGGGACTTTGCAGTCACCGCCCTGCCCCATCCCTGAATCAGCTCTTGCTTTGGGTGCCCAGTCGGCCTCACAGTTGGACTCCAAGACTAGAGTGAAAGGGACAGGATGGTGTCTGGCCCTACCATCACACAGAGAAAAGGGGGGCCTCCTTTGGGGTCCCAGGTATCAGGAAGTAGCTGGTTTCCGTGGCCATAGAAGGAGGCCACCCCCAGGTGCTGCTCTCCTGCACGTGGTGGGGTGGACAGGGCAGGGGTGGGTCCTGCCCGGCTGAGCTCCGACTGCCCCATGTCCAGCCACCTGGAGTGACCACCTTCTGTTCCTTTTGAAGGGTCCTTCTTTGTCCTGGGTCCGGACCACTGTGTGAGAGCAGCAACTGGCCTGGGGGCTGCAGGGAAGGGCCCCCAGGCCCTCCAGCGGGCTTCAGGGGGTTCCCAGGGACGGGCTTCCCCGGAAGAGGACTCTTCGCTCCCCAGCACGTCCTCTGAAGAGGTGGCAGCGGCACTGGGCCCAGAACCTTTGATTCCGTTTCATCAGTAGGTACCGGCCTCTGTTACTCGGCCCCCCGCCAGTCCAGTGGGCTGTCAGGCTGGGACTGCCCGCCCGGTCCATCCTCTCGGCCAAGGGGGCACAGCGAATGGCGCGATCGGCAGGCACACTGGCCACCGTCCCAGTCTGCTGCTCCTTGCCTGTGTGCCTTGGCTGGTCAGTCCATCTCTTGGGGACATGAGACTCAACTTGTCTCAGGGGGCAGTGACATCTCCCTGGCAGGGCTGTCCCGGGATTCGCTGGCACAAGGAGTGTGCAGCCTGGAGCCCTCGCCTCACATTCTGGCTCGTCTGAAAATCTTCCGTGAGAGCTACGTGACATGTCTGCGCAGTCAGGAGGAGGCTGAAATCTGTACAAACCCAAACCAGGGGCAGATAAAGCCAGGGGAATGTTAGGACAGGTAAAGCGGAACCTCGTGGTCACTTGCTAAATGTGGGGCAGAAATGTGGCTTGGAGCTTCCTGGCAGCCAAAGCAAAGAGAGAAACTGCATCTCATGATTTTCAGTGGCCTTGAGATAAAGCTGCAGCTTAGCTTCTCTCATCACAAACGAGTTTTTTCCATGAGTCCTCACTCTGACCCCTGTGTGGTGTGTTTAGCAGTGTTCCCAAAACAGGGTGCAGAGCACATCCTTACACTTTCCAAATGCCGTACCAAGAAGGAGGGACTGCTGATCATTTGTCCAGCTCCCTGGCTTCCAAGCTGAGGGAACTGAGGCCTAGGGAGGTCACCCAGCAAGTGGTAGTGGAACCAGGATTGGAATCCCCCAGCCCCAGGCTGGACCCCCAACCCCCACTGTGCTGAGCTGAGTGAGGCAAGCAGCAGGAGGCAGGTGTTCGGGGAGGTGTGCAGAGCTTGGGGTTAATAAGGGGTCACCCAGGATGTGAGCCTGAGCAGGGGCAGCGGGCACCCACACTGGGGCTGGGGTCTTCCTGGAGGCAGTGCCACACGCGCAGGTGAAGGCCGTACCGCGGGGCGGGTGTGGGGGGTGGGGAAGGCAGAGCCAGTCACTCTCTGGGCTCCTGGGTTGCTGGGGGCTTCTGAGTCCTCTCATCTCTACAGAGCTTCAATCTCTCAAATCTCAAATTCCAGCATCTAAGAGCCTCCTTCCCTTCCCCTCCCCCAGGTGGGCACTTAGGGTCCCCTGGGACCCCGTCGACGACTCTGGGGATGAGCCTGTGACATCCGACATCCCGCAAATGAGTATGTGTTTCCATTGGCCTTTCTCCCCCTGGGAAAGGGGTGGGGGAACAGGGGGGTGAGCAGCACCAAGATTCTGGAAGCTTCTGCTGTTGCGTTTCAATCCTCCTGAAGTCAGAAGAGGTAGCTGGAATCCCCTCCAGTTTATGAGGTGAGAGGAGGCTGAGACAAAACCACTCAGCCGGGCAGGGGTCCCAGGTCAGTCTGGAGCCAGAGCCCCTGAAGATAATTAGCACTAAGACTCCAACAAGCACTCTCTCCGTCTCTACTCCCTTCTCTCGCTGACCCCGTTGCCTGCACGAATGGAAGCCCACGAAGTTTGGTGCTCACTGTTTCCTGGCTCTTCTTGTGGAGCCTGTGTCAGTGGCCCTCCAGCTGGGGCTCCCAGTCCTGCACCTTTTGCTGTGCTCCAAGCTGGCTGGGATTCAGGAGCCTTTGTGTGCCCAGCTGGGGCTCCCAGTCCTGCACCTTTTGCTGTGCTCCAAGCTGGCTGGGATTCAGGAGCCTTTGTGTGCCCTTTACATGGACGGATGTCTCCCAGCCTCAGTTTCCCTTCTTCAGTGCAGGGAGGAAAATGCTCTTCCGTGGACCATGTAGGTGCTTGGCCCCTCACGTAAGGGAGGCAAAGCTTTTCGGCAAGACCCCAACAGGTGAAAGATGCGTTGCCACCTGCGTGCATGGTGGAGGGGCCTGGCCGTGGGCGCTGTGCCCGACCTCGTGTCCCCTGGCCCAGGGACACCAGCGTGTGGCCAAGGGTGGCCCCATCTGCCCGCCCCGGCCCCTGGCCCCTCCGGCACTAACTGTGGCCTCCTCCCCACAGCTGTGGGCCTGTGCACGGCGGCAGGGGACTGCCAGGGCTCGGGGCCCGAAGAGCTGGCCTTCCAGAGTGGCGACCTCATCGAGCTCCTTGGTGCCCAGGTGCCCGGCCTGCCCTGGTGCCTCGGCCGGCAGGTGGCCTCAGGCCAGGTCGGATTTGTGCGGACGAGTCTCCTCCATGCGCAGGGCCAGACGTCCGAGTGAGTCGGAAACTGAGCCCCGCCCCCGTGTGCCCAGCTCAGAGACCCTGTCACCGTCCACCAGCTTCCCAAGTCACAGGCCTGGGCGGGGCCTGGGCGGCTCCCTGCCCCTCTCCATCTCCCCATCCCCACAGTCTTCCTCCTGGGCATCTGCTGAGTCCCTGGTGCTGGGGACTTGCTCAGGCCACCTCCCGTCTGGACCCCCTGTGACCCTCCTCCAAGCTGCTGACTGAGGCGTCTTCTGAAATACAGAGTTAACCTTGTCACTCTCCTTCATCAGCCCTCCATGACCCAGGCCCCCAGGACCCCGAATGCAAAGACCACCCCTGACTGTCTGCACACCTCAATGTCACTTGTACTTTCCTGATGGACTCTGTGTGGGTCCGGGCGTCCCCCCTCCCGGGCTGCCATCTTCATCCTGACCCCTCTGTTCCTCCTGGGAGCTCCCGACCCCCAGGTCCCATCCGAAACAGCTCCCCACCCTGTTGAGCCTTTCCCCAATCCTAAGCCCCTTCAGAGGCCCTGCTTCCCCCGTTCCCTGAGGGGAGGCACTGTCTAGTCACTCCCAGGCCCCAAGGTCTTTGGGGCGTGGCCAGCGGGCACACATGGGCACATCCTTTAACAGACTGCTCACCTGGACTTATCTTTCCCATTGACACCTTGGTCCAGGAGCCTGGAGAACATGGGTGGGAGGATAGGGCCTTCCCGGGTTGTGTCCTGGTTGTGCGACTCTGGGCCAGTCCCTGCCCCTCTCTGGGCTTCCCCTCCTCTCACGACCTCGAGAGGCTTGTCTGCAGCCACCCTGCCAGCCCTGGCCATCTGTGTCGTCCGTGCCTGGCACTTAGAAAGACCAGCATCCCTGGAGCAAACCTCAGAGGCCTTGGGCATCATGGCACGTCAGACTGGTCACTCTGTGCCCCTTGATTTAAAGTGCCCGTCTGCTCCTGTGCCTCCCGCCTCTGTTTCATCACAGGCAGCTACAAACTGCCTGGGGTGGGAGCTGGCAGCCTCGGCAGCCCCCAGAGCACGTTCCTTCCCAACCCCCCATCGTACGCTCCATCGTGGTCAGACAACTAGGGGAGGCTCTGTGGTCCACCCCAAACCCGGATTCACAGGGATTCGCAGCACAAAGACCCTGCCAGGGTGTCTCAACCATTCTTTCCCCTGTTGAAAAGTGTTTCCCGCAATTATCTGACCTCCAGAATCCTTTCTTGCACAAACCTGTGAGCTTTTAGCCGAGCTGGTGTTCTGCGGAAAACTCTCTGGGGACCCTTGGTCTAGGAGCTTGCCACCGTCTCAGGGGAGGCCACAACTTCTCAGCAGACGGCTGGGGCCCGTGTGACTTGAGTGTGCCCTGAACTTACCAAGGGTCGGAAGTGAAAGGGCCTGTGAGGACAAGCTCATCCATTCCCCTCCCTTAACCCGGAAGTATAACAGGGCCAGATGCCATTGGTCCTGCTTATAGCTGAAGAAACCCTAATTAATTCCCTCATTCACTCAATCAACCTTTGGTGAACACCTTCCACATTCCAGACCCCGTGAGTTGTCATCCTTTTGTTAACGAACAACCCAGTGACTTCTCTTCCTCTCTTTTCTTGCTTTTCTTTTTTAACTTTATTTTGACAGTTTTAGATTTATAATACTGTTACAAGGAAAGTATAAAATGTCTGTATACTTTCTTTACCCAGATTCCCCAAATGTTAACATTTTATCACATTTTGTTTTATCCTTTTCTCCCTTTTACCTCTATTTTTTTCCTAAATCCTTTGAGAGTAAGTTGCAAACATGATGCCCTTGTACCCCTGAATAATGCAGTCTGTTTCCTAAAATCCAGGACATGTTCTTACATGTTCTTTAGTATAATTGCTAAAATCAGGAGATTTGCATGTATACAAATTTATCTAATCTACAGACCTTATTCAGATTTCACCAGCTGCCCCAATAGTGTTAGTGTCCTTTTAGCCATAGAAAATTCCAGATCACATGTTACCTTCAGTTGTCAGGTCTCTTCAGTGTCCTTTAACCTGAAATATTTCCTTGTTCTTTCCTTGTTTTTCATGACACTGTCATCTTTGAAAAATATAGACCTGTTCTTTTGTAGAATTTCCTGTAAACTACTCCAAGCACAGGATTTTCTCTAACTTCTCAAAATGGCTTACTCCAAGTTCCAAAGTATAGTGCAGGGTTTCGTATTAACACTGACAATTTAGTCCCGTAAGCAAAAATTGCCTCCCCCTCCCTCTTCCTTCCTGCTTTTCCTCTCCTTTTTTCAGTCAGCTGGCTTTCGTGAGCATGCTGACCTCCCTGCCATCTGGGTCGTTCAGCACAGATTGTCTGGACGGTTGCGGGAGCTCAGAGCAGGGAGGGATCAGTTCTGCCTGCAGCAGTCCCAGCAGGCCTTGCAGGGGAGGGGGCATTCCAGCTGGGGCTTTGTCGGCTGCCCAGGAGCTCACCTTCCCAGGAAGCCAGGACCCACTGCGACTGTGGCAGCCATTCCTGCTCTGGCACCCTTTGAGGGCAGTATCCATTTCGGTTTTGTCTCAGGGTCTTCACTGCTGGGCACAGAGTAGGGGCTCAGTGCTTGTCTGTCAAGCAAGGGAACGGAAATTGGTTTATTGTGAGGTATTTACTTTGGGAATATGCTCTTTTAAATAAAGTACTTTCCTTTTTCCAGGTTGGAAACTGTGATTTTTCTCGATGAGGAGGAGCGCACCTTCTTTAGCAACGAGGGACACTTGTCTGCGGAGGATGCAAGGCAGCTGCTGACGACCACGTCAGCCATGGGCGTCTGCACCGGGTACAGCCTGGGTAGGTGTGGGGTGCGTGTGAGCTGGCGGCTGCTCCTGCACCCCTCCTCCCTCATGCTGGCCATGGGCACCTCTACATCCCACAGCCAGTTATTTCAGAGAATTCTCTTGCCGCACGTTCCTGGAAGGGCATGACTGGGTTGAAGGGGTGGAGAGAAAGTGCTCCCCAAAAGGGCTGAACCAATCAATGAATGAATCGATGCCCTGGCGGCCACTGCGGGCCCCCCTGCCTCACTGCACCGCATCAGCCCTGGGCTTTGCACGGTGTTTTACTGTCTAGTCAGGAAAATGGTGCATCCTTCTGGTTCAATCCACCTTTCTTGACAGCCCTTCCCTTCCCAACTGGGGACGCTTTGCTCCCCTCATCTGTCTACACAGCAGCCAGGCCTGGAGGCCATGGAAGATACAGATTCTCTGGCCCCTTGACCCAGGGGAGCTTCTGAGCCACACTGTCCATCACAGGGCATGGGTTTTAGGGGTGCCAGTCTCCTGGCCCATCCCCCCATCCCCCCATCGCTGCCAGACCCAGAGGGCGCTGGCCAGGGGGCCATGGCTTCTCTTTCCTTTTGCTTTTCAGACACTTTAGAAGAAACTGAGTTTGAGCGGCCGGAAGATCAAGGTGGGTTCTGCCCTGTGGCCTGGGGTTCCCTGGGGTGCCCGGGGGTCCCTCGGCGGTGACACAGGGCAGAGGCTCAGGCGGGCTGTGCACGGGGCATGGATGTCTCTTCTCCGTGGGTGAGGGCTAGAGGGGGTTCTGGATGAGGGGGTGCGAAGCTTCCATCCTCGGGGGCAATGGAGGACTTGGGGACCCTCACCTCTTCCAACAAACAGCCAAGCCGCCTGCACTGCCCCCACCTGAGGTGGGAGACCCTCCTTTGCCCGAGCCCCTGCTTGGCTATTGGTTCCTCTTAACCCAGAGCAGCTGAAATTTGCCCGATGCCTCCTTGGAGCAGCGAGGCCGCCCTTCCCTTCTGGGGCGGCTGGTTTGGGACTGAGCAGAGAGGAAGGCCCTCACATGGCTCCTTCCCCGGGGGTCCAGTTCACAGAGACCCTCTCCATTACCCGTCCATACCTCCATCCATCCCCTTACAGGGGGTCTGGCATTGGGGGAGAGCCAGGGGGCACGAGCACCCCGTGGCCCTGTAAAATTCCCGGGGATGGCTGCTTGGGGCCCCCATCTCCTCCTGGGGCCTCTGCTAGGTGAGGAGTAGGAAAGAGCCTGCAGGTTTGCCTTCCTTGGAAGGGTTTCCCACTCTGCCAAATCCCCAAAGGAAACATCGGCTCTTCCTGCTGACAGGCAGCCAGGGTGGAAGCTGGAGGCAGAACCGGCAGCCCGGCTGTCTGCAGCCACAAGATGTGGTGTTTTCTTAGCTAACCTAATACGGCTGACGAGGCACTGGCTGAAAAGCCATATTTAAGGTTTTTTATTTATCTTTTTAATTCCAAGGCTTCATAGACTTTAATAAAGGCAGTTTGTTTTGAAACTGTTTTATATGTGAGCTTGCAACAGAAGAGTCTGTTTAAATCCTGATTCCTTCCCTCTAAATAATTTCCCCTTTAGTCCCATGTTTTTCCAAAAGGAAATCAGCTTATTTGCTCTTCCATGGGGGACACACGTGTGGACGCTGATTCCATCCAAAGCCAACAGTCCCACGGCACAGAATCTGTCCCCAGATTCTGAAGCACCTTGTGCTTTTTTAAACCCCTTTAGCAACCATAGCCTCGGATTCTTCAATCACCAGAGGCAGACGGGGAGCTCTGGGTTCCGGGAGCCAGACCCGGTCTCTCGGAAGGCCTGCGGGAAGTGGCCCGTTTTCCACGACGGAGCCTGGTGACCCACCAGCTCACCTTCCTCCGCCGTGGCTGGCTTTATGGGTTCTGTGAGGCGTCGATCAAGCTCAGGCTGATTAGCTGTTAATGATTTCATGGGGATCCCCGGGTCCTCACTGGAAAACCCCAGACCACTAATAAAATCAATCATAGCGTCAGACGTGGGCACCTCCAGGAAGGTGGCTTTGATTCTTCTTAAAGGGAAAATGAATTTCCAAGCAATGGCTGAACCATGCCACACAAAGTCTCCTAAAACTCCACTTTCCAAAGGCAAGGCAAAGAAAGATGAGTCATTTGTGAGAAGGTGAGCCACGCTGATCGGAATTCTCCCTGTAAACCATGCACTGCACCTAGGATTTTACATAAATCTCAGCGTTCACGGCAACCCCAAGCTTGGGAAAGGGCTGCGTGGAGGATGCCGAGCTAGGAAGGGAAAGACCCGCATCAACAGCTGGCCAGTGGCCGACGCAGACTCTAACCCATACGAGTGTTTTTGTGACTTGCAGAAACGACCCTACCTCACCTAAACCCGGAGCTGAGCGAGACCCTGCAGAAAGTGAAGAATGTTCTAGAACAGTGCAAGACCTGCCAAGCCCACCCCGAGGAGCCCGTGTCCTGGGGTTTCGACCCAGAGCCCAGTGCTGCAAGCCCACCGGACCCTGGGGAGCCCAGCTTGTGTCTGGACATCGAGGGTGACTGGGCCGAGTCGGAGTCTCTGGGCTCACTTCTGCTGGTCCTGAACGCCCCCGGCTACGAGGCCTGCTTCCGGGGCCTGTACCACATCTCCCTGCCGTGGCTGAACAGCGTGTTCTCCGACTTCCACAACGAGGAGGAGCTGGCCAGGCGCCTGGCGCAGGCCCGGGAGGCCGCCAAGAAAGCCAGGCTCCCCATGGCCCTGGCCAGGCTGTGCTTCCTGCTGGGGCGGCTGTGTGTCCGGAAGCTCAAGCTCTCCCAGGCCCGTGTGTACTTCGAGGAAGCCCTGGTGGTGCTGGGGGGCCGCTTCAGCGACCTCTCCTTCGTGGTGGCCGTGCACGCCAACCTGGCCGCCATCTACCTGAAGCAGAAGAACAGGGATAAGTGCACACACGCAGTG
The DNA here is from genome assembly GCF_015220235.1 of Choloepus didactylus. Lineage (NCBI taxonomy): Eukaryota > Metazoa > Chordata > Mammalia > Pilosa > Megalonychidae > Choloepus > Choloepus didactylus. The sequence goes on along the minus strand of NC_051309.1, from coordinate 4,884,262 downwards.
GCCAAGGCCTCAGCCCTGCTCCTGGGGACGCCCAGCTGTGTGTGCAGCACGGAGGCAGAGGTGGAGCTGCTCAAGTACGGCCTGCGGAGGGCCATCTGCAGCTGCAGCCCGCAGGCCGAGGCCCGGGCCTGCTTCCTGCTGGCCAAGCACCACATCCACCTCAAGCAGCTCGAGGAGGCCCTGCCCTTCCTAGAGAGGCTGCTGCTCCTGCAGGCGGACTTGGGGAGCCAGGGTGCCCCGTGGACCACCGACTGCTACCTGCTCCTTGCCGACGGCTATGGCCGCAAGTGCCTCCCACACTTGGTGCTGAGTTGCGTCAGGGCAGCCTCCCGGCGGGCGCAGGGCTCCCTGGCCAGCTCGCTCCGGAGTGTCCGCCTGGTTCTCCGAAATGCCCCTCGGCTGTCTGGCGCAAGGGGGGTGGCCCACGGCCTCCCCTCCCAGACCGCCCACTATTTCCGGCAGGCACTGGCCTTCCTGGCCTCAGAGACGGCGGGGTGGGCCCTGCGTGGCCCCCTTTACGCCAGCCTGGCCCGGCTGCACAGCCAGCACGGGCAGCACGGACAGGCCATCGCCCTCATGACCCGGGCAGCAGAGGCTGAGGCCGTGACGGGCAGCCACCTCATCGTGGACCGCCTGCTGGCCCTTGCCTGGCTGTGCGTGCGGCGTGGGCAGAGCGCGGCGGCACTGGACATCCTGGGGTCCGTCTCGGACGCGGCCCTCGCCAGCGGGGACCAGGAGGGGCTGGTGGCCAACCTGGCGGCCGTGGCTCTGAAGAGGACAGGCCGGACCCGGCAGGCGGCCGAGGGCTACTACCGTGCCCTGTGCATTGCCCGGCGGCTGGGCCGGCCACGGGACCAGGCGGTGGTGCTGGCCAACCTGGGGACGCTGTGCCTGGGCGTGGGCGCCGGTGGGCTGGCCGAGCACTACCTGCTGGAGGCCGTGAGGGGCTTCGCGCGGCTGCCCACCTGGGGGTGCGGCCGGGACTTCAGCCGGGTGCTCTTGGCCCTGGGGCAGCTGTGCACCCGCAGGGCCCACGCCGAGCAGGGCAAGTGCTACTACGAGTGGGCCTTCCTGGTCGCCATGGAGATGGACCACTTCGAGAGTAGGTGCCGCCCCCGGGCTCCCGTTCCCACACCCCCTCCTCCCTGGGGTCGGTGGGGCAGGCTGGCTTCCACGAGAGGAAACGGGTTGTTTCCATCCCCACTGAGCTTGCACCGGGGGAGCGGCGATTCGGTCGTGGGCGGTTGTTTTTCCACCATCGACAACGCTGAGCTGGGGAAACCAGCAGAGGTTTTCCCTCGCCCCCAGGGCAGGTGCCCAATGAAGGGTCAGATGGAACCAGGGTGGCCATAGCCCTGAAGTCCTGCATCTGTCCCAGACTGATCCTGACATGGCCTGGGCAGGGGCTTCCATGCCTGATATCTCCTCAGCACCACCCGGCAGCCCCACACATGGCCGTGTACCTCCACTGCTCGGAGGGGACGCTGAGGCAAGGTGGGGTGGGGGACCCCCAGGGCAGCAGAGCAACTCAGCTCCATGCAGAAGCAGTTTCTTGAGTGGGGAGTTTGTGTGCCGTGTGCCACCCACCAACAAGGCCCACGTGCCTGGGAAATCAGTGGCCAGGTCCCCAGCCACAGAAGGGGGTGACATGTGGTGAGTGGCCCTGCCTGGGCCAGGAGGTTCAGGACCTGAAGGTTGAGGGGCATTAGCCAGGCAGGGGTTGCAGGGTGGCCCAGGCCGGAGTGCGGCCAGGACAAAGGCCCAGGGGCAAGTGAGTGGTGCCCACGCTGGGAGGGTTGGTGCTGGAGTGGGAGGGTGACCTGGTGGGCAGCTGGGCAGGCCTGGGGCCTCGGGCTGTGGTTCAGTCTTTTCTTGAGGGCACCAGGACCCGTGGGGGACGGAGAACATTCCCCATGGGTGCATGTAGTGGGTGGAGTGTGGGCCAGGCGAGAGGGGACAGATGGAGGAAGTGGCTGAGGGGAGAAGAGGACGGGCTGGGGAGAGAGCTGGGAACTAGAATTTTGTCTCGTGTTCCCTCTAATCTGTGGCATGCTGCCCGTCTGGCTGACTCAGCCCGGTTCCGGGCACAGGGCCTGGCACACAATCGTGGCCCTTGAGGTGCAGAGCTTCTGGAAACGACCACAGGAAGGGGCCCTGGGTGCACACCGTCTGCCCAAGGTGGAGGGTGTCTGAGTTTCGTGGGGCTGCAGAAACAGAGCCCCACAAACTGGGTGACCTAAAACGACAGGAATGTACCCTCTCGCAGTCCCAAATCCAGGTGTGGACAGAGCTGTGCACTCTCAGAATGTTCTGGGGGCTGCTTCACCCCAGACTCTGTGGCCTTCTGCATGCACCCTGTTTATTCCCTTCTCAATGATGATGTCGTCAGATTTAAGTCCCACCCTAATATGGGAAGACCTCATCTCCAGATCCTTAATATCCACAAAGACCCTTTTCCCAAAGAAAGTCACATTCACAGTTTCCAGGCAAACATATTCTTTTAGGGGGCCACTACTCAGCCCCTCCACAGGTACTTAGGGGTGTGTTAATTTCCACATTTTTGTGAATTTTCTAATTTCCTCCTGTTAGTCATTTCTTGTTTTACTCCATTGAGGTCAGAAAACATACTCTGTGTTACTTCCGTCCTTCCCAGTCTGTGGAGGCTGGTCTTGGGGTCCATCCTGAGCCTGCCCTGTGTACTCCGCATGTGTTGGGTGGAGAGCTCTGAAGATGTCTTAGGTCCCGTTGGTTCAGATTGTCAAGTCTTCTGTCTCCTTGCTGGTCTCTGGATCGTTCCTGAGAGCCAAAGGCCCTCAGCTGTTCTCATCCCCCATGTTCTGAGAGAGGCAGGTGAGGCTGCGGCTTTGGAGCCTGGATTCGTGGAAGGAGCCCAGGTTTTGGAATGCTGGAGCCAAGATTTGAACCCTCTTCCTCCACCAGCCCTGTGGTCTTGGCACGGCCCTCGGCTCTGGACTCAGTCTGCCCACGTGCGAGGTGGGGCTGCCGATGCCCGGCCTCGTGGGCTCCGTGGGAAGGCAGAGCCTGCCTGGCTGGAGGAGCTGGTCAAGTGGGAAGAGCGAGCCAGGCCGGGAGCCAGGAACCCTCGGCTTATAAAGGGGGTCATGTCTTGAGGAATTTCCTCGAGCCCATGACGTGCCAAGCAAGGGCTCCTCCCAGGCTGGTCATCGGCTGTGTGACCCTGAGCCGGTCACTTGCCCCCGTGATCTCCTTTTTGCCACCTGCCATGGCCCTGGCTCCTAGATGTGTGCAGCAGGTGCCCAGTAAAAGCCTTTGGAACCTGCCAATGTCCACTGTGAAGCCCTGAGGTGACGTCTTCCTTGTGTCTCCCCCAGGCCAGCTGCATGCTGTCCAGCGGCTGTGTCACTTCTACAGCTCCGTCATGCCCAATGAGGCCCAGAGCGTCATCTACCATGAGTTCCAGCTCTCACTAGCCCGCAGGATGGCCGACAAGGGGCTGGAGGGGCAGCTCCTGGAGACCATCAGCCAGCTCTACCTCAACCTGGGCACCGAACGGTGAGGGGGCTCTGTGGGGCGGTAGGGGCTGGGTGGGTGGCCAATGGACAGAAGCTGGACCCGGGTCCCTGGGCGGCCCCTCTCCCTGAGGACCAGCAGCCCCTGGGGCCATCCTGACCAATGCTTATGGCCCATGAGTCGAGCCTCTCCAAGAAGACGTGTCCTCAAGTCCCTGCTTGCACACCTCCCGTGACAGGTACCTCACTCCCAGCAAAAGCAATCTGTGCATTCCAGACAGTTGTTCTTGGGTGGCAGCTTTGCAAGCTAACCTCTGCCTGCCCTGAGCCTTCACTGGCTGGACCTTACTTTGTCCCCAGGCTGTCAGTCCCCATCTATCCCCTCCATCTAGGACGGCCCTTCAGATGCAAAGATGGTGGCCATATGTGCTGGAAGCTTCTCTCCCCAGCAGCCCGAGCTGCTGTCCTGCCTTCCTGCCGTGGAGCTGGGTTTAGGGCCCTACATCCCGTATGAAACACTGAGTACCCCAACCCAGACTGCAGGGGCTCATAAGATCGCCACAGGGGCACCTCCCCAAAGTGGCTGGGGGCCCACTGAGAGAGCTGGGAGAAGCCAGATGTCCAAGATGACCCAAGAGACAGGGGTCCAGCCTCCTGTCACCCTCAGCCACTCCAGGCCTCAGTTTCTCAACAGGAATGATGGGCCCGGCCAGCAGAGCTGTGCTTCTCAGGGGGTCCCTGTGGGGACAAGCAGCAGCTGCTTCTGCAGAAATGCACATTCTTGGGCCCCACCCTGCTGGGTAACGCGGTCTGGGACTGGGGGCCACAAACCCTTCTAAAGCCCCCAGTGGTTCTGACGCGTGCCCCTGCCTGAGAGCCCCTGGCCCAGAGAACCCGCAGCTCTGCGGGATGGGGGTGCATTCCAGCATCTGGGGAAGGGGCTTCCCTGTGCCTGGGAGTGGGGGGCAGTGGCTGCATCGCAACCCTTTCCCTCTGTCTGTGCATGGCTGTGTGTCCGTCAGTGGTGAGCTCACCGCCCAGGGAGGGGAGGACACTGCATGGCCGGCGGGAACCCCCTTCCTGACGTCCCAGGCCCGGTGGGCAGGGCCACGTGTGCTCCCCGCGGGAGGCCCTGGTCTGACAGCCGCCCCCCTCTCCAGGGCCTACAGGTCGGCCCTGGACTACACCAAGCGGAGCCTGGGGATCTTCATCGACCTCCAGAAGAAGGAGAAGGAGGCGTACGCCTGGCTGCAAGCCGGCAAGATCTACTATATCCTCCGGCAGAACGAGCTGGTGGATCTGTACATCCAGGCACGGGGGCGTCGGAGGGCCGGGGGGCGCACGCTCGTTCATCCGTCCACTCACTGGGGCCCGTGCTCTCCCGGCTCCCCTGGCTCACTGCAGTCTCCCTCTGGCCCCGGGGCTGCCGTCCTTTGCATCTCCCAGGAGCCCTGAGCTTCTGGGAGCGGAGGTGCATGTCCCTTACAGTGCCCAGCACTGGGATGTACACAGCAAGCACTTAATAAGTGTCCAAATGACCTGTCCACCCAGCTGACATAGGGAAGAACTGGTTTGGTATAGATGCACCCATGGGGGATGCTTTCCCAAACATGACCTATTTTGGAGCAAATTAAGAGACCCGTGAGCCTTGGGAGGTTTTTTGGTTTTTTTTTCTGTTCTCACTTTTGAGCACCTGCCGTGTACCTCCCCTGGGCCAGGGCTGAGGCGCGAGAGATGGGAAGGACCTGGTGGCTGGGGGTATAGGCATGTGGGTGAACCAACCTGATGCGGGGTCCCCGGGAGACACAGAGGCTGGCTGCAGTGAAGAACACTGGGCTGTCACCCGGTGGAGGGCACACAGGCTGCTAGCTGAGCTGAGCTCCTGTCGAGGGACAAAGCAGTGGCCAGGACAGCTCCCCTGTCCTGACTTTTCTGGGGGAGACAGGTGGCCACGCACTGTGGCGGGTGTTGCTGGGGCTATGAGGCGGGGCGGTGAGGCGGTGGTGGGAGCTGCGGGTGAAGCTGGGGCCCAGAATGCCAGTGGGAGCAGCTTTGCCATCCCAAGCTCCCCCGGCCCACACCTGCCAGGCCCCCTGCTGACCCCAGCAGACCTCCTCGTGGGGCTTGAGGATTTGACAACTGTCCCATGGGCTCAGGAACTCACCGGAAGAGACAAGAGCCGTCACTGTCTTGAGTGAGGAGAGGAAAGTGGCTCTGACGGCCCAGGGCAACCTCGGAGGGCACTCACGAGGCTCCGTCTTTACTCAGGTGGCGCAGAACACAGCCCTGTACACTGGTGACCCCAACCTGGGGCTGGGGCTGTTTGAGGCGGCCGGCGACATCTTCTTCAACGGCGCCTGGGAGAGAGAGAAGGCCGTGTCGTTCTACCGGGTGAGCCGCGCGGCCCATGGGTGTGGAGGACGGTGTGGGTGCCTGTGAGGGGCTGAGCGGAGTGGGCAGGGGCAGGGGCGTTGGGTCTGGGGTCAGCGCTGCTTGGTTTTCACACTACATGTCCCAGAGGCTCTCTAGGCCCCCAGCCCCACCTGGCTGGAGGGCAGGGTCCGTGTTAGCAACAGCTTTCACCCTCGGCAGTCTGGAAGTCCTGTTCCCATTTTACAGGCAAGGAAACGAAGTTCAGGGAGGCAAGGGGAGGGGTCAGAGGGCACAGAGCAGGTGGGATGGAGGGCGGCTGCCCCCCAGGGAGGTGGCTTCTCGCCCCCCACCGCCCCTGGCTCACATGGGCCACTCAGCATCCGGCAGCCCCAGGACACAGACGGTGGCATTTTAGAGCGGAGAAGAGCTTTGGGTCAGGTCCCTCGTGGCCTGGGGATGGAGGGGATGGCCTGAGGTCAGGAGGTGCAGCCAGATGGGCCTTGAGTCAAACCGCAGCTCCCCACTTGCTCACAGCCTGGCAGCCTTGGGGGGCCGCCAGCCCTCGGACACACCCCTTCTCTCTGCATCAAGGCCCAGGGAGGAAGCTGGAGGGGGCAGTTCCCAGCCTGCTTGTCACTCCGGGGAGGGAGCTGAGCTCGGGTGGGCGGCTGGGGACGAGCCTGACCCCTTCCCCCCATGTGCGGGCAGGACCGGGCGCTGCCTCTGGCCATGACCACGGGGAACCAGGAGGCAGAGCTGCGCCTGTGCAACAAGCTGGTGGCCCTGCTGGCTGCGCTGGAAGCCCCCCAGGAGGGGCTGGAGTTTGCCCACGTGGCCCTGGCACTCAGCATCACCCTGGGTAAGAACCCTGGTCCCTGCTCCCCCGGGGTCCCCAGATCTGGAGGGCGGGTGCAGAAGGCAAATGCCCCAGTCCTGCCCTGCCCCAGGTTGAAAGGCGGCTGTGGAGGTCTTCCTGTCTCCAGGCCGCTTTCTCCCACCCAGGGGTCTGGCCAGCCCCCTCCCCTACTCAGTCCCTGCCCCGAGGAGACCACCCCGGGCCCCTGACATGCACGATCTCCCCGCACGGCTGGACTTTGCCCAGCTCCTTGGCTCCCTCCAACCACAAGTGCCACCCAACGGACCCACTTTCCGGACACTCCCTGCCTCCCACCAGGCCCTGAGCACTCAGACTGGGCCACCTCTGCCCTCGGCCACCACTGTCCTGTGGCTGCTAAAGTCCCAGCCCCTTCCCAGGCCTGTCCCTAATGCCGAGGCGTCCCCCCGTCCCAGCAGCTGACTGCTGTGCCCTGTGAGGTTGGAATGAGCTCACCCTGGAAGGGGGGATGCTGGAGACAGACCCGGGGCTCAGGGCCGTGGGGGGTCTGGGGCTCAATGGGAGGGTGGGCTGTGGGATGTCCTGGGGCTCAGACATGCAGCAGCTCCTCCAGGCTGAGGGGAGTTCAGGGGACATAGACGCACAAGGGTGCTGAGCTTGTGTCTGCAGACACTAGGCTGACAGCTCTGCGAGCTGCGCACACTCACCCTGTGTCTTTCGGGGTCTCCTTGTTAAACCAGGAACAAGTCAGCCCGTCCGGGGCAGGCATGGGGCTGGGCCGTCCAGGTCCACTTCACCAGGTCCCCTGGGTCGATGGGGAGGCAGGTGGTGACAGCCCCTCCCCAGGCAGGAGAACTGAGTCTCGGGAGCAGGAGGCGCCTGGCCCGGGGCCCGCGGGGACAGCGCCCGGGTGGCTGTGTCCTGATGCCGCCTGCCATGCCCGCAGGGGACCGCCTGAACGAGCGCGTGGCCTACCACCGCCTGGCCGCCCTGCATCACCAGCTGGGCCGTGGCGAGCTGGCCGAGCACTTCTACCTCAAGGCGCTGTCACTGTGCAGCTCGCCGCTGGAGTTCGACGAGGAGCCCCTGTACTACGTGAAGGTGTACCTGGTGCTAGGGGACATCATCTTCCACGACCTGAAGGTGGGCCGGGGCGGGGGGCCTGGCTTCCTGTCCTACCCTCACGTCATCTCCTTGTAACCCCAGGCCCGGCCGTGGGGAGCAGGAGAGCTCAGTAGTCTCAGGCTGAGTCCCCACGGCAGCCGGGCCCTGTGCTGGGCCCGGGGACTAGAGGGGCTCAGACCCTGACCCCACCCTCAAGGGCTCAGGGTCACCCAGCAGCCATTTGGGTTAAAGACTAAACAAAAGAGGGAGTATAGTCAGGGAGGGCTCTTTGGAGGAGGTGACTGCAAAGCAAAAAAAGGGGAGGGGATGGGAGAAGGACACCATAGGGGAGGGGGTGTCACCATTATCCCCAGACACCCATTGCCAGGCGCAAACCTGAATTCTGGACGCCTCCTCCAGGAAGTCTGCCATGAACTTCACATCACCCATGCGAGGAGGGCGCTTTCATCATCCCACTTCCCGGTAGGAAAACTGAGGTTCAGGAGGGGGTGCAACCTGCCCGAGCCCTCACAGGGGGACACCTGTCGGGGCTCGAGGGGCACGGACTGTGGCCTCTTTTCTATTCACCTATGGCCGGCAGTGGCCACAGCCCCAAGGACCTGAACACGAGGCCCCAGAAGGGACCCTCCTCTGCACCCCCCATGCAGGCAGGTGCCTGTGCTTAGTGCCGGCCCAAGGCTGAGCTCTCGGGACCCCTGAAGCGGCTTTGAGGATCTGGGGTGGCCCTGGCAGACCCCACAGGTGGAGCTGGGCTGGGTCCCCTTGCGCAGCCGCGGTGCCCGGCGGGCCCGGCTGTGTGCTGGTGACCCCTGGTGGCCAGGCCCAGGCACTGCAGCCTCCCAGGGCATCTGAGCCTGGAGACCACCGTGTAACCGTGACCCTGATGGGGGCTTGGCCGGCCCCGGGTGTGCGGCCTGCGTTCTCGCTGGCTCCTCGCGGCAGCTCTGCCGGGTGGGAGCTGACACCCCTGTGCCAGGGGAGGAGGCCCAGGCTGCATCACCAGCTGATGGCAGCAGGGACAGGGCATGACTGGGGTGAGGGCAGGAGGCAAGAATGGAGTGACAGCCCCTCACCAGGCCATCTGATTGGCCAAGGAGCACGAGAAGCGTCGCCCAATTCAACCTGTGGGGAAACTGAGGCTCGGAGAGGTGAACAGAGTTGCCCGAAATCGGGGGGCAGTCAGGCCAGAGGCCGCGTCGGGCTGGGTGTGCCTGACCCAACATGGGGCGCTCGCTCGTGACCTTTGGGGTGGGGCCCTGAGGAGAAGGGGATCTTATCTGCCCCGGTCACACCCCGGGAGGAAGGAAAGGGCCGGGCTTGCAGCCAAAAGGCCAAGGCCCCTGGCAGGCCGGCAGGGGTCAGGGGCAGGGAGCTCCTAGCTTCTTCCCACGCTGCGCTGTCGCTGCGGCCCCACTGTGACCTGTGCCGGCCCAGGGCTCTGCCTTCTCCCATGGGGGCCGGGGAGTCCACCGGGGTGCACTGCCGGAACCCACTCTGCTTCTGCCTGCCCAGGAGGGCGCCGGGTCCCTCTGTGTCCCGCGGGACCTGGGTTCCCTGGGCCCCCGTGCATGGGGGAGGGGGAGAGAGAGGGCAGCTGGGGCCTGAGCAGGCTGCCCAGGAGCTGGGGGACACGCGGTGGTCTTTGTGGGTGCTGTCTAAAACGGGCACCTTTTAGTGCACGTGTGGTGTGTCGGAGCTGAGAGAGCTAGGCCTGGGACAGCACGGACGTGGGTGTGCATCCCGGCTCTGCCACCTGCTAACTAAGATGCACACACGTGCACACGCACACACAGAAACACACCCTGCCCATCACCCACCACCTGCTCGTGGTGGGCTGGTTCCTTCTGTTTGCTCGAGATGCCCCCTCCTCCAGGAAGCCCTCCCTCACCCAGGCTGCACTTCCCTCAGTCTCAGCCCTGGCTACTCCATGTGGCCACGACTTCCCGTGTCCCGGGGACCAGTTGCAGGGGCCTAGTGGGATCAGCTGTGTCTGAGACCCCGGCACAGGGTCTGCGGCTCTGGAGGGGTTTGGGGTGTGTTCACTGAACTGCTACATGTGTTCGCTTCCATTTCTTCTCAGGTCCGTGTTTTGTGTGTGGGACAGTGGGGACAGGCCAGGGAAGCTTGGCCTCAGCCTTCGGTCCTGGGGCGCTGTGCGAAATGCCAGTGGGAAGGGTGGGCCAGGCTTGGGTCTTAGAAGGATCCCTGGGGGCACGTGGGGGAGATGCTGGGGTAAGGAGTGGCACGCCGACCTGGTGTGGCTGTGGGTGATGTTGGGTTTGAGGGACGGATGCGTCTGCGGTGAGAGCCAACATCCAGAGGGAGGCACGCCCCGTTGGGGTTGCAGTGAAGATTCCGAGAAGCACTTGTGTGTTGCTTTGTGCCGGACCTGGTCCGCAGAAAGGCCCGGCAAATGCTGGTCTCCTTGTGGACATGGGGCTGGGACAAGACCAGAGCTCCCAGCAAGCCCCTCCCTGGGCTGGGAGCACATGCGCAGGATGGGCCCTGCACAGGGCACCGTTGGAACCGTGGGGATTGGACCTGACCTCAGCCACAAGGGGAAAAGCCCCCGATGTCCTCAGGGAGGCAGGGACACAGAGCAGAGGCCCCTCAAGGGGCCACCTTCCACCTGATATAGTCAGGACAGGCTTCCTGGAGGCAGGGCCGCTGGAGCTGGGCTCCCAGGAGTGAGCTAACACTTGGTCCTTTTTCTGGTTCTCAAATTGATCACCCGTGGAAAGCTCTGGAACCAGGGGCGAGGGTCCCCAGTGGGTGCAGAGCAGCGGCTCTCAGATGTCTGCAAGCGTGGGGAAGGCCTGGGGAGGGTTAAAGTGTCAATTCCAGGGCCACCCAGACCTGCAGAGTCAGACGGCAGCAAGCCGGGAACCTGCTCTTGGCAGGACCCCGGGTGGACATTACGTGGCTTCTCCTTGGCGAGTGTCCAGGAACCTCGGTCCAAGTCATGACCCACCTGAGGTGGGAGCTCTGACCCCAGTTGGGGACACAGTGCGTGACTGTGTGTGCAGTGCCATAAAACCGGCAGCCGTGTGGACGCTATGCATTATGGGGCTGATCTCAACAGGGGTCGGGGGCACAGCTGACCTTGGGGGAGGGCAGAGTGGCCAGGGGATGGCCTCTGGGGACGGGGGCCCTGTGTCCCCCGCCTGCCCCAGGGTCAAGGCTCGGGGCCAGGGTGGACGAGCCGGCTCGTGCCCTTCCAGGACCCGTTCGACGCCGCGGGGTACTACCAGCTGGCGCTGGCCGCCGCCGTGGACCTGGGCAGCAAGAAGGCCCAGCTGAAGATCTACACGCGCCTGGCCACCATCTACCACAGCTTCCTCGTGGACCGGGAGAAGTCCCTCTTCTTCTACCAGAAGGCAAGGACCTTTGCCTCAGAGCTGAACATCCGCAGAATCAACCTGGGTCCTGCCCGCCCCTGCCGGCAGGTGCCCTGGCTGGCCCCTGGCCACCTGCCCTGAGGGGCTGCCCCTCACGCCCCCAGGACCACCTCCCGGCCTGGGCATTGAGGGGGGCTGCCCCGGCTCTCCCAGTCTGGGTATGACTCCTTTTCTGGGAAGTGGAGCACGAAGACAGGGGTCAAATAGCAATAAATGTATTTTTTGCAGTAACCTCCCGAAGGCTCCAAGGTGTCCTTCCGTGGTTCACTCCCATCGTCGGGCATGGGTGGGAAGGACCGAGCCCACCAGCTCTGGGCCAGTTCCCCACCACCGTCCCCTCCTTAGGCAAGCTGCTTCATGTCAAACCTCGGTTTCCTTGCCCATCAAGGGGGAAGAAGGTTGTGAAACCCCCATGCCAAGCTGCCTCCCAGGGTCTGGAAGTGGCCCTGTTGTCCCTTCCTGAGCTCTAACCCATCCACACTGCACCTTGCATTTAACCCTCAGATGACCCTGCAAGGCCGGTGCTCTTATCTCTGATAATAGTTGAGGAAATGGAGGCACAGAGAGAGTGGGTGTCTGGCCCAAGGTCACACAGCAGCAGGCAGGCAGCAGAACTCCAGGGCTGAGCCCTTAACCACCACCCCACCCTGTCATGCTGCCCAGGAAGGGGCTAGCACCTGATGTCCTGTACCTCCCCACACCAGGGATCCCCAAAACAGACCAGGGTAGGTGGGGTGAGGGCCAAAGTGCTCCCCGCAGCAGCAGCCCGGGCACCCCAGCAGTCAGGGCTTCCTTGCAGTCCCCCGTGGGGTCGGCAGAGCTGGTTTATGAGGCCTCACCTGGGCCACCCCCACCCTGCCCACCTACTCCCTCCTCACTCCACAGGCGGGGAAACTGAGGCTCAGGGAGGCTACAAACATCCCAGGTGGTTCCCAAACTGGCTACCATTTTAAGACCTGCCGCCTTCTCTTTTTCAAAAAAAAATTTTTATTGAGGTAAAATTCACATTTAATGTGAACAATTCAGTGGCACGTGGCACATTCACCCTCCACCTCCAAAACATTTTCATCACCCCAGAAGGGACCCTGTACCCCATTAGTAGTCACTCCCCATGCCTCCTGTTCCCCCAAACCCCGCAGCCCCTCATTCAACAGAGGGGGAAACTAAGGCCTGGAGTGGGCGTGGCCCACGGGCAGACCTCAGCCAAGGAGCCAGGGAAGCGGGCAGGGGTGCTGCCACCCTTCTTCCTCGGGTGCTGGGGCCCGGGGTCCCCCACGCCCCGCCTGTTCGGAGGCGGCCTGCAGGCCCCGTGCCCACACCTCGGCCGCCAGGGGGCAGCAGAGAGCTTCGTCGCGGCCGGGAAGGAGCAGGTCCCCGCAGAGCCCCCAGATCCCCTAACAGGACCCCAGACCGCCATCTCTGTGGGGGAGAAAGTGGGAGGGGCAGTGCTGCCGCTGAAAGCAGTGGAGACCACGGCCTGCGGCCGGATGCGTGGGAGCCGCGGACACGGAGCGGCTCTGAGGACTTCCGACCCCCCGGGGGACCCGTGGCCGCGCAGCCACCTGTCCCCGGGGAGCCGGGGCTTTGGGGTCTGCGCCCTCCCTGTGCCCTTTGTCAGCCCCTCCCCCCGAACCCTGCCCTGCTGGGACCCTCCTCCCACTGCCCGCCCACCCAGCCGGGCCCCCTGAGGGCACTGGCCTACCGGAAGCCCATTCTCCTTGGGCAGCAGGGCTGGAAGTTGAGGGGCGTCCCAGGACTCAAACCGCAGGGCTCAAATCCTAGCCCCATCACTGACACGCTGTGGGTTTTGCGGAGGGAGAGTCCATTTCTGTGAGCTCCAGTTTGACCATAACTAAAACGAGGCTGATAATTCCTATCGGATTGAAATGGGAACTTGGGAAGCTTAGTGGAGTGCCAGACCCTGAGCTAATGTATTTGCCTGTTTCCTATTAACAATACTTAGTACTACAGGAAAAGTTCAAGCAACCACAGGCCCCTGAGTCACTGAGTAACTGGCCAAGTTGCTTAACCCCTCAGACCCTCAGTCTCTTTATCTGTAACCCAAAGATACCCCCTGCCTCCAGGTTCAGAGAATGAAACATGAAAAGTGCCAGCATAGAGTGTGTGCACAAAACCAGGCAGCCACCCTGCTCTGCGGCGAGGAGCAGGTGGGAGGAGGCCAGCTTGGCCGGTGGGGACCTGGCACTGGTCTCCAATCTGACTCCGACACTCAGAGGCCGGGACCCAGGCAGTGTGGATGGCATCCATAGGTGCTCAGCCTGGATGCAGCAAGGGGCCCACAGCCCAGAAGCCCCCTGCCTGGTTTCAGCTCTCCTGCCGGGAGCCACCATGGAGGGTGCCCTTGGCCTCCACTCACAGTCACCCTCTCACGCACCCTCCTGCACACCTACTGTGTGTGAGCACCGTTAACCACTGCAGGCCAGGCCCAGGGCTGAGCCAGTCCTGTGACACAGGAAGGGATCCAACACATGGGACATTTGCCCCATCCCCTCTCTGGACAGAGAGGGGAAGCAACTTGCCCAAGGCCACGCAGCCCCACCTCCTGACTTCAAGGTGCCAGAAGGAGTCAGCTGAACCCGGGCAGCTCTGCCCTCCTTGGAGACCACGTCTTTCTCTGCACCCAGCTTCATCTAAGTGGCAAACACTGACCTGGGTCTAGGTTGGCCCTCGCTTTGGAGATGAGGAAACCAAGGCCCAGAGAGGGAGAGTGACCATCCCAAGGACACACAGCAAACCCGTTGTCCTCCCCAGCATCACTACAGAGGTGCAGCAGTTGTGGGAGGTGGGTCACAGCTCAGAGCGAGCTGAGCTCCCAGGCAGAGTTCCCTGGAAATGGAAAAGGCCGCTTCACAGAGAAGGGAGCTCCCTGTCGGCAGAGGCTTTGAGTCGAGGCCATGTGAACGGAGAGGAGGTTATGGTGCCCTTGGACTCTTGTCCAGAACCATCCAAGCTCCCAGCTGTGTTTCCTGGGGTCCCTGCGGCTTGCACCTGGGATGTCCAGGACCCGGCCTGGGCGGAGGGGGCTCATCGGTCGCAGGCTGTGCTGCCGATGGGACATGTCCAGCAGCAGGGTGCCAATCTGCTCAAGTTCAGGGGCAGGAAACAGGCTTAAGTCCCCGGCCTGAAGCACCCCTCAAGGTGCCTGGCCCTCTGTGAGCCTCAGTTTCCTCGTCTGTCACGGGAAGGGGTAACAAAATGTACGTTACATTTAACAAGGTCAGGCATGTTTTCTAAAACTTGTTGAGCCCTCCAGAGTTGACGCAAAAACACAAACAAAGGCAATGATGTGTGCTTTCCTGCAGATGGAGGGCTGTGGTGGGAAGAATTCTGAGATGGCCCCAGATTCCTGCCCTCAGCTTGGACACCCTGTGAGGGTAAAGGGATTTCACTCCCTTGGTTAGGTTATATTATAAGGTAAAAGTGAAGGAATTTTTCAGTCATAATTAATGTCCTTAATCAGTTGACTTTGAGTTTATCAAAAGGGAGATGGCTGTGGGTGGGCCTGACCTAATCAGGTGGGCCATTTTTAAAGCCTTCCCCGAAGCAAGAGATTCGATGCTGCAGAGACTCCCCTGCTGGCCTTGAAGAAGCAAATAGCCCATGGTGGGCTGTCTATAGACGGGGTCACATGGCAAGGACAAGAGAGCAGCCAGCAAGAAAATAGGGACCTCAATCTTACAACCACAAGAAACTGGTTTGTCAACAACCAGCGCATGTGGAAGAGGACCCCGAGCCCCTGGGATGAGCTCGTGGCTGCTGACACCTCATGGCAGCCCAGTGAGACCGTGAGCAGACAAGCACACCTGAACTTGTGACCTACAGAGACTGTGGTTTTCAGCTGCTGGGTGTGGTCATTTGTTATGCAGCCTAGATAACTAATACAAAGGCCAAGTTTAGGAAGCGCCTAAGCCTAAGAGGCCACCCAGCCCGGAGCGCTGCCTTGGATGATGCATGTGGAGCCACACACCCGGCCATCCCTCCCCGACAGGACTTCGTCATATGTTAAAGGGTCAGCACCTGCACCGGGAGTTGAGGAAGGGAGAGGTGTTGGGTCCCCTGGCTCTCGTCTGCCTCCACCGCAGCTTTCTCAGCTGAGGTCCTGAGGTCTGTCCCCAGGACACAGCCTGGGTCCCTGGCTGGAAGGGCTCCGGGGACACCGTGCTCCCCCACGGCCGAGGAGTCCAGCCACAAGTGTGTCTTTTGCCCGCTGCTCTGCTTCCAAGCCCAGAGGCCAAGCTGGGATTTCACAACCTCTGTGGCTCAGAGGCGCCCTGGGAGAGTGAACTCCAGGGCAAGGGGTGGGCTTCTCCAGGAGCGTGGCGTCCCTCCCAGGACAAACAGGGTGGGCTTCCCACCATCTGGGGCGGTCTGGGAGAGTTCTGTTTGCAGAGTGAAGAGACCTCTGTGGGGACCTACCAGCTTGGGGAGGCTGTGAGGCTGGAGAGGGGCAGGGCTGGGTTTCCAGGGAAGTTCAAGGGAGGGAGACGCAGCTCTTAGAATGCCAACACAATGCGGACCTATGACAGGGAAACCTTCTGGAAATATCTGCATCACCATAGCCCCATAGTGATGGTTGTTTTTCGTTTTGCTTTTTTTTTTTTCTTTTCCATAGCAGAAATGAACTTTAATAGCTTCAGCTTCATCTGGTTAAGAGTTATTTGGCCAATAGGTTGACATTTGCCTCTTCTCAGTTGCTCTTTCTTCCTGGAAGGTATTGCCTCTTTTCTTGTTTTCCAGGCCTCTCTCTTCAGTGTTCAATGTTTGTCCTTTTTGTTTAACCTTTAGAATTATTGAACAAGTTGTTACCAGAATGTGGGGTAGCATGGCCATTGTGTTTGGTTTTGTGGTGTTCGGAGGCTGGCTTCTGGCAATTATTTGGTCCTTAGCTTGTCATACGGCAATACACATGGCCTCTCTGTTCTCTTCTGGCTTTCATTGATTTCAGCTTCTTACTTTCTGCAGCTTTCTCTCCCACAGTAATGGTTTACATGGGATCCAGACATGCTGGCCCTGCCAGCCTGTGGACCCCTGGGACAATCATCGCTGCAAGGGGCCCGGGGGCCTTTTCTTCTCTCCCCTGCTCCCCTCCCATTCCTTTGGGGTTTCCAGCCCCCTGCAACACCCCTCACCCCTGCCAAGTCTTCCTGGGAGTCCCCAGTTGCAAGGGGCCAAACTACTTTCTTTTATTCTCCCCCTTGTCAATGCCACTTGTCTGTGTCTCAGTGGGCCCAGAGTGCCCCAAAGAAATGGCTCCTTCATTTTCTGTGAGCAGTGACTTGAACAGAGACCCTCCCTCACCCCACCTGTCTGCAGGCTAAACTGCAGTTTGCTGGCCCTTCACAGGTCAGTCCCTGCCCTAGAAAGGAGCTCGCTCTGCAAAGGAAGCTCAAATGACAGAGCAGCAGCCCTGCCTCCTTCCTGTAAGGCGTAACAGCCCCTACTAGTGTGTGTTGATTCCCTACTGTGTGCAGGCCCCATGCCAGGTGCTGGGGTGCAGAAATGAACAAGTATACCCCATCCCCAGCCTCACGGAGCTTACGAATAGGGAGGCAAACAGACATGCCATATGTCTGCGCCAGGTAATCCATGGGTACACATTGGGAAGTTCCTGGATAGGAAAAGATCACCCAGGAGAACTTGCGGGGTGACAGCGGGGCTGGCTCAGCCAACAGGCAACCACTCCCCTCCTCCCCAGCTGCCCCCTCTGAGGAGGATGGAGAAGTGAAGCGCCTCCCACACTGTTGCAGCCAGTGGCCACATGACTCAGTTCTGGGCCACGAGACTTAAGTGGGGGTTTGCTGGGGGCTTCTGGGAAATCTCATGCTTTCCTGATGAAGGATGTAGTCCCACTAGAGTATTGCCTTCCTTTTTCCCCTTTCTCCTGCCTTGGACTTGAATGTGATGGCTGGAGCTGGAGCAGCAATTTTGTGATCCTGAGACTGGGGTCAAGAGAATGGCAGAGAAGCCATCCTCTGCCTCGCTGAGCTGCTGTTTCTCAGAGCAGATGCTACCTGCAGATCCCCCTGTTATGGGAACAAAATTAACCCATATTTGCTCAAACCCCGGTTGTCTGGGCTTTCTGTTGCTCATCGCCAGATGAATTTCTCCCTGACAAGACCAAGGTTTCAGGAAAGGGCTCCCTGAGGAAGCACAGTTTTCACTGAGCCACACAGGACGCAGGGGGCGGGTTTAACTCATGGAGACCCTGTGTGTCAGGATCAACACAGGGGTCTCCCCAGGGCACAGGGGCCATCTGTCCCTAGGCTGGGTCTTCTTTCCACCCCAGGCCTTCTGGGCTGCGGAGCCCCCAGAAGGCCAGTTTGCCCTTCCCTGCCAGTCTCCACAGGAAGGGCTTCTCCCAGACCTTGGGCTCTGGAGCAGATCCCGGCCTCTTGGGGGAGGGCAGCAGGGGTGGCCATTCTCTCCCCACCCCAGAGCCTCAGGGAGGGGCAGAGGCCCAGGAGCAGCCCCTGCTCTCCCCTTCCCATGGCTCTTGCCCCATGGGGGGAGGCTCTGTACACATCCCCACATGAGCCTGTCCAGTGGTGAGCATGCATGGGGCCGCCTTCTCGGGGCCAGCGGCCGGCAAGGAGGACTCCTTTGAGCGCCGTCATGCCTTGTCCCCCTGCGGGGCTTTGCTGTCAAGGCGCAAATGGACACGCCTATTCCCGACACCACCCAGTCTCAGAGCCAAGCACAAGGTCAGCAACGCCCGGTGCCGCGGGTGCGGACGTCAGCTCTCCAGGACACATCTCAGGGGACCCGCCCTGGGCCAGAAGGGCCGGTGGGAGGCACTCACCCCCAGGTCTGTCCTCACTTTGGGGAGACAGCCACCTCCAGCCCCACAGCTAGCTCATCTGCTGACCTCAGGGGGAGCCCCAGCATTCCTTGACTCCTCACCCCAAATGACAGACAGCCAACACCACGGGAATGGCTCAAAAGAAACCCCCACAGCCACCTCAGCTGGCCAGGAAAGCCCCCTGCCCTTGGCCCCACCTGCGACAAATGCTCTGAGCTGGAGAGGGGTAGACCAGACCGGCCCAAACCGGATGAGGTTTCCCCACCGTTTCCGGTAGTGAGGCCTCGGAAGGATTCTCCATTCACGGTCCAGGACGAGGCCCTGGGGGCCCCCCACCACGTCTCATCAGCACCATGGAGAAGGTCCCGAGCCCGGCAGCCAGGCAAGGAGAAGGAAACACGTTCACAGCGTTGTCAAGGAAACGAAGGACCCACCGGCAGAGGACACAAAACCCCAGAAGAATCTCAGACAGTTCTTAGAAGTAAGAGGTCAAGTTTGCTGAAAAATGGATGATCAAGTATGGGGAGTTACTATTTAATGCATGGAAAAGTTTTAGTAATAGGTGGTGGGGACGGTGGCCCAAGGGTGCGGGTGCCATTGACCTCACTATTAGACACAAGAAAACGGTTTAATAAAGAGGGAAGTTTCGTGCTGTGTGTACGTGGCCACAGTAGGCTTGTGTCTGTGCGAGCACACTAACAGTTTTAGCAAAGCAAGTTCTATTCTTAGAGAGAGCCACAGTGAGTTAGGTGAAAAATCATAGCAACTTAGAGTATCAAGCAAGCTGACAAGGTATTTGGGAATAAATCTAGCCAAATAGTTACTGTGTTCATAGAGAAGGAAATCCCATAGGGTAAAGATATCAGGTTTCCCCCACATTAATATCTAGATTTCGTGGAATTTCCAACAAAAATCCCTAAAGAATTTTTGTAAAATATCATAAACTGATTCTAAAAACTTAAGCTCAAAATGCCAGGAAGAAGCAGGGGAAAGATGACGGCATAGAGAGGAGTGGAAGCTAAGTAGTCCCCCTGGAACAACTACAAAAAACCAGATACAACTAGTAAATAATCCAGAATAACTGCGGAGGGACAAACGAGACCATCCACTCATCATACACCAACCTGAATTGGGAGGAATGCCCGAGAACACAGCATAAAATCTGTAAGTAAAACCTGCGGATCCAAGTCGCAAAACCCCCTCCCCCATAGCCCGAGCTGCGGAGCCACGTGGTGCCACAGAGAAGCTCTCTCCCAGCAAGCGAATATAGTTCAGCTGAGCTCCAACTGGGGTTTTAAGTAGCGAGTGTGAACTGCTCACTACAGGTACGCAGCCCCAAAAAACAGACAGAGGCTTTGGATGACGACTGACCTGGGAGAGCTGGAGGGTCACCTTGGACTGGGTCTGAAGGGGACTATCTGTTTCTTTTTCGGCTCAGTGGAGAAAGCCCCAGTCATTTTCAGTTTCCAGGGCTGTGACTCTGGGAAGGGTGGAGACAGCACAAGGAGAGAGCGAGACCATTGAAATGCTAATGACCTCCACCTGGGGGGGTCTGTCTTCTCTAGGAGGAAAGGGGTGGGGCCCTTTCCATTCAGAACCAGACCCCAGAGCCTGGGGGAACATGGCCATACCTCCTCACACCAGTCAAGAATTATAGGCTAACAGGCATCACCTGCTGGGCAGAAAAGCACAGGGACCTGAGGCATCAAAGGGTGGAGCAATTTTCTAAGACACACCCGCAGGAAAACCAGATACTGAATATTTCTTCCCTCTGGGACCTGAGCCTGTTCTGGTCTGGGAAAACCTGATTTAGATAACCAAGGAAACCATGCCTAGACAACAGAAAATTACAACCTACACTAAGAAAAACAAAGTTATGGCCCAGTCAAAGGAACAAACGTACACTTCAACTGAGATACAGGAATTAAAGCAACTAATGCTAAATCAATTCAAAAAGTTTAGAGAAGATATTGCAAAAGAGATAGAGGCTGTAAAGGAAGCACTGGGCATGTATACAGCAGAAATCAGAACTTCAAAAAAACAACTAGTAGAATCTATGGAAATGAAAGGCACAACACAAGAGATGAAAGACACAATGGAAACATACAACAGCAGATCTCAAGAGGCAGAAGAAAACTCAGGAACTGGAGAACAAAACACCTGAAAGCCTACACGCAAAGGAGCAGATGGAGAAAAGAATGAAAAAATATGAGCAATGTCTCCAGGAACTCAAGGATGAAACAAAGTACAATAATGTACATATCATTGGTGTCCCAGAAGGAGAAGAGAAGGGAAAGGGGGCAGAAGCAATAATAGAGGAAATAATTAATGAAAATTTCCCATCTCTTATGAAAGACATAAAATTACAGTTCCAAGAAGTGCAGCATACTCCAAACAGAAGAGATATGAATAGGCCTACGCCAAGACACTTAATAATCAGATTATCAAATGTCAAAGACAAAGACAATCCTGAAAGCAGCAAGAGAAAAGCAATCCATTACATACAAAGGAAGCTTAATAAGACTATGTGCGGATCTCTCAGCAGAAACCATGGAGGCAAGAAGGAAGTGGTGTGATGTATTTAAGATACTGAAAGAGAAAAACCACCAACCAAGAATCCTGTATCCAGCAAAGCTGTCCTTCAAATATGAGGGAGAGCTCAAAATATTTTCTGACAGACAATGAGCGACTTTGTGAACAAGACACCTGCCCTACAGGAAATACTAAAGGGAGCACTGCAGAGTGATAGAAGACAGGAGTGCATGGTTTGGAACACAATTTTGGGAGATGGTAGCACAACAATGTAAGTACACTGAACAAAGGTAACTATGAATACGGTTGAGAGAGGAAGGTGGGGAGCATGTGAGACACCACAAGAAAGGAGGAAAGATAAAGACTGGGACTGTGTAACTTGGTGAAATCTAGAGTGTTCAACAATTGTGATAAAATGTACAAATATGTTCTTTTACGAGGGAGAGCAAGCAAATGTCAACCTTGCAAGGTGTTAAAAATGGGGAGGCATTGGGGGAGGGATGCAATCAGCATAAACTAGAGACTATAACTAACAGAATCATTGTATTATGCTTCCTTTAATGTAACAAAGGTGATATACCAAGGTGAATGCAGATAAGAGGGGGGGATAGGGGAGGCATGTTAGACACTTGACATTGGTGGTATTGTCTGATTCTTTATTCTACTTTAAGGTTATTTTTCCTTTTGCTGCTTCCTAGCTGTCATTTTTTTTCCTCTTTCTTTTGCCTCTCTACCTTCTTTGACTCTCCCTCCTGCCTTGTGGAAGAAATATAGATGCTCTTATATAGATAGTGGTGAAGGTGGTGAACACATAAATGTATGACCATGCAGAGAACCATCGATTATTTACTTGGGATGGAATGTATGGTGAGTGAACAAAACCATATTAAAAAAAAAAATGGGTTGATGACAAAACCTCGAGGGCAATATACTGAGTGAAATAAGCCAGACACATTAGGACAATTATTGCAGGGTCTCACTGATAGGAACTAATTATAGTATGTAAACTCATAGACATGAAATATAAGGTACGAAGATATAGGACGAGGCTTAAGAATAGGGAGCGGTTGCTTAGTATGAGCACAATGTTCAATTAGGATGAACTTAAATGTTTGGAAATGAACAGGGGTGTTGGTAGCAAGATGTGAGAATAACTAACAGTGCCGAATGGTGTGTGAATCAGGTGGAAAGGGGAAGCTCAGAGTCATTTTTGTCACCAGAAGGAAAGTTGGAGGTCAAAAGATGGGAATGTATAAAACTGAATCCTATGGTGGGCAATGTCCATGATCAACTGTACAAATACTAGAAATCGCTTCCATGAACTAGAACAAATGTATGACAATACAATTAGAAGTTAATAATAGAGGGGCATATAGGGAAGAACTATATACCTATTACAACTATATACTACAGTTAGTAGTATTTCAACATTTTTTCATAAACAGTAACAAATGTACTGTATCAATACTACGAATCAACAATTGAGGGGGGTTGGTTAGGGATAGGGGAGGATTAGAGTTTCCTTTTCTTTTTTTCTTTTTTCATCTTTCACTTTATTTCTTGTCTGGAGTAATGAAAAGTTTCTAAAAATTGAACAAAAATTAAGTGTGATGGATGCACAGCTGTATGAGGGTACCCAGGGGCAAGTGATTGTACACTTTGGATCTTTGGATAATTGTATGGTATCTGAACAATCTCAATAAAAATGAAAAAAAAAAAAAAAAAGAAAAAAAAATGCCAGGAAGAGCTGAATACCCTAAAGAAGAGGAGAATATCAGGGAGGGAAGGCTTGTCCTGCCAGATCCCCTGACTTATTACAAGATGGTTTCATTAATACAGGGTGGTTTGAACACAGGAATAAATAAATATTTCTATGGGGGAAAACAAAAACAAAACTGGAAAGCCCAGAACTGAATCCCAAATATACCTTTTGTCAGGCAGGGCAGATCTGCGTGAGAAGCTGATGATTTGGTACCCGCCTGTGAAACAGCACCCCAACCGCACACCAGGACAGCTGATGGAAACCCAGAATACCGGCAGCAAAAAAGTTTAACTTTTATTTTAAAAGCATGAGCGTGTTTTCATGAGCTGGGGCAGGGAAGAATTTCTCCAACAAGCTACGCATAGCACAAAAGGAAAAGACATACAAGTTTGACTAATTAACATTATAAACTCTGGTGAGTGTAAAGATAGCACAAAGTGGAAAGGCAAGCCACAAGCCTGGAGAGGATATTTGCAAAACATGTATCCAAAAAAGAAAAAAAACATATATGGGTGTGTGTGTGTGTGTGTGTGTGTGTGTATAAAATCTCCAAACTTATATAACCAAGTATATGTCGTTAGGGATTGAATCATGTCCTCTGCAAAAGACAGGTTCAAATCCTAAGCCCGGTCCTGTGAGTGCAAACCTGTTTGTTGGCAGGACCTTTGGAGAGGTTATCATCAGTTAAGGTGGGGACTCATTTGTGAGGTTGTCACCCAGATGAGGCCGATTTGAATCAGGGTGGGCGTCAATCCTGCTAGGGAGGTTTTGTAAAGAGAAAACCACAGGAAGCAGCCAGGGAAAGCCACTGGCAGAGACCAAGCACAGTCAATCACCTGGTGCCCGAGGCCCGTGCCGACTCCGACTCCAGGGAGAGCGTGGCCTGGCTCGCGTCTCGATTGGTATTTCTGCCTGCAAACTAGAATCATAAATTCCCGTCATTTAAGCCAAGCCATTGGCGGTATTCGTCACAGCAGCTCTGGCAAACTAAGACATATATATATATATGACCCAATATATATTTATTTACCTGTTCATATATGAATATGTGAAGCACACAGCCAAACATTTAAATAAAGGGACAAAAATGGAAACATAAATTATGGAAAAGGAAAGCCAAATGGCCAAGAGCTCTTGGAAAGATGCTCAACCTCCCTAGTAGCCAGGAAGATGCAAATTAAACGTGATGAGATGTTATTTCATATGCAAGCACATGAAGAGCTGGCAAGGAAGTGGAAGAGCAGGGGTTTCACGCACTGCCACCGAGCGTGTAAACTGGGACTTCGACTTTGGAGACCAGTATGGCACTATCTAGAAAATGTAAAGGGTCACTTCCCCTACAGCCCAGACTGTCCCCTCCTGGCACCTGCTGAACTCCCCCCTCCACAGGCACCAGGAGCCACGTACGGGATTGTTGGTGAAGCATCATCTGTGACAGTAAATGAGGCACACACAGGCCCAGTTCTCCCTTCCCCTCTAGAGGTGGAGCCCCCACCTCCACCTCTGAATCCAAGTGGCTGTGAGCCTGGCTTTGCACATGTGAGACAAATAGAGGCTTGCAAGATGCTGTGCACTGGGGCTGCCCCCTTGTTCTGCTGGGAACCCCAAACCCCCATGTGAACAAGCCAAGCCTCCTGGAGGATGGGAGGCTCCGAGGAGGCCCAGGTGCACTGGGAGTGAGGCCATCCTGGACCAGCTGCTCACCAGCCAACCACTGGCCAGGGGCTGAGGCGCCAGAGAGCTTGGCAGTCATCAGCCAGCCAGACCAATCAGAGCTGCTCAGGGTCCCCAGGACGTGTGAACTACGACAATTTTTTTTTTAAACTGCTAAGTGCTGGGGCAATTTGTTATGCAGCAAAAGCTAACAGATACATGGAAAAACCTGGAAACATCACAAACACCCATCCGTGGGAGAATGTCAGTGTGTGGCATCTGGTCCTCTAGCGGAAGGGTGAGCTAGAACCACACCAAGCAGTGCAGAATCCCACAAGCACGAAGTGAATGAAAACAGCACACGGCGCAAGCTCACTATGGTCCTATACCACAGATACACAGTTTGTTTGCTTGAGAAGCAGACTTCCGTGGAGCAAGCCCTCCCAGCCTGGCTGATCTCAAGGTACCAAGGTGGCATCACTGTCGGCACAGCTGGGAAGAGCTGTGACTGCTGTGGGCTCCAGCCACCTTGGCACCTTCCCACCCCTTCTCTGCGGCGCCTGCACCCCTGCCCCCACCCCCGGCAGCCCTTAAGATGGAATGGGCTCTGTTTTCATTCCAATAAGGCTTGGCGTGGACAACTTGGAGCCAAAGCCTCAAAGGCTGAAGACACACAGCTTTACAATTACAAACCTTGGATTAGGAGATTAGGAATGGTACACAAAAAGCAGTTTCCTATTAAAAATCAGCGAGCGTTCCACTGAAGGTTGGGGGTGGGAAGGGTGGTGACTGGAGCCTGTGAAGGGCCCCCCGGGCCCTGGTCCTTGAAATTACAGCCCATGGTGAGGGTGGGTGACGAACAGGAGGGGCTTCGGCTAGAGAAGGTCCCTCCTGCCCTGGGACTGCCACACTTACTCGGGAGGTGTTGGCGCACAGCCAAGGGAAGCATCTCGTCCGACACGGCGCCCAGCGGTCGAGGAGGCACAGCTGGGGGCAGCGGCCAGGAGGGTGGGCCCAGCCCCCAGCCACGGTTTTGGGGGTTGGGGGTGTTGAGAGGGCTTTGCCCCATGTTGAAGAACGCACAGGTGGGTGGATTTCATCACTGAGACATGGCAGGACCAGGCCAACAGCAGTGGGTGTGACTGGAACGCTGGGACTGGGTGGGTGGTCTCCCAGCCCAGGACCCCCCGACACCAGAGCCCTCTGTACGCCCCTGGGAATGGGGATAAAGGGTGAGGAGCATCTCACGTCAGCTGATTCAGACCCTAAGGTGACCATGTTTAAAACTGGGACCAGGGCCCAGTGAAGGGAGAGGACCCTGTTTCTGCATCTCCAGGCCCCGCGTTCTTGTTCCACTGGTCCAGGGTGGGGACCCCAACATCAGCATTTTTAAAAGCCCCCCAGATGGCTCCATGAGCAGCCGGTGTCAGGAGCCCCGGTCTTCGGGAAGCAGCTGGCACAAGGGCCAGCGTGTCGTAGGACGCGGAGATGTGTCCCAGCCCCTCCTGCCCACTCGCGTCCTGCACAGCTCTCCCAGTGCCGACCCGCTCCCCGGGAGGTCTTCAAGGTTCGTCCGGAGAAAGCCCTTCCTGTTCTGTGGGCTCCCAGTGGAGGGGGGGCGGGAATAGAATTCCACCTGGTGGCTGCAGGGTTTTCCAGAAGAGGAGCCCATCGTTTATTTACCTTTTAATGCAAGTAGAAGATGCACGCAGAAGAGTTCTAAGATGAAAACAGCACTGAGTGTGCAGCAATTTGGATTTTCATGTATTCACTGTATCAAGTGACCAATCCCAGATGAAGGAATAAAATGCTACCTGCACCCCAGAAATGCCCTCTCCTCGTCCCTTCCAACTATTACCTCTGGGCAGTTAAGTTCCTTTCAAATGATCCTTTTCAGGGTCTTTCACGGGGCTGCACCCACACAGAGAGCTTCCCAGGTTTCCGCTGGGAGCTCCAAGGGGTGAGGCAGCCTCTCCTCGAATCCTTCCACTGACGGGGAGCTCACCACCTCACAGGCGGTACTGTCTTTCCTCTCCAGTTGGCTCTGCCGGTGAAAGTTTCCTCTCCTAACGAGGTGACCCCACCCCCACCCCCACTCCCACCCCGCTCGGTGGAGGCCTTCAGGGGGAAGAAAGCCCAGTTCTTAACTCAAACAGACCCTCGTACAAAACCCGGTCCTGCCACTGCCACACCGTGTGGCCAGGGCAAGCTGCTGGGCTTTTCTGCCTTGGTTTCCTCCTGGGGGACCTGGGGATGAGAAGACCCCCTGTGTTGGGTTGCCGTTAAGAGCAAACGCAGGCAGCACGGGATCTCCAGGTAGTCAGTGAGCTACCGGACAGGGAAGTGGTTGTTGCCTACGTGTTGTTTCCTTTTTCTGCCACAACCAAGCACCACAGACCTAGCGGCTCAAACCCACATGAATCCAGTTCTCACCCTTCTGGGGGTCAGAAGTCCAAGGCGGGCCCCGCTGGGCTGAAACTGGGGCACTGGCTTGGCTGCCTGCCTTCGTAGGCTCCTGGGGAGAACCCGCTTCCTGGGGCCCGTTTCCTGGTGGGCTGCCAACCGGGGGCCCCTCCCAGCCTCTTGAAGCCACCGCTCCCCTGTCAGGGCCCCGTCTTTGTTTCCGTGGGCCGCCATCACAAATGATCACACACGGGGTGGTTCCAAACACCAGAGGCGTATTCTCTCACCGTTCTGGAACCCACGAGTCTGAAACCAAGGCGTCAGCTGGGCCTCGCTCCCTCGGACGTCTCTCAGGTGGGCGGGACCCCCTTGCCCTCATCTCGCTTTGGACGTTGCTGCCCTCCTGGGTGCTCCTTGGCTGGCACCTGGGCCCCTCCGGCTGTGGCTTCCGTCTTCACACGGCCTTCTCCCCGTGCCCACGCCACGTCCCCTCCTCCGACAAGGACGCCCACTTTTGGGCATAGGGCCACCCCACCCCAGGGTGACCTCAGCTTCACCAGTTACATCTGCAAAGACGCTCTTTACAAATAAGGGTGCTAGGGACACAATTCGTCCCGGACATCCCCTTCCTCCGTCTTCAAGCTGGCAGTGGGGGCTCGAGTCCCTGCCACACTTCAAATCCCTCCAGCTCCTTGGCTTTTTTGCATTCGAGGAACTTGTGGTCACACAGGCCTGGCCGGGTGCTCCCGAGTGCCCCCAGGCTGAGGCCCGTGGTTAGCGAGCTGGACGCCGTCAGCCAGGGGCCTCGGCCAGGGCAGCAGTGTGGGCATCCTCGGGCCGTTCCTCTGCTCTGGCGCCTGTCACGGGTGACTCAGGCCTCACTGCTCGTCCCCTCTGTCCTCTGCAGTCCTCTGTCCTCTCCCCACCCCGTGGAGGAAGGGAGTGGGGTGGGGGCTTATGCTATGGCTGCCCCCTCCCCGGGTAGCCCCTGGGGCTGAGGAGCAGGTGGGAAAGCAAGCCCCTGGCAGGGACCCCCTCACACATTCCCTCCTCCGTCCTGTGTCCACTCTGGGGAGTGAGCCCCGTCCTGGCCTGGGGCCGGGACTGGGGACCTGGGGGTGGGGGAGCCACCCGGTGTCCCCCTCCAGGAGCCCCTGTGGGATGGGAGTCAGACACTCAATTGCACAGCACATTGGCCAGGGCCCTGACAGCCGGAACCTGGGGTCTGTGGGGGACGCAGGCGGCAGGGGGCTGTAAGGTCAGGGGGCCCCCTGAGGAGAAGACACCAAACCAAGGCCTGGCCAAGGCAACGCACCCCCCAGGTAAAGCTGCCGCGGCCATCTGAGCCCAGAGAAGGTGCTGCACTTCTCCCAGCAAAAGGCTGCTCGTCACTTCTCTGTTCCCTAAAGAAATATTTACAGCGTATCCCGCTCAGCAGGCTGAGCTGCACCCAGAGCTGGAGATGTGGAGCCCCCTGCCCCATGGGCCCGGGTCCCACAGGGGAGACAGACAGCAAGGAAAGGTCCCGGGGATGCTGGAGGCATGTTCCAGGAGAGTGGCACTGGGGGGAAAGGTGAGCAGGCAAAGCCAGGAGAACGGGGGCAATTTTAAAGAGGGGGGGCTGTGCTGTAGCCCCCACTGCCACCGTGTCTCCGAGGCACCAGAGGACTTGAGTGTTGGTCCCCCCCAATCCCTGCAGTCTGGAGTCCTCGGCAGGGGTCAGGGGAGACAGCGAGACTTGCTTAAAGTGCAGAGGGGAGCGGTTCGAGGGCATCGGGGTGGGCGGCATGGCCAGTGTCCCTCTAGCTCGTCCAGTGCTCGTTGACTTGGACTGTGGGGGGAGCCGAGGGTGCTGGTGGGACATGCACAAGGCCACAAGCCAGCGGGCCCAAGGCTCAGCCACAGCCCCTGGAGCCTCAGTGTCTTTACCTATGCTGTGGGAACCAGGGTGAGCGCCTGCGAGCACAAGTCCCTCTTACCCTCATTATTGACTTTCTCCCTGGGTAAAGCCTTGCTGGGGGTCTCCCATCCACCGGGTGATCATCTTTACTCACTGGGCCCCCTCTACACATGCCAAGCATGCGCCACTGCCTGTTGGGCTCCTACTCACCCTTCAGGACCCCATGCGAATAGCCCCTCCTCTAAAGCTTCCCCTGCTGCCCTGTCTCTTGGCCAGGTTCCTGCTCTGCCAGTTTGTATAGATAATGTTCCCCAGAAGAAGCCTTATTCTTTAATGCATTCTTGTAGGGGCAGACATATTAGTGTTGATTAAGTTAGAAACTTTGGATTAGGTTGTGTCCATGGAGATGTGACCCACCCGACTGTAGGTGATGACTCTGATTGGATAATTTCCTTGCAGGCGTGGCCCCACCCATTCAGCGTGGGCCTTGATTGGGTCACTGGAGCTTTATAAAAGCTCAGACAGGAGCTGGCAGTGAGCTGTAGCTAAAACAGACATTTTGAAGAGGGTCATTGGAGGCTGATAGAAACATTTTGGAGAACGTCATTTTGAAACACAACCTGAGAGCAAGTAGACTCCAGCCATATGTCTTCCCAGCTAACAGAGGTTTTCCAGATGCCATTGGCCATCCTCCAATGAAGGTACCCAATTGTCAATGTGTTACCTTGGACACTTTGTGGCCTTAAGACTGTAACTTTGTAACCAAATAAACCTCCCTTATAAAAGCCAATCCATTTCTGGGATTTTGCATAATGGGGACACCTGCCTTGCTCTTTTCACCCCTCTGTGTGGCACTCACCACACCAGTTTGTCACCACCTGTTTACCTGCCTGGCTCCAAGCCCTGGAGGGCTGGGGTGGGTCTGACCCTGTGTTTCCACCCAGCCCAGGGCCTGACTGGGAAGAAACTCAGCAAGTGTTTGTTGAATGAATAAATGACCAAAGGCATGAATGCAGGAACTCCCAATGAAGGCTGGTTCTGAGGGGATAAAGCTTGCTGTAGGGATGATCCAGAAGCAGATGGAGGCTGCTGGGCTTTCGGGAAGAGGGTCTTAGCATCCTGGGACAGATGCCTTCTGTGAGGTGGGTCCTGTGTGTCAGGAAAGGGCTTTGAACCCACATGGGAGAAGATGTCCGATGAAGGCAAGACGTGGAGGAAGTCTGCACTGAAAAGAATGATCTCTTCTTCATCTCAGAAATCCCTTAAGCTCCTCTGTCTTAGGCCGTATTTTTCATGATGAGGGATTGTCATATAGATTTTCCGCTGAGGACGGGCCAAGCTTCTATCTGCTGGATTTTCTGTTGTGGAAAAATTTGCCGGAGTGCTTTTGTCACTGCTTTTTGTCACTTCCAAATTCCTGCTCTGAGCTACCTCCTGGTGGGCATTTTAGGGACGAAGGCCACTGTCCCCATCCCCTGGTGGAGGCCCAGAGAGGGTAAGTGCAGAGCCAGACCCTGTGCCCTCCCTGCTCCTGTCCTGGCCCCGGGGGCATTTCCGTGGCCACCTGGGGTGTCCGCAGGTCGGGGAGCCTGGGCGTGTTCCAGCCGGGGTCTGCTGTGGGCCACAGATGCCCCCTTTGTCTCCTGTGTCCGTGTGGACACCTCATGGTTGATTTCCTTCCCTGCTGTGGTCTGTCACAGGTGGAGTGAAAATGGCACCGTGATTCGGGGTCAACAATCAGTGGCAGGTGTCTATGCCTGCAGCCAGGCTGTGCTGGTTTGAATGTATGTCCCCCAGGAAAAGCCATATTCTTTGACGCAATCTTGTGGGGATGTTTTAGTGCTGATAAGGTTGGAATCCTTTGAGTGTTCCCATGGAGATGTGCCCCACCCAACTGTAGGTGATAACTCTGACTGGATAATTTCCATGGAGGTGTGGCTCCGCCGTTTCAGCGTGGGCCTTGATTAGTTTACTGGAGCACTATATAAGCTCAGACAGAAGGAGCGAGCTTGCTACAGCCAAGAGGGACACTTTGAAGAATGCTGAGAGAAGCTGAGAGAGTAGCTGCAGATGAGAGACAGTTTGAAGATGGCCATTGAAAGCTCTGGAGAAGCTAAGAGAGGACAAACACCCCAAGAGCAACTAAGAGTAACATTTTTGAGGAACTGCAGCCTAGAGAGGAACGTCCTGGGAGAAAGCCATTTTGAAACCAGAACTTTGGAGCAGACGCCAACCACGTGCCTTCCCGGCTAACAGAGGTTTTCCGGACACCGTTTGCCATCCTCCAGTGAACGTACCCGATTGCTGATGTGTTACCTTGGACACTTTAAGGCCTTAAGACTGTAACTGTGTAACCAAATAAACCCTCTTTAATAAAAGCCAATCCGTCTCTGGTGTTTTGCATTCCACAGCATTAGCAAACCGGAACCCAGCCATTCAGGTGCGCTCTGGGCTCTGGGAGTAGGAAGGCTCCGAGGACTGGAGCCAAATCCCGTCCACCTAAACCTCTAGGTGGAGGCAGGGCCAGGCGGGTGGGAGAGGAAGTTACACCTGACTGTCCTTGGGGTTGGACTCACAGCTGGCCCGGGCAGGGGGCCTTCTCGACGGACCCCCAGAACTCACACCCAGGGCTTCTTGGCACTCAGATGGGTGCAGCGGCTGGGATCCTGGACAGTTTTTATTTATTTATTTTACCCCTGGGTAGTTTTGGGAGTTGCTGCCACCCTTTATAGAAAGGGCTTGGCCATTAGAAGTAGGGAGGGGGTTGCCCTCACTGGGAGGGGCACGGGGCCCCCAGGGGCTGGTCTGGGTGGGCCCACTGGAGAAGCACCCACCATACACTCAGGACAAGTGCCTTTTTCTGGGGCATGTTGTGCTTTGGCAAAAGGTGTTTTTATAAAAGAGCCTTTCACGCCCACTGCGTCCGCCAGCCCCACAGCTCCTCCACAGACATGGTCCACTATACAGACCCCAGGGGGCACTTCCCTCCTCTGAGGCTCAGTTTAGGTTCCAGCCCGGTGGAAGGGACCATCCGCATGCAGGAGTGTGACGGGGTGCTGGCGTGTGTGGGTGCTCCCCCTGCCCCCCGCCCACCACGCAGCCCCCACAAGGCTGGGCCCGGTCGGTCTCCTGTGGCTGCTGCAAAAATGCCCACAGCTGGGGGCTGGACCTCCCCGCATTTATTCTCACACAGTTCCCGGGCTGGAAGCAAGGTGTCTGCAGGGCTGTGCCCCCTCTGGGCTAGAGGGACACCCCCTCCTCCCCCGTCCCGGCTTCCGGTGGCCACTGGTGTCTCATGGCCAGTGACCATGTCACCGTCCGCTCTGTGCTCTCTTTGCCGAATCCTCCCCCAACAGGTCAACACCCCCCACCTCCCTTTTATAGGTGGTTCCAGGGCCCCCCATCTCAGGTCCTCCACTTCAGCTCCCCCGCAAACACCTCATTGCCAGGGAAGGTCACGCCCACGGGTCCCCAGGTTGGGAGCTGCTCCCCTTGGGGGCCATTTCTCAGCTGACCACAAGGCCCCTTTTACAGATGAGGAAACGGAGACAGACCCGAGCCCTGAACCCCGCTTTCCGACAGCGAGCCAGAGGATTGAAAGTGTGTGGTGAATTGAGGGAGCCAGGAAGGGACGTGGGGAGCAGGGGGTGGGAGGTGAGGCTGGAGAGGGGAGCTGGGGCCCCAGAGTGGAGGAGCTGGTGTTCTGGGGTGAGGGCTGCAATTTCATCCTGAGGCCCTGAGGGCTGTGGGGGACCACGGGGGTCAGGCCTGCCCTTCAGGGGTCACTTGGGGCCCTGGGGAAACTGCGGGCTTGGAGGTGCCTCTTGTAGGAGGTTACAGGCTTGGAGGGCATGGGGATGGGCTGAAACGGGTTCGGCCGATTTCCCGATAGCAGATGCATCACGGGGTAATTAGCAGTCCCACCTCAGACCCCGAGCATCCAGATGCCTCGGGGCTGTATTTGAGACAGCCGGGACCCGAGCGGACTTAGGGGCTCTCTCTCTCCATGTGCTTTCCCAGCTGTCCTCCACGTCCCACCGTTTCCTTCTAACATGTCAAAGCTCAGAGAGGTTAGAGTTTAGTGAAAAGATCAAGCTCATCAGAGGCAGACACCCCGGGTTCCTCTCCCAGCCCCGTGTGAGGTGGCCTGGGCTCTGTGTCCTCATCTGTAATATGGGAATCCTATCAGGGCCCACATCATAGAGGGTTCTGGGGATCAGATGAGACCAGGGCTGTCCAGCCCCGGCCCCAGCCCCAGCACCCAACCCCAACCCCAACCTCAGCCCCAACCTCAGCCCCCAGCGGGCCTGCAGCACGTAGAGTTTCTGCCACAGTCGGGGCTCGGCCTGTCCTGCTGCCCCCAGGCCAAGACGCCCACGCCCTTGGCCGTGAACCACTGGCAGGGGGCGGGGGGGGGGGGGCTGTGCCGCTCCCCCACCTCCTGGTTTCTGAGTCTCTCCCCTCCCAGCTCCGCCCTCCTGGCTCCTCACCTCCAGCCTCCTCCGTGATAACAGTTTACAGTCAGGGTCCCTGATAAGCCTCCCACAATCCCACCCACGTGTGGTCTGGTCCCCGGGTGCCCCCCACCCCACCACACACACCAAGGGCAATTCCCGGCCATCTCCAGGCTGTCCCTCTAGGAAAGCGCAGCATCGATCCTTGTGTTTTCCCCTCCTTTGCATGACTGATTGAGAACATGTCCCCAGGACTGGGAACACTTGGTGAAAAGGAGAAAGCCCTGGGGACGGCGTTTTATGCCAGAGACCATCCCGACGCATCCCAGCAGCCCCGGACCCAGCACAGGCCTGTGTACCTGGCTCCTCTCGTACCTCCAGCTCTTGCCAGGAAGGCCAAGGGGAGGGTCTCCTCGATGCTTCCAGGAACATCCCCCAAAGCTGCGGAAAGCTCTGGAATGTGCTATCATAATTTAGGGCTGTTTCACAATCCCAGGAACTGGTTCAAGACCATGAACTCAGGGCGGTACCTCCCCCAACCCTGAGCACTGATGGGGCGGGGGGTGCTGGAGTGACGGGCTGGGGCGTACTCTGGAGCTGGTAGGTCAGCTCTATGGACCCAGAGTCCTTGTCTCTTGTCCATTCCCTGAGCATTGACCTACAGGTCCAGATAAGAGGAAAATATCATGCAGTCAGAAGAGAGGTACACCAAATACTGTTGGAGCAGCTCTGTGGCAAACTCCTACTCACCCTCCAAAGCCCAGCTCAAATGTGCCCTTTTCTGTAAAGCCTTCTCTCTCTGCAGCAGGTGGAGTTAGCTGTGCCTAAATATGGCTCGAGGGCCCCTACCTGGCAGACCCCACAGAGTTTTGACACAAATGCATCTCTTTTCGCCCTGGCCAGGACTCTATGTGCTCACATAATTGTCCCCCTTTGCAGATGAGGAAGTCGAGGCTCAGTGAAGCCGAGTAACTTTCCCAAGGTCACAAAGTTAGGAGGGGCTCAATCCCCTGGCAGTGGCTGCCAAGCCGGCCCAGCTTTGCAGGGTGGACCACAGCAGGTGGCAGGGGCTCTCCCTCCCTCCCTCCCTCCCTCCCTCCCTCCCTCTCTCCTGAGCAGGAGGACCCGCCTGTCCTCTGGGAGGTGATGGTGACAGTGGAGGGAACACAGGCTTCTCTGCCCTCAGAGCCAGCTTTCTTGTTCAGAGCAAGCCCCCGGCAGGGCCTGAGGCCCCCTGCCCACCCGACAGGGACCTGGGTGCAGAGACCCCCGCCCCTTAGAAAGAAGATCTTGCCCCCTCTCTCAGGCCCTTGGGGATTAAACCCTGGGGCTTGGGGTGCCCAGTAAGCTGGGCCATGGGGAAGGGTAAGACTCCCCAAGTCTGCAAATTAGTCGAGATCCAGAAGAAGCTTCAGATTCTGAAAGTAAAATCTTAGACTCAAACTTTGTGGTGCTGACAGAGGAAAGGCTGTGGAAGTGAAAGGACTGTCATCGCCAGTGGAGGGGAGAGAGAGAGAGGGAGGGAGGGAGAGACGCGGCGGGAGCGCATGGCCACTGGCGGACGTCATCA
The DNA here is from genome assembly GCF_015220235.1 of Choloepus didactylus. Taxonomy (NCBI): domain Eukaryota; kingdom Metazoa; phylum Chordata; class Mammalia; order Pilosa; family Megalonychidae; genus Choloepus; species Choloepus didactylus. The sequence goes on along the minus strand of NC_051309.1, from coordinate 4,849,946 downwards.
CACACCTGCCCCTGTTCGGAACTCTCTGGGCCTCTTCACACCTCTGTGTGTCCAGCTGCGTTTCTTTTCTTACTTTCTTTTCAATGACTCCACAGTGCTCCACTGCGTGAGAACGCCACCATTTAATTTTATAATCCACCTTTGGGACGCCTGGTTCTTGCTGACTGTTGATTATAAACAGCACTGCCATGCCCGTCTTTGCACGTCGATTCTGGCCTCACGTCTGATTACCTTCCTCAGGCCGGGACCCTCTGCTCTCGCGAGGTGCGAGAGGATGTCTAGCCCAGGGCTGCCCTGCCCAGGATCCCAGTCTGGGGTGGGCTCCGGTGGGGAACCGGCTCTCAGCATCACCTCCCTCCAGGTCTATGGGACCCCTGCTGGCATGCGACGGGGGGCAAGAGGCTTGCCCTCTCTGACCCTTGGGCTTCTCATCTATAAAATGGGGGTGAAGAGAACGGGGGGGCGTGTTCGAGTGCTCAGGAAGTGGGCTGGACCCAGCTAGGGCACCACAGAGCGACAGACGTGTGTCACATCAGCAACATGGTGGGAACCGGTTCCACCACCCAGTTTACAAGGCCCGACTGGGTGCTGGGTCTGGGGGAGGCTCGGAGACGCCGAGATGAGTAACACACTACGGTGCCAGCCCTTAGAGATGGACGTACTCACCACGAGCCATCAAACAGGGCAGGCAGCAAAGGGGGCTGGGAGTACAGAGAAGGGAGGCTGGAAATCCAGCCCAGGGATTGAGTGAGGCTTCACGGAGGAGGTGGTGGTTCCCTGGGCCTTCCTACACACGTGAGCCTCCGGTGTTCCCCTAACCACACTCTCAGGCCCGAGCTCCGGCCCAGGCGTCCCCAGGATGAGAGGCTCGACCTGCAGCAGGCACTTGGGAATTTCTGTTGAGTGAATGAGTGAGTCAGTTGTTTGCTTTTAAGAAACTGCCAAACTGTTTTTTAGAGCAGCTACAGCATTTTTACCTTCCCTGACAGGATTTCAGCCGATGCAGACATAGAGAAGAAAATTACAAAAAGGATAATTATCTCTGGTTGGTAGAATTGAAGATAATTTTTAGTCATTATGTGTGTATTTTTGTATTTTCCAAATTTTGGGAAATAAACATGTATTTTGTCATCAGGAAAAAACAATAAATGCTGTAAAAATATTGACTAAAGTGAGAAAATTCTCATGAAATAATTATTTTAAAAATGAAGCTACCACCATGTTTGCAGCATCATCTTAACTACATAACATACACATGCACACACATGCACACGTGTACACAGACGATGCACACACACGAATGTGCACACACACGTGGACACGCAATGTGCATACATGCACACATGCACACACAAACGTGCACACACTGACCCTCGAACCCGGGGCAGAGTACCTGGGACTCAGACAGATGGTGGGCTGCGAGCCGCCTCCGTCCCACGCTGCCGCCTTCTGCTCAGCCGCATCCGAATTTCCTCTTCTCCAAGGCCTCCCATCGGGTAGACTCAGGCCCACCCGGATTCAACATGGCCTCATCCTAATAGCATCGTCAAAACTCCTGCTCACACCCGAGCCCACGCCTTCACTAAGGATCCCGCCTCCAGAGGCCCTGCACAGGCGGGTCACCCCGCAGGCCTGGAACTTGGGGCCCGGCCATTCTTTCACAGGGCACACGATTTGTTCCCCAACAGGGGTTGACTTTTTTTTTCCTTCTGCATGCTCTTTTTGCTACTTTCCAAATCATCCACCATGGGAATGCACAGGTTTTATTACCAGAAGCAACCAGTGATGATGATAATAATAATAAATAAGTTGCATAAAAGTAATAATTTTTCCTAACTTGAGAGAGAGACAGAAAGACAGGGAAAGGGAGGGACAGATGATAAGTGACGGAGGGAGATGGGGCTGGATTCCGGCTGGGTCTGCAGAACTGCGTCCACCTCCCCGAAGCCGCCTCTACCCACTGCCCCCTTTCCGCCCCAGGCTGGACACTGCCTGAGAGAGCAACGTGGGGTAATGTCACCCCACAGGCACACCCTGAACTTGCGGGGGATGGGGCCCAGGGCCGGAGATGGCTGGGCTGGGGTCAGCAGACAGGAGGACATGGCCGCTATTTACGGGGACTTGTGTGGCCCAACGCTGAGCTGAGGGTCATGCTGCTGGTGCCCCCCAGGGTGAGGTCAGCGTGGTCCATGTCCCAGTTTCTAGGGGCCATCCCAACTCCATCCCACACACTCAGCAGAGGACCAGAAATCCACACCCAGAGGCACCCTCTGATCCCCGGGGAGGGTCCTCCCGTGCTGTGTCTGGATTCTGGTGGTCCCCGGGGCTGCGGTTGAGCGCCCCAGCCTCTGCCTCCAGCACCACGCGGCCGACGTCCCTCTGTGTGCACCTGTGACCCTGTGTCCACCTCTCCCTCTTCTTGTAAGGACGGGTCACTGATTTCAGGCCCGCCCGACACCAGGATGACCCCATCTCAGCATAACTAATTCGTCTGTGATGACCCTAGTTCCAGATAAGGTCACAGTTATTGGCACTGGGGTGAGAACTTGAGCAGGTCAATGCACAGCACAGCCCGCACCCCCACTTCAGGGACAGGGGCCAGCTCAGATGCACAGCCAGCAAGGGGTGGGGCCGGAGGGGGTGGAGCCAGCCAGGGGCGGAGCCAGTGAGGGGGGCTAGAGGGGCGGAGCCAGCAAGGATGTGGCTGTTGAGGGGAGGGGCAGGGGAGGGGCAGGGCAGGGGAGGGGTGGAGCCAGCGAGGGTGTGGCTGGTGAGGGGCGGGGCCAGTGAGGGGCGGGGCTGTCGTGGGACTGGGCGGGGCGCTATCTGAGCAGATGCTGCTGCATGCAGAGCCACTTTGCTTTGTCCGTCCTGAGTGTCTCCTGGGGAAAGGGGGGACCCTGGACCCTGTCCCCTCAAGGGGGTCTCCTGTCTGATCTGCCCCTGCGTCACCAGTGCCCTGTCCTGAGGAGGGACCCCCCGGGGATTCCTGAAGGGGCCGGGGATGGGGGTGTGCTCGTGGGGGTCGGCGCTCTGAGCCCCAAGGCCCTGCCCCACCGTGCTGCTCCCTTGCTCTGGGATTTGGGGCACATATGTCTCTGCTCCTCCCTGGGCCTCGGTTTCCCCCTGAACAGAGGAGCTGAGCGTTTCCTCTCTGATGAGTGATGACAAGTGGAAAGAAAGTTGCTCCTTCCTTCCGGGAGCCGGGGGTCAGCCTGAGCTCTCAGTGTCTTGGGACCCCTTGCCAGGACCCGGCTGGGACTCCCGGGACCCCCATCTCCCTCCAGAAAGAGCCCCTCAACAGCGGGTCTGGGAGGAACCCTCCTCCTGGCTCTGGGAACGGGCCCCGGGGACAGGACGGTCTGCCTGGGGGACACTGACACAGCCAGAAAAGCCACACACAGGTACAAATGCACACACTTATGAACACACATACACACCACCCCACACACATCACACACACATCGCTTTAAAATAACTTAAAAGTTATGCCCTTGTTATGTGTCAATATAGAAGGCAGCAATAAATAAAACAATCACCCAGAATCCCACCACCACATGCACATTTGGGGGATTTCCTTCCAGATTTCGTTTGGAGGATATATGGGCATGTATCCTTTTAAATGTTGACAAAAATGGCAGCGTAACAGCCCGTGCTGGTTTGAGCTGCTGTCACATGGACAGTGCACCCTGACACCATTTGTGCAGAGCCTGTGAGGACACCCAGGGGCGCTGTCCTCGTGAGAAACTTGAAGCTGTTCCCAGGGGGGTGCTGGTGGGCTCAGTGACCTCAGAGGCTTCCTCTGATGTCCCCTTGGTGGTGAGCTTACATTTATGCTGCCTGCTTTGTCTCTTAATATAATCTGAGGCTTTAGGCTGAGCTGAACTTTTTGTTTACTATTTTTACATTTCCCCCACTTCCCTCTGTAGCAAGGCTGCTGGGAAGATTTGTCTCTTACATCCTCCCGCCCTGTCTCTCCAGGGTCCCCCGAGTCAGGCTGTCACCCCAGTGCCACGTGACACAGCTCTGCCACCCCTGACCGTGACCCAGGGGCCCTCAGCACGGCTGGCCACCCCCTCCGCAGGCCACATGCTCCTCGTTCCACTTTTGGAAGCCCACCCCGGGCCCCTGTCTCCATCTCCTGCTCTGGGCATCGGAAGCCCCAGATGCACCCCTCAGACGTCCCTTCCTTGGACTGCAGCCTCCAGAGCAGTGAGAGGATGTTGGAAGCCACAGGAAACTGAGCCCCACCCCGACAGCTCGTCTCCCCCCAACACCCTCGTACCCATCTGTGGCGCTCGGTGTGGCCCCGGGATTTCAAGAGGCTTCTCAAACTTGACATCCCCCAGACTAAACTCCCTAACACCCCGACCGCCCCATGCAACCAGCTCCTCCTGCAACTTCTCACCTCAGTAAAGCGCTCTGCTCTTCCAGGGGTACGGATGCAAAACCTTGCGGTCACTTCTGGATGGTCATTCTCTCCATCCCACAGCCCAGGGTCCATCCCAGCAGGTGAGGTCCAGAACCTGCCCACCTGCCACGCTGTCCGCTGCCTCCATCCAGGTCCAGGGCCCCATTGCCCCTCAGCTATGTTCCCATAATCGCTTTGTCACTGGTCTCCCAGCTTCTGCCCTCATCCCCCTTGCACAGAAGCCAGAGGGATCCTTCTAGAACACAGGTCCAATCACGTCATGCTCAAAGCCCCCCAGCAGCTTCCAACTCTCTCAGAGTCAAAGCTGAAGTTGGAACAGTGGACTGCGAAGACCCCCATGGCCTGACCACTGCCTCTCCCTTCCCCTTCCCGCCACTCACCCTTGCTCTCTGGGCTCCAGCCACACCGGCCAAGCAGGCTCCTGCCTCGGGGCCTTTGCACGGCTCCCTCTCCCCCATGTCTCTAATCGGGGCTCAAATGCACCTTATCAGTGAGGACTTCTGGCCACCCCAGTAACTGAAAAACCCCCAACACACCTCCTATTCCCACTCCCCACCTGGCTTTGTGTTCTCCGCAGCATCAACCACCATTGGTTTCCTATTTACTTGTTCACACTCTGCCTTCCCCCACTTGAGGTCTCCAGAGGCTTTGCTCTGTTTATTGCTGTATCCCCAGCACCTGCAACTGCCAACTGTAGGTGTATAAATATTTATTTACTGAATGAATGAATGAATGAATGAATGACGCATCTTCTCCTTTAAGGATAATTTTTGATAATCATTGTTTTATAATGGAATTTCTAATCATTTAGACGTAACTCTGTTTAACTGCCTTCAAAGCTCGCCACAAGCTCCCCATTTTTAAACAAATACTCTGAATCATCTCCCAGGCAGCAGGAGCTCCTCGCCCAGTAATCTTGCACAGGGAGAGGAGCGGCTGTGTGTTCTGAGCTTGCAGGACCCAGTGTGGCCTCTGTGCTTCCTTCACAAACTAAAAGAAACTTGACCGGAAATGAAATTCTTCGGGGAGGTGATGCTTTTCACGCAAAATCCCCACCCCCTCCAACAGTGTCCCTCTGATGTCTAATTCTCTGCGTTTCCGGCACTGTGGACTGCAGAGCCCCGGCCCCAGGGTCTGCAGATCTAGAAGGGTGTTTGGGAGCATGGAGGCGATGCCCTAACTACCCTCGACTGCTCGGCATCCAAGCGCCTTTGAACTTCGTACAACAACACAACTCTGCTTCCACCTGGCCAGACACACACCAGGAGGACGTGACCGGGTGCGTGCGTGACTTCGGCGGCTGCCCACGAGACTGTAGCTTTCGTTCCTGCTCCCATCTCTACACCCATCCCAAATTTCCTTGCCCTCAACCAGAACCTCAGCTGATTGGGGTTCTTTAGCTAGTGGAGTGACTCAAGATTTATTCCTGAAGGTTCCGCACCTTCAACAGTCCTGCCTCCTCCTCTTTTAGTTACTCTATGCTATCCTTAACCTTTACTTGTGAAAGCTCGTATATGCATGAAGAGGCTCCACGGACAATCCCCGGGCTCCCAACTCCTCCTCCCTGCCCTCAGTGCATGGCAGACACCCAGTTCCTCCTTCGTAATCAGGAACAATCACCCTAAGGTGGCCCTCTTGATGAAAAACCACAAATGCCCCCTCAGCAGTCTCATCCTCCGCTTTAATTTTTGTGTCCCCTGGTGGCAGCTTTCCCGCCTTGGGAACCGTGTTTCCACAGAGCACTACGCTGTGGGGACGAGAAGCAAATGTTCCGCAAGTGAGTTAGGACTTGTAACGGCAGGGGAGCCCGTTCCATCCCGCACCCCGATTCCCAGGCCCGTGGCTGCCGGCCGTGGGACGCTGCACTGTGTGTTGGCCCTTGATTCAAGGCACAGACTGCTCCCGAAGGACGTGCCCGTCGTGGCAGGTGCCATCTCTCTTCTGGCACCACACCTGGGTTTATAGTGAGCCCCTCCACCTTTCAATTACCCCAGCTGCTTCTGGATGACGGGGTTTGTGCTAAGACCAGATAGGGCCCCTGTGTTTTGCGGTTGCCCAACAGAGAGCAGGACCAATCCTTCTACCCTGAGTTTGGTTTGGATGTTAAGACTGATGATGCCACACATGCACCAAGAGGCTCTGAACAGGTTGCTTCTCACGGAAGGAGACTTTTGGGGGAGGAAAGGGCAGGCCCCCAAGCCATCCGGAACAACCTGAGCAAGGGAGGGGCAGGTGGCCTTGGTTTTGATCGTGGTCGGGCTGGGGCTCGTGTGGCTTGAGCACCCCCTGCCCCCCAGCACTTTCTTACTGTTTTGTCCAGAGGTGGGCAAAAGGGGAAGGAGGAGGGGTGCAGCCGGGCAGCTCTCAGCAGCCAGAGATCACGATGGAGGCAGCTTTGTCGCCTGGGAAGCGATGCCCCCTTGGGAGTCTGGCCTCCGTCTCCAGCAGGTCAGGCTGTGGTGGCCGCGGTAGCCAGGCCACCTTGGTGAGGGGGTCCTGAGTGAGGACCATGCCCAGCCTCCATTCCTGCCATCATGGGCCCCCTGGGCGAGGAGGGGTCAACGACGTCCAGAGCGTGTCGTTCCGCCAACCTCGTTGTGGAGAGACCCCTCTGCAGGGCTGCCCCTTGGTGAGTGCTCGCAAGGGACACGGAGAACTTGCCACCCTGCGCCCGTTCAGGCAGGTCACCCGTGGTTCTCTCCCAGGCACCGTCTTCTCACTGTCTCCCAGCCCGGTCGTTTTCATGTCCCTGACCATCCGGCCAAACCCTCGGAACTGCCTGTAATTTAGTGTAGACCCAAACCTCTAATCAGCTCTCATCCGGATGAAGTGGACACCCTCATGGGCCCCTCGAAGTTCTCCCCCATGGAAGGATTTCCCTCCACCACCATCCTCACGGTGCACCCTCGAGTGGCCTGTGAAGCTGGTCATGGTGCCAGCCTGCCGTGCAGAAACCTCTGTCACTGGGCCCAACTGGGCTTCCTCCCCAGCCAACTGGTTCTAAGGACCCCCCACGAGCCATCACAACCTTCCCTTCTTCTGGGAAATCTGTGTCAATGTTTCTGGCCAATGAAACACCAGCAGGGCACTGGCAGGGGATGTTTCTAAAAAAGCATTTTCTTTCCTTGTAAACAGGAACTGGCACACCTGGCGTGGGCCTACCCCTTTCCTTCCTTCTCCGTGCCTTGAAAGTGGATGTGCTATCGAAACCCTGGGGCACAGGGAAGACTTCGCCAGAGGAGCCGCAGTAGCAGGTGGAGGTAAAGCATCTGCATCGACAGCCCATTGCTGTCACTGTGGGGGATGGTGACACTGGGAAGTAGGGGCAGCTGGGGAGAAGGGGAGGGGGGGCTCCCAGGCCCAGTCCACAGCACCCTGAGGGTCAGGCTGGGACACCTCAGCGCAGGACAGCCAGGAAGGGGCGGTGGGTGAGGGCATGCCCTGGGGGGAAGTTGCAGCCTGGCTGCGGCCACAGCAGGGCCAGAAGTGCTGTGTCTGCACAAGGGGGTCAGCCCAGTAGAGCCAGAGCCCAGCGGGCAGGCGGGAGGGAGGCCTCAGGGGAGCACTGCCCAAGCCTCCTGCCCATCGTGCAAGAAAATTACAGGGTCCTTCCTGCAGGCCGGATGGGAGCACATGCAGCTGCCTGCAGCCTTGGCATCTGCCCAGGAGGCTCCTGTACCCACCCACCCGTGCTCTCTCATGCATTCCTCCACTGCCTCCATCGGTTATGGCCCAGCCGGGTTTTCTAGTGTCTGAGTAAATCTATGGGTTCTCAAAGTGCTACAAAAATGCCAAGCCCAGTACTGGCATGGCTGGGGGCAGAGTCCTGGTGGGAGCTCCCTGCTTGCACCCTAAGTCCTGCCCACACCAACATGACTCTTGAAGGACACACGTCAAGTCATGCTCCTGTGCAAAGCCACCAGCAGCCCCCATCACGCTGGGACTCACAGGCCACCTCCTCCCCATGACCAGCACCTCTGCCCCCACCTATCTGTCCAGGCCCCCCACCAGCCCAGCCCCGCCACCCCTCCAGCCCCACCCCTGCCCACACTCCAGCCACTAAGGGCCACCCTCGGGCAATCCAAGCCCCCTCCCTCCTGGCATGTCCCGCCCCCTCTCCCATGGAGGGGGACGTTCAGGACACTCTTGGACAGCGCTGGCAGGAGGGGTGGTTCAACAACACCAGCAGGGACCCGGGGCTGGGCTCTGGAAGCAAAGCCCACTCTTGGATGTGTGACCAGGCCCAGGGCAGCATGGCCCAGGGCCACAAGCGCTGGGGCCTGAGCGGGAGGGCTGGGTGGGCATCAGCCCTGCCCCGCCACTGACCGGCCGTGACCTTCAGCAGGTGACGCCATCTTCCTGCACCGCGGCTCCTCGCCCGTGATGGGCTCATAGTGGCCTCTGCTGACCACTCCCTCAGGTGTCCTGCCACCTACAGGACAGAGCACCCCGATGAGGTGCAGGGGAGGGGCCAGGAGCATACCTGCCTCCCAGCCCACGGCCTGGCAGGGGAGGGTGACCAACTGCCGCGGTTTGCCCGGGACCAAAGGGTCACCAAAGACAGGATTTTCAGCGCCAAACCCGGGACAGTCCAGGGCAAACCAGGACGGGACAAACGGGTCACCCTCATGGGCAACATGGAAACACTTGGATCTTTCCTGCCGCTGTGTGTCAGGCTTTCTTTGATTCCCTTCTGAGGGTTACTCTGCACACTAACAAGCCACTTGGGAGAGCTGTGGGAACGGGGGGCTGTACCCCCCTTTAACTGAGCCTAAAATGGGCCCAGGCCACGGCCGCATGCCTGCACCCCGGAGGTGGTCGGGCAGGACCCTGGCTTTGGGGAGCTCTGTGTCGCTGGCATTAGAGAAGAGGAAGGAAACCAGCGCTCACTGAGGACATACTATGTGCCATGGCCGGCTTAGGGGGTGTGTTTCCTACAGCCTCACAGAAACCAAACCAGTGGGTCCCCCTCGGTCCAGTGTGCCCATCAGAGGTTCCAAGGCAGGGACTCCCCATGGTGGTCCAGAGGGGACAGCCCCACCTGACAGGCAACGGAACACACACACCCGTGCACACACATGCACACAAATCAAGGGATGGGGCTTGCATCTGGATTTCAAACAGGAAGCAGCTTCTGGGGATGCCCCAGCTGGGGTGTGGGAGTCAGGAGCGGGGGGAACAGAGGAGGAAGTCGCTGTGGCCAGGAGCCCTGGGAACACGGAGGCCGGGACACCGGATACGCTGTCCGTGGGGAGTCACTAAGATGGGGGCGGGGCTGACGGCCGGGGCCTGGGAGCGGGGACACGGTGAGGGTGGTGTCGGGGGAGTGGATGAGAGTAAGGAGGTAACAGATGGGGAGAGGGTCTTGTGTATTAGATAGAGAGCACTGTCCGCGGGATGCGGGGTGTGGGGTACACATGGTCCTGAGGGGGTCTTAGAGGAGAGTGGCATCCAGGGCTGAGCCCTGGTCCTGTGCCTCCTGGTCAGCCAGTTTCCAGGCAGCAGCCACGTGTGCCCGTTTTGAGGAGGAGACCGAGGGTCAGAGTGGTGAAGTGACACCGACAGGGTCCTGCACAGTGCCTGCAACCCATGGGGTTTGGAGCTGGCAGTCAGTAGCTGGCAGGGCTGTGCTGCCCTGGCTCAGGGCCCGGTGCACAGCAGAGCCCGTGCCATGTGCTCCCTCCCTCCCAAAGCATAAGGCATTTGCCATGGCCGGGCCTCTGGCACAGAAGCCGGTGCCAACCAGATGCTCCCAACACGTGCTGCCCAGACATCACCATCACTCCTGACGAGCGTCCCCATTCCAGACTGCCTGGGTGGCCGGGGCAGTGGTTCCAGGACCCTCCCGCCCAGAGCACAGGAGAAGGGAGGTGGACACCGAAGGGTCGTGCAGCTCCACACACAGGCACAGAAGCCGAGCGGTCTCCGGGGCAAGTGCCCGGTCAGCCGGCTGCGTGGGGCTAGCTGTCCAGGAGGGCCACCCTGCTGGTCAGGACATGCCTCTAGGGTCCCCGAGGAGGACGCGGTGGAGCAGGGAGGTCCAGAAAGGGCTGTGGCTGCAGGCGGCCAAAGCTCCATTGTCGTGTAAAGAAGGAAAGCCCCTGCTCCTGTGGGCAGCACGGCCCCCACTCACCACTGCCTTCAGCCAGGGCGCATCCTGGGGACCCTCCAGCCCTCTCCCCACTCCCCTCCTTCCTACCTCCCCTTGAGTCAGCTTCCCTCGCCTGAGCATTGGCATCTGCTGGCTCCAACCCAATGTCTGTGCAAGAGGCCAATCCCAGAGGGTCTGCTCACTAGCTGTGTGACCTTGGCAGGTTATTGAACCTCTCTGGGCCTCGGTTTCTTCGCCCGTGAGATGCACACATTAATAATAGCACCTCCCTCCAAGGGCTGCTGTGAGGGACTGGACACCTACAGCTGCGCCTGTGTCCCACGATGATCAGTAAGCCCGGTGGCCTCAGCAGCCCCTTCCCCTCCTTGGGCCTCAGTTCTCCCTTCTGTGAAATGGCATTTGGAATTGCTGCGTGGTGTCAGGGAATGAGTATGACCCTGGGGTCAGGCAAACCGTTTCTAATCCTGGTTCCATCACCCATGCACAGGGGCCTTGGGCAAGTCATTCACACTCCCCTGGCCCCGTTCTCTGCATGCATGAAGGTACAACTGGGGCCTCCCTCACAGTGTGCCCAGAATTTAAAGAAACATCCCAAGAAGGGGACAGAGAGGGTGCCAGGTGGGGCCGAGCCTCAAGAGTGGTTTATCTCCGGCCCACCCTGCCGGGCCTCGGCCCCTCCCCAGGCCTGGCCCCAGCCTGCCTGCCCTTTAGGCCTCGCTCCCACCTGCTGGCTGCCCCCATGGGTCCAGGGTCCAGCACAGCTAGCTGGGTCCTCTGCTGAGGGGCTCCCCAGATGGATACCAAGGGGTCGGCCGGCTCTGCCCCACCTGGGAGCTTGACTATGGAAGGATCTGCTTCTGAGCCCCCCAGGTTTCTGGCAGGCTTTGTTTCCTTGCTGATGTAGGACTGAGGTCCCCACTGTCTCACAGGCTGTTGACCAACGATCACTTCCAGCTCACAAGGCCGCCTTTGGGTCCTTGCTTCAGCATCCCCTCCATTGACCCTCTCACACTTCCAATCTCTCTCACTCTTGAATCCCTCCCTTTGGGAAGGGCCCAGTCCCTTTAAGGAGCTCATCTGATTAGGTCAGGCCCACCCACACTCAAGGGGCAGGGATTGTACAGGGCGTGCAAACTGGAAGGCAGGAAGCTTGGGAGCCTCCACCTCCTTTGGTACTTAGGAACCCCAGGAGGAAATATTCTCAGTTTCTTGATAGAAAACTTAAAACCAAGGTCACTCTGTGAGCTAACAGAGAAGAAACAATTTGCGGACCAACCTAAGATATTTGCAGTCTTAAAAGGGGACTGAGGAGAATGCTGGAGCACAGAGGCCCGGCCAAGCAGGGGGTAGCAAGCAAGTGGGGGCCTGGGGGCTCTCCCCACCCCCATCCTGAGCCCAGGGGCTGACCCCAAAGGATGAGTTACCCAGCAACGTGGGCTGGTGAGTCATCGCTGGCCAAGGGTGACCAGGGTGGTCTGCGAGGTCCCCAAAGTGATGTAATCTCTGACCTCATCCAGGGCAAGGGTCAGGCTGGCCCAGAGTTTGGGGAGCTCAACCAGAGGGCCAGGGCACAGCACAGCTTCCAGTCCCGTGCAGGGGGGGCAGGGATGGGATGGCGGCTGTTTTAGTTTCCCGGCTGCTAAAACAGATACCGCACAATGGGTTGGCTCAACAACGGGGATTTATTGGCTCACGATTTTGAGGCTGGAGGAAGTCTAACATCCTCTAACATCCAAAGAAAGCCAGGCGATGCTTTCTCTTCAAAGACCATGGCGTTCTGGGGCCAGCTGCCGGCGATCCTCGGTCCTTGGCTTTTTCATCCCGGCAAGGCACATGGCGGCGTCTTCTCCTTTCTCCTCTGGGTTCTGTTGACTTCCACCTTCTGGATGCTCCCAGTGGCTTCTCTCTCCGTGCCCAATTTCCTTTGCTTATAAGGCATTCATCCCTGCTGGAGTAAGGCCACCCCCATTCAGTTTGGAGACGCCTTAACTAATAACATCTTTGAAGTGCCTATTTACAGAAATGGGTTTGCACATACACCCCCTACCTTCTATGGGGGACATGATTCAATCCCCAACAGGGCCCCTGGGGTTCTGGGTGTGGGGTGAGGGTTCCCTGGGGGAGGCAGACCCTGGCCTAGCAGGCCCAGCCAAATTGGAGTCAGTCCCATCCCACTCTTTAAGTAGCAGGGGCCACCGCTGAGTGAGTGCTGGCCCCGGGGAAACACGGTCCCACTCTCAGAGGGCAGACATCCAACCCACTGTCACAGGTAGAATATCCCCTCTGACCCCCAAGTGCGGCTGTTTCTTAGGAACTCACAAAGGATGAGTCCACAGGGGCCGCGACTGCCTGCAGGGCCCCACTGCTGCTCTGCTTGTTGCTGGGACGCCCCGTCCCCCCGGGGCCAGTGGGGATGGCCTGGGCAGCCCCGGAGCCCTCGTGGGTTGGGGAGAACACCTCAGTCCCTACTGGACTATGTTTAGTTAGAGGGTCCCAAAGCAGAGTGTCAGGGGTGCTCATCGACATGGTCTGACTGCCTTCAGGCCTCACAGCCTTCTCCCACTGTTCTAGAACCTTCTTGCCCTGCCATGTTACCACATGTCACATGTGCTGGCCCAATCCATTCATTCAGCAAGGACTTATGAAGCCCTTTACTGTGGTCGTATCTGCAGCCTCCACAGCCCAGGGTGGGAGGCTGGTGGGGAGAAGACGCCCTCACGAGTGAGTGAGCAAGGGAGTGAGTGAGCAGGCGAGTTCACGTAAATTCTACGTCTTCCGGTCACTGCTCCTGAGTCAGCTCCAGCGCCTTCTGCCAAGGTTGGCCATCACTGCAGAGCACTTCTCCCCCAGCTCGGGACAATCCAAGTCACGCCTGGTGACTAATGGAGCCTCTTGCAGGACTCCTAGGCTGTCTTGGCCCTGGCTTCACCGAGGGAGCCACATGGACTCACTGCAAAGGGTGTTGTCAGAACATTCTTCAGCATCTTATTTCTGACACTCCCTAGGAAACACTTCTCTAGAAAGGGAGAGTAGTTAGGCTGCTTTAGAGCAACAGATGTGCTTTTATCACACGGACATCATGTTTCCTTCTTTGCCCTGGCTACCAGGAAGCTCAGAGACAAATTCAGACACATGCACTAAAAAATAGCTTCTCACAACAATAATTTGTGTGTTAATCTCACCTTTGGCTTCTTGTTATTTTCCTACCACCCTTTTTTGTTTTACTCTAATTTTTTCCCTTCTATTTTTTTTAAACTAATGCATTTATTCCAAGAAATTAACACATTAAAAATAAAGTCAAAATTGCCCAAGACAACTCAATAATTCTTCAATCTTTTTAACAAAATGTACAACCCACAACATCATACTATAGCAGAAACAACCTGAGAGAGGGAGAGATAGAGGAGGAGATGCATGTGGGTGGAACAGAATAAGTCCCCTCCCGGCAAGTTTCAGATCTTCTACCTCTTCAGAACAGAAATGGCTGCCGAACAATTTAACACAAAATGTTACAGGATCACAATACAGTGAACAAAAGGCCATTTCAAAAATGAAAGTGACCCAGAGAAGCATAAACACTTCTGGCATTGTGCCATAGATAATAAGTCTTACCGATTTGTCGTCTTCCAAAAGTGAGCCTGCTAGATTTTCTTCCATGTTTATTGAGGCCATTTCCAGACAGGCTTGCGGGTTGGCAGGGCCATCTCGAGCAAAGCAACACAGAAGGGCAGCGTGGGGGTTGACTTGCCACAGGGACATAAACAGCAAACAAAGGAGCCCCTCCCTCTGCACGTCAAACAATGTGAAGGCACGCCATCCAGGCTGGACGCCTCAGAGAGGAGCAACTCTGCTTTCAACAGAAGTTGTCCATTTCCGCAAGATTTGTGGTGTTTCTCCCAGAAATCCATCAGCTGCCCAGGAAATTGGGTGAGAAGACAACATAGCAGTTGGAGAAGTCAGCTCTGTCTCCCTCCTCCCCCACGTTCTAGAAATTGGCAGGCTCAAAGCCAAAAAAAAAAATCAAAGTGCACTATGTGGTGAGCCAGATACACATTTGATTTTAACGACAAAGTGGGGGAAAAAATTAACCGAAAATACTTTTTTACAGATACATATAGAAGAAACTATGATTGATTCATCTGATTGGAAAAGGACAAAAAGAAAGGAGGTAAATTTTCTAGCCTCCGTGAACATTTACTGGAAGATGCTGATTGCATCTCTTGATGTGGGTTCCATCTCCCTTCCTTTTAAATCCTGTTCTTGTTTGCAAAGAGCTGTAAATATTTGGGGGCACAAGAGAAAGGAAATATAACTGAATGAATGGGTATCAGAAAAGCCAGCTCCCGCATCTGTCGACGGATTGGCTGGAATGACGTACAGGAGGGCCCGGCATAGCGCCTGACACAGGAGAGGGGCTGGGACAGGCTGGCAGAACCCAAACCGGGAACCTGGGACACGGGACACACACGTCCCCTGCAGGTCGGGAGAACCGGAGGGGCCTCCGCCATCCTGAAAGTGCCGTCTCGGGGAGCCTGGTCCTCAAGGAGCACTCCCCCACAGAAGGACAGGGGTGGTGGGAGGGTCCCTGAGCCCCGGGGAAGGGGCTCTGACCCGCTGGGAGGCCCCGGGGCTCCCTGAGGTGCCGAGGGCGAGGCACTCCGCAGAGGGGGCAGCAGGGGGCACTGCTCTCTCCGTCTAGCCCGCTGCGCCCTGACTCTGCCTCTGGGAAACAGCTTCCCTTTTTAGAGGACAGCGCTCTGGCCGCAGGGAGCTCCAGTGGCCGGACCTTCCCATTCCAGGGAGGAACACAGGCGACCCCAGGGAGGCAGGAGGGGAGAAGGGAGACTGCACACTGTCCTTTCACGCCAGGCCTCAGTTTCCCCACCCGTACAAGGGGAATAACTATCCCCTGTGTAAGGTGGTCCTGCACATCAAACCAGGTGACCCTCGGGGTTAGGAGGGGAGAGGACGGCCTTGGCCTGCGGACACATCTGACTCTGTCCCAGCCGCCATGTGCCGGGACACCCCACCTCCCTGAACCTCGCCCTAAGGACCTGTGCCCCCTCTAGGGCGTCCACGAATATTGACTCAAGTAATGTGGGCAAAGCCTCTGGAGCAGCCTCGGTGCCCAGGAAGTAGCGGTGGTTATCGCCTGCAAACTGTCGAGGGCTGTGCCAGTTCTGGTCAGCAGCACCTGCAGGCCATGGGACCTTCCTTCAAACGAAAGATGTAGAAGAAGTGGGCTCTTTGGCCCTCCCAGGTCTCCCATTTCCTGTCCCCTGGAGGAGCTGGGGATGGGAAAGCACTGCCCTCCAGGAGTGGGCAGGCAGGCTGGAGCCAGCCTGCAGGAGACACGAACCAGGAGGCCTGCCCAGGGCTGTGGGCATCCCCCTCCGATCCATCCCCATCCTGTGGCCTGGGCGACTTCTGCAGACACCCCTGTGTGGCAGGCCCACTCCCCGCATAACCCCAGGCAGTGCCCTGGCTTTCCGGGCTCTTGGGAATCCAACGCGCCCTCCTCCCCACTTCCCCACACCCCTCTCCTCCTCTGGATCAGAGGATCCTAACCTGGCCAGCCAGCCTGAAAATGTGGAGGAAAACAAAACATCTTCATTTTCATCAACACCTCCAAATGAAAGCCAGGCTTTCCTTCCATGACAAAGTAGCTCAAACCCCAGCAGCAGCTCAGAAGCTGTCACCAAGAGAAGGCACAGGGATTTCTCTACCTCACTGCCAGATCTCCAGATATCCCCATGTTCGACCCAACTTGGAAATCACAGCAGTTGTTAGACCCTCGGCCAGATATTTAACACACTTCGGAGAAATCCATGTCTTACCCATCACAGCTTTGTTGTTCGATGTATTTTACTAACTGTCTCTTCATACAATTGTTCCCCTTTGCAATCCTGTGCAGTTTATTTGATGCATTTAGAAACATCGTTCTGAGATGGGGTCCTGGCTTCACCTGACCAGCCAAGGGGGCTCACGGCACAAACGGGGTGGAGGCCCCCACTCCAGTTTCCTGCACACGCCAGCCAGCACCTCCCCTCTCTGATCACTGTGCTCTAGACTTGTTCCCGAGCCTTGGCCTGGGGTTGTCCCCCAATCCCAGAGCTGCATATCCCAATCTGAGAGCCCCTTGAAGCTCCACTTCACCGGCTGTGCTCCCTCCCCTGGCTCCCAAGCCCTCATGACCATTATCCCACTGGGAGACCCCAAGGTGGGGCTTGGGGTCCGAATGGGCTTTCAGAGCCACTTTGTTATTTTTATTGTGCCATGTTACATTATGACATGATATTACATTACATTATACTATACTATACTATGCTATACTATATTATGTTATAGCAGATAAAACAAAACAGTTTCCAGTCCCTGTGGGCTGACTGTGTGCCTGGTACCACATGCTTACAGATATATTTCTCCATTGGGTTCTCCCAAGGACCAGAGCACATCCCCCCACCCCCTTGCCTCTCCAGGGCCCAGGAGAGCGCATCCCACAAGTATGAGAATGGGGAAGTGGAGTCAGGGCACAAAGGGGCGTTTCCCGAAGGTTGGTTCCCGGTAGAGCTGGTGGACTAGGAGGGAGAAGCCCCGCCCTGCTGATAGGGATTGTGCAGGGCCCCCAGCGCAGGGTTGCGGGACGCTGAGCGGAGTAAGGGGGAGCCGGACTGAGCTGTTTTAGGGTCTGTCTATTCATCTCCGTGGGGACTGGTGGTGGGTGGGGTTCAAGATCCCGGACGTGGCGTGCGCCCCGGCAGCTCCCCCGCCCTGGGCTTCGCCAACCAGGCAGGCCTGAGTCCCCGCCGCCCGGGTGGGTGCAGGCCCGGAAAGCCGCGGGCGGAGGTCTGTTGGGGCCGGGGCGGGGCGAGCGCAGGGCCCCGGCCACCCCTTCCAGGAGGGCGGGCCCTCCTCCCCGCGTCTTAAAGGCGGTCGGCTCGCCGCCCGCGGCCCGTCACCCGGAGTGAGCG
The DNA here is from genome assembly GCF_015220235.1 of Choloepus didactylus. Lineage (NCBI taxonomy): Eukaryota > Metazoa > Chordata > Mammalia > Pilosa > Megalonychidae > Choloepus > Choloepus didactylus. Next base: position 4,832,431 of record NC_051309.1, on the reverse strand, counting down.
GCCGCCCCTGCCCGTCTCCGCCCCGGGGATGCCCGCGCGCCCGGCCCGCGCCGCGCCCGCCTGAGCCCCGGCCCGGCCCGCTGGCTGATGCGGCCCCCCGCTGGACCCCTGCGCAGGCGCCCGGCGGCCCCCGGCAGGTCCCCCGCGCTGCCGCCCGCCGCCGTCCCGTGCGCCATGCAGGCGCGGGCGCTGCTCCTGGCCGCGCTGGCCGCGCTGGCGCTGGCCCGGGAGCCCCCGGCGACGTCGTGCTCGGCGCGCTGCGACGTCTCTCGGTGCCCGAGTCCCCGCTGCCCCGGCGGCTACGTGCCCGACCTCTGCAACTGCTGCCTAGTGTGCGCCGCCAGCGAGGGCGAGCCCTGCGGCCGCCCGGTCGACTCGCCGTGCGGGGACAGTCTGGAGTGCACGCGCGGCGTGTGCCGCTGCCGCTGGGCGCACGCCGTGTGCGGCACCGACGGGCACACCTATGCCAACGTGTGCGCGCTGCAGGCGGCCAGCCGCCGCGCGCTGCAGCTCTCCGGGACGCCCGTGCGCCAGCTACAGAAGGGCGCCTGCCCGTCGGGTAAGCGCTCGGGCTGGGTCGGGGGCACCGCGCCTGCCATGGGGGGCGGTGGAGGGGAAATCTGCTCCAGGGAAGGGACTGAGCCTGGAGGTCCTGGGCATAAGTGAAAGACATTTTAAAAATCCTCTGATTAGCCCTCCAGTCTTCCAGATGGGGGAAACCGAGGCCCGGAAAAGCACACTGCTGTCCTCAATGTCCCAGGGTCTATCAGGGGCAAAAGTGAAACCCAGGAATCTCCTGCCCCCAGGGCCTTGTCACCCTGTATTTCTCCAGCTTCTGGACTCACCAGAATTCACCTGTCTCGTGCCCCATTCCCCGGGTCCTCACGTCCCTGCTCTGTCAGGGGTGTTGGGTCAAAAGCAATCTTTCCTGAAGGTACATCTCCAGGGGGCCTGCCCTCTGGGGCGACACCCAGCGTTTCCTTCCTTTCTTTTTTAATGCAGTTAATAGGCACATCTCCAGTGGGCCGTTTGGGAATGGTGAGCTAGAGGGGTCCCTGGACGGTTTGGCCTGCCCTTGGCGAGGGGGTTTGGGGCGACATTTCTCAGTCCTCCAAAACCCTGGGCCAGCCTCCCCTGGCCCGGAGGTGGCTCTGGATTGCTTCTTGCCCTGCAGGTTGTCCCTGTGAATGGAGGGAAATGGACAACCTGCTGCCCCTTTCCCCACCTGGGCACCTCCGGGAATGCAGGTTCTGCCTCCCACTGCACAGGTGCAGGCTGGAGCCCAGTCTGGGCTGGTGGCTGGGCCGGCCCCGGGCTCGTGGAGGTGAGCCAGAGCCTATGTCTGCTGCAGGGGAGACGCTGCCATGCCCAGGGCCATCTCCGAGGTGCTCTGAGAGCACGGTGGGGGAGCACCGAAGGCCTGGGCTCCTGGGAAGCCTTTCAGGATGGGGGAGGGGGGTGGAGGTTTAAGCTGCAACCGGAAGGATGAGGACAAGTTTTCTGGGTAGGGCTGGGAAAGGCATTGCAGGAAGAGGGAACTGTGTGAACGGACACGTGTAGGCCCAGCTGTGCACCGGGAATGCGTTGGGAAGATCAGCTCAGAGCAGCTGGCATCTGGGGGGCTGCAGGGATGGCAGTGGGGGCACTTCGGGCTGGCGGGTCGGCAGGGGCCAATGACAAGTGGCTGTAGGCATCACACTAAAGAGATTGGACCTTATGCTGTAAGGCGGTGCTTCCCCAATGTGCCAGCCCTAAAAAAATAAGGGTCCTATGGTTCAAAGAGGTGGGAAGCCAAGGGCCCTGCCCCACCCCCCTGGTAAGGAGTCGTATGATGTTTGTTTAGATCAGAGGTTCTATAAAAGCCTGCTTTAAGAAAAACAAGAAACAAAACCATAAAATCCAGGGTTTCTCATTAAAGTACCGATAGAGATTTCTTTTCTGGCAGAACATACTGGGGTTCCGGGGAGCTCAGTTTGGGAAGCACCACGGATTCTCTGGGCCTGCCACTGAAGGGCTTTAAGGGGCTGGGGGTGATGTGGTCAGACACGTGTTCAGACTGCAGGGAGAGGACAGTGCCTCCCGACAGCTAATGCCCTGAGTGCCCCTGAATCCGCACGCGGCCTTGGGCCGGTGCACCCATCTTGGGCCTTGACGGTGGGTCAGGGAGGTACAGGGCGGGCCTGGTGCCTGCCCGCTGTGCCTTCCCCAGCCCTGCCTCCCCCACGTGGTGGACACTGTGGGAGTAGGGCTGTGGGCCTGGGGATGTGGGGAACAGGGAAGGGGGAGGTGGTCAAGAGGACTGGAAACACCCATGTTGATGAAGCCTCTTCTCTGGGCTCTGGGTGGCGAGGCCATGGGCCCTGGGGAAGCTCCAGACTGTGGGGGAGATAGACGGAGGCCCGAGATAGACGGCAGGGAGCCCAAGGGCCCAGACAGAGGCAGGGGTCACTCAGAAGAGGCAGGAAGTGGCCATGGATCGGGTCCCCCTGACAGCACAACCTTAGACAAGTCACTTCATTAGCCTCGGTTTCCTCGTCTGTAAAATGGGGACACAACAACCCCCACAGCCGAGGGCTGTTGCAGGGATTAATTAGCCAAAAAGCACGTTCCTGGCACCTAAGGAGCCATGCAACTCCATTCTTCATTTCAGGCACCGGTGTCACCATTATTTGCCACTGGCATTTCTGTTTTGTCTGGCAAGATCAGGGGGCTCCCCAGAAGGGGTGCTTCTGGGCCGAGCTGTGAAAGGCAAGCTGGAACTCCCAGGCAGAGCATGGGAAGGGCGTTCTGGGCACAAAGAGGGACAGCATGGGCAGAAGGCAAGGTGCAGGGGAGAGGGTGGCAGCTGGGGCTGGAGCCGGGGGCGGGGAGGCCCTGGGTACGGGATGGAGGGTTTGCAATCCTGGACGGGCCCGGGCTCCACCTGGGACTCCCCGTGACCTTGACGCTGACACCAGCCCCCTGGCTGCCTTGGCCCAGGCACCTCGAGCTGCTGCCCAAGTCCAGGGCTGTCGGGGCCTCCTGGGCTTCCATGGCCATTGTCCCCACCCCCACCCCCAGAGCACAGAGACTCGGCACCCAGGCTGCAGCACGGGGTCCACAGGTGAAATCCGAGCCTTGCAGGCTGCTTGCTTGGCCCAGAGGTCTCTCGCTGGCATCACCACTGAAAGTCTGGGCCCTGCTCACACACAGAGGTGTCAGCCGAGGCTCCGAAAGGGGAGGCAGTGGGGGAGCAGTGGAACTGACTGCGCGTCTGTGCACTCAGAGGCCCCAGGCCACCTTCAGCAGGGGCAGCGGGGACAGTCCCCGAGGTCTGGAGGCGGGGGTCAGGCCGGGGCCCTCCTGGTGTTTACTGGGCAGCGTCCACCCTCCTTCCCTCTGGAGGGCCTGCCTGGTGTTACTAGGGGCTGTCCCCAAACACCAGCTTGCACGGTGTTGCCCATTCCAGAAGTTTCCACGTGGAAGCCCCTGTGTCTCCTGGCCCCTCCCTTCTCCTCTCCCTCAGCTCCTCCCCCTTTACCCCTGACAGGTGGGCTGGTCCAGGCTGCGCCTCCAAATGCCCTCCAGGTGCTGGTGACTCGGGATCCTTTCGGCCATCCCTCTCCTGAGCTGGAGTACATATCACCCGCCATGGTCTCTCACCTCAGTCTCCCCAGCTCAGCCGAGAGGCCTGCCCTCCTGATGTCTTGGCCGGAGGCCTGCGGCACCCTCAGTCCCCCACTTCCCCCCACCCCTCATGTCCCGTCCACCAGCGGGTCCTCTTAGCTCTCCACCTTGAAGCGTCCCCGGCCGGCCGCTGCACCTCCCCAGCCCGGCCTCACTGGCCTTTCACTGACACAGTCTCTCTCCGATCCCCTTGCACCCGGCAGCCGGTGGGGGGGAGGTCCTTGAGAATCTGACCCACCGGCAGGACCCCTCTGGCAGCGTCCCAGACTCACCTTGACCCCTGCCCACCCTCTGATGCTGTATCATGCCATCTACCCATCCTCTGGGCTCTGGCCTCACGGCCTTCTTTCCGCCTCAGGGCTTTTGCACGCACTCGGCCCCTGCTGATTCCTCTTTCCTCCCCGTCATGTGGCCGAGTCCCCATCCCAGTGTCCAGGCTGTGCCCCCCACCCCCAGCCACCTCCACTGACCACCAAGGCTAGGTACTTCCCTTCTTTAGCTTGGTGACCTTACCCTGGGGTCTCCTCCAGACCCCTGGGCACCACCTGTTGTCAGAGCTGTTTATGGCACCCAGGGCTTGAGCTCAGTCTTCACAGGCTCTGAGCCGCCTGGGACCCACTCTGTTTCCTCAGGGTGGCCCGGCCCAGCCAGGCAGACAGCAGCTGATGTGACATGACTGGCTCACTGGGGGCGTGTGTGAATCCCCTCTAAGCCCCCTGCTCCGTGTTGCATACCTCCAGTGATGGGAGGCTCGCCACCTTGGAGCATATTCTCATCTCCACTTTCAGGCAGAGCCACTACACAGGCACGTATAAATACTTAATAATGAGATAATTGAAAAAGACGTGTGTTTTCGGAGGGTCTCAGAGGGGAGGCCTCCTCATCTAACCTTTTCATTTAACCAGAATGCTGGGCCTCACAGCCCCGTCCGCCTGCCTCATGGACGAATAGGCCTTCTACTGCAATTAATTCAGAATCTAGAGCCCTGAGCAGTTTACAACGTGGCATTTAATAACCAGCTTTTATCGTGCAACCCCAGAGCCACATTTACAGCGTCTCTCAGTTTTATTTGTTTAAGGGCTTCGGTGGCTTTTTGATTCTTAATCCTCTTAGCAGCTTCCTGGGGTCGCTCATGTCTTGGAATTCAGCACTTGGGACTGATCTGGCGAGATCAGTCCCCCTCTCCCCGTCTCCCCCTCCACCCACGACAGCAGAGCTGAGCTGACAGCAGCTGGCGGTTGGAGCTCGGCTGGTCGCCAGGGGCCCCCGCCAAGGCCACTGCGAGCCGGGAGTCCAGCCAGAGAGGACACTGGGCAGCTGGCCGGTCCCCGCCAGGGCCTGACCCAGGAAGCACAAATACACCCTCACCCTCTGCTGCTCTGTCTACCCGCCAGGAGGCACAGCTGGGGTTCCCGCAGCCACCCCCTCGGGGGGACCCCTGCCCATGCTTCTCTCCTTCCTGTTCACCTCCGCCCAGAGGCCCAGGACCGAGCCCAGACTCCCAGAGCTCGTGGACTCCATGTGACCTGCCCTCTGCCTGCCGCCCACCCTCACCACCCCCAGCAAGCCCCCCATTAAATCCCCAATCCATTTTGTGAGGGATCGATGACTATGTGTGGAAGCCCCGAGGGGGCAGGAACCACCTCCAGGATGGGGAGGGGGTAGATCAGGGAGGGCTTCCTGGGAGAGGCGGCATCCAAACAGAGCTGTGGAGGGGTGGGTGTGGGCAGAGGAGGGAGGCAGGAAGCTGTGGAGCTGAGCTGCCGCCAGCCTGGGGAGCTGAGGGTGGCCTGTTCAGGCGGTGAGGGGCCCTTGGAGGCTTAGAAGTAGGGGGAGTGCAGAGTGGGGTGCGGGGAGCCCAGCTTGCCCCGGGCTGGGGGGCGGGGGTGAGGCTGAGGGGAGGGCAGGATTGATGGGCGAATGCGATGGGAGGGGCCTTTTGAGGCTCAGGTGTGGGAGGCGAGAGGTAATGGGGGTGGGGAAGTTGGGGACCCCAGGGTCCCAATTCTGAGGAGGGGCCATGCCCATGCTTCCTGGGCACTGAACGTGCATCTGTGCTGGTGTGTGTGTCCTCAGGAGGCTGGGGCCTAGGTGTTGGACAGGACGGCAGGCTGGTCACTCGGAGGCCACGGGGCCCCACCCCCTCGAGCCCAGATCCCCGTCCCCTTCCCAGGGGGCCCTGTGGGGGTACACAGCAGGTGCGGCTGCCGGGTGGGGTCCAAGGGCAAGCACCTGCTCAGTGAGCTGGAGCCCAGCACCCCAGACATGAGCCACTGGGTCCACCTGTCTGTCCTGACACATGCCCCTCAGCTGGCCATGAACCAGCCAGGCCACGTGAGTTCCCATGAGGCCCGGGGTCCATGAACACGGGATGGGGTACACACTGCGGAGCCCATCGGGGCCTGAGCGCCTCCTCAGGGCTGTGCTTTGAGTGGAGGTGGCAGCTTGGGCTCCCGGCTCACGGGGCCCTCACGTCCCTTTATTAGGAAGAGGTTGGGGGTGGCTCTGCCCGAGCCTGGGCCACCTGCTCTGCTGGCCTCGCACCATGCACCTTGAGCCTCCAGCGGCCGGAGGACATGGCCTCCACGTTTAGTTCTGACCAGGGTGGAATAAGCAGGTGAGAAATCGAATGAAGCCCCAGAATAGCGAAGACGTGGCCAGAAGGCATGCAGGACCTCAACCAAACCCCCAGTGTGGTGGGCGATCGTGGGATGCCCCAAGTCTGTAGATTCTGGGAGAGGAGCAAGGGGTGGTCCCAGCTCTGCCACACCCCGTGGCGAGACCCTGCAAACGTCCTGAGCTCTCTGTGCTTCCCTCTCCCCATCTGTCAAGTGGGGCTAACGGCAGCACCCCCTTGTCGGGCCATTGGACACTCAGTGAGAGGTTGAATTAAAATGCTTCCTGCACGGAAGGTACACAGATGCTCTTTCTGGACTTTTCTTGCATAAACTGAGTTCTTGAGAGAGGGGAAGGAGATGGAAAGCTGCCCTGGCCTCACTTAGTCCCCTGTTCTCAGCTGGGGAGCTACTGGCTGGGCCCAGCCAAAGCAGGGAGGGCTTCCTGTAAGAGGAGAGCCAGGGCTGACCCACCTGGGCTGTGTGGCTTGGGCAGTGGCTCTGAGTCCTGCCTGGCCTGAAGGGCCCTGTGAGGGGACCAGCACCCCTCTTTTTTTATTGAGGTAAAATTCACATAACATAAAATTAACAGCTGTAAAGTGAACATGTCTGTAGTATTTAGTCTATTCGCAAGGTCATGCAACCGTCACCCCCATCAATTTTAAAATATTTTCATCACCCCCAAAAGATCCTCTAACCTCATGGTTTGGTGGCAGTCACTCCCCCAAGTGCCCCAGCCCCTGGCAACCACGAAGCGGCTTTCTGTCTCTGGCTTTGCCTGTCCTAAGCATTTCATGCAAGTGGAATCACAGCATCTGTGCCTTTTGTGTCTGGATTCTTGTGCTTAGTGTGGTGTTTCTCGGTTCAGCCCTGTCATAGCACGCATCACAACTCCATTTCTGTTGACGGTTGAACAATAATCCGTTGTGCGGCCAGACCGCGCTTTGTTTATCTGCTCCTCTGTTGATGGACACTTGGGCTGTCTCCACCTTTTGCCTCTTGGGAGCGGCCCAGCACCCTCTCACCATCAAACACCGACGAGCCGGTGGCAGCTCTCCCGCTGCTGCACCGGGCTGGCCCACGGCCCGGCCGGGCGGGAGACGCGAAAGGCTGGCCCCGTGCCCAGCACAGGCCCGGGCAGCGCCGTCCCGGGGGCGGGCGGCCAGTCGCCTTGGCCAAGGACCAGCACGGAGCGGGGGACATGCTCGTGCTCGGGAGTCGCCGGGCCTGGCTGTGCCACCCTGGGCGGGTCTTGTGCCCCCACTGAGCCCTGTAAAATGGGTCAGCCGTTCCCACTGTGCACAAATGAAATCTTCAGTGCCCAGAGCCCGTCCTGACGTCAGAGCCCACCCTGGCCGGTTCTGGGCGTGGCCCCGAGGGGCGCAGCCTCGCCCCCGCCCCAGGCTTCATGGATGGGGGGCCCGAGGGTGGCAGCCGTCAGCATCCGCCCCCGGGAGCCGCGGCGGGCTCTGAGGCCATTGCTCTTGGCTGGGAACAGACGGTTCATTCCGGGACAGGGAAGAAAGGAAAACACAGGGAGCCCTCTCGGGAGCACATCAAACCCGGGAGGCGGCCCCTGGGGCTGCAAGCCTGTCCCTGGCGGGCGGGTGGGGCCAAGGCTGGGGGCCGGAAGCCTGGAGCGGCCCTCGGGACCACCCCTCTGTCCCTGGAGGAGAACATTCATTCAGTCCTTCACTCCTTCACGCGTTCTGTCCCTGCTAACGGCGAGGGTCAGGCCACAGACGTGAATCAGACTCAGACTCGGGCTCCCCGGCCTCAGGGACAGTCCAGGGGGACCAGCCTTGGGAGGGGGTGGAAGGTGCCATGGGCCCAGAGGGGAGAGAGGTCATCGAGCCTGCAGTCAGGGCAGACTCCCCGGAGGAGGCAGAGGAGGCTTCGTGTGCAGAGGCCCAGAGGAGCTTGGTCGGCTTCAGGAGCTGAGCCAGGTATACAGGGGAGCAGAGCAGGAGATGAGGCCATAGCTATAATGGGGACCCAGACATCGGGGTTCTTAACATGTGCTGCAGAGCTGCTGTCTGGCCTACAGGCCATTAGCTGAACTTGGCATCTTAGATGGGACCTTGTGGTCCTCCCCTGATGGCCCCCTCCTCGGCTCACAGCTCACCCCTGGGTGACAGAGGGGTCTGTTGACTCCAGGTATCAAGAAAAGGGGCAGTGCCCTCAGAGTTGGGGAAACAGACTGGGTCTCTGCCTGGCTCTGCTGGAAGGGCTGACGCATACAGTTGGGCAGGTTGTACACTGCACAACTCCGGGAGGAGCCAGCCACACCTTGTAAATATTGTGTCCTGGACTGTGCAGTGCACAACCTGTGCAGCTGTATGAGGTAGTCCTGTGGGATATCTGGACCAGTCACGTTCCCACTCTGGGCCTCAGTTTCCCTGTCTGTTCCACGGCACTTCTGACTGCCCAGAGGCCTCACATGGGCAGTCCCCAGCCCTCCAGGAAAGCTGGGAGTGGAGCCCTGAGCTCCTCGGTCCCCGCCAGCTCCTCCCCCAACTCCCCTCCTCTCCTGACACCTGGCCTTGGCTGTTTGCTCTGCCTCAGGAAGCTCCAAGGGAAACTTCCTGGGCCTTTCAGGATCCTGGTGTATTTTCACATCGAAAAGGAAAAAAGGCTAACAGCTGAGTCTGGTTGAGCTGTTGACTTCAGAGCTTTGGCTCGAGGACTGGGTGGAGGTGGGGGTTGTCAAAAAAAACACAAATAAACAGAGTCTGCTTCCCAGCCAGGGGGCCCACGGTTTTCATGTGGAAAGAGACAGTGGGAACCACGTCCTGCCTTCCCACTGAATCATGGGTGATTCATCTGCGGTGGGGAGGACAGAGAAAGAGGCCCCTGCCCCCAGCCCACCACCCACCACGACCGATTTAAAGTGACAGGACCCAGCAGGGTTGGTGTCCCCAATCGGCCAACTCAGGAGCCATTGGCCAGCCCTGCCCTGCTGGGGTGCCCCAGGCCGGGGGTCAGGGAAGGCCCAGGCTCTGAGGCCCCTGGACCAGCCCTAGGGACCAGGGGCAGGCCTGCCGTCCCCAGCTGAGTGACCTGGACAAGCAGCTTCCTGGCCAAGCTTCAGTTTCCTGGGCCATAAAAGGAGCAATGAACGTTTGTGGTAGATGTAGACCTACTGGGTGCTGGGTGCTGGGTGCTGGGTCAGAGACAGCCAGTCAAGCATCCTTGTCCTTCATTCATTGATTCATTCAGCAAAGTGTTTTCAGAGCCTGCCATGGGCCTTGCCCTGTGCTGGCTACTGCTGGGGGCCTGGGGGTGAGCAGCTGCACCCCTGTCCTGCAGGAGCTGGTGCCCTGCATGTGGGGTGTGCGTGGGTTTCTTTCGTGGAGGGTCTGTTGTCTGGCACACACAGGCCCCTGCCGTCCGCTTTTCCCCACCCCCAGCCCATCCCCAGGAACCTTCCGGCTCAGGCCTTGCTCCCTGCCCCTTCTTAGTTTTCTCGGATCTGTCTGCAGATGGATATTGCCTATGGTAGAAAATTCATCCAGTTTAGGAAAGGAAACACATTCACTCATAACTGCAGCTCCCTGCCCCTCAAGTAACCACCACGTAATATTTTGATGCTTTTCCTGCCAGGCCTTTATTTAGGAATATCTTACAGAGGTTTTTGGTGTGGGTTTTTTTAATCATCATGAATAAAAATTACTGTCACGTATTTTACATGTTTTCTGGGGAGCCTGCATCTGAAACGAGAGGCTCGAGCAATGGCTGGCCCTGCCTGCCCAGATTTCCAGGCAGTGGGATTCAAACCTCAGCGAGGCCTGAGCCGCATTGGGGCGCGAGGAGGTACAGTGGCCCTGCTGCCCACCTGCTGGGGACTGGGGCCAGGTCACTGGACAATGTCGGGAACCAGGGGGTGATCAGGATGGGGCCTCAGGGGTCTCCTGGCTCCTGATGTGAGCATCTCTAAGATGCAGGATTGGGTCGCACAAGCACGCAGTCATTTCTAATCATTTCTGCAGGGTTTTATCCACCCTGGGCCCGGTCCAGCGCCTGCCAAACCAGAATATCCAGAGGCACGTGAAGGCTGATGCTGGCTCTGTGTGCAGCTTCGTGCCATCGGGCCTTTGTGTGTGCTGTTCCCTGCCGGGCATGCTGTTCTCAGGGGCGCACATCTGCCACCCACCCCCGGACTGACCGCTGAGCAGTGGAGAGGAGGCTGGGCTGACTTTTCTCCATCTCCCAGCACTGGGCACTGGGTTGGCCCATAGAAGGCACTGAATAAACTCCACAGAGAGCGCATGTCATGGGCCGGGGGACAGGGAGAGGCTTTCCAACCGGGGTGGGGACTGCAAAGGGGGCAGGACTGGAGCTCGGCCAGGGTAGGGAGAGGGGGCTGGTGCTCGGGGGTGGAGGTGCAGGGTGGAGCCTCGGGGTGGGCGGAGGGGCTGAGGCTACACGGCCGGCAGGGGTGAGCGGGCGTCCCCCTGCTGCCAGCCCCCAGCCTGCCTCTCCCCGGCGCGGCTTTAGACACCAGCTCAGCCCCGTCAGGCCGGCCCTGGGGACGCATGGGGGAGCCACCAGGCCTGTCACACCCTCTCCCTGCTGACAGCAGAGGGCCCCCAGGGTCTCCCGGGGGACGGGGGGAGATGGTCTGGTTTGGTTTTGGGGGCACCTGGCTGTAGAGCGGAGCCTCCAGGGAGGCAGTGGATGTGACTGGTTTCCTTTCTCTCTGCTTGGGGGGCTGGAAGATGAATCCGGGGTTCTGGGGGCCATGAGGTAGAACAGCCAGACCTGCGCTGCACAGGGAGCCTCACCTCGTGGAGCCCAGCTGCCCTCCTTGGCATTTTGCAGAAGGATCAGCCATCATTTGTGAGGAGCAGCTCCTGCGTGAGGGTGTGGTGGAGCCCCAGGTACAGAGCAGGCTGTGCCCCAGCATGGGGGTTGTGGGGTCTCTGGACCCTAGATTCAGATCCGCCCCTCCCCTTACACAGGGGACTGGAGCAAACTTCTCTGTGCCCTCGAGGCTCCAACTCAATGGGTGGTGAGGACCTTGGGGAGTCATGGGGCACAGGAGAGAGCACCCAGAAGAAGGACCAATGTGTTGGGGTTTTGGAACCTGACTTCCACTAGATCCTGGTATCTCCCTTTCCAACGATCATCAGGAGCAATGCCAGCTGTGGAGCTGGACTTCACAGGCTAAGCCCTCTTTGCTCACCCTCGTTGCAGGGTGACAGGGTAGGGGGTGAGCTCCCCATGGGGCAAGAGTGTCACAGTTTACACCCAGTCCCCATGGGGTATGGGAATCTTCAGTCCCATTTTCACATGATGTGTCGTGGCCCAGAGAGGGCAAGTGATTTGCCTGAAGCCACACAGCAGCAGAGTGGCAGAGCTTGTATGAGCCCTGGTTGCATGTCCCTCCCAACCCAGTGCTCATTCCAGGGCTGGGAGCCACTTGTAAGGAAAGCCAGGCGGAGTGGGTTCCAGAGAAGAGAGCTCCAGTCTGTGGCGGGGACCTGGGAGGCCCCAGACATGCCCGTGCAGGGCCGCCACTCACGTGCCCTTGGCCCGCGGTCCTGGCAGGCAGCAGCCTCACTGCTGACGGCAGCAGAAATCTGAGCCAGTGGAGGTTTCAGGGAAGTTCATGAACTGCCTGGCAGATCACACTGGGGCATGGCCAAGTTCGATGAAGACGTGGGGCCCTGGGGACTCAGAAATTGGCAGCCCAGCCTGGTTCAGGGGGAGCTGTGCCAGGGCCAGGTGGGGGCAGCTCAGAAGGGGCAACCCTGGCTCCCACTGTCCCTTGAGTGGTCCTTTGCCAGTCCCTGGACCTGGTGGGCCTGGCCAGAGCTGGCAAGGAGGGGGACCAATCTCTCAGGCAAGGGCCTTACTGCCAGGTGAGAGGAAGGACAAAGCCCTGGGACAACTCAAGTCCAGCCCCAGCATCAGTACTGTGTGGTCCAGGGCAAGTGCTGAACCTCTCTGAGCCCCTGGCTGGCCACAGGTCAGTGCCACGATGCAAGGACACTTGGGACACGAAGTCTTCGTTTGCCCTTCTCAGGGAAACCAAGGCACCCCTCCAGAATGTTGGTGTCCCCACTGAGTCTGGGGATCTCCCGAGGGGATCAAGGTCTCTGATGGAGCTTCCTGCACCCCCATCCCAGTTGGGGGTCCTGGGAACAGGGGTGTCTGCACCTCATCAGCACACCTTGTTCTTCCTGTATCCACAGGCTGCATGGGCAGGCCTGGGATTCGGGGTGTCTGCATCTCGGTTCTTCCTGTACCCCCGGCCCGGGCAGGGGTCCATGTCTCGTTAATGCGCCTGGTCCTTCCTGCCAGTGCAGGTCTCCACCAGCTGACCAGCCCGAGGTTCAAGTTCAACTTCATCGCCGATGTGGTGGAGAAGATCGCGCCGGCCGTGGTCCACATCGAGCTCTTCCTGAGGTGCGTGCAGCCCTGCGCTCACCCCCGCTCGCCCCCGCTCGCCCCCTGCCTCCCGGCGTCCTCTGCGCCTGCTGGGGCGGCCTGGGGCCTGGGGACCAGAGCGGGCTTGGGCCAGGCCGGTGGTGTTCCAGGCTCCTCGCTGGCTGTGTGCCCCTCCCTGACCCTGGTCTCTCGCCTGCGGGAAATGAAAAGCAACCTTGCACCCCATGGAGCCCTGGGTGCTGAGTGAATGTGCAGGGAGCAGGAGCTGGTTCATTCGTTTGCTTAGGCAATTCTACTGGGCACCTGCTGTGTGTTTGTATGCCAGCAGGGCCAGTCATGGGCAATGGATCTAGAAACAGCTCGGCTGTGAACCGCTGGAAGGTGCTAAACAAGCCTGCAGCAGGGGAGGGTGACTGAGGGTGCCGGGGACTTGGGAGTGGACGGGGAGGGGAGGACGGCCCTGCTTGAGCCGAGGCCGAGGCATCCCTGTCCCAGGGGCGGCAGCAAGACCGGGTTGCTGAGCGGATGGCCAGGGGCGAGCGAGGGTTCCCAGCAGCCGAGTGGCTCCAGGCTCAGCCTCTTACCTGGAACTTTCCGGCTTGTGTGACACCCAGAGGCAGGATCGGCAGCCTGGGGAGGGCCTGTCCACACTGTTCCCCTCTTCCGCACGCTGCCCCCATGTTCTGACCCCTGCATTCAGATGGCCTGGGCACCCTCTTCCCACCCTGTGCCCACTTTGGACCTCCACGGCCGGACTGGTCTTGGGTGTCCCGAGGCCCCTTCTCTGCTGAAAGACAAGGAGGCTGTGCTCAGAGAAGGGGGGTTCGGCCCACACGCTCACTGAGCCCCCAGTCCTGGGTGGGTAACTTACCTCAGCTGGGGCCGGGGGTCCTGATGACACAGGACGAGTACCTGACTGTTGTCCTTGTTCCCCACCAGACAGTGACCAATTCCAGGCAGGCGCTGAGCCGAGCCGGCCTCGAACCCTCAGAGCCCAAGGCCTGCCCCAGAGTGGCCGCTCAGTGAGTGAGCGAGTGAATGAGTGAATGAGAGTGGGTGAATGGATGCATGAATGAATGCATGAGTGAATGAATGAATCATCGGGAAAGCAGGGTATCCGAAACCTCATAGAGGAAGCCGGGCTGAATGTGGGGTCTCACCTCCCAGAGGGGTGCCTCCCTGCAGCCCCCCACGCCGGGCCTCCTTTGTCTCTCCCCGGCAGGGCCTGCCCTGGTTCCCGCCACACGCCCTCCCCTGGCCCCCCGACCCCCAGTCCCATGGGGTGGTCTGAGCCAGTCGCAGGAAGCCCGGCCCTCGGGGCACTGCCCCCTGCAAATGGAGCACAGTGCTCCTTGGCTAACGTCAAATCCTGGGACTCTTCCCAAATCCACACGCGCCCCAAAGACAAGAGATTGACAGAATTCTCTCAAGTTCAGAGCCTTCCTTCCACCCATCTTTCTTAACCTTTTGACCTCTGCAGATGTGGGAGGGGGTCTGCACAGCTGTGGGGAGGCCCCGGGAGTCTGGGATGTGACCCCCCAATTCCATCCAGGGTATCAGAGGAAGTGAGTCACGTCTGCCCCGCGGCCGGGCTGACAGTCACCAGCGGCCTCTGGAGAGCACTCCAGGGGCTGGTTCGTTTGCCCAGCGCTTTCCCTGCAGCCCCGTGTCAGGGATGGAGGCTGGCCCGTGTCGTTATACCTGATCCTGAGACACTGGGGTGACAGGTGGCTCCTGGAGAGAGCACAGAGCAGGCTCACGCCCCGATTCCCAGCTCCAGCCCAGGGCTCCCTGCCCACCCGGCTCCAAGCCTACCCCAGATAGTGCCCTGGTCCCCTGGCGCCACCACCGCTTCCCCCTCCCCTCCTGGAGGGCAGGGCCCACGACAGGTGCACCATGGAAGGTGCCAGAGGGGAGGTCGTGGAGCCGTGGAATGAGCCGTGAGAATAACACTCCTCACCCCTTCACCCCTCCCAAGGACCTACGTGCGCCCCCAATGGTGTCATGATCAGAGCAGTGTCCTTTCCGTCCTTTGCCCCCGAGAGGCAGGCGTTGCCCTTCCCAGGTTCTGGACGAGGAAATGCAGGCCTGGAAGATTCCGTGGCCCGTTCCCCGGCAGCACGCTCACCCCCGTTGCCCCTCCCACAGCCCCAACCCCTGAGATGTGTCATTGGGCAAATTACAGCCGGGGAGCGCCAAGTGGCACATCCCTGGCCTTGCCCCGAGCCAGCTAATTACCAACTGCAGGCGCTTCACCTCGGCCTTGGGGGTGACGCTCCCAGCAGGCTGGGGAGGGGACCGTGGCGGGCAGCATCCCAGAGATGTTCAGGTCTGGACTGCCTGGGGCCCTGCCTGAGCTGCACTGGGCTGGAGCAGGCCCTGGGGGCTCCCAGAGGCCTATTGGGGGCCGGGAGTGGCCAGGGGCCAGGCTCGGGGTGCAGGCTCTCTGGGTCCACACCCTGCCCGCCCTGGGCAGGGGGCTCACTGTCCTGCCACCCTTGGTGGACCCCACACACGTGGCCAACTCCCCCACCGCGAGCCACCCTGCCCTGACCTTTGCAGACACCCTCTGACCTTCCCCCTCGCCCCCGCAGACACCCACTGTTTGGCCGCAACGTGCCCCTGTCCAGCGGCTCGGGCTTCATCATGTCGGAGTCTGGCTTGATCGTCACCAACGCCCACGTGGTGTCCAGCACCAACACCGTCTCAGGCCGGCAGCAGCTCAAGGTGCAGCTGCAGAATGGGGACACCTACGAGGCCGCCATCCAAGACATCGACAAGAAATCCGACATCGCCACCATCAAGATCCACCCCAAGGTGAGACGCCTGGTGGGGTGCAGGCAGGGAACCTCGGGGCGACCCAGACCCCAGCCTCAGAGGGGAGCCAGCCATCCAGCCTTCCCATGGGACACTGGAGAAACTGAAGCCAGGAGGGGACCAGGCACGGACCGAGTAAGACAGACCCAGCTGTCTGGGCTCACCCCCGCCCTGCGGTTCCCCAGCTGCCAGAGCAGGGCAGAGCCCGGCTGCCATCTGTCATCCAGGACCTGTGCAGCCCACCGTGGGCAGGACCTTGGCCCATGCCACTCCCCACGGAGGTGCTTCCAGGCATGGCCACCCCCTTCCCCACTCCTGATGCCGCTCCCCATGGAGGCGATGGAGGCCGATGGGTGTGTTTGGGACATGTGCCCTCTCCCCCATCCCCCCACCTCCATCAGCCATTTCTAGAAGGGCTCCTCTGGGCCCAGCCTTGCATGCACTTCTGAGTGTCCCCATGGCCCTGGCAGGAAAGGGCCATCGTTATCCTGGTATTTCACCTGGGGAAACTGAGGCTCTGGGGGAGGTTGGGTGATGTGCCCAGCAGCCTGTCTGACGGGAGCAGGGCCAGGTCTGCCAGACGGCCCCAGGCCCGCTGGGCAGAGTCCCCAGCCCTCCCCGATCTTGTTCCTGGTTGTGCCCGGTGTTTTATCTGCATTTCTCCACGAGGGCCGCTGAGGGGGAACCGCGGCCCACCCCGTTAGGAGGTGAGTGTGGCGAGGCCGCGGTCTGCGCCCCTCTGCCCTCTCTGGTGTCTGGGCCTGGAGTTTCCCCTGGGTTCTGGCACGGCCCACTGGGGTGCACTTGAATCTGGCTGCCACTCATTCTGAGTGAGAGCTCACAGCACGTGCGACGGCGAATCTTTCCAAGGAGCTTCCTCTTGCCGGGCCGAGGGAGAGATTTGATGATTTGAAGGAATTACCCACCGTGGGCCACCACACACTTTTGAGCCCCTTCACAGTCCCTTTCAAGTCTGGGGTGCCCCTCCATTTTAAAGAGGAGGAGCCCGAGGCTGCGGAGCCCAAGGGCGAGCTCAAGAACCAGCGAGGGCCACTTTTCCAGAGCAGGACCAGGGACTAAATGTTTTCGGCTTGATGGGCCTCTGTCTCCGTCGCCACCCCCTCTCTGCCGTGGCATCAGAGCCGCCCCAGATAACACAGACAGGGTGGCCGTGTCCTGATAGAACTTTAGTTACAGAAATGTGCAGGGGTGGGGGTAAGACCTGACCTGTGGGCCCCCATTTGCTGACCCCTTCTCTAGGCCCATAGGGAGAGGCCGGGGCCGACCAGCTCCTGGGGGGCTGCCTCTGGTCTCCCCACTTCCGGCCACTGGGGTGGAATCGGGGGGCCAGCTGTGGCTCCTGCCGCCAGCGGAGGCCAGTCATCGGCAGGCTGGGCGCCCCAGGTGTGCGGGGGCTGCAATGCACCTGCCATACCTGGGACAGCACCTGCTGCTCCTTGCTGAGGGCGGGGGAAGCTCGCTCTGAGCCCCTCAACCTTCTGGGGCTTTGAATTGAGTTGTGGGAAGAAGTTCCCGACACACGGCCCGTACAGACACGGTGTAGAGGGGCTGAACCAAACCCAGACAGGTCGCCCAAACCCTGCTCAGCCCAGTGCGTCCTGGGGGCTCGAGGAGGGGATCCCCGTGTTTTTATTTCTCATGTTCCAGTCAATCAGCAGAGAATCCAAACATCCGTCCCTCTGGGTCCTGGGCCTCCCAGGAGATGGTGCAGAGACACTCATGACTGTCCCCCCATGACTGCTCCCCACCCCACTGCCCGCCTGCGCCCCATCCTTCAGTCTCACATGGGGGCTCCACGTTCCAACCCTTCACCGACCTTTCATCTCTCTTCCTGTATCGATCACTGTTATGAGAAATACCCGCTTAATTGACATGGTGGCATGAAATAAAAGGAAAGAAACTGAACTGGTAAGAAGCAGCCTCAGGCAGGACTGAACTGGGCCCCCACAGGGGCCCTGCAGACCCTCAGGTCCAATCCAGGTCCGTGGGGTCTGGTCGTGGGCTCTCTCCAGGGCCTTTTGAAGAAACTTGTTATGTTGAAATAATTAGAGATGCACGGGAAGTTGCAAATGTAGTTCAGAGAGCCTAGAAAGATCACAGGTTCCCAGAAAGGGTTCTTGTTTGGTGCCTGCAGAGTCTTTGACAATTTCAGAAATTTTGAAATGTAAAAGTAGCCCAGAGAGGCCCCATACCCTTCCCCAGCCTCCCCAGCGGGAGCTTCTTCCAAGACAATGGCACAAAATCAAGAAATCGATGGTGCAATTCGCAGAGCTTTTTCAGATTTCACTGTTTTTACATGCACACGGGTGTATGTTCCAGCACCTTCCAGCAAACACTCGTGAGCACTCCTCTGAATGTGCTCCAGAGCTCCCAGTGTGGCTGCAGAGTGAGTCAGACAGACAGACAGGCCCCAGTGGCACCCTGCACTATTAGGAGTGGCATGTGTGTGTGTATCAGTCTGCAGGGCACAAACGGCAAAGCCTGGCTATGTCACTTTACACCTCTGGGCCTCCCGTGTGTCTATGCTGGAAGATCAGGTTGAGCTGGATCAAGGGCTGCAAAACTGGGGCTCCCAGTATTCTTAGTTGGGTTCCAAGCACCCATGAATCTCTCACTTGTACAGATCAGCTTGCGTGCAGGTGCATTTTTGCAGGGAAGGCCTCATAGCTTTTATCAGATTCTCAGAGGAGCCTGTGGCCAAAGCTGTTAAAAACTGCTGGGCTTGGTGTGTGTCCTCCATGCCCTGAAACCAGGCCTTCAGTCCCCAGTAGTGCTGAGCCTCCTCTCCGTGGACCCCAGCCCTGGGCCAGGTCTCTCTTGGTGCTTTGTAAAGCTGCCCCTGCCTTCCCTGGGACGTCGCCCCCAGGGGCCAGGCCGTGATCTCGCTCCGGGCCCGACTAAGGCTGCCGCTGAGCCTGCCCCTGCCCTCCCTCCCTCCCCCAGAGGAAGCTCCCCGCACTGCTGCTGGGCCACTCGGCTGACCTGAGGCCCGGGGAGTTCGTGGTGGCCATCGGCAGCCCCTTCGCCCTGCAGAACACGGTCACCACCGGCATCGTCAGCACGGCCCAGCGGGACGGCAAGGAGCTGGGCCTGCGCGACTCGGACATGGACTTCATCCAAACGGACGCCATCATCAACGTGAGTCCACCACCCGCTGTGCCAGGGTCTTTCCGGCGGCCTCCCCGGGGCCTGTGCGTCGCCTGTTAGAAAGGCCTTGCTTTATGTCACGTGGAGCTCTTGCTCCCTGGGGTTCCCCTCAGGGGTCCCAGGTCTGCCCTGGGGGTCACAGGCTGTCACTGGACCCAGGACAGCCTTTCAGAGATGTCACTTTACAAAAAACATACCCCGGGCACCATTTCCAGTCACCTTCCCCTCCTCACCATCAAAGGCATACATCTGGGCAGCCTAGGTCCTCATGGAGCCCTTTGCCCCCATGCCCTAGCACACGCCTCTGGCTGGATGTGGTCCGCTGGAAACGGTGGCCCCTGCAGAGGCTCCGTGAGGCAGGACAAGATGTAGGTCCCCTCCTGCGTCCACCAGGGTCCCGGCCACGGCGAGTGCAGGGACAGTGGGCCCGGGACAGACCCACTTGGTCCTAGGGCCTCAGCTTTCCCATCCGTGAAATGGGGTGAAATGGGGCAGTTGTGAGGCCTTTTGAGGCTGCCAGGGTTTAAACCTGACCCGAGTGTCTGCACTGGGTGGAACGTGGGGGAGAGACAAGAGCTCAGGCTCAGCTCACACCGTGTTCCCTTCCCCCTTGCAGTACGGGAACTCCGGGGGACCCCTGGTGAACCTGGTAAGTGCAGCAGGAGGGGGGTCTCTGCTCTTCTGGGGCTCTGGGGTGGCACAGCCTTGAGGAGTTGGGGGGCCCCAGGGTGCAGTGCTCACACCTTCTTGCCTGACAGCAGGGAAGAAAGGCTCAACCCCGAGGCAGTGCTGCCTGGGCCCCCTGGGGGACATTGGTGTCCATCAGAGGAATGAGGGGTCCCCAAGAGCAGAGCCAGGGAGGGAGACGCAGGGAACAGCCCCTTGCTGGGGGAGCTGGGGCAGGGCCCCTCACCCGGCCACCCCACCCTCATGTGTCATCGCCCCTCAGTTCACCCTCCTGCCCTGCTCTGGGCACCACAGGAGGGCTCCCAGCTGTGCCCAGGATAAGTCAGGGAGCTCCTTTCACAGGTCCTGGGCCCTGAGCACCAGAAACAGGGGGACGCGGTCACTGCCTCAGCAAGCTCCCCTCCGTCAGGGGCTCAGATGGGCACAGACCCAAGGGCAGTGTCAGGAGAGCTGAGATGGCCTGGTGCAGGGAGGATTGCCAGCCGACATGCATCAGGGAGGACTTCCTGGAGGAGGGAGCATTTCCCCGGGCTGTAGGGATGGGAGAGTTGGGGTGGAAGGGACACGGAGGACACACTCTGGAAGGAGGCACAGCAGGACGCAGGGTGGAGGCTCCTGTGTGATTGGAGAAGCTGGTCCAGGCCCCGGTGCTGGGAGACCTGGGTGGAGGGAGCAGATGGGAGAGGAGGCTGGTGGGCCACATCCTGCGGGCCTCAGGGCCCCCCACATTCCCCAGGAGCTCCATGGCAGGAGGGCAAGCTCGTGCGGGTGGGGTTTCAGCTGGGGGCGTCCAGGTGGTGGGGCTGGGCAAATCAGAGGACAAGGTGGACACGGGGCCTGCGCCCCCAGATGCTCACTTGGCTGCCTCCTTCCTCCCACTCATGAGCTTCCAGGGACCAGGTGGGGACATGCGCTCAGGGGACCAGGGGTCACTCGATCCAAAGCTCTGTCCTGGACCCCAAAGGGGTCCCTGGTGAGCTGGCCAGCCCTGCCAGCGCCTTCTTAGTCCAGCCTGGAGGTGCGGACAGATCTTACCGGAAGGTGGTCTGTGGGTGGACCTGGCTAAGCTCACCCCCACGGCCGGGTGTGAGGCCCCCATGATCTCAGCCCCTTTGGCTGAACCAGCCTCGTGTGTGGGTGCAGGATGAGGCTGCAGAGCGAGGAGAGCCCCCAAAGGGACAGAGGGAGACGGGGATGCCGCGGGGATGGCCCGTCCCCACTCGCTCCTCCAGCTTCCGGAAGAAAGGGACAAGTGGGGCCCTGGTCCCCACGCTCTTCGCCCAGAGCATGCCAGGAGGTGGCCCTGGGTAGTGGGCACTGCTTCTCAGGCCAGAGCAGCCGGAGCCTGGCGGAGCCCCGAGGCAGGGGTAGGGACCCCGATGCAGCCCCAAGAGCAGGGGAGCTGGCGGCGAGGGTCGGCTCCGGGGAAACGGGGCAGAGGCAGGGTTTCGGGGTCCAGGGTGGCGGCTCACTGGCCCCGAGTGACCGCCCCTCCGGCCGCCCTGCCCAGGATGGAGAGGTCATCGGCATCAACACGCTCAAGGTGGCGGCGGGCATCTCCTTCGCCATCCCCGCCGACCGCATCGCCCGCTTCCTCACCGAGTTCCAGGACAAGCAGGTCAAAGGTAAAGAGCACCCCACAGGGTCTGGGGGACTCTCCTGGGCTGGGGGCTCCTCCATGGCCGCTCCGGGGCTGCCGTGGGAGCAGAGGGTGGAGGCGCAGCTGGGCCTGGTCACCTGTCACCCTCGGGTGCCCTGTGGGCCTCAATCCCAGACGGGGCCCTTCCCCCCACACCCTTGCTCACTTCATGGCCACGTGCACCCCCTGCCCCTCCAGGCTGCCCGCCCGTGGCTGGGACTCTCCAGCCACAACTGGCTCCGTCAGCTGCTCGGGCACAGGCTCCTCCGGGCCCCTCCCTCGGCTGCCTCTCAGTGATCAGAACCTTGTGCTTCCTTCCTCCCCCTATCCACCTACCATCCATCCAACCATCCTTCTGTCCACCCATCCATCCTTCCATCCATCCATCCATCCATCCACCCGCCCATCCATCACCCATCCATCTGTCCACCCACTCACCCATGTAACCATCCATTATCCATCCCAGTCACCCATCCCATCACCCATCCACCCATACATGCATACATACATCCATCCTTCCATCCATCTGTCCGTCTATCCATCCATTCATCCATCTATCCATCCTTCTTCCCACTCGCCCACCCATCCATCCATCCACCCATCTGTCTCTCTGCCAGTCTGTTCATCCATCTACCCACCCATCTCTGCCCATCCATCATCCATCCTTCTATCTACCCATCCACCCATTTACCCATCCTTCTGTCCATCCATCCATCCCCCATCCACCCACCCTTCCTTCCATTGTTCTTTCCATCCATCTGTCCATCCACACCCTCACCCACCCGTAGCCCACCCCTCAGTGCTCACTCTATGGTTTATGCAAATGGGCCCATGTGAGAGCCTGAATCGCCCTCTTCTCAGTCCCCTTCTTCTCACCTCCATCCAAACAGGAATGCCCACCTGTCCCGTCCGCTCCTGGGCGTGGTGAGCTCCCAGGGGAAGGTCTGGCAGAGGCCTTGGCGAGGCAGAGGTGACCCCGAGGGAGGGCACTGGCAATCACTCTTCTGCCAGCGCCACTGCCTCCTCTGGCAATTTCCAGAGGAGGGTCAAGCGGCTTGTGACCCCAGGGCCTGTCCCGGCAGTGCTGCCCTCTGCCTTCTCTTTCCAGCCCTTTTACCCAAATGGGCATCTCACTTCCAGCACAGTCTCTCTCTCCTGCCCTGCTACTCCCACCTTCAGATCACCTCCCTGTCCCCATGAGCCCCCTCCCCAGCAGTTCATTGAGAGAGGGGCTTCCTCCAACTCTCCCCCTCCTCCACGACCCTGCCAGTCCTGCCCCCGGACCCCAGTGTCACAGGCCCAGGCCCTGAGAACCGGGCATGTGGAGAGTGACTGAGGACCCTCCATTCTGGGCACCGGTGTCTCTTATGTGGAAGCGAGCTGGAGCCGGGGCTTTTCTTCCCTGAAAAGCCAGAGGCTTCCTTCCTTGGATGGGGGTGACTGTAGAGCCTTTTGAGCTCTTTTTGCCTTGGCCGCTAGGAAGCTCAGACCCAGACTCGGGGCTACACCTTCAAACCGCCACGGCTGGGTGCCGGTGAGCTCTCCTGCACCTTCCTCTCCTGGCGACGGAGCCGTCTGCATTTCGTTTTCCTCTGCTCTGTGGGTGTCTCGGTCTCCAGCCACCTTCCTGGAAATCGGTGGAGCTGTGCTTTGCCCAGGTGGAGTCTGGAGGGTTGCACGTCCTTGGCAGTGGGTCAGGCAGCACCCTCTCCCATCTTGCTTCCTCTCCTCTCTCAGACAAGAGCCCATCTTGGTCCGGGCTCACCCCTGTGTCACAGGGACCCTGTTACCTCCACAAGGGACATGGCAGGTAGCAGAACAGCTCGATCAATCTTAGTTGAAGGACCCGATCTGTGAGGTAAAAATCCTCCCAAGGTTGACTGGTGTTTGTTTCTACCTTTTTTTTTTTCCTTTAATAAAAATCTCAAACAATCCAAACCCCCAAATCTAAAGTTCTTTGAAAAACCATCTATTTATTAAATCAAGGAGACATTAAGGGGCCCTTCTTATTCTCAGCTCTCAGGGTTGGGGTACAGAAGCCTGGGGGTACCTTCAGGGGCAGCAGTAGCCACCATGCTGGCCTGGGGGAGCTGACACATCACCTTGGCCTAGAGCCCCCCGGGGGATTGGGGTTCGGCCAGCCCTAGGGCCAGAGTGTGCCCAGCAGGGGGATACTGGGGTCAGTTGGCCCGGGAGGTTTGTGGGTGTCAGCCCCTCTGTGAACCATGGGAGACGGCTCCTGCAGCCACTTCTGGCCTGAGGGTGGGCAGCCTCATCCACCCCATGTCCAGGGGCCTCTGTGGGCCACAGCCGAGGGGCAGCTGCAGGGAGGCGGGGGGGGCCGGGGCGGGGGAGAGCAGGCAGGCTGCGGGGTCCTGGTCTCCTCCCAGATAAGTGAGGGGGCAGGAGGAGGAAGCTTCCCAGTGGCTGCGGGGTCCCAGGGCAGGAGAGGAGGGAGGGGCAGGGAGCTGCAGGGGCACCGAGCAGGCCCAGCACCCTTCTCCCTCTTGTGGCTCCCCATGAGGAGCAGATAGGGGGGCCTGTCGAGTCTCATGGATGCAAATGTCATCCAGAGAGTGTCCCCAGATTGTCATCTCCTGCCTGGCCCTCTGAACTGAACATTAGACTCGGTTGTAGAACTGCTTGCATGACATCTCTGGGGGTGTCGTATCGTCAGCCCCCACTCCTGTGGGCACGGCCAGACCCCTGCTCCTGCAGGCCCCGTTGCCCTCCCCCTCCCCACTCCCCATAGCAGTTAAGGGCGGCTCCCCCACTCCCAGCCTCCCCATCTGCAGAGCCCTCTGCTCTCCCTGTGGTGTAGACCCCAAAACTGGCCCTCCTGGCACCGCCACCGCCCTGCACAGGCCCCCATGTCGCTCGCCTGGGGGCTGTAGCCCCGCCTCACTGCTCTCCCTGCCCCCGCCTGCCATCCCCAGCAGGGGGGCTGGAGGGGTCCTTCCCAGTCCTAAGGCAGGTCCCCTCACATCTGTGTGAGACACTCGCTCGGGGCATAAACCAAAGCCTCCCAGCGACCAACCCCCCGCGGGCCGGGCCTCAGCCCCATCTCTGACCTTCCCCCTCCCACCCCCCTCCCCCGGCCCTTGGCCCACACTGGCTGTGGCATTCCCTAGAACACATCAAGCTATTGAGCCTCTTCTCCTCTGCCCCATTTCTACCCTGAGAGACAAGAACCGTGTGCCCTTGGCCATACAGCGAGGATACTGAATGTTTCTCGAGCAGCTGCACGAGCCCAGAGCTCATGAAAGCTCAGCCCTGCCTGCCGCGGGCCTCATGAGCTGCCTCTCTCAGAAGAGGGAACCCAGGCCCAGAGAGGTTAAGTCATTTGTCCAGAGTCACACAGCAGAGGCGGGTCAAATGCGGCCGTGGCCCGGGTCTGTCCACCCTCTAGGTGCTGCATCCTCCCCTCTGGGCCTCCTCCCAGGGCACCGTCGCCACTCGGGCCACGGTCAGGGTTAATTCCCAGGAGCTATGTCGATGTTAAGGGTGAACAACGTTCCTTCCAGCAGGTTCCCAAATTCTGCTCTCACGGGTGTCGGCTTAGGTCCGGGATCCTGGCTTCCATAGTCTGCAGGGGTCGGGTCATAGTGCCCCGAATTCCCTCACTGGGGGCTTTCTCCCCTTGGAAAGAGAGATCCATGACTGTCTGTATCTGTATCTTTGTCTATTCTCTCTATATCTATATCTATTTAGGAGCTTTATTGAGGTATCATTGACATACAATAACCTGTTCATCTTCAAAGCTTAGCATTCATTCGATAACTTCTGACATATGCGTACACCTGCGAAACCGTCCCCATGGGTTAGAGGTGAACATATCCACGATGTCCCAGCGTCTCCACGCCCCTTGCAAATCCCTCCCCGCTGCCCTTCCCTGCCCACCCCTCCCTCCAGACACCCACCGGTCTGCTTTCTGTCGCTGTAAGTCAGTTCGCATTTTCTAGTGTTTTATATAAGTGGGATCACACTGTGTGTTCCCTTCTGACTGGCCTCTTTCCCTCAGCATCGACACTTTCAGATTTGTCCGTGTTGCGTGTGTGTCCACAGTTCATTCCTTTGACCGTGGAACAGTGTGGGGGCGGCTCAGCTTGTTTATCCAGGCATCTGTTCTTCCCTGCCTTTTTCCTGTTATAAATAAAGTTGTTTGTACAGCCTTGAGTGTACAATAAACACCGGGGAACGGGGTGGCTGAAATGTAGAGTAGGTGTTTAACTTTTTAAGAAACCGTTGCTCTGCCTTCCAGAGTGGCTGTGCCCTGTACGTCTCCACCAACCTCGCCAACACTTGGGCTGCTCTTGACCTTGGCTGCTCTGTTAGCTGCGTAGGGATCTCGCGGAGGCTTTCACTTACATTTCCCTAACGACTAATGATGTTGAGCGTCTTTCATGTGCTTATTTGCCATCCATGTGTCTTCTCTGGTGACATGTCTGCTTAAAGATTGTGTCCACTTTTTAAAAAAAATAACATTTTTTGTTTTTATCACTGAGTTTTAAGAGTTCTTCATATATTCTGAATATAAGCCCTTTATCAGAAATGAGACTTGCAAATATTTTCTCCCCCCGTCTCTGACTTGTCTTTTCATTCTCCTAACAGTGCCTTTTAAAGAACAAAAGTTCTCAATTTTGATGAACCTATCAGTGTCTTCTTTTATGGATCACGATATTGGTGTCATGTCTAAGAAATCTTTGCTAAACCGAGATCATAAAGATTTCTTCTGTATTCTTCTGGAAGGTTTTCATTTTTAGGTTTTCTATTTAGGCCTATGAGGCACTTTGGATTCATTTTTCTATACGGTGCAAGGTATGGATTGAAAGTTTTTAGTTTGTTTTGCATCTGGATATTCAATTGTTCTAACACCGTTTGTTGAAAAATCTCTTTTCTCCACTGAATTGCCTGTACAGCTTTGTTGGAAAATGAAATGACCATATGCTGTACCACTTGTCTAACTTGATTACTGTACCTTTATCCTAAGTCCTGAAGTGGGGTAGGATAAGCTCTCCAGCTTTGTTCCTTCTTATGTTATTTTGGCTCAGATAGGAGCTTGGCATTTCCGTGTGAATTTCGGAGTCAGTTTGTCAATTTTTACAAAAACCTGCTGATATTTTGTTTGGGATTGCATTGACTCTATAGATTGATTTGGGGAGAATTGGCATTTTAACAGTATTGGATCTTCCAGCTCATGAACATATAATAGCTCTCCATTTATTTAGGGCTTCGTGGGTTTGTCAGTGTTTTATAGTTTTCAGTGTACAGGTCTTATACGTCTTTTGTTAGGTTTATTCCTATTTCATAATTTTATACCATAGCAAATGGTATCTTCCCTTAATTTCAATTTCCAGCTTTCCATTACTAGAATATGCAAATGAAAAATATTATTGTGTATTGATTTTGCATCCTACAACCTTGCTAAACTCCCTTATTAGTTCTAGTAGTTTTTTTGTAGATTCCATCAGATTTTCTACATAGACTATTATACATTCTGTGAATAAAGATAATTTTACCTCTTCCTTTTCAATCAGAATGCCTTTTATTTCTTGCTGGGCTAGAACCTTCAGTTCAGTCTTGAATAGAATTGATGAGAGCAGACATCCTTGCCTTGTCCCTGATCTTAGAGAGAAAACATTTTGTTCAGTCACTTACTATTAAGTATACATTTCTTTATAGATGCCGTATATCAGGTTAAAGAAATTCCTTCGTTTTTCTAGATTTTATCAGGAATGGATTTTGGATTTATCAAATACTCTCTCTGCATCTTTTGAGATGATCATATGGTTTCCCTTTCTGGTCTGCTAATATGGGAAACTGCACAGATTGATTTTTGAATGTTAAACCCTGATTAGTCATGATGTATTATCCTTTTTAAATATTGTCAGATGTGATATGCTGAAAAATTTTAATGTGCCTTTGTGGCTATCTTCACAAGGGATATTGGTCTATCGTTTTCTTTTCTTATAATGTCTTTGTTTGGTTTGGGTATCAGGATAGTGACTCACTTTTCTGGAGGAGTTTGTGTAAATTTGGTATTACCTCTTCCTTTTCTGCTTGGCCATCAGAACTTGGAGTTTTCTTTGTGGGAAGATTTTTAACTACAAATTCAATTTCTTTGGTGTATATAGGGCTACTCAGATTACCTACTTCTTCTTGAGTGGGCTTTGGTGGTTTGCATATTTCAAGAGATTTGTCCATTTTATCTAAATTGTCAAATTTATTGGCATAAAGTTGTCCCTGATATGCTCTTATTTTCTTTTTTAACATCTCTAGGATCTGTAGTGGTGTGGCCTCTCATTGCTGCTATAGAGAAGTATGTCATCTCTATTTTTTGTCCTGATAACTCTGGCTAAAGATCTTTCAATTTTATTGGTTTCAAAGAATCAGGTTTTGGCTTCTTTTATGTTCTCTGTCATGTTTCTGTTTCCTGTTTCACTGGATTATTGTTACCTTCTCCTGCTGACTTTGAATTTCATCTGACCTTCCAGTGCTGAAGGTGATAGTGAAGTTGGCTGCTTTGAGAACTTTCTTCTTTTCTAACAGGCATTTCAGTGCTTTACTGCTATTACTTTACCTTTAAGTACTGCTTTATGTGTCCTCTGCATTTCAATATGCTGCATTTTCATTCTATTTGATTCAAAATACTTTCTAATTTCCCTTTTGAATTCTTCTCTGAGGATGGGTTATTCAAACGTGTTATGTAGTTTCCAAATATTTTGGAATTGTCTAGACGCCTTTCTACTAATGAGTTATTTTTAGCTCATTTCTATTTTAATCAGAGAATATATCTTGTATGACATGAAAATTTAAAAATATATTGTGTCTGGAATATGTAAATGTCATTTCTGGGTCAGTTTTAATTGAGTTTTCTTCTTTAAAAGGGCCAAGTTTTCCTGCCTCTTTTTATACGCTTAGGGTTTTCAGTTGGATGCCATACATTAGAAATTGTACCTTGTGAGTGTGGGATATTTTGTATCTCCATAAACTTCCTTGTGCTCTGTTCTGGAACCTGGTTGAGTTACTTGGAAACAATCTGAGCCTTTTGTATCTTGCTTGTAAGCCTTGGTCAGTGGACCGGAGTAGCGCTTAATGCAGGGCCAATTTTGGCCTCAATTCAGGCAAAACTCTTCTGGGAACTTGACTTGCTCCGGGAATTGTGAGGTTTCCCACCCTGGCTGGTAGTAAAGGGCACCAGTCCTGGCCCAGGGAGTGCTCCCTCTGATGTCCGGGGGGTTCTTTCCTTGGCCTTGGCTGGTCTCTTTCCGGGCCTGTGTTGAGCAGTCGGTACTGAGCTGGGTCCTTGCAGGGGCCCCGCTGAGGAGCTCTGGGGTTCTCTGTGCAGCCCCCTCTTCCCTGGCCCTCGGCCACCAATCCCTAGCCGTCTCAGGTGCCTCAGCCTCCCCGGACCTCTCTTCAGTTCAGGGAGTCCCTGGGCTCTGCCTGGCAGGGTTTCCCCTCCCTGAGCCGCAGCCTGGAAACTTCCTCCAGGCCTCGAGCTGGGGCACTCAGAGAGCTCACCTGGTTTGTTTCCCATCTCTCAGGTCCATCTGCCAGTGCTGCCTGCTGCCCAGTGTCTTGGGAATTGTGATTTCATATATTTTATCAGGTTTTTCTGTTTGGGGCAGGAGGATAAATTCGGTCCCTGTTACCCCTCTTGGTCAGAAACAGAAGTCAGGCTCTTGGAAAGGTCTCAGGTGCAGCCTCTGCTCTCTGGGAGGATAAGGGCCCCCATGTACCTCCCTGGACGGGGGTCAGGATTTGGGCAACTTTCCAGAGAGCAAGGCTTTGTGGGACATTCCTGGGAAAGCCAGGGGCTTGGCCTGCATGGGCAGGCCAGAGAGAAACCCCAAAGCTGGCTGTGGGGTCAAAGTGCCTGACCCCAAGACAGTGCGCCTCCTACTAGGGAGGGGCCTTGAACAGGCTAATTAGAGAAACTTATTTCACCCAGAGTTGTTACACCTATTTATCATTGAATACTCTGATTTAAGCAGCTCTTGATAATGCTCAGAGGCAGAGGAAATCAGATAACACCTCCCAGGGTCTGAGCTGGGTTTTGAAGGCTGAATAGGAGTTTACTGGGGGACAGGGATAGGGCACTCCCAGCCTCATCTTCTTCATCTCTAAAAGGGACAGAGTGAGAACCTGCCTCACAAGTTCTGTGGAGCGGAAGCAGGAAAATCTAAGTAGAGGTGGTCGGTAAGCACTGGCCCCCTTCCTGCCCCGTGCACACTCTACAATCGAGTCACAGCCCTCTACCTCCTGCTCCAGCCCCCCTGAACTCTCTCCACTTCCCAGATCTCTCACCCCTCCAGGCCTTTACACCTCACTGTTTCCTCTGCTGGGAGAGCCGTTCCTCTAGCCCTGTCCCCAGGCAAACTCCTACTCATCCTTCAACACCCAGCTCAGACCCTGCGAGGTGCTGGCTGGTTCCCTCTCCCTCCCGGCACCCTCACCACCGTCTTCGTGCCCCACCCAGGACCTCATGCTGGGGCCGGACAGGTTCCTGCTTCACCTTCTGATTCTTTTCTGGGCCTCCAAGGCTCGGCACAGAGTAAGGGGGCTGGGGCTTAGGGGGAGGAGTCGGTCAGCTTGGCCTTTAGAGGAAGGATCCCCCACTCAGGGGGCTGGGCAGGAGGCCAGAGCCATTGTCCACTTGGGAGATGAGGGCTGACAGGGACAGCAGGGTGGATTTGGGAATAATTGAAGAGGAGCTGCCCCTGGCCTGGTGCTTGCTTTGGAGGGAAAGGGGAAGAAGGGTCTAAGGCTCCTGCTAGTTGTGGGCAGGGGCAGCTGGTGATGCAGGAGCCACCTCTGCAAGTTGCATGTGTGAAGCTCCTGCGGGGCCTAGATGTGGGGACAGCTCAGTGGACATTAGCAGCCACTAAGAGCATTTATGGGAAGGCGGGGAGGAGACCAGCTCACTTCTGAGCAGGGCAAGTCTGGGGAGCCCGTGGCGGGGGCTCGAGGTGGGAGTCCAGCTGGCCGCTGGGGCTGGGCCTGGTGCTCAGCTGGGAAAGCAGGTGTTGGGGTTCATGTGCTTATGGGGGTGGCATGAGGCCACCCCAGGGGAAAGCCAGACTAGAGCTGGGGTCTCTCCCAACCCTAGGGGGGGTGACCCCTCGGGTGGGCTGGGCCAAACAAGATGGCGCCTGCGCTCCCTGGTGCTGCAGGGGGATTCCCGGCTTTTCACGGCTCTAACCCAGCCCCGTCGTGTTTCATTTCCAGACTGGAAGAAGCGCTTCATCGGCATCCGGATGCGGACCATCACCCCGAGGTTAGTGTCGCCTCCTCCCAGACCCTGGCCCAGCTGCCCGACTTCCCCAGGGCCCCCCACGGGCCTGACTCACCCGGGCCCTTCCCTCGGCTGGGAACGCCTCTCCCCCTGCTTTGCCTGAGGGATTCCTTTGTGCCTTCAGGACTCCTTGCAGGTACCCTCTCCTCCAGGAAGCCTCCCTGTCCCCCCAGGCGGGAGGAGGTGCCTCCTCTGCGCTCCTGCAGCCCTGGCTTCCCTCCCAGTCTCTGTCCTGGTCCCACAGCACTGGGATTCCCCTTTGTGCCACCTGAGAGCTCCTTGGGAGCGAGGACCGTGCCCTGCCCCTCTCTGTTTTACCCCTAATACCTGGTCTGCAACAGAACGGGTGCTAGGAAGTGCTGAAGAAAGGAAGGAGGGAAGGAAGGAAAAGGAAGGAGGGAAGGAAGGAAGGAAGAGGCATGGAGGAGGAAGGAGAGGGAGGGAGACAGGAGGAAAATGCAAAGTCAATCCAAGGATTTGAATCCTTGGTCACATGTAGTGACCTCACTCGGGAGCAGGGGGAGGAACGAAGGCACAGTCAATTGACTGAACCTCAAACTCACACTGTCCTGAAAATGATCATTCTTCCTATTTCAGCAACTTTTAATCTAGGGATTAAATTAGAAAGCTATTTATATGCAAGACCAATAGACCGATTTATCTTTTTAACATAGCAGTGTTCTTCCTTCTTTCATCCATCACCCATCCACCCATCCGTCATCCATCCATCCACTGACCCACCCATCCATCCATCCGCCAATCCATCCATGCATCCACCCATCCATCCGTCTACCCATCCACCAATCCATCCACCCAACCACCCATCCATCCACCCACCCATCCACCCACCCATCCATCCGTCCATCCATCTGTCCACCAATCCATCCATCCACCCATCCACCCATCCACCCATCCACCCATCCACCCATCCACCCGTCTACCCATCCACCAATCCATCCACCCACCCACTCATCCACCCA
The DNA here is from genome assembly GCF_015220235.1 of Choloepus didactylus. NCBI lineage: Eukaryota > Metazoa > Chordata > Mammalia > Pilosa > Megalonychidae > Choloepus > Choloepus didactylus. The sequence continues at coordinate 4,801,168 of NC_051309.1, read as the reverse complement.
CCCACCCATCCACCCACCCATCCATCTGTCCATCCATCTGTCCACCAATCCATCCACCCACCCATCCACCCATCTACCCATCCACCCATCCACCAATCCATCCATCCATCTACCCATCCACCCATCCATCCATCTACCCATCCACCAATCTGTCCACCCACCCACCCATCCACCCGTCCTTCCATCCGTCCATCCATCCGTCCACAAACCCATCCACCCACCACCCATCCACCCATCCATCCATCCATCCATCCATCCATCCATCCATCCATCCATGACACCATCTGTCCAGCCTTCTATGTATCCATTCCATCATTCACCCATTGTGTATCTGTCCTTGCATCTGTCCATTGATCCATCCTTCCTTCCACCCATCCATCCATTTCATCATCCATCCATCCACCTTTCCTCCCTATTTTGTAATCTTTCATCCTTCCTACTCCCCTCACCCCCTTCCATCCACCCATCCAGCCTCGGGCTGGATTAAGTGCTGGTAAGTGACTCCGTGGGCTCACAGTGTAGTGGGGGACACAGACAAACATCCCTTGACAGTGGCCTGTAATCACATTGGGACAGAGCTGAGAGAACCCGGCAGGCAGCAGGCACCCCACTCTGTGGAGGCAGAGGTGGTAGTAGTCAGGGAAGATCCTTCCATTTTACTCACTCACTAAGGTTTTTGAGGAGCCCTTGTCTAGTGGGGAAACAGAGTGGTCGGCAGCAGGACAGGGTGGGGGTGGGGCTCAGCGGATTCTCCCTGTCTGCTGGGCAGAGGGAGGGAGGGAGCAGCTCCGCAGCAAGGAGGCGGTTTAAAGGCTCGGATGAAAGCCTTCACAGCTGACCTCTTTCCAGTTTGGTGGAAGAGCTAAAGGCCAGCAACCCAGACTTCCCGGCTGTCAGCAGTGGAATTTATGTGCAAGACGTTGTTCCAAATTCCCCTTCTGAGAGGTAGGCTCCACTCAGAGGAGGTAGGAGGCCAGATGGGGGGTGGTCAGACCCCCTGGTGGGGAGGGGGTGGTGGGGAGGGGGTGGGCTGGGCTGGGGCCTGGCCGGGCCTGCCTCCCTGATCTCCTGTGCCTGTGGCTGTCTCTGTAGCTGGCCTTGAGCTTCCCGGTGGAGTGGCGCGAGGGGAAGGGCAGGTGGGGCCCTGACCTGCCTTCTCAGCCGGGGTAGGCTGTGGAGATGAGCTGTCCCTTAAAGCGTTGGCCATGCCCATCCTCTCCAAGAACCCTGGCTCCTAACCTGACTCTTTCACCCACCCAGCAGCCAGCCTGGGCCTTTCTGGGCCTCAGTTTCTTCATCTGTGAAATGGCTAGTTTTCCTACCCCTGGGAGACTTTGTCAAGATCCAGCGAGATGAGGCATTGTTTGCCTTAACCCTTCCAGCACTAAAGAAATGCTAACTTTGCAGCCTCGTAAGCCAAGGGAGACAGGGCTGGGCCGTTACACACACTGGCAGGGTTACACACACTGCTGGGGCTGGGCCGTTCCTTAAGAAAAACTTTGAACAAATCCCTCCCCCTGCTCTGGCCTCGTTCTACCCATATGTGCAGTGGGTGGGATGGATCACATCTGTGGTTTTAAACTGAGCTTCCACGAGCTGGGCTTATGCACAGAGGGCCTGGAGGCTGCTATGGGGGCAACGGCAGGATGTGAGCTGGAGATGAGCAAGGCAGGCCAGACTGCAGCCCCCCCACAGCCTCTCCAACCAGCCCAGGGCCCTGTTTTTCTGTTTAATATTCGGTGCAGCTTTGAGAGGCTGTGTTCGGTGATGGGGACCTCAACCCGAGCCCCAGGGCCTTCGGGGTGAACGTGGGTAGCACGGGTGCCCAGCACGCAGCGGATCTCCAGCAAACAGAGCTGCAAGCTGGGTCCATGAAGCCAAAGGAGCACCACCCAAACTCAGGCCTGTTTTTAGGCTGGGCTGCTGAGCACGGCTGGTTTGAGTGGGCCATAGTTGCTGAGCAGGTGCCTCCCCAAGCACTGGGACAGATGGGGTGCAGGGGGATGGTGGCTGGCCCTGCCAGAGTCTCCATTATGAGCCAGGCAGCATCGTCTCAGCAAGTCCCCACTGTAGCCCAGGGCAGTGCCGGCTGCAGCTCTCACCCAGTTGTACAGAGGGGGAGACTGAGGCTCAGCGAGGTGACTTCTCTGAGGTCTCACCGCTGGCACTGGCGGGGCGAGGACTTAGAGCCCAGGTGGCCTGAGGCAAGCACCCACATATTTAAACACCACTCTGCTGCCTGCCTTCAGGTGAGCAGAGGCCCCGGGGAGGGGAGGCCACAGCAGGGTCTCAGGCAGAAATGTGGGGGCCCAGCAAGCACCCCCTTGGTCCCCAAAGTTTTTGGAAGATGTAGAAGCATCAAAACCAGCACTCAGGAGTGCGCTGAAATCTGCAAAGTGCTTTCCCAGATAGGATTGCAGAGGCGGAAATGGGGGCCCACGGGGCAGATGCCCCCAGTTAGGAAGGCTGCAGCCGGAATGCATGCTCGGCCCTCCCGAGGCCTGGAGGAAGTGGGTGGCAGAGGCGCGTGCCCGTCATTTGCTGTGGGCGCGCGTCCGGAGTGACACCTTTGCAGTAGGGGCACTTCTTGTTGTGGCTTTTTTTTTTGTCAACTGCTGGGCCGAGCGTCCCCGGACGCGCGCGGTGACCCGGTCTCCCCCGGCAGAGGCGGCATCCAGGACGGCGACGTCATCGTCAAGGTCAACGGGCGCGCCCTGGCCGACTCGAGCGAGCTGCAGGAGGCGGTGCTCACCGAGTCCCCTCTGCTGCTGGAGGTGCGGCGCGGCAACGACGACCTGCTCTTCAGCATCGCGCCTGAGGTGGTCGTGTGACGCGGGGCCGCGCCCAGCCGGAGCGCGCAGGGAGCACCCCGGGGCCTCCGGGCGCAGCCGCGCGTCTCCCTCCGGGCCGGGGCCAGGACGCGGGACCGCGTCGGTCCTCAGCAGACCCGGCAGCGCCCTCCGGGGCGGCCCAGGGGGCCCGACCCTAGCCTGGGCTGGTGGCGAGTCCCGAGATCGGGGCCCCCGCGGGGCACGATGTCCCCTTGTATAACCCATCCCAAGGGTTGCCTGTCAGGGCACGGATGCCTGGAAACTCCTTCTGGGGCTCCCGGAAAGCCATCCTCCCCCATCTTCCTGCCTTTGCCCCTGTTGATATGTCCCTCAGAGATGCCCCTGCCCGTGCCCCACCCTCCCCACAGCCCGCCTCACCACCTGGGCCTCAGGTCCCAAGTTTCGCCCTCTGGGAGCCCCCTGAACCCCTGAATAGCTGTCCTGGTCCCCATGACCCCGTTGTGTGACCAGGGCTGTCCGCCCTACCCAACTGGAGTCTCCAGACAGGGGAGCCCTTCCCGACTCCTCTTTGGTGCCAGTGAATGGCCCCAGGGACCCCCGAGTTCTGCCGGTCCCCCCCCTCCCCGAGGGAACGAGGCTGAAGAGAGGGGAGCAGGTCCCTCCTAGACACGAGCCTGGGGCCAGCGCCAAGGAAGCTGGACCTGCAGGGGCTGCAAGGACTGAGCCGGCTTCACCCCCACCCACACCCTGCACAGGTCTGGGATGGAGCACCCCATTCTCTCAGCGGCCCCCAGGAGCCTCGGGAGGTTCCTGGGGAGGCACCTGCTCTCTCCGGTGGGGGGACGTGGGTGTCTGGAGGTCTGTTTGTGAGCTTTGCTGTAAAGTCCATTCACCGTGTTGCTTGTACTGTATGTTTCTCTACTGTATGGAAATTAAAGTTTTGAAGCAAATGATTCTGATCCCCTGGGCCAGCAGGGGCCTTGTGGGCAGCCGCTGACGGGGCAGCTTTTCCTGGGGGTCCACACCCTACACTTTACTCACGAGCTAAGAACGGCCTTTTCATGTGCCTTCCCCCAGACAGCTGAGGATGGTGGGGGTGGCGGGGAGCACAGGCCCTGTCCCCAGGCCACCGGGGAGTCCCGGGCCCATACCTGCACCCCAGCTGAGCGGTCTTGGGCCAGAGGCGCACCCCGTTGCTGCCTTGGCATCTTTGTCCCAGAGGATCAGTGAGGTGCCCCCCGACCCACCCGTACCCGGTGTTATAGCAGATGCTGGGTTCTCACTTGTCCTGCACTTGGGGGGCCTGGCTAGTGCACTCCCACTAAGTCCCAGCTAGAAAGCTCCCCTCCATCAGTCCTGTCTGCCCTCACTGCCCCCTGCCCAGCGATGGGGAAACTGAGGCAGAAAGAGGTAGAGCAGGTTGCCCAGGGGCCCAGGGCGAGGCAGGAGCTCAGGGCTGTTGACCCAAGTCTGTGCAGAATCTCCCAGCCTCTGTCCAGCCCATCCCTCCCAGAGGGGCAGGGTCTGCCCCCACGCCCCACGGGGAAGCTGTGTGGCACAGGCCTCCTGCTCCCCCCACAGGAGAGGGGGCCTGCAGGGCTTCTAGTCCTTCCCAGCTCTGAGAGCCCACGGCTCCACAGGGCCAGATTTAAAACGACCCTGCAGTGGGGTTAATTTTAGGAGATGGCCACACAGGCTGCAGCAGCGGACAGACTGGGGCTGGGAGGAAAGGGCACAGGAGCGTGGTGGTGCTGGGAGGTGGCTGCTGGGTGTGCTGCAGCCGGCTGGGTGGGTAGAATCAAACGGAAGCACACCCAGTGCCTGCACCCAGGAAAGGATGCAAAACAGTTGCCAGCTTTTTCACAAGAATTCTAGGAGCTGATTCCCCATTCTGAGTTTTGCAATCTGGAGGCTCAAGTCCCCATGTGCATTGAGCAGCTCCCCGAAACCAGGCTGCACCTGCCTCCTGCTGGGGCGGGGTGGGCCGGGGCCCAGTGGTGCCCCTTCATGGTGCGTCCTGTCCCAGGCACGGTCCTGGCATCCACACTGCTGCCCCCCATCCACCCTCATCTGTCCGCCAACAGTGTCACCTCCAGCCTAGAGCCCCAACTGGCTGCCCTCACCTTCCGGATAAAGAAGAGCCAGGCCCAGGGCCTGCTGGCTTGTCCGTGCCTCAGGCTCAGGCCCGACCCTCCTCCCAGCCTGCCTCACACAGCCCAGTCCCATCCTGAGGGGGCCTGGCACCATCCTGACCCCTCCTCTTCTCTGTCCACCCCCCAATCTAGAACCCTGAAGTCCTAGTCCCCCTCCCAGGCCTCTCTCCTCCTTCCCCAGACAGGGCCTCTACCCACCTGCCCACAGCCATCCACGGAACGTGGTCACCGGTGCCTCATCTTTGGGCCACCTGACTCTGGGTGTCCAGGAGCCATGGTGGCCCCAGTGGAGAGTAAGGGGCCGGTGGGTTACTCGGGGTGCATGTCCAGGGCTGGGGCTGCTGGGTGCGGGATCCTGGAGCTCCGGAAGCGGGTGGGGGGTGCTGGAAGCGGAACCCTAAGGGCTGGGAAGTGGTCCAGTGAATTAATGGACCGCGGGTGCTTAGGGGAGCACAGTGCGAGGCATCAGGACTGAGGGTGAGGGGCCCCTGGGAAGTGATCCAACATGTCATGGGTCATGGTAACCCCTTCCAGAGCCAGGCCTGAGGGCTCTGTGCTGGTGCCCGGCGCTGGGCTGGGCAGAAGCCCCTCTGTCCTGCCTCCATGCCCGTCCCCACCCCCCCCGGCAGGCCCCGACCAGCTCAGCTCCGACCTCCCCCTGAACCCTGCACCGCCCCCAAACGCAGCTTCGGAAGGCGAGTGCGCAGACCCCGGTTATACCTGCCCCCTCCTTCAGAGGGTCCTGCTCTCTGAGGCCTCGCCTCCAGCAGAGCGTGTGCTGTGGGGTCCGGGGCTGAGTTCAAGTCCTGTCTCAGCCGAGCCAAAGCTGTGTGGCCTCAGCACCCCTGTCCCTGAGCCTCAGTTTCCCCAACCATAACCAGGAGATAACACCTACTTCCTTGGTGGTCTGGGCTCTTCTGAAAGGAGACCCCGGGCAGGGACGGGGCCAGGAGGGGAGAGAAGCCAACTGAGGGCTGCCGTCTGGAAGCAGGGCCTCGGGGTGCCTGGGCTCCCGCCTGCTGAGGAGCCCCTGAGGAGCTGTGCACAAGGAGCCTCAGAATCACCCATGGAAGCGGGGGAGCCGGGCGTTCAGTGCAGACTCCCACCCTCCCCTGTTCTTGGGGTCGGGCCCTGGGCCTTGGGTCCCCGGCTGAGGGCCGCCCTGTGTGAGGCTGGAGACACCCTGCGGCCGAGGAGGAGAGGACGCCCACAGCCCACCCAGAGCTGCCCCTGCAGGTGGCCCCAGGTGGGCTGGGGGCCTGCATTGGGGGCGGGGGCACCGACAGCGTCTGCTGCGGGGGCCTGGAGAGGAAGATGGCAGGGCCATGCCCGGGGCCCGGCGCAGTAAACCCCTGTCGGTTAACAGTTCACGGACCCTGCTTTGGCCCTGGGGTCCGGCACCCCGAGAGGAGGGTGACCCCTGTGGAGACTTGCACGGCAGCCGGCCATCAGCGTCCCCCCTTACTTGCTGCCCCCCAAGAACCATCAGGAGAGCAGGTGGGAGGGGGCAGTGGGGGGCACCGCTGTGCTCTGGGAAGGAGAGCAGGGCTGGACCCCAGCCCCTCGTCCCTAAAGTTGGTGGGCAGTGCCCACGTTGCCACAGGGAAGGCTCAACCAGATGGCTCTAAGAAGGCGCGTCTCAGGGTCTGGCCCTGAAAGTGCCCGAAATACCACTTCACACCGTCCACCGCCTGCCCCCTGCCCCCGAGGACTGTGGCCCGCCCCTCCCTTGCTGCCTCAGGGTGGCCATCTGCGAAATGGGGCAGGGGCTGCGGGGCTCTCTGAGCTCTGGGTCAGCCTGTCCTGGGCTCCGGGTCTGCCATGTCCAGGTGACCTCGGGCAGAGCCTTCAGGTGCAGCTGCTGCCTCCAGGCGGCCCCGGGTTCGCCACCTCCCCAGGAAGGAGAGACAGCGGCTCCCAGAGAGCCCAGGCCTGATGCTGGGGCCGTCCACCCGCCCACCCTGAGCTGGCCTGCATGGCGGAAGTGGACTCTGGAGCCCTCAGGCCCCTCTCCTCCTCCAGCCCCGATGGCTCCGAGCCGGGCAGAGCCGGCCTTCCCGGCGGCGCCTCCAGCTGCACTGGGTGAAAAACAAATTTCTCGGAGCCGGCCAGCTGCAGCCGGGGCACTTGTGCAATCCTCTGGGCTCCTGCGAGGTCACGGCCTGCTCCACGGTGTGTCCCGTGAAACCGTAAACAGGGGTGCTAACGGGCCAGCGCCCTCGAGGAGGACCCCGGGTCAGCCTTCGGGCTGGCCAGAACACCTGCCCCCAGGCCGGAAACGAGTCCTGCCAGCCCCCTCTCACTCCATACAGAATTGGGTGCCAGGGGAGGGGAGGAGACAATGGGGTGTGGGGGAGGCAGGTAAGGAGGGGTGAGGGAGGGCAGTCCACTACCTACTGCTGTGTGGCCTGGGACAGTCACTCACCCTCTCTGAGCCTTGAAATCCCTCCTCCCCAACCCCTCCCAGATAAAATTGCCCTCCTTCCCCAGTGCCAAGGCAGACTCCTCCCTGGCACCTGGGACACTTCGTTGCAAGCACTGATTTGCAGATCCAGCTCCCCTGGCCTGGTGTGGAGGAGGCACTCAGAAACATTTCTGTTCAGCAGATGAACGAATGAATGAACGAACGAACGAATGAATGAATGAGCCCCCACGGAGCAACGAGGGTGGCCAAGGCACTTAATGGAGCTGCTCGGGCATCAGCACTGCAAATGCTCCTGTCAGCCTGCACTGAGGGGCGGCCACCACGTCTGGGATTCGGGAGGACCAGAGGCCAGGACAGGGCCCCCTCACCTGGGACGCTGAGAAGCGGCGGTGAGGCAGCCCCCAGGGGACTGGAGTGGGCTGGGTGGTCCCGGCTGCCGGGTCAGCCTCGGCCCTCGGGGAGGATGGGGCCTTTCAGCGGCCTGAAGGACATTGCCCGGCTGCAGGCTCTGTCCCAGGGCACCCAGCAGCCTCCAGGCCGCCCTGCCTCAGCGCTCCACGGCTTGTCCGCTTCTGCATCCCCCTCCCTTGGTGACATCCCTCTCCCCATTGGGGTGGGCAGCAAGGCCCCTTCGGGCTGCCTCCAAGGGCCCTGCGTGGGGTTGATGCCAAGTGGGCCCTTGGTGAACTCTGGAATGCTGGAAGTCCAGGTCCAGATGGAGCATCACAGGTTCCACTGTGTCCTGGTGCCCTGCTTTCCAGAGGTGGAAACTGAGGCACAGAGAGAGGGTTGGCTCTGGGTCACTGTGAGTTAGCGGCTGGGGTTGTGACTCAGCCCCAGCCTCCGGTCCTCCGGGACTGGGTCCCTGACCCTCCTCTGGCCCGGCTGGAGCAGGCAGCTGTGGTCGCAGCTGCAGCAGGACAAACATGCGCTCCGAGCGCAGGGGCTGGGCTGGGCCTCCAGGGGGGCGGCTGGTGGGAGCAGGGGCCCGCGGGTCACGGCTTCTTCTGCCAGGGCCCCTCCCGGCTTCCTCAGGGGTTCCTGGGTCTGGAGCCACTAGGATCAAAGACAGCAACCCCGGCTCAGGGCGGCCTGCCCTGCCCCCAACCTTGAGCAGCCCCCTGGGGGAGAAAGGATGGGGCAGGGGCCCCACAGCCCTGCGGCCTCCCCCTCCTGCTTGGCCCTCGTGCGACAGCCCATGGGATCAAAAGCCCTCTGGAACCTCTCCCCCCACCCTGCCACTCTCCCCCCGAGGCAGGCTGTAGTAGGTTCAATTATGTACCCCCAAAAACATGTTCCTCATCTTGATCCTTTCTGGTGGGTGTGGGCCCACTGCATCAGGACCTCTTGAAGACGTTATTTTTAGTTAATGTGCAGCCAAGGGACTCAGGCTGGGCTTTCAGCTGGACAACTCGGGCCCTTTGCAAGCAGAAGGAAACTCAGAGAGAGGGGAGCCACAGGGAGGGGAAGCTGGAATCAGCGACGGGAAGAGAAAGGAGGAAGATGCCACCACGTGCATTGCCACGTGACAGAAAAGCCCAGGACCCAGGATCGCCAGCAGCAGCCCCAGAATGCCGCTGTCTTCCGGGAGAAAGCATCGTCTCGCTGACACCTCGATTTTGGACTTCTCCTGGCCTCAGACCATGAGCCAGTCAATTCCCGTTATTTACACCACCGCCTTGTGTGGGGTCTGCCTCAGCAGCTGGGAGACTAAGACCCAGAAGCTGCATCTTCCAGCCCCCACCTCTGTAAAGTCGTCCCCTCCACCTGCAACCCCTCCTGGGCTCCCTGAACCTGCTCTACTCCTACAGCCCGTCCCCTCATTGGCCAGCTGAGTAAGGGCCCAAAGGGCTCCATGTGGTAGCCCCAGAACCTGTGAATGGGTCACCTGACGCAGCAAAAGGGGACTCTGCAGATGTGGCCAACTCATGGGCCTTTAGATGGGGAGATGGTCCTGGATTCTCCTGGGGGCCTGATGCCATCTCAAGGGTCCCAGAGGAGGGAGGGGGAGGGTCGAGAGAGGGTAGCAGGAGACGTGGCAACAGAAGCAAGCAGTTGGAGTGATGTGAGTAATGCAGGTGGTTTCTAGAAGTTTCCCTGGAGCCTCCAGAAGGAACCAGCCCTGCTCACACCCAGTGAACTGACTGCAAACTTTGGCTGCACCCTGGTGCTGGCTTTACCTGTTTTCTATCCCCTCCTGGACCCTCTTTTTCTACTCATTCACACAGCATTCCAGGCTGCTCGGGTGCCAAAACTGGAATTATTGCTGTAGAGAAGCAGGTGTGCAGGAACGAACAGGGCCCTCGTGGAACTCCATGAGGTGAGCGGGCAGCAGGTGGGGGTTGAGGCTCACCCACGTAGCATTATTTCTACAGTGTCTCAGGCTGGGCCCCAAAGGCAGCCTTGAGATAAGGATTGGGGTGCAAGTGGTTTGTTTGGGAGGTGGTCCCTGGAAGCACTACGAGGGAGCTTGGAAACCTAGTCTAGTAGGGAAAGGAAGCCAAATTGTGGTGATGTTGCTGCGGGGGTACCTGGGGCGCAACACCTCCAGGACCAGTGGGAGGTGGTGTGAAACCCCTGCCGCCTTGGCCGTCCCAGGGGAGAGGAAGCTGGGGTACTTTCCGCCCAGCTGCCACCCACCACTGGCTGAGAGCTGCCTGGAAGGCACCGCCTGCCCGGAACTGTCTGGCACGCCCTGGGCGAGGGCCGAGGGAAGGGTTTAGGCAAAGAGTTTCCAGTACCTGCCATCAGAGGCCATCCGATGCCCCAGGACGGTGAGTGCAGAGGTGTGTGAGCCGGGCACCCAGCCCCCCGTCACACGGACACATCCACAGAGAGACGGACACATGATCTGCTGCCGGAGGTTAATAATTTGGTGCTCCTTAGAAACTACTTTTTATGTATTTTTGCTTTATGATACAAAATTTAAATTATTCTATATTTCAAGCCCACAGAAAAGAATAGAAAATATAATTAGACTATGAACATCTCATGCATCTCTGTGAGTTGCCTTTGGGGAGGAAAATACCAGGAGCAGTGTCGTGGAGGAATTAAGCCTGTGATCTGTCCTCCGGGGTTTAGCACATCTAAATCCAAATCCCAAACCTCCCACTTACTAGGTGGGCGGGGCAGGTTACTGATACTCTCTAAGCCTCAGTGTTCTCAACTATGAAATGGGATAACAGTTCCTCCAGCTCACAGGGCTGTAACGTGGACTACAAGGGGTTGCAGAGAGCCCTCAATAAATAATGGAAGCCATTCTTACTTTGGTCATTCTTAAGATGGCCCGAGAGCATCCATGTCCAGTGGCTCGATAAATTAGTAAAGCAGCGTTAACAATAACAAATGTTCTGAAGCAGCTCACCTCACCATCCTGGCTGCCAGCTCTCTCTGCAGGCAGGCAGCCCCACGGGCCTGGCTCCAGGGTCTGCCCCAGTAGGAACGGGCCTTTTTATGAGACTAACTGCGGCGAGCTCCTGCCTGCATTTTTAGACTGTATTTGGTAGGAAGCACTGATGTGTCCGGTCATCCAAGGGCTGGGCTCAGATCTGGCCTTCGTCCACTGGAAGTCAAAGCCTCCTCCAAGAGTCCATGTCATCCACGAATAGAATAAATTTTCTATTTTGGTGGCACAGAAGAGGGCCTGTTCACGGACGGAATCCCAGTTGGCCACTATCTTGACAATGTGTTTGCTTTCAGAGCTGCACTGAGTCTAAAATTAGGCCCTGGAGAGGTGGCTGCCGGGGCTGGTGGTGGACTCTGCCAGAGGCAGGATCGGATGGGGCCCTGGCTGAGAATTTGTGGGGTGTGCAAACATGACCTGCCTGCTGGCCTTCGTGGACCCACCATCTTAACATGTTTCCCCTCCTCCAGGAAGCACCCCCAATCCCTTGGCAGGGGGTGGGCTCCTTGTCCCTCCCCTGCCATTGGTTTCCCTGCTTATCTCTCCCATGTAACCGTGAGCCCCTGCAGGACAGAGGCTGGGTTGGTCCCATCCACCTTCGCATTCCCAGCACTTCTCCCAGATGCTCAGTGGAAGCTTTGAGTTCCGACCCGCCTGGGATCCACCTCATCTCTGCCGCCCCCAGCTCTGACTTCAGGCAAGGTGGTTGCTTGTCCCGGGCCTTGGTTTCTGTGCTGTCAGCAGGACAGCAATCCCTCTTCATCGGGTGGCTGTGAGGCTCAGGGCACACAGGTGTCCCTGTCCCTGCTCCCTCAGGTGTCTGCGCCCATGTGAGCAGCTGTTTTCACCTGGAAGAACTGGGACACGGACTCACACTGGGAACGATACCGCACATCGCAGAGGGGCTTTATTAAGATTAAATGAGGTAACTTGGGTAAAGTAAAATTAAAACTGCCTGGCACACAGGAAGTGCCCCCCAAATATTAATAGCCAACAGCAGTAGCATTACCACCATCATCACCACCACCATCATCATCATCACTATCATCATCATCATTACCACCATCACCATTATCACCATCACCATCATCACCACCATCATCACCATCATCACCATCGTCACCACCATCATCACCATCACTATCATCACCATGACCATCATCACCATCATCCCCACCACTATCATCACCACCACCACCACCACCATCACTATCATCATCATTACCACCATCACCATTATCACCATCATCATCACTACCATCACCATCACCACCACCATCACCATCATCATCATCACCATCTCCACCACTATCATCACCACAACCACCATCATCATCACTATCATCATCATCATCATTACCACCATCATCATTATCCCCATCATCACCATCACCATCATCACCATCACCATCACCCTCATCACCACCATCACCATCACCATCATCACCATCATCATCACCACCGTCATCACCATCATAATCACCTCCATCGCCATCACCACCATCACCATCATCGCTTGCAGCAGGGCAGGCCTGGAAGTGGTGGAGATGAACCCTACCCAACAGGGTTGCTGCACACATACAGAGAAGTACCCAATCCCAGTCAAAGCCCCTTTTTGGGAAGGACTAATATTAGGCCACCAGAGGAAGCCCATCTTTCGGTCAGGGTGGCACAAGCTGCCCGAGCTGCCTCTCTGACTCTCCGTGAAGCAGAGGGGCCAGCGAGCACCTTCTCTGGGGGTAGACAGTTCCTTACCAGATGACTTGTGTGTGTCTCTTCCCAACTTCATGCCCAATGACCTCTTGTTGGGTGCTTGACATCAGCCATAGTGGGAGAATTCACACCATGGACATAGGGAGATGCTACAAATCAGGAATTTATGTTTCCTTCCAGAGAGCCAGTTGTTAAACATGTACCAGCATACCCCACCAACCCTTGTGGTGATACACCCCCTCCACTGACACAGGGACCCAAGTGTGCCCCCTCCCAGCCACGCAGAGCCAGAACCTGCCTGGTAACCCCTCCTTCCCCCTCCCAAGCCTCTGTTTCCCCATTTGCAACCCAAGAAATCTGGAGTCTGACATTCTGAGTCTGGACAATGAAATGTTTCTAAAACTGGACCACACTTTCCAGCTCAATTTTCCTAATTTCCCATTCTCGTTCTGGGTCAAGGCCCCTGGGTTACTTTCTGCCCTCCTGCCTGCCCACCTCCGAGCCTCCGGAAGTTGCAGTCCTGTGACAGACCTGGTTTCTGCTGTGCCCTCAGCCACTGGTCCTGTAGGTGTGGGCTCCAGGCCCCAGCACGTGTGGGAGCCGTGGCCCCTTGCTCCATGTGCCAGTTTGTATATATTTTGGCCCCCAGAAAAGGCCATATTCTTTAATGCAGTCTTGTAGGGGCAGAGGTATTAGTGTTGATTAAGTTGGAACCTTCTGATTGAGTGTTTCCATGGAGATGTGACCCACCCAACTGTGAGTGACACCTCTGGTTAGGGTGTGACCTCTGATTGAATGTTTCCACGGAGGTGTGGCCCCGCCCATTCAGCGTGAGCCTTGATTAGTTCACTGGAGTCTTATAAAGGGGCTCACAAACAGAAGAACCTCAGAGCTGCAACCTAGGGAGACATTTTGAAGATGGCCGTTGAAAGCAGAGTTTTGCTCTGGAGAAGCTAAAAGAGGACAAAATGCCCCAAGAGTAACATATTGAAGAATGCACAGGAGCTGAGAGAGAAGCTGAAACACAATCCGGGATCAGCAGATGCCAGCCACGTGACTTCTGAGCTTACAGAGGTTTTCCAGATGCCAAAGGCCTTTCTCCCTTTGTTTATGCCTTTCCTTGGACACTTTATGGCCTTACGACTGTAACTCTGTAACTAAATAAACCCCCTTTATAAAAGCCAAGCCATTTCTGGTATTTTGCGTGACAGCAGCATTAGCAAACCAGAACACTCCAGCAACTTGCTACAGCCGGGATGGGCTGAGGCATCCCCACATCAGATGTCCAGTGGGCATTTCTGGTGTTCCCAGGGGGAGAGGGGTCTAGAGCCCAGGCTGGGGTCTGCCTGCCCACCAGGCTTTCTCATCCACACTGTCCCTGCAGCAGCTGTCCTCGTCAGGGCCCACAGTCCGTGGTCAGCCTGCGGAAGGACAGGGACCTCATGGGGAAGAACCACACATGGCAGCAGGCACGGGGAAAGAAGCCAGCCTCGCCAGGAATCGGGGGAAGACAGATGACTGCTATGAGGTGCCAGTCTGCCATCGACGGGCGAAAACTAAAGGATGTTCTGGGCCCGGAGAGATGGGCGCTCCCACACAACTGGGCTGGCCTTGGGGGTGATCTGGCTCTGTCTATTGGGAGCTAAAATGCTCATCCCCTTCCACCCAGCAATTCTGCTTCCAGAAATCTATCCCAGAGAAACACACCAGAGTGTGAATGCACACGTGCCCAGGTGTTCACACAACAGCTGGCGAGCCCTTGCTCTGCTGACCTGAGGCTTGGTGTTGGGGTCCCTGCCCCAGCTCCTGCCTCTTGCTCTCTGCTGGGGCCCCCTTCAAGGTGACTCTGGCCCCGCTCTGAGGTCCCCTCTGGGACACTGGGCACTTGGCCCCACCACACTCGGCGCTGCCAGCCAATTCTCTCTGCTTCTTTCTCTGCTCGCCTCGTGCCTTCTGACCTTTCTGGGCCCTGCGCCAATCTCTGTGTCCTCTGGTCTGGGCAGGCACAGCTGGGCCCCCCGCGAGAGCCAGCCCTCTGTCCCCTCCCCTGCCCGGGGCTTCATGCTCCTCTCCTCCCACCTGGGTTGGCAATGCACAGCTCTCAGGCAAACCACTCCAGGAAGTCCTTGCCCAGACTCTCTGGACCACGTTGGCCAAAAGTGGGTAGTGGGCTTTGACGGGTACACCCCTCACCCCTTGGCACCCCTCATCCCCCCTTTGGAGAGGCCCGGCTCCTTCTTTGGGAGGTGAGGTCCTCCAGCCCGCTCTGCTCTCAGGCGCCCGTTCTGCTGTCCGGCTGGCGCCGGGCTCAACACTCACCGTGTGGACGGCACCGGGCTGTGCACTTCCTGCCCGTGATGTCATCGGATCCTCAGATGCCCCCATCTCCGTGTCTGTGTCCCACTTCCACAGATGAGGAGACGAGCACAGCGAGGCAGCTGCAGAGCTGAGGTCTGAACTGGTCAACCCGATGCCACGGCCAGGCCTGCGAGCCCCTGGCGCTGTCTCAAAGCCTGCCTGCCGCCCCCAGCTTGACTCTTGTCCTGCCTGACAGTGCTGGGGGTCTGCTCTCGAGTCAGGGTCTCTGAGTTGCACCAACGTCTGTGACAAGCTGGAGTTTAGGGCCTGGCAGACAGAGGGTTGCCTGTCAGTCACTATTGGATGAGCGCTTTGTGGCCTCTCCAGGACAGGGTCAGAGCTAGCCCGGGCCGCCCCCTTATTCTCATTTCACCGTCAACCCCCTCTGCTTCCTGCTCTGTCCTCGAGGCAGAGAGGGGCTTGAGAAGAGGCAGGTGTGCTCACCTGTCCACTGTTGTGGGCCCTCCACACACCTGTACTCTTCAAATGCCAGTTACATGCAGGCAATGGAGGCTTCCGAGCTCCTGTGGACACCTGTGGACAGGGGCAGAGCTGCTGCCCATGTCGATCCCCAGCCCCTTGGCCAGCTCACCTGGAGATGGTTCCTGTCACTCCAGCCACGGCCACCTGTAGCCCTCTGCCTTGGGGACTTCTGGCCACAGGACTGGCTGGGAGGGTGCCAGCTGTGCCCAGGGCAGGCCAGAAGTGCCGGGGAATCGGCCCTTGGGAGTGGCCCTCAGCCAGGAGTTTGCAGACAGTACCAGCTTCCTCATGCCTCGGTGGGACCACTCGAGGTGTGTCCAACAGTCCCGTGTGGGGTCCCCACCGGGATGGAGCCCCAGTTCCAAACTTTGCTCATGACGCACCCTGTCCTGACCTGCTTCCCCACTCCCCTGCCTGGGCTTTCTGGGAGCCCCAGCCAACACCCCAACCTTGCCCAATGCTCAGCTTTCAGGGAAAGCCAAAACAAACCAGCCATACAGGAAGTGGCAGAGAAGGGATATGGCTCCATCTCGAGCTCGATCCTCATTGCCAAGCTTCTCTGCAAGGGAGAAAGAGCTCAGTGACCTGGTAGGGGCAGGTCTGGTGCTCTAGGACTGCAGGCAAGGGAGCTATCTTCACAGACCCAGGCCATCAGGGGAGGCTTCCTGGAGGAGGTGGTACTGGAGCCAGTTCTTGAAGACTGAGCAGAGCACAGAGGGTGAGCCCCACAGTGCTCTCAGGCCTCCTCCGGGCTTTGCTGGGGTTGAGTGGGCTTGACTGTAAAGAATGCTGGGTTGGAATTCTCAATGCTATCTGCTCCATCATTTATTTTAAAGGCCTCAGGGGAAACCGAGACGCAGCTGGAGAAGCCATCCCCTCTTGGCCTGTCCAAACTGTGGAAGACATGATGTTTCCAGGAGTTTCATCGCTGCAAATGTGAACTGTAAAGGGCCCGGGGCCCGGGCCAGCCTGAGTCAAATTTCACTGCGGGATGAGCTCCCCATCTGAGCCCTTGCACTGGAGGGGCTGCCAGACACCGGGAAGGAGCCCTGGGACGGTCGACCCCAGTGACGTTCCCCGTGACCTGTCCAGCTCCAAGAAGGCTCTGCTGCTAAACTCATTGCCCCAGCCCCTTTCTGGCCTGCTTTCTTTCTTTCTGCGTTTCTCCATTTAAAAAAAAAAAAAAAAAGTTTATTGCTCTCTTCTGATGTTAAAAGGAGCACATGTTCATGGCAGAAAAATCAGAAAAGCACAAAGAAGAAAGTTAAAATCACTCAAAACGTTGGCACCCAGGGACAGCGTCCCCCTACATCTGAGTGCGCGTCCTTCCAGATTTCTCTTGATGTTCTTCATTCCTAACAAGACGAAACGTGAAACCTGCCTCTAAGCACAGACCGTAACGACGGCCTGATTTTCCAAGATGTGGCTACACAACCACGTCCCTGAACATATCCCCATCTTCACCTTTCTAGGGTGTTTCCAGGTTTGTTTTTAACTAATCTTGGAAAAACGCTTGTCTTCTCGGCAGTCATCGCTATGCAGGCATTTCACAATCACCTCCTCACTTTGTATATCTTCTAAATCCTTGGAATAACGGGAAGCAGATACTTAGATATGGTCCCAGCACGCCGGGAGCACGTGACGTGCATGAACATTTAATTCTTGTCTGAGCACTTGGCGTGCACAAGCATTTAATTCTCGCCACACTCCAAGGAAGGTGCTGTGGTGTGGGGGAGGAAACCGAGGCACAGAAAGGTGAGAAGGAATTTGCCCAAAGTCAGCATTTGCTAGTGTCCGATCCGGATTGAACCAGGCAGCTGGGCTCCAGGGTCTGAGCTCCACTATGTTTGAAAAGAACATGTTACTTTCAAAGTTGCAAAGAAACTAATTGCATTTAACCACATAAAACCAAAACTAAAATAAAAATCTTTGAGTATTATAACAACGCAGCACTTTGCAGAAAATCGCTTTTAGAACCAAGAATTAAAATCCCCAGATGTTAGACTGGACTAGACCCAGTGTGTTGGATCTAGAAGGGTACCCGGGATATCGCTCCCAGTCCCTGATCTTCTAGGCAGGTCCTGGTTCCCCAAATCACGCCCCCACCCCTGCCCTGACTGAAGAGGCCGTGGGCTTCTGCGGGGCCGGGCGAGGGTGAGGCGAGCGCGGCATCGATGCACGGTGTGAGGAGCTGAGCCTCCCGGGGCCGTGCAGGGCTGGGCAGCCCCCGGACATGGACCCCGTGCTCGCCTCGCCCTCACCCCGACACCCTGATCCCGGAAGGCAGCAGAGCAGGTCCCCTCTGCCCTCTCCTGACGCTCACTGGTGGGATTTGGGGAAAGCCGTGCGGGGTCCCTCCAGCCACAGCCTCTGTGATTGGAAAGGCCGTGTGGCCGGGGGTGCCCCGCAGCCAGGTGGACGCGGCCTGGGGCGCTGACTCCCACCCCCGAATCGATCCGCTCACCTCGCGGGCCTCGGCATCTGCACCTCCACAGGGTCACTGTGAAGGGTCTCCGAGACCACCACGGTCACACGCTGCCCAGAGTGGCCACTCAGCAGCAGCCCACAGGCTCCGCTCCGCCCTGAGGGTAACACGGTCATTCTCCCCACTGACCCTGGTGTCCCACAGCCTGGGACAGACTCGGCGTCCCCCATCCCCATCCCTGACCAGCTGCCGGCCACACCTGAGCTGCCTCCTCCCATGAGGCTGACACAGGGGGCTGAATGGTGGCCCCCGAAGGATACAACTGCCAGAACCCGTGAACCTGACCTTCTTGGGCAGACGGTCTTGGCAGATGGAATTAAAGTAGCATCTTGAGGGCAAGTCCTCAGCCCACTGACAAGTGTCCTTGAAGAGAAGAGAAGGAGACAAGGATGGAGAAGGCCATGGGGAGGCAGAGGCCGAGACTGGGGAGACGCAGCCAGAAGGCAGGGGTGGTGGCAGCCACCAGGGGCTGTGAGGCAGCAAAGGGGCCTTCCTCATAGGCTCCAGAAGCAACCAAGCCTGCTGACACTCGATTGCGGCCTCCTGGCCTCCAGAACAGTGAGAAAATTAACTCCCGTGGTTTAAAGCCACTGGGAAACTAGGACAGGCACTGGCCCACAAGCCAGGCCGGGTGAGGTAGTGTCTGTGCAGATGAGGGAGGGAACAGGAGGGAATTGGGGCCCTGATGGCACAACGGTTCTCCTGATGGGAGAACATTCTGGAAAGTGAGCTGAGCCCCAGGCAGGAGCCTGGATGGGGACCCTGTGTGACCGTGCCATTGGGTGGGAAGACCCCAAATGGCCTCTGCCTGGGGCAGGGTCTCCAGGCACCTTGGCAGCTCCTGCTGCGGGCGAGGCGGCCACCCTGGGGCCCTGCCAGCCAGGGAGTCCGCATGGAAAGATGAGGTCACAGGGCCCAGAACACCACCCCAGGACTTCACTGTTTACTGTGAAACGCAGGTGGCCGTGGCCACTGAGAGCCACCTCAGTCTGCAAGGGGCTCCGAGGGTGGCCCAGGACAGCAGCGACCACAGCGATGCACAGGCACAGGTGAGTCCCGTGCTGGCCCAGGCGTCCCCGTGACAGTGTCAGGCTCTTCTGTGCCCACCGGGCACAAGGGCCGAGCGGGGCGCAGCCGGGTAAGGCAGGGCAGGGCAGGGCGGGGGGACCACCCCAGCAGGAGGAGTGGGGGGCTGTGGGGGTAGGGCCAGGGCCAGGAGCCCACTCAGCCCAGTGGGGGCCCCCCAACCCTCGCATCTCCACATGGGTGCCAGTAGGGCCCATGCCCCAGAGGCGCCCCCTCCTGTTGTAAAGAAGGAGCTGGAGGTGGCCGTTATGTCAGAATGAGGGGTGACCGGGAATGTGCTTAGTTCTGGGGCCCACCCTGCAGCTCGGGGGGTGGGGGTGGGCAGGCAGGCCTGGGGGGCGCAGGTGTGTGTGTGTGTGCCAGTTTGGATATATTATGGCCCCCAAAACACCATGTTCTTTGATGCAATCTTGGTGGGGCAGATTCATGAGTGTTGATTAGATTGGAATTCTTTGAGTGTTTCCGTGGTGATGTGACCCAGTCAACTCTGAGTAAAATGTTTGATTGGATGATTTCCATGGAGGTGTTACCCCACCCATTAAGGGTAGGTGTTAATTGGATCGCTGGAGTTGTATAAAGGAGTTCACAGACAGAAGGACCTCAGAGCAACTGAGAGTGACATCTTGAAGAGGAGCTGCAGCTAAGAGAGGGCAAAACGCCCCAAGAGCAACATTTTGGAGAAAGCAATTTTGAAACGCAACCTGAGAGCAAGCAGACACCAGCCATGTGCCTTCCCAGCTAACAGAGGTTTTCCAGATGCCAATGGCCTTTCTCCAGTGAAGGTACCCTTTGCTGATGGACACTTTATGGCCTTAAGACTGTAACTGTGTAACCAAATAAACCCCCTTTTATAAAAGCCAATCCATCTCTGGTGTTTTGCATTCCGCAGCATTAGCAAACTAGAACGGGGGGAGGGGGATCAGCATCTGTGGGCTGACATACACGCTCACACACACACACACCGATCAGACTCACACATGCGTGCACACACTCCTGTCAGACTCTCTCTCAGCACACACACACTCCCATCGGTCTCACACACCCATGTGCACACATACTCACTCCTGGAGGACTCACACTCTCTCTCTCTCCTATACACACACACACATGCACACACACGCATGCACACACACACACTCCCACTGGACTCACATTCACACACACACCTGTCATGCACTCAAAGATGAGGAGGGCGGCAGGGCAGCTGCGGCCACAGGCCCCTCTCACGTGGGACAGCCCCCTCTCACCTGGGACAGACCCCTCTCACCTGGGGCAGACCCCTCTCACCTGGGGCAGCCTCCTCTCACCTGGGGCAGCCCCCTCTCACCTGGGGCAGCCTCCCCCAGCTGCCAGCTGTCCCCGGGTCCCACATGTGGAGTCGAGCCTCCAAGGTCCAGAGCAAGGGGACAGAACATGGGTCCATTTCAGCAGGACATCGGGACGTGCCCTGGTGGGGCAGGACATGCAGAGCCACCTCCCACTCGGGAGCTTGTCAGCCGAAGGGGCGTCTTCAGGAGATTTTCCAGAGCCTTTCCCGAGGTGGGCGAGACAGCGTGAGGAGGAGGGCACGCAGCTGAGCGAAGGCCCATGCAGGCCACCGTGGGGACAAGGCAGGCGCAGACCCCTCCCGCTGGTGTCAGTGAGCTTGTGTTTCTGCATCTTATAACCAAGAGACCCCAGGGGACCAGCGACTGGCGAGGGTTTTCTTTACCAAGAAGCCATGCTCTGAAGACCCCCTCGCGAGGCACACAGGGAAGCCGAGCCATCAGGGCTCGGAAAAGTTCGCGGATGAACGAGCCCACCGTGTACCCCACATAGTGCCCTCGTCACCTGTAGACCCGCACGAGGAACTTCACAGGCCCTGGGCACGTCCCTCCATTAAAAAAATAAAATTACATTTCACAACTGTGAGGGCACAGACGTGAATAGGACCTAGTAGGGATTCACTAGGATGTGTTCATGTTATTACACTCATTTTTCTTCTTCTGATTTTTAAAATTTATTTTTAATTGTGGTGCAATATACATAATAAATCATTTTAACCATCTTCTGTGCACACATCGTTGACATCAAGTACACTGACAATGCTGTGTAATTGTCACCACTGTCTATTCCCAAATCATTTTCATCATGCTAAACCGAAACATATTCATTTAGCAATAACTTCCCAGATCCTCATATCTCCGACCCCTGGTGACCACTATTCTGCTTTCTGTGTCTATGAATTTGCTTCTTCTAGGCATTTCATGTAAACAAATCATTCATTGGTCTTTTTGTGTCTGGCTTATTTCACTCAACATGATGTCTTCAAGGTTCATCTGTGTTGTAGCGTGTGTCAGCATTTCCCTTCTTTTTACCACTGGATAATATTCCACCATATGGATAGACCACATTTATACATCTATTCATTGTCAATGGATTCTGGGTCGCTTCCACATTTTGGCTATCGTGAATAATGCTGCAACGAACATTGGTGTACGAATATCTGAGTCCCTGCTTTCAATTTTGGGGCCTATATGCCTAGAATTG
This sequence comes from Choloepus didactylus, assembly GCF_015220235.1. Taxonomy (NCBI): domain Eukaryota; kingdom Metazoa; phylum Chordata; class Mammalia; order Pilosa; family Megalonychidae; genus Choloepus; species Choloepus didactylus. The sequence continues at coordinate 4,779,741 of NC_051309.1, read as the reverse complement.
GAGCTGCCAAGTCCATGGTAATTTTCTGGTTAACTTTCTGAGGAACTGCCACGCTGTCTTCCATGGTGGCTGCTCCGTTTGACATCACCACCAGAAGAAATGGCCATCCTAGTGGGTGTGAATTGGTTTCTCACTGTAGTTTTTTTTTAATTTCTTCTTTTCATTTAATAAATTCTGGATCTTTTATTTTCTTTTGCAATTTTGTTGATACATATTCACACACTATACATACAATTCTTCCAAAGTATACAATCAATGGCTTACTGCATCATCACATAGTTGGGTGTCCAACATCACTGCGGTTTCAGCTTTATTTCTCTGGTGGCTAATGTTGTTGAGCATCATTTCATGTACTTATTGTCCATTTGAATATCTTCTTTGGAGAAATCTGTCTTCAAATCCTTGGCCTATTTTTAAATTGGGATGTTTGTCTTTTTGTTGGTGAGTTGTAGGCATTCTTTGTATGTTCTGGCTATTAAGCCCTTATTAGGTATATGGTTTCCAAATATTTTCTCCCATTCTTTAGGTTGTCTTTTCACTTTCTTGATAATGTTCTTTGACACACAAAAGATTTAATTTTGATGATGTCTTTTATCTACTTTTTTTTTCTTTTTTGACTTGTGCTTTTGGTTTAAAAATCTAGGAATCCATTGCCTATTACAAGGTCCTGAGATGTCTCCCTACATTTTCTCATAAGAATTGTGTAGTATTAGCTCTTATATTTAGGTCATTAACCCATTTTGAATTAACTTTTGTATCCGGTGAGAGGTAGGGGTCCGCAGTCATTCGTTTGCATGTGGGTTTCCAGTTGTCCCAGCTCCGTCTGTTGAAGAGAACGTTCTTTCCCCATTGTATGAACTTGTCTCCGTTGTCTAAAATCAGCTGGCCATAAAAGGGTAAAGGTTGAAACTGACTGTGTGTTAAAACTTCAACTTCCATGTGAAACCAAGGGAAGAAATGTTTATTTGGTGTAGGATCCATATTTTCTAAACAATATAACTTCTACAGTCAGTTTGTTCAAACATCACAATTACAGGGAACTTTGAATAGGAAGTGAGACATGGTAGGTCTCTATAGGTTAGAGTGAAATGGCAACACATCCCAAAGTAATTTGGGTGAAAAATAAAAATATATTTTTATTTTGAGAAGCTGGGGGAGGATGCAGAGGTGTTGTACTTCCTCGACTGGATTGTTGCTGATGTTCTCACAAACACTGGGGACTGACAGCTTGACATGCTGAGCCCTCTGTCTTGGGGCTGGCCCTTATGAAGTCATTGCTGCAAAGGAGAGGCTAAACCTGCTTATAACTGTGCCTAAGAGTCTCCCCCTAAGTGCCTCTTTGTTGCTCAGATGTGGCCTCTCTCTCTCTCTCTAAGCCACCTCGGCAGGTAAACCCACTGCTCTCCCCGCTACGTGGGACCTGACTCCCAGGCGTGTAAATCTCCCTGGCAACGCAGGATATAACTCCTGGGGATGAATCTGGACCCGGCATCGTGGGATTGAGAACTTCTTCATGACCAAAATGGGGATGCAAAGTGAAATGAAATAAAGCTTCAGTGGCTGAGAGATTTCAAACAGAGTCGAGAGGTCACTCTGGTGGACATTCTTACACACCATATAGGTTTACATATAGGTTATACATTAGGTTTTAATGTAATAGAACAGCTGGAAGTAAATACCTGAAACTACCAAACTCCAATCCAGTAGCCTTGATTCTTGAAGATGATTGTATAACAGTGTAGATTACAAGGGGTGACAGTGTGATTGTGAAAACCTTGTGGATCACACTCCCTTTATCCAGCATATGGATGGATGAGTAGAAAAATGCGACAAAACCTAAATGAAAAATAGGGTGAGATGGGGGGATGATTTGGGTATTCTTTTTTATTTTTATTTTTTATTCTTATTCTGATTCTTTCTCATATAAGGAAAGTGTTCAAAAATAGATAGGGTGAGGGATGCACAACTATATGATGGTAGTGTGAACAGCTGATTGTACACCATGGATGATTGTATGGTATGTGAATATATCTCAATAAAACTGAATTTAAAATAAAAAAAAATCAACTGGCCATAGATATGCAGATTTACCTCTGGGGTCTCAATTCCTTTGCATTGATCTATATGTCTACCCTATGCCTGCACCACACCGTTTTATGTAGCTTCACAGTAATTTTTGAAACCAGGAAGTGTGAGTCCTCCAACATTCCTTCTCTTTTCCAAGATGGTTTTAGCTATTCAGGGCCCCTTGCAATTAAGTATGAATTTGAGGATTAGCTTTTCCATTTCTGCAAAAAAGACTGTTAGAATTTTGATAGAGATTGAAATGATTTTGTAGATCACTTTAGGGAGAATTGACATCCTAACAATATTAAGTCTTCTAATCCATGAAAAAGGATGTCTTTCCATCTATTTAGGTCTACTTAAATTTTTTTAATTATGTTTTGTAGTTTTCCATGTACAAGACTTTTACCTCCTTGGTAACATCTATTCCTAGGTATGTTGTTCTTTTAGATGTTATTGTAAAGGAAAATGTTTTGCTTATTTCCTTTTCAGCTTGTTCATTACCGATATATAGGAACCCAACTGACCTCTGTGTGTTTATCTTGTATCCAGCCACACTGCTGAATTCATTTATCAGTTCTAGTACTTTCTTGTGGATTCTTTGGGATTTTCTGCATATATAGGATCATGTCATCAGTGAATAGGGATAATTTGATCTCTTCCTTTCCAATTTGGATGTCTTTTATTTCTTTCTCTCTTCTTATTGCTCTGGTTAGAACTCCCAGTACAATGATGAATAACCATGGTGAGTGGGCATCCTTGTCTTGCTCCTGATCTGAGGGGAAAGCTTTCAGTCTCTCACCTTTGTGTATGATATCTGCTGCGGGTTTTCATAAATGCCCTTTATCATGTTGAGAAAGTTCCCTTCTATTTCTAGTTTTCTGAGAGGTTTTTTTTTAATCGTGAAAGGATGTTGGATTTTGTAAAATGCTTTTTTTCTGCATCATTTGAGCTGATTGTGTGTTTTTTTTTTCTTTCATTACATTAATATGGTGTATTACATTGATTTTCTTACGTTGAACCATCTTATTGAATCCTACTTGTCATGGTGTATAATAATCATTTCGACATACTGTCAGATTTGGTTTGTCAGCATTTTGTTGAGGATGTTGTATCTATATTCGTAAGGGAAATTGGTCTGTAATTGTCTTTTCTTGAGCTGTCTTTATCTGGCTTTGGTATCAGGGTAATGTTGGCCTTATAGAATGATTTAGGAAGTAATCCCTCCTCTTCTATTTTCTGGAAAAGTCTGAGAAGGATTGGTATTAAATCTTCTTTGTGTCTTTGTACCTAAAATGAGCCTCGTAGTCAGCACGTGACAGACCACACTTTTTCATCCAGTCTGCCAATCTCGGCCTTCTGCTAGGGCAGTTTAATCCACTGACATTAAGATCACAACTGAGGGGTAAGGATTTACTTCTGCCATGTAGCTATTTCTTTTCTATATGACTTGTAGGGCTTTTGTCCCTCAATTGCTGCCTTTTTTTGTGTTGAGTTGCTTTTTTGTGGTGTTCCATTTTCATTCCCCCTTCATTAGTTTTCTCTATCTCTTTTAGTTATTTTCTTAATGGTTACTTTTATGATTACAAAGAAAATCTTAAACTAATAACCAACCAGGTTTGGTTCTACTCATACTAACCTAGTTTCACTAGCATATAAACTCTCTACTCCTACATATCGCCATCCCTCCTCCATCATATTTCTGTTGCCACAGATTACATCTTTAGACATTGTCTGCTCAGTAACATAGATTTATAATGCTATTTTGCACATTTGCTTGTTAAGTCATATTGCAGGCAGGGAGCATTTACAAACCAGAAGTGTGATAATACAGGATTTCACATTTACCTATCTGATTACCTTTACCAAAGTTCATTTCTTCCTCTTGTTCAGAAAAAGGACTCCCTTTAGCATGACTTATAGAGCAGATCTTCTAGCCATGAACCCTTTCAGCTTTTGTTTATCTATAAGTGCCTTAATTTCCTCTTCATTTTCAAAAGATAACTTTTCCAGAGGAAATCTTGCTCAATAGTCTTTTTTCTTTTAGGACTTTAAATGTGCTATCCCATTGTCTTTGGGCCTCCATGGTTTCTGATGAGAAATCTGCTGTTATCTTGTGTGTGACTAGTCACTTCTCTCTCAACATTCTCAAAATCCTCTCTTTGTCTTTGGAGTTCACAGTTTTACTATAATGTGTCTCAGTGTGGCTCTCTTGGAGCTCAGCCTGCTTGGAGCTCAGTGAGCTTCCTGCATGTGTATGTTCAGGTCTTGCATCAGATTTGGGGACTTTTCAGCCATTTCTTCAGATACTTGGTGTGCCTCTTTCTCTCTCTCTTGTACTTCCAGGACTCCAATGTTGTGTATGGTGGTCACTTGACAGTGTCCCACAGGACTTTCAGAATCTGTTCATTTTTCTTCATTATTTTTCCTTTCTGCTCCTTACACTGGATAATTCAATTGTCTTAAGTGCCCTGATCCTTTCTTCTGCCTGTTCAGATTTGCTGTTGAATCCATCTAATGAGTTTTTCATTTCAATTACTGTGCTTTGCATCTCCAAAATTTCTATTTGGTTTCTTTTTGTAATTTCCATCTCTATTTTGTTCAGACAGTTTTCCTAGTCTCCTTTAGTTCTTTGTATATGGATTCCTTCAGCTCATTGAACATATTTAAGACAGTTTAAATAAACTTTGACTAATAGTATAAGTTTTCTCAGGGATGGTTTCTGGCAAATTCTTTTTTTCCTGTGATTGGATCATACTGTCCTATGTCTTTATATGTTTTGCAATTTGTCTAGAACTGGACATTCTGAGTGTTAGGTTGTTATAACTCTGGAAATCTAGTTCTCCTGCCCCTCTGGGATTGCATTGGTTCATAGTTGTTGTTGAGGGCTGGAGCCATCAATTTGTGACTTTTCCAAACTATTTTTGCTCCCAAATGGGGAATGGAAAGTGTCAAGAGGAGAAAAGGGAAATAGGCACTGCCCCCTTAAGCCTCCTCTGTCTCCTCTGCCCAAGGCGGGTTGGGACAGTGGCCGCCCACAGAGCCGACTCCAGTGATCTGGAGCAGCTGATCCAAAGCAGGGATCAGTGATCAGACCACATGCTCCTGGGGTTTGGAGGACTCATTCTTTATGTCCCACCCTGGCACCGGCCAGCTGCTCCAGGAGCCTGGGGTCCAGCCCCCACTGCTGCCCACCACGAGGCTGGAGTTAGGGGTGGGAGCCACTGCGGGGAGGGGACACGCACCAATATTTACCTCCCATTACTGTCTTCTCCCTCCTGCTCCTCCCTGGATGTTGCAGACTGTTCCCCCAGGCTCCAGGGTTTAAAGATTCTGGATGAAGATGTTTCCTGCAGTTCAGTCGTGGTTTTGGTAGAGGCACTGATTCCTGGAGCTTTCTACCACCATCTTCCCACATCCTTCCCCTCTTCTGATTTAAAAAGGAATTACAATGCAAGCATTGTCAGGGGCCCTTAGAAGAACTGTGTACCCTTGGCACAGTGCCTGCGGGGCCTCCTTGGGGATGTCGGCCCTGACCCATCAGTCTGCAAAGAGTAGGATGCTGTACCCACCCACAGGGCACCCCACTCCCTGGCAGGTTAAAATGTGCACCTGTCATATTACGCAGGAGCTCATGAAATGCCTCCTAAATGCCCCCCACTGTCAGCCCACCCACTCTCCTTCCTGCCCCATTGCTGTCACCCAAGTCAGAAACCAGAGAGCGTGTCTGACCCCACCTGCTCCCTCAGCCCCACAGCCCACGAATCCATCCCCCTGGTGTTCCCAGAGCCTTGGGATGAGGCCCTTATCCTAGCACTCCACACTCTCTAACCCTTTCCCCTGCCAGGCCCTCTTTTCACTGCTGCCCCCCAACCATGCTTAGCCACCTAAACAATAGACTCCCAAAGCACCCTGTGCCATGCCCCAGTGCCAGGGCCTGGCGGCCAGGGCCCAGCGTGCACAGTAGGGGCTCTCTCCCACCTCCTTTCCAGAAGGTGTGGCTTCCCTGGCTCGACCCTGGGAGCCGCCTGGACTGGCTGGGACCTAGCAGTCCCAAGAGGACAGTGAGGAGGGGGATGCTGCCTGTGAGGGAATGCAGGGGTGGGGGGCGGGGGGGCGAGTCCTAACGAGAACCAGAGGGAGCTGGCAGCCGCAGCTCCCCTTGGCCAGCATCACCCAGATCCCAGAATGCTGCAGTTCTGGGCCTGGGACCAACGGGACTTCAGCTGTGGGAGGCTCTAGCTTGGCTGGGCGAGCTGCTCCCCGCACAGCCTCAAGGATCTGTCGCTGGTGAGGGCATGGGCCCAACAGCTGGCACTGTGAATTGTGGTGCACAGAAGGGCCTCCCGCATGTGCCCCCAAATCCCATCTCTTTGTCATGCTAACTCGCACCCGTGCCTGTGAGCACTCCCCTGCCCACTTCACAGATCAGGAAACCGAGGCCCGGGGCTCCTAGTTCGCATGACTGTAAAGGCAGAGCTGTGGTTTTAACCTCACAGCCTGTGCATTCACCATGACAATTCTACTTGCAAGGAGAGGACAGAGCCTGCTTCCCCTCAGAGGGGCACCTGAGGCATTGGGGACCTCAGAGGCCATGTTCACTCCCCATGATCTGCCAGAAGCTGCTCGAGCCGGGGTCTGCTCTGGCCTGAAGGCAGCATCTCTGTATGCTCTCGGGGAATAAAAGGGAAGACCACAGACCACTCTGGCCTCAGGACCCACCCAGACCCCCACCCAAGAATGACACGGACTGAGGTGGGGGTCCTCTCCCAGCACCCATTTCTTCAGCTATAAAATGGGGGGCTCCAGGCCTCACAAGGCTCTGGGACTTTTATGAGCATTTTCTCTTACAAGTCTTGACTCCCCCATTTGTAAAGCAGGGAGAATAACCTGTACCCCACGGGGCTGTGAGGAGAGGGTCCCGGTGAATGTCACTGACAGCTGGCACACACCCATGGAGGATACAGTGGCAATTCTCACTGTTCTTTACAAATGCTATTAAATGTGATTGGCTCTTTTTATCGTTGTATCGATGTGGAGTGGGTGATGATGCTTCATTCTCATTGCCCTGCAGCTGCTGCTTCTGGGAGGCAAGTCAAGCGGCTTCACGGGCCTGCCTCAGTTTCTCCACTTGAGCCACGGTGGAAGCAGCCCCTTCTGCCTCCCAGTGCCTGGCAGAGTCTCTCGGAGCCAATGGCCCAAATAGAACCTGGGTTGAGCCCAGGTCCCACGGGGGAAGAGCTACAAGCGCCGTGTGCTTCTGCCCCCCAGCAGCCGCGTCTTCCCACCACGCTTCAGGTCCAGGCTCAGAGGGAGCCCAGGGACCCTAGGGTGCAGTGTCTCCTCTGGCTGAGTCGGGGTCCCGCCCCTGCTGCTCTGGAGGCTCAGTCAGGGCCTGCCCACCCCGTGACTCCCTGCTCCCACTCCCGCCAAAAGCAAGGAAGGCGGGCTTTGATCTCAGCTGGACTTGGCTCTCTCTGTGCCTGCTGGGGTCACTATAGGGTACAGTGAGTGCCAAGTTCCAGGCTGGCTGTCCAGGCCCGGCGGCCGTCTCCCTGCACGCCTCGCTGCCGCCCTGTGTGGGGACATCTTCCGGCATTGTGCTCTTGCTTCTTCCGCAAGGCCCTGTCGGTCCCTGGAGGCGGGGCCCCGCGCAGTGACCATCTTGGCCGGTCCTCGGGCCCCTCCAAGGATGCCGTGACCTGCCTCCGCCACTGCAGGGAAAGCCAAGCCTTGCATTCCCTATTTGAAGACAGAGGAGTGAGGCCAAGGCTGATTCGTATTCTGAGAAAAAGACAAGTTTCCGGTGGCTCTGCCACCAGCGTGGGAACCGAGCAGGCTGGACCGCACTCAGCCCCAGCTGTCCTGCAGGCTTTGGCCTGACTCCCCCAAACGCTGGCACCTTCTCCAGTTTCAGCAACAGCTGTGAACACTTTGTCCCCTCGCTCTGAGCCCCATGGCCAGACACTCAAGGACCCGGAGTTTGCTAGCCCCTAAGTCTGTCTTAATCCCGCTGGCCCGGGCAGAGATTGTTCCACACAGGCTGAGGGGTCAATGAGGGCTCGGCGGGTGTGAACACCTCCGTGTGCTGATCCCCGGGCCTTGGGGCGGGACTCACTGGCACCAGTGCCCCGGGTGCTGGCAGTTGCCAGGTCCAGTCCTGACACGCCTTTATTAATCTGGCAGGGACACTCGGCTATCTGTGCCTCGGTTTCCCCCATGTCCTGCCTGAGCAATGCCGTGCCACAGCAGAGGCTCTTGCTTCACACGTTGTTATCAGGGTCCCTCTGCTCTCGGAGCCTAGGCTGGATCTCAGGCACTGCCTGCCTGGGGATGCTCACAGCGTCCTGGGGCAGATGGGCAGGAGGACAGGACAGAAGGAAACGTGTATTTTGAGGTTGCTGGGTTTGGGCCCCAACTCCACCCCAACTAGCTGTGCGGATCGGGCAACTTACAGAATGTCCAGTGCTTTGCGCATCCTCATCTGTAAACGGGGGGAGGGGCAGGGTGCAAGGAGGGAACGAGCAACCACTGTAAAGTGCTTTCAAAGGGGCCTGGCATGGAGCAAGTGCTCTTGACATTTCTTAAACGAGTGTTAGATAAAGAGACACACTAAGCAGAATTTCCCTAGGGGGAGAAGGAGCAAGGGGTGGGGATGTCAAATGGTTGGAGGGGGAATCAAGGAAGGCTTCCTGGAGGAGACCTCCAGGCTGAGGCCACCTGGGGAAGGAGGGGTGGGGGGAGAAAGGCTGGGTGAAGCCTGGGAGGCTGGAGCCCAGGGGCGGGCCCTGGGGTTAGTGGGGGGCTGGCGGACTGTGGTCAGCCAAGGGGTACATGATGAGGGAAGCATGGAAGAAAGGGCACCAACCTGGTGGGTTCCAGAAGTCTCCATGGAGGAGGGGTGGCTCAGGTCAGTGGGGGCTGTGCACATCCAGAGGCTGGGCAGTATGGGGAGCCAATTGGGAAGCAGCTTTGGGGGACCCTGCAAAGCACGAGGGTCCTGCCAAATCACCCTTGTGCTCCAGGAACCAGCAGGTGCCCAATGCAATATGGGCTCTGTCCCCTTGCTGCACACATGTCCAGCTGTAGAGGCCCGGAGGGGAACCAAAGAGCCCCTGGCTGGGCCCTCGTCCACAGGAGGGCAGGCCCATGGCCAGAGAGGGACACTTGGGGTACAGAGATGGCAGGAGGCAGGCAGTGCAGGCTCGGGCTGGAAGAGTCAGGGTTGGTCTGGGAATGACTTTCAGAGCAGGAGATGCTGGGGGGACAATGGGGGCAACAGTGTTGGAGGTTGAGGGAACAGCCTGTGCAAAGCCTCTGAGCAGGAGGCCCCAGCCGCCCTGTGACCTTGAGGGGACCGACTGGGGCTGTGGGAGCACCACACTCGGGCCTGCACACGGCAAATTCAAGCGAGGGAGGTGCACGGCGCTTTCCAGCTGGAATTTCCCGGAGCAGCTGTTGGCGTTCCTGTATCAGATGGTGGCGTGGCGAGCTGGGGAGCAGGATAAGGAGGCAAGGGAGGCGTCCAAATCCCTATCTGTTGTTTTGTGTTTTTGGTTTTTTCTTTCAAAGAGAGGAACAGCTGCAAGGCCAAGAGAAAGTGGATGTTCTGGAGAAATTTCTGATATCACAAGCTTGGCCGGTAAACTCAGGGCCAGGCCCCCTACAGTGCCCTTCCACAGGGCGGCTGCAGGGCTCTCAGCTCGGGCCGGGCTGGGACGCATCCATGGGGTCACTGCCTGAGCCCCCCACCCCACAGCAGGGACCACCCTGCAGCTGCAGGTGGCAGGCTCCAGCCCACCCCAAATCTGCTTCCTTTCCTTTTCTATGACAAGCTCATGCCCCTCCAGGGTGAGGGGTCCTCCGACCCAGCCCCCTCCCCCTGCCTCTCGCACGCTTGGGGGAACCCAGCTCCCGGGCCAGGCCAAGCCATGGGCATCCACGGGGCTGTCCCAGGAGTCCGTCTGTCTGGACACGTCCCACAGCTGCCCCATCCTGAGGCCTCCTCCCTGAGCCCCTGCGAGGGGGCCACCTTCTCTGCTCTCAGGTGCCCCAGATGTGCCCTCCCGCCTCCCTGCAGCAGCAGCAGCCAAAGCCACAATTTGTTGAGCACCTACGACGTGCCGGGGGAGGGCTGGCCGCTGTCTCACCGCGTCCTCACAGGAATCCCTCGCAGGTGACGCCGTGTCGTCAGCAATGAGTTTACGTCAGCTGCCCGAGGCCCGGAGAGTGGCACTGGGACTTACACCAGGTGCTCTGATGCCAACACGTGTGTTCTCTTCCCTCCTGGAGATTTGGGTCTGGCCCAGAAAAGGGGCAGGGGTTTGGGGGACAGAGCTAGGACTGGGATCTGAGGGAAGGCGGCGGAGCAGCCCTGCTGGCAGAGCCGGGGAGGGCGGGGACGGGCCGGAGAAGGCAGCAACCCCCCCACCCCACTAGGGTGAAACCGGGGAGGCCACGCAGAGGCTCACCTCTGAGGCAAGTGGCCTGGGGTGGTGGGTGGCACGGGGTATGTGTCATGTCTGGGTGCTGGGGCAGGGGGAAGAGGGGGTGGCAGGGGGTCCACAGAGACCAGCCCAGGAAGGGCCCGAATGCCAGCCAGAGGTGCTCCAACCTGGTCCCTTGAGCACTGGGAGGCAGTGAGGGAGCTGTGGGCTCAGGGGGCCCTGGCGGGAGTGGAGGGTGGCCCAGAGGGGGCAGGGGCAGCAAGGAGCCCCTTTGGGTGGGATCCCGGGGATGTGCCCTTCCTTGGGATGGGACCAGGGAGGCGGAGAGGGCTAAGGTGCGGCCCTCTGGTACCCGGCCAGTGCCATGGGCAGCCCCATCCCCGGAGACCTGGCCGTGGGCCTGGAGCCAGGCCCAGTGGCTGCGAGAGGGCGAGCGGGAGGACAGAGGCTCCTTTCAGCAGGAACCCAGTCTGCCAGGGAAATGTCAAAGCAGATTAAAACCACAGGGTCCATTTTCCACCTATTAAATTTAAAAGTGTTTTGAAATAGTAATACCTGAGCTGGTGGGGTGGAGGGGGGCAGGTGGTGTCCCCAGGCTTTGTGTTGACTTTATAAATCAGGATAATGTGCTGGAAAAGCAACTTCGTTGAATGAGAACAACAAAAACGGTCATGCCCTCCTCTCCCCGCCCCCAGGAAGTCCTGCTTCTGGGAGAGTGTTCCCAGGAATGATCCCCGACACGAGGGTGACACAACACATACAAGAGCATCTAATGCCACGTGGTTCACACGGTGGAAATCAGAAATTTGCCTTCAGGGCCCAACAACAGGCTCAGTGACCTGTGGGACAGCTCGGGTGGCAGAAGCCACTCAGCCTCTGAAAACGAGGGCGTGAGTGCTATGTGACAAGAAAAACACTCACATGTCAGATTAATGGTGTACATGAGTTGAAAAATTTATAGGCGCTCTCGGAGTGTAATTGTGCTCAGAAAACACACTCTGGGGAAAGGCCTGGAATGAAAACACCCGACGACAGCATTAGTTGTTTGCCCGATGTGAGGCAGCAGGTGATTTTTCCCCCTATTTTTACAATCTTTACGTAATGCATTTTTCATGCTTTTAACTTTTGAAAAAATAAATTCACACCAAGAGAAATGTTCTCAGCTGGAAGGCCTGTGATAGAGCTCCGAGTAGAAGGGGGAACTGAGGCACACAGAGGGCAGGGGTCCCCGAAAAGGGAGCGTCCTGCTCTTCTGAGCTCCTGGGGGGCTGCTCTTACCCTGAGGGCCGTGGGGGTTCCAGGAAGGACACGGCCCCTCCCCAGGGAGCCGGCCCCAGGCGGTGTGCAGGGGGGGGCTTGAATGCTCCGAGGTGATTCTCCGGAACTGGAGCCACAGAGACCCCTGCCCCACAATCCACGGGAGCTGTGTTCCCATGATGAGAAAGCCTGGAGGTCCCAGAGGGGCCCCCCAGCACCCCTCAGAGGCCGTGAGCACACCAAAGCCTCCCAGATGGTGAACGGCGAGCCAGGATTTTAGCCCGTCTGCCTGGCTCTTAAGTGACCAGTGAACAAGACTGAGCCCCTCTGTGCAGAGATGCCATCGGCAGGGGCAGGGGGGGCCTTGCGGGGTGGGGGGCCACTCTGCCTGGGTTCAAACAGAAAAATGGGCAGAAGACTTGAACAGGCACCCCCAAAGGGGAGCATCCAAAAGGCCAATAAGCAGGGGAAGACTCAACTTCATCAGTCTTGGGGAAGCGCGAGTGTGGTGGTTTGCAGCTCTTATGTTCCCCAGGAAAGATCATGTTCTTTTAATCCATTTTTGTGGGTGCAGACCTAATTTAGGTGGGAACTTTTGATTAGGTTATTTCCATTGAAATGTGACCCAGTCCATTCAAGGCGGGTCTTAATCCTCCTAGTAGAGTCCTTTATAAAATGACGAAACACATACAGAAGCTACGAGACGACATTTAGCGAAAAGCCCCGGAGGAGCTGAGAGAGGAGTCCACTGAAGCCAGAAGCTGAAAGCAACAAAACCCAGGAGAGAAGGAGCAGAAGACACCGGCCATGCACCTTCCCACGTGACAGAGGAACCCGGATGACGGCAGCCTATCCTCAGAGTCCAGGTATCGTCCTGTTGATGCCTTGAGTTGGACATTTTCACAGCCTTAGAATGGCAATTTGTAAGTTAATAAATCTCCATTGTAAAAGCCAACCCATTTCTGAATATTGCATTCCAGCAGCTGTAGTGTGCGGAGCACCTGGGAGTGTAAATTAGAACAACCGCTTTGGGAAACCACTTGGCAGAAGGTACTCAACATCCACAGGGAATCACTCCCAGGTGTGCACCCCACAGATCAATGCATCCCCCCCCAAAAGGCTGCACGACAACATCAGAGCAGCAGAACTCACCATCGCCCCAGGCCAGAAAAGCCCAAGTGTCCATCAGCAGGAGAACGGGTACATAAATCGCTTTCCCTGCTCACAGTGGAGTCTACACAGCAGAACAGACAGAGAGAAATCTCACAAACAACGCTGAACGCAAGAAGCCAGACACAAAAGACCACAGAGCACGTGTTTCCATTATATAAAGATCAAAACAGGCAAAATGATTCTATGCTGTCAGGGGCTTTAGGGATTCTGGTTCCACGGATGTGATCCGTTGGTGAAAATTTATGTGTGCCTTACCGGGTGCACATTATTCTTCTGCAAAAACACATACAAGGGCAAGCTGGGGAGGGGGAGGCCCGCCAAAGCCGTGACTGTGGGTCAAGGAAGAGGACAGGGGCTCCGCTTTCGAGGGGGGTGCCGCTGCGAGGGAGAGGCCTGCACTTGGGCCGGACGCCCAGGTGGGTTCCCGCAGCTCCGCCCTGGGCCCTTCTTGTTGCAGAGGCCGGAGGAAGGCTGGGGAGGGGGCTGGGAGCCGCCTGCACACCCATGGTGGAAAGCACTGTCAGCTTCCTAGGGCCAAGGGGACTTACAGAAGCATCTGGCTGGAAGTGAACGCCACAGGGCACCTAGGGGGCTGAGGGTGGGAGAGCAGACCCCCACAGCAAGACTCACGGGGCACGCTCTGGGGTAGGAGAACACCTGGGGGTGGGTGAGTCCGGCAGGTCAGGGCTGGGAGCCGTCAAGGCCCTGAAAGGCTCTCACCCCTTAGGGATGTCGTCTTCCAGCGCACACCACACAGAAGGCTTTGCGGATGGCAGTGGAGTTCACTGCAAAAGCAGGGGCAGGCAGCCCTCACCATACTCCCATACCCCACCACACTCCTCTGCATCCACTGTACCCTACTCTCCCCAACACACCCCACTGCACTCCCACACCCTTCTGTACCTCACCATACCCCACTGCACCCCACTGCACCCACCATACCCCACCGTACCCCACTGCTCCCCATCATACCCCATTGCACCCACCACACCTCACCACACCTTACTGCACCCACCAGACTGCACTGTACCCTACTCCACCCCACCGCACCCCACTTCACCCGGTAGCCCAGACTCCCTATATGTCTGAGCCAAATCACACTCCGACCCTCCACTCCTGGGACCAGTTCCAAACCAGCCCTGAGCACAGAGGAGGAGGTGAGATTCAAGACAAGCCTGAGAGTGAAGGACAGAAGTGGGAGGCCTTCAGCAGCTGGAAAAGACCGGCAGGCGGGCATTGCCCAGGGAGCCGTGAAGGCCTGGGGAAGGCAGGCCGGACGGCTTTCCCTTCACTGGCTCTTCCAGGCGCCAGGGGGTCTGCTCTGTCAGCTTTTGCTTTCACACATGCCTGGAATGCCAACTCTGAAGGGCCTTCGGGAATTGGGTTCTCCGGTGATTTTATAGATGGGGAAACTGAGGCCCACAGAGGGCCGGGGCCATGCCTCTGACCACTCGGTAAGGGGCTGGGCCCAGAGCCAGGATCCAAGGTCCTTCCGCCCTCTCAGGGGTTCCAGCAATGGGCGCTATATAAAGCCCCAGGCCCGGAGCCCAGAGCGGGCAGGTTGGGGTGCAAGGGGGTGGAGGGGCGTGTCCCAGCCCTGGACGCACCCTCCGTGCTCACCCCCCCGGGGTTGCCAGAGTGCGTCAGCCCAGCAGACAGGGTGGCCGATTCCCGGCGCAGAGCAGGGCTGTGGCCCCCGTGGGTGCGCAGGGGGTGGGTGAGGCCAGTGGATGGGCGGGTGAAGGTGGAGTCGGAGGGGACACGGCCTGTTCCGGTTTGCTAAAGCTGCTGAAATGCAGCACACCAGAAACGGGTTGGCTTTTACAATGGGATTTGCTGGATTGCAAATGTACAGTTCTAAGGTTGTGAAAGTGTCCCAGTTAAGGCAGCAAAAGGATGGTGGCTTCTCTGAGGAAAGGGTAAAGGCTGATGGCCTCTGGGGTTCCTCTGTCCGACAGGAAGGCACGAGGCCGGTGTCTGCTGATCCTCTGCTCCTGGGTTCAGTCACTTGTAGCTTCTGATTCCAGTGGTCTGTGGGTTCTCTCTTAGCATCTCTGGGTGTTTGTCTTTCTGATCTTTTATTATCTCATAAAGGAACCCGGATAAAGGATTAAGACCCACCTTGAATGGGCGGGGTCACATCTCCATGGAAACAACCTAATTGAAGGTCCCACCCACGACAGGTCTGCCCCACAGGGATGGATTAGAAGAACACAGCCTTTCCTGGGGGACATAACGGCTCCAGATCACCACCCGGCTGCTCAGGGGACCGAGGCTCAGCGCCAGGTGGGGATCCTCAGAAGGGAAAGCGTGTGAAAAACGAGTGCTCAGGGACGCTGTGTGTCAGCCAGGCGCACAGCAGCTTAGAAAGTCGGGAATCCGCCTGTGTGACAAGGAGGCTGGGGCTCGCTGGGCCCTCGCCGACCCCGTCTGCCCCCCTCTCTTCTCTCACCAGCACCCCAGCATCCCCACAGGTTCACGGCAGGGGCCCCCTGTCCAGGCGGGCAGGGAGGCAGGCCGAGGGGCTCACGCACAGGCGGGGCCACCGCTCCTCCAGGGGCCTCCTCCCACGACTTCTGCTTACCCCTCCTCTCCCAGATGTGAGGGTCCCGCGGGGGGCTGGGAGGCTGCCTTGCAGCACTCCGGGCACCGCGCGGGGAAGGCTGGAGGCCATGTGCCCAGAGGCCTAGGGTGCGCTCTGGGTGCAGGAAGAGGGAATGCCCCTCCCCACGGCTGGACGAGCCCACAGCGAAAACCACTGGGTATTCCTCTGCTGGTGAGCTCCGTCTAACCGCACCGTGAGCCGAGCGGCTGCAGACGGGGATCTGTCCGTCCTCGTGGCCAAGGAAGCTCACCCCTCACCGAGCACCCCACTGGCAAGCCCCTGGGAGAACAAGGAGCAGCAAGGAGAACACGGGGTGCCTAGAGGGGAGGCACACCCAGAGCCAGGCAGTGCTGCAGGAAGGGCTGGGAAGGAGGGGTCGGCACCGGGGTCAAAGGAACAGGACTCCCGGGGCGGAAACGGGAGGAGGGTGGAGGGAGGTGAGACCACAGCTGCAGATACCTGTTGTGGGAACACTGTTGTCAGAGGCTCCTTCCTGCCCTCACAATGCCCAGAATCCCCAGATCACTCACATGTTCATTCACTTGTTCAAGCATTCATTCATCTGTTCATTCATTTCTTCATTCATTCTTGTCTGTCCATTTGGTTCTTCCTTTGTTCATTCATTTCTTTGTTTATTCGTTTACTTGTTTGTTCATTTCTTTGTTTATTCATGTTTGTTCATTCACTCATTCACTTGTCATTTATTTGCTCTGTCCATTCATTCATTCAGCTCCATCCAGAGGAAGCCAGGCACTTCCTCTGGGTGTGGCCCTGTGCTGGGAGCTGGAGACCCACAGATCACCCAGGCCTGGAGTGACCTTAAGGAGCTCCCCAGCCAGTGGGAGGACTGACTTCAGGCCAGTCGGTGCCACCCACGGGGTGACACGGTGAAGGAGGCATGGCAGCACCTTCTTCTGGCCGTCAGTCATGGCTGGCCAGGGAGCACGGCAGCCACCATGACTCCAACACTCAATGCTGTGTCTACCCCACCCAGACCCCATCCCTCAGGCCACCAAGGGTGCAGGTGAGCCAGGCACTCCAGGCAGTGTCCCAGCTGCTAGTCCGGGGCTGGGAGGTCAAGTGCACCACCAGCCCGGTGCAGAGCCCGGACTGAGCAAACTGTCCCCAGGGTTGCTGGCCGGAGCTTGGTCCTTGACAGGTGCCACCCTTGGCATCACCCAAGTGTCACGGGGACGGCCCCCCTCTGTCCGCAGCTCAGGGGCACTGCCCCCTGGTCATCCTGAGAGTTCACGCCCATGGCAGTGGACCTCAGGCTCTGCACATCACAGGTGCCCAGGGTGCTGGTGGGAATGCAGATTCCTGGGCCCGGCCCAGCCCAGAGAGGCCAGTCCAGGGGGCCCCAGGGCCTCAGATGTGCCAGGACTGGGTTAGGGACTTTCACACGCACTGTCCCGATCAGCCCTCCTGGCCTGGGAAGGCTGGCGAGACTCTAACACTCACAGGGAGGAAACAAACTTAGGAGAGTTCTAGAACAAGCCCAAGGGCAAAAGCAGGTGACCAAGTCAGGGTTGGTCTAACCCCAGAGCCTGTCCTCTTCAGACTCCCCAACAGCGGGCCCAAAAGACATTTGACCAGGGTCTTTAAGGATGATGACGGAGGAAAATGTTTCTAAAAACCGATTTTATTTTCATAAAAAAGATGAAACATTTCAAGAGACACCAAGAATTCTAGCACCCACCCCATGGTGCTGGGAGCCCTGGACCAGCCGTCCTTGGGCTCGGCCTCTGCCCCCCTAAGACTATACACATATTTTCTCCCGCAAACACTGGAGCACAGCGTGGGCTCCTCACTGGAGAGAATTCGAATGGGATGCGTGAAGCAAGTAAAAGTTTAAGCAAACTTCACTCTACGCTCAGAGCCAACAGCTGAAGATCGAGCCACCCAAGGAGGGAGCAAAACCGTCTATCCCAGGAGCAAGCACGTGAGCGAGGACCCACCCTCACACGAGTGAGGTCGGGGTCTCCCGTGGGGCTCCCACTGAGCGCCGCAGCCCGGGGGCCCTTCTTCCTCCAGCACCATGAAGCAAACTGGGTCCCTCGCTGCGTAGCTGCTGGGCAGCCGGGCGGAACGGAAAGCGGCTGAGATCGGCCCTTGCCCTTGAATGGACGTGGGGCTGGTGGAGCGTCCGGGAAGCCAGCGGGGACACTGGGTGCTCACACAAAGCCTTGCTGACCTCCTGGATTTCAGATCCAAGTCCAAAGCCCAGGAAATATCCCCTGATGTAAGCTGTAGTGACAGCAAGTGGCTGCAGGATAGACTCGCAAAGCAAACTGGGAACTGCCTGCAGATCATGGGGCACAGGGGTTTCTAAACCCGAGACAGAGGGTGTCTCCTGGGCCCCCCATGGGGAGGTGACTCTCCCAGAGGGTGGGGCTCTTCAGCAGGTGCCTCTGGGGCCAAGCGGTCCCTGTCCCCTGGGGTGTGTGGGGTCTGTCAGGTTTTTTGGAAGCCGATAGGCTCAGGACCTGGGAGGGCTGAGGATGAGTGGACTTCAGGGCCGGCCTTCTCTGTCACTCCCACGGCTGCACCAACCCCTGCCCGTGGTCCCCCACCCCCTTGGTTGGCTTTGGCTTCAGGCTGCTTTCCTCCTGGGGTCACCATGGCTGAGGTGGCACGAAGCTCCCCAGAGGCCATCATGAGGTCTGGCGAGAGCATGGCGAGCCAGCCCTAAGACTCAGCCCCACTGGGTGGTGGGTTTTGCCCCATCACAACCAGCAAGAGACCTACTCCAGGACGGGGGTCCCTGGGTTGGGGTCAGCTTCTGAGGTGGGGGGCTGCCAAGCTTCAGGCGGGGAAGGAACCTACCTGGACAGAACTGGGTCCTGCTGGGGAGGAGGTGGGGGTGCAAGCTGGAGAGGAGCCCCCAAGGCCCAGCACATGAGAGGAGGGAGACCAAAGACCACCTGTGCTCCAGTGGGCTCTTATGGTGGGGGGAGGGCACGGTCTGGTGGGACGTGGTCCACGGGAAAGGGTCTGCCGAGCCTGGCGATCTGGGGACCGTCCGAGATGGCTGTGGGAGCCCAGCCGAACAGAGACCCTTCTGGAGATGAGAAATGCACTTTGCACCCAGGGGTCCATCAGGTGGTTGACAAATGAGGACTGAGCGAGAAGTGCCTGCTGGCCGACAGCTGGAGGTTAAGGCGCCTCAAATCCTTTGGAGGATTGAAACAAAGGGTGTTTAAAAAAAAAGATCCAGGCTCGGGCCAGGCTATCAGAGGTGCACCAAGATGTCCCCAAATGTCTGCCCTGTGTCAACCACAAATGCAATGAAAAAGAGTGCACACCTGCACCACCCCCAAGAACCTGAGTGATGGCAAAGACACCCTGAGTTGTTGACGGGCTCTTGCAGAGGGTGAGAAACCTATGGCTGATGCTTATTTCCTTTTGAAGCCCTTGAAGCTTCCTAAACGCCTCCCATTATGCACACAGACACATCCCTCCAGCCCTGAGTGCAGGGAGCTCGCCCCTCACTTACACCCAAGGGGAGGAGGGTCTCCCGCTCTGCAGGCAGCCTGCCCTGGGGGCTCAGATCCCAACCACGGGCACAGCCTTGGGTCCCGCGCCAAGCTGGACACTCGTCACTGGGCTTCCCGCCTGAACTTGTCTCTTTCACCCCATCCTTCAGGCTGCCACGGAAGGCATTCCTGCGGGGCCAGGATCCAAACAAGGGTGCCTGCCACCCCCGGCACACAGGGCCATTTGGCGGGGTCAGCAAATGTCAATTAGGCAAGAAAATTAAATGACTGGTAAATAAAGGCCAGGGCAAAACCATCACTATTTACCAATGATATGCTCATGTATGAGGACAACCAAAGAGAATCAATGAGAGACGATTATAATTAAATAACATTTCACAGGAGGTGATCAGTTACAAAATAAGTATACAGAAAACAGCTTCTTTGTAGGTGCACACTGGCAGAGAAGGAAGATCTGCAGGTTGCTTTCTCCAACAGGAAATGAGAGCGCTGCAAAGAGCCTGCAATCAACCAGGTGGGAGAATGGGCACTACGACAGCTGCAGGGGCGGGAAAGCCGGGGGAGCGGGAGGCCGCCAAGAGTCCAGCGTTGGTAGGTGAAAGCACGAACCCGCGGCCAGCCCCCATTACACAGCCCCATGGCTGCAGAGACGGCCAGGCCACATGACTCAGATGCCAGGCGTGGCCGCCGGGCTAGAGGGCTGGCAGAGGAAACCCCCTCCTGTAAAAGCTGAGGTTGAGGCTGAGGTCAGTCGGGGGATCCGTGAGGGACCAGCGTGGACGCTGGCCTCAGCTTCGTTCCTCTGGGCAGTGGTGCTTCCAGCCTGTCACCAGCATCCGCGAGGTTAAGAGCTGGTGCACCTTCCTTGGCTGCTCTGCTTGTTTTTCCGTGTGTGTGGACATCCTCTGGCCTGGCTGACCCCTCAGTGCAGACTCTCCACCGCAGCGGCATCTGGCCTCGCACCAGCGTCTACCAGGACGTAAAGACCCAGCGAACTTCTTCATTGGTTGGCTTTCTTCTTTCTTCTTTCTCTTTCTTGAGAGCCAGTGCACTTCTTTCTCATTTTCTTTATGTTTTGGTTGGTTGGCTTTTTTTCTTTCTGTTCTATATTTCTGGGTCTGGTAGATCCCTGAGGGATGAACAGAGATGCTGACAGCAGCTTCTGGCTTTCCACCAGCACATAACAAGTGATTTGGAGAGACGGTCCACTTCATTTTTTCCTTTATCCTCTCCCCTCCCTTTTTTTTTCTTTTGTGGGTGTTTTGTCTGTGGGTGTTAGAGTTTTTAAAATATTTTTTCCTCTCTCTTTCTTTCCTCCCTTTTTTTTCCATCTTGTTCTTAATCTGACTGATGTGTGGGAGAAGTAGAATTCCAGGATGACTGCAACATAATACTCAGAATGCCCAGTTCACAATAAAAAATTACAAAACATACCAGGAGACAGGAAAGTATGTCCCAGTCACAGGAAAAAATAATTTGATGGAAAATATTCCAGATGAAGAACAGTATCCAGAATTACTAATCAAAGACCTTGGAACAACTTTCATAAATAGGATCAATGAACTAAAGGAAAACATGGGCAAAGGACTAAAGGAAATAAGGAAAACAATACATGAACAAAACGAGAATTTCAACAATGAGACAGATGTTATAAGGAAGAACCAAATGGAAATCTGGAACTCAAAAGCACAATAATTGAAGTGAAAAATTCAATAAAAGGGTTCAAGAACAGCTGGCAGGAGGCAGAAGAAAGGATGAGCAAACTGAAGACAGAGCAATTGAAATCATCCATGTTGAGAAAAGAAGAATTAAAAAAAAAAAAAGAACAGAGCTTGAGGAATCCGTGGGACACCATCAAGTGCACCAATATATGCATCATAGGAGTTCAGAAGGAGACAGACAGAAAGAGGCAGAAAACATATTATTAGAAATAATGACAGAACACTTCCCAAATCTGATGAAAGACACAAATATACAAATTCAAGATGCTCTTCAAGTGCCAAGCAGGATGAATCCAAACAGATCTGTAGCAAGACACGATACGGTTAAACTGTCCAATGGCAACAACAAAGACAGGATCTTAAAAACAGCAAGAGAGAAGCAACATGTTGCACATAAGGGATCCTCAATCAGACCAGCATCTGATTTCTCCATGGAACCAAGGAGGCCAGAAGACAGCGGGGGGATATATCTAAAGTGCTGAAAGAAAAAATCCTGTTACCCAAGAATAATGTATCTAAAAAAGTTGTCCTTCAAAAATGAGAGTGAAATTAATACATTTCCAGACAAACAAAAACTGAGGTGTTCATTACCACTAGATCTGTCTTATAGGAAATGCTAACGGGAGTCCTCCACGTGGACAGGAAAGGACATTAGATGGTATCTTGATGCTGAATGAAGAAATAAAGATCTCCAGTGTAAGTAATAATAAGGGCAAATATAAAGGCTAGTATTATTTCACTATTTATTATACAACTGAAAATTCAAATGCATAAAAACCAAGTATAAATCTTTGTTACTGGGCATACAATGCATAAAGGTGTAATTTATGACACACACACAAAAGTGAGGGATCGAGGGATAAAGGAACTATATATTTGTAGGCTACTGAAGTTGAGTTGGAATCAACATAAACTAAATTGCAACGGATTTAGTATGCTAAATGTAATCCCCATAGTAACCATAAACAAAACACTTTGAAAATCTACACAAAAGGAAAAGATAAACGATGGATTTTAAGAAGTATAAACAAGCCACAATAATGAAAACAGTATAAGATGATGCAAGAAAAAATGGAAAAGAAAGTGCCAAAATAGATACAGGTGACATTATGTATTATTCAAGGGACTGACCATCCTAGGTCCCTGTCATGAGGTATGCCAACATAAATTCCCAGGCAATTAAATATAGAAATGTACTAAAAGAAAACAGACGAAAATACAAATAATCTGGGTGTGGGAAGGAAAAGGATGTCAGATTTTTCATTTATATATATTTTTTATTTTTAAAATTTAAACATCACCTTGCTAAATCAAAAAGAAAAAAGCAACACCACAATTAAAAGGCATGACAACCTAGGAAAATAATTTACAGTGGACATGTCAAATAAAGGCTTAGTATTCTTAAGATGTAGAAATCTTTTACTAATCAACCAAAAATTTCAAAACCTAAAAGTGCCGTTAAGCAAAGAACAAGCACAGGCAATTATAAGAAATAGAAATAGCCCCCAAATTTATGGGAAATGTTCAGCCTCTCTACTAGGGAGGAAAAAAGAAAAAAGCAAATCTTAACAGGAAATGCCAATTTTATTTCACCTCCGATTGATGCAGCCTCTAGGTGAGGGCAAGAGGAATCAGGACTGCATTCTAAAGGATTGGATACCACCTTTCCAGGGAACACATTCTGTGAGATTTACCACATGCCAGGCTCCCATTTGCATGCTCTACAGGCATTCACTCATTTTAATGCTTACAACTATCTAATGAGGTAGGTTCTCTTATCCATCTATTTTACAAATGAGGCAAGCCACACCGTCAGGAAAGGGTGTGGCTGGACCCCACGCGGGCAGTCTGCCGCAGCCCCACACTCGTCACCCTGCACTCATTCCGATGCTAGCTCTGCTGCACTCCCTCCGGCAGTGACATGGCACCAAGTCTACCACACATGGAGCTGGGCTCAGCAATTCCGCTCCCAAGTGTGCACACAGATGCATGTGCGTGGACGGCTGTCAGAGCAGAAGAATCTAAATCTCCATGCATCTCAGGAGAAGGTCTGTAAAACTGCATAACATCTGAGCCCATTGCTGATCAAAAGTGGCGTGCACACACATACACACACGTACAGAGGAAGAAAGCACCCGCAATGGTGCATGCCAAAGCGTTACGTTACCCGTAGAGAAGATGAAGCTACACACCGAGGCCCCTGCACGATGGAGGCCCCCTGGGGTGGGGCGAGCAAGGGCAGGTGGAGGTGCACTCAATGTCAGTGCTCTGGCTTCTGCGCTGGGTGGTCCGAATATGACACGAACCAAAGGTGACGATGAATCCAGTTCTGCGCCCTTGTGGCCCAAGAACAAATGAAGGAAATGCTAGCAGTTCTGAGTGTGGGGTTATATGCCATTTTTATTTTCTTCTTTGAATTTCTCCATATTGCCTAAATTGTACCTAATAACCAGGCATTTGCTTTTTAATCCAGAAAGAGTACAGAAAGAAAATGAGATTATTTTATTCCAATTATTCAAATGTTTACTGTGCAGCATTTTCAAATGTTATTTTTTTAATTACCTTGACTCAAAACCTTGCTTCTCTAGTGCTGCCTCTGCACTTTCACCTAAGCTGCTCAGAGCACAGGCGTCCAACCCTGAATGGAGGCGTGTGTTCAGTTACAGCTCTGCCCCCGGGAGAGGCCAAAGGGGCAGGGCGCCTGGGCAGGGCGGCTGCCCCCACAGACTCCTGGGCCCCAACGAGGAGGGAGCAGGGGGCTCCTCAGAGGCACTTTTGGGTTTGCACTCAGGACGGACCCATCCCACACACCATGGGTGCGGGATGTTTCCTTTCTCCCTGTTCTTTCTGAAAGCAGGAAGAGAATAGCATAATGGCCCAAACATATATATTTATAACCATGATGGACATGTTCAAACCTAAAGAACCCACCAAATCAGAGGTCTACTCATCTCTGGCTGGGGGAGCTTTCTAATTTGCAGGAATAACGAGGACGCTAGTGGCCACCTGCTGCGAGCCGGCCCTGGCCCGGGGCTGTGCACATCAGGGCCGCCCCGCCTGCGGGCTCTGGGCTGTATGAGACTTCCAGGGCCTCGGTTTCCTCACCTGTAAGATGGGGAAGACAGAACTTGCCGTGAGACACCAGCAGCCCCCGCTAGCCACCCTCCCGGCAACCCTGCAGGGGGACAGCTCTCTGCTCCTTTCATGGGCAGGAAAGCAGGGGCCTGAGAAGTTAACAGCCGAGCAATTTCCAGAGCTGGGAAATTCCTTAAAGACACATTGTTGGCTGGCCCTTTGTGTGCTCATATGTTCTCTGGACCGTTTTGAAAAATAAAAAATTGGTGCTTCCTGGACTGGTGTTGATGTTGTCACAAACACTGGGACTGGCGGTTTGATGTGCTGAGCCCTCGATCATGGGACTTGCCCTTATGAAGCTCGTTACTGCAAAGGAGAGTCTAAACTTGCATGTAATTGTCCCTAAGAGTCTCCCCGAGTGCCTCTTTGTTGCTCAGATGTGGCCCTGTCTCTCTCTCTCGGCAGGTGAACCCACTGCCCTCCCCTCTACGTGGGACCCGACTCCCAGGGGTGTAAATCTCCCTGGCAATGCAGGATATGACTCCCGGGGATGAATGTGGACCCGGCATCGTGGGACTGAGAGTATCTTCTTGACCAAAAGGGGGATGCAAAATGAGAAGAAATAGTTTCAGTGGCTGAGAGATTTCAAATGGAGTCGAGAGGTCACTCTGGTGGACATTCTTATGCACTATATAGATAACACCTCTTAGGTTTTAATGTATTGGAATAGCTAGAAGTAAATACCTGAAACTACCAAACTCCAACCCAGCAGTCTGGACTCCTGAAGACGATTATATAATAATGTAGATTACAAGGGGTGACAGTGTGATTGTGAAAACCTTGTGGATCACACCCCCTTTATCTAGTGTATGGAAGGATGAGTAGAAAAATGGGGATAAAAACTAAACGACAAATAGGGTGGGATAGGGTGGATGGTTTGGGTGTTCTTTTTATACTTTTATTTTTTATTCTCATTCTGATTCTTTCTGATGTAAGGAAAATGTTCAGAAATAGACTGTCGTGATGAATGTAACTACATAATTGTACTGTAGACAGCTGACTGCATACCATGGACAATTGTATGGTATGTGAATATATTTCAATAAAACTGAATTAAAAAAAAAAAAGGTGCTTGTTTCCTCCACACCACTCTGGGCTCCCTAGAAGCCTGGGTCACGCTCGTGCGCTGGGCTCAGCGATGGGGGTGTCCGAGAGGACGGAGGACCTGACTCCTGCTGTGATGACAAAGGCCCTGTCACCCTCTGGACTGGCCAGGGCTCAGCCAGCGACAGCCAAGGGAAATCCGAAACAAGGGCTCCCCTGCCTCTGCGTCTGGAGGGTGTGCACGGGGGGCTTTGCTGAACCCTGCTCCTGGGCCCAAAGAGTCCAGGGTGTCTTACCCACTTTAGGGGAAATTCAGTAAGCACCCCACATACGAAGTCATTCTTACACAGGTGCTGGTTCCACACAAGAAAGTGATAAAACAGACATTTTTTTCTTAAACATCTTAAAATATATAATATGAATGGTCTGCCGAGCAATTTAATAAAGTTATAAGGTAATTTAATTACATGATAAAATCAAACTATGTTGGAGAAAACATGGTGAGAGGGATGATGCCTCACTAATATGGACTAACTACAATGTGTAAACTCAGAATTGAATCTTAGAACATAGCCTAACGTGGACACAATAATTATAATAGTCCCTAGATTGTAAGCTCTTACAGCAGTTAACTCTATCCCTGAATTGTAAGGCCTGTCTCTAAACTTTGAGATGCTGATCCCCTAGCATATGTTGTCACAAACATTGGGACTGGCGGTTTGATGTGCTGAGCCCTCAAGCATGGGACTTGCCCTTATGAAGCTCATTACCACAAAGGAAAGTCTAAAGTTGTATGTAATGGTGCCTAAGAGTCTCCCCCTGAGTACCTCTTTGTTGCTCAGATGTGGCCCTCTCTCTCTCTAACTGAGCCATCTTGACAGGTGAACTCGCTGCCCTCCCCACTACGTGGGACCCGACTCCCAGGGTTGAAAATCTCCCTGGCAATGCAGAGTATGACTCCCGGGGATGAATGTGGACCCGGCATCGTGGGACTGAGAGTATCTTCTTGACCAAAAGGGGGATGCAAAATGAGACGAAATAGTTTCAGTGGCTGAGAGATTCCAAATGGAGTCGAGAGGTCACTCTGGTGGACATTCTTATGCACTATATAGATAACACCTCTTAGGCTTTAAATGTATTGGAATAGCTAGAAGTAAATACCTGAAACTACCAAACTCCAACCCAGCAGTCTGGACTCCTGAAGACAATTATATAATAATGTGGATTACAAGGGGTGACAGTGTGATTGTGAAGACCGTGTGGATCACACCCCCATTATCTAGTGTATGGATGAGTGGAGGAATGGGGATAAAAACTAAAGGACAAATGGGGTGGGATGGGGGGATGATTTGGGTGTTTTTTTTCACTTCTATTTTTTATCTTGTTCTGGTTCTTTCTGATGTAAGGAAAATGTTCAGAGATAGACTGTGGTGATGAAAGCATAACTATGTTATCATACTGTGGACAATGGATTGTATATCATGGATGATTGTATGGTGTGTGAATGTATTTCAATAAAACTGAATTTAATAAAAAAAAAAAAATCAAACTAGAGTATTGGATCAGACTGGCATCCCTGAGTCCTCAGGGAAGCAGGACTTTGAACAGAAAGATCTCATGAATTTGCAAACCCCTGAGTATGATCAGTCTATCTTATATTCAGTGTATGGTTCTGAAAAAGCATGTGCAAGCTCTAATTACAGGAAGACTTGATTGCATGAGTTTTCTCTTCACACAGAAAATCACGACGATCCCACATGAACCTGGCAGCGGAGCCCACTCCCTCTTTGTAGGACTTGGACCCGCTGAGACCAGGAGGGACCAGGCCCCCTCAGGGTGTGGGGGATCCACAGCCAGTTTCATGCATAGCTGCTTAATCAGAAAGTGGTGCCATGTTCCAATGTTTTCGGGAACTACCCAAATTTGATGCCAAGGCCTTGATTAGAAATCCAGCAACGCGTGCACAGGTCCGCTCACAGTTTTGGTTTCAAGCTCCCGATGATGGGTTTCTTAGCGAATTCTGGCCACCATGAGGCCCTCTCCAGCACTTTGCTGTCCTGGAGAACAGCAGCCCAGAGGTTTTTGTAGAGCTGCAGAAAAAGTGAGTAAGACTCCTTAGATGGCTGAGCGTGCAAGTAGGACCCCTCACAGGTTAAAAACACAGGGAATTCTCTACTGTCACTTATCAGAGAAATTGTAAATGATTTAAGTTTAATTCCTATAAACCTTTTTTAGTAGAATACAATTAGGAAAATGTAATTATAAAGTACCATAAAACACGTTTATGATGAAAAGTTTCCCAAATATCCCCTTCTTTGGAAATTACTGTAGCAGGCAGATGCTCTGTTTCTTTCTAAAAGTCCCACAGGCTTGTTCTGGAATGTTCTCTCGCACCCTACGTGTCTGCTGGCAGGCTCAGTTGAGACGCAGCGGAGTGGCCCGACGGCGGGTCGGGCTGCCATCGTGCCAGGCACACACAGCCGCTCCTGGCCAGCGAGCAGGCTCCTCCGGGACTTGAGAGGCTCACCGTGTCCAGCCCTGGGCCCCTCACCGGAACACGAGGAGGCTGTGAGGATCTGGCATCGCCGAGACTTGCTCTGTCCACTGAGAGCGCAAAAGGATCGCGCAGGCCGAGAGGGACCGGGTGGGACACTCGCTTCCCTGAAGGAACTGACAGCCTGTTGGCACCTCGCTGAGGTTGACCAATTTTAAGAAACCTCCTCTGTCCCTGCACCTGTCAAATGCACTTACCGACTTCTCCTCCAAAACTGTTATGTTTGGCTCCCAAGGAGACACTGCAGCAGGCTCTTTCTCCCAGATCATAAACCACATTTCATGACTGGAATATTATGCTTCATTTAATGACTGTCTGAAATACTCCATTTAATATGAACTTTTTGCCTGGTGGCACCTGGTTAAAACATCAACCCTTTGAAACTGGGAGAATGTGTATTTTATGGCCCATCCTGTCGGGCGACGCCTCAGCTGGCGCTGGTGTGGGCAGTAGATCCCGAGCCCGAAGGGGACTCCTGCCGGGCCCTGGCCCCTGCGTCCACTCGCCTGCCGCCCAGGACGGGCCTGTTTCTGCAGAGCAGGCAGCTCCCGCCCATGAGGCAGTGCTCTGGCCCCTGCCCGGGCAGACCTACCCAGAGGCTCAGGGCTCCTCACGGGACGTACTTCGAGGCCCCCAGGGGCAGGCACGGTCATGCTCTCTCATTCTCATAGGCCCCTGTTGTCAGCGAAGCAAGCCCTTTCCCAGGGAGTTCAACATGTCCTTCTCTGGGCTCCCTCGGTGGCCCTGACTGCCCTAGGTGACCAGGGCTGGCTGCCTTGACATCTCTCCAAACAGCAGGGCAAGCTCTCAGCCCAGACCCTGGCTCTGCTGCCAACTGACTGGGCAACCACGGGCAACTACCAGGCCCTGCAGACCTCGGTCACTCATCAGCCAAGAGAAGTGTGGGGGTCTAGACCACGTGCGGTGTGGGAGAGCAGGCCTGAGGGTCTACACCGCGTGGGGCTCAGCAGAGCAGGCCTGAGTGTCTACACCGCGTGGGGCTCAGCAGAGCAGGCGTGAGGATCTACACTGTATGGGGCTCAACAGGGCAGGCATGAGGTCTACACTGCATGGGACTTGGAGAACAGGAGTGAGGTCTACACTGCATGGGGCTCAGGAAAGCAGATGTGAGGTCTACACCGCATGGGGTGTGGGAGAGCAGGCATGAGGTCTACACTGCGTGGGGCTTAGAGAGCAGGTATGAAGTCTACACCGTGTGGGGTGTGGGAGACCACCAGCGAGGATCTAAACCACATGGGTGTGGGAGAGCAGGCATGAGGTCTACACTGCATGGGGCTTAGAAAGTAGGCATAAGGGTCTACACTGCATGGAGTTTAGAGAGTGGGTGTAAGGTCTACACCGTGTGGGGTGTGGGAGAGCATCAGTGAGGATCTAAACCACACGGGTGTGGGAGAGCAAGCATGAGGTCTACACCACATGGGGCTCAGAAAGCAGGCATGAGGTCTACACGGCGTGGGCTCCTGAAGGATGCCGAACACCCTGCGTGGCAGCTCCAGGAGAGCAGGCCCTCCACGGGGTGTGACTGTTTCCGCCCCTTCCTAATTCACTGGGACCCTGGGAGGGTCGGGGTGCCCACCTCTCGTCCGGACCACCTGGGCACCTGACCCAGTACCTGCCTCCTGGTGCACCCTCCCCACCCCCTGAGGCCTGGGCGCCTGCCCCCTCCTGATAAGTCCAGGCCCATCTTGTGAAGTTCAGGCTTCCCCTGAGAGCTGACCGAGGGCTCCTTCCCCAAGGCTCCGTCTCTTTTAGGCAGAGCCCCGAGTTGGCAGAGGGGCCTCAGCAGGAAGAGCGCAGGCCTTGGCATGCAAGCGTCCGGGTGGTCGTGACTGCTGGCCACTGCGCACAGATGAGAGCTCACGTGACTTTGGCACTGACACCCCTGTCCTGCCAGGCAGAGCGCAAGGCTGCCCAGAGGCGCTGAGAAGACCCATGGGTGTCACGTGCAGGGCTTGGCAAATGATGGAGGAAGTCACAGGAACGAGGGTGGAGAGGGTGACAGCAGGATGGTGGCAAGGGCCTGGGCCAGGGGGCTGTGGGCAGCAGGCTCAGGCTGAAGGAGGGGAGGGTCCGGGCAGGAGGATGGCAGGTGCAGGGGCCCCGAGGCGCGAAGGGGCCAGCATGTCAGGAGAGCAGCGAGGGGGCCGTGAGGCTGGAGGATGCGGGGTGGGGAGGAGGCCGGAGGGCAGTGGAGGGCAGGTGGCCACACTGGCAGGCAGGCAGGAGTCTGGGTTTCACTTCAAGCTTGTGGGATGTTGGCTCTCTCGGGGGAGTGGCCTGAGCTGGCTGCTGTGTCAATCATTCTGGAGCACAGGGGGCACGAGTGGAGATGGGGGGACCCCAAAGAGTGGCCAGGGAAGTGCAGCAGCGAGCGGAGTGGGGCTGTGGACGGGGCCAGAGTCGACAGACCTGCTGAGGGACCCGAGGCTGGGATGGCGGAAAGATGGGAGCAGAGGTGACAGATGTTTGAATCTAGGAGCCCACAGGTGGCGACAGCCTTGGCGGGACGGGGAAAGCCAGGGAAGAGGTGGTGGGCGGGCGGCCAGGAGGTGCGATCGCGCCAGGCTGCAAGTGCTGGATGTGTCTGCAATTCCGAGGCCGGTGTTGTTCTGGAGGACTGGGGGCTAGGGTGGCCTGGTGACACGGGGAGGGGGTGCCAAGGCTCCGCAAGGGCTCACGATGCCCTTCACCGCCACCCCACAAGGGCAGCCTGGGTACCCCCACTTCACGGAGGAAGAGGCGGGCTGGGGGTGGGGGCCTCACACAAGAGCCGGAGCGAACGAGTCGAAGACCCCAGGTCTCCCGGCCCCTGCCCGCACCCCTGGGGCTCAGGGCCACCCTCGCTCGGCCTCAGCCTGGCCTGGCCCCACACCCCAGCACACCACCAGGGCACGGGCCTCACTTTACCTCGCCGTCGGCTCTGCCAATCGTGGAGTTCAGGACAAAGTCGGGGGGCGCGATCACGTCCACCAGGGCGACCGCGTCGTCCTTGAGCTGTTTGAAAACAAAGTCCGTGCACTTGGCAACTCCCAGGGATTTCCATGGCGACCACTGAGTGAGAGGCGTTTGTTGCCGGGACCCCCTAGCAACCGGTAACCGGAGCAGGCGCAGCCCTTAGTCACGCGTCTCCCTTTACTGGCCCGGACCGCGGCCCCAGCGGCTTGCATTAGTGTTTTCACCCTAATGCGAGTCACTCAAGACTCGCGATAATGTCTTTCCAGCAAGGAAGGGGCTGCTCGTAACTGACGGCTGTGCAGCTCGTCAGCCGGAGGCCCTTCAGAGGCTTGTCGCTGCCTCAGGGCAGAACGGGTCCAGGAAAAGTGTAACGGAGGAGGCATTTGGGGGCACCTGGGAGAGTCGTAATAGGAAAGCTCTTTGGTTTGCAGGAATTTTGTTCCTCTCCCGTTCCACTGCACAAATCATTATTCAATATGACAAATGGAATTCAGATGAGGAGACTTCCAAGAACTTTCTTGAAATGCAAAAAAAAATTTCTTAAAATAAATTTTAAACGACACGGGTGCCCTGACTGGAGCAGTGGGAGTGGGAGAACTTTACAGATATGTCCTAAAAGCACTCGGCCCGCACAGAATAACCCAGAAAACCTTGATGAACAAAAAAAGCAGGTCCATCTACTTTAAACTAACCGTACGCTTGCTTCTAAAGGCCCAGGCTGGCTCCAACTTGGGGCCGTTTTAGACAGAACCGTCAGCAGAGCACAAGCTCCGAGGCCCATGTCCAGCTGGGGGGTGGCAAGTTTTCCCGGGAAGGGCCGAGAGCAGAGGATGCTGCTTGCGGGCCGCTCGCTCCACCGAGGTGAGAGGGGGACGGCCAACGACACGCGTCCGACGGCGGGGGTGGCCTCCTTGGTGACCCCTGGTCCGGAGGACCTGGCTCTCCCGGGCGGCAGACGAAGACAGGAATGGACTGTGCCGAACGCAGCTGACACGCAGAACAGCCCGGAACTACCCGCCTGCTCCAGCCACGGGCCCTCAGCCCCACGGCGCGAGGGACACCACCTGAGTGGGGCGTTTGTGCACAAGGGGAACAACTGTGCCGATTTCCACAGTCGGCATGGAAGGGCTGTGGAACTAGGTCTCGGGTCGAGGCTGGGAGAACTGTGAGGAGCTTGATGGAGAAGCCCAGATGGCTTTGAGGAGACTGTAGGAGGAAATACGGAGGTCCAAGGACGTCTGAGACCTCAGGAGGAAATGATGAGCGTGTTACTGGAAACTGGAGGAACTCCATCTTTGTCATAAAGCAGCAGAGAACTTGGCAAAATTGTGTTCCTATGTTGGATGGAAGGCAGAACTTGAAAGCAATGAACTTGGATAGTTAGGAAAGGAGATTGCTGAGCTACATGTGGAAGGTGCAGCCTGGCTTCTCCTTGCAGCCGAGAGTGAAATGAGAGAGGAAAGGGATACGCTGAGAACCAAACTCTTAAGCACAAAGAAACCAGAAACTGATGGTTTAGAGAATTCTGTGCGTATCCAGGTGGTGTGCTCTGAGGCCAGGGCCAGAAGGAGCTCTGTAGGGGACCCCCGAGCCCCTGGACAGCGAGTCCCCAGAGAACAGGGCTCCGGGGAGGGCTTCACTGAGCGGGGGTCCAGGCAGCATTTCAGCGGAAGGCAGGGTCGGAGGTGCAGTTACGCAGGATGGAGCTGCAGAAAGTTCCACTGTCTAACGGGTTGGTCCCTTGTTTGTCCCCAACAAGTTTCTGCAAAATCTACATGAGCAGAAGCACTGCCAGCCTGGCCTGACAGGGACAGAGAAGGGACAAACTGAAGGAAGAATGGCTTCGAGGGCAGAGCCATGGAAGCCGAGGTCTGGACGGAAGAGATCCCCTCGGGCCGAGAGAGCGGAGCCCACGAGGGTGGAGAGGGCAGGTGTGCCCCTGTGCACGGAGCGTGTGGGCCAGCTGCCCTGGTGCTTGGGGGGGTGGACCTTGCACCCCACTCTCAAGGAGAGCGTGGCCACTGTGCAAGCACTTGGAAGGGGGGTGCTGCTGCTCCTTCAGGCCTGGAGGACAGAACCTCGACCCACAGATGACTCTCAGACGGCGAAATCTAATGGAGTTTGCCCTGCTGGGTTTCAGATGTGTTTGGGATCCATGGCCCCTGTTTTCCAACATCCTCCTTCTGGATGGGGGTGGGGGTGGGGGGCTGCCCTAAGCCTGTCCCACCTTGTCTACAGGAAGCAGATAACTTGTTTTCCAAGTTTCACAGGTCCGATAGCTGGAGGGGAATTTTGCTCCAGGACAGGCCATGCCCATAACTGATTTTGGTGAGATGCTTACCTAGCCTTGGTTCTGAAATGACTTAAGGCTTGGGAGATGTGCTGATGGGATGGATGTATTTTGCATACAGGAAGAACATGTCTTTTTGGGGTTCAGAGGGCAAACTGTGTAGACTGAATTATGTACCCCAGAAAACATGTTCCTTTGGGTGTGAACCTACTGTAAAGAGGACCTTTAGAGGATGTTATTTTTAGTTATGGTGTGGCCAACTGAATAAGACTGGGCTTTAATCCAGATGACTGGAGTCCTTTATAAACAGAATGAAATTCAGATGCAGAGAGAAAGCCATGAGGAGCTGGAAGCTGGAATCAACAGAGCCTGGAAGAGATAGAAGACGCCACCACGTGCACTGCCATGGGACAGAAAAACCAAGGACAAATGATAGCCGGCAGCCAGCCCAGAACGCCACAATCTTCGGGGAGAAAGCATCACCTCGCTGATGTCTTGATTTTGGACTTCTAGCCTCAAACCGTGAGCCAGCAAATCTAGTTGTTTAAGCCAATCCACTGTACAGTATTTGTACAGGAAGGCAAGAAAAGATGCTTTGTCAGAAATTGCTACAAAACTTGGTATACTTGGTACACTTGGTCACATGAGCAATGTTTCTGATGAGCCACATCTCAACTGACAACAGCCACGTGCAGCCAGTGGTTGCACATTGGACAGAACAGACACAGGACATTTTCATCTCCATAGAAAGTTTTATTGACAAGAGAACTACTAGAACACAGAGTGGAAGATGGAGGTCACTTGAATTTTCTTGGTAACACAGGTAGAAAAATAGTATAAGTAAGCAAAATGCCATGAACTAAATTTAAGTTGGAGGCTGATTACATTGAAATGCCTGAGAGAAGAAATATTGATCTAGCTGTAAAAAGTGTAAAGAAAAGAGTGAGCTGAATGTGCACAGATCCTGACATTCTCTAAGAACTAGTTTTGTAGCAATTTCTGACAAAGCATCTTTTCTTGCCTTCCTGTTTTTGTAAATGCTGAACACATGCACATGTATGCTAAGCAAAAGTGAGTGCACACTGATACACAGGTGATGCCAGCTTACCTGTGAACACAGGTCCAAGATCGCGCTCTCTACCATTTTCCCTGCTTGCTCATCGGAGAAGTATCCACCTACAAGGTTATTGGGAAGTGTTGGTTATACTGGGGTCTGGCAACCCAAGCCCCAGAACACCCACAAACAGCAACATACCCAGAAAAGAGCATTTCAAAGCAGCCCCATGGGAGGCCTATTTGGGGTAAAAAGGTAGCAGTACTGCACCCCAAGCCCAGCTGCAAGCCCTTGGGAGGAACTCAGCGGATGCTGGGCTGGATTCTGCTGCTCCTTTATCCACCCAGTTCCCTGAGCAGGTCCTGGGCATGTCCCAGGCCAGTGCTGGGGAGACAGAAACAGGGACACAGTGCCGGCCTCCAGGAAGGCAGGGATGGAGGAAACAGGATTTGCCAGTCCCAAGTCCTGAGGGTTCTGGGAGGCTGGCAGCCACCTGGGGCTCTCACCCATTGGGAGCGGTGCTCAGGGAACGCACGGCAGAGGGGGTGCCTGGGCTGACTTCAGAAGGAAGGGGCAAGGACGGGGGTTCTAGGCAGAGCAGACTGGAGGCATATAAGGTCCTTCGGGGGTGCTGATAACAAATCAAGGTTGTAAAGCCCTTACCATATCCCTGCCAATATGCCAGGAATCAGCCAAGCATCACCACCTCCAGGAAGCCCTCCCAGGCACTGCTGGGGTCCATCAGCACCCCATAGGGCCCCAAGGGGTGGGCTTCAGCTCTCTCTAGAACCCTGCACTGCTGGGCACAAGTAAGCTTTCCCACTTTCTGAACTGAACTGGAAACTGATGCTTCAAAGGGGTCCTAAAAGAAACCTGAAATTAAAGGGAAAACTGTATCTTATCAGTCTCATTCCGAGGTTTCTATGCCCCTGTGCCTTTTCTTATTAAGGTATTTGCATACACCCCTGAGACCCTGGGAGGTAAAGAATTTAACTTTGCCCAGACTCGGCAAGGAGAGGGGACCTGGCTGTTGCCCCGGCTCCCGGGAGGTTATCCCTAAGCCCTTCCAATGTTGTGCCCGATAAGTCTTCATTTACCTGGGGTCCTTGGACCCACCCCCACCCCGATCATCTAATACTGATCTAGGGGGAGGGGGGCGGGGGGGGGAGGGACTCTGGGTCACGTGGTGTCCGCTCAGCCTCCAGGTGGGCAGCTAACTAGGTTTATATGCCTGAGCCCCAGTCCAGACCCCGGGCTCGGGGCAGCTTCCCTGTGCGTCGCTGGGAACGTCAGCGCTGAAGTTCAGCATTTGGAACTTTCGCGGGCCCTGCGCCAGTGCCTCTTCCCTTGGCTGGTTTCACCCTGCTCCCCTCCGCTGCGGCAACCGTGACCGCGTGCGCGGCAGCTTTCGGTGAGTTCTGGGAGTCCTAGCGAGCTAGCAGCTGGCGTTGGAAGTGAGGGTGTCCCTGGGGATGGTGCCCCACCTTCCCAGCTCGTGCCCAGCATGGCAGCCGTGAGCTGGGCAGTGCCTGGTGGCTGAGGGGCGGCGCTGGGGCAGCAGGGGGTGCCCGCGGCAGGGTGTGCCGTGGGCGGGGATAGGTCCTACCTCGGTAGAGCAGGGTCACGTGCGGGCTCAGGGACCACAGCGCGTACAGGGCGCTGAGCCGCCGCAGCACGGCCCGCAGCGGGGGTGGCACGCCGGGGTGGTGCGCGTGGTCGTGGAACCTCTGCACCACCGTGAGCTCCAGGAACGCCAGGGCCAGGGAGCGGCAGGCGTACACCTGAAGGAGACACAGAGCCCCGGTCACCGGGAGAACCGGCCGGAGTCCCAGCCACGGTCCGGGGTTTGCAGGGGGGGAAATGAGTGGATGTCGGAGGTCTGCACCCCAGCCTGCACTGGGGCAACCACGGAACGGAGCGGCGCAGACCCAGCGGGCAGGAGACGCACCATGGTAGAGCACGGAGGAAGAGGCCCGGAGGAAGGAAAGCCTGGGGCTGCGGCCCGCTCTGCATCGGCCTCTCAGACCGTGGAAAGCCCCAGGGTGTCTCTCTGGGAACAGGGACAGCTTGGGGAGCCAACGCCTGGATGAAAGTGCTGGCCCAGGGCCCGAGGTGGGCTCCCCAAGGACACAAGATCCTGCTTGGGTTTCTGGTGCCCCTGGGGACCACGCAAGCCAACAGAGGGAAGGTGCTGCGCCAACAGAGGGAAGGTGCTGCGCCAGCTGCTCCTTAGTCCTCAGCTCAGAATTCCTCTCTCAGAAGGGCAGGGCCAGGCTCCGCCACGGCTTCCAGGGAAACAACCTCGGTCTCCCCTCACACCTCAGGCCCGGATGGAGAGAAGGGCCACGTGGAGGGAAGACGTGACACTGTTCCCAGCTCAAGTTTTTTTTTTCCCAAGTACGGAGTTCTGATGCCCACTTCGTTGTGACAGCAAGAAGTCACTGCAGATCTTTTGGTCCCAATTTTTTCTTTTTTAACCAATATCCAATCCATTTGCCAACAATTATAGCTTCCTTTATTAGCTTTTCCTCCCTCATCTCCAATTTATCACTTTACCAGATTTTTAAAATCAGACAACACATGCATTGATTTACTAGAACAAACGTGTGTTACATTGAAATTTAAAGAATATTCCAGTAAAGTGATGAGGCTGGGGGGTGACTGGCACCTGGGAGAGCATCGAGAAGCCCAGGTAGGGGGTGGCAGAGGCAGTGAAGACAGGGGTGTCTGCTGAAAGGTAGGGCTCCATTTCCAGGGCCAGGGCTAGGGGTCGCTGCTCACAAAGCCAACGTCACACCTGGACCCTGGGCACAGGAAGGGACCCTCAGGACATGCTTCAGGGCAAGGGGTGCTCTCTCCTGCCCCTCACGCCCTCTGACGGGTCTGACTCCAGGAGTCCTGTGGGCCCAGGAGCTGCGAGGCCACAGAGCACCACCCGCTGCCCACTGTGAGAGGGGTGCAGGGGCCAGTGTGGCTTTCTGCCAGCAGCCGGTGTGTGTGCCCTCGGCTTGGGCAAAGCTGTGGCTGGGGAGGTGGGGAGTGGGCTACAGACCCCACTGAGGTGGAGCACCCTGATCCCCCAGACTCTGCTGGGTGGAGGGAAGGGCGCCAGGGCTGATGCTGGGGTGGCGAGGCTGGCACTGGATGCTCGGCCCGGCTGAGGACACAAGGCCACACGATCAACCAGGGATGGGACAGAACCCGAACCCGGGTAGGCTGGATCCAGCGTCCACACCCCAGCCACTTCACTTGAGCAGATCAATACCATTAAGTCTCCCCAACACCCCAAACCCTGTCATGCACCTCCCCTGTGATCCCGAGGCCAGGCTGACCTGGGAGGGCCACAGAACTCACAGTGGGGCCAAGCTCGGAGCTGGAGCCAAGCCCACCCAAGCTCTGTGCTCCACCACTATACTCTCTCTTACCCCCAACATCGTATTTCGAGTTTTAAAATTATCTTGCTTCATCTTACTCTCAGAGAAGTGATGTGCTTTAATTTCAGGCATTTCGCAGGTTTGCAGGTGGGCCTGGAGAAGCCCCCACGGAGGATCTTGCTGCTGCCGGGAAATGCATCCTGAGGCCTTTACTGGGTTTGGAACATCAACAGGAAGCTGAGGGCCCAGCCCTTGGAGTGGGGTGAGTGGCTTCCAGATGCACTCAGGAGCCAAGCGTCTCTGACAACTGACTCCCTGTCCCCGTGCCTCAGCTGTTCCATCTGCAAAATGGGGAGAACAATGCTGCGCCCCGACGCTGCTGAGAGGAGCCAATGGACTCTCACCCAGGGTCTTCGAAGTGCTCGCTGACGGTGGCCATTGCTCATCATCTCGGTCCCTGGGAATCCAACGTATGCGAAGGCATCTGGTGTTCTTCTGGGAGATGTCCAGATAAGACAATCCAACCACGGTGGGACACGCACTCGGGGAGCGAAGCCCCCTTACTTTTTTTGTCCACAGAGCTGCTGCGGCCGCGGCCCCAGTGCCCACACTTAAGCCCTGACCCTGGCGGGCTGGATGGGAAAGGCTCTGGGCCTCCCTGGCTGGTCGGGCAGCCCAGCTCTGTGTCCTGGGAAGCGGAAAGAGTGGACGGAGACCCCAGTGGGAGGCCAGGACAGCCACTGGACTCCAGCTGACAGCCACCAGGGCAGGGGGCCTGGCTAGAGAGAGGCAGCAGAGCAGAGAGCAGCCTGGGGCTGGAGCCCATGCGGCCCGGAGCCCTGGAGAGCAGTTCCTCTTCCACTGGCTTCCCAGTCCAGGTCCCCTTAGGCCTGCGACGCGGTTCTTCAGGGGTTCCCAACTGGGGCGTCCCAGTTTGCGAATGCTACCGTTAGGCAAAATACCAGAAATGGATTGGCTTTCATAAAGGAGGTTCATTCATTTTCAAATTTACAGTCCTAAGGCCATAAAAGTGTCCAAACCTAAGGCACCAGTGAGAGGATACTTTCCCTGAAGAACGGCCGATGGCATCCGGAACGCCTCTGTCAGCTGGGAGGGCAAGTGGCTGGTGTCTGCTGGTCCTTTGCTCCTGGGTTGTGTTTCAAAATAGCTTTCTCCAAAATGTCTCTGGGCTTCTGTCTCTCTTAGCTTCTCTCAGCTCTCTGCTTGGTTCTCCTGGGTTGTTTCTCTCTAAGCGTCCGGGGGTTCTCACTTAGATTCTCCAGGGCAAACTCTGGGCTTCATCTCTTAGCTTAGCATCTCCAAGTGTCCTTCTGTCAGCATCTGCCAGCATCTCCAAGAATCAGCAAGCGTGTGGGTCTCCTGGCTTAGCATATCCCAGGGTGTGTTCCTCTCTCTGCTCTGTGTGTGAGCTCCCTTTACAGGACTCCAGTAACCTAATCAAGACCCACCCTAAAAGGGCGCGGTCAAATCTCCATGGAAACATTCAATCAGGAGGTCATACCCCCTAATCAAAAAGATTAATAACTCTGTCCCCACAAGACTGCATTAAAGAACAAGGCTTTCTGGGTCCAGGGCGACTCTGCCCCGGGGGACACTAGTGACGTGTGAAGACAGTCTGGGTTGTCACACTGTGGGGTGCCACTGGCGTGGTGGGAAGAGGCCGGGGTTACTGCTGAGCAGCGTACAGCGCTCAGGGCACCCCCAGCCCGGAATGAGCTGAGAACCTGCTGTGGTCCTCGTGTCCTGCCCTTCGCCTGAGCTCTGCTGGGTGCACGTCCTCACCACTGGTAGATCTGATGACAACATCAGCAGATGTGGGCAGGGCCGGCGAAGGGCCCTGCATCGTGCTGTGCTCCGGTGGGGGTGGGGGCAGAGCGCCTGGATCATGGCAAAACTTTCCTGGTGAGGAACATTCTGGCTTCTCTGTAAATCTCAAAGCAGTGTGCTCCAGCCGAGAGGGGGCACAGCCCCCAGAGAGCAGCCCAAAGCCGGATGCTCCTCGGGACTCCGGCCGTGAGGGGACAGCAGGCGGAGGGGCTGCTGCAGAGCTGTCTCCACGGCCACCCCTGTTCAATGCCCCCCAACCACCACCACCAGGACTTCAACGGCGCTTTTCGGACTCGATGTGGCTGAGGAGCAGTGGCCACTTTCCCAGCGAAACACCGCGGCTCGACAAAGGAGCGGGGCACGGGCAGCCAGGTGAGGACACCCCACCCTCTGCCCTCACTCCACACGTCCCGGCCCAAGGCCTCCCACATGGAGCCCCTCCGTGCCCCCTCCCCAAGAAGCCTGCAGCCTCAGGACAGGAAGCCATAGATCATGTCAGACCCAGGAATTAATTGCTGGTGCACTCGAACATCCTACTCTCTGAGGACACTTGCATTTGAACAGGAAATGGCTGAAGGGAGGAAAAATATTCTCGGCCGCCTTTATATGCACAAAAATCTCGGGAGGAATCACAGGGAACAGGGAAGCAGGTTAGGGATGGGGGCGGGGGTGACGGCATCTCTGCACACCTTTCTCAGTCCGCAGATGCGTGAACCTGGGAGAGAGTCACCAGCCAGAAACTGAGATCACTGGATAAACACATCTGCTTTTTAAGAGCCTACTGTGTGTCCGCTTCTAGTAGGCGATCAGTAAATGGTAGTTTTTATTAACAGGAATGGGTAAACAAAAAGTTAAGCTTCCCCTGCTGGGTCAAAGAGTATGTACATTTGTTATTTTAATTAAAACCAGTAACTTGCCCCAAAGGACACAGCAGTTAAAAACCTCCCCCGACAGTGCCAGGCAGGTGTCTCCCAGCACCAAGCAAGGACACCATGGGCCGCGGCTGCTTCCGTCCGGGCGTCCTGACCTGGCGTCCATCTGTCCCCTGCGCTGGCCGCTGCCATCGGAACGGGGGCTCGGTTTGCCACCAGGCTGCCATCAGCTTTTCAAAACCAATTTGGAGGAACTCTTTCCACATCAGGGATATTCTCTGTCAGTTATGTGTTCCATGTGCTTTTTCCGGCCTATTGTCTTTTGACGTTGTTTATAGTGTTTAACTTTTATGTAGTCAAATCTGTAGTTTTTGTTTCTTTTACAGCTTCTGGGTTTCCTGTCTTACTTAAGAAGGCTTGTCCCGCGCTGAGGTTATGTAAATATTCTCTGCAGTTCTCTTCCCAGGCCTCTCTGCCGTCATGATCACCATATGGGAAGGAATTGCCTCTCCCTGAGGACACGTGGACGTCCAGCCAGGGCTCTGAGACAGTGCTCAGCTGTCAGAAATGACCCAATGCCGGCTCCTAAAATCCTCCTTGATCTACAGCAGGCCTGGAAAA
This sequence comes from Choloepus didactylus, assembly GCF_015220235.1. Taxonomy (NCBI): domain Eukaryota; kingdom Metazoa; phylum Chordata; class Mammalia; order Pilosa; family Megalonychidae; genus Choloepus; species Choloepus didactylus. The sequence goes on along the minus strand of NC_051309.1, from coordinate 4,739,209 downwards.
CAAGGATCTTGGATCCCTCATCCAAGCCTGCGTGGCAGCTCCACTGGGCCCAGGCCTTGACTTCTGCACGGTTGCCTGCCCCCTCTTGTCCTTCTCTGCCGTGGGACTCCCTGATGCCATGCAGAAGCTCTTTGATGGAGTTCAAAGGTGAACTGTGCCTAATGACTGCTAACACCCTCACAAGGTGCAGCAACATCCCATGTGTGCGGAGGCCCCACGCACAGACACGCATGTGCTCACCCAACATTTGCCCCCCGCCCCCGTTTCCTCTCCCGAGAAACTCCGCGTTGATTGGCCTGATTGATCATGAATGCTGAGGGCAGGGCTGAGCGGCTGCAACTGGAACGGGGAAGCCACAGGCCAGCGCGGGCGAGATCGGCAGTGACCTTCCGGGCAGTTCTAAGGGATCCGGATGTGGTTGGGAAATGGCCCTCTTGCACACGCCATGCCTTTGGGTGTCTAGCCTCATAACGTGGAGTACTCTGATTTCCATTTCAAGAAAGACAGTTTGATATGCTGAGAAAGGAGGGAGATGGGGAAAGGAATCTGCATCTATCCGTTCCGATGACCCAACTGGCTGTGGCCGTAGTCCAGGGCAGCCAAGGCAGGCAGCCGGTTCTGGAAGGATCATTTCCAGGCCTCCTGTTTTTACTCACTGTGGCACGGAACTGCACGTTTTACTGACCTTGGCAAGACGCTTAATTAATTTCTTTGAAGCCATAAATTGCATCTGGCTTTATGCAAACTCAGCAGGAGCCTTTCAAACTGAGACCCAGTCGTCGTTTCACTATCTCCTCACACGTGGGCAGGTGTGGCCAGAAAGATCCTAGAGACACCTGCCTGTCCTGCTGGCTGGAGGGGCGCAGGGCTTCGGACGTGGAAGCCGCGTTTCAAAAGAGGCGTTACGGAGTTTGACAAAGAACCTCATTAAACGACACCAAGGCAAGTTTCCCAGGCTTTCTCTGTGGCCTCCCTAAACAACAGTCACCCCACACATCTATGGGACATAACCGGATTCCCAGAACCTTGGCTGATTCCTGGCACGATGAGGCACTTTACAACAGGGTGTTCTGAAGTGTGGATTCCCAGAACACGAGAAACGGCCCGTCCCAGTGTGAGGACTGAGTGGCATTCCAAAGCCCATCCGTGACGCGTGGGTCATGCACACCAGGTGCTCCTCCGTCAGTGTGACATGACCTGACGAAAACAAGCACGGAGTGACGGCCTAAACTCTGTCACGGAGGCCTGGGGGGCAGCGTACTTTGGCCATGGGGAGGGGGCACCCTGGGTCTCCAGATTGGCGTCCCTGGCCCAGACCCCACTGTGCATCCCAGGCTCACACACCAACATCCCCACTTCAGTGATCTCAGCTGCCGATTACAGACCAGATGCCGCAAGTGCAAACCTGATCTCCATAACCCGTAAGTTCCTCCACCACCTGGCAGTTAGGTGTCACCACCCTAATTTACAGAGGCCAAGCCAAGGTACAAAGAGGCCAAGTAATCCTCCCAAGGTCACAGAAGCCAGAGGCTGGAGCTCGCAACGGCCAGGACAGTGCATTTACCAAGGACGAGCAGCACAGAAATTAGGAGCAAGGAACAAAAAACAGCCATTTTTAAAACAAACAGATACCTGACAGTTGTTCCTCGCTTCAAAGTCACTGCTTCCTGACCTCTTCTCTTGCTCTAGTTTTTGGTAACTCTCACGGAGCAGGTAACAAACCAGCCACTTGTATGCTGCCAGGGGGGCTTGAAAAGAAGAAAGAGAAGGAAAAAAGTAATAGGTGCAACAAAGACAGTATCTAGCATTTGTTGACTGCTTACCACATTCCAGAATGTTGCATACACTGATTAACCTTCATGAAAAGGGGATGGGGTGGGTCCTGTGTTACAGGTAAGGAAACCGAGGCACAGGGAGGGTCCCCCGGCCAGGCAGTGGTCAGGGTGTCTCCTGGCTCTGCGGTGAGGCTGTCCCGAGCAGCCCACCTGGTTCTACCAACCCCAGGGCTGCAGGGTCACGGAGCCACCTTCTGAGCAAGGACCTCATGTATAATGAGCTGTGTGGTTTCACTCGTCCTCAAATGCCTGCCCAGGAAGGAACAGAGGCCCCATCTACCCCATCTACTGAGGATTTGTGTGGGCATCACAGCAGTTTCTTGGCAGATGGCGGCAAAGAGGCTAGAGGAAGGGGTGCCCTTGGGCCACTCCGGGTCAGGCACTCCTCCTGCAGCCCTGCCAGGTGCAGCAGGTTGAATGGAGCCCCCCCAAAAGGTAGGTCCACTTCCTGACCCCCAGAACCTGTGCCTGTTGCCTCATTTGGAAGAAGGGTCTTTGCAGATGGAGTTGAGGGCCTTGAGATGAGATCATCCAACGACAGGTGTCCCTGGACGAGAGGCCGGGGGCCAGGGATGTCCAGGGGAAAGCAGGAGGCCGTGCGAAGAAGGCACAGAGGCTGGGTGACATGGCCACAAGCTGAGAAGCACCCGGGGCCCCCAGAAGCTGGAAGGGGCAGAAAGCTTCCTCCCTGGAGCTTTCGGGGGCGCACAGCTTTGCCAAACCCTCTGCCCTCCAGATGTGTGGGATGGGGCCTGGCTCAGTGTGCTCACTTGTCATGGCAGCCCCAGGAAGCTAACACCCCAGACAACCTGGTCGTCGTCCCTGAGCTCTGACAAGTGCCGTCTTTCGGGACGTCACCCAAAGACCCACGTCCATGTCTGGAAGCCAATGGTGACACCCACAAAAGCCAGTCTTACTAATGCCTGTTCTTGGAGTCTGTACAAATTCTGAGCTTCCTAAACTCTCCCCAGCAGGGTCAACTGTCAAGAGCAGCAGAGAGAAGTGGGTGTTGCAGAGTCAGATTTTCCATGATTTATTTATACAGCAGCAAAACCCAGGAAACAGCCAGGGCCAGGAACTGCTCGGACTAATTCCTTTCAACCTGAGCAGAGGCCCCTGGTGTCCCATGAAGCAGCGAGCACAGTCTATCCCGAGGGCTGTGTCCTAACGCTTCCCTGGAAGGTGCCATGGATGCACCACTGCAAAAATGATCCAAAACTTCCAAGCTTTTCCCATAATCAGATTCCATCCAAAATGCTTAATGTCAATGACAATTTTAGATGTTTCTCATTGTGCTTCAAATGAGAAACAGGCCTGATACGTTAATTATCTCTAGAAAATGTTTTCCTTTAGAAACTCAACTTCTAGCTCCCAATTCTTCATGGGAAAACAAGTGACATTGTTTAAACGTGCTCAGGGGAGGGGAGAAGATTCTCTGGCGAGTATATGAAAACTCACGCAGTCATGGTGGAAGGCAGGTCCCGGGACAATAGAAGTTGGCACCATCAAGTGGGAAACCCTCCTGCTTGGAGGGGGGCCGTGAGCCCCAGAGCAAACCCGCTTATACAGCCGTCAATCTCAAGACTTTCCCAGACACATGGGTCACTGGTGGTCCTCCGCTGTGCTCCCCCACTGTCCCCCTGCAGCCCTGCTGTCCTGGTCACTGGCTGCTCCCCCCAAGGCCTCCTGGAGCCATGGCTGCTGTGACCGGCTCGCCCAGGCCACTGCCTGCCTGACCCTTTGGGGGGTCCTCGCCAGCCTCTTTGCATTCACCCCACACCCCGCATGGCCGCTGCCATCACCACACTCCAGGCTCTCCTGGGTCTGCAGCTCCCCCGGGCCTGTCACCCCAGCAGCTTCCAGACATCTCCACCAGGGTCCCACGGGCACTGGAAACGACTGTGTTCAGACCTGGACTCCTATAGTCACCAGGCACCTGCCCACAGGGGACCCTCCACCTGATGGGCCACCCCACCCACCCTGCCCTTCCCTGGGCTTCTCACCTGGCCTCAGTTCTGGTGTCCTCACTGACTCCCCAGCTCCAGTCCCACCTCCTCCAGGCTGCTCTCGTCCTCACCCTCAGAGCACTCTTCCTACAGCGGGGTTCTGACCAAGGCCTGCCCCAGATCATGAGGCTCGGTGACCAATCCAGGCTCCTTGGCGGGCCCATGGGCCTTCCCCAGGCTGGGGGCTGCCTGCTGCAGCCGTGTGGATGGCTGAATGCGCCGCCAAACGTGCTACCCCGGAACTCCGGGACCCACCACGTGCCTGCACTGTCACCTTGCGTCTGCTGTGCCCAAGGCAATGCTTGTGACCCCTCACTTCCACCCACCGCCACGTGCAACCAGCGCCCCATGAAGGCACCAGGGGCAGGCACCCCACAAGGCATGGGGCACAGGCTGCATCACCCCCATACCTCATGCCTCCCGTGCAGAAGGGGAAACTGAGGCTCAGAGAAGTTGAGTACCTCGCCCAAGGTCACACTGCTGGGGGCAGGGCTGACTCCCAGCCTGAGCTCCTCAACTCTGAGCGGCAGCACAGGGCAGCTCCTGAAACACATCCTCCGGGTACACACCTGTGCCTAAATCGGAGCACTAGTGGAGAGTGAGGCCTGCCTCCTCCCTCCCAGTAACCACTCCACTCCCCGAAGGCTGGGATCAGAGCTCTCGGTAAATCTCTTGACCTTTCAAACAGACTGAACATGATACTGGAAAAGTTTTGTTTCTCCTGCCCTGTAGCACTTGAGGACCGTAACTCATTTACGTGATTTTTACCAAAGATCCAGATGAGACAAAGGCTACACAGTCAGTCACGGGATCTGGGATCTGACGATCAAATTCCCATGAGAGGAAGGGCTGGCCAAGGAGGCCCGAGCCCCCTTCTCCGTGTGCGGAGAATAACATCATCATTCAAGCCAGACCACTTGCACCAAATGAATTTAGCTGCATTCTTTCCTCCAGAAAAATGTTTTCATTTTGTTGGATCTTGCAAAAATGAGAGCACTCATGGGAAAAACTGATGATGCTGACCTGGCTCTGTTCCTGTGCTGGGGCACGAAGTGTGATTCTGCTTTCAGACTGCAGGACGAGGGAGGGACACGCGGGCCGCGGCAGGCACACAAGGAGGCTGCCCCTACTGCTGTGCTTTGTAACTTCACAACGGGCTATGGTGTCAGGGAAAATATTTGGTAGGGTGGATGTTATTGCAATTACTAGGTCATTTTCTACTACTGTCTGTGGCAACATTTGTAGCACTTAGGAACTAACTTGCAACATTCAGTAATAAATCGATCTTCAACAGTATTGCATTTCTGATTAGCAGAACAAGAACTATAAGAAAATTTATAACAAAGTGTGGTGACCAAAGAAAAATAAAACAATTACTAGCAGAAAAAATTTTTGGATGATGATGACGATGGTGATGGTGCTGATGGTGGACGGTGGTGCTGATGGTGGATGGTGGTATATGATGGTGGTGAAGATGGTGGTGGAAGATGGTGGTGGTGATGGTAGTGGATGGCGGTGGTGGTGGTGATGGTGGTGGTGATGGTGGTGGTAGGTGGTGGATGGCAGTGGTGATGAAGGTGGTGGTGGTAGGTGGTGGTGGTGGTGATGGTGGATGGTAGTGGTGGTGATAGCAGATGGTGATGGTGGTAGCAGTGGTGGTGGTGGTGATGATGGATGTGGTAGATGATGGCAGTGATGATGGTGGTAGAAGGTGGTGGTGGATGGTGGTAGATAACGGCAGTGATGGTGGTGATGTGGTGGTAGTGGTGGAGGGTGATGGTGGTAGTTGGTGGTGGTGGTGGATGGTGGTAGTGGTGGTGCATGGCAGTGGTGGTGATTGTGGATGGTGATGGTGGTAGCAGTGGTGGTGGTGATGGTGATGATGGATATGGTAGATGACGACAGCAATGACGGTGGTGGTGATGTGATGGTAGTGGTGGATGGTAGTGGTGGTGATGGTGGATGGTAGCAGATGATGGCAGTGATGATGATGGTGGTGGTGATGGTGGTGGAGGTGATAAGCATTGGCTCAGAAGTCAACCCAGCTTGGGTTTTAATCTGACTTCTGTCATTCACACGGACTAGGTCTGAGCTTCCTCTATAAAATGTGGGCAGGAGAGGCCACCCCGCCTGACTGACTCAGACAGCACATGCTGAGCACCTGCCACCACTGTGATGACTAGGAGTGTCAGCGCTGTGCATGCCAGCCCAGACGGCACTTTCCCACACGCTCTCCGTCCTTCATCTGGGGGAGGGAGGGTGGCCTCCCCTACCCTGGGATCAGGAGGCACCCACACTCTGGCCTCTGACTCCGGATCCCAGTGCCCACACACAGCCTCCGAAGGCTTCCTGTTAAGCAGCATGCTGTGGGCTACAGAGCCTGCCAGGGATGATTTTTGTCTAACCTTTAAACTTTAACCTGGTCCATGGCTGAGTGCTCCTGGTGCTGAGCACCATGCCAAATGCTTCACACAACTCGCTCATCCCCACAAAAGCCTCATGTGACCCCATCCTGCAGGTAAGGAAACTGAGGCAGGAGGGTTAAGGAACTTGCCTGATGCCACCTGGCAGGTGGGTGAAGCGGCCAGGACCAAACCCAGGTGCCCGGGGGGGGGGGGTCCTGATGTCACAGTCGGGGGGGTGGGCTGCTTTCCAAGCTTCCTGGGTCTCTCCGGAGAGTGCACGGTCTGTTTTGCACAGCGCACCTCTTTGGGACCTGTTTATTGTGTCTCATCTCGCTAAAAGAGTGCAAGTCCTCAGGCAGCAGTCCCTGAGGTCCTTGCAAACAGGCGCTGTTGTGCTGCCAAGTGACCTAATAAGGTAACAGGGATGCTGAGGGACGTGCTGAGGCTTAGACCTGCCGCTACTTTCATTTTTGACACGAGGATTTAAAGGGGAGAGCAGGACAGTTGTGGGGGGCTGCTTTCTCTGGAGACCCATTAAGACTGGGGCAGGCTGGGAGCTGGGGGCAGAAGCTCTAAGCCTGCTCTCTCTGTAAGATCACCCCTTGTTACCATCAGAGAGCTCTGTGAGGTACGATGGAAAGACCTTGGGCTTTGGAGTCCAACGGGCTCGGCTCTACCCCTGACCCTGCCGCCCTCGGGTGCTCTACCCTCGGAGAAGCCACTGGGACTTGCTGGACCTCAACGGCCTGAGCCAAGGGACCCTCTGACGTACGTGCCAGCTGCCAGCACTGTCGCCACCCTCCGGGGCACATACCTCGCAACAGCCCCTGCACAGCTCCTTTGCACAGACCCAGGGGGCGTGTGGGGACTTGACTCTCCCCTGCACCTCTGGCCACTCTGACCGCTAGTCCTGGGGGCCCACAGTGACTCAGTTTCCCCCCATGTCCCCAACCACTCCATCCATGAGTCCTGGGGGCTCACAGTGTCTCAGTTTCCCCCCATATCCCCAGCCACTCCATCCACGAGTCCTGGGGGCTCACAGTGACTCAGTTTCCCCCCATGTCCCCAGCCACTCCATCCACGAGTCCTGGGGGCTCACGGCCACTTGGCCCTTTCTCCCGTGCCCCCTGCCACTCCATCTGCTAGTCCTGGGCCTCCACCTCCAAGGCACTCCACCAGCCTGTCCCCCTCTCCAACACCACCACTACTTCCTGCCCAAGCCACCATCTTCTCTCACCTACAATCCACAGCAGAGCAGCCAGTCACCTTTTTTTTTTTTTTTACAGAATAACATTTTAAAAGTAAGAACCTTCAAAAGCAGCAACCCAAATCTCGATTGGTTCAGCCACTGTCTTGCTTAAAATCACCTGGAGGTTTCCTATCACACTGGAATAAAGCGCAAGCTGACCCTGGAGGTTGAATGCCCCCCACCCCACACCAGCAGCCCCCTCAGGCCCCTCTGGACCCCTGGCACCAGCCACCCTGACTTCCTGTTTCCTGAGCAGGCCAAGCTTGCTCCCCTGGGGCTTCTGCCCTGGCTGCTGCCCCACCCTGGAACACCCTGCCCTCGGGTCCTCCCACAGGGAGCCGTTCCAGTCACAGAGACCTCAACCGAGAGGCCACTTCCTCAGAGAGGCTGTCCCTGCCCAGCCCAGCCCCGAGGGGAGCCACCCACCCAGGCCCTCCAACGTCGGCCAGCGGGGTCTCTGCAGAGCCCTTCTCCTCTGGGACGCGTTCCTCGTGGCTGACTGTCTGATGTCTCCCCCGTGGGTCTGGGAGGCCCCAGGAGGGCACCTGGGCCCCCTCTTGCCTTTGCATCCCCAGTGCCGGAACTGTACAGGGAAGATGCTCAGCAAACTCTCAGGGTCCACGTGTCAGTGCAGGAGCGAAGGGCAGAGCAGCTGCTCTCGGGGGGAGGCAGGTGTGGGGGGCGAGGCACCCTTTGCAGAGCAGGTCCTGGCTGCACCCCTGTCTCCAAAGCCAGGCCCCGTGGACAGAGGGCAGCCCTGCAGCTGCTCCCCTGATGTGGGGGCCGGGCCTTTCCAGGCCTTAACTCCGAGGGCGCCAGAGGAGCACACCCCAGGGAGAAGAGCCCGGAGCCCAGAGCGTGGACTGGCCCAGCAGGGCTGCGGGAGCGAGGGGAGGAAGCCAGTGAGGCACCTGGAGTGCAGGGAGGCGCCCGGAGTCGCTGCCGTCTGCAGACCGTGTTACAATGCTAGGGAGCGGGTGGGAAAGTGGACACGGGGTGGCAACGAGGGGGTAAGGACAGTGCAGGGTGACAAACAGCAGCACGTGCAGAGGCCCAGGGATGCTCAGCAGCGACGGCAATGAGGGGCTGGCGAGCCACTCGGGTGACGAGCAGAGTGGCAAGGGGGGCACGGGGGGCACCCAGGCGCTGCCGGGAGCAGAGGCCAGGCCACAGTTGCCCCTGCGTGCTGTCCCGGGGAGGGGAGGAGGATTTGGGGTGTGGAAGTGTGCGCCCTTCACCTCTGGAGCCAGCACAGAGCGGATGCGCAGTGAGTGGACCACCGAGTGAACGAGTGACGCAAACAAACCAACACGCTCACCGGGGCCTCCAGCTGCCACGGCCGCCCAGCTGCGGCCGCCCCTTCGGCACTGTGCACTCACCTCCTGGCGGCGGTGACGGGGAAACGAGGGCACGGCAGGGCCCGGCTTCGTGAGCAGGAGAGAGTGCACTTACCCGAGGAGTCCAGGCCGGCGCGGCCGGGACCCGGGAACCTCTGGGCAAGGATATCCGGGTAGGCTCCCAGGAAGTCCACCGTCCGCAGCGGGCTTTCGAAGCGAGCGCCGTCTAGGATGCACACTGCCATGACTTTTGAGAAAGGCGGGGAGAAGCCCACACCGCAGAGCCTCTTCACAGCTGTGCAGTGATCCCCACGGGGCCTGTTTCTGGGTGACCCTCCCTCACCCTGCTCCGCTCGGCACTTCAGAAGCTGCTCGATCGAGAGTTAATGTCTTGCAAACAGAAGGTCCATCTTAACAGAAGGGAATACATCCAGGGGGCCAGGAGAGCCCGCCCCCGTGTGAGGCCCCAGGGGCCCCCCACCCCACAGGCCGCCGAGGGCCTCACCTTGGAGCTTGCGTGCCAGCAGGCTGAGCAGGTAGTTGCTGGTCTGCTGCAGCAGGACGTTGTTGTCCCCTTCGTAGGTACAGTTGGGGTCATTATCATTTCTGAGGTCCCCTAGACGGCTCACTGCAACAAAGCCATGATGTTCTTGTCATTTCAGATGCACATTCGAGAACGACTCCTAAGAATCCAAGAGTGTAAGAGGTCCTTGCCCCAGCTGGACCAGACACAGCTCCACCTCCCAGTAGCTGCAGAGCTCAGATCCCCCCTCTTTGGCACGGGGATAACACAGTGACCACCTGGCAGGGGGCTGGGGAGGCTGAACAAGCCGCCCCGCATGAAGCACCTGGCAGGGGGCTGGCTGGTGGGGGGCACTCGGTCAACATGCACTGTCGCTATCCTGCTGTCAGCGTCAGGCCTGGCAGGGTCGTCTGGCGTGACCGTCAGCCAAACGCTGGGGCACTTTCGGGGCAGGGACGCTGCCCACCCGGTTACGGGCCAGACTCCACAGCCACACAGGCACACGGTTTTTTCTCAGATGACCGCCTGACTCCTCGCGAGTCTCACCCACTGGTCTGTCTTCTCTTTTAGCCTAAATTGAATGAGCCCCTCTTCCTACATAAGAGATTTCAAATACCAGAAGCCAACTCTTGCTTTTCTTTTGTTGTCTCTCCCGCCAGTTAAAGAATCCTGCTCCCTTCTCCTATTCCGTAAGGTACACATCCCAGAGCCACAGCACTTGGGTCTCCTAGCTCCGATCACAAGCCCCCCGCAGAGAGGCTGGGACGGAGGGAAGGCAGCAGGGGAAGGAGACAGACTCTGATCCCCACGCTCACACCTGGCGTGAGATGCTTGGAAGCAGCCAGATGGCCAGACAGCTCCCACTAGGCCTGTGTCCACTCTGACAGCCTGGTCCCTTTTCCTCCAACACCTGCTGCCACCGTGAATCCACTGACTGTGCAGAGCCAGCAGAGACCGTCGAGAACAAGGCTGCAGCTGGTATTTCAGACGTCAAGGCCTTTACACGCATCCCTGCTGACTCCAGCTCCCGGTCTCGGCCCGGGGTATGTATACGTATTGGATCTTGATTCAGTCACTGTCCTTGTTTGCAAGGCTGCAAGACTCAATTTCCTAATTCTACTTAAAAACCAGGAACAAAGCTAAACTATGTATAGCCTCTCTATAAATTATAATAACACATAAAAACTATTAAGAGCATTGCTCAGAAGAAGGGAAGATACAGCAGCGACCACCTTCTATATCAGCCGTGTTCACCCAGGTGTTGGTGAGTGACAAAGGGGCAGACAGAGGCGGGAGTGGACAAGGCCCCCGCTGCGCTGGGGCTGGCACGCTCTCTCTCTGCCCATGTTCCCTGTGAGGCCCTGGTCCTTCCCAGAAAAGGGGCTGGATGGGTGCCGAGCGTGTGCAATGACCTGTGGGTCATCTGAAACGCCCCCAACCTCGGCACAGAGCCTAAAAAGCGTCTGTGGATGAACATCAAAAAGTTTCCTGCCAATTCTGGGGTGGTTGTTTTGGGTGTGTGTGTAGAGGCCTTCTCTGTATAACCGATTTTTATCAATCAACTATTCAAGATGGGCACATGGGAAGCTTTGCAGGCAAGCTCGCAATACTAATGATGACGGTCACAGTACTAACTATGATGTCCATGACAGTAGCACGAGCAGAAAACAATTCCTGGGCATGTGCCAGACACCGCACGAAACACTGGATGTGGGCTAATTCACTTAATCCTTGCAGGGAACCTAATTTGCAGGTACAATGTCTCATTTTTATAGATAAGGAAACTGAGGCACAGAGAGGTTAAGTGGTCTGCCCAAGGTCACACAGCGAGCGTGTGGCAGAGCCAGGGTTCCCCTTCCCCACCAGGCTCTCTGGCTGCTGCTCTCTTAACCGCACACCAGCTGCCCAAGGAAGGGCCCCCAGTAAAACTAACTGTCTTTTCTAAGCTTAAAAAAAGAAGGAATCAAAATAGAACTTGGCCCTGGGACTGTTCACTACAAAGCCACCAACCAAATGGTTACAATCCAGTGACAGACGACTTGTTCTCGTTCGGTTTTCAGCGGGCTATCACACGGTCTCACCATACATCACCATCGCCCCCAAATTTCAACCAGGAGACCTCAGTTGTCAGGAAGGGGTGGGATCTGTCTGGTGCAGGGGTCGGCAAACTGCCCTGTAAAGGGCCAGAGGGTAAACACCCTAGGCTTTGGGAGCCATCTGGTCTCTGCCACGAGGACTCAACTGGGCCCTTGTGGTGTGAAAACAGCCAAAGAGGCTATGTATGCAAATGGGCGTGGCTGTGTCCCGACAAAACTCTCTTGACAGAAACAGGCGGCAGGCTGGATTTGGCCCCTGGGCCATAGTTTACCAACCCGGGTCCAGAGTCAAAAGGTGGGGCCGGGACAGGAAACTGCTGCACACTTTCCCCAAACCTACTGGCCAGGTAGCCGTGTCCCCCGCACGCCTCCCGGCACTCCTGGATTCCACGCTGGGCCGTCCACGAGGCCAGTGGCTTGCCGGCAGATGCCAGCGCGTGGATCTCACGTCCGAGCTCTGCCTTTGGGAAAGGGAATCAAATGAGAAAGGTGAGAAGGGCCATTCTACATGAAGGTCAGGCGCCAGGCCTGACACGCACCTCGAATGAGGATGACCCCTCAGGTCTCACCCGAGACACCCCCACAGTTACCGAAAAAGACCTCAGGAATTTAAAAGAGGGGCTCGATCTGGAAAAAGTTGTTTAAAAAACAGATTCTGCCAAGAGTGGATAAGGTTTGGTCCACTCGTACAGTTCTCCCAGTGACGAAAATGGATGGCTCATGGCTCTGCATGGCAAATAAATCTCAGGGACACCCCATCGACCACAGAAGCAGTTGCAGAAGAACAGATGCTCTAATTCAGTTTATACAGAGATCATGAGTGTGCAAAACCGAACACTCTGCCGTTTGGAATTACGAGCTATCCAGTGAAAACTACTAAAGAAAGCAAGGGAATGGAACGCAGTAGTCGTCAAGGTGTCATGGAGCTTCCGGTGACAGCTGCTTTTTGAAGCCGGACCGTGGTACCTGGAGGTCCACCACAGCAACCTCCTTTCCGCCTTACACACATCTTATAAATACTGTTCTGTTTCTATGCACTAGTTACTTGAAAACAATGAAGAGAGTGACACACACTTTTGCCAAGCAGGAGGGCCCATTGTGCCAGCAACACCCACTTCAAATCAGGGGTTCCCTTAGGTCCCCCTGTGACCTGGTTAAATCACCGAGTTTCAGAAAACAGTGACGTGTGACTCCATTTCACAACACTGCCACCAGAACAGTCCAAACATCCGCTGGCAGCAGCTGCAGTGACTCACGCCGGAGGGCGCAGATGTGCTCGAGCCCCTTGCCGTCCAGGAGGGGTCCCGTGGTGGCCTCGTCGGGCCTCTGCGGGGTGTGGCTCCTCATCCAGTGCCCCGGGTGGACACTCAGGCTGAATATTGTGACGTGTGATCGCATGAGACAGGTTTCTTAGGGTGTTGACTGTGACCTCAAATCTGCAGCATTTCGCATCTGTTCTCGAATGCATTTCTTTTGATTCATGTTTTACTCACGCTCAGAAGGTGGCCAGAGGGGGTAACGGAAAGTCAGCTAGGAAACCACCTTCACAGACATCAGCGAAGGATGGCTGTTTACCAGCAGTTGATCTCACCGATTCTGCACACTGGTTTCTGGCACAAGGCCTCGACGGTCAATTCCCATCGGTCATCTGGATTCAGAGCTTCGTAAACTTGTTTGTGAAAGGATCAGAACCATGCAGTCCACTGAGGGGCTGGTAACACGGATTGTGCAAAACCAAGTTCTCAAAAGGACAACAACAGCTGAGTTCATAGACTGGGCTGAGAAGGCGTCAGCACAGCCCGGGACGCGGTCAAGAGCCTGGAGCGTGCCATCCACGGTTCAAAGTCAGATGTTCCAAGCGGGTGGGGACACAACTGAGGAATGTGCTGTGGGCTTTGTCCCTACACATCCGTAGCTGATTGTGTTTCAAAATCAAGGCCATCAGCCTCAGAGAAACCTAAATAAGAGTGCTGGGGAGGCCTTACCTGTCTGACACTCTGATCATTCCGGAAAAGGCCTTGCTGGAGCTCCATCAGGTCCAGGAAGAGAGATTTGGAAAAGTGGTCTAAGGCATAGGCAGCTGCCAGATAAGGAAGCAAGCGCCATTGCTGAAATAAACAAGACATCTGCGTGAGCACAGAGCAAATCCTTGCAAAGGACCAACCATGGAGACAGCTGCAACACCCGGAGAGAGGGGGACGGGTGGGAGTGCCTGCATTCCTTCCTGCTCTCTCCACCCCTGCGGAAGGTCCTACATGTCCTGCTGGCACGTGTAAGACAGTCACTCTGATGCTCTTTTGACTCAGCCCATTTGGCTGTTCCATTAGGGCTTTCACCCTTCACCCCGGACAACCTCCAACATGTGCTCTGTAACTCCCTGCACACCCACCTCTCACTGCTCACAGCCATCTCATAAAAGAAATTATTGGAACATAACGAGTTATCGGTCAGCCCATGAACTAAGACAACCAATGTCCTGGGGGCCGATGACTGTGTGCAAGTCCACTGGACAGACTGGATGATATCACAGGCTCCCTGAGCCTGGGAAGCTTGACATGCTCGTCCCCTGAGCCAGACATGGAAACTGAGGCTCAATGAATGTTAGAAGCTCTTTGAAGGGTACACAGTGCCTGACACCAGTTGGGGCACAGAGCAGGTGCTTGGGAAACGTTGGGTGGGAGAAAGGGGAGGACAATCTGAAGGGAACGTGGAAAAGAGCCACTTCCATCATCATACCATCCTCTAACAGTTCCTGACAGTGTCTAAGTAACTTATTTAATCCTGACAACCACACTATGAAGAGGTGCTAGAAACAAGAAAACCAGCACCCAGAGGTGCTGGGTGACGGCCTGGGACACACGGCCAGCAGGTGTAGACCTGGGAGCAGAGCCCAAACATGGGGCTTGGGTGGGCTCTCTCAACCCCCAGGCACTCTTGATGCCCAGTGCAGTCAGACGCAGGGTAACCACAGGGGCCATGGGATGGGGGTGGGGGGTGGTGATGATGGGGGACATGCTGCACAGGTGTGAACCATGGCACGTTGCTTTCCTTACTTATTTACTCATTAAAGACAGGTTAAAGCCATAGTAGAAGGAATTTAAAGGAAGCAACCACGATTTTGTTACAACTTCCTCAAAATTTTACTCAAATATACCTTTGCTTGTGCATAGCTAGGCCCCAGAGATCTAGTCCCTGGCTTAGCTACTTACCCATGAGTCACCCATTTGCTCCCCAGTCCCCCACCTGTAAACTGGGAAGAATAATTTCACCTACCTCACATGACAGTAGTGAAGACCATGAGATGGCGTGGGTGGAGGGGCTTGCAGTGTGTAAGACGTGAGCTGGCATGGGTGCAAGGGCTTACAGCGTGTAAGATGTGGGCTGGTGTGGGTGCAAAGGCTTGCAGTGTGTAAGATGTTAGCTGGAGTGGGTACAATGACTTGCAGCATGTAAGATGTGCACTGGCGAGAGTGCAAGGGCTTACAGTATGTAAGACATGCACTGGCATGGGTGCGAGGGCTTGCAGTGTAAGCACCACCCAAATGTTCACTGAGATGGAGAACATTTCCTGTTCTCCTCCCTTAACCGTCTTCCAAAACTGGGCTTTACTCCGAAAGCTGCCTGGTATCTGAGAACCTGCAGGAAAGGGTCCTTCGAAATGACTTCACAATTCACATCTCCACAGCTCGACCTCCTCTTTGGAGAAGTTATTTCCTTGGGATGCTTTCTTAGTGGTGGGGCAAACGAGTCAGAGAGCGTGTTCTGGACATACGGCCCCTGCCTGCACAGAGACCGCAGGGCCGCAGGTGTAAATGGCAACGACTGAGTCACCTGTTTCCCCAAAGCCTCGCCAGAACAAGCTTCTTTTCATTTCCTAGTTCCTATGTACCACTCTTTAATTAAAAGCCATCTACTAAAAGCTTTGCTGCCCTGGATGCTGAGCTCTTGTGGTCCTCTGTCCTCTTAATTGCTTATTGCTTTAGAGGGCTAATCAACCATCAGTGATCAAACTGCAACTATTTAAAAGAACAGTCGCACACATGACTGAAGGAAAATGGAATCATCTTTGAGAAATGTGTACCTGCACTTGATACTCAAGGACCGGTACTTCCTCCTCATCTGCTGGTCCAAACTGACGCCGAGCGGCCGAGAAGCGAACCGCAATGCACACGGCCAGTTTTAAATTAACAACGGACATGCCGATGATGGTGACCCGGCCCATGGATAAATTCCCCAGCGATACTCCAAAGCGCTGCCTGGCATCCTGCAGAAGGACAGATGGCTGGCATCAGCAGAAGCATGCGGGCGACCCGGGCCGGGAGCAGGACCCAGAGGAAGGGGTGCTTGTTTGTTCCCTCCACCTTGCTAAGGACCCGCCCTGCCCAGAGGGAAAGCACAGCAGGCCCAGCGCCAGGGACATGGACCTGAGCTCTGGGACCCACGCTGAGAAGCAGGGCCGTGGGCTGTGTGGACAAAGGGTTTCAGGGACGGCTCAGGAGCCCATCTACACATCTACCCCAGCTCCGGGTCCTGTCATCTCCGCCAGTGTCCCCCCCTCGGCAGCGTTCTAGCAGCTGCCCAGGCAAGGCCTCCTCGCCCTGTTCCCTGCCTCTCACTGATGACTGGTTACTCCACAATCCGCCTGGACGCCCGCTGGCCTTCTGGACGTCCTCTGGTGGAAACTGCGGGTTCACATCCTCTTTCTCGCTTGATCCAGGCAGTGGGCCCCTCTCGGTTTCAGATGCAGTAAATGTTTCCTTCCATTCAGTAGAGATGGAGAATACCTTGTCCTAGAGGCCCTTAAATCAACAGACACCCTTGGTAGTAAGGTAATTTTCTTAATCTTGAAGGGTTTGTGGGTTTTTGTTTGTTTTTTGCCATATGGTTTGGGCTTCAAGTTCAAAGGAGCCTTTCCTACCCAGATCACAAGGTCTCCTCCCACGCTTTCTTTGAACCTCGTGGCTTCTCTTTTCACATTTAAGCCGCAGATCTATTTTTCAGGGATCTGTTAGGCAGGGATCCAGTTTTTCTTTCCTCTGCGTAGTGAGCCGGTTTTCCCACCGTACGTCTTTTCCCGTTGCTGTGAAGGCCATCTCGATCACATGTGACGTTTGCAAGGATGCACACGCAGATAGGCATGCACACACGTATCACTCTGAGCGCTCTGACTGCTTTCCCTGTCTGCTCTCACACGGATCCTGCCTTTTGTCTTATGGCTTTGGAAGATGCCTAACATCCAGGAGGACAGGTCTCTCCTCGTCACTGTGTTCTTCAGAAGGTTAAAGGAAGTTCACTCCTTGGCTAAGGACATTCATCTGTCCCTGTAAGTTTTAGAGCAAGATGAAAAAGCCCCTCAAAATATCCAAATAGGCTTTTGATAAGGACCGCTGGAAAAATCAAAGAAATCAATTTGGGGAGAAGTGACATCTTTACAAAATTAAGTCTCCCCATCTGAGATGACTGAATGTCTTACATTTGTTCAGGTCACCTTCTTTAGAGGACTTTTAAAGTTTTCTCCATTGTCACGTCATTTCCGAGATACTTTATAGGTTTGATTCCCACTACAAGTGGTATATTGTTTTAAATTATTGGTGTAGAAAAAATGTTTTTGAATTTTACAGATTAGTTGTGTAAGTGGCAACCTTGATGAGCTCTTTTTATTAGTTCTAATAATCTAATCTAATAATCATTCTTTATGGATTCTTGAAAATCAATAGAAAGTCAGTCTTTTGATTTTGCTGGTTATTTTAGATAGTTACTCATATCATCTACAAATAAGAGCAGTTTTATCGCATCCCCTTACCTAGTCCCTGATCTTAAAAGTGGATGAATCTAAATTTTCCGCATTATGTATAACATGTTCTGTAGGTTTCTATTATAAAACCTTTGTTAAGTTACAGTTCCTGTCTACTAATATTGGGTAAGAGGTTTTTTTGTTTGTTTGTTTTGTTTCTGGTTGGTTTTTTAATCATAAATAGGCAATGAACGTTACTAAATTCTTTTTCTACACTGATGAAGATCATAATATGATTTTTTTCCTTTGGACTCTATTGGTGTGATGAATTAGGGTAACAAATTTTCTGATGTTGAAAGATATTTGCAACCCAGTATAAGCCCTATTTGATCATGACATGTATTTTAATATCCTGTTGGAACTGAGTATTTATATTTTATACGAGAGTTTTGCATCCTCCCTTAGAGAAGTGGATTTTTTCCCTTGTATTGACCTGGGCCAGTTTTAGACTGAAGAGAACCCTAATCTCATAAAATGAGCAGGCAGCTTTCACTCTTCCTTCTGCTTTCCCTGACGATGCACACAAGGTAGGAATTAGCCGTCTCCTGGAGGGCAGGATGAGCTCACTGCAAGGGCAACTCAGCTGGGCAACGTGGGGAAGAGCTTCGAGGTTATTTTGATTTCTTTAATACTCACTGAAGAGTCAAGTTCTGTATTTCTGGCACCAATACTGGCATTTTGTATTCTAAGAATTTCTCCAATTCATTGAGGTTTTCAAACTTATCGTAGAGTTTCTCCTAAGTCTTCAATTTCTGTTACATCTACAACTTTCCTTCTCCCTTTTTCAATCGGCATTGTTTATTTTTATCTTCTCTCTGTCTCTTTTCTTGATCAGTATTGCCAGAGGTCTATCTCAGAGCCTTTTCAAAGAATCAGCTCTCAGATTTGTCTTTATTGTTTTGGTGCTGTTTCCCATTTCATTGATTTCGTCCCTTGTCTTAACTATTCTCCTTTTCTTATTCTTTGGGGTATGTTCCATTGCTTTTTCCAATTCTCTAACTGAATGCTTAGTTCATTTATTTTTAATTTTCCTCATATCTTCATATTTGTACTTACAGCTATAAATTTCCATGTAAATGCTGTTTTAGCTATGTTCCACAAATCTTGGTATGATGTTTTCATTATCATTCAATTCTAATTATTTAGCAATAGGATTTTTAAATTTCAAAAAAAATGGCGATTTTAAAGCTGTTTGTGATTGGTTTCTAATTATATTGCATTACGGTCAGAGAACACAGCATGATAATAACCTTCTGCAATTTACTGAGACTTTCTTCACAGCCTAATACATTGTCTGTTTTTCTGTAGATGCTCCAAAAACATGCACTTTGTGTTCATCAGGTAAAAGTTCTTATATATGTATATTGAATACAGCAGTTCTCAAGTATGGACTGACCCTTTTTAAGAGGTCTGCAAGGTCAAAACTATTTTCTTAATAATACTAAGGCATTATTTCCTTTTTTTACTCTTATTTTCTTCAGTGAACAAAATATGAAAAGTCTGTTGATGTGGTTTCAGATTCCATCTTGAAACTAAACTTTAAGAAACTACCGAAAAGAGAAAGAAGATGGCGGCATAAAGAGGAGTGGAAGTTAGTAAGTCCCCCTGGAACAACTAATAAACAGCCAGGAACAACTAGAAAATAATCTGGAATAACTGCAGGGGGACAAACGTGACCATCCACTCATCATACACCAACCTGAATTGAAAGGAATGCCGATATCGCAGCATAAAATCTGTAAGTAACAACTGCGGACCCAAGCTGGGAGACCCCTCCCCCGATGGCCCGAACTGCAAAGCCTTATGGTACTAGAGAGCAGCACTCTCTGAGCAAGCAAATATAGCTCAGCTGAGCTCCAACTGGGGTTTTTATTAGCACATGCTCAATATAAGCTACGAATCCCCAACAAGCAGACAGAAGCTTTTGATGACAACTGACCTTGGAGAGTTGGAGGACCTCTCTGGGAGGGAGGGGAGCCCAGAGGACCAGGGGCTGTCTCTGGCTGACGGGTGAAACTGAAGGGTGCCACAGACTGACCTTGAAGGGGGTCTTTCTGTCCCTTTTTTGGCTCAATGGAGAAAGCCTCAGCCATTTTCAATTCCCAGCTCTCAGACCCAGACAAGGGTGGAGATAGCAGAGACAGAGACTATTCAAATGCAAATGCCCTCTCCCCAGGTAGTATATCTCCCCTAAGACAAAAGAGGCGGTGCCAAGCTCTACTACCTGCCTTCCATTCAGAACCAGACCCCAGAGCCTGGGGGAAAACAGCCACAGGCCACACCTCCTTACACCAGTCTGGAGCTACAGGCTGACAGGCGCCACCTGCTGGGGAGAAAAGCACAGCAACTTGAGGCCTCACAGGGTGCATCAATCTTCTAAGACACTGTCAGGGAGACATGAAAATATTGCCTCCTTCCAAGACCTGAGCCCATTCTGGTCTGGAAAAACCTGATTGGGATAACCAAGGAGGCCAGATGCCTAGAGAACAGAAAACTACAACCTACACTAGGAGGGGCAAAGTTATGGCCCAGTCAAAGGAACAAACTTACACTTCAACTGAGATACAGGAATTTAAACAGCTAATGCTGGATCAACTGAGAAAGTTTAGGGAGGATATGGCAAAAGAGATGAAGCATATAATGAAAACACTGGGCATACATAAGGTAGAAATAGAAAGTTTGACGAAACAACTGACAGAATCTATGGAAATGAAAGGCACAACACACAAGATGAAGGAAACAATGGAGATATACAACAGCAGATCTCAAGAGGCAGAAGAAAACACTCAGGAACTGGAGAACAAGGCACCTGAAAGCCTACACACAAAAGAACAGATAGAGAAAAGAATGGAAAAATATGAGCAAAGTCTCCAGAAACTTAAGGACAAAATGAAATGCAGGAATGTACACGTCACTGGTGTCCCAGAAGGAGAAGAGAAGGGAAAAGGGGTGGAAGCAACAATAGAGGAAATAATCAATGAAAATTTCCCATCTCTTAAGACATAAAATTATGGATCCAAGAAGCACAGCATACCCCAAACAGAATAGATCTGAATAGGCCTACGCCAAGACACTTAATAATCACATTATCAAATGTCAAAGATAAAAAGAGAATCCTGAAAGCAGCAAGAGAAAAGCGATCCATCACATACAAAGGACGCTTGATAAGACTATGTGCGGATTTCTCAGTGGAAACCATGGAGGCAAGAAGGAAGTGGGGCGATATATTTAAGGTACTTAAAGAGAAAAACCACCAACCAAGAATCCTATATCCGGCAAAACTGTCTTTCAAATATGAGGGAGAGCTTAAAATATTCTCTCACAAACAATGACAGAGTTTGTGAACAAGATACCTGCTCTACAGGAAACACTAAAGGGAGCACTACAGACAGAAAGGAAAAGACAGGAGTAAGAGGTTTGGAACACAACTTTGGGAGATAGTAGCACAGCAAAGTAAGCACACTGAACAAAGATGACTGTGACATGGTTGAAAGAGGAAGGTTAGGAGCATGTGGGACACCAGAAGGAAAGAGGAAAGATAAAGACTGGGACAGTATAACTCAGTGAAACCTACGGTGCTCAATGATTGTGATAAAAGGTACAAATGTTTTTACATGAGGTAAAACACATGAATGTCGACACTGCAAGCTGTTAAAAACGGGGTGGGATTAGGAGAAAAATACAATCAATGCAAACTAGAGACTATAGTTAACAGAAACATTGTATTATGCTTCCTTTAATACAACATAGGCAATACACCAAAGCTAAATGCATATGGTGGTAGGTGGAACATAGGGGAGGGGTAGGGGACTCTTGGCATTGGTGATGTCGTCTCTTTATTCTACTTTAGTTTAATGCTATCTTTCCTTTTGTTGCTTCCCAGCTGTCTTTTTTTTTTTCTTTTTTTCCTCTCTTTTTTTCTTTTTATGCTGTCTCTCTACCTTCTTTGAATCTTCCTCCTCCTTTGTGGAAGAGATGGAGATGTCCTTATACAGATAGTGGCGATGATGGTGAATACATAAATACGTGACTATACGGGGAACCATCGATTGTTTACTTAGGATGGAATGTATGGTGTGTGAACAAAACTGTCCTAAAAAAATGGGTTGATGAAGAAACCTTGAGGGAACCATATTGAGTGAAATAAGACAGACACATAAGGACAAATATTGCAGGGTCTCACTGATATGAACTATTTATAATATGTAAACTCATAGACATGAAATGTAAGTTACCAGGATATAGAACAAGGCTAAAGAATGGGGAGTGGTTGCTTACTATGAGCAGAATGTTCAACTAGGGTGAACTTAAATGTTTGGAAATGGACAGAGGTGATGGTAGCACATTGTGAAAATAACTAACAGTGCTGAATGGTGTGTGAAGGTGGTGAAAACGGTAAGTTTAGTCAGTATGTCACCAGAAGGGAAGTTGGAGGTTAAAAGACAGGAATGTGTAAAACAGTGAATCTTGTGGTGGACAATGTCCATGTTTAACTGTACAAATATTAGAAATCTCTCTCATGAACTAGAACAAATGTATGACACTATAACTAGAAGTTATTAGAGGAGCATACAGGAAAAATACATATACCTATTGCAAACTATATACTACAGTTCGTAGTATTTTAACATTCTTTCATCAACAGTAACAAATGTACTATGCCAAAACTATGAATCAATAATGGAGGGGGGGTTGGTTAGGGGTATGGGAGGATTTGAGTTTCCTTTCTTGTATGTCTTTCAACATAGGCAATACACCTAAAATTTGAAAAAAAAAAACTAACTGTGGTGATGGATGCACAGCTGTATGTTGGTACCATGGGCAAGTGATTGTACACTTTGGATCTTTGGATAGTTGTATGGCATGTGAACAATCTCAATTAAAAAAATGGAAAAAAAAGAAACTATCACTTGTTGAGTTTTCGTAGAGCATCAAAGAAGGATACCCACAAGTCTCCAAGTAGGTATTAAAATATTCTCCCCTGAAAAATATAATCAATGTAAAATGTATGGTTAACAGTAGCACCATAATATGCTCCCATTAAATGTAACAAAGGCAATATACCAAAGCTGGATGTCTATGAGAAAAGGACATAATAGGTGTTGTCTGACCCTATTATTATATTGAACTGTATGGCACTTTAATTTTTGTTTAATCTTTTTTATTATTCTTTTTTAAAATGTTTTTTTGTAGTAATTAATATGTTCATGTGCTGATTGTGGTGATGAATGCACAACTATATGATGATACTGTGAACACCTGAATCACACACTGTGGATGATTGTATGGTATGTGAATATATCTCTATAAAATTGCAGGGAAAAATATAAACAGGGGGATACAAGTGCTGGAGAAAACATGGAAAGAGGGATGTACCTATTCACTGTTGGTGGGGAAGTAGAATGGAGTAGCCCATCTGAAGGACAGTGGGTGGTTCCACAAGAAGCTAAGTATGTGGGGGCCATAAAGGACTGCACCCTCATTATGGGGTATGTACTTGGAAGGTCTGAGAGTAGGGACACGAATGGACATTTGCACACTGGTGTTTATGGAGGCGGTATTCACGATTTGCAACGGATGGAGGAGGCCTAGGGGTACACCGACTGATGAACAGAATTGAGAACTGTGGTGTGTGCATACAATAGAATACTGGGCGGCTGCAAAAATGAATGAAGCTGTGAGACAGGCAACTAGGTGAATGGATCTTGAGGACCGTATTTTGAGTGAAGTACACCAGAAGCAGTATCATCATACAGTTGTGCATTCATCATATTATAGTTATTTTTAAATGAATTAACAAATACATTTTTTTAAATTTCTTAGTTCTTAATCTTCAATATGATAAATATCATCAGAAATAACCCACATAAGCAAAAGTTCTTCAGGGTTGTCAATAATTTTCAAGATATAAAAGGAATCCTGGAAACAAAGAACTTGATAAACGCATAAGTGTATCATTTAGGTTTTTGATATTTCTGCTTATTTACTGTTTGTGTGATTAATTTAGTTCACGGAAAGGGTGGGTTAAATTTCCAGTTATACCTGTTGACTTATCCATATCTTCTTGAGTTTTTACCAGTTGTTGTCTGATATATTTTAAGGCTGATCTATTTGGTATACGTATGCTTATAAGGATATATATTTCCTGATTCAATCCTTCTTTTTATGAATATATATATATATATATGTATTTTTTTTCATATAGCCTTACCTTCTTTTGGTTTATTGTTGCCTGGTATCTCTTCTCCCATCCTTTTATTCTCAACTCTTCTGTATCTCGTGGATAACACACTTGGGATCTTGTGTTTCTTCGAATCCAATCTGATTGTTTCATTCTTTTAATTGGCATATTTAACCCATTTATATCTATTTAATTGCTATGATAGTGGGACTCGGTTTCCTATTTTCCATTTTGCTTTCTTTTGATTTTTGTTTTTCCCTCTCTCTCCTTGTTTACTACTGGCTGACAAGAGTTTTTCTGTGGTTTAAAAATTCTGCCTTCTACTTTTGCTCTGGTGCTGCCCTCAGAGCCTGCACTCGTGGCCATTCACCCCACTGGTCTGTTAGATTTAGTAATGCTGGGTCCTCCCTCAATACACGAGAGCCTCAGCCCATTCTCCCATGCCCCCAGGCTGGCCAACCCACCTCCGTCAGAAGCGGACTGTGAAATATTTTAGCTTTGGGTTATTGTGAATAAACTTCCTCTTTCTCTTGTCTTTGGCCTTAGATTTTGTTTTAAGATTACAGTAAATCTGACAAGTTATCTGATTGTCCTTACCTTCCAAAAGTATTTCCAGGGTGATATTTGTGTGGCAACCTTCCAAGACTTTCTGTACCTGAGAATATTTTTATTATGCTCTTGCACAGGGATCACAGTTCCAATTTAAAAATGTTTAAAGTTATTTTCCCTCAATAGTTTAAAATATCATTCCAGTGTCATCTTGCATCCAGTATTGTGCTTAAGAAATCCAAAGTTAAACTGATTTTTATTCCATTGGAATTGGATCTGTTCCCTCTCTCTGGAAGCTTTCAAAATTTTCTGTCTGATATTCTTGAATTTCTCTGCCATGGGCTTTTCCTGATTTCTCCTCTTGAATACTTCGTGGATCAATTAAAGGTCTTCTTCCTTCTTTAATTTCTCTAAACATTATCTCTTCTTCATTTTCTCTAAACCTTCCCTACCGTCTTCAATATGATTTTCCCATGGCTAATTTATTTTTTAACTCATCCCAACCATTATGATCTTTCTTGCAATTATTTCATCTTTTAGTTAACATTTCCACCTTTTAAATGACTTCTTATCTCATATTGGTAATTTCTTCCCTCACCTCCTTCTGTATGTTTATTATGCTTATTTTAAAGTCTAGCTCTTTACGCTCTAACAAGCTTCAGATGACATATGTTGTTCAATGAGTTCTTTATTTTGCAGGGTTCTCCTTGGTGTATCATCGTTTTGAGTGTGATTTCACAACTCCTGAGGGTGATCATCTCCTCTGTCTGGGGTCATTCCTGGGAGGTCCATGGCCAAGCCGTGACCTCAATCACTGTCAGTGAATTTAAGGGTGGGGGGTGAGCCTTGTGGTGAGGGCCTGGCCCTTAATCCATGGGGGAACCACGCTGCTGAGGCCTGCGGTGGGTGGGGGGCGTGAAGGGCCCAGGGTCAGCTCTTGCCACTGTGCAGAGTCACCCCCTGACCCAAGCGTCCCCCCTTGTCCCTGGCACCGGCACCCACAGCAGAAGAGGAGTCCCCAGCCTCGGGTCCGTGTGGAGGAAGGCTCCGAGCACGAGAAGAGGCGGCAGCTCGCCCACCAGGCCCTGTGGTGGAAGCACCATTGCTGCCAGCCTACACTGCACCCAAACTTCCCTTCCTCAAAATCCTGGTACCTTAAATGGGGTGACGTAGGTGCCCTCGGGAGTGACGTCTCCGATCCGGTTCAGGAGGTTCTGACGAGGAATTCTAACCTGGTGGAACATGGCGAATCTGCACGGGAGACACGGCAGGACAGCTGGTTAACTGGATCCTGGCCCCAGCTGCTTATCTCCTCTCCCTCCGGAAACCCAGTCAAACGAGAGCCAAGGGCAGCTGAAAAGGGGACAGTATCCCACACGGACAAGGAAAGCGGGACTGGAGACAGCAGTGGACGGAAAATTTCAAAAGATGCTTTCATCCAAAAAATTGGTTTTAAAAAAGCGGGATGTGTGCAGTGGGCTTTACGCAGAAACAAGATTGGCTGCAGGTGGATAACGTTCCCATAGGTGTTAGAGTCTGGGGGTAACAAAGGAGCCCCTTAAGATGTGTGGAAAGGAGGCCCCGCTGCAGGGCTGCTCACCTAAGGAACTCAGTGACTCAACAGACGAGACGGAAAGTAAGGTTTTTAAACATTTGTTATCTCTGAATCTCATATTTGAGTCTCACCCCAGAATCCATTATACGATGTCATAAAATCAGCAG
Source organism: Choloepus didactylus (assembly GCF_015220235.1). NCBI lineage: Eukaryota > Metazoa > Chordata > Mammalia > Pilosa > Megalonychidae > Choloepus > Choloepus didactylus. The sequence continues at coordinate 4,713,512 of NC_051309.1, read as the reverse complement.
GTTGAAGCTTTAAAATTCTCAAGTCAAACAAAAACTTGGGTTGCTGTATCTGTGCTCCAAAAGCAAGCCAAGTCGTTTCTTTTGGACAGCTACGAAGGACAGGTTTCCTGATGCACCCTTACAGATCGTCTGCATTTTAATAATCAGACACCTTCTAGGCTTGCCAGCTCAGGCAAACCCGCACTATGGCAGCCCAGGGAACAGGCTCACACATGTAACAGATGTGACATCAACTGTGCAAACAGCACAAAACACAAAAATGTCAACAGTTACTATAGCAACTTATCTGATTTCTAAGATCATTTTCAATTTCAGAAAGAATATATCCCTTTACTAAGCCAGAAAATGTCATCTGTAAAGAGCTATAGAACTGAGCTAGGGAGGGGGACCCCTGCCAGGAAAGGGAAGGACCCCCCCCCCCCCAACATTTGTGCCTCCTGTAATCCCAGCTTATGGGCAGCAACCCCTCGCCTGCCACCACCAGTCCTGGGATTGGGATCAGCCCTCCCCTCCGACACCCAGGGTGGTCGGCGTGGCCGCCTGGCTCTCCAGGCTTGGGGGTTGCCCTCCCTTCCCCCGCAGCTCCCCCTTCTTCTTGTCTGGTTTGCTGCAAATCTCACTGGCTTTCTCTCTAGTCTGCCCCTTTGTCCCGTCCACACAGAAGCCAGGACCTTTAAAAACTACCAGTTGGATTGGTCACGCCCTGCAGCAGCCTGTTCAGTCCCTGTGACCTATAGCACCGAGCCCCCAAGAAAACCACAGGACACCCCACCCCTAGCCCTCGGCCACTCCTTGGCTCCCCTTGCCAACCCGAGCCCCGGCCCCGTCAACCCAGCCAGGCTCTCTCCCGGCCTCAGGGCCCCCACTGCCCTAGGTCCACTCTAGCATCCGGGCAGCCTTCCCAGTGAGGCTCGGCGGCCTCCTTCTCCAGGAAGACCCTTGCGATTATGCCGCCCTGCCCTGCAGCGGGTAGTGGGAGGTCCCACAGCAGCACGAGAGGGTGGCCTGTCTGCGGGGCTGATCCTCACTGAGCCACCTGCTTCTTGTGGGCCATTTCCTCGGAGCCTTGTTAACCTTTTTGTATGGGGCCACAGTGCCCAGAACACGAGACACTTACCAGATGCTTGGGGAATGGAGAAAAGAGCGGGGTGACACATGGTGTTTTGGGGAGCTGTGCTATCCCCACAGCAGCACATTCTACCGCACGTGGGAGGAGCAGAGGCTGGGGCAGGGGCTGTGGACAGGAGGAGACCCCACTCAAACCCCAGAGGGGGCCTCTAGGAGGCCGGCTCCTGCCTGTCTCTGGGGGAGAGCCCAGCTCTGTGGGTCACCCCGCCACACGCATAAACCCGAGGTACACGCAGACTGCTCCCCGGCAGCTCCCAAACCCGGGGGCCGCCAGCCCCACCGAGCAGGAACGTGGGCTCTTAACGGCGCCTGCTCCGGTTTCTCTAACTTCCCACAGGCTGCAGAGGCCCGGGGACCCTCACCCAGGCCGGAAGGGAAGAACCCTCCTCTCAGAGGAAACCTGGCCCTGCAGTCGCTCCGGCTTGTCCGTGAGAGCCAAGAACACTGGTCCGAGGACGATCCTGTAAACAGGGCCCCTTGTCAGGAACGGGAAGCCCTCACTCTCTCTTACCACACGGAGAAGCAGCCAAGTCAGGCACACTTATGCTCGCAGTAGCCACCTGGGTGCAGCTGAAGGCACAACGTAATGATTCTCTTCTGGTCATTTCTATACCGCCCAGGCACCACCCGTGGGCAGAGGGCGCGTGCTCTGGGAGCCGGGAGGCAGCCTGCTGCCCCCCATACACGCCTGCCTGCCCCAGCCTCCTGCTGGGGTCCCGGCACTGACCAGCCCCCCGGGGCGGCCCCCAGCCACACTCACGGCCAAGGCCTGCCTGCAGACCCCTTCAGGTTGTGCCAAAATCAGCACTCGAAAGGATCGTTATCGTTTTGCTTTTAGAGTTATTTGACTAAAATTAATTTGATTTACGTATGCCTTTGATTTCTAAGCAGACAACTATCCCAAATACTTGGAAATTCTTGTGAAGCGACCAAATCTAACCTACAGATTGATAACACTTTTTTCAAACTAAATGATCTTGAAATTGGTAAAATAAAAAATTTAAAAAAAAATTCACAGAATTATAGCTCCAATATTTGAATTAGATGGAAAACCCAGGCAGAGTTTGAGTGTAGAGTTTGAGCAGGATTTTAGGATGTTCTTCAAAACTATCACGGATCAGCAGAACGGGTGCGCCCTCTGCTGGGAGGGGACGGCGAGGCCGGGGCCTGGCGAGTGGGGACGACCGAGGACCAGCAGGACGAGGGGAGTGGGGGGCAGAGGCCCAGGACCAGCAGAGAGGGGACGGTCAGGGCCAGGCGAGGCACGTCCCCAGAGGGGACCTCACTGTCCCGAACCTCAGCGCTGGTCCCTCCCAGCCCCAGCACCATCAGGGCACACCAGGCCATGCTCCCGGCCTCCAGAGCCTCAGGAGACCCGGTGTGGCTGCCTCCTCTTTGGGCCCAGCCTCCCTGCTGTCACCTGCCATGGAGGGTGAGGAGGGGAACTGCCGAGGGCCCTAGGGCACCCGGACACGAGTGTGGAGGGAGCTGCTCTGTCGCTGCTTAGCGGGTGTCCTCACTGGCCCCATCGCAGGCTGCGTCTGAGTCCCGGAGGAGCCCGCCCAGGCCGGGGTGCTGTGTTTACTTCCTGCTCCCCGGGAGGCCATCACAGCCACACACCTGTGCACAAGCTCTAGACATGGTTATTGACGGTGGGGGGCAAATGCAGGGCTCTCCTGTGACGCTCCAGGATGATGTCAAGGAGTCTCACTCGCTGGGTGTAAAATCAAATAAACGGTGAAGACAGGGCCTTTGCCCACATTTCATGCAGCCTTCGTTCTGAGCAGCATTTGTTCCGAGGGGCAGGATTTGTTCTGAGCAGTATTACTTGTTCCAAGCAGCATCAGTTGTTCTGAGCAGTATCATTAGTTCTCGGTGGCATCACTTGTTCTGAGAGGCAGGATTTGTTGTTAGCACTATCATTTGTACCGAGTGGCATCACTTGTTTTGAGGGGCATCATTTGTTCCCAGCAGTATCATTTGTTCTGAGTAGATCACTTGTCCTGGGTGGCAGCATCTGTTCTGAGCTGGTGGGCAATCTACCCCCAGCAAGTGACTGAGACCCCCTTGGCTAGGTAGAGTAAGAGCAAATATGCTTTTCAGCCCCTTGCTGAAACACATGGACCTAATAAAAGGGTTTTCAATCTCAAAGTCAAGAGCAGGACAGCACAGCAGCTTCACCTCCTCGGCCTGCACCACCCCTCGCTGCTGTGCTCTCACCTGGAGCCAGCACGCTTTCTGTCAGCACTGCTCCCTGCGGAGAACACTGCACTGCGTCCCCAGGGCCCCCGGGATGCAGGGCCACAACGGTGAGCCTTAGTCCATGCCATGCAGGGGCTGCCCGCACACCCACAGTAAGTGCTTTCAGGGATCTGACGGCCCCGAGTCAGGAGGCATTCTTTTCCCTGCCAAGCTCCAATATTAATCAGCAGGTTCTTTTTATAAGAAGCAAGTGAAAAGTTGATAATTCTACGAGATCACTATTAGTTAGAAGGGTGTGTGTGTTGTCTTGATTTTTAACAACATTCTTTTAGTTTTCTCTCAAGCTAACACAGCGTAAAAAAATCAAAGGTTCCCCTGCTCTCTTTGGTACAATCTGGGGCCTCAACCTGTTTTGAAGCTCCAAGCTGAGACCTGATTCCTTGGGAGGGACAGATAAAGGGAATTTCTCCATGGTCAGTCCTTGGAAACCCCCTGGTCACAGCATCTCTCTCTGGAGATGACCTGCCTCCTCCTTCATATCCAAGACGAGTGGATGAGGGTAACCAGTTAGTGCAAACTGTCGAGACTGAGCTTCCTCTGCTTGCCAGCAGCCATATTACAAAGCAACAAGCACATCAACCTTCTTGAGACTTGCTGCAAGATGTAAAGACTGAGGAGCACCCCTGTTTTTGCCCCCGTGGGTTTGGGGGGCCTAAACCCTGCTGAGCTGGGATTTCCTGGAGACAGTGCAGCTGAGTCATGGACAAATGGCCAGGAAGACCACACCCTTGGCCCGTTCGGGCAGGACCACCCCAGACCCATGTTACAGATAAGGGAATAGGCCAAGGAGCTCATTCAAGACAACGAAGAGAAGAAGGGACTGATCAAGATTCAAATCCAAATCCGTCAGATTGCAAAGCCCAGGCTGTTGACACCAGGCCCTAGAAGCCTCCATGACCTAGCTCTTGCTAATCCTGCCCCCGCCCCCATCTCCCCCGCTCCCCCAGCACTCTGCTAGGCCTCATACTCTCCCCAGCACCGGAGCCTACGCCCTGCAGTTCCTTGACGTGGAACACCCCCCACCCCCATCATCTGGCCATGCCCTACTAACCACACAGGTCTCCACCAGGCCTCACTTCTGCAGGGTCTGTAGGCCCATCGGAGCCCATACCACACTGTCTCACGCATCAAACCCTATCTCATGTCTAGGTGCAATTCCTGCTGTAGAGCAAGCTCCTAAAGAGACATTTGTGGACCAGTGTGCCGGTTTGAATGTATTATGTCCCACAGAAAAAGCCATATTCTTTGATGTAATCTTGTGAGGCAGACATAATAGTGGGGATTAAGTTGGAACGTTTGGAGTAGGTTGTTTGCATGGAGATGCACCCCACCCAACTGTAGATGATAACTGATGAGATATTTCCATGGAGGCGTGGCCCCACCCATTCAGGGTGGGCCTTGATCAGTGGAGCCATATAAATGAGCTGACTCAAAGAGAAGGAACTCAGTGCAGCTGTGAGTGACATTTTGAAGAGGAGCAAGCTTAATAGAGGAACGTCCTGGGAGAAAGCCATTTTGAAACCAGAACTTTAGAGCAGACGCCAGCCACGTGGCTTCCCAGCTAACAGAGGTTTTCCGGACACCATTGGCCATCCTCCAGTGAGGGTCCCCGATTACTGATGTGTTACCTTGGATGCTTTATGGCCTTAAGACTGTAACTGTGTAGCCAAATAAACCCCCTTTTTATAGAAGCCAATCCATCTCTGGTGTTTTGCATTCTGCAGCATTAGCAAACTAGAACAACCAGTGAAACAAACACACAGAACTCTCTCTTCCAAGGCATGTGACACTGATAATTAAAGAGGAAGGCAAGGCCAGAAGCAGCTGCTGCGGATATGGGCCTGCAGGCCCCCAGCATGTGCTGCCTGCTCGGCTCCTGGGGACTCGGGGCACTGGGCTGGGCCTCTCACAGAGGCAGCCCGGGCTCACAGCTCAGCACTCCCGCTCTGAGGACCAACCCCCCGGACCTCATCTGCAAGACGCCAGGCGAAGTTCCTTTTACCCAGGGCGCCAACGCAGTTCTGCCTCCTGAGCTGGGAGCCCAGGTGGGAGCTGCCGGCAGCAGTGCAGAGGGGAGTGGGCGTGGGCTGCTGTCACGCTCCACCTGACCCCGGGGAGTCGAGGAGGGTAGGGGGCAGCAATGAGACCAGAGGTGAGGCCCCACGCCCATGGCGGGCATGCCAGGAATCCGTTCTCAGCACAGAGGGCCACGGGGCCACCTCCGGGCCAGCGGCTCACTCACCCATTGTCCAGCCCGTTCTGCCCCAGTTTCTTCCCCATGTCACCGACCATCACACCAGGCATGGGGAGGAGGTTCTTCGGGTCCCGGATCTGCAGAAAGCCACAGCAGACAACAAACGGCAATTGGGAAAATCAAAATGAACATGTTTAAAAAAAGAAAAAAAAAACACTACTGAGCCATGGCTCGCTCTTAGCAGACACCACGTGCTGCCTGGGGGAGGGGGAGCATTTCATACCCTTTTTTAGATACAAGACCTTCCACTGCATCTGAATCACAGAACGTCTGTGCATGTGTGTGCTATGGGAGAAACGGCCTCAGATTATTTTGTAAATCTTACCTCCCCCAAAATGGGTTTCTGATAATTATCCCCAGATAAAGCCAGCTGAGGCTCCCTCTCCAGGTGCCTTCTGTGGAGGAGACGGAGTTTCACGCCAGGAGACTCTAAAGGCAGGGCCCTGTCCCAGGGGCCAGTCTGCCCTTTGGGGGACACTGGCCACGTCTGGAGACATTTTTGGGTGTCACAATTGGGCGAGGTGGGGGTGCTTGCTACTGGCATCCAGGGGGATGAGGCCAGGGATGCACTGGACGTTCCCCAGTGCACAGGATGGCCCACAACAAAGAAACGTCTGTCCCACGTGTCAACAGTGCCAAGACTGAGAAACCCTGCTTCAAAGACGTCCAGAGGTCGTAGTATTTGGAATATAGCTATTTCTATGAATTGCTAATTTTTTTTTATTTCAGTGAAACAACCATCTATCTTTATTGAATTGTTATAAAAAAGATACTTAAAACAAAAGACTAAAGTCCAAATATGGGCTCTCTTTTCCTTTTTCTAAATTGTTTCAATAAGGCTCAGTAAAGACTCAGATGAAAGTTTTCTAAAACCTTTTGAAACAAACATCATAAAAACTAGTTGAATGATTTTCAAGTAATCAGAAAGAAAAATGCTAATACAAGTTTTCAGTTCATCCAGCAATAAATGATACTGTAGTCATTACAAGCAGTGATTAACCTCAAGCAGTAAGAGTTGTTAGGCTTATCTCAGAAACGAGCAATTGACTTACATTATCTAAAATCCCCCACCTGCCAACCTGACATGCTAAAAGCTGCAAGAAGTGACAACCCTTCTTTATCAGCGAACAATCTGTAGCATGGAGCACAGTCCCCACTAAGTGGTGGACAGAATAACTAAGCGGTAACAGTCCCGCTCCAGGCGACGGCAGCTCTGTGCGGGCAGGGGCCGCGCTGGTTGGGGTCCGCAGCCCTCACTTCCGGCCGAGGCGCTCGGCAGAGCTTGTAACTTACAGCTCTACAGGCTCAAGATCAGAAACGCTGGAGGAAGCTGACTCCAGGCCAGGCAACCCGCACAGACATTCGCTCCAGGTACAAGTCTACACCCCAGAGGCACCCAGGGAGGTCTAGGTAACTCAGTGCACCTGCTGAGTTCAGAGGTCAAATGAAAACTGAGGACAGGATGATTCATTTCACCCTTGAAAGCCTCCTGCCCCAGAAGTCTTAGAGAAGGAAAACGCCAGAATGGGGCAGTGGGGTGGGGGTGAGGGGGACCTGGGTTCAGCATCAAGTCAGCCTGCATGGAAAGGGGCCGGCCGAGCCTCTGATGCCCCAGGCTCAGTGTCTCCGTGGGGGATGGAACATGCCCCAGTGGGGGGGCTGGTGCCAGAGTTAGGCCCAGCCCCCCAACTGCTGCCCCCATCAGAGGCCCAGGGGCAGGCCTCATCAGGCCCCCAAGCCAGATTCTCCTCAGACCTAGTGACTCAGAATCCCGGAGGGGTGCAGCCGTACGCAGAGACTGCTAACAAGTGTCCAAGGCAACGCTGATGCAGCCACTGGGAGGGCTCAGAGATTCCCTATCAGATGACCCCAGGGACCGCGAGGGCAGCCCAGGCAGCTCAACCTTGGGCTCCTGGTTTTGGGGGCCGGATTAACCCTCTGTTGTTGCAGGATGCTCAGCAGCATCCCTGGTCTCCACCCGCTAGCCCCCGGAAGCACCTTCCCCGGGGCAGTCACCAGGAATGTTGCCGAGCATCTCCTCCCAAGGGCCTGGGTGCAGCAGGATCCAGTCCACCCCCATGCCCACCCACCTGCACGAGGAAGGAATGCAGCCCCCAGCACTGCGCCCCGGGTGTGTACAGCTGGGCAAACACCACTGCATGGGTGGCCGTCTTCCCCATGTTGCCAACCCAGAATTTGGAAGCTTCGAAATCAGGGGAATGGATGACAAATTCCTGCACGAGAAGAAAAACAGGTCAAGTTATAAATAGCAGCTGAGACATGTGTCAATTTTTTCTCTTATCGATAAATTGAATATTTTAATATTCAAAATCTTTGTGGTAAGGAAAACAAATCGATTAATCATTTTATTTCCTCTCTGGCACAGGCAGCCCCTATTTTTAAACAGAGCAGATGTCCACGTCCCATGAGATCAAGAACCTTCCTGTGGAAAATAATGACCAGTATTTTCAAACAATAAAACATGAGGAAAACGTTCTGCCAGCTGGCCAGTGCGCCCCAAATCTCCCCACAATGGCGCACCACCTACCCTGGAGGCCGTCCCTGACCACATTTGAACATGGGGCCCCTCCCTTGTCACTCCTACACGACCCCCGTGACTTCCAAGCAGCCGTGCACACTGTCTCAGTCTCATGCTCCCACCTGCAGGCTCCACCAGGGCCGTGTCCCCAAGGCGCACACTCAGGAGCACGGAAGGAAGGAGTGCATCCGTTAATGAACAGGCCGTGGTGGCCTCTGGCTACAGGGGGGCCGGGCTGCAAGAGGAGAGGATGGAGACCCCGAGAGAGAGACAGCAGGGGCTGAGGGAGTCAGAAGAGGGAGCAGAGGAGCAAGAGGAAAACAGCCAAAGGCAGGGCCAGGGCTGCCGGGCCTGCCCAGGGGAGAGTGTGGGAGGGGCGTGCCGGGGGGGGCCCTGCTGAAGGAAAGGGGCTGAGGGGGAAGGTGTGCAATACTCGGGGAGCATCAGTGGGGTCGGCCTCCTCGGCCAGGCCCGCCTGCCCACTCTCGAGCTCACGGCAGCGCACCCACCTTGGCCTGGCACCTGCTCTATGCCAAGTAACCAGGCTCGCTGCCCCTGGGCCCATGCACTCACTGCTCTCTCTGCCACAAACCGTCACATGCCGCCTCCTCCAGGTCACTGTGCTCTCCGTTTGTCACCTCTCTGAAGCATTCCCTGTGCCCCTGTCATGCTCTGTCCTCACCCTGCTGATGGCCTGCATGTCACATGGTCCATCAAATGTGTCCTTGTCTACATCTGTCCCCACTTCAAGCACGTAAGTTCCACGAGAGCAGAGACTTATCCGTCGTGTACACTGTGTTATGCCCCCTCTCTAAAAGCAGTGTCCAGCGCACAGCAGGTGCTCAACAACTATCTGTTGACCAGATGACGTGTAACCAGCAGCCCTGTTCCGAGGCTTCTAGGTAGCTGGTCTTGACTTACCTCCCGAAACCCAGGAGCAAAACTGGGGTTGCCCTCCAATCTCCCTTTAAGGACCGAATGCTACGGGGAAGCAGTTAGAAATGGCAACTCCTCCTCAGATGCCCAGGTTTCGCCCAGACGCTGGGGCCATGTGGTTCCTGTCTGCTTCTGCAGTCAGATGGGCATTACCTCCCGCACCAGGGAGACCGCAGGCAAGAGGGCGGACGAGGGGGCCATGGAACCAGAAAGACCTGGGCCCTCACCCCAGCTCTGCCCAGCAGGGAAACTAAGCCTTTGTGGGTGGAATAGGTGAAGACGAGGCCAGACCAACCAGGGGCCCTCGTCCAATAGGACGGGGTCCTGGCAAGATGAAAAGAGACAGACCCGGGGGAGGCCATGTGACGGGGCAGCAGGGGTCGGAGTGCTGCAGCTGCTGGCCGGGAATGCCAAGGAGTGCCTGGCGACGAGAGAAACCAAAGGGTGGCGAGGAAGGGCTCCCTGCTCAGACTCCAGAGGGAGCACGGCCATGCGGACACCCTCACTCTGAACTTCAGAACTGCGAGAGAATCCACACCTGCTGTGGTAAGCAGCCCTGTGAGTGGTACTTCGTTATGGTGCCCCAGGATGCTAAGAGAGCCCTGGCCATGGGCTCTGGGATGTGGCGAGCCGGAAAGGACAAGCAGCACCAGGCAGGGGAAGGCAGGGCGCCTGCCCGAAAAGCCCGCTGGGGGCTGGGAGGCAGAGGGGCAGCACGGGGGACGGGGGACAGGGAGAAGGCTCCTTCACATCGTTTATTTTATAAAGCACAAGAATTTGAAATGCCCACAAGTCCAGCACCACCAGGCGGCCCGGAACATAAAGAAACACATTTTACAAAATCAGGGCTTTGTCGTGTTCCACTGAGCAAGCCAGGGAGGGGTTTTGCCTCGCAGCCCTTCCTCCCGAGCCCCCATGGCTCAGCGTGATGAAGCCAGGGGCACTGTACCAGCACCTGCGTCTGGAGACAGGGGCCCTCAGCTCGACTTTTCTTGTCCCCGCGAGCATCCCGTCTGGTCAGCTCTGCACCCAGACCCCCGGGAGTGGCCGCCTACCTGGCTGGCAGGGTCGTAGTGAGCGGTCGTGCGGATCGCCTTTGCATTGCTCCCGTGGCTCACCTCTGTCAGAGCGAAGCATCCGAAAATCTACGTATCGAAGCAAGAAATGCTGCCAGGTCCGACGGGCTCCTGCTGCACTTCTGTAGGGCGACCTCCACCCACCTTCCCTTAAAGAACTAACCCCGGGTCAAGCCCCCAAATCGCCAAGGACCTGCTCAGCTACCTGGCGATCTACCTGACCCCGCCCAGCGTGGGAGGGCAAGAGCTGACACCAGCCAGTCTGCGACAGCACGACGGCAACCGCCGTGCCCGGTTAGGAGACAGAGACGGAAGGCTTCCTCATCGAGGGGAACACTAAATCCACACAACGCTAGGAATGCCAAAACCCCCCTTGGGAAAACAAGACTGTGTAAGCCATTCGATGGGGAGCCTGAGAACACCAATAATCAGAGACACCCACCCTCCCCTGGGGCCCCTCTTCCCAAATCCCTAAGGAGAACTGGCAGCAGGACGTTGCTGAGCTCTCAGCTCACCATGGACTTCAACCCACCTCCATCCTGAAGGCCTTCTGGATATACTCGAAATGCCTTTCGGTGCCAGAGGTGTAAATTGCTGATGTAAAAGTCTGAAAATAAAACATCATCCCGTAAGCAGGTGGAAGTGAATGAGAGCATTGCGTTTCTGCAAAGTCATGACTGACAGTGCACTCGGCACCCCCCACACCCTCCCCTGCCACCAGTCCCTCGCCACCACAGAGTTTCACAGATGTGGAGACAAAGCTCTGGGGGGTTAAATAGCGGCCCCAATGTCAGGCTCCGAGGCCCAGGGCCCCCCAGATGCACAACCACCCGGGGGGGGGCGCAGAGTGTGTATGAATGGGTGGGACCTGGCTCCCTGCCCCGGCAGTTTCAGAATCACCCCAGACTGCAGTGTCCTGCAAGAGACCCTGTAGGGCAGCAGGGAGACAGGGCAGGAGGGTGGGGGAAAGGAGAGGGCAAGAGTGCATCAGGAGCCAGGTGAGCCCACCATGCACTGAGCAACGGACAGAAGGAGCACAGGCCACGGTGAGGGCACTGCCACCACCCCCCACCCCTCCCCAGTTCTTCTCTGCCAGCGTGTGTGCCAGGAGAGGACAGACCTCTGCCCTGCTCTCACCTGACCCAGTCTTCCCATCCCAGTTGCCTTTTCTTTTTTTGTATAAAGCAAAAAATGTTCCGAAGCTCATCTTCTTATGGGACTTCAGCTCTCACAGCAATCTATTTAATTCAAGGACTTATATGCACAAATTTGCCTGTTTAGCTGGAAAAAAATGTACTTCTTAAAAAAATCACAAGATCTACAACATTCTACTCTCTGCTTTTTCCATATTTAAAAAAAGGAAAAATCTCTTTAAACAAACATTTCCCAAAAGGCATAATCAATCCCCAAAAAATTTAAAAGAAAGCAGAACTGAAGACAACAAAGGCAACTGTCTGAAGCCTCCATGCTGTCTGGATTTGTTTCTGTACGTGAGCACCTGGATGTTCACGTTCTTTCACTTCTGCTTGGCTCTGGGGCACAGCAATCAGGGCACCCTAGCCCCCAAGCCTAAAGGTGCCCGTTCACTTGGTCCCCCCATCCCGCAGACTCACGAATGCGTGTAAAAAGTACTTGTTGGACAGTGACCAGTCGTACATCCCCAGGCAGCCGACGAGCGCCAAGACCTTCAGCGGCGTCTGGAGCATGTCCTCCAGGCAGAGGAAGTCATACTCAAAGACCCGCTTGCAACGCAGGAAGCTCAGCTCCCGGTACTTCTCCATGGGCAGGTCAGCCCCGCAGGACCGATCAAAGAGAGGGTCACTCTCCAAAGCTGAGAAGATGGTGTGCTGTAAATGCAGGAGGCGGGAGTGGCCGACGGCTGCTTGGGCCGCTCGGATGGACGCAGTGTTTCTCCAAGGCCACTGGCTGCAGCAGACGCGCTGGACTGCCTGGGACACCCAGGGGCAGGGATGGATGCCACAGAGGAGAGGGCCCGCGGCTTAGGCGGGAGACTGCCCATCCTCATCCCCATGCTCCCTGACAATTCCCTGGAGGCCGACTGCCGGCCCACCCCCAGCTCGACCCTGCGGGACAAAGAGGAGGGAAGCAGGGCTCCCGGCTCCACTCCCAGCGAGTCCAGGGCCAGACACCGTTTACAGACCAGGTGAGCCCTGGAGGGGCCTCGGGAGCTCTAAGGCCCCATCTGTCCCAACCCCACAAAGCCATGTTGAGGTCATAACCCCATTCCTGTGGGTGTGAGCCCATTTGTAAAGTGGACCTCTGGAGCTGCTATTAGTTACGGTCTGGCCAAACTGAATCGGGGTGACTTAACTCATGTGACTGGGGCCTTCCAAAGACAGGAAACTGAAACAGAGTCAAGAGAAACCGGAAACCAGAAGCAGCCAAAAGAGAGAAGCAGCAAGAGAGGAGAGACAGAGCTGGCCATGGGATGGGGGTCGCCGGCACCAGGAGCCTCTGACCCCGGGAAAAAGCAGCGCCTTGCTGACATATCGATCTGGGTTCCGGCTGCAACCAGGAGACATCGATTCCCATGGCTTCAGCCAGCCCGCAGGGTCAGGGCAGCTCTGGCAGACCGAGACCGCGGCGTAGCAGGTTCCACGGATGCCCCACTGGACCGACTCCGCCTGGCCACAGGCCCCTCACCTTGAAGCGGAGCATGTCCTCGCCCTCCAGGAACAGCAGCAGCTCCTTCCAGCTGAAGCTTGCTCTCGCCCGATAAGCCTGCAGGGGACCTTTGGGGAGATCTGGCAACAGGGCAGCCATGCTTCCTTCTGCGGGGGTCGCCATCCTCCAGCAGCCTGCACAAAACATACGCCCAGAATTAGAGGGGTTCATTCCATCTGTTCAAGCAACCTCTGGGCAACGGGTCATAAAAAGCAAAGACCAACTCCAGTTCCAAAGGGATGGTAAAAGACAAGTACCGCATGGGAGGGCCAGATATGGCATTTCTAGAAATGATTTACTCGTCTAAAACAGGGCTCAGCAGCCTTTTGCTGGGACAAGCCAGCGAGTAAATGCCACAGGCCTCTGGGCCCTGGGGCCCAACTCCACAGGGGGGGCAGGAAAGCAGGAAGGGGACACATAAAGCAGTGGGTGTGGCTGGGTGGTTCCAGAAACAGGCCCAGGGTCAGCACTGGCCAAGCCCCTGACCCAAAATGCAGAAAGTGATTATTTTTCCCAATTCCAGAGACATATGAAACACAAGCAGTGGCGTCCGTCCTCCAGTGAGGACTCGACAGCTGACCAAGCTCCTTTGACACCTGTGTCTTCCTGCGCTCTGCAGCACGCCCTGGGGGGAGAGGGGCTGGTTGGGACACGGGCTTGCCAAGGTCACCCAGATGGTGAACACAAAACCTAGAACCCAGCCTCAGAAAATAGTTGATCTACACGTAAACAAGCAAAGACTGGAGAAACAAAAATGCCTTGTTAAAAATGGTGACATCAGAACACAGGACAACAATGGCAAACTGGTCTAGGGGGAGATGGTCATTTTAAAGTCCTCATTTCATTCGGAGGGAGAGCACAGACATTAATTCTGGTTTAGGATAAGTCAAGTACACAGCTTAAGATTTCTATGATACCAAGAGAACAGAAATAGAGCACACCACTTCCAAACTATTAGAGGGAAAACAGTAGAAAGGTAGCAAATAATTAATACAGTCAAATAAGACCAGAAGGAAGGGGAAAAGCACAGGCACACCAGAGACAGAGCAAAACCGGGGAACAGGCAGAAAATATAAGAGGGAAGCCATTACCAAAAGACTTCAGTATAGCCAACACCTGATGACTGTAAGTGGTCTATACGTTGCAAATAAAAAAATTCTAATTGTCAGTCCGGATTAGTAAAAAAAAATTAATCTAGTTACATGCTACTGACAAAAGACACAGCTGAAACAAAAGGAGACAGAAAAGTGGAGAGGAAAAGGATAAAAAAAAAGATACACCAGACGAGCGCTAACCAAAACGCTGCTGTAAATTGGTATCAGACAATGTGAACTTTAAGGGAAAAAGATTTACTAGTCATGACATGTTTCTAAAGCTCATTATATCAGGAAGATATTACAATTCTAAACTTGTGAACAAATAACACATTTTCAAAATATGCAAAACAAAAAAAGCTGCAAGGAGAATTAGCAAATCCGCACACATTACGGAAAACTTCACCTCGTCTCTCGGGACCTGAGGCCGTCCTTAGAAAGGTCTGCTTGCCAGGCTGGCCCTGGGAACATGGATTTCAGGAGAGCGCCCACCTGCTAAAGGCGGTCCCTGTGCCTGGACTGTATGTGCAAACAGTGGGCCTTACACTAAACTGCTGCTTTCCTTCTGGGAGTCTGGAATTCTGAGAGGCGCTAGGCAGAGGAGCCTGGGACTAGCCCCCAGTGGAAACTGTGGGTGCTGGGGCTCCCTGGGCAGAAACACGGTGCAGGTGGATTGCGATTTTCCTTGCCGGGGAGAGGGGTGTGCCCCGGAGCCCCATTTTGGAAAGAGAACCAAAGGACGCCTGGGGAAGCTGGTCCGGACTCCGCGGCTTTTTCACGTGCTGACCCTTCCATGTTTCTTTTCACTGCAGTAAACCTAAGCCATGAGAAAACTGAGTTCCATGAGTGTTTCTGATGATCACTGAACATGTGGGTAATTTGCAAATGAATCATACCAAAAAAGTCCATAAGAATATACAGGCAATTTGAGCACACAGAACTCCCTGCACCCCAAAACAGACAATCTACATTCTCTCAAGAACAGGACACGTGTGGAGACTGTGCACACACTGGGCCAAATAAACATGCCTCCCACAGGTTTCTCAGGCACTGTCCATTTTTATATTCACTCTTTTTTCATTCGGATCTTCCAGCTGGGCAATTTCAATTGCCTTATCTTGAAGTTCGCTGGTCCTTCCTTCCCTCTCCTCCAACCTGCTGTGGAAATCCACTACTGGATTTTTCATTTCAGTTATTGTATTTTCAACTCCAGAATTTCCATTTGGTTCTTCTTTATAATTTCTATCTCATTACCGGAATTCTCATTTTGTTTATTTGTTGTTTTCCTGACTTCCTTTTTTTCTTTCTCCATCTTTTCCTTTAGTACATTGATCACATTCAAGAGAGTTGATCTAAAATCTTTGGTTAGTAATTCTAGAACCTGAGCTTCCTCCGTAATAGTTATTCTCAAATTCTCTTTTTCTTGTGACCAGGCCATAGTTTCCCATCTCCTTGTATGTTTTGTAATTTTTTGTTGCGAATTGGGCATTCTGAGCATTATGTTGTGATAACTCTGGGAATCTAGTTCTCCCATTCCTCTGTCCTTTAAAATGAGAACAAGAGAAAAAAAAAAGGAAAAGAAAAGCAAAGAAAGAGAGAGAAAGAGAAAATATAAATCTAACTAGCAGACAAAACACGATCAAGAAAATAAAAAGCATGCTGCCTCTTCTCTCCACATCTCGCAGTGGATGCCGGTGGGAACCCTGAGGTGCCGCTGCTGAGGCTGAGTCAGGGCCACCACCCACAGCTGTCCCCCAGCAACCTGCCAGACTTCCAAGCACACAGTTAAAAGAAGCAGAAGGTGAACTGGCTGTATATCCTCTTAGATGCTGGAGTGAGGCCTGGAGAAGGCAGAGGTTTGGTCTGAGGTTTTGTTCGCTGTTGCTGCAGCCTTGCTGGACGTCACCTGTACCTCATGAGTGCACTTAGGCCATCTCCACACATCCCTCGATGCTCAGCCAAACCCCGCAGACCCAGGATACTTTTCTTCTGGAATCCAGACAACGCTGGCCAGTACACCCCAGCCACTCGGTAACTGGATGAGACCTACCCCTGACCTTCCCCGTGTGGCATTCTGTCCCACTGTCTACCTGACACAGGCCATCTGGCTTCCTGCTAACAGCGCAGGCTCCGCCGGCGACCCCACTCTCTAGACGAAGGAACTGTTCTGGAGTTTTCTGAGTGGACTGGCTCCTCTCCCCTGGTGCCCTGGCCAATCCAGGCATTGGATGGAAGTGGCTTGTGAACAGTAACCTGGGGGAACCCCCGAAGTGCTATGTTCCAGGCATGGATCCCCTCGCTTGACTCTTTCAGACCCATGGGAACAT
Organism: Choloepus didactylus; assembly: GCF_015220235.1. Classification (NCBI taxonomy): domain Eukaryota; kingdom Metazoa; phylum Chordata; class Mammalia; order Pilosa; family Megalonychidae; genus Choloepus; species Choloepus didactylus. The sequence continues at coordinate 4,697,211 of NC_051309.1, read as the reverse complement.
TCAAATCCTTCAAGCTGAACTTGGGAAAAGTACGGGATGCTGGTCAGTGTGCTGGTAAGCAGTGGGAAACTGGCCTCTTGTCCGGGTAAAAGAAACTCTGCTCTTCTATGCGAGCAGGAAAGGGACAGGAGTGCCACAGCTAGGCAGCAACTGGGCATCGGGGACGGGGCCTTTATGGACCCTGCCGTGTTTCGCTTTCCTGATAAACGTGGGCCAGGTACCATTGTCCCTATTCAAAGATGGGAAAACTGGAGCTCAGAGCAGCTACACTTCTTCCACAAACTCTCACGACTGAGAAACGGCAGAGAAGGGATTTGAACCCGCAACATCTGACCCCAGGAGTAATGCTCTGCTAACTAGACCTTAACTAGGTAGTTCCCATTCTTCTGGTTTTAAATCTTTGGCTTAAAGTCCTTATTTAACTTATTAACTACAGTTGACTTTAAAAAAGGCTTCACTATTATTTCAGAAACTATCTCAGATAAAACTACAGGAGGAGCAGCCCCTAAGGATGGGGTACAAGTGAGAATCAGAGATGAAAGAAAGGGGAGTGGAGGGCCTACAGAAGGGCGGGGGGAACTGAGGAGCTGTGAGATCAGGCAGGAGTAGAGAGACACCAAGGCAGGGATGAGTGGGAGAGAAATCAGAGCCCACAGCCATAGGGAAACCTGGCACCTCCACAAACGATGTGAGGCAAGGAGCTGGACATGGGGAGAGGTGGAGTAAGGGGCAGAAGAGAGGCAGGACAGCCAAGATGCCACAGTGGGAAAAAACGCAAAGAAGAAAGGGGAGGGGGTGTTTGATAAGGACACCACCCCCCACCCCCCCCACCCCGCCCTTCAAAGCCGAACTTCCCTACAGTCTCTCCACACACCAAATTCGCACTTCCTCAGCCCATGATGACTTCTGCTGCCAGGCGTGTCCAGCCCTCCACCGCTTGCCTCCACCCACAGCCCACCTGGAGAGCGGGGCTGCAGTGAGGAATGAGTGGGGTGATGGAAGGGATGGCGTCCAGAACAGCAGGAAGCTCTGCGGACTTGAGACCCAGCAACACAACCACTGCTGGTGAAAACCATAAAAAAACAACCACTTCAAAGCTCTAGAAATTGTCCAAGGGCACACAGCAAATGAAGAAACATTCAAAACTATCCTGAACCTCAGGGAGAACAGGGAGAGAGTGTGACACGTAAGCCACCCTGCACTCCGCACCTCCACCTCCTGGCTCTGCCTGCTGGAGGCCCCCTCCCAGGCGTGCCGCAGGACAAGGCTTCCCTTCCACAGACCTCAGCTCCACGCTGCAGAGGCTCTCTCCCAGGCAAGATGGGCTGCTGCTCCTAGAGTGACTGTCTCCTGCCCCAGCTCTGAAGGAGAGGCTCAAAGATGTCACCCAGGGGAAAGGCAGATTTGAGAGCAGAGTGCACCAACGCTCTCTGAAAGTGAGCTGCTGCGTGTGAAGAGCTTGTGCGGGCAAGTTAAAGCCTAGGGGCCCTTTTGAAGGAAACGGAGGTTGTGCTTTTAGCTCTTAGCTCTTCTGGAAAGGGGCCCAAATTTAATTGGATTTGAATGGATCATGGAGCAATTTATGGCCCAGCTGTACTGTTGGGAACAACAGAGCAATCTGCGGGCAACCAGTGGAGGCAGAGAGTTTAACAGAGGGCCCAAGGAAAGGAACATTGAAAGAGGGACTTGTTAGAACCACGGCCACCCCAGGTGACCTGCCCATGCCGAGGCTGGCCCTGTGAGAAGACAGGCTCTAGCAAAGGTTCAGCAACATCAGGAAACAATGAACAGCAAACAGCCGCAAGCTGTCGAACCAGGTGTCACACGCAGTGCCAGGAACACAGGCTCAGGCTCCACAAAGACTTTCGGCAAACACCCACTTACAAAGGGCCCAAAGAGCAGGGGAAGAGACCCCACCATGACCGGTGCCCTGGGAGGCAACTGCCCAGGTTAGGGTCCATGGATGGTGGCTCCGCACACCCCACATCGCCTCTGAGAGCAGGGACCAAGGGTGCCTGAGGGCGGGGGCCCTGCCACTGAGCACAGACACAGAGCGCACATTAGGCAACCTTTGTGCAGAGTTCTTTCTCTGATAAGCAATTGGGGCTGCTGGTTCCCAGTTCAGGTTCCTAGGTATGGTCAGTCTGTTCTAAGAGCATTTGACGAAATAATGGCTGGTGATTTTCCAACTCTTCTGAAAGGCAAATATACATGTCCAAGAAGGGCAATGTACCCCAAAGAGAATAAACCCTAATAGAGCTACTTTGATACACATACTAACCAGAATGTCAAATGCCAAAGATAAACAGAGAATCCTGAAAGCAGCAAGAGAAAAACTATTTGTCACATACAAGGGATCCTCAATAAGCTGAGGTATCTATTCCTCATCAGACACCATGGAGGCAAGAAGGCAGTGGTATGACATATTTAAGGTACTGAAAGAGAAAAGCTGCCAGCCAAAAATTCTTTACCCAGCAAAACTGTCCTTCTAAAATAAGGGAGAATTTAAAATATTCACAAATACACTGAAAATGAGAGAGTCTGTCACAAACACACCTATCCTACGATAACTACCTATAGGAGTTGTCGCAATTGGAAGGAAAAGACAGGAGAGAGTGGCTTGGAGGAATGTGAAGAAATGAAGATCTTCAATAAAGGTAACCAAAAGGGTAAATGCAAAACTGAAAAGTAGTGCATGCTCAATATACAACTCTACTCTTTAATTCCTTTAAGAGTCAGAATACAATTGAACAAGAAAAAGGCATAATCCCTAATGATGGACACACAAAATATTAAGAGATAATATGGAACAAAAACAACATAAAGAGGGGAAATGGAGGGGTATGGGAGCAGAGAACATATCTGCTAATGAAGCTGAGTTAGTATCTTTTCAAATTAGTAGGTTATAGATGTAGGTTGTATAAAATAAACCCCAGGGTAATCACAAAGAAAGTATTTTAAAAATGTACAGAAACAGAAATGAGAAAGGGATCAGTCAGATACATCACAAAAGATCAACTGTACAGAAAAGGAGGCTGCAATAAAAGAAAAGAGGGACCAAAAAAAAAAAAGATATGACATATAAAAACCAAAGGACAAAACAGTTGAAGTAAGCACTGCCTTTACAATGCTAACGCTGAATGTTTATGTATTAAACTCCCCAGTCAAAAGACACAGACTGGTAGAAGGGATTAAAAAAAAAAAGCATGGGCCAACTGTATGTTGTTTCTGAGAGACTCACCTTAGACTCAAAGACACAAATAGGTTGAAAGTGAAAGGATGAAAAAGGATAATCCATGCAAATACTAACCAAAAAAGAGCCTCGGTAGTGATGCTAATATTGGACAAAAGAGCCTTTAAGTCAAAAGCTGTTTTAAGAGACTAAAAAGGACACAATATATTACCAAAAGGGTCAATCCACCAAGAAGAAATATCAATCATAAATATTTATGCTCCTAACCACAGTGCCCCAAAATACCTGAGGCAAACACTGGCGAAACTGAGTGGAGAAATAGATACTGCTGCAATAATAGTTGCAGACTTCAATACACCAGTCTCACCAATATAGAACATCTAGACAGAAGCTCAATAAGGAAACAGAGAACTTGAATAATATGATAGATGAACCAGACCTAACAGACATAAACAGAACATTACACCACAAAACAGCAGGATACAAATTCTTCTCAAGTACAAATGGATCATTCTCCTGGATAGACCATATGTTGGGTCACAAAACAAGACTCAAAAAGTTAAAAAAGAATGAATTATGCAAATCATCTACTCTGACCACAATAGAAAGAAGCTGGAAATCAATAACAGGCAAAGAACCATAAAATTTAAAAACATATGGACATTAAATAACACACTTAAATAATCAATGAGTCACAGAAGAAGTTACAAGAGAGATCATTAAAGTCTTGAATGAAAACAAGAACATAACAGCAGTGAAAGCAGTGCTGAGAGGGAAATTTATATTCCTACATGATTATATTAAAAAAAGAAAGAGCTAACATCAAAGATCTAGCCATACACCTTGAGGAACTAGAAAAAGAACCACAAATGAAACCCAAAACAAGCAGAAAGAAAGAGATAACAAAGATTAGAGCAGAAATAAGTGAAATAGAGAATTAAAAAAAATAGAGCATTAACAAAACCAAAATTTGATTCTTTGAAAAGATTAATAAAATTTACAAACCTTTGGCTAGACTGATAAAGAAAAAAAAGATAGACGATGCAAATAAATAAAATCAGAAATGGGGGATGGGGGCGTTACTATTGACCACAAAGAAATAAAAAGGATCATGAGAGGATACTAGAAACAACTATATGCCAACAAATTACACAACCTAGATGAATTAGGAAAAATTCCTAAAAATGCATGAACCGTCTACACTGATTCTAGAAGAAATAAAAATCTCAACAGACCAACTACCAATAAAGAGATTGAATCAGCCATCAAAAACCTCCCAACAAAGAAAAGCCCAGGACCAGATGGCTTTATAGGTGAATTCTACCAAACATGCCCAGAATTAATACCAATCCTGCTCAAAATTTCCAAAAAAAATTGAAGAGTGGGTAACATTGCCTAACTCATTCTATGAGGCCAACATTACCCTAATACCAAAGCCAGATAAAGATACTATGGAAGGAAAATTACAGACCGGTCTCTCTAATGAACATAGATGCAAAAATCCTCAACAAAATACTAGCAAATCAAATTCAACAGCACATTAATAGAATTATGCACCATGATCAAGTGGGATTTATTCTTGGTATGCAAGTATGGTTCAACATTTAAAAAAAAAACAATTAATGTAATACACCACATTAACAGAACAAAGGCAAGAAGCCACATGATCATCTCAACTGATACAGAAAAGACATTCAACAAAATCTAGCACCGCTTCTTGACAAAAACACTTAACACTTAAAAAAAAAAAAAAAAAAAAAAACAGAAGAAAACTTCCTCAACGTGATAAAGGGCATATATGAAAAGCCCACAGCTAACATATTCAATGTTCAGAGACTGAAAGTGTTCCCTCTGAGAGCAGGAACAAGACAAGGATGCCCACTGTCACCACTGTTATTCAACACTGTACTGGAAGTTCTAGCCAGACTAATTAGGCAAAAAATAGAGAAAGAGAGAAGGAGAGAAAGGAAAGAAGGGAGGGAGGGAGGGAGGATGGGAGGAAGGAAGGAAGGAAGGAAGGAAGAGAGAGTAGGGAAGGAGAGAGGGAGGAAACTAAAGGCACCCAAATTGGAAAGGAAGAAGTAAGACTTTCACTGTTTGCAGATAACATGATCCTACACATAGAAAGTCCTGAAAAATCTACCACAAAGCTATCAGAGCTAAAAAACTAATTCAGCAAAGCAGCAGGGTACAAGAGCAAAATCAGTAGTATTTCTATACACTAGTAATGAGCAATCTGGGGAGGAAACCAAGAAAAAATTCCATTTATAATAGTAACTAAAAGAATCAAATATCTTGAAATAAATTTAAACAAGGATGTAAAGGACTTGTACACAGAAAACTACAAAACATTGCCAAAAGAGGTCACAAAAAATCTAAATAAATGGAAGGAAATTCCATGCTCACAGACTGGAAGACTAAATATTGTCAAGATATCACTTCTATCCAAAATGATTTACAGATTCAAAGCAATCCCAATCAAAATTCCAACAGCCTGCTTTGCAGAAATGGAAAAGCCAGTCATCAAGTTTATATGTAAGGGCAAGGGGCCTCGAACAGCTAAAACCATCTTGAGGGGCTCACACTTCCTGACATTAAAGCATATTACAAAGCTACAGTGATCAAAACAGCATGGTACTGGCACAAGGATAGCTATATTGACCAATGGATCTGAACTGAGAGTTCAGAAATAGTCCCTCACATCTATGGCCAACTGATTTTTGACAAGGCTGCCAATTCCACTCAATTGTGAAAGAATACTCTCTTCAACAAATGGTGCTGGGAGAACTGGATATCCATATGCAGAAGAAAGAAAGAGGGCCCCTATCTCACAATTATATAAAAATTAGCTCAAAGAGGCTCAAAGACCTAAATACAAGAACTAGGATGATAAAACACTAGAAGAAAACATAGAGAGTTATCTTCAAGACCTTGTGTTAAGCAATGTTTTCTTAGACTTTATACCCAAAATACAAGCAACAAAAGAAAAAATAGATGAATGGGACCTCATCAAATTAAAAACTTTTGTGCATCAAAGGACTTTATTACAAAAGTGAAAAGACAACCTGCTCAATGGGAGAAAATATTTGGAAATCACATATCCATTAAGGGCTTAATATCCAGAATATTTGAAGAAATCCTACAACTCAACAATAAACAACCAGATTTAAAAATGGACAAAAAACTTGAAGACATTTCTCCAAAGAGGATATACAAATGGCTAAAAAGCATACAAAAAGATGCTCAACATTAGTTATTAGGGAAATACAAATCAAAACCATAATGAAACCCATTTCACACTCACTAAAATGGCTACTACTCAAAACACAGAAAATTAAAAATGTTGGGGAGGATACGGAGAAATAGGAACACTCATTTACTGCTGGTGGGAATGTAAAATGGTGCAGCCACTGTGGAGGAGAGTTTGGCTGTTCCTCAGGAAGCTAAATATAGAATTACCATATGACCCAGAAATACCATGGCTAGATATATACCCAAAAGAATTGAAAACAGGGACTCAAACAGATATTTGCACACTGATGTTCATAGTGTCATTATTCACAATTGCCAAAAGACGGAAGTAATCAAGTGTCTATCAACTGCAGAATGGATAAATAAAATGTGGCACATACACACAATGGAATATTATGCAGCAGTAAGAAGGAATGAAGTCCTGAAGCATGCAACAATATGGATAAACCTTGAGAATGTTACATTAAGTGAATAAGTCAGAGCAAAAGAACAAATTTTGTATGATCTCACTGATATGAACTAATTACAACACATCAAATCATAGACATAAAATCTAGAATATAGGTTACCAAGATAAAGAATGAGGCTAAAAAGATTTGAGCTGCGCCATTCCCCTTGAGGGTTGGCGGCCAGTAGCTCCCTCGTGGGCAGTCGGGGGAAATGGTCGGAACAGCGCCATTGCCACCGGTGTATATGGGGCTCTTTTCATTGGGTACTGCATTTACTTCGACCGCAAAAGACGGAGTGACCCCAATTTCAAGAACAGGCTGCGAGAGCAAAGAAAGAAACAGAAACTTGCCCAGGAGAGAGCTGGGCTTTCCAAGTCACCTGACCTTAAAGATGCTGAAGCTGTTCAGAAATTTTTCCTTGAAGAATACAGCTTGGTGAAGAGTTACTAGCCCAAGGGGAGAAGGGTGTGGACCATTTGACAAATGCAGTTGCTGTGTGTGGACGGCCACAGCGATTACTGCAAGTATTACAGCAACCTCTTCCACCACCAGTGTTCCAGATGCTTCTGACTAAGCTCCCAGAGAACTGCAAGTGCTCAGAGCTTGGCTGAAGATGATGTGGAATAAAAAACAAATGTCAGCACAATAAAATCTCAATTTAAAATATTTTAAAAAGTCAGAAGATGAACAGTTCTGGGGGAATAAGGGAAAATGTGCTTGATATGGACTGTGTACCATGCTGAAGTCTACCAAAGTTAATTTTTACTTTGTGTAGATCCATTTGTCTGTTTTATTTATTTTTCCCAGTGAAAAGTTATTTTGATGAGTATTTTTCATTTTATAAATACACTGAGTTATTGAAATATCACGGATTTTGTTTCTTCCTAAAATGCGCAATTAAAATGTACATACATGTAACAATACTTAGGTTAAAAATAGCCAGTGCTCAGTTATGAAAGATAAGACAAAAAAAAAAGTATAGGAGAAAGCTGAAGGATGCACATTTTTAAAAGCTAGTACATTTTGCTATGCATCAGAAGACTATGAAAACTTGATTGTGTTTATCAAATATTTGTGAAACATGCTGCTGTGCTATATTAACAACTTCACCTCTACCCCTTCTATCAGTCTTGAAATACTTTGTTTAAATCAATGAGCTTAGTGAAATGTTTTATTTAAAACAGTGGGCTTAATATGTTCTGGGTATTTATCACCCTGTATTTTAGATATGTGTAGTTGCAAATAGCACTAGCTCTGTGAGCTTCACCAATTCGTGTCTGTTCACTTTCCTCATTTATAAAATAAGGGAACCGGTCCACTGATTTCTGAGGCATACCTTTCAGCTCCTAATGTATATCGTTCTTTTCAGCATCTTCAAATATACCTTCACCTGAGGAGTGTCTTTGTTTGACTACCAGGCCTTGCATTGTTTTATACTCTGAATTTCACATGCTTGCTTGACTTAGTATTTCCAAATTGATCTTTTGTTAATGTCTAACCATTGTGTTGATTTTCACTGATATCACATGGTCCTGTCACAACTCTGTAAATTAATTTGAAGTGTATTGGTAACTGGATGACCTGTTTGTAAGAAATGCTTATTCCCCTTTGCATTTCTCTTTAGTGTACTTCTTTACTCCTAATTCAACTTAATTCATTCATCTTCTTGAACACTAAGAGTAAGGCGTAACCTTGTGGCTGAAGACTGAAAAGAATGCAGCTAGTGGGACCTCTTGTTCTCAAATATTGACATGTTTTCTGCACGTCAATATTTAAAGATCCTTGGTATTGTATGGTGTATTAGTTAGGGTTCTCTAGGGAAACAGAATCAATTAGAGGTGTCTCTGACTATCAAATTGTAAAAGTGACTCACGCAACTGTAGGTATGCGCGAGTCCAAATTCTGTAGAGCAGTCAGCAAACTGTCAACTCCAAGGAAGATGTCCGATGAACTCCTCAGGAAACGAACCAGCAACTTCGACGATCTCAGGAAATGAACTGGGATCTTTGACGAACATGTTCGATGAACTTCTCAGGAAATGAACCGGCAACTTCGACGAACTCCTCAGGAAATGCTTCACTGGGCAGCAGCAGAAGAAGTGAAGGTCCCCCATCTGTCTTGCTTATAAGTCTTCAACTGATTAATTGGATTAAATCCAGCCAATTGCATTCTCCCATTGTGGAAGGCACGCCCTTTGGTGAGTCATCAGTTACAGCTGCAGCCAACTGACTGATGATTTAATAAACCAGCCTGTTGGTTTATTAACCAGCCTCAAACGTCCTCACAACAATTGTTAGGCCAGTGCTTGCTTGACCAGACAGCTGGGTACTATCACCCGGCCAAGTTGACACATGAAGCTAACCATCACATATGGCATGTGCTGAACGTTGTACAAACTGGCTTTTATGCTGTCTAAAAGCCTGCAGAGAGATCCCAAAGGTTTTCCCTATGTACTGGGCTTCTGGTTTACTGACACTTTTCTTACTTATCTTAGGGGTTTTTCTGTGTGATGGTTATGGTATAGCGGAAAGAGTTTGAAATACAGGTCTAACTTCTACCTCTAGTTAGTCACCTAGCCTTGGGTGTATCTTGTCATATCACTTGTAATATTCTCACCTATAAATCAGAACATCAAACTAGATGGTTCAAACATTCAAGGACTCTTCCTCCGTGTACTTTCTTACTTTTATTATTATTATCATGACACTTGGTCTACTTCTTTGTGGGGGATGATTAGTAGAAACATGACAGTCATTTTACTAATAGGCTCTAAAATTCAAAGCATTGTTATAGTGATTGGTTAATAATCGACCATGCAGCTGAGAAACAAGCTTCTCTCTTGCAATAGTCTAGGTATAGATTGGGGTGGTGAGTGGGGCGGATAGAGGGAGAATATAGGTGGAAAAAAGAGCAAGGAGTAGACAGTTTGGCAAGAAAAGAACGGGCCCAGAAAAACTAAGAATTGGCTGGAGGAGTAGGGGTCAATTTAGATTTGGGGAGGGTAGAAAGCCAACTGTATTTATGTCCTTGAAAATTGTAGTGCAGTACAAGCTGGATATCACTTGGCTTTCTGGAAAATAATCCACTTTGGTTTAAGCCTTGTTGAAAAATCTATGACAGCCTCACTTTACTGCTGATTAAGCCAAGTACATTTTGGCTTAATCAGCTTTGGTACTTTTGAAGGTATTACTTAAAAAAAAAAAAGAAAAAATCACCAGCTTTTTTTACCCCAGTGAACACAATGTTTCCTACCTAAAGCTTTAATAGTGGTGATGAAACCAGGGAATTGTGATGCTAGCCAAACGGTACCCGGTAGATGGGAATAAAACAACTCAATATTTAATTCGAGTAAAACAGACAATGTTACCATGTGCTAATGTTGCACGCTATTATAAAATCTTTGGAAATGCAAACACATATTAGGGTGTGCTGACATGTCCCTTTGGGAAAGAACTTTGTTAAATACAAACGTTCTATAGTTTGTATTTAAGGTGAAAGCATTTAAAACATAGGCATTGTTTTTCTATTAATAGATAATTAGAACTTATGTTCACATTTAACTTAGGTAAAGTGTGTAAAACCTAATACAGTGTGCCTAGCATACGGTCAGTAAATACTTGATTCTTCTAATCCCTCAGTATGTTTGATATTTTTACCTCTTTCCTGCCTGTCTTTGTGACCTCACTGATTCAACCTATGGACCAGAGTGTTAATGAAATGTTATTGCAGAAGAGACTTTGAGAAAATTGGCATAGCATGCAGCCATCATACAAATTTTTTTTCTTGTAACGTAAAAAAAAAATGCAGTTTTTATTATTGCTTGTGCCTCAACTGTTTAAGTGATTATTAAAGGGCTTGGAGAGAAAAAAGGAAGAAAGAAAAAAAAAGAATGAGGCTAAAGAATAGAAGCAGTTGCTTAATATGTGCAGAATGTTTAACTAGGTTGAACCTGAATGTTTGGAAATGGACAGGGTGACGGTAGCACGTCATTGTGAGAAAAATTAACAGTGCTGAACGGTGTGAATGTGGTGGAAAGGGGAAGTTTAGAGTCATGCATGTAACCAGAAGGAAAGCTGGAGGTTAAAACAATGGGACTGTATAACACAGTAAATCTTGTGGTAGACAATGCCCATGATTAACTGTACAAATAACAAAAAGTTTTTTCACGAACTAGAGCAAACGTATGACACTATTACATGGAGGTAATAATACCGGGGTATATGGCGGAAAATGTACCTATTGCAAACTACGGACTATAGTTAACAGTAATAATTGAATACTTTTTCATCAACAGTAACAAATGTACCACACCAATGCTATGGATCGATAATGGGGGATAAGGGATATGAAAGATGTGGGTTTCCTTTTTTTATTTTTATTTCTTTTCTGGAGTAGTGAAAATGTTCTAAAAATTCAAAAAAATTAATTATGGTGATGGATGCACAGCTGTATGATGGTACCATGGGCAATTGATTGTGCACATTGGATGACTGCATGGTAGGCTCAATAAAATTGAATTAAAAAAAATAGAAACGGAGAGGAGTGTAGTCAGACTATATATTGAAATATCCTTGTATATGCATTTAAAAATCTGAAAAGATATATAAGAAACCAATGAGAGGGTTTACGTCAGGGAGGATGTGGGAACTGGGTGGCAGTGGGAAATGATGGCAGCCAGTTTTTTTACTGTATACCTTAAAAAAATTATAGTGAAATATGACACAAACAGAAAAGAAGTAGCATATATAATGCATTGCTAATTATTAATTATTATAAAGTGAACAACTGTGCAATCATGATTCAGGCCAAGAAATAGAGCACTGCATCCCCCTCTCTCCTTCTCCCCAAGGGTTGCCACGGTTGTGACTTGAACAGTCACTACCTCCTGGCTTTATAGTTTTATCACCTAGGTATGCATCTCTAAACACTTCCGCAGGTCATGTAAATGGATTCAAGTTACCTATTATTTTGTATTGACTTCTCTTGCTCAACATTTTATTTGAAAAGATTCATCCATGTTATTATGTCTAGGTATAGTTGGTTCATTTTTTTGACAGCTACAATGTTCCCCTATGTGAATATAGTACTATTTATATATCCCTTCTACTGTTGATGGACATTTGGATTGTTTCCATTTTTTCATTATTAAAAATAAGGCTGATGGGAACATTCTTGTACAAACACCTTGGTAAACAGGTACACACATTTTGGTTGATTATATACCTAAGAGTGAAATCGCTGACCACAGAGTACAACTATCTTCAACTTTAATAGGCACTGCCAAATTGTTTTCAAAATAGACATACCAATTTACACTCGAACCGGTAGTCCATGAGTTTCTGTTCTCTCAATCCTCATCAGCCCTTGGTATCATCACCATGTTATACTTTAGCCATTCCAGCACCCCCAGAGTGCTGTGTCATGGTGGTTGTAATTTGTATTTTCCTGATTACTAATGATGTTGAGTATGTTTTCACGTTTATTGACTACTTGGACAGCCTCTTGTAAACTAAGACTCTTGCCATTTTTTCTTCTTAGTTTCCTTTCTTTTTCTCATTGGTTTGTAGGAATTCTTTATATATCTCTTTACTTGTTTTATATGTCACAAATGTCTTTGCAAATTCTGTGGCTAATCTTTTCATTTTCATTCTCTCTCTCTTTCTCCCCCTCACTCACTCCACATGGCAACATATTAAATATTCTGTTCTGCACCTTGTCCTTTTAAAATATATCTTGGGGATCTTTCCATTATTGGTACATAAAGAGCCACCCTTCCCCTTTTTAATAGCTGCATGGTGTTCTGTTATACAAATTTCCCACAATGAATTTTAATTAACTTGAATAAGACCCTATTAATGGACAATGGAGCTGTTCCTACTTGCAAATAACAATGCAATAAATAATTTGTATATACATTCAATTACTTCTGTAGGACAATTCTAGAAATGGCATTTGGGGTCATTTGCTATTTTGGTAGCTAGTGTCAAATAGGCCACCCTCCTTGAATGAGTGCTTGTTTCTGCATGATTTCATCTTTGTGGTTTTGTCAGACTTTTATTTTCAAAATTAATAAGCAATAAATGGTGTCTCCATATAGATTTCTTAAGACAGCTTCATAGAGGTATGATTGACATCAAATAAGCTGCATATATTTAAACTGTCAATTTAATAAGTTTTGACATATGAATACAGTTGTGAAATGATCACCACAATCCAGATAGTGAAGATATCCATCACCTCCCAACGTTTCCTCCTGCCCCAAGGGAATTCCCACCGATCTGCAGCTGTCACTATAGATTAGTTTGCATTTTCTGAATTGTTTATACAGTCAACTGTTGATGGACATTTAGGTCATTTCCAGTATTTGCTATTACAAATAAGGCTATTTGTGACTATTTGTGTATAAGTCTTTGTATGGACATATATTTCCTTCTCCTATGGTAAATATCTTGGAGTGGTATGGCTGGATCATATATGTAAAACTTTTTAAGAAACTGCCAAACTGCTTTCCAAAGTAGTATTACTATTTTCCATTCCCACAGCAAGGTATGAAAGTTAAAAGATTTCCACATACTGGCCAACATTTGCTTTTGCCAGGCTTTTAAATTTTGGCAATCTTGATTTTTTTTAGCACCTTTAGAAATTGAAAGTATAATTTCAAGGCACAGTGAAAAGTATGGGGGATGTCATCCGCATTTTCTATTTTATTTAACTCATAGATTCGATTTTTGCCCCAAATTATATAATGCTAGAAATTAAAAGGCTTCTCTTGAAAGTCATCTGGGTCTTTAAACAATAAATAGATGTTCAGCCCTGAGTGACAGTCTTTCAAGATCCACAAATAATCCTTCCAATCCCTCCAGGCTTTGAAGAATCTGAAAAGAATAAACAATTACTACTGTCTTACACTGCCAGGTAATCTGTGTACCAAATAGATATTGGTTTTAAAACTGTTATCATTCACAAAAGTTCACGTATTATATATCATATGATTCCTTTTATATGAAATATCCAGAAGAGGTCAATCCAAAGAGACAGAAAGCAGATTTGTGGTTGCCCGAGGGTTGGGAGGTGTGGGGCATGGTTACTCAAAGGGTACAGGTTGTTCTCCTGGGGTGATGAAGTTTCGAAACTAGAGAGAGGTGGCAATTGCACAACATTGCGAATGCACTAAATGCCACTGAATTGTATACTTTAAAACGGTTAATGGTATTGTTATATGAATTCCACCTTAAAGTTAAAAAAAAACAACTGCTTTATCACTGAGAAGAATATAACTTTACTTCCGTGTCATTCCTACCACAAGTAAATTTAATTATGAGAAAACATCAGGCAAATTCAAATTGAGGGACATTCTACAATATAACTGGCCTGTACTCTGCCAATATATCAGTGTCATGAAATACAAAGATTGAGAAATGTTTCAGGCTAAAGGAGATGAAAGAGCCATGACAACCAATTGTAATGCATGACCAGGGATTTACTTTTGCCAGAGGGGACATTATTGGACAACTGGCAAAATGTGAATAAGGCCTGTAGATTAGAAAATAGAATTGTGTCAATGTTCAGATTCAGATTTTGATAACTGTACTGTGGTGACGTAAGAGAACGTTCCTATTTTTTGGAAATACACACTGAAGTATTGAGGAGTAAAGAGGAACCTCAAATGGTTTGAAAAACAAAATATTAAAATTTGAGGAATCCGGGTGAAGGATATAAGGGAATTCATTGTACTAGTTTTGGAACTTTTTGCAAGCCTAAAATTACGTTCAAGTAAAAAATTAAAGGGAAAAAAACTGTATTAAAAAAACAATAAAAGACAAAAAAAGAATGAAGTCCTGATGGATGTGACACCACGGATGAACTGTGAAGATATCATGTTGAGCAAAATAAGCCAGACACAAAAGAACAAATATTTTATGATCTCACTGATATAAAATAAGTAGAATAAGCAAACACACAGAGTCAGAATCTGGAATAGAGGTTACCAGGAGCTGTGGGGGTAAGAAACAGGAAGTCAGTGCTTAAATTGCACAGAATTTCTATTGGGGTAAGTTGTAAAGTTTTGGCAATGGATGGTGATGACAGTAGTACACTGTGAATGTAATTAACAGCACTGAATTATATCCATGAATGTGGTTAAAAGGGGAAATTTTAGGTTGCAGAATAAAAATTGAAAGAAAAAAACATAAGAGTGCACAACACAATGAACCCTATTGTAAACGATGGACTGTAGTTAGTGCATTTATAAAAATGTTCTTCCATGAATTATAACAAATATAGCTCCCTGATCCAAGATGTTAATAATAGGGTGGTACATGGGAACTCCGTATTTTATATATTTTATGCATGATATTTCTGTAAGCCTACAACTTCTCTAACAAAAAAAAAAATTATTAATTAAAAAAAGTAATGAAGTAGAGATATATGCTACAAATAGGTGACTTGAAGACATCATGCCAAATGAAAGAAGCCAGTCACAAAAGACCACAGATTGTATTTATATGAAATGTCCAGAACAGACAAATACAGAGAGACCAATGATAGACTAGTAGTTGCCAGGGGTTGTGGGAAGGGGGAAACAGGGAGAGACTGCTAACGGCTACACGTGCTCTTTCTGGGGTGATGAAAACGTAATGCAGTTGGTTAGTGATGATGGTTGCACAGCTCTGTGAATATACTAAAAACCAGTGGATCATATAATTTAAATGGGATATCTCAATAAAGTGGTTCAAACAGCAAAAACCACCAGGCACAGCTCTTGGTAGAGATCAAGTGCTCAAAAAAGCAAGTTATCACATAAAAATGGAAACTCTGCATCTTTCTGGACTTCACCTGCTCCCTCCCACGGGCCAGGACTCTACCCTCCTTCTCCTCTGGCTCCTCTTCAGTCTCCTTCTAGACTCTCATCCTTAGCCACACTGTGCGCCATCTCATCCATCTACCCTCCAACTTAAATTGGTACTAACGCACGGCAGCTCCCAGGTCCACAGCTCCTGAGCCACACGGCTATCTGCAGTTTACTGGACACCCCCTGCCCATGTCACAGATGTGCTCAAACTCTGAGTTCACCACTCATCTCACCCACTCCGTCCTGACCCGGCCTGTCCTCCCATGGGCCCTGTCCCATGGCCAGTGGCTCAAGGGCTGCGAAGCTAGATATCTGAACCAACCTCGAATTCCCCTCTGTCTCGTGCCCCGTAACTCAATTAATTACCAAGCCCCCCATTTCACCCCTTTAAAGCCTACAGAGTCCTTTCATTCTCTGTGCCCCTATTAAAGCTATCCTAATAACCTGAAGCAATTACTCAATGGAGGGGGATGTGGCAAGCGGTTACATAACCTCATTTGTTATAACACCAAGTATTATCAGTATGCTCGTCTTTCAGGTGAGTTAAGTAACTTGCTCAAGGCCATACAGCTACGACCTGGCACAGGTGACCCCGAATCTCATGATACTAATGTAACCGAGAAGTTAGGATTTAAGAAATGATTGTGATTACTGAATCTTTATATAGAGATATTAGAATATTATATTAGAATAAACAAAGGGAAATAGTTGAAATCTCTGAAAGGTAACCAGCTGCCATGATCTCTGGTAATGACTGTATAACTATAGAACCTTTATCTTGTGATTGTAAAAACCATGTGACCCTCACTTCTACCCCTCATCCTGTTTTTCGACTTTAGGGTTTTGTGATCACTAAAGACAGCCCCTAATGTTTATTAATGAAGGGCCCTAAGTCAGCCCAGAACTAACCCACCCCAATTCCAAAACTATCTTGCTAGAAGGAGCTGGCTCTAACCAAAATTGTCCTGCCCTGCATGTGCAGTAGCTTAAACTTTAACCTGTAAGTGACCTATACTCATGATAATCCTACAAATCATGCCCATCATATTAAGGCTGCCATTTTCTTGCATACGTTCTCTAAGTGTGCAATCCATCTGCGCATGCTCAATAATTAGATCATCTCTAACCTCATCATCTCAAGCCACTGTGCTCATCATCCTAAAACCTGCCCATCTTTTGATGCTACAAAACTATCAGAGTTACTGCAGTTCCAGGAGACAGTTTTAGGCTACTAGGCTGTCTGATCTCCTGCTCCATGCTTAGCAATTAACTCTCTCTGTGAAACCTAGTGCCTCGGGAATTGGTCATTTGAGCGCATCGGGCAGAGAACCTCCCGCCGTGGACCAGTATCAGCTGGGCACCCCAAGAAGGGACAAAGCTTCCTAAGAAGGAAAGAGTCCATGAAAAATGGGGATAAAAACTAAATGACAAATAGGGTGGGATGGGGGAATGGTCTGGGTGTTCTTTTTTTACTTCTATTTTTTATTCTTATTCTGATTCTTTCTGATGTAAGGAAAATGCTCAGAAATAGATTGTGGTGATGAATGCATAACTGTATGATTGTACTGTGAACAGTTGATTGTATACCATGGATGACTGTATGGTATGTGAACACATTTCAATAAAACTGAATTTAAAAAAAAAAAAAAAAAAAAAGAAGGAAGGAGTCCAACTGCCTGAAGTTCTGCAGCCCTGGCAGGATGGTAATTGTGGTAATCAAGCCTTTTGCAGCCACTAGACTCTTTTAGTCTAGAAGCTCGGCAACCAGGTTTTCTTCTGCTCTGCCAGCATACCAGCCCTTGGCATTTTAAAGCTTCAAAGAGAGAAATAGTTTCCAGTTCCAAGTCTGGACATCTGACCAGGTGAGTGGGTCACTGAGGTAAAAGTGGGTCGGGAAGTTTATCTCTCAGAAACTTAAATCCACCAGAGTGTTCCTATGCCAGACAAGTCCTAAAACCCAGAGGGAACAGCTTCATTAAGAACAACAACCAGATGTAGCTTCCTTCCCCATAATGTCAACACCCCTTTTCAATATGAACAGGTTAGGGTGCTCACTGCCTTGACAGCCCTGAAGATCAACAATGTCATTAAATGAGAGGAAGTGGTAGCAGCTGACAAGATAGGATTTAACAAAGGACTATGAATACTGAATCTTTATATAAATATTTTCTTTTAGGGTATTAGAATAGCCAGAAGGAAATAACCGAAATGGTGGAAGTGTAACCCATAACATTCTTTGAAATTACCTATATAACTACTTGTTAAATTGTACTTTGAAAGTCATCACTGCTATGTTTATATGTTAAATTTCACAATAATAAATGTATTTAAAAACTTACTGCAAAAGCTATAATAATCAAGATAATCTGGTAGTGGCATATGACATACAGATCAATGAAAGAGAATTGTGAGTCTAGAAATAAACTTTTATGTTTATGGCTAACTGATTTTTTACAATGGTGCGCAGACAATTTAATGGAGAACAATAGTCTTTTCAACAAATGGTGCTGGGAAAACTGGATATCCACATTCGAAAAAATGAAGCTGGACCCATTCCTCATACCATAAACAAAACTTACTCAAAATTGCTCGTACATGTAAATGTAAGAGCTAAAACTACAAAACTCTTTGGAGAAAACACAGGGGTAAACCTTCATGATCTTGGACAAGACAATATTAAACATCAGGAAGTTAGAAATGAAACCACAACTCAAGTAATAAAAGAAAAACATAGATAAATTGTACTTAATTAAAATTTAAAACTTTTATGTTTCAAATGACACTATGAAGAAAGTGAAAAGATAACCTACAGAATGGAAAAAAATTATTTGCAAATCACATTATCTAATAAGAGACTTATATCCAAAATATATGAAGAACTCTTACAACTCAGGAATAAAAAAGACAAATGGCCCAATTAAAAAATGGACAAAGGATCTAAATAAATATTTCTGCAAAGAAGATATACAAATGGCCGAGAAACACATGAAAAGAGTTCAACATGATTAGTTATTAGCAAAATGCAAATATCACAACAAGGAAAAAAATACACACACAATGAGATGCCATATCAATAACGACACATGTTGGTGAGAGAATGGAGAATCGGAACATTCATACATTGCTGGTAGGAATGCAAAAGTATACAGCCACTTTGGAAAATAGTTTGGAAGCTCCTCAGGAAGTTAAACATAGACTTACCCTATGACCAGGCAATTCTATTCCTAGGTATACATCCAAGAAAAATGAAAACATATGCCCACACAAAAACTTTTATGTGGATGTTCACAGTCACATTATACACAAAAGTCAAAAACGGAAGCAACCTGAATGTCGATTAACTGATGAATGGGTAAAGAAATGTGGTACTATCTGTACAATGGAATATTATTTGGCAATAAAAATGAATAAAGTATTAATACATGCTACAACATGGATGACCCTTGAAAACTTTATACTAAGTGAAAGAAGAGAGACACAAAAAGTTAAATGGTATAGGATTCAATTTATATGAAATTTCCAGAATAGGCAAATCCATAGAGAAAGAAAGTCAACTAGTGATTTCCTGGGGAGTGACTGTGCAGGATTTCTTTTTGGGGTGATGAAAATGTTCAAAAATTAGATAGTGTTGATGAATGCACAACTCTGTAAATATACTAAAGCCTACTGAATTATGCACTCTAAAAGAATGAATTTTATGGTATGTAAATTGTAACTCAATAAAGTTGTTCTAAAAATATATATCTCATACAAAAAAAAAAAAGTGGGTCGGGAAGTCAGCCTGGAGGTTCGAGTACGCTGGACCTGGGTCTGAGGGGTCCCCCTTTGCTTCCAGAATGGTCCCCCTTTGCTCTGACCTCTACACCTTTCTGTTTTCTGGGTATGGGATTCACGGTCCTGACCTCAGTTCGTTTGTTGTGTATACTCCTAGAAAATAAATAATCCAACAATTAATTGGTATTTAATGAAATTAAGTACACGTATGATGCCTCTTTAACCGTTAAGTGCTTCATGCCTGTTTAATTGTTAATCAGTGTGTTCGGTCTAGTTATTAATTGGTATGTTGCTTAAATATAGTAAGTCTTAAGTGTCTGTTTAAATTGTTAGTTGGTGTGTTACTGCATTCGTACCGTTCAAGTGTTCTTAACTGGTTACTGATTGCAGAAATTCTTTAAAATGGGAAAGTCTACCTCCAATAGCATTCCTGAATATAGCCCTTAGCACTATATTTTGAAACAATGGAAAGATTTTAGTTATGAGCCTATGAAAAAACAACAAAAAATAGTTTATATCTGTAACACAGTCTGGCCTCAGTATGATTTAGAATCAGGAAAGAAATGGCCTGAAAATAGTTCTACAGAAAAGGATCCTGTATTACGGTTAGAGTTGTTCTGCAACCAAGAGCAGAAACGGGATGAGATGATGTATATTCAATCCTTTATTTGTCCCTCTCAAAAGTATATTTCTGTGTTTCTGTTTTTTTGTGTGACTTTCATTTGTGCCTGTCTGCTTGTTCAATATATGTGTTCATACCTCCAGATGGTAATAGCAAATTAACAAAAAAAAATTCTTAAAGCACTCTATTCAAACTGCTTAAAGATAAACAAGCACTTTTAGATATAAATATATAAACTAGTACTCCTGAAGGCCCGAGAAAAATTTTAAAAAATATCCTCTGGACACCAGGGTTCAAAGCCTTAGTTTTTATAATTACTGTAAACAAACCTGGACATGGGGAAGAAAATGGCCTCTGAAATTTCCAAAAGGACACAGAAGGCTGCCTCATGAAAGAGCAAAGACTTTTGCAATTGTCCAAGTCACAGCTTTAGACAAAATAGATCTAATAATTGGAAACAATAAAAAGAAGGGCATAGGAACTCTCATCAACACTAAGGCCACCTTAGGGGTCTTAAATACCACTGCCCTCATTTAAATATTTTAAGATAGTATGAAAACAAAGAAATTTTTTAAACCTCCAATAGACGGAATAAAAAAGCAAATACAGCTGCAAAACTAATGCAGTGACAGGAGGCGGGGCAAGATGGCAGACTGGTGAGCTGTATGTTTTAGTTACTCCTCCAAGAAAGTAGGTAGAAAGCCAGGAACTGCGTGGACTGGACCCCACAGGGCAATCTGACTTTGGGCATACTTCATACAACACTCATGAAAACGTGGAACTGCTGAGAACAGCGAAATCTGTAAGTTTTTGTGGCCAGGGGACCCGCACCCCTCCCTGCCAGGCTCAGTCCCGTGGGAGGAGGGGCTGTCAGCTCCGGGAAGGAGAAGGGAGAACTGCAGTGGCAGCCCTTATCGGAAACTCATTCTACTGATCCAAACTCCAACCATGGATACACTGAGACCAGACACCAGAGAATCTGAGAGCAGCCAGCCCAGCAGAGAGGAGACAGACATAGAAAAAAACAGCACGAAAAGCTCCACTATAAAAGCGCAGGATTTTTGGAGTTCTGGTGAACATAGAAAGGGGAAGGGCAGAGCTCAGGCCCTGAGTCTCATATGCAAATCCCGAAAAAAAGCTGATCTCTCTGCCCTATGGACCTTTCCTTAATGGCCCTAATTGCTTTGTCTCTTAGCATTTCAATAACCCATTAGATCTGTGAGGAGGGCCCTTTTCTTTTTTTTTTTTTTAATCCTTTTTTCTTTTCCTAAAACAATTACTCTAAGAAGCCCAATACAGAAAGCTTCAAAGACTTGCAATTTGGGCAGGTCAAGACAAGAGCAGAACTAAGAGAGCTCTGAGACAAAAGGCAATAATCCAGTAGCTGAGAAAATTCACTAAACACCACAACTTCCCAAGAAAACGGGGGTGTCCACTCACAGCCATCATCCTGGTGGACAGGAAACACTCCTGCCCATCACCAGCCCCATAGCTCAGAGCTGCCCCAGACAACCCAGTGTGATGGAAGTGCTTCAAATAACAGGCACACACCACAAAACTGGGCGTGGACATTAGCCTTCCCTGCAACCTCAGCTGACTGTCCCAGAGTTAGGAAGGTGGAGCAGCGTGAATTAACAAAGCCCCATTCAGCCATCATTTCAGCAGACTGGGAGCCTCCCTACACAGCCCAGCAGCCCAGAACCGCCCTGGGGGGACGGCACTCACCTGTGACATAGCACAGTCATCCCTCAACAGAGGACCAGGGGGTGCACAGCCTGGAAGAGGGACCCACTTGCAAGTCTCAGGAGCCATATGCCAATACCAAGGACTTGGGGGTCAGTGGCAGAGACAAACTGTGGCAGGACTGAACTGAAGGATTAGACTATTGCAGCAGCTTTAAAACTCCAGGATCACCAGGGAAATTTGATTGTTAGAGCCACCCCCCCTCCCTGACTGCCCAGAAACACGCCCCATATATAGGGCGGGCAACACCAACTACACACGCAACCTTGGTACACCAATTGGACCCCACAAGACTCACTCCCCCACTCACCACAAAGGCAAAGCAGGGGAGAACTGGCTTGTGGAGAACAGGTGGCTCGTGGACGCCACCTGCTGGTTAGTCAGAGAAAGTGTACTCCACGAAGCTGTAGATCTGATAAATTAGAGATAAGGACTTCAATTGGTCTACAAATCCTAAAAGAACCCTATCAAGTTCAGCAAATGCCAAGAGGCCAAAACCAACAGAAAATTATACAGCATATGAAAAAAACAGACGATATGGATAACCCAAGCCCAAGCACCCAAATCAAAAGATCAGAAAAGACACAGCACCTAGAGCAGCTACTCAAAGAACTAAAGATGAACAATGAGACCATAGTACGGGATACAAAGGATATCAAGAAGACCCTAGAAGAGCATAAAGAAGACATTGCAAGACTAAATAAAAAAATAGATGATATTATGGAAATTAAAGAAACTGTTGACCAAATTAAACAGAATCTGGACACTCATAGTACAAGACTAGAGGAAGCTGAACAACGAATCAGTGACCTGGAAGATGACAGAATGGAAAATGAAAGCATAAAAGAAAGAATGGGGAAAAAATTGAAAAAATCGAAACGGACCTCAGGAATATGATAGATAATATAAAACGTCCAAATATAAGACTCATTGGTGTTCCACAAGGGGAAGAAAAGGGTAAAGGTCTAGGAAGAGTATTCAAAGAAATTGTTGGGGAAAACTTCCCAAATCTTCTAAACAACATAAATACACAAATCATAAATGCTCAGCAAACTCCAAATAGAATAAATCCAAATAAACCCACTCCAAGACATATTCTGATCACAATGTCAAACACAGAAGAGAAGGAGCAAGTTCTGAAAGCAGCAAGAGAAAAGCAATTCACCACATACAAAGGAAACAGCATAAGACTAAGTAGTGACTACTCAGCAGCCACCATGGAGGCGAGAAGGCAGTGGCACGATATATTTAAAATTCTGAGTGAGAAAAATTTCCAACCAAGAATACTTTATCCAGCAAAGCTCTCCTTCAAATTCGAGGGAGAGCTTAAATTTTTCACAGACAAACAAATGCTGAGAGAATTTGCTAACAAGACACCTGCCCTACTGGAGATACTAAAGGGAGCCCTACAGACAGAGAAACAAAGAAAGGACAGAGAGACTTGGAGAAAGGTTCAGTACTAAAGAGATTCGGTATGGGTACAATAAAGGATATTAATAGAGAGAGGGGAAAAATACGACAAACATAAACCAAAGGATAAGATGGCTGATTCAAGAAATGCCTTCACGGTTATAACGTTGAATGTAAATGGATTAAACTCCCCAATTAAAAGATATAGATTCGCAGCATGGATTAAAAAAAAATGAACCATCAATATGTTGCATACAAGAGACTCATCTTAGACACAGGGACACAAAGAAACTGAAAGTGAAAGGATGGAAAAAAATATTTCATGCAAGCTACAGCCAAAAGAAAGCAGGTGTAGCAATATTAATCTCAGATAAAATAGACTTTAAATGCAGGGATGTTTTGCGAGACAAAGAAGGCCACTACATACTAATAAAACGGGCAATTCAACAAGAAGAAATAACAATCGTAAATGTCTATGCACCCATTCAAGGTGCCACAAAATACATGAGAGAAACACTGGCAAAACTGAAGGAAGCAATTGATGTTTCCACAATAATTGTGGGAGACTTCAACACATCACTCTCTCCTATAGATACATCAACCAGACAGAAGACCAATAAGTGCGGTCACGGTTACTGCTTCTAGGGGGAGAGGCGGCCGGTAGCTGAGCCCTCAGCTCTCGGGGCTGCTTAAGGGGTACCGGCGGCGGGGGCTCTTTCCCGGAGGCGAGGGCGAGGCGGAGGACGTGGCCGGGTCCTCGGCGGGAGGCGTGCAAGGTATGGAGGGCGGCGATAAGGACAAGACACTCTTCATCCAGTAGGAGTATGCGCCAAAGAGAGATTTATTCAGGGGTGATTACAGGTTATATAGGCTGGTAAGAAGGGCAGGGCTGGAAAGGAGGTGAAGCAGCCTTAAATGGCAATACTGAAGGGATAGGGGCTAGGATTGGTTCTGAGAGAACGCCGGAGCCGTTGCAGCGGGGCGGGGGTTGTTCTGGCCACGGTGCATGCGCGCTGGCGGTGGCAGGAGTGGCCTTGGCACCAGGGAGTGAGTGGGTAAGATAAGGAAGTGGGGAAAGGGCAGTTGGGAGAAAGGCGGTTTCCTCCGGCAAGCCTCCCCTGCCAGTGGCATTTTGGGTGAGGAAAAGGGAGCTGCCTTGACCTCGCTCCCCAGGCTCGGGGGGGCTGCAGAGGGCACTCACGCCCGTACCTACTACCCTCCCCAGGGGGTGATATCAGGTCCCCTGGCCCAGGCCTGGTAAGTCGAGGTACAAGCTCAGTCACCCGCAATTCCCCTTTCTTTTCTAATTAGAGGAAAAGGCTTTACCGGAGAGGCCCGCTAAGGGTGAGGGAAGGGGGAGGTTAGGGAAGGGAAAAAGGGGTTGACGGTGGCTCAGCGAGGCTGGAGCTCAGTGTTGGTGTGGTGCCCGGGCGCTTGACAATGGCTTCGCTGCAGCGGGCTGGGTGAAGGTGAGGGGTTCAAAGTTCAGGGGTTCAGAGAAGCTGGAACTCGAGGTGAGAGCGATGTTCAGGTGATTGAGAAGGGCCTCGCGGTTGGCGAGTCGACCGGTGGCGTTGAGGTCGCGGAGGGTTGGCTGTCATCTTGGAGTGGGGGGCGTCAGAGGTGGCGAGTCGCTGATACTGGATTTGCACGAACGAGGAAAAAATGGCATCCGTTTGTTTTCTTACAAGCTGGACAATTTTGCGGATGAGGCAGGGTCCTAAGATGAGAGCTAGAATAATTATTAATAAGGGGCCAAGAAAAGGAAGGATGTATGGGAGGATGGGAGTGAAAAAACTGGACCAATAACTGGTGGCTTCACGATCTCTTTTACGCTTTTCCAGTCCTTCTCGGACCCTTTTCAGGCTGTCCTCGACGAGACCTGTGGAATTGGCATAAACACAGCACTCTTCTCCTAGGGCGGCGCAGAGGCCTCCTTCTTTGAGGAGGAGAAGGTCAAGACCTCGGCGGTTTTGGAGCACTACCTCAGAGAGGGAATTGACAGAATTTTTTAGATGGTGAATAGCGTTTTGTAAGTGATGAATGTCTTCGTCAACAGCCGCCCTGAGGTGAGTTAGGGCGGAGCCTTGACTGGCTAGTGCAGCGATTCCGGTGCCAGTGCCGGCAAGACCTAGGAGGGAGGCAATTGTAAGGACGGTGATGGGCTCTCGCTTTTGCAGTGGGGCAGGAGCCGCAGTTTTTTCCAGACGGAGGAAGAAGTCTTCTTCGCTGTGGTATAAGACCCTAGGGATAAGGACAATTAGGAGGCAAGTTTCTTTATATTCATTGATGACATTCGTGCTGAGACAGGGGGTAAGTCCTGTAGAGGAGCAGAGCCATTGGGAGGAGTTATGAGGAATGAGAAATTTTGCTGAGCTGCTGGGAGATGAGTAGCTGGCACAGGCAGTGAGGTCGGGAGAGTTACTGGAGCGAGGGCGGACGCACTTTCCCGTATAGGAGACTGAATGAAAAGTCAGGGGGACGGCAGAGGTATTCCAATTGCATTCCAAGGGGCTGTTTTTTGTGCTTTCTGAAAAGGAGAGGTTGGAGGCAATGGGCTCGTATAGTGAAGAAGAGGTGGAGAGGCAGAGCCAGCAGGATGAGGTAAAATTGGGGTTGGAGGAGTTTACTGAGGTAAAGGCGGCTTGGATGAGGCTGAGGAGGGGAGAGGAATAACGAGAAGGGGGCAGAGGAAGCTGGGGTGGTGGTGTTTGAGATGTAGTTGAAGTGCGTTTAGCCGGAGCTAAGGTGCGGCTGGAGGGCTGTGGAAAAAGAGGGTTAATGACCTTGTTGGGACTAATGTTAAAGGGCTTTTTTATAATAGTATCTTTCTTTGGTTGGTTTATTGCCTCCTTTCTTATGAATATAAGGGTTCCCCGATCGAACCCCGATAGCCAAATTCGGAAGCCCCAAGTTTTACCCAAGAGCCAAGACGTATCGGCAGGGTTTTGTATAGTGAGCATTAGTTTTTTAGGACAAGGGTACCTGTTGAAATAGCGATAGCCTGAATTTTGGCAAGAATACGGGATTACTGCGAGGTTTAGAAATTTGTCAGGGACAGAAGGTTTCCAGCCAGTGGCTAATGTTTCACACCCCCAGTACGGGCAGTAATAGTTTGTTGGGGATTTGCAGTATGATTTTCCAGGATTTGAAGCTGGACACATATAATAATCCTGAAGATTTAGGCTGCCTGGATAACTAGGAAGGTTTGGATTAGGAGGGACAAACAGATCAATGGCATAAAAGACGAAGGAGGGAGATCCTGCTGTGGTGTTGGAAAAAATTATTGTGGAGTCTTTCCAACGCGCAAGGGTCCACTTCCAAGGCTGGTGGGGATCGCCCTGGGTAGAAGAGGCAAGAACTAACATAACCATTAGAAGGGAGGTTATGCTTGGGTGAGGGTTGAGAGGGTGTATGACATGGTGTTTTGCCTGTTTATAGAGGCGTATAATTTTTTTAATTTCTCGCCGCTGCTGCGCTCTGCTCGGACTGGGGTTCAGGCCCAGGTGTACTGTTGTCATCTGGTGCACCAGGCTGCGAAGACGACGGCGTTCCCGTCTCGTTGAACGCGTGGTTGCTGGTGGCGGGCCGGATTGCCCTTCCTGGGATCCATATTGGTTGTGCTGCATCATCTGGGAAAACACAAGCAAACCCGCGCCCCTGGGCGAGAAGTGGGGAGGGACCTTTCCAGGTATTATTCTCCGGGTCCTTCCAGTAAACCATCGGGGCCTGGGTGGGCCTATACGAGGGCCCCCAATGTTTATGTAGGGGCGAAAGCCCTTCCTTATTGAATGTGAGTAGATTAAGGTGAATAAGGGCTGCTATAACAAGGTCCCCTGGAGTTGCCTGGGGGAGCATTGCCCTTTCTTTTTCAATCTGTATTTTTAAGCGGCGATGGATTGCTTCTACAATGGCTTGCCCTTGTGGATTATAGGGGATGCCGAAATGATGGGTGATGTTATATAACGGAAGAAAAGCCGCAAAAGAGGCACAGCGATAGGCAGGCCCATTGTCTGTTTTTAGGTCCCAGGGGACTCCCATGAAGAGAATTCCTTGTCTCAGGGCTTTGATACAATGTTTGGCCGTTTCCCCGACGAGGGGGACTGCATAACACATAGCTGAAAAGGTGTCAATCATTACATGTACATACTTGAGGCGCCCAAAGGACGGAACATGAGTTACATCCATTTGCCATCTAGAATTTGGTTTTAAGCCTCGTGGGTTGACTCCTTGAGGTTGTAAGGGGCCAAGTGGCGCAAAGGGTGCACAAGTTGCACAATTGCGGACAAGATGTTTACAGGTATCTAAGGGAAGGTTACATAGATGATGTAACGACGTAGCCGAAAAGTGAAACCTGGAATGCAATAACTTGGCCTGGTTAACAGCGTCCCCCGGAGGGGCCGCTGTGTGAGTTAGCATAGCTTGGGTAGTCTGAGCTGAGACCGCTTGGTCTACTATACTGTTGCCATTAGCCAAGGGCCCCGGAAGGCCTGAGTGACTACGAATGTGGCTAACGAACCAAGGATCTTGTCTATGCTCTAAGATGCTTCTGAGGTTAGAAAGTGCTTTATCGATGGCCGAGTTCCCAGGGAAAAAGGTGGAAAATGCAAGGACTCGGCAGACTTGATACGTGTAGAGGCTGTCAGTGAAAATGTTTACTGGGTGGCTGCAGTGGGCGTTTAGTACGTATGACACTGCCAGAATTTCCCCCACTTGGACCGAATGAAGGTTGACATAACTGAATAGGCGGGGTTCCGGATGGTCCTGCGAATAAGAGAGGAAGGCGAAACGGGTTTTGGAGGCGTCAGTAAAGACGGTATTGGCACCCGGGATGGGTGCAGAGGAGGGGAAAGGATGGAAGGGACTGCGGAAGGGAAGCTTGGCGAGTCCCTGTAACAGCCGATGGCTAGGATAGTGGCAGCTGAATTCCCCCTGAAATCCTTCTAAAAGGATTTGCATGTCCGGGTTGTCACGTATAAGCAGGCGGGTTTGGCCTGTGTCTAGGGGCCAAATAATTTTCTCTGGCGGCTCTCCGAATACATGAACAGCCAAGGTAACTAGATCTGAAGCTAGGCTGATCCAGAGCCGTACTGCGGGGCAAATCTTCCTAAGTCGACTTTTAGCGGGATGCGCCCAAAGTAGAGGGCCTTCCTGCCACAGGCAGCCCATGGGTGTGCCGGGCGTAGGGAGGATGAGTGCTATAAGATTGCCCTTTCTAGTGCTGAACCTGTTGAGACAGCAGGCAGCAAGTGCCTTGTTAATTGCGGCAATGGCTTCTTTTGCCTCCTGGGTGAGCTTAATGCGCCGGGAGATTGCTAGCGGCGGGGCTTCAGGGACACTCAGCAGCATAAAGAGTGGTTGTAGCTGCGCTGTGGTGATCGGCAACGCAGAGCGGAGCCAATTGATTTGACCGCAGAGCTGTTGAAGCTCAGTGATAGTGACCCGGTCCGGTATGTCCAGCTGGGGAGCGGACGGAGCAATGGTTTTATCAATACTAAACCCTAAGAAGGCTAATGGTGGCACAATTTGAACTTTATCGAGTTGAATCGTAAGGCCGAGGTCAGCTAAATTAGTGGTAAGGTCTTTGAGGATTAGAGGAAGCGTCTCGGCGTCTTCAGAGGCCACTAAGATGTCATCCATGTAATGGATGAGCATGGCCCGCTTTCGCAGGGGGGCCACTGCGTGATTAACATACATCTGGCAGATGGCCGGACTGTTACGCATCCCTTGAGGGAGGACTTTCCATTGGTACCTATTAGCCGCGCCCGCGTGATTGGGGACGGGAACTGTAAAGGCAAAGCGCGGGCGGTCTCGCTCATGTAGCGGGATGGAAAAGAAACAGTCTTTGATGTCAATGGTGGCCACGTGATAGTGGGCCGGGATGGCTACCGGATGGGGAAGGCCAGGCTGCGGGGAACCCATGGGAAGAATATGCTTATTGATTTCCCGCAAATCATTGAGGAGCCTAAATTTCCCTGTGGTTTTTTTATGAATAACAAATACTGGCGAATTATTGGGGCTAGTAGAAGGTTCTATGTGGCCAGCATTCAATTGTTCTTGTACGAGGGCTTGGAGTACTACCAATTTATGCGTGGGAAGGGGCCACTGCTCCACCCATATAGGTTCCTCAGTATCCCACTGCAGAGGAACGGGCGCTGGAGGTGTTAAACGAGCAGTGGCGCACATTATTGGGGGGGCTGCGTGGTAAGCACTGCCCCAGAGGCGGCGAGGATGTCACGGCCCCATAAAATTTGGTCTATGGTGTGTAGAAACAACGGGCGGAAGGTACCTGAGTGGCCTTCTCCATCCTCCCACTTAATGGGTCTTATGGCCTGAAGAGAAGTAGAGGTACCAGTGGCTCCCACTACCGAGGGACCATCAAGAACCATGCACATGGTGGCATATTGAGCGGGCATGCAAGAGATTTCTGCCCCTGAATCGAGCGTGCCTGTGTACCATTGCCCCTCTATTTTTAACTTACGAGTAGGTTTTTCTGGAGTGAGGGGGACTGTCCAGAGAAGCGTTTTATTGTTGGAGCATTGATTAGTTTTATTGGAACCGGCCGGCACGCTGCCTCTTAGGGGCGGGGCTGAGGCTTGCCCCGCTTGGAGTTTAAAGCCTGCTCAGTGCTTTGGTGTTGACTACCGCCAGGGCACCAGGGATAGCAGAATTTTTTTAAATCTTTCTCGTTAAGGTCTCTGTGGCTGCTTTTGCAATCGCGCGCCCAGTGATAACCACGTTGGCAGCGCGGGCATGGAGTGGGAGGGGGGCGCCCATTGCGTTGCATGGGAGGCGGGCGTTTGACCTCCGTATTGGGGCATTCCCTGGCAAAATGACCGCCTTGCCCGCATTTAAAACAACCGGTGGTGGCGGCCAAGGCGGCAGTGACGGCGCCAGAGACAGCCTGGGCTAGGGACGTGGCAGCTGGATCAAAGGTGCTGCAGGCGAGAACCCAGTCATCTATCCTTTTTTCCCGCAAGGGAAGAATGGCTTGCTTACAGGGGGGGTTAGCTCCTTCTAGAATGAGTTCGCGGGTGAGCGCTAACTGGGCTTGGGGGTCGGTGACTTTTCTAGCACAGGCCTCTTCAACCCTGGAAACGAAGGTGGCAAAAGGTTCGTTTGGCTCCTGGAGGAGCTTGGTAAATTTGTCAGGTCGACGGGCAGAGCAATTGGCAAACGCGCGTAAGGCGATGCCTCTGAGGACAGTCCAGAAGGTAGCAGGGACATTAATATAAGCAGACGCATTTAGAAATGCTCCAGTGCCCAAATAGGCTTCAGGGGGATGATAGACTCCAAGGGCTGCGTCTTGCTCACTTTGCTGAGCTGCTTCTGCCTGGAAGTGAGCACGCCAGTCAACAAACTGACCGGGGTTAAGAATGGAACGGGCAAGCGAGGCCCAGTCTTGGAGGATGCAATAGTCCATGCCGAGATCCTGCAGTATTTGGGAAGCGTATGGGCTACCTAACCCGTCCTCCCTGACGGCCCTGCGAAGCTGCTTGATAGTATCTGAGTCAATGGGATACCAGTCATACGGTTTCTGTGGGGTGGGCGCAAGGTTAAGAGGAAAGCAGCGAAAAGCACGAGAGAAAGGAGGACGCGCTTGTAGAGGGCTTGGCGCGGAAGTGGGGGTAGGGGGAGCGTTGCCCCAAGAGTTGCCTTGAGGTGTAGAAGGCAGCCAGGGGTTGTTAGTCGGCAGGGTGGGAGGAGCTGCCGGTAGCGGCTCCGAGGGGGAGCTCGCCGAAGGGGGAGGCGGGAGTGGGAGGCCCCAAGCGTCGCAAGATGGCGGCACGGTGGGCGTGGCTAAGACACAAGATGGTGGATCAGCCCCGCCCTGTGAAAGGGCGGGGTAAAGCATATGCGGTTTCCGGCCCAGCTTAGGGCTGATGTCATCGCCGGAGCATTTCCTCCCCTCGATGGAAGAAGAAGGAGGAAGTTCGCCACCTTGGCGTGGCGCAGTGTTATTTTGCTTTTTGGGAGTCACCTCGAGCGCGTTGTTAATCTGCTCGACTAAGGACTCCGTGTCCGAGTCATGATTTGAATTAATATCGCTATCTGAATCTGTTGGCTGGGTTGATAGGGCCTCCCTGGATTTAACGGGGCCTCGATCAGGGGGGAGGGAGCCTTGAAGGCAGGAGCGGATGGTTATCAAGGTGGGGAGCAAGCCGGGAGGGAAGCGCTTGCTCTCATGTTCCATGGCGTTGGTGACCCGATCAATAAGGCGATCATAAGTAACAGGGTCCCAAAGATGGCAAGTGGTGAGCCATGGGTTAAAGGGGAGCAGGAGGTCCCAGTACACCTGCAGCTGCCGGACAGACACTTTACAGCGATGCGTGTCTAGGAGACCCGCTAGAGCACGAACTTGAGGTGCCTGACACGTAGATATACGATTACCCATAGCTGAGGGGGGAGGAGGGGGGGTTGCTCCCGAGCCGGGCCGGCCCGGCTGGCGGGGAGGAGGAGGAGGAGTTGTTTACCGAGCAGAGAGAATGAGATAAACTGTGGCCGCAAGGCCGAAGGAGACGGCGAGAGCGGAAAGCAGTGCCCTTTGGCAACGGGAGTAGTCGGGGGGGGGGGGCGGTTGCAAAGAGGCACACGGCACCAAATGAGGAAATAAAAATACAAAGAACTACTGCAAAGTAATGGAGGGGAAGAGGGAGAGCGTTAGGAGGAACGGGGGTCATAGAAGTGCGCATACAAAAGGACGAAGAGAGCTCTCCTTGGCGCACACACCCACCGGACGAAGAGAGCGTGGGGGAAGGGAGGAGCGGCTTCGGAGCAGTGAACCTCCCACGGCTCCGGAAGCGGCGAAGGAGAGGCAGCCCTTACCTTGCAGGCGAGGAAACGGGAAGCTGGAGAGGCGTCCGGGCGAGCGGGCGACCTGCCGAACTGTTGTGTGGAGACGCTTCCTCACACGGGGAACCAGTTGCGGTCGCGGTTACTGCTTCTAGGGGGAGAGGCGGCCGGTAGCTGAGCCCTCAGCTCTCGGGGCTGCTTAAGGGGTACCGGCGGCGGGGGCTCTTTCCCGGAGGCGAGGGCGAGGCGGAGGACGTGGCCGGGTCCTCGGCGGGAGGCGTGCAAGGTATGGAGGGCGGCGATAAGGACAAGACACTCTTCATCCAGTAGGAGTATGCGCCAAAGAGAGATTTATTCAGGGGTGATTACAGGTTATATAGGCTGGTAAGAAGGGCAGGGCTGGAAAGGAGGTGAAGCAGCCTTAAATGGCAATACTGAAGGGATAGGGGCTAGGATTGGTTCTGAGAGAACGCCGGAGCCGTTGCAGCGGGGCGGGGGTTGTTCTGGCCACGGTGCATGCGCGCTGGCGGTGGCAGGAGTGGCCTTGGCACCAGGGAGTGAGTGGGTAAGATAAGGAAGTGGGGAAAGGGCAGTTGGGAGAAAGGCGGTTTCCTCCGGCAAGCCTCCCCTGCCAGTGGCATTTTGGGTGAGGAAAAGGGAGCTGCCTTGACCTCGCTCCCCAGGCTCGGGGGGGCTGCAGAGGGCACTCACGCCCGTACCTACTACCCTCCCCAGGGGGTGATATCAGGTCCCCTGGCCCAGGCCTGGTAAGTCGAGGTACAAGCTCAGTCACCCGCAAATAAGGAAATTGAAAACCTAAACAATCTGATAAATGAATTAGATTTAACAGACATATACAGAACATTACATCACAAATCACCAGGATACACATACTTTTCTAGTGCTCACGGAACTTTCTCCAGAATAGATCATATGCTGGGACATAAAACAAGCCTCAATAAATTTAAAAAGATTGAAATTATTCAAAGCACATTCTCTGACCACAATGGAATACAATTAGAAGTCAATAACCATCAGAGACTTAGAAAATTCACAAATACCTGGAGGTTAAACAACACACTCCTAAACAATCAGTGGGTTAAAGAAGAAATAGCAAGAGAAATTGCTAAATATATAGAGATCAATGAAAATGAGAACACAACATACCAAAACCTATGGGATGCAGCAAAAGCAGTGCTGAGGGGGAAATTTATAGCACTAAATGCATATATTAAAAAGGAAGAAAGAGCCAAAATCAAAAAACTAATGGATCAACTGAAGAAGCTAGAAAATGAACAGCAAACCAATCCTAAACCAAGTACAAGAAAAGAAATAACAAGGATTAAAGCAGAAATAAATGACATAGAGAAAAAAAAAACAATAGAGAGGATAAATATCAACAAAAGTTGGTTCTTTGAGAAGATCAACAAGATTGACAAGCCCCTAGCTAGACTGACAAAATCAAAAAGAGCGAAGACCCATATAAACAAAATAATGAATGAAAAAGGTGACATAACTGCAGATCCTGAAGAAATTAAAAAAATTATAAGAGGATATTATGAACAACTGTATGGCAACAAACTGGAGAATGTAGAGGAAATGGACAATTTCCTGGAAACAGATGAACAACCTAGACTGACCAGAGAAGAAATAGAAGACCTCAACCAACCCATCACAAGCAAAGAGATCCAATCAGTCATCAAAAATCTTCCCACAAATAAATGCCCAGGGCCAGATGGCTTCACAGGGGAGTTCTACCAAACTTTCCAGAAAGAACTGACACCAATCTTACTCAAACTCTTTCAAAACATTGAAGAAAATGGAACACTACCTAACTCATTTTATGAAGCTAACATCAATCTAATACCAAAACCAGGCAAAGATGCTACAAAAAAGGAAAACTACCGGCCAATCTCCCTAATGAATACAGATGCAAAAATCCTCAACAAAATACTTGCAAATCGAATCCAAAGACACATTAAAAAAATCATACACCATGACCAAGTGGGGTTCATTCCAGGCATGGAAGGATGGTTCAACATAAGAAAATCAATCAATGTACTACAACACATTAACAATTCGAAAGGGAAAAATCAAATGATCATCTCAATAGATGCTGAAAAAGCATTTGACAAAATCCAACATCCATTTTTGATAAAAAACACTTCAAAAGGTAGGAATTGAAGGAAACTTCCTCAATATGATAAAGAGCATATATGAAAAACCCACAGCCAGCATACTACTCAATGGTGAGAGACTGAAAGCCTTCCCTCTAAGATCAGGAACAAGACAAGGATGCCCGCTGTCACCACTGTTATTCAACATTGTGCTGGAAGTGCTAGCCAGGACAATCCGGCAAGACAAAGAAATAAAAGGCATCCAAATTGGAAAAGAAGAAGTAAAACTGTCATTGTTTGCAGATGATATGATCTTATATCTGGAAAACCCTGAGAAATCGACGATACAGCTATTAGACCTAATAAACAAATTTAGCAAAGTAGCGGGATACAGATTAATGCACATAAGTCAGTAATGTTTCTATATGCTAGAAATGAACAAACTGAAGAGACACTCAAGAAAAAGATACCATTTTCAATAGCAACTAAAAAAATCAAGTACCTAGGAATAAACTTAACCAAAGATGTAAAAGACCTATACAAAGGAAACTACATAACTCTACTAAAAGAAATAGAAGGGACCTTAAAAGATGGAAAAATATTCCATGTTCATGGATAGGAAGGCTAAATGTTATTAAGATGTCAATCCTACCCAAACTCATCTACAGATTCAATGCAATCCCAATCAAAATTCCAACAACCTACTTTGCAGACTTGGAAAAGCTAGTTATCAAATTTATTTGGAAAGGGAAGATGCCTCGAATTCCTAAAGACACTCTAAAAAAGAAAAACGAAGTGGGAGTACTTACACTCCCTGACTTTGAAGCTTATTATAAAGCCACAGTTGCCAAAACAGCATGGTACTGGCACAAAGATAGACATATAGATCAATGGAATCGAATTGAGAATTCAGAGATAGACCCTCAAATCTATGGCCGACTGATCTTTGATAAGGCCCCCAAAGTCACTGAACTGAGTCATAATGGTCTTTTCAACAAATGGGGCTGGGAGAGTTGGATATCCATATCCAAAAGAATGAAAGAGGACCCCTACCTCACCCCCTACACAAAAATTAACTCAAAATGGATGAAAGATCTCAATATAAAAGAAAGTACCATAAAAGTCCTAGAAGATAATGTAGGAAAACATCTTCAAGACCTTGTATTAGGCGGCCACTTCCTAGACTTTACACCCAAAGCACAAGCAACAAAAGAAAAAATAGATAAATGGGAACTCCTCAAGCTTAGAAGTTTCTGCACCTCAAAGGAATTTCTCAAAAAGGTATAGAGGCAGCCAACTCAATGGGAAAAAATTTTTGGAAACGATGTATCTGACAAAAGACTGATATCTTGCATATATAAAGAAATCCTACAACTCAATGACAGTAGTACAGACAGCCCAATTATAAAATGGGCAAAAGATGAAAAGACAGTTCGCTGAAGAAGAAATACAAATGGCCAAGAAACACATGAAAAAATGTTCAGCTTCACTAGCTATTAGAGAGATGCAAATTAAGACCACAATGAGATACCATCTAACACCGATTAGAGTGGCTGCCATTAAACAAACAGGAAACTACAAATGCTGGAGGGGATGTGGAGAAATTGGGACTCTTATTCATTGTTGGTGGGACTGTATAATGGTTCAGCCACTCTGGAAGTCAGTGTGGCAGTTCCTTAGAAAACTAGATATAGAGTTACCATTCGACCCAGCGATTGCACTTCTTGGTATATACCCGGAAGATCAGAAAGCAGTGACACGAACAGATATCTGCACGCCAATGTTCATAGCAGCATTATTCACAATTGCCAAGAGATGGAAACAACCCAAATGTCCTTCAACAGATGAGTGGATAAATAAAACGTGGTATACACACATGATGGAATACTACGCGGCAGTAAGAAGGAACGATCTCATGAAACATGACAACATGGATGAACCTTGAAGACATAATGCTGAGCAAAATAAGCCAGGCACAAAAAGAGAAATATTATATGCTACCACTAATGTGAACTTTGAAAAATGTAAAACAAATGGTTTATAATGTAGAATGTAGGGGAACTAGCAATAGAGAGCAAGTAAGGAAGGGGGAACAATAATGCAAGAAGAACAGATAAGCTATTTAACGTTCTGGGGATGCCCAGGAATGACTATGGTCTGTTAATTTCTGATGGATATAGTAGGAACAAGTTCACAGAAATGATGCTATATTAGGTAACTTTCTTGGGGTAAAGTAGGAACAAGTTGTAAGTAACGCAGTTATCTTAGGTTAGTTGTCTTTTTCTTACTCCCTTGTTATGGTCTCCTTGAAATGTTCTTCTATTGTATGTTTTTTTTTTTAATTTTTTTTTTCTTTTCCATACAGTTGATTTAAAAAAGAAAAAAAAAATTAAAAAAAAAAGGAAAAAAATATGTAGTGCCCCCTTGAGGAGCCTGTGGAGAATGCAGGGGTATTCGCCTACCCCACCTCAATGGTTGCTAACATGACCACAAACATAGGGGACTGGTGGTTTGATGGGTTGAGCCCTCTACCATAGGTTTTACCCTTGGAAAGATGGTTGCTGCAAAGGAGAGGCTAGACCTCCCTATAATTGTGCCTAAGAGCCTCTTCCCGAATGCCTCTTTGTTGCTCAGATGTGGCCCTCTCTCTCTGGCTAAGCCAACTTGAAAGGTGAAATCACGGCCCTCCCCCCTACGTGGGATCATACACCCAGGGGAGTGAATCTCCCTGGCAATGTGGAATATGACTCCCGGGGAGGAATGTAGACCTGGCATCGTGGGACGGAAAACATCTTCTTGACCAAAAGGGGGATGTGAAAAGAAATGAAATAAGCTTCAGTGGCAGAGAGATTCCAAAAGGAGCCGAGAGGTCACCCTGGTGGGCACTCTTACGCACAATTTAGACAACCCTTTTTAGGTTCTAAAGAATTGGGGTAGCTGGTGGTGGATACCTGAAACTATCAAACTACAACCCAGAACCCATGAATCTCAAAGACAATTGTATAAAAATGCAGCTTATGAGGGGTGACAGTGGGATTGGGAAAGCCATAAGGACCACACTCCCCTTTGTCTAGTTTATGGATGGATGAGTAGAAAAATAGGGGAAGGAAACAAACAAAACAAACAGACAAAGGTACCCAGTGTTCTTTTTTACTTCAATTGCTCTTTTTCACTTTAATTATTATTCTTGTTATTTTTGTGTGTGTGCTAATGAAAGTGTCAGGGATTGATTTAGGTGATGAATGTACAACTATGTAATGGTACTGTGAACAATCGAATGTACAATTTGTTTTGTATGACTGCGTGGTATGTGAATATATCTCAATAAAATGAAGATAAAAAAAAAAAAAACTAACGCAGTGACAAAGTCTAGTCCTATTCCTGGTGTGCCAGTTTGATGTATTACGTCCCCCAAAATGCCATTATCTTTGATGCAATCTTATGTGGGCAGACATATTAGTGTTGATTAGATTTTGGAATCTGTGATGGTTAGGTTCATGTGTCAACTTGGCCAGGGGACCCTGCTGTCTGGTCAAGCAAACACTGGCCTAACAATTGCTGTGGGGACGTTGGAGGCTGGTTAGTAAACCAACAGGCTGGTTTATTGGATCATCAGTCAGTTGACTGCAGCTGTGACTGATGACCCACCAAAGGGCGTGCCTTCCACAATGGGAGAATGCAACTGGCTGGATTTAATCCAATTAATCAGTTGAAGACTTATAAGCAAGACAGATGGGGGACCTTCACTTCTTCGGCTGCCCAGTGAAGCATTTCCTGAGGAGTTCGTCGAAGTTGCCGGTTCGTTTCCTGAGGAGTTCATCAAACGCGTTCTTTGAAGATCCCAGTTCATTTCCTGAGGAGTTCCTCGAACTTGCTGGTTCATTTCCTGAGGAGTTCATCGGACATCTTCCTTGGAGTTGACAGTTTGTTGACGGCGCTACAGAATTTGGGCTCGTGCATACCCACAGTTGCGTGAGCCACTTTTACAATTTGATAATCAGAGACACCTCTCATTGATTCTGTTTCCCTAGAAAACCCTAACTAATACAGAATTCTTTGGGTGTTTCCATGGAGATGTGATTCAATCAACTGTGGACAAGACCTTTGTTTCAATAATTTCCATGGAGGTGTTGCCCCACCCATTCAGGGTGAGTGTGAATTAAATTACTGGAGCACTATATAAGCTCAGACAGAAGGAGTGAGCTTGCTACAGCCAACAGGGACACTTTGAAGAACGCACAGGAACTGGGAAGAGAGGAACTGCAGATGAGAGACAGTTTGAAGATGGCCGTTGAAAGCAGACTTTTGCTCCAGAGAAGCTAAGAAAGGAAAAATGCTCCAGGAGCAACTAAGAGTGACATTTTTGAGGAACTGCAGCCTAGAGAGGAAGGTCCTGGGAGAAAGCCATTTTGAAACCAGAACTTTGGAGCAGACACCAGCCACATGCCTTCCCAGCTAACAGAGGTGTTCCAGACACCATTGGCCATCCTCCAGTGAAGGTACCTGTGCCAGTCTGAATATATTATGTCCCCCAAACGCCATTATCTTTGATGTAATCTTGTGTGGGCAGACCTATCAGTGTTAAGTAGATTGAAATTCTTTGAGTGTTTCCATGGAGATGTGCCCCACCCAACTGTAGGTGATAATTCTGATGAGATATTTCCATGGAGGGTGGCCCCACCCATTCAGGGTGGGCCTTGATAAGTGGAGCCATATAAATGAGCTGACTGGCAGAGGGAACTGAGTGCAGCTGAGAGCACATTTTGAAGAGGAGCTACAGCCAAGGGGGACACTTTGAAGAATGCCCAGGAGCTGAGAGAGAGTAACTGCAGCTGAGAGACAGTTTGAAGATGGCCAATGAAAGCAGACTTTTGCACCAGAGAAGCCAAGAGAGGAAAAACGCCCCAAGAGCAACTGAGAGTGTCATTTTTGATGAACTGCAGCCTAGAGAGGAACATCCTGGGAGAAAGCCATTTTGAAACCAGAACTCTGGAGCAGACGCTGATGTGTTACCTTGGACAAGCTATGGCCTTAAGACTGTAACTGTGTAACCAAATAATCCCCCTTTTATAAAAGCCAATCCATTTCTGGTGTTTTGCATTCTGGCAGCATTAGCAAACTAGAACAGTACCCGATTGCTGATGTGTTACCTTGGACACTTTATGGCCTTAAGACTGTAACTATGTAACCAAATAAACCCCCTTTTATAAAAGCCAACCCATCTCTGGTGTTTTGCATTCCGGCAGCATTAGCAAACCAGAACACCTGGTTTTATGATGACTTTTTGAATCAAACAAATACAATTCTATTCTACTATAGTATGTTCTCCCTAAATTTTTACAAGTTTACTGATAAAATAAGCTAGCATTATAGCTATTAGATCTTTATTATGGTAAAAAAAAAAAAAAGAGTAAGTTATGTTTAATGAAATTAAGTTATTATTTTGACAAAACTTTATTTTAAAAATATTTATAGTTTGTAAGCTGTTTAAAGACAGTATCAAAGATCTTTTTGGTAACTTAAAGTATGCAGGTTTGTAAAATACACAAGATGTGCTTTGTTAAAAGAAAATGGTCTATTTTATCCTCAAGAATGTGTAGGACAAAGCCTGTATGAATAAGGAAAGCTGTAGAAGGTTTGTGAATGGGAATATTTTTAAATATTTTAAAAATAGCTTTTGTTGTCAAACTGTATTCCAATAAAACTGGAGATTAGTTTTCTCTTTTAAAATAATGTGTTGGTCTGCTCTTCATGAAAGATTATCAAAAGTTTTTCTTAACCGTGTGAGTACTCTGTCTAGAAGGTGAAGATTTCATATCATATCAGAATAATATCCTTGTCATATGTGCCCTGTAGCCCCATGCCACCTGGGGTCACAGCATCCCTGCATTACCACACAGCTGTTACAAACACGGATTCACTCCCAAGCCAGGCTGCCTGGGACAAAGCCCACCATTACTAGCTGGGTGACTTTAGCCAGTTACTTCACTTCTAGGGGGTGCCTAGAGGATGAGGATAACATGGCACTGCTGGTCTAGCATCTGGGGTGTTGGGATGATTTCCTTACTTCACCCATACTGGCACCTGGAAAAGCCCCTGGTAACTATCGATCCCGTTACTGTGGCAGCAGCTGCAGCCTATCAATTCTCCCCGCGGCAGTGGGAGAGAAGACTCCAAAGTGCAGATCTGATCGCTCGACCCTTAGTTACCAGCTGCCAGGCGTCCTCGGACAGAGTCCAAACTCCGCGAAACGGCTCCCATTTCGCCCGCCGGCCTCCCCGGCCCGGCTCCCAGCACCGCCCCGCTCGGAACCCGCAGCAGACCCGCGCGCACCCCGGCCTTGGCGCCTGCTGTCCCTGCCACCCTGCCCGGCCCCGAGCACCCGGCCCTTACCGCGCCCTCGGCTCCACGCGCCGGTCCCGCGCAGCCCGGCACTCACCACGGCGCTCGAGGGTCGCCTCCCCACGCACGACTGGCTCCCGGCGCAGGAGGACCCGCCACGGCGCAGCGCCGTCGGGCACAGGCGCCGCCTCTCGGCTTCGGTCCGGCCCCTCTCTGACGCCATCGCCTCGCGCCGCCCAGCCCGCTGCCCCGTCGCCTGGGAAACAGAGGACGCGTCGGCGCTGCGAAGCTGCCCGGGGCTGTGCGGGTCCGCGGGAAGCTGATTCCCAGAGCGCTCCCAGGGCGCTCTGCAGCCGCCTCTCGTTCCAGTCCGGGCTGAGGGCCCTGGGAGAGTCCCCGTCCCACTCTGAGCATCATGGTTCTGAGATGCAGTTTACACCAGGCTTTTTCAAAGGGTGATCAGTGGACCTTCCTGCATGAGAAGCCCTTGGGATATTTGTTTAATATGCAGATTCTTGGAGCCAGCCCCAGAGCTCCTGAATCAGAACTCCATGGCTGGGGCCTGGGAATAGCCAAGTCAATAAGCGTTCCCAAGTGCTCACTAAAGTTTTGAGAATCATGGTTCTACACAGTTCTTCCGAGGGTCCCCAGTGGACTTGAGCGCAATGCAAGCGCGGTAATCAGCACAATAATCCATCCCTTTATTAGCTTTTCTTCCTTTCTGTCTCACAATTCCCACTTCCTCACTCCTGTATCCTGAAACAGCGTCTACATTGAATTATCTGCACCCAAATCCTTGTCTTGTGCTGTTTGGGGGTTCT
This sequence comes from Choloepus didactylus, assembly GCF_015220235.1. Classification (NCBI taxonomy): domain Eukaryota; kingdom Metazoa; phylum Chordata; class Mammalia; order Pilosa; family Megalonychidae; genus Choloepus; species Choloepus didactylus. Next base: position 4,655,844 of record NC_051309.1, on the reverse strand, counting down.
AAACTAAGACACACATAATTAGTAATATCTATGAAATTTACAGAGATACAGTCAACAGGACTTGGCAATCATCATATATAAAACGAGGAGGAGTCAAAAGTTTTGCCATTTCAAGGGAATTGGAAGATGGGCAGTGCAGTAACGAAGTGAAAGATAACATGCTGGGTTTTAGAGATGTGTCAAATTTAAGATGTTAGTAGGACATCTGGATGGAGATGCTCTGCAGATACTTGGAAATTCTTTTTCCTGTTCTACCCCAAAATACCTTCTCCTGAATTCCATGACAACACTTCCTTCATAGTTATCATGCTTATTCAAAACAGACTTATAAGGAGGGTCTCTTATCAGTGAGACCTTGCTGGTGCAAATGCAGGAAGACAGAAAAACCACCTAGGCCCTTGCAAATGCCATGCTCAGCACTGGAATGTTTGTCAGCATGGGCCAACATTTCCAGTTCAGGGTCTTTGGCATCATTGCAGGGGGTGCCTGAATCCACAGAAGCCTCCAAGGTTGCCTGCAGACCATATCAATAGTGGTCTAACAAAATACAGGCTATTTTTCAGGTGTACAGAGATACTGTTCAGATTAATAACGTACCTATTCATTAAAGAAATCACACCTCCTTTAGGGCCCAATTTCTACTATAATCACAATAATCGTCAGTTTCCCATGTTTTACTGGCATTAGAAAAACATCTTTCCACCTTGAAATCATTTGCATCCATTGCAGGAGTGAGAGGGAAGGAGTAGTCGTCTCTAAGCAGACACTGGGGGGTGGGCGAAAGCTGGAGTCCAGGGGCGCGGGCTGGACTAGCACAGGTGAGAGGCCGGGAGGCCTCAGGGAAGCAATGGCGCCGGCGTTGCAGAGGCAAGAGGGAGTCCAGTGACCATTTGTTGTCGATTCGATTTAGGATAGGGCAGCCCCACAAAATGTACATGAACAGCACATAAAAAACACATTCCTAGCCTTGGGAATGTCATCAGGCTCCCCTCCCCATCTGTCTCCTTCTCTGTTCCTCACAGTTGCCTCTCTCTACCCTCCCAGCTCGCCGGGGTTGGCCCATAGCAGGACCAGGCCTCATTTATTTACAGTCTCCATTTAATTCCCTGGACTGGTGGCTGGTTTAGGGCTTGTTTCCAGCTCTGACCCAGGCTAGACTTCAGGACCCATCTTTTGCTATTTGTGGTCCATCCTCCAGCACCTCCCCCAACCCTCAGTCCCTCCCCCGCCTGCAGGACCCTGCCTGACCAGTGACTGACAGGGAGCATGCCTTGGACCTAGGTAGCATCAAGTGAACAGGGAGATTTATTGAGTGGTGGTGAAGGAGGAAGAAAGGGCTGTTTTGCCAGGACCTGAAAAGGAGTTGGGTTTTGTACCTGCGTTGTGAGCTCTATCCTGGTAAAGATGCCAGGAGCTGGCACTGTAGGGTATGAATGGCAGGGGATGGAGGGAGCCTGCGTCTCTGGAGCTCTGCCATCAGACCCTGCCCCCTCCACATGTGTTCATTTCAACATCTGTCCTACTCCTCCCCATCTGGCACACCCATTCTCTGCTCATTTTTAGTCACTGAGATTATTTGAACATAAGTTAAATCTAAACTTTGCTCCCAAACTCTGGTCATTTGTCTCTCCCCATCCCCTTCTTCCTTTTTCTCCCATTACCACCACCTCTCTATGGTTCAGAATCCATAGAAGGGTGGTTGGAAAGGCATCGCCATGTCCCCAGCTTGGGATGGGCGACAGTGACTGAATGTCAAGTATGGAACTGCCACAGCTTTGCATGGCCACCACGTTGCACCAACCCCCTTCCCTCGTAAAATCACACCGGGGAATGAGTTGTAGAATACTAATATGGTTTTGTATAAGATGCACATAGAAGAGGCTAAAGCTTTGGTCTCCATGGACAAACATAACTGGCATAAATCAATGAAAAAAATTTTTTTTACTATAAACTTAACACATTCAAACCAAAGGATGTAAATGTTGAAAGAATCTTGGCATCGGCTGAGGGCCTGGAACACAGTGGGTAGAACAGTTGCTGCTGAAGTTGGCCAAAGCCCAGGTCTGATCAGCATGACGGGACTTGCATTTAGGAAACTCGCAGCATCCAGACTTTCCCAGGCAAAGCTGCAGCAGTTGCTTTCCCTCGCCCCCCACCAGCTCCCAGCGCGTAGGCAAGGAGTTCCCTAGTTTCTCTGGTGCTTTGGTTTCCTAAAGCTGAAGAAATACAACATACCAGAAACAGATTGGCTTTTACCAATGGGGATTTATTAACTTACAATTTACAGTTCTTAAGCCATGAAAAGTCCCAACTCAAAGCATCAATAGGACAACACCTGGACTCTGAAAAGAGGCTGCTGGCATCTGGGACACGTCTGTCACATGGGAAGGCACATGGCCAGGGTCTGCTGGGTTTTGTTGCTTTCAGCCTCTGGTTCCAGTGGGCTCCTCTCTGAGCTTCTGTGGGTCATCGCTTAGCTTCTCCGGGGTTTTTCTCTATAGGTTTCTCTTAATTTCATCTCGAAGCTTTGGTACGTGTTTTGTCCTTTTATAAAGGAGTCTGTTCAGATGACTAAGACCCACCTTGAGGCAACTCCTCAATTGAAATAACCTAGTCAAAAGGTCCCACCTACCATAGGTCTACACCCACAGGAATAGATTAACAGAACATGGCCTTCTCTGGGGTACATAACAGCTTCAAACCAGCACACAACACCCTCTGGATCCCAAAATGACGTTCTTTTCATATGCAAAATACATTCATTCCATCACAGTATTACAAAGGCTTAAATCATTTCAGTAACAGTATTAAGCACAAAGTCTCATCAGAATCATTTACAGGTGTGGTCTTTCCAGGGGCAAAATTCTCCTCTGACTGTGGACCTGCAAAACTTAGAACAAGCTATCTGCTTCCAGTATACAAAGGAGGGACAGCCATAGAATAAACATTCCCATTTCCATAGGGAGAAATTGGAAAGAAAACAGGGGTCACAGGACCCAAACAGTTCCAAAAATCTGCAGGGCATACATCATTAGATTTCCAGGCCTCAAGTCATCCATAGAATGATGTTTTGTACTCAGGGCCTGGTACAGTGGTAGCCCCACCCTTTCCAAGGGCTTACACAGGAGTCCTGCTCTCTCCAAACACTCAGGTGATGGCTCCAACATCTCCAAACATTGGGGAGACTGCCATGCTCTCAGCTCCACCCTCCTCAAGCATTGGGGTGGCAGCTGGACTCTCTGCCATCTCCAGTGCACAGGCTCAACCCCCTCAGAACAGTGGGGTGGTGGCCAGATTCTCCCCAATCCCCAGGGAATGTGCTCCACCCTCTTTGAGGCCTCAGGAGGGAGCACGCTCCCTGAGCATCAATGCAGAAGGCCCACCCTCTGCGAGCTCCAGGGCAAACTCACTCTTTCCACGTGCATGGGTGGGTCCATTCTCCCTGCCCAAGGCATCTTTTCTCCAATTTCCATGGTTCTGCCTTTGAAGTCATTTTTCCTTCAATATACCCCCTTTCTGTCCCTTTTAGTCCAGGTTGGCAATGGTTTCATTCATACAGATTTTACAACAAACTTGTCAGTTTCACATGCAGCACACAGGAGTCCCAACCATCAGGCAGTAGGACTTCCCACAAATCCTTTCTGGATAACTGCATTTCCAAACCTGACTCACACTGAAATGGCTTACTGGTTCCACTTTCAATAAATACTCATGTAGGGCTCTATCCTCTGGGAACTTGCTTTCTGGAAACTCAGAATTTTTCAAACCATCAATTTCTGGTTTCTTTGTACCCAAGAGTTCAGTTTTCAGCTTATCTCTTTCCTCTCTCATTTTTCTATAAGCTGCAAGGAGAAGCCAAGCTACGTTTTCCACATTTAGTTTGGAAATTTCCTCAGCTAAATATCCAAGCTCGTCACTTTCAAATTCTGCCTTCCATGTGACACCAGGACTCACTTTTGCCAAATTCTCTGCCACTTTAAAACAAGGGTCACCTTTCTTCCAGTTGGCAATGACACATTCATCATTTCTGTCTGAGTCCTCATTGGAAGTAACCTTAGCGTCCATATTTCTACCTACTTTTTCTTGAATCTAGGCCTTTTCTATCAAGCTCCTCACAATTCTTCCAGAGTCTTCCCCTGATCCACTTATAAAGTTGTTGCAGCATTTTTGGTTTCTGCAAATCACAGGACCCAACTTCTTGGTACCAAAATCTGTTTTGGTTGCTAACGCTGACGAAATGCAATATACCAGAAATGGGTTTGCTTTTACAATGGGGATTTATTAACTTTCAATTTACAGTTCTTAGGGTGTGAAAAAGTCCCAACTCAAGGCAGCAACAGGATGATACCTGGACTCTGAAGACAGGCTGCCAGCACCTGGGACACCTCTGTCACATGGGAAGGCACATGGCTGGGGTCTGCTGGTCCTTCTGTCCCAGGTTTTGCTGCTTTCACCTCCTGGTTCCAGTGGCCTCCTCTCTGAGCTTCTGTGGGTCCTCTCTGAGCTTCTCTGGGGCTTTTCTCCATGAGCCTCTCTTAAATTCATCTCTTAACTTCTGGATGTGATTTGTCCTCTTATAAAGGACCCCAGTAAAGGGATTAAGAACCAACTGCTCAATTGAAACAACCTAATCAAAAGCTCCCAACCACAACAGGTCTGCACTCACAGGAATGCAAAGAACATGACCTTTTCTGGGGTACAAGGGACCTCTGTGGGAGTCCCTGGCCCCAAAGTGCCTTGAACACTGCACACAGCAGTTTGCTTGACCTAGGACAACTGAGGTTTGACCTATTCTCCTTGTAATATCAGGTGCTAACTGTAATCTATATCTGAAACTACCTGTTCTGCGGTCGCAGTTGATTTATCTGGGGGGGGGGCGGCCGGTTGCTGAACCCTCGGCTCTCGGCGTTGCTCGGAGGGTACCGGCGGCGGGGGCTCTTTCCCGGAGGCGAGGGCGAGGCGGGGGACTGGGCCCGGTCCCCGGCGGAGGCGTGCAAGGTGTGGAGGGCGGCGAGAAGGAACGGGCAGGACACGGTTCTTTGAGGATGAAGAAGCCAAGAGAATTTATTAGGGGTGAGCACAGGTTATATAGGCTGGCATAGAGGGCGGGGGTTGTTACAAGTCAATGCTGCGGGGATAAAGGCTAGGATTGGTTCTGAGAGGGTGCAGAGGTTAGGATTGGTTCTAAGAGAGCACGGAGGTTGTTTGAAAAGGGGCGGGAGTTGCTCTGGCAACGGTGTCTGGCAACAATGTATGCGCACTGGTGGTGATGGGAGTTGCACTGGCAACAGGGAGTGTCCGGGCAAGATAAGGGGGTGGGGAAAAGGCGGTTCCCTCCGGCAAGCCTCCCCTAACGGTGGTATTTTGGGTGAGGAAATGGGGCCTGCCTCCGGCCTCACTTTCCCAGGCCCGGGGGGCTGTGGAGGGCGCTGTCGCCCGTGCCCACCACCCTCCCCAGGGGCGGATCCGGTCCCCTGGCCCAGGCCCGCCAAGTTGAAGCACGTAATCAGTGTCCCGCACTGTTCCCTGAGACTCCCTGAGATACTGTTATCTCTATAATTCTCCCCTCCTCCCTGCTGATTACAATCAACCCCTCCCTACGTTGCACAACCCTGCCTTATGAATGTTGAGCCCTTATAACCAGCTTATTCAGCCCCCCAAATGGCAGACTATTTCCACATTGTGCTCTGAACACACCGCCATTCAGAGAAACTCCTGATTTTAGGGCAACGTGACTCAACTTCCCCACCCTGTAGGTATGCCCTATAATAAAAGTTCATGTCTTAGAATGTATCCAGTGCTTTATTTAGTCCTTTGGCTACAAAAGCCCTCTTGGGCGGTAACAACCTCCAAACCACCACAACTGGCTACATTTCAAGAACTCAGGAGACATGTGTGGCTGGAGACTACTTGCAAAATACCAGAAATGGATTGGCTTTTATGTAGAGAGTTTATTTGGTTAAAAATTTACAGTCTGAAGACCATGAAAATGTCCAAATTAAGGCATCAACAATGTGCCAGTTTGAATATATTGTGTCCCCCAAATGCCATTATTTTTGATGTAATCTTGTGTGGGCAGATGTTATCAGTGTTGATTAGATTGCAATTCTTTGAGTGTTTCTTTGGAATGCGCCCCACCCAGCTGTGGGTGATGACTCTGATTGGATAATTTCCATGGAGGTGTTGCTCCGCCCATTCGGGGTGGGTCTAAGTTGAGTCACTGGAGCCATATAAATGAGCTGACGGACAGAGGGAACTCAGTGCAGCTGAGAGTGATGTTTTGAAGAGGAGCTACAGCCAAGAGGGACACTGAAGAATGCCCAGAAGCTGAACTGCAGCCTAGAGAGGAACATCCTGGGAGAAAGCCATTTTGAAACCAGAACTTTGGAGCAGACGCCAGCCACATGCCTTCCCAGCTAACAGAGGTTTTCTGGACACCACTGGTCATCCTCCAGTGAAGGTACCCGATTACTGATGTGTTACCTTGGACACTTTATGGCCTTAAGACTGTAACTGTGTAACCAAATAAACCCCCTTTTATAAAAGCCAATCCATCTCTGGTGTTTTGCATTCCAGTAGCACTAGCAAACTACAACAGGTACCTTCACTAAAGAAAGGCTGTTGGCATCCAGAAAACCTGTTAGCTGGGAAGGCACATGGCTGGTGCCTGCTGACCCCAGGTTGTGTTCCAGCTCCTCTCTCATCTCCTGTGCTTTCTTGGTTCTTTTTCCCAGGGTGTTTCTCTCTGAGCACCTGGTGGTCCTGTCTTAGTGTATCCCAGGGCAAACTCTGGGTTTCATCTTTTAGCTAAACATTTTTCATAATCATCAGCGACAGCCCATAGCTTCTCTCCAAAATGTCCCTCTCAGCTGCTCTGAGCTCCAGCGATTAAATCAAGACTCACCCTGAATGGGCAGTGTCCATATCTCCCTAGGTAAAATTTAATCAAATGTTTTGCCTACAGTTGATTGAGTCACATCTCCATGGAAACACTCAATCAAAAGATCCAACCTAATCAACACTAATATGTCTGCTCCCACAAGATTGCATTAAAGAATATGGCTATTTCAGGGAGACATAATATATCCAAATATGCACACTACCATATTGGAGAAGGCAGAAAGTTCTATGGGACAACACTACATCAAGGCAACTCTCAGCTCGAGGCAGTGGGTTGAACCTTGACCTCAGCCTGGTTCTTGCCAGCTTTCTCCCTGCTCTCTAAGCCCAGCAACCAGGGCTGGGGCCTTGAGTCACCCAGAGAGACTATCCTGGGCAGCCCTGCCACCGACCTCCCAAACTCCCTTCACCTGGTGGCCTTTTCATTCAACAACTATTTATTGAGCACCTCCTGTGTGCCAAGACATTGGCCAGGGCTTTGGCGGTGAACCAGCTGGCAGAGCTCCAGAACTAATGGGGCTTATGTTCTAGGGGGAGAAGGCAACAAACAGCAGACCCAGTTTGGATAATAATAAGAAAACACGATAGGGCAAGAAGATGCAAAATGTCTGAGGTGATCGGGTTGGGTGGTCAGGGAAGCCCTCTTGGAGGAGAGGATATTCTAAGCCAATGGCTGAAGAAGATCCCAGAAGATCTGGGAATGAGCTTCCCAGGGAGAGGAAACCTAGCAGAAAGGCCCAAAGTGGGAATGTAACCAAGAAGTTAGGTTTTAAGAAATGATTATGATTACTGAATCAATACATACATATTTCTTTTTTACTTTCTACTGTGTTAGAATAGCCAGAAGGAAATGCCTGAAATTGCTGGACTGTAATCAAGTTGCCTTGAACTTTGATAATGATTATATAACTACATAGCCTTTATCTTGTGACCTTGTGTTCTGGTTTGCTAATGCTGCTGGAATGCAAAACACCAGAAATGGACTGACTTTTATAAAGGGGGTTTATCTGGTTACACAGTTACAGTTTAAGGCCATAAAGTGTCCAAGGTAACACATCAGCAATCGGATACCTTCGCTGGAGGATGGCCAATGGTGTCCGTAAAACTCTGTTAGCTGGGAAGGCACTTGGCTGACGTCTGCTCCAAAGTTCTGGTTTCAAAATGGCTTTCTCCCAGGACATTCCTCTCTAGGCTGCAGTTCCTCAAAAATGTCACTCTTAGTTGCACTTGGGATATCTGTCCTCTCTCAGCTTCTCTGGAGCACGAGTCTGCTTTCAACGGCCCTCTTCAAACTGTCTCTCATCTGCAGCTCCTGTGCTTTCTTCAAAGTGTCCCTTTTGGCTGTAGCTCCTCTTCAAAACATCACTCACAGCTGCACTGAGTTCCATCTGCCTGTCAGCTCATTTATATGGCTCCACTGATCAAGGCCCACCCTGAATGGGTCGGGCCACACCTCCATGGAAATATCCAATCAGGGTCATCACCCACAGCTGGGTGGGGCGCAGCTTCAAAGAAACACTCAAAGAAATCTAATCAAAACTGATAACATCTGCCCACACAAGATTACATCAAAGATAATGGCGTTTGGGGGACACAATACATTCAAACTGGCACACCTTGTGACTATGAAAACCTTATCACTTGTACCCCCTTTATTTGTGTTTCTTCCAACTTTAGAGTCTTATAATCACAAAGGCAAGCCCCTCATGTTAAGGAAGGAAATTGAGTCAGCTCAGAACTAACCATTGACTTGTTCTTGTACTGGTTAGCTTAGTTCTAGCATAGCTCCACTCCTTTATATTTGTAAATTGTCTGCTTATAATTGTTACTGAGATGGTTACAACTCAATCTCCCCTTGTTTGAATCCATAAGAACCTTGAACTTGTTAGACTTGGGGAGACAGATTTTTAGGCAGATAGGCCTTCTGCTCTCCTGCTTCATGCCTAGCAACAAACTCTTTCTCTCTTTGAAACCCTGGTGTCACGGATTGGCTGTTATCTGCATCTGGCAGAGAACCCGCCGCTTTCGTCTGGTGTGAGGAGAGCGCCTGGCGAGCTGGAGGAACAAAAAGGCCACTGTGGCAGAGGCTTAGTGGGTGGGGAAGAGGGTCGGGAAATTGGTCTGGATAGGGAGGCAACAGATGGTGAGGGTGTTGGAGGCAGGAGGCAGGTGAGCTTAATTCTTAGTTCAACGGGAAGATTTTCAGTAAAGGCCCGACATGACCTGCACAAGGACACCAGTCCAAATCAAACTGGAATTTTTCCACCTCCCCCCAAAACACTGGCCTCTGGATTCCTGACCCTCACTGAAAAGTCCTGAGCCTGCCTCTGTGACACGCAGCAGAGCAGCACGGATTTCACTAACCAGTGCCAGGACTTTGCGAAGCCTCAGGGCCACAAAAGGGCTCAGAAGCCTGAGAGCACAGAGCCCGGAAGACTAGAGAATTTTGAGGAAGTTTCCACGTTTAAACGAAGCCGCACTCCTACTATACATTGAGAAGCAGAGCGGAAACCTGGCCTTGTGTCTATTTTGCTTAAGCACCAGAATGAAAAACAGAAGCACTTTGCACCCTGAGATCAATTTAAAAAGGCAAGAACCCCCGGTCTGACATCAGCCCCTCAAATCAGCAAAGCCTTTCCTGTAAGTTGCTAACTCCCTAATAAAAACTTTAACCTTGGCTTTTATAGACTGACAACTACAGACAAGTGATGACCTTACAGGCATGACAATCACGGAAAAGAACTTTTTCCACCATGAACAAACTACTCTAAACTTGGGAACTATTTTGTTTTGTTCCTTTTCCTTTAAATACCTGCTGTGCCCTTTGTTTGGACAGCTAGTTCTTCTGAAGTCTGGACTCCCTTGCAAAGTGTTTTATTTATTATTAGTTTTAAATGTCAGTTCTATTCATCTCAGTCATCCGGAGTTCTCCTTTTACACCTCTGCTTTGAGACACAAAGGGGGCCTGGGGAGTAGCTAACTTCCCTCTCCCTGTGCCCTTTGAACCCGGGGCCTGTGTTTCTCCGGTCCCACAGCCATTGCCTTGTTCATGCCTCCGCCTTCCCAATCTGCCTGCAGATTTCTAAAGGCAGGGCCTTAGCTCTGCATCCTCAGTGCTTAGCCCAGCTGTCCGCACACACCAGTGGCTTAGTAAGGTTTATGGGGGTAAGTACTGCCCTTTTGGCTGCCAGGTCCAGGCTAAACCCCTTTGAACAGCATAAAATTCAACTAGATGATGAAAGAATGAATGGGCTGTGGTGGGCAGGTGTATCTGTGAGGTCAGAGCATCCAGTTATCTTTTACTTAGCTGCACAGATACTTCAGCTGTGCCCTTTTCCCTAATAAATCACACCATTGGAGTTAGTTTTCACTTCTGTTTGATTCTGATAGAGATCCTTTAGAGAATGGCAAAACCCCAAGGAATAAAGGAATAAAGGAAGAAGTGTTGAGTTTTGGAAAATACCCACATTTTCCTTTGGATTTCACTAGAGTGTCTGCAGATTGGGAGCTGGTTGTGTTGGACTAAATGGGTAGGATCCAGCCTTCTCTAGTCCTCCTGGGGACACACAGGTAACAGATGACTTTCAGGGCTCAGAAACACTCCATGGCTTAAGACACTAGCTGTAGATCTCCCACAAAAGAAAGCAAACTGGAAGGTGAGTGGACAAAAGGAGGTTTTGTAAGAGGACTCATCTTGAACATGAAGACTTAGGCTCCTTGACTTTTTTTTTTTTTTAATATTCATTTTATTGAGATATATTCACATACCACACAGTCATATAAAACAAATCATACATTCGATTGTTCACAGTACTGTTACATAGTTGTACATTCATCACCAAAATCAATCCCCAACATCCTCATTACCACATGCACAAAAATAACCAGAATAATAATTAAAGGGAAGGATAGTGAGGCATTTGCCTTGGGCCCCAAATTTAAGGGGCACCAAAAAACTCAGGAAATAGTATTTGAATGCAAGGTTTTAAAAAATCAAAAGTAATGCAAAAAGTCCATGGTGAACAAAATATCAAAATTTCCTTGACTTTTTTATTAATAATCAGTGCTGGAGACAATCAGCTAGCTGCTAGATCCCATGGGCTTGGGTGATCTTTATGATTCCATAAACCTACCATCTCCAGAGTTCTCTTTCAAAACTCAGCTCTGGGCCCTGCCCCAACCAAGCTGGCAGAGTGAGACACTTCAGGGCTCAGTTCCCCACAGAAGCTTTGAACCACCAGCAAGAACCGGCAGAAACATCTTTCTCAAAGCTCCAGGAAACTGTTAAAGGCCTGCAGTAACAGGGCAAGTACTGAATCAAGAAAAAGGCCACTTAAAAGCTGGAGGATCTCCTGAGCCGGCCAGTGTGGATCCCTGGTCCTGGAGGGAGCTGAGTAACCCTTGTGTCCCCAAACTTGCCCTACGCAGAGCAGGAGACTTAGGGCTCTCCTGGGGGGTGCTGTGGGAGAGCAGTCACGCGGCTGCCTGGGGCAAGGGGTGCTGGTTGGAGGACCTACAATGCAGGGCCCAAGTGAGAAAAATGCTTCCTAGGCAAGAGGGGGCACTTCTAACCTTGCAAATGGGGGAATTCCTAGGGCCACATGCACATGCCTAAGACAAGAGGGGTACACGGAAAGGATCACGGAGGCCCCAATTTGGCCTGGAGTGATTCTCACACAACCCATTGTACGGGTAAGTCCTGGAGAAGAGCACAGGCAAAGGAAAATATGTATTGACCAGGAAAAGTGTTTTCTCCCCACCCTCACCTTTTTTTTTTAATTAGAGTAGTTGTGGGTTTACAGAATAATCATGCATAAAAATACAGAGTTCCTATATACTACCCTATTATTAACCCCTTGCATTAGTGCAGTACATTTGTTACAACTTATGAAAGAACATTTTAATAACTGTACTATTAACTACAGTTCATGGTTACATTACGGTTCACTGTGTTGTACAATTCTACGTTGTTGTTGTTTTGAATTAGTAACATATATACAATCTAAAATGTCCCCTTTTAACCACTTTCAAATATATAACTCAGTGATGTTAATTACTTTTACAACATTGTGCTACCAACATCCATTATCAACTCTTCCTTTTGTCTTTCCTCTTTTTTCTTGGCTCCTGGCATTCAATGAAAACTCAGTCATAAAATTAGCTGAATACAAGCTTCAGGAGCAGATGCTGCAGAATCTACATTTCAGTGGTAACACACTATAATATCAAAATGTGCATGTATCAACAAAATGTTACAAAACACACAAAGAAACAGAAAGTGATGGCCCAGGTAGAAGAGAAGATTAAGGCCATAGAAACCATCAAAGAGGAGGATCAGACAGAGACTTAAAAAAAAAAAAAAAGGTCCTAAATATTCTCAAAGAGCTAAAGGAAAACATGCACAAAGAACTAAAGGAAACAAGGAAAATGAAAGATGAACACAAACAGAGTATCAATAAAGACATGAAAATTATGAAAGGAATCAAGCAGAACTGAAGACCAGGGTAACAGAAATTAAAAATTCTCTAGAGGGGATCAACAGCAGATTAGAGCTGGCAGCAGAAAGAACTGAAGATGGTACAACTGGAATTATTCAGTCTGAGGAACAGAAAGAAAGAATGAAGAAAGGGAGCGGAGCCTGAGGAACCTGTGGGACACCATCAAGTGTATTAATATATGCATTGTGGGAAGCCCAGAAGGAGAAGAAAGGGGCAGAGAAAACATTCCAAGAAATAATGGCTGAAACCTTCCCAAATGTAACAAAAGACATGAATATACACATCTAAAACACTCAACAAACTCCAAACAGTATAAACCCAAATAGACCCCTGCCACGACATATCAGACTGTGAAATGCCAAAGATAAAGAATTCCGAAAGAGAGAAGCAACACATAACATACAAGGGAGACTCAATAAGACGAAGTGCCAAATTCTCATCAGAAACCACGGAGGCAAGAAGGCAGTGGGATGACATATTTAAAGTGCTGATAGCAAAAAATTGCCAACCAAGAATTCTATATCCAGCAGAACTCTTTAAAAAATAAGGGTGAGATTAAGATATTCCCAGATACACAAAAGCTATTTTCACCCCTGGACCAGCCCTATAAGAGAGTTCTGCAAGTTGAAAGGAAAGGACAATAAATAATAAGAAGATAAAGGACAAGAAAGCTAATACAAAAAAATGATTGAAGCTGCATGAAGAAATAATCCAGTTAAGAAAATGACATGGGAAAACATAAATGGCAGTTCTGTTATATTTTTTTTTTGCATCCTTCCTAGTCTTTAATTTGTAAAACATTAATCTTGGACAATAAATAATGATACAGAAGAATACAAACAAGCAATGAATTCTGCATACTGGTTGGGAAATGGGGGTGGGGGTGCCGTGCTGCAGGCCATGGCAGGCCAAGTGTTCATGTCATCCAGCAGGATGCTCCTTGGACTGCCAACATACTGCAGTGTGGTGGCCTCATCTTCCTTCTCCTCTCCTCCAAGGTCTCAAAAGCTGAACGTAATGACTGGTCTTAAATTTTGCTGTTCATCCACTTTTCTTGATCTTGCTGTCTGAGCCCAAAGGATTTGTAACGTTCAAAGGATTTGTAATAAACTTGGTTTGTGTTCATTTTATTAAACAAAAAATAAGCTCCAAAAAACGCCCATAACTTCAGCTACTAAAATTCCTTTAAAGATCTTCTTTACTAGTGATTCCATGGTGCGGGCCATCCTGAAGCGCAAACACCAGGCATGAGGGCCCGTGTGCCCACATCGTACACTAAGATATTTTAAAATGTTAACTCTGGGATTTACTCCATGTGATGCCTCTTTTTTTGTTTTGTTTTGTTTTTGTTTTTTTGTTTTGTAACCTGCTGGTCATAAGACAGATTTTCTTGAGCTTCAGCCTGCCATGGGAAGGTTTGCACCAGCGAATGCAGCCCTGTCTTTCTGGGCCTCTGTTTTATCCTGGGCTTTTGCTTGTCAGTTGTTTTGGGGTTCCTCTTTTTACAAAAGTTTGGTTGTTTCCTCTTCTTCCCAGGGGACAGCCATCCATCTCCCTTATATTTGAAGCCAGCAGGCCTTTGTCCCAGGGTGACTGCCTCTGTAATTTTTTAAATTCAATTTTATTGAGATTGTTCACATACCATACCATCATCCAAAGTGCACAACCAATTGTTCATGGTACCATCATACAACTGTGCATCCATCACAATTAATTTTTTTTTTCAAAATTTTAGAACATTTTCATTACTCCAGAAAAGAAATAAAAACAAAAAAGAAAACTCAAATCCTCTCATACCCCTAACCACCACCCTCCATTACTGACTCACAGTATTGGTATAGTACATTTGTTACTGTTGATGAAACAATGTTAAAACACTACTAATTGTAGTGCATAGTTTGCAATAAGTATATTTTTTCCCTACATACGCCTCTATTATTAACTTCTAGTGAAAGTGTCATTTGTTCAACTTCTTGAAAGAGATTTCTAATATTTGTACAGTTAATCACAGACACTGTCCACCACAAGATCCACATTTTTATACAAGCCCATATTTTAACCTCCAACTTTCCTTCTGGTGACATACTTGACTCTAAGCTTCCCCTTTCTACTGCATTCACACACCATTCAGCACTGCTAGTTATTCTCACAATAATATGCTACCTTCACCTCTGTCCATTTCTAAACACTTACGTTCAACCTAGATAAACATTCTGCTCATAATAAGTGACCGCTCCCCATTCTTTAGCCTCGTTCTATATCCTGGTAACCTATATTTCATGTCTATGAGTTTACATATTATAATTAGTTCATATCAGTGAGACCCTGCAATATTTGTCCTTATGTGTCTGACTTATTTCACTCAATGTAGTGCTCTCAAGATTTCTTCATCAACCCTTTTTTTTTTAAGATGGTTTTGATCATACACCATACTTTCCATCCTAAGTAAACAATCGTTGGTTCCCTTTATAGTCACCTATTTATGCATTCATCACCATCACCACTATCTATATAAGGACCTTTCCATTTCTTCCACAAAGAAGGAGGAAGAGTCAAAGAAGGTAGAGAGACAAAAGAAAAGAAAAAAAATGACAGCTAAAAAGCAACAAAGGAAAGATAGAATTAAAGTACGATAAAAGAGACAACATCACCAATGCCAAGAGTCCCATATCCCTCCCTACATCCCCTCTTACAGGCATTTAGCTTTGGTACATTGCCTTTGTTACACTAAAGGGAGCATAAAACAATGTTTCTGTTAACTATAGTCTCTAGTTTGCATTCATTGTATTTTTCCCCCAATACCACCTTATTTTTAACACTTTGCAAGGCTGACATTCATTTGTTCTCCCTCATATAAAGACATATTTGTACATTGCATCACAATTGTTGAGCACTTTAGGTTTCACTAAGTTACACAGTCCCAGTCTTTATTTTCCGTCTTTCTTTCTGGTGTCCTACATGCCCTTAACCTTTCTCTTTCAACCATATTCACAGTCATCTTTGTTCAGTGTACTTACATTGTTGTGTTACAATCACCCAAAATTGTGTTCCAAACCTCACACTCCTGTCTTTTCCTATCTGTCTATAGTGCTCACTTCAGTATTTTGTGTAGAGCAGGTATCTTGTTCATAAACTCTCATTGTGTCAGAGAATATTTTAAACTCTCCCTCATATTTGCAGGACAATTTTGCTGGACATAGGATTCTTGAATGGCGGTTTTTCTCTTTCAGTATCTTAAATACATCACACCACTTCCTTTCTGCCTCCATGGTTTCTACTGAGAAATCCACACATAGTCTTATAAAGCATCCTTTATTTATGATGGATTGCTTTTCTCTTGCTGCCTCCAGGATTCTCTCTCTTTGATGTTTGATAATCTGATTATTAAGTGCCTTGGTGTAGGTCTATTCAGATCTATTCTGTTTGGAGTTGTGCCAGTTTGGATGCATTGTATCCCCCCAAACGCCATTATCTTTGATGTAATCTTGTGTGGGCAGACCTATCAGTGTTAATTAGATTGTAATTCTTTGAGTGTTTCCATGGAGATGTGCCCCACCCAACTGTGGGTGATGACCCTGATTAGATAATTTCCATGGAGGTGCTGGCCCGCCCATCCAGGGTGGGTCTGAATTAAATTACTGGAGCACTATATAAAGTCAGACAGAAGGAGCAAGCTGCTACAGCCAAGCAGGACACTTTGAAGAAAGCACAAGAGCTGCAGATGAGAGACATTTTGAAGATGGCCATTGAAAGCAGACTCTTGCTCCGGAGAAGCTAAGAGAGGACAAATACCTCAAGTGCAACTAAGAGTGACATTTTTGAAGAACTGTAGCCTAGAGAGGAAGGTCCTGGGAGAAAGCCATTTTGAAACCAGAACTTTGGAGCAGACGCCAGCCACGTGCCTTCCCAGCTAACAGAGGTTTTCCGGACACCACTGGCCATCCTCCAGTGGAGGTACCCGATTGCTGATGTGTTACCTTGGACACTTCATGGCCTTAAGACTGTAACTGCATAACCAAATAGACCCCCTTTTATAAAAGCCATTCCATCTCTGGTGTTTTGCATTCTGGCAGCATTAGCAAACTAGAACAGGGGTACACTGCACTTCTGGGATATGTAATTTTATTCTTTCATAAGAGATGGGAAATTTTCATTGATTATTTCTTCTATTATTGCTTCTGTCCCTTTTCCTTTCTTTTCTCCTTCTGGGACACTCATGACATGTACATTTATGTGCTTCATGTTGTCATTGAATTCCCTGAGACATTGCTCACATTTTTCCATTCTTTTCCCTGTTTTTTTGTGTGTAGGATTTCAGGTGCCTTGTTCCTGAGTGTTTTCTTCTGCCTCTTGAGATCTGATGTTGTATGTCTCCACTGTGTTTTTCATCTCTTGTGTTGTGCCTTTCATTTCCATAGATTCTGCCAGTTGTTTTTTCAAACTTTCGATTTCCACCTTATGTTTGCCCAGTGTTTTCTTTATATCCTTCATCTCTTTTGTCATATCTTCCCTGAACTCGTTGATTTGGTTTTTGATTTGATTTAGCATATTTCTTTGAAATTTTTTAATTGATTGTTTCATTAAAGTGAAACAATATCTCCACTGTATCTTAATTGAGGTGTAAGTTTGTTCCTTTGGCTGGGCCATATCTTCATTTTTCCTAGTGTGAATTGTGGTTTTCTGTTGTCTAGGCATCTGGTTTCCTTGATAGCCCCAATCAGATTTTCCATGCCAGAATGGGCTCAGTTCTCGGAATGGGGCTATATTCAGTGTCAAGTTTCCCTGAGGGTGTGTATTAGAAGATTGACACACCCTGTGAGGCCTCAAGCCACTGCACTTTCCTAACCTTCCCAGCAGGTGTAAAGAGTTGTAGTCCCTTTAATTTTCAGGTTAAGTTATTTCTGTTTTGATTGTTTGTTTCCCCCAGGCCCTGAGGTTTGAGTTCTGAAGGGAAGGCCAGCACTAGAGCTGGGCCCCACCACCTTCCTCTTAGGGAAGATACACCCCCTAGGGAGCGATCTTCTGCATTTGAATTACTCCTTTGTCTTTCTGACTCTCCATCCCTATCTGGGTCAGAGCCCTGCGAACTAAAAATGGCTGAGGCTCTCTTCACTAAGCCACTTGGGTTGAGAGAGAGAAAAAGGGAGAGAAAGCCCCCTTTCAGAGCCAGTCTACAGCTCCCCAGCTTCGCCCATCAGCCAGAGATATCAACCAGTCTCCTGAGCCCCCTTTCCTGGGGCACAGGTGCCTTCTGGCTCTCTAAGGTCAGTCTTTAAAAGTCTCCATATTTTTTTTTCAATAATTTTTTTTTTCTCTGTCAGCTCCACCTCCTCTCCACTGGTAGCGACCTCACGCTACTTTGCTGCTTGTTAGGGGTTTGTTTATGTTTGTAGCTTGTTTTTAGCAGTCCACATTTGTTAATTAAAACCGCAGTTGGAGCTGGGCTGAGCTATATTTGCTGGCTCCAAGAAGGCTGCTTTCTCCCACAGCAAGGTCTTGCAGCTCAGCCTATTGCGGGGGGAGGGGGCTCCCGGTGCAGTTCCACAGTTTTTACTTACAGATTTTATGTGGTGATTTCAGCCATTCCACCAAATCTGGGTTGGTGTAGGGTGTGTAGACAGTCACAGTTGTCACCCAGCAGTTGTTTCAGATTATTTACTAGTTGTTCCTGGTTGTTTATTACTTGCTCCAGGGGACTAACTAAACTCCACACCTCTCTATGCCTCCATCTTGCCCCCAGTACTGTTGTATTTTTAGTTTATAACTCCACTCTTTACTTCCTGCAGGATCTAAAAGAAAAATACATAAAATGTAATGATAACTTATAATGTATAAACATGTAATTTGTGACAAGAACTACATAAAGCTGGAGGGAAAAATGGGGTGTAGGAACATAGTTTGTATATATTATTGAAGTTAAGCTTGTATCAAAGCAAACGAGATTGTTATCACTTAGGATGTTAAATGTGAGCCCCACTGTGGTGGTTTGAAGCTGTTTGTATCCAAGAAAAAACATGTTCTTAAATCTAATCCATTCCTGTGGATTGTAAGGACCTTTTGATGAGGCTATTTCAGTTAAGGTGTGTGTGGCCAAACCCCATCAAGATGGGACTTAATCCTATTACTGGAGTCCTTTATAGGTGGCCTGGAATTCAGACAGACCAGAGACAACTACAGAGGGAACAGCCAGATGCTGAACATCAACAGAACCTGGAAGACAAGAGAGAGACCAGAAGACATTGCCATGTGCCTTACCACGTGACAAACGGAGGCCCAAGGACCTCTGGCAGCCAGCCCCAGAATGCCACAGTCTTTGGGGAGAGAGCATCACCTCTGTTAGAAACAGAGTGGTTCCTGGAAGAAAACAAAGGCTCACCTGATTTTGGAGGAGAAAAGAAATTTATTTTCGTTCTTGCAGGAGTGGGCGCACGACCAAAAGAAAATGGAACGGTCAGCATGCCAAACAAAAGAAAAGCAGCACAATTTATTTCCTAAGCCTAACATGCAGGTCTCTCCCGTTTCCCCATTGGCTGGGTACTCCAGAGGTTACAGTTTATCTGAGAGAGCCGACTAACCCGCCTTTGATTATACCTCATATTCCTTTACATTTTAGTGACCTTGGTTGTTACTTGTTTCTACTCAGATAAGGACTGACATTCACTCTATGCTTATGTCAGAGGCCCTTTCTTTCCCTCTAATTGCAGAGTCAGTGTGTGCTAGTTGTGTTTAGTTTTTATTTCCCCTATTCCACATCACCTTTATGTGAAAGCTAAACTTAACCCTTTTCTTACATCTCAACAATACTTTGATTTGGACTTTCTTTCAGTCTCAAAACTGTAAGCTAATAAATCCCCATTGTTTAAGTCGAGCTATTTCATGGCATTTGCTTAAGCAGCCTAGGAAACCAAAACACTGCTGGTAACCACAAAGAATATATCAAAGAAAATGCAAGCCCATGGAGACAGAAATTAGAGTACAGGTAGGGAGACAGGGGCAATGGGGATTTAAGACATTGTAAGGAGTATAGGGTTTCTGTTTGGGAAGATGGGAAAGTTTTAGTAATGGAATGTGGTGAAGGTACTGCAACATTCTGAATAATTAATCCCACTGAATGACATGCTTGGGAGTAGTTGAGATAGGAAAGTTTATGTTGTATATATGTTCCCACAATTAGGAAAAAAAAGAGCAACTAAAGAGATAATGACAATGAAATGCAATACATGATCCTAAGTGAGATCTAGCAAGGAGGTAGAAAAGGCTCAAAGGGATGTTATTGGGACATATTTTTTAAATGGGATATAGACTGTAGGCTTTATATCAAAGCTAAATTTCTTGAACTTCATTATATAAGTGAATATACATAAGTGAATATTCTTATTCTTAAGAAATGTACATGGAAATAAGTGTTCAAGGAGCATGTGAAAAGAAAACAAAACCGAGTTTCTAAGGCTAAGAGATTGAAAATGGAGTCAAGCGATCATTCTGCAGATTACTCGTAGGCAAATATCAGCCAGATATCACAAACTGCCAAAGCATACAATGCCTCAAGCAACAATATACCTCAAAACTGCAAGGACAACCAACGCCATAAAACAAATGAAAAGATCAAGAACTCAGAGAACTATCTAACTGGAAGGACAACTGGAATACTCCAAATATCCACCAACCACAACTTTTCCCATCTTGTTTTTCTTTAAAAGTCCTTGCCTGGAAATGCCAAGATGAGACACAATTTGGGTTGCTACCTGAAGCTGTGCTATGTGAATTGCCATACTAAGATTCCAGATAAATGCCTTTGCTGCCTTGCAGCTTAGTTTGTTTTTTGCTCTGTG